>NW_019395990.1:0-1200000 GCF_000612105.2 Orussus abietinus
TGTAAACTGGGATCTAAGGATTTAAAAGTGGCTACACAACTAATTATAAATTGTTCCGAAAAAAACGTGTAAACTAAAATCCACAGATTTAAACTTGGCTACACAGCTAGAAATCGTAGCAGTAAATCCGCGCGAACGGAGATTTACAGATTTAAAGGGCTAGATCCAGATATTCGTTTGAAAGTATCATCGTAACGATTTATATACACCAGTAATTATAAACTGTTACAATTTCTATGCAGTTAAATTCAATTCCTCTACATCCATCCATGGGACTGTTAGATCTGTACTTGAGGATCTGTGGTTGGAGGATCTGTCTTGTTGGATCTGTACTGTAGGACTCGATCGTCCACTCTTTTCGATTTTTCTATATAATAATTTCTGTTCGATATTATTCCAAATTGCACGAAACTTACGATACGATATAATTATCTCCCCGAGCCCTATTCTTCGAATCCTTTTTACGCAGTCATATTCCATACATTGAAATTTATAAATCGACGTTCCAACAGACTTTCCCGGATTTTCGAGGGTAAACGCTCCGTCCACTCTCTTCGATTTTTAATATTATTCCAAATTGCACGAAACTTACGATACGATATAATCATCGCCCCGACCCCCTTTCTTCGAATCCTTTTTACGCAGTCATATTCCATACATTGAAATTTATAAATCGACGTTCCAACAGACTTTCCCGGATTTTCGAGGGTAAACGCTACGTCCACTCTCTTCGATTTTTCTATATAATAATTTCTGTTCGATATTATTCCAAATTGCACGAAACATTCGTCACACCATAGATAGATATTCCGTGTCCGAATTAACCGAGGGCGAAATTTCGATCCCGAGGCTTCTCCGGCGTTCTCCATGCGACTTCTTTCCGCCAGTGCGAGGTCCGTCGCGACGTCGGACGAAATTGGGCTGATTTGCCGATCGAGCCGTCAAAATCTCGGCGCGAGCACGTCCGGCATTGGCCTCGTCACACGCCGATCACCCGATCCAATTAGGGAGGAATCCCATGGGGCAACAGTCGGCGAGTCGGCGGAATTGGCCCCGTTCGGGGTGGACGCGTACAGGACGGCCGCCTCGGGGTCTTCGGGGTCAGGAATCGGCCAGGGTCACGACTCTTCACTCGTTAAGAGCCATCCTGGACACGGGACGCTGCTCCAAATCGAATTAGGGAGCCTCGTAGGCCGCGCCCTGTCGCCCTTAATTCGACGGCCACCCCCGACCACCCTCGGCCACCTCGACCAGGACCAATTTCCTCCTTTCGCCGGAATTTTACTCGCTCTACTTAATCTCACCTCGTTTTACTTCATTCCGCCTCATTTTACTTCGTTTCGCTTCATTTTACTTTATCTAACTTCAACTGGATCGTTTCGACTTATCCTCCCCAAGAAGAGCCTCATCCTCTCGTGCGTTGCCAAGGGGTTGCTGCTCCACGAACTCCTGCGTTTTGGTACCGGAAACCGCGATAAAATTGGCCGAAATATCGTTACAAACCTTGTTATAGAACATCTGTTAGAATTGCATAAAACTACCCTGAGAAAATAAAAATTCGTGGAACCGAGGGAATATTTCTTTGAATGGTACCGAAGAAATATTCTCTTAATTCAAGGAATAATTACGAAATCATGCGTTTCGATGCTGGAAACCGCGATAAAATTGTCTGAAAATCGTTACAAACCTTGTTATAGAACATTTGTGGGAATTGCATGAAACTACCCTGAGAAAAAAATTCATTGACCCGTTGAAATATCTCTTTGAATGGTACCAAAGAAATATTTAGTTACTTCAAGGAAGAATTATTCAACCATGCGTTCGATGTCGGAAACTGCGATAAAATTGTCTGAAAATCGTTACAATCATTGCTATATGGGTTTCCAAAGAAGGATATGACCCCATAATTATGAAAGTGGTCTAAGTCATATATTTTTTGTTTCGAAATTACATTGAATTAATTTCGTTTGAAATAATATGGCGTGAAATAACTGATAAACTCATTTTTTTTTTAATTTTGACTTAGACCACTTTCATAATTATAGGCACATATCGGCTCGTCCGATTTCTGCATGAATTTCTATGTGAAGTGAAAAGAAAAAAAGGTCACGAAACTACATCATATATTTTCTCTCTGGTTCCTTCTGCGCCCTTTTTTCGCATCCGCGGGTCGTTTGGACGAAAGTCGACGAAGTCGAGCGGACGCGGCGTCGCGACGCCTCGAACTCCGCAAGGACCCTGAAGAGCGTTTCTGTTTGCACGGAGGGCGATGGTATCGCGCGTGCCACGCCCTCTTAACGACGAAATTGAATAGCGGCCATGTTTACCAAGGCTCGGCAAGAGTCCAGGTGCGAACTGTCGCGCCATCAAAGAGATAGAAAAAAGGTATCCTCGCATTTTGCGTCTCGTATTCCTCCTCCGTCCTCTTCGCCCGACGTCATCGGACATTGGGTCGCCGATGGCCAATCGCGTGGTCAAGCTGCTAACGACCATCCAAATGGTCGGGAATGACGTCCACACTTGGCCTACCGAGTCCATTGTAGAAAGTTTGCTCGGGGACGCTCCCCAAAAATTATCTCAATCGCGAAATTGCAGAGCGTAGTGCGAGCCCTGAAGAAGCAGCGCGTCCTCGAAGAAAGATGGCCTTCCCTAGAGACAAGGTAATGGCCGCTCGACGGGATTTCTCGACCCCACGTGGATTAGTAGTAAGTGAGGCGTACAGTAATTTCTGATAAATATTCCGAATGAGATTTCAACGGGGATTAATGTATTTATTAGTGAATCCAAGCCCGCCGAGGAGAGAGTCGGAAAAAGAAAGATGGCGTCCTCTGGAGGCAAGAGCGCGCAAGAAATGGTATTAATACTTTATTCCCTGATAAATTGAACGTTTAAAAGGAAGTTTTTATATCTGTAAATGTACCGGGGGATCTCTGGAAGACCCTGTTATGCTTCTAGGGGCTCTAATGGGGGAAGGGGAAATGAAGTGATTAAAAATCGGTGGTTTTTAGGATTTCGAGGTCGAGTGCCGAGGCGGAGGGGATTGAATTATTGAAAATTAGGGATTTAGTTTCTATGGAGGATCGGTCGCGTCTCTGGGTTCCTCGGGGAGAGGTTCTTCTCTGTCCTGCACTTTGACACGAGGCTTTCTTTCCGCCAAGTGGAATAAGTTTTCCTCTCCTCGCGAGTCGAGAGTGTCGCGAAAGCCACTCCCAAGGGTGTCTCTCGTCCGTGAATAAAATCCCGGGTCTCCCTGGATTTTTCGCATGGCCCGAGGCTAGCGAAGATGCAACAGGCCTCTACTAACAAACCTGGAGGATCCGGCACTTCTCCTCTAGTGGCCTCGACACGTGTAGTGTCATACATGGAAGAATGCTAGTTAGGTGGAAAGCTTCGTCGCCTCCACCCCCGCAAGAAAGTCTGCTGACAACGTCCACTTGGAACGCGGGGGTGCGCTCGCTGTCAAATTCTATAAAATGCCCCAGGACCTCCACTATCACATCTTAATAACTCTTGACCTTAACCCTCATCGCAAGAAAGCGGTACAAATCCCAAAGTGTCATCCCAAGAAAAAAATCCAACATGAATTCATGACAAAATGCAACATGATACATAGGGTGCATTAAAATGCCAAGACAATGGTCCTCCCTAAAATACACCCTGAGTAATACTTCTAAATTTCGAAAAACCAAATCACCGAAAGGGATGATCATCATCATTATAAATTGAATAGTCGACAAATAAATTTGGAGAAACATGCGATAATCGTCTCATACAGCGAAGGGGCACTCTACAATATATCTTGGTAGTTACATTTATCAGGGGAAGGTTTCCGCGTTATTTAGTACAATCTCGGGATTGTTTTTGAAGTTCGTCGAGGGAGCCGGTCAAAATGTGATTTCTTTGAAACATGCCGTCAGTGTACGGTACAATGATGGTAACTCGACGAATCGAGGCGTTCAGAGAAGTCCGCCTCGGGGATCATTATTTTCTTCAGGGTTATCCGATGAGGGGGAGTCGTCGGGGGCGGCGAACCCCACCGGGTTGTGAAGTTTTCCGAAATTTTAATGACTGTCGCATTATGTCAACGACGTTCCAACGGGTCGGCGGATTCTTTTCTTTCCTTTTTTTTTTCCTTCTTTTCTCTTTCCCTTTTTCCTTCGCCGTGCCGCCACATCGAGGCACTCGAGGGTCCCTCGAGGAACGCTTCCTTGCACCCACCCTTTGTTAGCAATGCAATTTATCGCAGGAACGCCGTCTGCAACGTGTGCCGGGAATTCTCGGCTGGTGGTGCACAGAGGTGCATGTTATTCGAGGGGGCGATTTTGCTGGGCGAAATTTCGAAAATGCACAGACGGGTTCGATGATACGACTTCCTCGCGCTAAGGCTTCGGAGGGGGAGGGCGTTGGTTCGGGGCTTTACCGATATGAATATTAATGTGCTGAGGCTGCTAAACACGGCCGATAAGAGCCCTTCGCCTCCGCTATCTATTAATCCTCGACTTGCAATCTCCGCGGAACGGCCGAACGTCACGGGGACGATTCTTCTCGTTGTTCTTATCAATGTGCCCTCTCCCGATATCGAGCTCCCCCATCTTGGTCCTCTCGAGAAATTCGGAAAATCGGAATCCTCCCTAGGAAGTCATCCCCCGTTGCAGTTTAATATTACCATGTGGTCGTGTCCACGAAAACGCGTGATTTATGCATCAGATGTTGAGGTTAGATTCTTGGACAGGATCTTGCGATTTATTTCTGTTATGTCGATCCTTTTTGTCATGGTTTCAGGGTCTGATTTTTATGTCAAG
This sequence comes from Orussus abietinus, assembly GCF_000612105.2. NCBI lineage: Eukaryota > Metazoa > Arthropoda > Insecta > Hymenoptera > Orussidae > Orussus > Orussus abietinus. Next base: position 4,803 of record NW_019395990.1, read on the forward strand.
TGTTGAGGTTCGATCCTTAGGCAGGATTGTGAGATTTATTCCGATCATATGGACTCTGGTAATTTCAGGGTCCACCATCGTTCCCGAGAAATTAGAAACATTCACAACCACCCCAGAAAATCATCCCCAAGATATCCGCTCATAACCTCAAAACCAATAATTTCTAATTCCACCTCTAACACCCAGCTCTCGACCCTTGGCGAGGACCGCGACCTCCGGTAGATCAACCCCTTCTCATAATTTCCCCAAAACCTAGCAGAAAAGGCCCGGGATGAAAGACCTCCAGGTGAAAAAAAAAGGAATTCGTAGTCCGTATAAAAAGAGTGTGCATCCTCGCGGAGGGACAGGGCGGGGAGATTAAGGTTCATTCCGACGGCTCTTCCGCGCTAAAAGGAAAATGGGAAACGCGAAGGAAAACGCCCTCGCCTCCCCGACGCGCTCGGCGTCCGTCCCTGGGCTGGTCGACGCCGGGCGTCGTCGACGTCGCTCGAATGGCCCAGAAAAGCGTTTCCCATTTTCCAGCACGCATTCGGACACGCACGGCCGTCCTCTCCCTGCACGTGTGCACGTAGAGGCGTGCAGGGGCCGCACTTAGAGGTGTACTTTATGCACCAGGAGCGGCGCGAGGCGTCGGGGAGGGTAGTCGGCCGAGGGGGGACCCATCAAGAGGCTACATATAAAATCATAAGGTACGTCGCCACGCCTACCTCCCCGGCGCTCCTCCAATCGGCGACGAGTGCATTTAAATCGCAGCCCTCGGTGCATATCGTCGATTTTTTTCCGCGTCCCGCGGGCGGGCTGCACCCGGCCCGACCCGACCGCGAACCCCGCGAACCCCGCGACCCCCCCGCGGGAATCCTCGACCCCACGGGAAAATGATATTCCTGCTCCTGGAGACACGGCCAGGATCCGCCACTTGTTTTTCCTCCCGCTTTCCGCCCCTTCTCTTCCAACGAATCCTCCTCATTTTCGACGCCAAAGGCGGAGGCCCACCAAAGACGCCTCTCTGGATTCGGATACACGGAAGGCTGATTTTTCTTCCTATCTCCTGGCTTTTTTTTCTTTTTTATACCCTCTTTTCGAAGGGTAACTTCGCCTCCAGATGGTCCTTGCAATTTTACCTCCGTAGAAATGATATAGTTTTGCCTTGTTTGGCTTCAATGTGCTTTGTTATTACTTTGACGGGGATGAGGGAGATCGTTGATTGCTTTTTCTTTTTATTTTTAAGGTGACTCTGGGTGGCCTCTGATATGTGGAAAGCGGATTTTTATGGGCGGAAATGTTTCTTTCTTATTCAGTTTCATTTTTTCGGAAGGGCAGTTTCGTTTTTAGGAGACAATCCTTGCAATTGCACTCCGGTGGAAATTGCATTTTCCGAGCCGCGACGTTCTTGTTGGTTTTTTTTTTTTTGTATTGATTGTTGCTTCGATAGATAATTGATCGATTGCTCGCTTGAAGTGTTTCCCTTATTTTTTCTCAGACGACTTTCTGGGTCTTCTCGGACAGAGATGGCTCATTTTTATTCCCGTCCCCCTTTTTGGAAGGATAAGTTCACCTCTTTGCAATTGCGCTTCACCGAGAATTGTATTTTCTTATGCACGTCGTACTTCCTCGGTCTTTGTTCCTTTTATTCCTTCGACAGGGATTAACGTGGTCGCCGTTTGCTCGAGGCATTTCTTCTATTTTTTCAATTATTCTCCGATACCCCTTCGGTTCGCAAATTTTCCCAATTTTTTTCTTTTTTCTTTTATCAGCGCCGAAAAAATCTCGGAAAACGAGTGCGCTGCTCAATACGCTCTTAATTGTTGTGCAGGACTTCCTTTGGGTTTATTTTTATTCCGTCGACCCGCCGGGAATTTTCTTCGTCTCAAGGCCCTACATACTCGTGGGAAATCATTGAGTAATTATCGGACGCGGAAAAAATAATAGCCCACCGGGTCTTAAAATAATTGCGCGTGAGGTTTTCTTTTAACGAGGACAATTATTATAATTGCGCTTTTGCGGAAAGGCCGATCGCCGCGTTTGTGCGCCCTCGTTACCTGTCAAAGCGGTAATATGCATTTTCAGAAAATAAAGACCTTAGACCCCTGATTTTTACCCCGTAAGCACTGATCGAATTTCAGATTTACAAAGTAAGATCGCGTAATTTCGCCGCGTCATATTCTGTCAACAAAACTATCCAATGAAATCATCACGTGCCGCCACCCCAAGGAAAGAAGTATCATTGAACCAAAGAGATATTTTGACTTAATTCGAAGAATAATTATTTTACTCAAATGAACTGGAATAAATCGGATGCAACGTCTCTTCGGAATTGTGACAGTCCATTTGAGTGAAGTAATTACTCTCTGAATTAAGATAATATTTCTTTGGTTAAATGAATTGTTTTACTCGGTGCACACGTGTCCGTTTTTAAAATTCATCTTCAAAGTACAAGTAAATTCTTTTTATTCGGCTTTGATTTGATTAGAATTTTCTGTACGTGGTCTCGATATAAGCGAAACTTTTTTTTACACCAGAGGTTGGTCGACATCGATGTCTCGAAAATCATTTCCCACCCCGTAAGGACCAAGTCAACGATGGGGGACCATAACCCTCCGACGAATCCATCTTTCCCCCTTCGAAATTTCATTCGATTTCTTCTCGGAACGGAAATGGCTGAGCAGCCATTCGAACGAGACTTCCGGCTGACTGTGGACAGAAATGGAGTCCCGGGGAAATTGCCGTTCGCTCGAAATTGATAATAAATCCGATTTTCGAGGCTCGATAATCGGGTGGGATAAAATACCGCAATTTTATGGATATTGCCGAGTGCATCTCTTTATGAAATATTTGCCTCAACGAGCTCCACGTCTTTATTAACGATTAACGCCCAGAGTTTCGCGCCCTCTGCGTCCATTTGCATCGCAAGCTTGCGTGGTAACGAGGGGATAAAATTACTGCAATTTGAGAGAAAATCGGATAACTGATTAGATTTCACCTTATTTCCTTAAACTGAGGGAAAAAAAAAAGAAGAACATGCATCGAACCGAATAATTATTTCTTTGAATAGTACCAAAGAAATATTATGGTAATTCCAAGAGTTCGCTCAAATAAATTGTCATAATTCCGAATCTAATCTATTCCTGTTAATTCGAGTAAAATAATTAATCTTGGAATTAACATGATATTTCTTTGGTACTGTTCAAAGGAACATTTCCCATAACAGCTTAACACTTCTAAATTTCGTAAAGAGGAACAGTGAGAGAAAAAGATTAATTTTTCCATCATACACGTAAAGTACTGAATGAATTATGAAATACATAAATTACTATATACATAAGAAGCAGTTGAAACATGCGCTCTCGATTTTCAGCAATCAAGAGGGACGTTTTCAAATTTTATAATCGACGGCGTGAGAACAATTACCACGGTAAAATTAGTAATTGCCCGTAAGAGATAATTTCCTTTAATCAGATATTTTCGAAAGTGGAGTTCGCAGGGTAGGTTAGTCAAAACTCGTCACGTCGTCTCAAATTCGCAAAGGGGGCCGAAAATCACCGCAGGCACAGCAGGAGGAATCTAATAAGAATAATCCCGAAGGATCGCAGGCTCTCCACGACCCACGTGCTCCCCTCCAGGGTGGCAACTCCTGGCGAAGCATTTTTACGCCCCGCGCCATTTTGCCACCCTTAATTTCTGCATCCAATCAAAATGACTCATGCGACGTTTACGCGGCTGCTCGAGTCCCTGGGGGGTCGGCAGAAAGCGGTGACGCGATTACGTATAACGACTAACGAGCCAACTCTCAATGGAAAATGGCCGTAGGTGTCCGCCATCGGGTTTCGAATCTTCGGATTCGAGCCGGAAAATCGGATTCCTGATCGGAAATAAGGAATATCTCCCCATGCGAAAGGAGGCCAAGAAATTTCGCAGCACGCAATGCTTGATAAGGTGATACAAAAGGGTCGTTCTAAATATCAAAACGTCAAAATATTAATAAAACTTTTATCTACACTGGGTGCGTCGAATCATTTGAAACGTTACCACGTGGTGGGGAATTTCGCAGCACGCAGCGCTTGATAAGGTGATATGAAAGGGTGATTCTAAATATCAAAACGTCAAAATATTGATAAAACTTTTATCCAAACTGATTGCACCGAATCATTTGAAACGTGTTTACGGAGGCCCTAAGGAAGAACGCGATGCTCGTAAAATTTCATTTTTCAAAAAAGATTCCCTTTAGTCTAACTAGAATCAAAATCAAATTTTTTTGTTGTGAAAAATTCAATTTCACGAGTTTCGCGTTCTTCCTCATATATAGAAGAAAAGTTTTATCAATATTTTGGCCTCTTGATAAATAGAATGACCCTTTCATATAACCTTAAGCCCGGATTTAGTCGGTTTGAAAAGCACATTAATCTGGATTAATCGAATCCACTGGTCGGCGGGGGAGGCGGGATCGATCGGTGCACCGCCATCTTTAATTGACCGCTCGATTTCACAGGAGAAAGAGTCCATTTGGGAAATTGCTGGAACCTCTATCAGCAATTTGGCCGATCCGGGGTAGAGGGTAGCGAGAGGTTCACTCTGGACCCGTCAAAGCTACGCCGGGGAAAAGTCGTTTCCGCAGAGCGGCCATTGTCGCTCGGCCAGGCTCGCGGCCCCCGAAAACGCTCGGCGGAGGATCCGCTGCGGATTCCGCGGAGGGTCCCCGCTGAATGCTTGTCAGGGCCAGAAGACGCCTTTTGTGGCGGGCTAGTGGTCCAGAGAAAATTGTGTGTTGTGCTCTTCGATATCTCGCGAATGAAAGCGCGCCTCCACCCAAGGAAGAGGAGCTTCGAGCGAAAGATCGGTGGACAGGATCGGAGGGTGGATCTTCATTTCCCTTAATTTCCCCCCGGCATAGGGATGCCGCCCGGGGTAATCGTCGTAGACTCGAGGAACGCGATCGATTGCGCGAGGAATTATCGAAATGATTCACTTCCCCGTTGGGACAGAATTTATCGGCGGTGGTTATACCATACTTACAAACCCCGGTAGGAAGAGTCCTAGGGAAAGCATTTTCCCGATTTCCCCCGAAATAAGAGGCTCCCCTATTTCCCGTCGCCCGGAGTCATTCGAAAACGAGCCGAGGATTTTCCCGGAGCAATTTCGGCCAGCCCGGGGGAGAAGAAGGGAAAATCTCCGATCCCTCTTAGAGCACCACACTTATGCGACCGTGATCAAAAGGGTTCCTCCGTAAAGTGATTTTTTACCTCCTTGGCGCACTTTCCCTCCCCTCCGCTTAACAATTCAGCCCGTTAAAAACTACATATCGGCCCGGCAGACGCAATCATCGGGGGGTGGGTCGGGGGTATTCGATTTGTCGGCTGGAAATTTCTCAGAGATCGATCGGGAATCGGGAATCGGGGATCGGGAATCACCGGGGAGGAGGGCGCGGCGAATAATAACGCGGCTTTTCCGTCGGTTCCCTTCCCTTTGTCGAGGCTTCTCGGCGTTAATGTTCCCAGCGAGAGCCGCCTCGGGGGTGGCGGGCGATAATAGTTGTTATTAGAATTTTAATGGCATATGGATGCACGGTGCTTTAATGCGTGGTCTCGGATTCCACGAGGCTCCATATGTACGCGGCTCGAGGGGTCCGCCGATAAAAATGTCGCCTTTCCTCCCCCCGACCCTCACAAAGGGCGCGGAATCTTAATAATGGATTTATGCGCATATGTTGGTACACACCGCCATTATTATTTCCAGGCCGCGGGTTGCGTCGGCCCCATGGATAATGGTATCACCCGGTGGCGTCGCTACGCCTCGAAGAAGCCGCCGATGCGACTCGACGTCCGCAGGCCGAAGCCACCCCCCGCCATTTTGAATCGCCCTCTCGTCTCGTTTCCTCTCGCCCCGGCGTCGGCGTCCCTAAAGAGTCGCGATGACTCCGCGATGACGCCGACGCCGACGCCATTTTGAAAGCACCCCTCAAAGCGACGCGCTCGGCTGCGAGCTTCTCCCGGCGCGATGGCTTTCCGGGAAGGAGCTTTTAATTGAGGGGTTAACTTTCTTTGGGCTCCTCTTCGGCGCCGACCCTGTGTGAAGGCCTCTCTTTCTCCGCGACGCGACTCGTTTCCGGAATCTGCGTCTCGAATCTCATCACGTGCACTTTTTTATGGAATAATAATGCAAGATAGAGGTTTCCTAGTAATATTCCGGCGAGAAAATACCTCGTTCATCGCGTAAGCTGCCGCTCGTTATGAAACCCTGGCGGCCATTTTGAAATCTGAAGAATACCCGCAACGTGGACGTCGCTTCTTCGGCAAGCTTTCCCAAAGACGCCGATATTTCCGGAATCTGCATCAGGAATCTCGTCACGTGCACTTTTTTAATTAAATAATAACCCAGGATAGGTGTTTTCTAGTAATATTCCGACAAGAAACTGCCTCATTGCTCGCGTAACCTACCGCTTGTTATGAAACCCTGGCGGCCATATTGAAATCTGAAGAATACCCGCAACGTGGATGTCGCTTCTTCGACAAGGTTTCCAACAGATGTTTATATTTTCCCGGCATGATTTAGAGGGGGAACCATAGCTTGATCTTAATTCGATGCCCAGAAATAGTCGGCGGCAGCGTGCCTACCCCCAATTTGTTAACAAAATCGATGAAGCGTCCCTTTCGGCCCACTCCCTCGTAGGCAACGTGACACCGCCGCCATTTTGAAAGACCCCTTCGACGGCCGAAACCGGAGTCATGGGAAGGAGACGTCCAATGTCAAGACCGCCATTTGAATTTCAAATGTTTACTGATATATCCCGTCTCACGTGGTCTTCGACAGTGATTAGGTTAGGTCCGCGACGAGTCTGCGTGGAGTTTAATTCCGGGAGCGGAGGGAGTGTCTCCCGGGGGTGGAAATCGCAGTTATCGTTACGACTCATTTCTTACCCCCTTTTTCAAAGGGGGACCGTCTCGACTCGAAAGGGAGGCCCTCGTAGGGGGATGTTTTCCGTGAAAGGGGCGCCTCCCGGACTGGCAATTTCGAAAATGCGCGCATTCGCCGGCGCGTCTTCGGAGGGTGAGCGGCCATCTTGGTCGGCAAGGCGTAATGCGCCCTTTGTGGCGAGGCGTCGAAGGGAAGAATGGTGGACGCACGGCGAGTGTTTCGGCTGGTTTCCCGAGCGCACGGGGCGCCATTTTGTCATTAAGGTTTCAATCGGGATTCCTAAGTCATTTATACCCCCCTTCCCCGTGGTACCCTCGCCCTAAAGGGTTTACGCCGGTACTCGAGGGGCCCTTTGGAAAACATTTTTCTACTAATGGCTCCCGACCGGATTCGGTCGGCACTCGAGCTGTTAGTAGAAACCCTCCTTATCACCCTCCTAGGGACCTATCCTAGCGTCCTAGGGACCCCAGGAATAATTGAGCGCGAACGACCGGACTTTGAACGGTTCCTGGAGAACGTTTCCATCGCGCTTCCCAGGCTTCCGAGGACCAGGGGGTCCTTCCACGGGGTGGTTTTTCTTCCTCAGTGACTCCGGATAAAGGGACAATTCGAAACATCGGGTCGCCATTTTAATTCCAAACGTGGAACCGATTCTCCTCCGCCAAACGTCGCCGAGAAATAAGGATGAACACCAGTTCGAAATCTCGGCAAACCATTGTTTGTTTGAAAGCGGAATTTTTTATTGGAATTCTAGCACTCTTTTCCACCGGGAGGAATTAACTATCCTGCTCTTAATGGCTCGCCATTGACTTCTAAGCGCGTCTCCATTTCTTCTTGACGAAAATGGAGGAACCCCCGAAACCGGCGCTCGAGTTGGCGCGCTGAAAAGTGATAAACGAGACGCGCAAAATGGAGGATTAATCCTTCGAGGAGCGATTTGTCGGGACCCCGCATTGGAAATTGCATGCAAATCGTCCTTTCCCCCAGGCGAGGTCCCCGCGGCCCCCTCGCCCGGGACGCGCCGTCTCGCGCGTTGTCCCGCGGAAAGTCGCGTAAAATCCGTTAATTCGGTTCGTTAGTTTGTTATTTAGCGCGAATTCGCGCTGCTCATAGTTTCCTGGGCGAGCGGCGGGAGGGCAGGGATTGAGGAACGATTTGACATTTAAATTCGGTAATCGGGTTTGCCTGGGGCCGCCATGTCTGAGTCTCTCGGATGCCATGTTGATTTTTGCGCCTCGACGGATCGCCCGCGCGGAGAGGAGCGTCCTGGACCAAAAGGCGCCACTAACTTGGGACTGCAGAGCATGGCAGACATGTTGGCGCCCTTAGTGTGCGCCAGACATGTTGGCTCCTTCAGGGTGCAGCGGACATGTCTTCAGGATTCGGTGGATGTGCGGACGCTTTTAAAATTCCGCAGACATGCTCGTAACTGTAGCGTGCATCGGACATACGTCCGCCTTCTAGGCAATGGAGGCATGTTCCTTCCTTCAGGACGCGGTAAAAATGGAAATCCCGGTCTTCAGGGTTGTGTTTACAATAAATTTTGAATTTTCGGTAGACATGCGCGCGCTTCGAAAGCCTGGCAGACCCGCGGTCGTTTTCTGGGCATGGCAGACATGTCGCCTTCTTCGGGGCACGGCGGCCCTGCCAGTACCTCCAAAGCCCAGCAAATACGTTGATATTACCACCATGTACGGTAATCGCGGGGGTGCAGAATTGTGCAGATACGGCGGACATGTTTGAGGAAATCTACAGCCCTCCGTCGCAGACATGTTGAGGCCTCCCAGCATCGCGGACGAAGTCCTCCCGACCCTGCTCCATGTGAAAAAATAACCATACAACCTCCCCAAAACCACGTCTCGAAAAATGTCAAATCCCATTCGCTTCTCCCTCCCCTCCTCTCGATAATTCCCAGGTGACAAGTACCCTCTCCAAGAACGAGACGTCAAGATAGAACTACAAAAACCGCCTATAAGATTTCGGGATCGAAATCCCGCCATTCGATGGAGGGTCGCCATCTTGGGGGCCCGGGGCCCCTCGGGCGCCGAGAGGGGCATCGTCTCGGACCCCATCTCCTGGTCGGCGGGCGCCGCGACGCCGAGAGGCGAATCCGATCCCGGTCGCGATTCCGGGCGGCGCCGGGTGCACGCATGCGTCCCCGGGGCGGGCTCTCGCCCTGGCCGGGTCCCGGGCTCGGGAGTTATTACGAGCGTTCCCACCTCCGGTTTTGATATCCCCACCCCGAATAACACCCCTTCGGGGCTGGTACGTACACAAAACACACATCCACCCCACCGAGCGGGGTACAGTACGTCGCAAAAGTGGAAGCGGCGCGCGCGAGAGCCCGATCGATTTCGGAAAAAGGCGCCGATACTCGGGGCGGCGTCGCGGCGGCGAGCTTTCCCGCGGGTTGCCGGGAAACCCGGGGAAGCACGAGGGAAACCCGGGGGAACCCGGCCGAGTCGCTCCGGGCGGAGGCCGGGGGCGGCGGGGCGCGCCGCGCCCTTCCTCCTCGCCGGTACTCTTTTTGCATTAATTAAAAGCTCCTGCCTCCGGCCGCTCGGCCATCTTGGCTACGGGCACGCCTCCTCTCTTTTGTTTTCGGACCTTTTCTTTCTTTTTTTCCTGTTTTTTTTTTTAATGATTTCTCCTTTAGAGCCGGCCTGAATGCGCGCTGCTCAGCCAGCCTCCGCGGCGACGCGCGAGCCGACTCGCGGGCCCCCAAGAGGCCCCCACGAGACCCCCTCGACCACCCTCGACCCCCACGCCGGGCCCCTAGGGCCTCCTGCGAGACTCCACGCACACTCCTCCACTTCCCGGCGTCATATGCCGATTTCGATCGCGCTTTCCGAAATAGTCGTCGCTCCGCCACCGAGGCCCAGTTTTTTGCCGCGCCCGGCGTCGGGTTTCCGACGATCTCCGTCGGTAAAGCAGATCTCGCCGCGGTACTTCCTGCTGCCCGGTAAGCGTACTCGGTATGTTTTGCTTGAAATTTTTTCTGGGCCCGTCTGGGACATCCCGAGTCCCTCTTCCTGGAGTTTGGGACCACCGAGGCTACTTGGCTCGTGGACCCGATCACTCCATCCTCGTACTAAATGCGAAGATTTGTATAACTCTCGGTGTAAACGATTGCGTATCCTCTTGGGATGAACCGCACTTTCCGAGAGGATCCTGTCCTTTTGGTATACCATCGTTTACCCTGAGGGTCCGATTAAACCGCGCATTCATCCCGAGTGATCGGTGTAAAGTAAACCGTGGAAGGCGCCTGCTCTTCGTCTCATTTTCCTATGGTGCTCCCCAGGATGGCTCTCAGGGAGCATCTCGACTTTTCCCGGCGTAGAGGAGGTCGAACTTAACGTTATTCCAACTTGACGGACTTGATGGTGCCGGGTCTCTGTCCTGAGGACCCTCTTCGTAACGCAGTTCCTGGTTGCCCTTCGCAATAATTGTATTTCCTTTTTTCTCACCTTGAAGAGCGGGGATTCCGGTATTTCGAGTTCCTTGCCTCTCGTTTCTGGAATTTGGAATCATTCCTCCCGACCATGACTCGTGTTACGCATCCGATAATTCACTCGAAGAGGACCCTGGAATGCGAAAGGATTGCAATTGCATTTTCGGGGACTTTTTACGGCATCTCGTTACGATTCGTGGGGCGGAGAAAGTTGGTCCTTTCGAAAGGCTCCTTCTCTCTGGACATGGGAGAGGGCTCGGAACGCTTTTTCCATTCCTTGTTCCGGCCATTTCTCGACGAGGCTCTACTTTTACAGAGGCACACACACTCTCTTTTTCTCGTAGCGTTTACGAAATTTGAAAAAGTTTGACGAGCAGACCTCTCCTCACGGAAAGGGGACATCTGCGCCTGACAGTGTTTGGACACGTCGCGACGCCGACAACTTTTGTCCGCCGGGATTTCAATGCGGACATCTCCGGGAACTCTCGAGAGCATAATGGAAATATCATAAATATGTAAATACGGGAACGGGGGGGAGAGGAGGAGAAAGAGCCCAAAGGTGCGAGGAAAAGCTGATAGGAACAGACGCAAGCCAGCCTATCCGAAGGTGGAGCTCTTAATTCGACTTGTACTGCTTCGACAATGACGAATTTCGAGCCCGCTGATGCACCGCGATGCAATTCCAATTGTCGTAATTACAGGATTCGCCCGCTCGAGATATCTCGGCGCCGCGACTCGGTCTTATTTCGGATATTTCCATATTCCTAGTGAATGTTTAATCTCTTAACGCGGTTTCGAATCATCGAGGGATTCGCCCCGGCTGCGAGGCGCGTCTTCTACGGGGCCTGATATCCGATGACACCGGAACAGCTGACTACAGCACTTACTCCGGAATTTACGGCCTGCTTTCCTCCGTTTCCCCCATTTTTCATTTTTTAATCCGAAATTTTTAAAAGACCCCCCATTGGACCGCGCATTAACTATGCAAGCGAGGAATTAAAATTGTCGAATTAGATCATCGGACATTTTTTTTTCTTTTTTTTATTCCCCTAGGACGATGATGGGAAATCAGTGAGGGGTTCTAGATGGATTTATGTCAATTTAGTTACGGGGGTGCCAAGGGGGATGGAGACAATTTTGTTCCACCTTCCATTTTTGGAGGTTTATATTTTTAGGGGTGGAATTGCTTTTGGGGTAGGTGCGGAATACGGTGCGGCGAATTTGCCGGATCGAGAGTTGCAGAGCGACTAGCCGACGGCACTGCAACTCTTCGGCCCGTCGGCCGGACACGCGTAACCTTCTCCCGCAGCTATTTTATTTCCTCCTCTTGTCTGAGAAAAATCCTTAGATTTTCCCCTCGCCCTTCTTCTCGCACTTTTCCCCCCTTCGTGCCTGAAATTCCACCGGGCGGGATTTTCGCCGAGTTAGCCAAAAAGTGAGGCAAAAAAAAGAAACGCCAAATCGACAACTCAGCCGAACTTGAACGTGAACCCTTTGCGATTCGCGATTTTCTAGAAGGTATCATAATCTTGTAAAAAATTAATTAAAATTTATCAGGCTACCAGTTTCGATATATTCCTTCGATCGTGTTCGATAGGTTCCTTAAAATGAGGCAGCGGGGCTGATTTGCATATAAAAGTAGAGGGGGAATTAGTTACAGTTCTGCGAGAATTATTGTCAATTCAGATATACATGTTCAGATTTTTCTTATAATTCAAACTCAGCGGGTGGAGTGAGAGATTCGTCGAAGAAGTGTCAGAAAATTTCGACATGAAGATCTGATGTTTTAGGAGAATCCGCGAGTCAAGGGAGCAGATGCGGGGAAATGGGCGAAAATCCGGGGTTCTCTCTTAAGGAAAAAGAGAAAATGAGTAATGAAAAACGTAAAGAAGAGGCTTACGGGGAAAAGTCGAAAATAGCCCTGCTCCTTCTAAGGGGCGCGCTTTCACCGAAAAGCAATTTTTCAATTTTCCCTCCGAGGAGAAGCGCCGCGACGTCGTCGGGCCGCTGCCTCGAATCTTCATCGCCGCCTCTCCGACCTCTGAAATTCAATATCGAAATAGTTAGGTGCTTCAAATTTCATTTGCAGCGCACGCTTCGCGGCTCGTTGCTCGCACACTGAACCTGCAAAGTAAATCCGCCGGAGATATTCCCGTCTTCTCCGGAAAGGCCCTCCCGAACTCTCGGAAAACTTCGGCCGATTACTCGAAATCGCGTTAATCGCGGATTCCCGACTTACCCCCGAAGGACTCCCAATCTCTCGGCAAGAGTCGGAAGAATTTTGGAAAATCCGTTTAAGAAGTTGACCCCTCCTTGAGAAGAATAATCCCCGAGGACTATGATTCCTCCCCTGCGAGAAATTCATCTAATTCCCCGGCAAAGCCTTTTACACTTTCAACATTCGTATAATTTCCTTTTTTATATAATTACCTAGAAAACTAGGAAATGGTTCCGCCCCGAAGACACGATTCAAAGGAATCCCCATTTTTTAGGAAGCCTCTACGTCCTATTCCCATGAATTTCCACTCGGCGAAAGATAAATGGCGGCTCGTCCTGCCTCGGATTTTTTGCCTCAGAAAATTCTAAATAAATTCAAGCTGCCTCTCGTTTCCCAGGAAGAAGTTCCGTGATATTCTTGCGAGTTTGTTAAACTACGATACAAGCACCTCAGCGTGCCACGTAAACAGTAAAAAATGAAATTAGCGGGACACTTATCCCGATCCGAACGCTCGATCGGCGAAAAATCAGAGTTTACATCCAGTGATTCGTGATTGCTTTTAAGTTCCACGTAAAACCGGGGAGGAATTAAGGAATATATTGCGGAATAATGAAATTCCGTTTGAAATTTCCGGGGAAATTCAAGGGCCTAACGTTGGAAAGACGTCAGCCATTGTGTGCGGAATTGTGTTTCTAGGCGCGAAGCAACACGGCGATTCCGGGCCGATTTTCCCGATTGGAAAGTGGCAAAATCCGAGGGTGCGTGAGAATAACGCCACGGTGTAAACGGGCGATACCTTTTGTCGTGGTTTTCGGATCGGAAAGGATCGAAAATGCGCGCGCAAAAAAAAATGGAAGTGTCCCCGGCCTCTCCTAACCTACCGGTTCTACGCCCTCTCTTTCTCTTTCTCTCTCTGGTGGGTCTTTCTCTCGATTCCCTATCCCCTTTTCTCTAGTTTCTCCGTGTACGAAGGGAGCTGGTAATGTTTGAGCTAATTCGCCAGAGAATCGAGTTTTGAAATTGGAGGAGCGCGTCGGCGGACAAGGGCCGGACGTGTTATAAGGCACCTTTTCACGTCGTCCTGTCGGCCTTCGTCTCCACGTCGGGCGAGAGGTCCTGTTTGGGGGATATTTTCAAATCGGGACGCATTTTCTCCAGATGACCCCTCGAAGCCGTATTTTTCCACGTGTCGAAATCCGCGCTAAGAGATGTCCCGAATAATCGACATCGAAACCGCACTCGAGGGGTCCGTTTTCTCCCGACCGACAAAAGCGACAAATCGCGAGCGATTCGTCCTCAATGGCGACTCGACACTCCTCCGCAATCGCTTTGGAAAATCTTCGGTATCGAGTTAACTGAATGACCTGCTCCAAACTGCAAATCGCATCGCTATGTATAAGTGTTTTCGTTTTCAGGACCCCTAGGGAAAATCTCATCTCCATTCATTTCTTCTCGAAGGGAGGTTTGACGACGTTTATTCGAGCTGTGGTCCTTCTCTTGGAGAAATGGATTCCGGGCAAAAAGATGTCAGGAATAAAATATGACAATGTTCCTGGGAGGCATGATTCGATTGCTCGTCATGTCGCTGGTCAAATTATGTCGCTTTTTATTTTTCCAGTTGGTGATCGTCTCTCCGAGAAGGCTTATTCCTTCACTCTTTTTTATTTAATTCTTGATTTCGTGTGTGAATTTCTAGAGCGAAAGAGAATGTTCTTAGCAATAATACGATTTATGCAAAATAACACTCGCTCGAAAAGTTCAAGTATTCAATTAATTAACGCGAGGGAGGCATTCTGATATTTTTTATAGATTCTAAGCGTTGCGCCATCTTGGACTCCCAGAAAAATTGCGTTTAGGGAATTCGATTAGAATTCTCGGTCGCCATTAATTAAAATTAAGTTAACATTCAGTTGGCCCGCTATCTTGTCTATTCGTAGTTTCTATTACTGATATTCGATGTTTTCAGGGGAATTGATGATATCAGAAATTTGGATCACATTTCAGTTAGCTATCTTTCTTCCCCATAGGTTTGAGTTCCCCCTCTTTCTTTCTTGATATTTGCAAATAGAAAATATCGCAAGAATGGCTTGAGTATCCCATACACAATGTGACAACAAAATAATACACATCGTAGAGAAATTCCGCCCGAATTTCTACTCCTAAGGTCTGTTCCGAAAGAACCTAAATGTTATTACTCGAGAAACTACTTCGAGATTCGCGGCTTTTTCAACAAATGTTCCAACTACTCCAGCTCCCATCTAACAATAAACCACGGTCATCTTTTCTAAATTTCCCCAACAGTTCCTCTACGTCAGACTCTCCCTCCTCGGAACAATATTAAAAATAAATGAACAATCTCCACCGCATCTTCACGTGACATTAAAACACAAAAATAACACCCCCAGCCCCGCAACATCGACAACCACACCTACGATGGGGTCAAAACACAACACTAGTACTTCCCCAGAATCAAATCCATTTTCCTAAAGAATCGAGTAACTCCATTGTCAAGAAAGAAAAAAAGAAAAAATCCCCCCAAGAGATCCGGACCGAAGCTCCGATTTTAATTCCACCACCATCTCGCTAGCCATATCATCTCCTGGTCCAGGAGTTTGCTTTAAAATTTTTCCCTAAGTCACTTATCTATCACTTGGGTGATAACGAAGAGAGCTCTCGTTACCGCCTCGAAATATCAGAAAGGAAAAGAAATCCCTGCATCGGTGCACCGCTTTCAAGTCGCGTCAATTTCCCGACGTCAGTCTTTCCCAGCCTGGATCTTCAGGCTTCCTCTTTTTCCAGAAATTCTTATTAAATAACGCGGAACAAGAAAAAAAATAAAAGAAAATCCCTCATTTACCGGATCTCACTCGAGGCTCGTCTCGTCCATTGTGCGCGGCCCCTAACGAAACCTGCGTCCGGGGATCCTCGAAAATCGTCAAGATCCTCGGATTCCGAGAGTGGAACAAAGTGACGTCGAAGTAGGCACCGTCGACGACACTTTGTTATCCCTGATGGAACAATGTGCTCAGACCGCTGGGAGGGAAATTGCCTTTCGCGAGCGACGTAGGACGTTCCCGGGTACGCGAGCGTGCGACAATGGGCGTACTTGCGTGGTTACGCGTTCAAAATGCCTATTATCACGTCCCGGCATTGTCAGGCTCCGTTTTCCTCCCCGGTTTTCTGCAAAGTCGAAGCTCCGTCGTCTAACTGCAGCCCTGCATTATGCACCGCCCCGACGTTCCGGAAGAAGTGCATCCCCAAATGAGAAATTACCCGAATTTCGATCAAATGACATATGATCAGAAATTTGTCAACAATTACCTGGAAGAAATCGATGAAGTGGAAGTAATGGAAGGTTTGCGTTCATTTCATCCGTCAGTTTGTATCAGGAAAGTCAGAATGGAGATTCCGCTTACCGTTTTCTTTGGAGCTGATGATTTTGTGCATCTTTGTGCATCGGGGAGAGTGGAGGAGATTTTGGAGGGGAATGAATTTTTCGGTATCGTGCAGGGTTTTCAAAAGTTCACAGAATTTCGGGGGAAATTTTATGGATTATGTCCGATTTAGGTGGGTATTTATTTTGCCACGAATCGGAGGAGACGCGACCTGGGGTACCGAGGATCGTTTAATTAAGTGCAGGAGTAAATTTTCCTAAAATTCGGGACTTGGTCCGTTTTGAACTGAATTCCATCGCGTTGATTTTTATCGCGTTTTTGGGTAATTTCGCTTCAACTTTATTTACGGGATATTAATCGGAGAGGAAATACAAGGAGCGCCGATACGCCGAAGAACGTCCTCCTCGCAGGATGCCGAGGTCCTTGAAAACTGAGCCGCCACCCTTCGTCATAAATTCCCCGCCCAGGTTAAAATCCGGGGCCGAAAAAGTTGCGCGTAAAATCCTTAGGGTCTCACCCGGCAATGAGTAATTAATTAGAAACCCGCGAGAGAAGGAAGAAGTCCCTCAGCAGGGCCACAAAGGGCGACTTTGACAGAAAGGTCCGATCGAGGCGGACCGGGAAGTTTCGTAGGATGTTTGTCCTCCCGCTTTGTCCCTCCCTTTACCTCTTTCTCGCATTTGCAGCTTTCGCCTCCCCTGTCCTCCCCTCTGGTCTGGCTATCACAATAACCCCCTCACGGCGGAAAAATGTGTGCTGGGCTATTCCGGCGGTGGTGCTCGTTCGATTCTCAGTGTCTGGAAATAATTAGAGACGAGGCTGGGTGTTGCCACGGCAACCGCCAATCAGAGGGCAAAGAAAAATTTTTCCTTTTATATCCCGCATTTTTCTGTGCTCGCCTGTGCATGGGTGCCCGCGGGGAGATAATGTATGCAGCGACACGTCGAAACACACGGATGGAAGGCGCGAAATTCCCCCGCGCCCTGCCTCCTGCCTCCCGTGCCACCCACTTCTACCCACCGCCACCCACCGCCACCCACCGCCACCCACTTCCACCCGCGAGCCATCCCGCTGCATTGCGGCGGGGGCGGCTGCATTCAGAGGCTTACACCCCGTTCACAACGAGGCGACAGATCTCTGACCCACCCGCGAACCTTAACCCCGCGAATCGCGATCCATCCAGTTCGCGTGGAAACTTCAGTCGACCGAGAGGAGAGTTCTCGCTGGCACCTGTGGCCGCTAGCGCGAGTACAAAGCGAGTGCCATGCCGAGAATGCGCCAACGCGAAGCCAAAGTGCAGGCACTTGCGGCGAAGCCTGATGCATCCCGAGAATTAGTAGGACGGGGTGGAAGCGCGCGTCTGTTTTGCTTCTTTGTTATTTATTTAAAAATTCGGGACCTAGAGTTTATCTCAGATATTTCAGGAAAGATCTTGGGAGGAGGTCTAATTTTTTCTATTTAGGTTTTGTCGGCCATGGAACGGAGTTTCTGGGTATGCAAGTTTGGTCAGCCTGATGCATCCCGAGAATTAGTAGGACGGGGTGGAAGCGCGCGTCTGTTTTGCTTCTTTGTTATTTATTTAAAAATTCGGGACCTAGAGTTTATCTCAGATATTTCAGGAAAGATCTTGGGAGGAGGTCTAATTTTTTCTATTTAGGTTTTGTCGGCCATGGAACGGAGTTTCTGGGTATGCAAGTTTGGTCAGCCTGATGCATCCCGCAAATTAATAAGACGGGGTGGAGGCGCGCGTCTGTTTTGCTTCTTTGTTATTTATTTAAAAATTCGGACCTAGAGTTTATTTCAGATATTTCAGGAAAGATGTTGAAGGGGTGTCTAATTTGTTCTATTTACGGCATGGAGTTTCTGGGGGTGAAAATTTTCTTATGTTATTATGGTTAATGGCTTCGTTGAAATCAAAGGCTGAGATGCACCCTTGTGGATTTGACTTTATCTGGTATTTTAAGGGTATCGAAAGTCTTGGAGAACTGACCTTTCTCGAAATTTCTAGGGGCACCGGAGATGTATGCATTATTTGATGGAAATCGACGGCACGAGGACCGACGACGCGTAGACGAAGTCGAGGTGCATGTTTGAAATTCCGGAAGGAATCTGCACTCCACGCGCGTCGCCCCCCGCGAATATATGCCGTTTGTTATTCCGTTTGCATGGCGGCGGGGACCTTTTTCGCCCCGAAAAGATGTCTTTGATGTTCCTCTCCATCGTCCGATGCGAACATATCGCCCTTCTCAATTAATGCGGACAGGAGTGCCAGAAGTCACCACCACTTTGTATCGCCGAAAATGGACGCGTACGTGCATTTCAGGGAGCAAATGCGTGCCCAAGGATGTCCCCTTTTTTCCACGAAAGAAAAAGTCACTCTTACCACCGATTGCAAAAAAGGCCTTAACCGCTCCATTTATTCAAAGAAAAAAATCATTAGCCTTCCGAATCATCGTTCATCCCACTCTACGTTTCCGAAAAAATGGCCAGTTCAATTTCAGGCAAGCAGAAAAAGTGTCGGCGTAATTCTTCCTTTCTCGCGAATCCATCTCGGACTCGAGTTCATCGGCGAACTCCTCAATGATGTCTCTCGAATGCCCTCGATTTACCTTGAAGAGAATACGAGAAAAAGGATTTCTTTTTTCAATAAATGCAATGTTGGTGTCAGCGCGCTGCTCCGCGGCGTGAATGGTTTTTATTTTGGTTCGGCCTGACAGAGCCCGTCTTTGTTTTGGTCAAACCGAGAGCCCTACCTGCTCTAATTAACTTATTCACCCGATACGTGACGGGATATGTAATGCCGTTTTCGGCCAGAGATGCTTACGCCCGAATGGACCATTTTCAAAACGAGTCGACCATCTTCTGTGGCATGATCGCGGCGTCGGGACGCTCCACCACCCGCCTCGCAAGAAACAACCTCCAGCAACAATTTCGTGCCCAACAGTACATAAAAGTCGCAATCAAACCCCCCTTAACCCTCGCTCCCCATAACCACCCCCTCTCGCCCTGAAAATCCGAAAAAAAATTGGAAAACTCTCTTGAAAAATCTCTCTCATCAAATCCCACCCCCTGAGGACGCCAAAATTCCCTCCAAAAAAACTGAATAAAAAATCCCAGCCATTCGACGCCTCCTTCCAGGCGCCATTTTGAGAAATGATATTATAATGATATGTAAAAAATTAGTTTTGTTTATTTTGGGGGTAGTTTCGTGGATAATTGAAGAGGTGCAAGCGTTTTTAGAGGGTATTTCGAGTCGCAGCTGTCGAGCACCGTCCCGGAGCGACCGGGTCGCCAAGATGGCGGATTTCGGGGATTCGGGGATTAATTTGGAAGCGATCGATCGTAATTCATCGAGATCGAGATCCACGATGGGTTTCGGGTTTCGCGGTCAAAATTTCTTCCGGTCCTTCGCGGGGGCGCAAAGAAAGCGCGTAACACGACACGTATCCGCGCGCGGCAGCACGTGGGAAGAAACCGCGGCGTAAATACACTCATAGAAATCGAAATCGGGCTTGAAAGGGGTGTGTTTCAAAACATGTCAGATTCAATATCGGCGGTGGGCATCGATCTCGCGATACACGCCGAGACCTCCGGTTCTCCCGCGACGGTGGCCGGTGTCCCCTTTCGGAAGGCTCGCGTCTTCCTCGCCTTCACGAATCTCGGCAACTTCTCAAACTTCTCCTCGACAGGAGGTAAAAAGAGGGAAGACGTCCGCGGAGACCTGCAGAAGCGAGACCGAATGTCTACGAAACAAACCCTCGGTTTTAGGACCTCTGGAGCGGTCGGAGACCGCCAAGGATTGAAAGGACTTCCTGGAGAGTTAGATAGACATTTCTTTTTTTTTTTTTCTTTGTTAAATCGAATTTAGTAAAATTTAGATAAGGGAGATGAAGGGAGACATCCAAGGGAGCCTGTTATCTGATAATGGGGGTTTCTACATTCTGCCGCCATTGGTACGGGGGAAATTCATTGAAATTTTCGGTAGAATCACGGGCGCCATTTTTTCATATTCGGTTCAGCGAGAGGAGGTTGATCTGGAAGTTTTTCCGAAGATTTTTTTTTCACGAGTCCTGGAAGCTTTTGGCATCTCGGGAAAACGTGGGTTATGGGGCGCGGAAAAGTGCGTTCGCCAGGTGAAGACTCGCTCTTTGTACTTTCAGGTTGGTAATTATTGGGATTGGTTTGTTCTCTTGTATGATCGGTTGTCATTCCTTTCGCGATTAATCCTGTGACCGAATTAACAGTGGTTTTTTACTCGCTCGAATTTCTGGGCCGCAAGTGTTCCTGTATACAATGATAAGAACACTGATATCGCACGAGATCCATTTTTTCCTCGAAATAATCAGTTTGGATTTATTCCTCGATGAAAATGACGGGGGAATTAGTGCTTCTCGGCTGAACTTAGTATTTATATAGAATTAATTTGCGGATGCAATAACCTTGCCGATGGCAAATAAAAATTATTCTTCCTCTGAAAGAAAAAAGGAAAAAATAAATAAATCATTTCTCATTCCTTCGAACATCAAATTAGCGATCGAGGGAGTATAAGCGTCAAATCGAAGGTAATTTCGGAAGAGCAAGTGTCTTCAATCCAAATCCATGAAATCAGAGATGAAGTTTAAGACGAAGTCCACCGTACCGGCAAGTGACCGGTCACTTCCTCAGATAAATCACTTCGCATTAATTTTCAATCACACACACACATTAATCAATCAATACGCAAGACCAAATCTCTCTGTCGCGCGCGAATATGCGAAAATCGCAAACCCGTGCGAATCGCACTCGAGGGTGCGTAATGCACGCACACGCCCTCACGCCCCCTGTCTCCGCTTTTAAACAGTAAATACATTTTAGCGGTAGCGGATAATGTGTAATATTCTTAATTGGATCCCGCCCTCTCTCTCCCTCCTGGGGCTCCCAGCATCCCTCCTCTCTCTCTCTCCGGTCCCCGGGAAAAAAACCGCTCGAAGCTCTCCCGGCCTCTCCCGCGGAACTTGCAATTATTTTTCTCGTTCCTTGTGGATTGTTGCTCCCTGAATTTGTTCGTTGCGCGCGATCTCTTCGCGCCCGCCCCGCAGCCTGCGGCTGGCATTAGACCCATCGGAGGGAGCGAGACGGAGAGACGCGTCCCCCGGGGGAGCGAGAGAGACCCCTATAGGAAGAAACCCCGGGAAAGCAGCGACGCTTAGGCAAGACTCTCGAGTCGACGGTTTTCCTCCGCGAAAACTGGTCTTTTACGAGTCACGGGACTCGTAAGTAAGTCGTAAGTCACGTCCATTGCTCTTTCTCGTTAGGGAGCTCAAGGCTCGCCGGAAGTCCCCGTTCCGCTGAAACAAAAAAAAAGAGAAAAATAAAAAAATACCGCCTTTCGATCCCGATTCCCTCTTTCCCGGAATTAAATCTCCCTGTTAATTCCAGATTATATGGTAATGTATACATAAAATGTACTATAGCATGCATGTAAAATGTAAATCCACTCTTAGCATTGGATTAATCGAACCTTGGCGCCCTCGTGATTCGAGAAATTTTATCAAGCTCCCTTATCACATGATTTCTGTCCCTGCATAGTAAATAAATCAGGCGTTTTTTCCTGGATTTAGTGGTTTAGGTGGATTAGGCGGTTTTCCATATTTTATACATCATCTTTCTGGGGAAGTTTTGCGCCGTGACACGTAATCTTGTGATAACAGGGAGTCGGATGCGATAGCGATTTTCAGGAAGCTGGTCGGCGAAAAATCTGCTCGGGGGATTTTTTTACTTCCACGTGGAAGTGGAATGGTTTAAAATATTGATTCCCATGGAGGCAATAAGCGTATGAGCTCATTTTAATGATATGAAAGCCATTTTGATTTTCCTTTCTTAGCTGGAGTCACGGGTGAATGTTAAGGGCCGGAAATTATGGGAAATGACTCCTCGTTCGAAATTGGAAGTTCTGCAGCGGGTTTTCAACGTCGATTTCCGAGGGCGTAATCGACCTTATCGCCGAACGATCGAATCGCTGTTAAACGAGGGATGTAGATGGAAATCTCGATTCTCGTCACGGTGAGAAACGGACATCTGTTCGCGGTTGCTTCCATACTATCGTGACAAGGATCTGAGGTCCAGAAGAAAATTGCGTTGTTGTCGGCACGTAGGGAAAGGATGTTCCCGTCAAGGAAGCTCAAGATGATCGGTGATAATTCAGGAAAGGTGCAAGAACGAGCGACACCCTCTTCGGGGACATCCCTGGAAGAAAACGCGAACGTCCTCCCCGAGGAACTCTTTCCCATGAAGCTCAACCCGCCGATTAATATCTCGCTTATAAATCATCCCTCCTCATGCATGGTACTATCAAATTGTCCTTAAGGTACGTTCCTTAAAATTCAGCAGGAGATTTTAGGGAAATTTCAGTTAAAACTCCCACCCTCGGTGTAGCCGCAGAGGACGCGCGAAGAGAAACGAAGAGATGTCGCGGTTCGAAATTAAATAATCTACAGTTTTTATACGCATTTATAATTAATCTAGATAAGTGCTCCGCGTTAAATTAGACGCGAAAAGACCGGGAAGCGTAGATATAATCGTCGATAATTACGGAAATGCGTAATAATTATGGAATTATCTGCTGTTTCTGACCGGCCGATAATGCCAGGAAGTTCGAACTTACGCCCTAGACATTTTCCTTTTTTTTTTTTCCCTGATTGGAACTTCCGACGTATCGACGAGGATCTTGATTGGGAATTATACCTCGTAACTTCCGGAAACGTCGAATTATCTCCAGAGTGGGATTTTCGAAACCGAGCAGGTGGCCGGCGAGACAATGGCCGAGGAAAGCACGCCATGGAAAATGAACCACTACGTTACGTCTTTTTTTTTCTTTCTTTCTTTTCTTTCCGCAGTATTCGTATTCAAATTTGGACAGATTCTTTGTGAGCTGGGATTTGGTGTACTCGAGGCTTATGAGGTAATTTATGAATTTTTTTTAGCATTCGTTATGTGAAAATGCCGATGATGTCTCGTGAGCGTCGCGTCGGGAAAAACTAGCCGTCGCAATGGCGCTCTTCTTCGACGGTCCGGGAATTCGGGATTTCGACTAAAATAAATATTCCACCCGCCTCGTTACGGATTTCCGTTAAAAATACATAATTTCTAATATTCGCCACCCCGGGGAAAATGTGGAAAATCATTCGGAACTGGCGTCGTTACGGAAGGAATATTTTCTTAATTTCGAACAATCGGCGTTTCACCGAGACATGTACAGTTCTCTCCATATCAATTATTTTCCTAATTATCTGGAGTGACGTTTAAAATTCTTCGGCTCTGAATACAGGACACGTCATTAAAATGATGTTAATTCTCGCAGGAATTATTGGATGAAAAATATTCCGTTTTCCTGAAATTAATACAATTTTAGTGGGTATAGGTTAAATATTTTCTGGACTTCGCCCGCGTCAAGTTGATTCACATCATTTTAATAGATCTAATATACTGCAGTTAAATATAATACATTTAACGTGGAATTCTGAATATAATCTACTTTTCTGGTAGGACTTCGTAGCAGGTGATTAATGCCATTTCTAATTTGACAAATTCTAATCGCTTTTGGGGGGTTGCGGGCCAAACTCCGAATTTACATTTCGCGCATAAATTCGTAAACGCCTTCAGAAACAGGAAATTATTCTAAATGAGGAAACAAGTAAGTAACATCGCCCTGCGTCGTTTCCAGGTAAACCCGGCCAGATGATGTTAATTCTAAGATGACAAAAATAATTTTGCTTAACGTACAAACATCGAAGTATAAAGATAGGAACCTTTTATTTCCTACTTTGGTCCCATTAAATTCTAAAATCAGTCTCTAGTACTTTAAAGGTAAGTAAACACATTGAAGAAGTCTTCAACAACGCCACCGAGCCAATCCCAATTAACAATCCCAAGTATCCAACATTTCCCTCCAAAGTCTTGAAACATCCACCATTTCGGTCCACCCTCGAACCAATGTAGCCTCCATTTTCACCTCGCTTTTTTTTCACCCTCCCCCCCACATTTCTCAAGAGTGCATTTTTCCGAATCAAAGCGACGTCGGAGTGCAGCATCCTTTACTCGGTACGGAGTCTAAAAAACTAAGACTAGCTAAGAATCTGAAAGTCCCCCTCGCGAGGAAATAACTCTCGCAGCCTGCACATAGGTGTAATTATTTCTCCCGGATGCAGAATAAACATACCACTCCATAGAGGAGAATATCACCAAGAGGAATCACGACGTGAAGGAAAATACCTCTTCGCGGGGTGCTCTTCAACGGAAGTTAAGGAAGCAGTTCCCGAAGAGTAGGGTCGACCCTGTCGAGGAACCACGTCGTAAACCGAGTCCCTGGAATTGATTTTATTTCCTCGATACCGAGTCTTTGGTAGAAAAGCCGCCATCTTGGACCGCCTCGCCCTCCCCGGATAAAGCCTCCCCTTAGGGGTGCAGCAGCAGGATCGGGCCGCTCGGCGAATAACGCGAGCCTTTCCCTATCGGGTCCGCCATTTTGGTTCGCGAACGTTGGCACACTTTTTAGGGGGTTGGCTTTCGGGGATCCGCATGGCCGAGGCCACCCCTCGGCCCCTCCGACATTTATTTAACGAGGTAACGTCGTTACGTCGTTAGGCCGGATCAGGGGCGCCCCGGTGTGAACGCGGGCCCCTAACGACCAATGGAAAGCCTCCTATAAATGGTATAAACGCTTCCCGACTCGGGAATCTCCCATATAACGGGCTCTTCCCTCCTCTCGGAGAATTTCCTGAAGCGATTTTCCCCGGCCGGCGTTACCGCGAGGACTCTCTTTTCAAATTCATATCGCACCCCCTGCTCCCTGCGTCTTGCCACCCCGAGTCGCCCATTTGTTCGGCGAATTTGCCTCGCTTGTGATTTGCCCCCTGGTTTTACGGATTTCCGCTGGAGCCTCGCTTACCATACGTCCCGACGACGAGCGTCGCGTCCGACGAGATTGACGATTCGCGGCTCTTCCTTCCGACGCTTCCGTCAGTCTTTTGTCCCTCGGCGATGATTTTCCGAGCGCGGAGGAAGCCTCCGTCAGGGTCCCCGAGGACACTAAGAGATTCTTCATTATTCAAGGATTACGAGGATACTCCTCTTACCTTCAACTCTTATTACTGAATAATCCATGACTGCACCCGCAATAATCGACAAATTCGGTAATTAAGATCACGGGTTGATCGGCACCTGGTATAAATATGGGTAAGGATTAATATGCGATAAAACTTCTTAATTATTAAGGATTACACGGAAATTGTACCGCCTCGTCTTACCTTGAATTTTAATTCGGGATAATTCATGACTGCACCCGCAATAAAGAAATTCGGTAATTAAGATCACAGGTTGATCAGCATCTGGGGTAAATATGGGTAAACATTAATATGCGAGAATAATTTTTAATTATTTAAGGATTATACGGAAATTGTACCGCCCTGTCTTACCTTGAATTTTAATTCGGGATAATTCATGACTGCACCCGCAATAAAGAAATTCGGTAATTAAGATCACAGGTTGATCAGCATCTGGGGTAAATATGGGTAAACATTAATATGCGAGGAAAATTGTGGAACGTAGTAAATGTTTTTAGGAGTTAATATATTATTTAGGGATTTTTTTTAACTTACGGGGTTTCGAGGGATGTCGTGTCGCAGGGTAACCATGAAGACTTGTAACAATGGCAATAATGTGAGTTTGGTGTCACGACCATGGTGACGTTTTCCTGAATCGCCTGCTAATCCTTACCTCTGTTAATTCAAGCCAGTCTCCCGTGTTAATACCTCCAAATGTCGCATTTTACTATTGAAATGCCCTTTCACGTCCACCATTCAGCGACAAGTGAATTTCCGAATGACTCACTCGCGGACTGTGTGTGTCGCCCGGCATTTCCCAACCGCGGAATTCATTTTCCCGGTAACACAAGTGTGAATTCTCGGGGAAAAAAAAAAGAGATTTGAAAAGGAGATTATAAAATATACCCCTCACCCTCGGGGCCGAGCCGGATTATGAAGGAAGCTGCGTGCGAGCAAATGGAGTTCCTGGATCCCGCACTTTTTCGACGGACATTTTTATCCTTCGAGTAAATCTGCGTAACACCCCCGACAGTGAAAAACGTATCGCCTGCCAAAAGTGAGGATTAAAACGCGTACAATGCCCTTTTCCCTGGAATTATATCCGCGAGTGAATTAATCCAAGCCGAGAATAGGCACCAATTAGGGACTAGAAATTATTTTCAGTAACGACTTAAGCGAGTTATCAGGAGATCATTAATTCCTTAATAATCCGCGCTTTTTCCGACGACAGAGAGCGCGTGCATTTTCCGGCCCAGGAGGTTCGATGAAAAGGAAATTCGATTAAGGTAATGAACTGTATCACTTCGGGTAGCCATGAGTTCATTAAGCCCCGGGCACCGAGAGCTTCGGTGTACTATTTATGTACAATTTATATTTATTTCCCGTAATGTGCCTATAAGAGTGCACATCGTTAGGCTCCTTCGAATGCAACCCTTTCGATGTCGTAAATTGGAGTGGTCTGCAACGCGTGGGTTCCTAATGATATATTGTATTACTAAAAACCTTCGAAAGAGCGCAATGCGCGATGAAATTAAGGAGGAATATTATCGTTACTCTGGAAAATCTTGAGACCTCCTTCTTAATGAAAGGAGAAAGAGAAGAAAGAAAAAAAGTAAACAAACGTCGAGCATTTCCGGTCGAAGGGATTTCCTCGAGGATTTAGGATCACTGGGTACACAAAAGATTTTTCATTTCATTTCACCAGGAACAATGTTTCGTAAAGGATTGTTCCCGCCTTACGGCATCAAATTTAAATCACCGAATCTCTTTCTAAAACTATTGCGATTTCCCGAAATTAAATTATTTAGAATGTCACCTCTTTTGTATTTTCCCTCGAAACCGTGCGACCCTGCTAACTCGTATATTATCATTGTTTATGCCGAATTAATTAAGAGAAAGGAATAGCGAGGAGTTTCGCGGCGTATAATGAGGTGCTCGTTATTATATGTTTCGTTTTTTTTTCTCTCCCCCCACGGCGTCAAATATTTTATTTGGATGCAATGGGACGTATTTCTGATCCTCGAATGTGATTGGATTTTGAGACCATTCACGAACAGGGGGCTGTTTTTCTTTTCCTATTTTATTCTTTTTTTTTTTTCCAAGACCTTTGAACGACTCTCGGCAAACAAATCAGGGCCGGCATTACGATGTCGCGGGATATCATTATCATTTCATTTCCTCGTCTGCTCTTCAGGGACTTCGTCTTCAGGATTGTTACCCCAAATGCCTCGTAATGAAGCCACCGCTCGTTCTCCTAAAAATGTAAACGCCAAATCGGTCATTTAATGATCGCCACTTCCGGCGGATTACCGAAAATATCCCGATTTTCAATTATGATCAATAAACTAAATTCGACTTAGAGACCAATAAAGGAACGTAATTCCCGCGTTTACCTTTTATTCAAATTTGCCGCCAGGCCGAAAATATTGGACGTTACATTAATTATTTTTTATCGCCGTTTTTTGTTATACACTACGAGCAAAGCAATAGCTCTCACGGAAGATTATTGCTGATACATTAAATATCATTATACATTTTTATAATTAGTTTAAAACATTTTAATGAGCAAATCATTCGTGTGGCTCCATCTACATGGGTGGCACTGTAACTCTTGATGACTAAATCCAGTAATCGATAACGATAAAGTATTGTTCCTAAATATATTTCTCTCAACGAGGGAAATAATTATTTTCAATCACGCTACTACCTCACTGAACGACGTTTAGAGTACTCGGATTAAAAATCACGTTCATTCCTCCTGTTCCAATCAATCCCCATTTATACGGTGTAATAGACGCAGAAGTGCCAAACTGCAATAAGGGGAAACTGGACGACTCGAGTAGTCATTGCCAGGAAATCATTTACCATTCGACTTGAAAGATTGACTAGACGATGATAAAGTGAATTTCTGCGACCCCTGTAATTTCGTGGAATACTTCTTCCTCGTATTATCAACACGAGTCATGGGAATAAAACACATTCCCTCTACCGTACCATTAGATGGAATCCCGAGGTTGTAATATTAGATACCGCAGAAACCTACAAACCATATTCCCTGCCCCTGCAATACCCGCAGCAGCAAACGTACCGACCAGCGGTGAAACCCTCAGTCGGTAACCGCCATTTTGAGAATCTACATTCCCGACACATCCGTTCATTCGTCCTGAATGAACGGCGTGCTCAGGATATTACGTCTTACTCCATCCCCTGTTATTCCACCGGTTTAGTAAGGTGGAATAGAAGGAGAAGCGAAAGTCCCTTATTAAATTCCATGCCTCGTATATATTCGTTCCTAAGGGTGGAATATATACGAGGGTCGCGCAGTTCCAAAAGCGACGGAGTGATCCTTGCGCCCCCACCTGATCCTGGCAGGGAAATGCAGGCGTGAAGGGTCTTCGGGTAATATTTCCCCGATAAAGTCCAGGTAGACGCAGATTAGACGCCACCTGCAGCGTGCAAGGTTAGGTCCAAGCTAGGTCGAGGGCCCGCGTACGTAAGTACGTGCGACCGCGCAGGAAGCGCGTCGCGACGTCACGCCGGGCTGTGTATCAACATTGGAAAATCAATGGCTCGGAGTGACGTCGCAGTCCCGCCTCGCCGTCGGCCAATGGGTGCGCGCGCCGCCCCACCCGCGCGCGTACTCTTGCCGCGCGCAAGGCCCGGCGTGCTCATTCCGAAGCGGCGACTCGCAGCGAGCGGACCTCCGGAGAGCTTGACCGAGAAGCAAGCCCAATCCCCGACGCGCGCAGCCCACGCGACAGGCAATACTTACCGCGGCCCGATCGACGAATGCAGTTTTCGATTCGACAGCGACACCTCGGCAGGACGAACCTCTAACGGCCGAGGCACGGCGTCGTCGTCGAGTCTACTCACCGAGCCACGAGCGGCACTCGAGTCCCGAGGAACGCGCGGCCCGAGAGCGCCGAGGTTAGGATCCGGCAGAGCCACCCGAGTGCGCGAGCGAGGTTAGCCGCGCTTTCCGTTGGACCGGCTGCCCGAACCCCCATTGGCCGGCGCCCGACCTATCGCGCACCGCCGCCGAACTTTCCAGAAGACCCGGCCGAGATGGCGTTCATGATGCCGGTTGTGAAGAACGAGTGGGAGATCTACAAGACGAACCGCAGCCGACGCTCCTCCGAGTGCTCGAACCCGCAGGCCTGCCGCAGCAGGAAGGTAAGCGAGACACGCAGAGGCGCCGGGCCTCGGGCCCTGAGGGACCCCTTCGCGGTCCGTCCCCCGTCTATCGATCGAGGCGCCGCCAATGCGCCGCCGACTGCGCAGACGCCGTACCGGCGCGCGACGTCGCGACGGATTGCGCAAACCGAAAGCGCTTTCGTAAGGTCAACCGCCGACCGATCGCGTGGCCGAGGGTTTCCATGTCCACCCGGACCCAATTTCTAATCCCGGTGTTTATCCTACCCGGAATATCCCGACTCCTCGAACTTGGAATCGCGAAAATCAAAGACTTACGTCGGGTGTTTATAACCCTGCATAAAGCCACGTGACCGTGGATCGATGGCCGTTACTTTTTAAATCTCATTCCGTCCAACTCCATCCTTCCGGCGAGATTTAATTTAATTACCTTCTTGTATCGCTCCTTTGTAACCGAGGATCTTGTTACGTGGATGTTTACATCGAGTGTGTATCAATTGTTAATTCGTTAATACAGGAAGGTTAAGACTTGTAGATTTCGTGTTATATGAATTATTCTCTTGGCTTGAAATGCTAGACCGGAGAGGGTTCTAAATGTTAAGAGTGAGGTTGAAAATTAATTGTATCGTAGTGATGTGAATATAGTCTCCTTTTATTCCGATTATCGCGAGTTTTGGACCGTGTAGTTTTATATTTTCGTTTTATATGTCAACATTTGGTCCGATAAAATATTGATACCTCGAAACATAAGCATCTACTTTTACAAAAAATAAACCCCTTACCCAGGGAATATAAATTTGAAGTACTAATGCACGTATGTGCATTCAAAATGAAGATAATAGTATTTAAAACATTTAATATTTAGACTATATCTGGGATACATTGTCATATGTACGTAATTTAATATTGTACTTAAAATACCATTCCAATGTCGGATATGGATGAGGAATATTTTTTTCCACCTGAGTTTCAATATGCTAGGAATATTTTATGCTGTCTGGGTTTCCGTACCAATTAGCCCGGTACCGTTAGTTCCTAGGGAATGACGAAATTCCGGAGGAAATGGCGTCGGCCGATCGATTCGTGTCGCCGTAGAAAGGCAAGGGGAAGACCTTTCTAGAAGCTTGTAAACTCGCCATCTGTTTCCGCGTATGAGTCTCTGAGCGCATTCGCCGCCCAACGGCGTGAAAGCCATTGTTTACATTGCCTGTACTTACGTAAATAATTCCGCCGACTGGCGTTTCTTTTTCTCACACCTTTTGCGGGCTAAAAATCGGAAAAAATATACTCGAAACTAGGAAAATTCCTTCGACCCGTTACAGGTTAGATCGACCTCGCGAGATTTCGTTCAATTCTTTGTTTTCTTTCTTTTTATTTTTATTATTAATAAACTGCGAAATCGGCCAAAGAAAGTATATGCACGTGTACGGTGCACTTGGCGCGACACTCTGCCAGGTTTCGGGATTTCAAGGTAGATCCGGCTCGCTCTCGATAATAAAAAAAAATAAATAAATAAATAAAAAAGGCCCATGTTTCTCCAGCGCGGCGTTAATCGATTAATTAACAGGCCGCGCGCATCGGGAGTCGCGCCGCGAAATGTGGTCTATTTTTGTTTGTTTTTATTTCTCTTCTCCCTTAACGAGGAAAAACCGCGGGAAAATTTCCCACGGACCTTGGGTATCCGGATAACTCGTCGATTACGGAGCCGCCGCGATTGAACCGGCTGAATCTTGCGCAATTATAATTAGAAACGTCCCTGGGGAATTTCATTTGACCAATCGCGCCCCGGAGATAGGGGAGAGCCAACGAGGTGGGCGAGTCCGGCTCCGGTAATTCTGGAGTTCCACTTTTCATCACTCTCGGTTCCCCCCCGTTCATCCCCCGCGTGGGAGGGTGTCGGGCTTCGTTGACCGTAACCCGACTATTGCTCGGTAATTGGACGGTCGAATACACGTCTCCACGCGTGTAATTACTCTCTCTCTACCGTTTTTATTCCCACCTTGAAGAGGTGCCCTTCAATTTCCTCTCTTCGTATCAACCGATATTAGTCCTCTATTGATACTAAATGTCTATTACCGAGCGTCGTGGTTGTTACACCGACTTAATATGGATTCATCGAACCAATGTGATATTTAATTAGCACAAAATTAAAAATTCATTCATTCGACGAGAATAATTCTTTCACTGATATGATTCCGAGGAAACGTTGCGTTAGATTTATTCCAGTCTACTTTGAGTCGGATAATTATTCTTTGAATTAAGAAAATGGTTCTAATTTTTTTTTTTTTCGTTGTAAGTACTTCTCTGGTTCGGTGACTTTTTTTCTTTTCTTCTCAGGGTGAAGAGGGTTTCTCCCCTCAATTTTGCCGAAACTTGGACACGGTTACTAATACTGTTTCGAACCTTGCTAGGCTTCTCTCTCTCTCCCTCCCGCTCAGTGGTCAATTACGCGAAGGTGCGTTCTACCTGCACCGCAATTGCGTAATTGCACGCCGCCACGGCGCCCACCGCCGCTAATTAACAGGGTTCGGAATGCAAAGTGCACGCGAGCGGTGATAAAAACTTGGTCGTTTTCCTTTTCTCTCTTTTTTTTTTCCGGTTTCTTTTTTTACACCCGCGTTGCCGCGTGCATTACCCCACTGCGTATCGACCTGGCCGATCGGATGGAAGATTTCGATCGAGAGCCGTGGCCTTTCGATACTATCGAACTGCTCGAGGTCGCGAGAAATTCACGGGTTAAACATAAGATGCAAAACGGTGATTAATGTTGCGACCAAGGAAATTGATAAGCAGGGTTTCCTTTTTTTTCTTCTTTTTAATGTGGATACTGAAGATTTTTATGAAAAAATAAACACGGGAGATTGAGGTGGTCCTTTTAGGCTGACTTTTAATTACCTTCGGTGGGGCACTTTTGATGTCACTTTTTTTTTTTTTAAGATCGTTGATTATGATATGAAAGACGCCGAGAGATTCGATCTAGGTAGATTAATTAAAATTCATCTTTTGGTCATCTTAGGGTCTACATGTTAACGTGGCTATCATTTGATACGAATCGGTACACCCGATTCGGAGAATACTTTCACCGACGGTTTGACTTCTCGGATATGTATAGGCTGACTCTCTTTCATGTCATCTTAACCTCACCGTTCCACGTGGCTGGGAGTACTCGCGAGAGTGAGAACCACTGATCCGGCCGGTCGGGCTTGCCCGGCCTTGCCTGCAGCGCTACATGCAAACTAGGGACACGTGTGTCACTTACACACGTGCCGGTCTAAACGGCGTAACCAGACTCCATTACGACGACAACACGAGCACGTGCTCTCCCCCTCCACCCCGATTGCCGAAAAGGAACGAGATGCGTTGCACTGGCGAAGATCCGATCTCCCCCTTGCCTCGCGCCTCCTGAATGACCACCGCTGGGATTCGGAAAGGAAATTACCCGGTCAGGAATTGAGGAGCGAAATTTCGCGGTTGGGACGCGGAAATAATAACTCGCGGTCGGGATTCTGGTACGATATTTCATGATTGAAATTCAGAAACGCTATTTCGCGGTTGGAGTTCAGGAATAATATCTCGTGGTCGGGATCGAGGTGCGGGAATTCGCGGTTGAGATTCACGGACGGAAAATTTCGCGGTTTGAATTCAGGAACGAAATTTTGCGGTTGGAATTCAGCAGCGAAATTTCGCGATCAGAATTGAGGTACGAAGTCACGCGGTTGGAATTCAGAAATAATATCTCGCGGTTGGAATTCAGAAATAAAATCTCGCGGTTAGAATTCAGAAATAAAATCTCGCGGTCGGAATTCAGGAACGAAATTTCATGATTGAAATTCAGAAACGCGATTTCGCGGATGGAATTCAGAAATAAAATTTCACGGTTATAATTCAGAAACGGAATTTCACGGTTAGAATTCAGGAACGGAATTTCACGGTTAGAATTCAGGAACGATTTGAAGTTGTACCTCTTGACGAGTACTTTCGAGGGTTTAGATGGGTCTTTTGATGTTCTTCGGTGATTACAAAATGGCGGGCGCAACTAAATCGGGTATATCGACGGTACTGGATTTATGGGGAAGGCGGTCATATCTCGAGTGCGCGATTTCGCATTTTCTACGACACGTCCGAAGCTGGCCGCGCACTGCGCCGCCTATAAATACGCGCAAGATAAGTGTCGCTATTTTTAGTGGACGCGCAGCCAGCCTCCTATTACATGGAACGAAGTGCGTAACCGCAACCTGATTGTCGGGCCGTATCGGTGATATCAACGCCCGTGCTCGTTAAAGTTACTCGAAAGCGCGAGGCGACAGAGCTACCTAACGTCAGGGGGGTTCTTAGCTGAAACGTACTTCTCCGATAGTCCTTATCAAGATATTCGATAAAGTCCGCGGAGAAAAAAAAAAGACGAAGTCGCCAAAATTTCATATTCCCCAATAAATTTTGGGTACCCCAACGACGATAATAACGGTTCCAGGTATTTGGAAAAATCCTACCGAAGGAACTTGATTTAATAAAATTCCTTTTTATTTTTTTTATCGCACGGGAGTTTTAAATCCGATGACTGATAAGGTAATGGGGATCGGTTTTGGGACGTGGATCCCTCGGATGAAAAAAGTCCCGGTTCTTAGAGTGACAGATTTTATTTATTATTACATTTTTTTTTTCAATTTTTTTTTAATGCTGTTAACCAAGGTCAATGTTTATCGTTACGCCACTTTATCGGGTATTATGCCGCGGCGTTATCGGGGTCGCTATTAACGTCGGCTCATTTTATCTGGCTTGTGGTTTCTAAAAGCTGCCCGGCACTTATCTCGGCGATCGAGGAAGGAAATGGGACGCTTGTGCGAGGACGCATCGATTTCTGATAACGGGAAGCGAGGTGATAAGGTCGCACAGTGGGCCGTCTAGCTTCCGGAGCCGGGGATCGATACCGGTAGCGATCGATCGATGCCGTTCGATTAACGTGTCAGTGTCAGCCCGAGGCGACGGTCGTGGCTTTCTCTGGGCTAGGTCGAAAAAATTTCGAGGTGATCGAGTCTGCGGGAAGAGATCGATGGACCGCACTTCCGGGGGCGGTTGGCCGCGAGAGAACACTTCCGGATGTTCCAACCGGGATGAGATTAGGATCCGACACGGATACATTAAAAAAGAAATAAGGGAAAGGACGTCTGCACCCTCCTTGCGAAACCACTGCCGAGAAGATTTTGCTCACACCCTGAATTCCTGGGGCGTGAAGAATATTTGTAATCCCATCCAACGTGGAGGTAACTAGAGCTGAGGTTCGGGAAGAAAATTGAAAAAAATAAATAAATAAATAAATTGGGGTATAAATTTGGTAGGGAAGTGAGTAAGATTTGTTGGGACGATTGTGAGTCAGTTTGTTGGTACTTAGCCCCGATGCAATTATTTCCGGGATGTGGAGATTTGGGTATCCTCGAACGAGGTCACTGATTAGGCTCGATGATAAGACGCGGCCCTGATTGGAACCGCGAGTCGCTGAAGGTCGCCCCCTTCTTTTTCGATGTTCCAGGTGTCGGAGTGCTCCAAGTCCGAGGGGCCGTCCTTGTCGACCTCACCTGGCTCGGACTTCCTGACCTCGCCGGCCCACCGTTCGGTGCCCCTGACATCGCGCCACTTCTCGAGGACCTCCTCCCGTACCTCCCAGAGCTCCCTCCAGAGTCCGAGCAAGAGCACCGGGTCCTCGCCCCCGAAGACCGGGAGCTCGAACTCCTTGAACAAGTTCCACAACCGGCTGGTAGACAAGCTGAAGAGGTCCCTGAAGAAGGCCGAGGACAGCCCGGAGGACCAGCGAAACTTGTCGTGAAACAACCATGGGGTTTTGGGCCGGCCGCCCCCGTCCGGTTCGAAACCGATCGAGATCCGTCGCACCTCGGCCCCCACCGGTGCTGGCCCCAGCACCAAACAGGTCGTGGCCCACTCGTGCCCGGATCCGCCGACCTGGTAACGCCGCCAGGATGCCTGCTGATCCCCAGCCTTTGCGCCGCTCGCAGGAGCGGAGTCCTAGGGAGCCGTCTGGAGGATCGCGCCGGACCGGTTCCTGACCGGTCCACGTGTCTCGGCGCGAGCCCACGTGGGGAAGGGAGAGAGAAGCGGTCCATTGGGATCCGAAGCGTCCTAAGGGACGAGGTCCACGTGACCCGAAGCCGTACCACCACCCGGAGAGTCGCTCTGGACCGAGCCCCGGATCGGGACCAGATCGGACAACCGTGAAGAGGCACGACGAAACAGAAACAAGCGGGACCGAGCAGAGTCACCTCCCCAAGGAAATGCTCTCTGGATCGGTCCACGACCGGTCCCCGGATTGGTTCCTGACCCCAGCTTCGGACTGGCTCCGAGCTGGTTCTTTTTGCACCCCACACCTAGAGGTACGGATCGACGCGGCGATGGTGCCCTTTCGGCGGTGCCGGATTTTCCCTCGACCCGGTACGTGCTCCAGACCCGGTTTCCTTTGGTTTCTCCTCGATCCCTGGCTGGTCCCCACCCGGGACCATCTGGTCCACCTCGCTGAGCGGAACATCCAGGGTCGTGGAGGCCTTTTTCATGCGTTCCAACTTCTGGGGTCTGGAGAACGACGCCTGCTGGGGGCGTCCTACCGGTGTCAAGACTCACGGAGTCCTGGCGATTATCACGATTTCTCGCGATCTCGACGAGGTTCAACACTTCCCGAGGATGTCGGGCTGACCGAGGATCCCGTAGAGGAGTCCGTAATCATCGAACGCCGATTTGACTCCGTCGTGACCTAGCTTGGAAACTATCTACCGAGGAAACTCCACGGAGATCGGGCCCAAGTTCACGGGGACTCCTCTCCCGAGGGAGGTCCCATCTTCCCGGTCATCCCACATCGGAGGGATCCACGTTAAGGTCCGTTCTAACGACTAGTTCCTTTCGCGTTCTGTCGCTGGTATGACTTGACTTGTCGTTTCTAACACTCTATCGCGATCGCTGTTGATTTGGGAAGCGTCCTACCGATGCGAGCTCGGCGTCGATGGCGCGGAATATTGGCACGTTTTGTCACTACATTGCGGCTCCGGAGTTATTTCTTCGGGTAGCTCGGGAAAGCTCCGTGGGCCTACGATATTAATACCGATCACGTCCTGGAATCTTTTGGCTGCCTGCCATCGGAAGTAACGAACCCGCTCCTCCTTGAATTGTCCGGCCTGCAACGTCGACGCCGAGCCGGGAAAAGAGATGGAATGTAGATTGAGGTCGTCGTATCGCTGTTTATTGATTAAGCTAGCCGATCGACAGCGAATGTCGGTCCTTATTTTATAGGCATATCACACGTAATTTCGGCGGTCGTGGGCCAGGATGGGCCGCCATTATTTGCTTTACTATTATGACTCGACTACCTTGAATGGTCGCATGTGCGAGTTTACCGCGGAGAGGGAGATATTTAGCGCGAGAGATAGAGTATATATATATACACGTATATACATATATAGTGATCGATGATGAACGAAAGCCTAAGAAAAGACTTAATTTAGCTTAACCTCGCGCCGGCGCTCCAGGCTACGAAGAATTAGTGTCGCGTTACGTTTGTTACGGAAGGGGACGTGTCTCCGAGACCTGAATGCCGGAAACCGCTGCGTTTTGCATCGTTGACACGAGCGGATCTCTCTGAGAGATTCCCCTAATTGCGGATGTTTTTATTTTATTTGGATTTTATTTCATTTCATTTTATTTTGATTTTTTTTTTTTTCCTTTTTCTCTTCGCGGTTTTATAGAAGCGCGTCATTTCGGAGCAATGGCTCCCGTAATTTGGAGTCCGATTCTCGAGTCCATACTATGAACATTTGCACGCGACATCGACAGTTTCTTATTATACTTTCAAAGGTTAACTGATGACGCGACTTAGCAACAAGGTGACAAGTTTTTCTGGGGAATCTATTCTTATGGGAGAATAATCTGTATGGACTCGATAGTCGGGCCCCTGTAGTGGTCCCCCGGAGGAACGATTTCTTCTTCTTTTTCTATTGTTACTATTTGCACTATTATTATATTATATTGTATTAATATTATTATCGTTACTGCTATCACAGTAGTTGTAAGGACCTTTTTCACCGTCGATGGGTAAATGTCTTTCTCCGAGCGGAGGCGTCCACGGAGACGCCTCGTCGGATGCTTTTGGCGATTTTTGACATCGACGTTGACAATTTTCTTCCCTTGATCGTTGTCCTGGGATTATTCTACGATGCCGTGTCAGGATCGGGGGAAGGAGACGCTCCGAAAAATAAGTAGAACTATGTATCTTTTCTTTTTTTTTTTTCTTCGCGCGGAGTCTTTACTAGACTCTTCTTCGATGACGTCTGGCGAATTTCTCATATTTTTATATGTATCTTTTTGGGGTTTTTTTTTTTTTTCGTTATCAATTGAAGGGAAAAAAAATGAAGGTCGGACGAGGAATTGCTTATCCAGTGGGTTTTTGTTCGCCAATGTTGCGGAATTGTCAACTCGAGCTCGCAATGAGGAAAGTGATTTTCCGGTTTTCTATTTTTCTTTCTCTATCTTTTTGTTTTTTTTTTTTTTCTTTTGACACTTGCGAACTGGGAGCAACTAAACGATACCGCGTGTAACTCTGTGATACCGTAAGCTATAAGGTAGAATTATTTTGCAACGAAGTACAGGAGGGGGGGGGAAGAAAGAAAAGAGTACGAGAGAGCGTGAGACGGGAAGCGAGCGGTGCAAATGCGGACAGAGTTTAAGGGCGGTGGGGAAGTTGCGGGGGACACGTGGACCTGGGTGCCTACTTCGGATGTTTTTGGGCGACGTCCCATGTGAAATCGGAATTTACCAGTTGTTTTAAATTCTTCGAAATTTCACCTGGGTGCCTATTTCAGACATTTTCGAGCGACGGCCCTTGGAGGATCAGAATTTACGAGATTTAATTGAAATCCATCAAAATTTAACCCGAATGTCTATTTCAGACATTTTCGGGCGACGTCCCTTGTAATATCAGAATTGATGAGGTTTCTTTGAAATCCTTCAGAATTTCACAAGTTATCTTAAACTCTTCGAAATTTAACCCGGGCGCCTATTTCGGGAATATCTGTCAGACAGCCCTTCGTAGAGCAGAATTTATGAAATTATTTGAAATTCAAGGTGGGCAATTATTTTGAATTTTCAATCGCTTTCACTTTGGCTCCTTAGGAAGGTTTTGAAGGGACCCACGATGGTGGATGCCTGTTTTAGATTTTTCTTCACGACGGGAGAATTTTCCGAGTTTTCGGTGATACCCCAAATCTTGTCAACCCTTCCACCACCGAGACAGGGACTGTTTGAAATAGGCGCCCAGGATTGGGAAAATCGCCCGGAGCCTTCGATTACTCTCCATACGGCACGTGGGCAACGTTAATCAGGGAAAATCGGGTGAAAAGATTCGGAAAAGTTACGGATCTCTGTCGGGGCTTGAAGGTCTCGTAACTCTAGGTACTTCTTTTCTTTGTTTTCGGGGGAACCGACTCGACACATACTGTACCTAGGACACGGATATCCCGTGGGGATCCCGCGGGGTTCCGGGAGGTCGCGGAAAATTTTGAAAATTGCCTAGACGTCTCGCATTTTCCTGGACGGACGACGGCCGGCGTCGTTAACAGCTTTTCCGGTGGGACGGAGGGGGTGGGGGGTGGAGGTCGTGCCGGAAATGTGTCAGATGTGTCGAATAATTTCCAAAAGTTGCCGCTTCGCGTAAGACTGCTTAATATATATATACATATGTATAAAACGATGAGAGAAAATTGACAATTCGGTGTTATATATCGTGGTGCTTTGATAGGAGTTTCGGGACGGAGCGGCAGGCCGTTTGTTTAGGTCGAGGAGAAGGAAATTATTTCACGATATCGGCTGGTCGATAATCGACGAGCTCCTGGCACAACTCGAAGAAAAATGGCCGAGGAACGTCTAACTTAAGAAAGGAAGGAAAAAAAAAGGAAAAGAAAATTAACAGAGAAATGTATCTCTTACGAGATCGACACTTTCAATTTCTTTTCCTCCGCCATTATCGTCACGTGGCGTGAAAAATTTCAATATATACGCATTTGGAGACG
The DNA here is from genome assembly GCF_000612105.2 of Orussus abietinus. Classification (NCBI taxonomy): domain Eukaryota; kingdom Metazoa; phylum Arthropoda; class Insecta; order Hymenoptera; family Orussidae; genus Orussus; species Orussus abietinus. The sequence continues at coordinate 44,069 of NW_019395990.1, forward strand.
CGTTGTATATCTTTTTTTTTTAACCATTCTTTAGTATTCGAGTTGTGCCAAGATGGCGGAATAAAGGTCCCCTGATAAGGGACGATGGAGGTTCGTCCCGAGCTTCGTCGGACGATTTGTACCGATTAGGCGGCGTTACTATAGAGATCTAGGGTTTGGCGAGATACGATCTATTTATATTAAGATGTCGACGGTCGCGGAATCTCGCGATCGGGAAGGAACATCTTATCGAGCGTCGATGGCGGGGAGAGAAGACGCCGTCGCCGAATTTCGATGGCGAGTTTCGATTCCGCGGCTCGTCGGAACGATTGTAAATTTGATAATTTATTCGGCGACTCGACTCGATATTTCTTACGACTGCGAGTATATTATGAGGGTTCGGCGATTGGAGATTACTTTTGCGGGACGGTTGAGATGATTTTTGGAGCATGGCTGAGGAGAAGCGAGGGCCGAGATTCGATCTGGACCTGTTTCAGGATGCGGCTGATCCGCCATCTTGCGGGTCGTTCGCCTTTTTACGCGATGCAAAGAAGACTGTGGAGGTGTACCAGGCGATTGTTTGATAGGTACACCGTAACGAATTAATTCTGTCTTCGATATTAAAAAGAATATCCAGACGCGAGATGAAGTCGGACAAAAATTAAAATGGAGGGACGATAAGCGTCACCATTCGCGCATTTTATTTATCACGTCTCTTTTGAATTTTCGGGAGTACGTGGGACGATAGTTTTATCGTTAGTAAATGGGACTATGTTTTGGAAGTTTTCTTTATTGTATGTTGAAGGACCCGCAGTACGAATTGTCTCCTTTGCAACGTGTTTTTTTTATTTTTTTTATATGTATAGATGCGCGCTCAAAATTCAAATTTCTTTCGGCCGAGTACATTCTCCTTAGCCATGGCGATTAAATAATCACTGCCAAAAAGCCCACACTAATGCAAATCCCGGCTCGATAGTCGGCCCTTGGAGGGGTAGGAGGGTCGTTGACTTTTCGGGCGTCGAGAGGCGCGACACTTTTTCACATAGTTATTTATTTTTCGACGAGCGACAGTAGGCTTTCGTTGTTGTGCGGTGCCCGACATTTCGGCGAGTCGGCAGGAAACTTGCTAGGATATGAGGCGAGGAGAGTTATTCGTTTTTCGGGCGCGACTCCGCTTTTCCCGAAAAATCCACCCGTGGGGAATTTCGCTTTCCACTGGGTCGGCTTGCACAATTTTAGCGACAAATCTTGAAATTTATAGTGATTTATTTATTGAATCTTAAATTACAAGTCCAGTTGATATAGATTCATTTCTGCGGAGAATCTGCGTCTGTCGAGGCCACTGCAGATTTTCCTTAAATTTTCCGTAAATTCTCAGTCAACTTTTGAAAATATCGGATTTTTCGGACGCGACTTCGCTTTTTCGAAAACCTACCCGTAGGGAATTTTTATTTCCATTGGGTCGGCTGGACGAATCTAGCGACAAATCTTGAAATTTATAATGGTTTGTTTATTGAATCTTAAATTACAAGTCCAGTTGATATGTTCATTTCTGCGGAGAATCTGCGTCTGTCGAGGCCACTGCAGATTTTCCTTAAATTTTCCATAAATTCTCCGTAAATTCTCAAAATCAACCTTCGAAAAATATCCCAAGGCTCTTCAGCCCGACCGAATAATTCCTGAAAAATCGTTTCTTTCGGCGAGAATCGAATACTTTCGAGAGGAGTTTGAGAAGTGACGCAGCTTTACCCGAATGCTACTCATTCGGCTATTTCTTAAGGGATGTGGAAAATGTAATAGCGGTTTGCGCCGAGGGATTATTTTCGAAACGGCCGAGGAATGAAATAATTCGACTCGCGTCGGCCCGATTAAGACTGAAGATGAAAGAAATAGCTAACGGTGATCATCGCGTACCATTTACCCATTTGATCATGATTGCTCGGTTGTTTCTTGTCGAAAGTCTTAAGGCTTAAACCGACGGACGTTCTCGGTGAGATTAAGGGCGGTGAGGACGTTAAGGAGGTGTCTTAAGGTAGGGAGGACGTTCATGAGTTTAAGCGCGAGTTTTATTGTTTTTTTTTCTTCTTTTCTTTTCTTTTCGCCGAGCCATCGTGTTCCTTGCGTCGTCTCGAGCCTTAACTCGATTACGCCTCTTCTTATTTTTTATTCCCCGTTTATTCTCCTACGTACAATTTTCCGGCCCGATTACCGGACTAGGCTCGGCGTAAAGGTGCGAAATAAAATGCGAAACTCGGATTAACTTTATACGAAACTGCCGAAGGAATGAATTTTCAATATGGTGTCTCGGGAGAAAAGTTTCGTGACGCGAGTTGAGGTCTCGAGGCTGCGCGCGCACACATTCCACGCGTATTAGCATATACCGTACATGTATAAAGAAACAAAAAATAACAAAAGTAACCTGTTAGCGTTTGATAAGATGATTCACACGAGATATTACACTTGAGGAGAAATAGTGAGAACGAACGATATGTATATATACATATATATCATAAAGTTTGGAAAGCTTACGATGGACCTCGGTTGATCATTATTATGTATCCGTGATTTTTATGTCATGTTCAATAAATGAGTTTCAAACTACGTGGGAGTACCTTTGTTCGTGACTGGGAGTTTTTTCATCTTGGACGATTTTTCTTAATGTCATCTTTTATGACTTATCGATATCAGGAAAGGTGCGACAAGGTCGATTTGCATCCGAGTTGGACGCTTCCTTGAATCGCGACGACAGAGAACCGGTGCCCTCAGGAGAACGCATCGTCAGGGATACTTCATGAAACCCGAGGAGCGATTGTCGAACACGTAAGTGCAGTTATTGTCGTTTTCATACACCGATAATGTAGACACTCGAGGAGGGACGGGCGATATGGAAAATTTTCCGTAAGGCTTGTGTTCCTAGAAAGAGTCCGCCTCCTCAACCGGTGGCACCTCTTCGGGGTAATGAGCGTGTATGTCGATGATACTTCTTCTTCTTTTTTTCCCCTCTTTCTGCGTCAATGAAAAGTGCCGTACATGGAGGTGAGATCTGCTGGCGTTAATTCATTTTTTGTGGAATTTTAGTCGGCGAAGGGGAACCTCGTAACGGCGGAGTACGTATAAATTCCCATGTATGAAATGGGGAGAATTAATGGATGTTATTAAAAGGAGTGAATTAATGAACGTTATGAAAAGGGGTAGGTTAGGATCGAGACAATCTGCGGTTATTATTTCAAATGTGATAAATATCAATCAAATTGATAATCATTCGGAAATGACCAGTGCCAAACGCGTGAGAGCAATTTTTGAGAGAATCGATACAAATTATTTATAATATCTAATAATTCTCGTTAACGCTAGTTTCGCTTTCAAGGCGCGTCGAGGTCTTACGTTTTTAGGGTACATGGTGGACCGGTTTTCTTTTTTAATTTTTAGGAATTAATTTTTAACCAAATCGAGTCATTCGCGAAGGTGGGGACAATGTACTCGTGCAAGTGTACATGTCTCGGTACACTTGGTCTCGGTCCGGCCACCTGAAAATCGAAGTCGTAGCGATTTCTTTGAGCCGATACACATACCGTTGTACACTGGGAGACATCAATGCCCTCCCATCCTGCACAGGCGATGTCGTATCTGCAGGGGAGGCATTCATGTCCACATTGTACATTGGGAGACATCAATGCCCTCCCATCCTGCACAGGCGATGTCGTATCTGCAGGGGAGGCATTCATGTCCGCTATTGTACCTTTCACGGTACAGACTCGATACATAATACATCAGCTTACGTGGCTACGTATTGCAGTCATCGCACTCGAACCCACGTAGCGCAATAGTGTCGCCGGTTGATGAATCATGTATCGAAAATTTCAAGAGTAGGATGATACACGCCTCCTACTTGCGGCATAACTATTTCCAGGCCATTCTCGAGCCTCACGACAGGATTACCAACTAATCGCAATGTCTCTTTACGGCGGCAGACTTTGATACGTTTTCGACATCTCGAATTGCGCCGACCTTTGCGGGACGTACGTGCACTGCAATTGCAATCGGCATGTCGCACACAATACGCGATATATCACCGCCATTTAACGTCCGGTTATCCCGACAAATCGATCGATCTCGTTACGACTTCCGCTAATCGAGGAGATAAACTACTTACGATAACCCCCTAGGGAATAAATCCAGGAATCATTAACATTCGGCGAAATCGAATTTTCCTTTAAGGGGATGTAAAAGTGGCATCCGAAGCTCAATCGTTCATAAAACTTTTATACGAACTGGGCGTCTGAAATAGTTTGGTACTTTAAAACCTGAACCCTAAGGTAGGTCCTGAGACTCGCGAAATTTTATTTTTTTTATATACTATTTTTAAAATACCTATAAGGAAATTTGAAAAGAATTGAAATTTCATGAGTCTCAGAACCTTCCTTATAGTCTCCCTATTCCCGTTGTAGAGTTTCAAGTTATTCGGTAAATCGAGTTGGGGGAAAAGTTTTATAAACAAAACCTCTTCGACGCCACTTTCACATCACCTTAAGGTGATATGAAAGGGTCATTATATATTTTTTTTTTTTAACAAGAATGTAATCTTGGTTCTAGTATAGGATAAATAAGAAAAAATTTCCCTCCTTGAAAACTGAAATTTCACGAGCGTCGCGTTCTTCCTTAGGACCTCCGTTATCACGTACTGAAATTGATAACTCAATCACGCCGTACTAGGCATTATATCGGTCATCGATTTTCCTCGAATATCCCAATAACAGCGATAGAGAGCAGCGGCATTACGACTTTCTCCAGTTTTCCTTCATTTCCTGGGGATCTCGCGTTTCGCGAAAATCCCAGATATTTTTCGGCCTCGTCGAATCGCGAGTGGTTACGCCATTGGTTACCGCGCGTGGAAATTTCCGCTCGCGCGAGCTCGCGCCGCGAGCGTGTGTCACCGTCTGAGTTATTAGCGGGAAAAAAATGCATCGGCGAGAATAGGTGGCATCCCCGTGGTAAAAAGGAGAGAGAGGAGGCGGGAGAAAGAAAAAAAAAAAATAAGTCGAGCCGTGCGAGCGTTCTTTTCTCGCGTCGCACACTTATCGCTCCTATCGGAGACGAATTCTTCGGCAGATATTGAAATCGCCGTCGTCGAAGTCGCGAGTGAAATTGAAAAGAGGCCGATCGACACGTACGGTTTGATACGTCGAGGAGGAATTATACCAGTCGATCGTCGGCTCCTTAAGAGAAATATTAAAATTATACATGGAGAAGAAAATATGAAGGTATAAAAATATAAAAAATGTTTTATTTTCTTTCTTTCATTTTCAGAGCTTTTTAATTTAGTTTCACTGGGGAGGAATTGCAAGCCGATCGTCGGCTCCGTGAACGGAAATATATAGAAATTATATTTAACTCGGGGAAGCATGAACATTTATATATTTTTATTTTTAGAGGACGATGGGAATGTAGCTCGATGCGTTTCGTGTGTATGAGTGTATCGATACACTCGAGTGAAACGATTTAAAAGGAGGGAATAGGAAAATTTATAAATTTCTCATTTTTTTCACAGGACGTCGAGAATGTAGTCTCGACCCGTTTGGCATGTATGAGTGTGTCGATACACTTAAGTGAAATGATTTGAAAGGAGGAAATATGAAAATTCATATATTTCTCTTTTCTGTTTTTTTTTTTTTTGTGAACGTGGAGAATATAGTGTATGAGTGTATCGATACACTCGAGGGAAACGATTTAAAAGGAGGAAATATGAAAATTCAAATATTTCTCTTTCCTTTTTTTTTTTTGTGGACGTCGAGAATATAGTGTGTGAGTGTATCGATACACTCGAGTGAAACGATTTAAAAGGAGGAAATATGGAAATTCATATATTTCTCATTTTTTTTTAGGACGTCGAGAATGTAGTGTGTGAGTGTATCGATACACTCGAGTGAAACAATTTAAAAGGAGGAAATATGAAAATTCATATATTTCTCTTTTTTTTTTTTGAGGACGCCGAGAATGTAGTGTGTGTGTGTGTATCGATACACTCGAGTGCAATCTTACTCGATCCAGCCCACATCTGGCTCTTATCGTTTCGGGCAACCTACGCAGCCACATTTCATTGCACCCGCCCTGTTGGTTCTTTTCTCTTTATCCTCCCTGGTACAGTCAGGCCGGGAATTTGTCCCGACCTTAGCCCGTGGTCGCGTTTCAGAATGGCCGGAAGAGGGAAAAAATCAATGGACGGGGATCCATTCACTGAATGCGAGCCTCCACTTTCTGCGCGCCGTGCCGCCCTTCGACAACCCCTTTTCTTGGCTTAACCCTTTGCTGGGCTGCGTAGATTCCGAGTCGACTTTTCATGGCCATTGCATGGACAAAGGGTTGAAATAAAGGTCCCGGTGACTGGTCCACTTTGAACCTAATTATCGGAAACAAGGATCGGCTAAAAAATGACGTGGAATATGAGAAAGGTTTACCTTTTAATATGTTCAGATCCGTTTGCATTCTTCAGAGCGGTTGTAGAGTTTCTGGAGAGTCTTTATGTTATTCCATTACGTATTCGAGTTTAAAAAATTGCTCACTCCCTATCGCTGGATATATCAACTTACAGAGGGAGGAATTACATTTGCTAATAAACTCGAATAAATTGGATGCAACGTTTCTTCAAAACGATGACAATTTATTTTGAGTTCATTTGAGTGAAATAATTATTCGTTGAATTGTGGAAGTGTTACTTTGGTGGAACGAATTCTTTTCTTTTTTTTTTTGTTCTTTTGCTTTTCTCAGGGTGCGGATGGAAAATCCCGCCATTTGGTCAGATCTCGAATTGTTGTTATCAAAGCGTGGGAAGTCGGTTCCGATGGTTCCATTCGTGTATCTTTTATCTTCCTTCATGAAATACGGATTCCACGTCGGAAAGGAAAATAAGACCTGCCAGATTTTTTATTCCAATCCGATCTGCGTATCACCTGAATTCCCCGTGAAAATCTATTTGAGAAAAGGCGTCACGCGATTTTTTTATCCCCTCGGATTAACGCGATGTCGAGGGGAAACGGATATACGCAAATCGAGCGAATTGCACCGTATTGCATCGCATGCACTCGCGGGATTACGTAAATGCATTGACATTGACTCTTGACCGTCGAATCCGGGCCTCTTCCTTGCATCTGCAGGTGCATCGGAAGTGCATCCTATTCCCCTGAATTTACTGCATTTCGCGGGAAATCCAGGTCGATGCACCTCTACGAGGAATAGGGCGGTCGATACGTGTCACTAATTTAGGTTCACTTCGGGATTATTTTTAGCCGGGCAACTTTGCGTGTTAATCGCTTAAAAGTACGGAGATAACGGCGCGCAATTAGCGTTAATCATCGCGAACGATTTTGCCGGGGCACGAGAATTGCTTAGCGGGGAAAAGAAATATGTGGAACGAAATTAGATGTTAATTATCCTTAAGATTTAGCCCCGACAGGTCGTCATTGGAGGTGTCTCTTCGATGCACCTGCGCGGCAGATGCACCTTGACGAGTTGTCCGGGGACGCGTCAAGGATGCACTTTTTCACGAATACGAGGGGTGTCTATTTGCGTCGCTCCTTCTCCGGGTTATCGCCGGAGTTATCGTCTCTCTCTCTCTATTTACTGCCATTCCTTGTTTACGTGGACATGCGCCGGCGGCGATTTATCATCGATGGCTAATTTATAGCTTTCCGCGAGGACGCAGTGCACGTGGGAAAATATTTCGTTGCGTCGAACCGATATTTTTCTCCATTTTTCGACTGCGTGACAATATAATTTGGTTAATAACGTCTGGTCAATTACGTCAAGTGATTTATCATCGATGACTAATTTATAGCTTTCCGCGAGGACGCAGTGCACGTGGGAAAATATTTCGTTGCGTCGAACCGATATTTTTCTCCATTTTAAAATATTGTTACACGTGGAAAAATACATTTCGACTGCGTGACAATATAATTTGGTTAATAACGTCTGGTCAATTACGTCAAGCGATTTATCATCGATGACTAATTTATAGCTTTGTCAAGAAAAGTTATCCAGTAAAATATTGTCAAAAAAAGTTATCCAGTAAAATATTGGCTAAATTTTCTGAGGACAATTTAACCGAAGACTATTTGATCGACGCCAACGAATTTATTTCTCGTTACGATTAGACTTTGTTTGGTGAACAAATTTGCCTTTTTTCAATGCGTAGTTTCGCGCAATTACACGTAATTCGGTAATCAGACTCCCCACGGCCGAAGTGCACAAAGTATCGGATAAACCGGCGTTCCGTGTATCCGATTACTCTTTAAACCCGATTAGTCATTGAAAATCGACTCGCGGGTAGTAATCGATTGACTCCGACTAATCGATCGTCAGAAATTAAGCGCCGGAACTCGCTTTATGGCACTCCAAGAGGTAATCAGGCGATTACGATCTCAATTAATGGGCCATGAACCAGTTAGGCAGTGAGCACTTTATTTCTCGTCGTTTCATGTCTCATTCTGCTTACCCTGCGGCAGACGATAAACGTAACGATTATATATAAATTTCTGGAATTTTTTTTAAATTATTCCGTCCTGTGATATGACGTATGTAGGTATATATAAATGATATTTCTTGGGAATTTCGAAACGTCGCATGTTATAGACGGATAAATCGGCATAATGTGTCGTCAGTGTATGTATATCGTTCATGTCAGACAGATGATAAACGTAACAATTATATATAAATTTCTGGAATTTTTTAAAAATTATTCCGTACTGTGATATGACGTATGTAGGGTATATATTAACGATATTTCTTGGGAATTTCGAAACGTCGCATGTTATAGACGGATAAATCGGCATAATGTGTCGTCAGTGTATGTATATCGTTCATGTCAGATAGATGATAAACTTAACAATTGCATATAAATTTTTGGAATTTTTAAAAAAATTATTCCGTATTGTGATATGACGTATGCAGGTATATATTAACGATATTTCTTGGGAATTTCGAAACGTCGCATGTTATCATAGTCGGATCCATCGGCATAATGTGTCTTTAGTCTATTTAAGTCGTTCTTCGTGTCAGACTGATGATAAACATTTATCAATGACATGTAAATTTTTGGAATTTTTAAAAAAATTATTCCGTACTGTGATATGACGTATGTAGGTATATATTAACGATATTTCTTGGGAATTTCGAAACGTCGCATGTTATCATAGTATCCATCGGCATAATGTGTCGTAAGTGTATTTATATCGTCCTTCGTGCAATGCGAGTTATAATAAGAATTTTTCCTGTTGTCACTCCGAGGGACGACACGCGACATTTAAACGGCACTTTTCATGCGACTTGCATATCCTCGAGAGCTTGAAAAGAGGCAAAATGTAAGAATTTGCATCGCCATCGGCAGTCTTAGTCAACGGAGTCGTAAAACGGTCGAAGCTAACGAAAATGCGAGATTTAAGCGGGTAAGAAGATTTCCTCCGATTCTCTACGGTTTCGGCTTAGAGGAAACTCTAAGTGCTCCGAGGGGAATAAAGAAGCGTAGTAAAGTTACGTAAATGTCTAAACTCGATTGCGCGAGATAAGAGTGACATTGAAGACCGAGGTGATATCCCCAGGTTTGTTGGCATTGCTCTGATTAAGACGAAGGTGGAACTGAGGGGTGATAATGGGGCTTGATAATGAAATATCGGACACAATAGTCGCATCCCTTTTGGTGATGAAGTAGAAAAAAAAAAAAGAAAAAAAATCGTAAAGCCAAATTTACACGCTTTTCACTCCTCTTAACTGGCTTAAAACCGTTCTCTAATCGGTAGCGGCGACGTCGAGCAAATTGCAGGTTCGCAAGTACTCGCTAAAGCGATTCGCTCGAGTTAGGAGACCGACGAAAATTCGAATCGCGACTTTGCATCTGGAGGCGCGTGATGAGCCTACGTACAGCGTGACGATGTTGATGACGAAGATGATGTTCTCCAAGCGACGAAAAATACCATTTGGCTTTTCAACCCGGTCACAATGAGTCGGTTCTTATTTTTGGGAAATCGAGTATCGAGAAATTTTCAATTTCATTCCAGAAGTTCGGTCGTTGTTCCTTTGATTTTTGGTTAACATCGGTTAGGCAAAAAACAACGGAAAATCTTCGAATTACCTAACAGGTGTTATTCGGTCATGTTCGGTATATTTGTGACGTTTGCCGCGAAATTCGCGACATTTCCCGGGAAAATTTCTAAGGGTTCTCCGAACTGCGACGCAGGATCACCGGTAGGACGCAATTGCCGGGATTTTGCAATCTCGCCTGTACCCGGTACACGTTTTACGCACGTGAACGAACGGAGGAGCGGTCTCGTCCGAGAGGGCTAATTGTTATTTCGAGCCGGCGTTACCATCGATGGCTCGACATCGCCGCAAAATGCGGCGCCTAGTTCCGATGACGCCTCGTCTAGCCGCCCACGTGGAGTTTTCGCGCGTCCGAGATGCCAAATGGTCGCCGATGAAAATAGTGTGCCTCTTCCTCGGGAAAAAGAGGGAGAGAGTCTCCCCAAGAAGACACTCGGGAATCGTGATCGATCAATTGGAGGGCCCGACAAGACCGACCAAAGAGTCCCTTTAACACGTACTCCGATCCAACCCCTCCGAAATTCCCAATGAAATATTAGAAATTAATACAACGATTTTATTATCTTAAATATTACTCATTACGACGATATTATTTATTTTAAATATTTCACCCGGCTCCGTCTATAACATATTTAATAAAAAATAACATATGTAATAAAATACAAAACACAAAAAAAAAAGACAGATACATTAAAATATGAATAAATTAATCCTGCCACGCGTCTTACGGATTTACTTCCTTGGTACTGATTTTCCTGGACAGTTTTGCAGGATTATCATTTAATTTAGCAGCTCGTTGTGGTGATGTCTTTAATGTTACTAATTCTTGGTGAATTTTTTCGGGTATGGCGAGTAGGGAGAGGCCGATGAAAGCGACCGAAGGAACAATTCGAGTTCGATGAGTCCCGATTCATCGAGGATGGCACTTTGACTCATTCGTGGCGCCGCGCCGCCGGAAATAGCGGCTACCGGAATAGCTTCTTTAAATGTATACTCTCGTGCTATGCACGTTACTCAAGGTTTCGGGTCTGTCCATTGGCAGGGACCATTTTTTGGCGCCTATGGTTTCTTTTTCACCCATGAAGGACAGAGTCGATCTGCACTTGCGCCTGATTTCCATCCGGAGTGTCGGAAAGAGAGAGATTCGGTATCGTCACTTCCTCTTCTTCCTCTTTTTCCTCTTTCCGGAGTCGTTTTTGCTCTTGCGATACCGTGCAAATGATATCAGTACTTGTCGTGCCTTTACATACTCTCGCAATGTTCATTGGAGATACTGTTTTCGTATCGTCGACGCAGACTGGCGTCGTCGTCGATATAACGGCGTCGAAATAGAACGTCAACATCGTTAAAGGTGTTCGTAAATACTCCACATATATTTTTAGCGCGTACAAATGATGGCAAGACATGTATAAATGATAGGTGTGTGACGTGGGCAATTTAAATTACCACGCGGTAATACAATTAGAAATTTGACGTGACACTTTTAATTAATTCGCAGTTTGTCAATTCGCGAATAGGTTGAAGTTTGGTCACACTTCATCGGGAATTTTTAAACTGGCTAATACAATTATACGGAGGGTGTGTTGAATACCTCTACTTGTTTTTCTAAAATCGAATGTACCGCATCTGATTGACACTCCAGTTTTACGAGGCCTTGCATGCCGCGTGTCGAGACATAATTCAGTGCACAAAAAGGCACCTAGTGGCCGTATATTACCTTTACGAATGCGGTATCACTCCACGTGTGAATTTCTCGGTACTCGTTGCAGAACTTTAACGACGGTCCCGATGCAACAAAGACCGTTTGACTACGTTTCGCATAAATGACTTGGAATTAAACCAAACACCGAGACCAGGCCCGAGGCCGTCCGGTAGGTCAGGGTTGAATTACACGTACACCCGCGAGAATGCACCTTGTCGGATCTAATAGGGTCTTGAAAGCGCATTCTAACGCTTAGAAAAATCCAGATAAATTCGGCTCACCTCTTTACAATGTATGGTAAAACATGATACAGACTATTACGCGGTATCGCAATTTTTATCCAATTTTAAGGGACATTGACGAATGGATGACGCCTCACGAGAGCGCCGCCATTAATTTTACGTACCCGTGTAGGATGCACTTTGTCGGGTTAATTCGGATCAAAATCCAGATAAATTCGGCTCACCTCTTTACAATGTATGGTAAAGCATGATACAGACTATTACGCGGTATCTTAATTTTTATCAAATTTTACGGGGCATTGACGAATGGATTGACGCCTCACGAGAGCGCCGCCATTAATTTTACGTACCCGTGTAGGATGCACTTTGTCGGGTTAATTCGGATCATGAAAGCGCATTCTAACGTTTAGAAAAATCCAGATAAATTCGGCTCACCTCTTTACAATGTATGGTAAAACATGATACAGACTATTACGCGGTATCGTAATTTTTATCCAATTTTAAGGGGCATTGACGAATGGATTGACGCCTCACGAGAGCGCCGAAAGATGGCGAGCGTCGCCATTAATTTTAAGGCCTTTGCCTAAAGATTCGCGCACGATGCGCCATGGCTCTGCCTGCTAATCCAAAGTGCTACCAGCGGCTAAAATTAGTTGACAAATATACACAAGCTCTACAATCCTAACCTTGCTCAAAGCATCTCTCTCGCGGCCGCGCTACGCCGCGACGAAGTATAATTCCCGTCGACGAAGGTCGCTCTTTTACGGCCCCGAATTAACCGCGCTCTTGCCAACCGTATAAGACGACATTTTGTGCCATGAGCTTCTGCATTTTAAACTGGAGGATGATCCTGGAATTAGAATTCTAAATCCGACCTGGCACCTTCGCTCAGGGGCAGGATTTTCCAGCGGGCGCGAGATCACTTCGAGGAAATGTGATTTCAATTTGATTCGCAGTCATTTCATTTCTAGCCGTCGATTCGACGAAACGCTCAATGGTTAAGTTAGCGCGTATTACGCATATTGCGAACAGATTTATCCACGTAACCCTGTTTTGCATAAGGAGTCGACGTCATCGGGAGATCACTTTAAGCGATAAACGTTATGCAACCTTATTTGAGTAACCCAAAAAACCTACCAGGCGACAAATATGGAATAATATTGTTTAACAACTGTCCAAACAAATCACGCGCGCCGATTGCTGAGGGTTTTACATTTTACGCTCCTCAAATATAAGCGGGACTAGCGGCGGTTGCATAAACTGGAGCACTGCACTTCTGGTGCACCTGGTCCGACCCCAGAAGTGAAATCTCGAGACTTCTCTCCGATCGCGAAAATCCGCGATTCGCGGAATACCGGATGCGATGAGTCGGATGAGTATTTCCTTTATCTTCCCGTGACTAAGAATAAGATTGACTTCATACCGATGAAATGGCTAATTCTATTACGCACAAATCGTCTCGTGACTGGGCTTCAAAGTTCGATGAATGAATTCCGATTTTGTTACTATCTCGCGGATTCGACGATTTAAATAGAGATAAGTCATCAGGGGATTCATCGGAATTCGAGGGAGCGATAAAGTCACATTATGAACGATGAATCCGTATCGATAACGCCCTCGATAGCCGATCAGCTGATGGGCGACATTGATCTTGATGCCGCCCAAACCTACGTCGTGGTTTTGTTTTTGGGCCCATTGCCTATATTCTCCAGAAAAAAGTGCGGTAGTCCCAGAATCGAAATTAAAATTGAAATAAAAACGGCGATAGGAAGAAAGATTCAATTACAGGTTCAATTTTGTTGGGGCCCACCATCGCCCAAGAGTCGCAGATACAACGACATTGATCTTGATACCGCTCAAACTTGTACTTATAATTTGGGTCCGTTAATTACCCACGTTTTCAGAGATACAGGCGATTAATGTAGAATGTACAAAAATGTTAATTGCCGCAATGATTTTATCCGAGGAGGAAATTCTCAGCGTCGGTCCGTTACTATCCTAGATTTATCATCGCTCACCGTTTCCTAGTCTGTTATCCGTATAGCGGAATAGTCGACTTACGACTCGCTTAACAAACGATTAAACGCGAATCTCGACTCGGGGTGATTCAGTCCGACAAGGCCAGGAATTCTCGACAAGGACGTGCATGACCAGGAGACCAGACTTCAAGATCGCTCGTATCTGGCGAATGGGAGCTTAGCCGAGTTTTGCAGCCGTTCTAAGAGCTGGATCGAGCCAGTTCACCAGTCCCAACCCTAAAGATTGCCTCCAGATCTTCTTAACCCAGGGACATAACGACACGACTGGGACCGGTTACCGAGGGGGATTACTCCCCACTTTACATGAGGGCAACTACTTGTAGAGCAAATGTCGCGAACCCCCAATGCGCATCAACTGCGTCAAGTGCATCGACTACATCATCGATATACCAGTATATAAGTAGGGGCTTAAATGCACCGTAACGAGCCAAATAAATGTGCTCGACGTCCACTTCTTCGGGGCTCTTTCCGAGCCTTTCGCAGCTAAAGGGTTAAAGAGCAACTACGGGCTGATTTATTTACGAGCGACCAGTTGGAATGGCGCCTTTCTTGCCGGGGTTTCGCAAAAAGGTCGCAGACGCGAGCACTGCCAATTTCCTCCGAACTTGATCGATTTTACGAACCCGTTTCGAGCCCCGTCTACATGGACGCGTGGTCGGCGTAAACGTAAACTCCACCACAACTCGAGTTTGAGTCATGCCGCAGTCAGCGGCCGTCCTGGGGGAAGATCGTAAATACCTCCCGATGGACGTCCCGAGGAGTTACGCAACCATCTCTCTGGCGCTAATTAAACATTTAACTCGCCGACAAATCAGGGTACCTAGGACGGGATTCTCTGCAAACGAGTCTCCGGTCGGACCGCAAAGCGCTGGAAACGGATCCCTGGGTATCAAATGTCCCGGTGGCATTTATATCGAGAAAGTCCCTCTCTAGGTCGGCAGGATATGAAATTTTCGACTTTTTTTCCACGTCTCAAGGAGCGGCTCGATTTTTCTCTCGGGTTCTTCGACCCTTCGGGACCCTGACGCAATGACATCCGCTCGAAAGTGTTTTCTTCGTGTCGACTTCGCAATGGCCTTCCCTTCTACTCTCCGTATACGGTGACACCGTATAGTCTCTGATGCAGAAGCCGACCGAAATCAATACCGCGGTGGCCTACTACGCCGTGGCCTTCTTTTCAGCTAAATCCATTTGTAGATGCCGTACTACGCCATCGCAAGACGTTCTCGCCGATCACAGTTTCGCCGGCTCGAGGGTAAATAATTCCCTCTAGGGGAATGCTGTCGAGTCAGGGCATCATCAACGAGACGGTGTTAACAGTACTCGAAGTCTGTCATACGCAAAAGGCCGCGACGAAGTGTCGAATACATGTCCGACGAGCTCATTGCCAAAACTGTCGGACAGATTTATCACATACACGCCTGATTGGTCATTTCCGCTATGAAATAATAACACCGGTATACCGGCGCACTAGTTGGTATCGTAACCCGAGATGATGCCCTGGCAAGACCCTAGGCTTATTTTAGGAGAGGTTTACCAGCAACTCGAGATATCCCGAATCTACAGATACAAATTGTCTTTAAATTCCAAACTTTTACCTGCCTCGGTTCGCCTTTGATCAGCCGATTTTCGACCGATGTCGAAGTCCATTCGGATCTTCCTTGATTGATACGACCTCAGATCAGACGAAACTGAACATGAGTTGATTGGGGTGATTTTTATAAAATTGTAATGCCGAATCTGCGGAGCCTTCTCGCCCTGGTAATATCCCTCTCCGTGGTATCGATCTCGAATCTGAATAGTTGGCCGAGCCAGGAACAGCGCAGTTGCAGGAACATTGCGCCGCGACGTGATGGCGCCTCCTGCAACTGCACAAAGGTTTTTCCCGCTTTTCAAGAGAGCTCCGCAGTTTCCGTTAGCCTTGTAATACGCCGCTATGGGGATTTTCCTCCTCTTCCGTGTCTCCTGTAAACGTTTTCGGAAGGTTTTGTCATTTCCTTTGCAGCTGGGCCGCAAATCCGGAGTCCCGTCAGGCTTGAATGTCTTGAGGTTGGATGACGGACGTCGAACACGCGACACGTTGAAACCTAGAAGGCCGGACCGAAGAGCAGAGGTCGGCGCCAATAATATGATTTTCTCGTCTCGCCTGGGGGAAAAACAGTCCGCGCTATCGCGAATTTCTTACTCGTCGAGACTGCTGCGCACTTGGTAACGGGGACGGTTCATGAATTGCTCTATGCACGTGCGGAAAAAGGAGCGCGCGTCTCCATTTTCTGTTTTTTTTTTCTTATTTTTTTTTTTCCGGGAAACGAGTTGCATAAAGACGAAGGAGCGTGGGATCGACGTTCCGAAACGCGGAGCAGTCTCGCCCTCGAATTAAGAGAGAGACAGAGGCGAGGGTCATGTTAAAATCGTCGTGTGACGATTTTAACATGACAACGCTTGATTCTAAGCGCGAAGAACTTGACAAGGTCGACCTTAATTGTATCACATGGACCGTCCATTAGCGACACGCGGATCGTTGCGTTGGGCCGGGAGAGAAAACTTTCCACGTGCGCCTACGCCGCAGAAAGTGCCTCGACGAGGGGGCGATCTTTACATCCCGGGCAATTAGATTTCACCGATGAACACGGCCAGTGTCGCCATTGCACCGCCTCGACACGGTGCGCAACATCCTGGCCAATCGATCAGCCATTACCACGGTGACACGATAATGGTCCTACTAGAGACAATCTGCGCGTCCGCCTCGACATATTCGGTATACGCCCTCGAGAGGTGTCACCAACGTCCACCATACATTTTCCCTCGTTCGCGATGAACTTTTATCGTGTCTGTCCGCCAGCCACGCATTAAATGCACGATGCGACGACGCACCGATTTAGTCCAGATTGCACAACGATCGCCTTCAGCCACGCATTAAATTCCCCTGGCGTTGCAGCCGGACGAGCAGCGAGGCAATTCGGCGGGGTCCGAGAATCCGCTGAAGGAGCTTGCGGAAAATAGCCTAGGGGGTGGGATCCCATTTTCATGGGCTTTTAAAACAGGATTAATATTGTAAACAGTGCCACGTGCGAGACCGCGCACTTTTACGATTGTCATAAAAGAGCGGGCGTATCGATCACGCGGCGCCTCCCCCACGGTTCGGCCTGGGAAAAATGATTACCGAAGGCTCGACATTCCGAAAGTGCCGTTGGAATTCCCTTAAACGAGGCCGCCCGATGAGGAGAATGAACATTGTAAACATTACCACGTGCAAAATGGCGGCCGTTTACGAGCGTTGCGCAAGTGTGAGGGCAATCACGGACGCGGGCATTACGGGCCGTGTTTTCCGTTACGAGGTTAAGGTTGCGCGTCGCTAGTCGAACTTGATTGCGTATCGCCGTAAAAATGGCGTAATTGCCTGCTTTGGAATAATCGACGATCGTCCGAGGTGATTAAATGGCGCCGGCTCTGGCAGAATGCGTATATGACTTTTATTCCTGCTGCGCCTTCTGCCTTTGTGGGGAACCGTCGCCAGGCTTAACGTCCATCCTCCGTTTATCCTGCGTGATATTAAAGTAATGAAAGAATAGCTCAAGGCACCGTAAAAGAAATGCCGTATGATCATTTAGAAAATAGTACAGCTCTGAATGGACTATCACCTGCGGTCTTTCGGTAGTTGGTAAAAGGTGACCTGAAACTCTGGAGTAGTACCATGCATCTCGATGTACTTGGCTCGAAACTCTACCGAGTTTCTCTATGGCAGGGTAGAAAGCATCCTTCGACGCCTAGATCTATAGATTCTCTATTCCAAGAGTTCACTTATGACCAGCCTCGCAGACAACGCTGATGAACAGGATAAACGAAGTCTCGCCTCTGATGCGCTCCTCCTACGGATAGTTTGTTTATGATCTATAATACGAGTCGAATTGACGAGTGTAAACTATAGTCTCATCACTGACCTCGCACAATGACGTATGCAAGCGACATAACTAGTACAGATATAAGTAACTCGAGCCAGCGGTTGAAAGTTGGTGAAAATTAAGGCAACAGTCTGAACGCCGGATCGACGGGTTACCGCAAGCAATGAGTTATCATTCCCAGTGATGGGCAGCTATTTCCTGTACAATTTGATCATCCTTATCGTCCACGTGAACCACCCTCGAGGTAGTTGACGCGAAACCTGTCTCGGATCTAATGGAATTTGCGGATCCCGAGACCGAGCACTCGTTGGCCTTGCGACCTGTAGGCGACTGGCTGGAGCAAGTATGCTCGGGCTACGAGCTATTTAAAGATTCTTACTGCATTTCAAATTGTGTCACGTGACTTCTGGCTAGCTGCCGTTTCTTTGCCGTAAGTATTCCCGCGTCTCCGATGGCGGAGGCTGGCCGCAATTGTAAAGAGAGAAACCCCACGTACAGGGGATTTCATGCGAGCACCGGCCTTTCGAATCGTCCATAGCGAACGAATTCTTCCTCTTGGGACCGCCAGGAGCTATTCTCACAGAATTCGAGAGTCCTTTCACCGTCTCCTCTTCCCCCAAAACTCAAGTCCACCGTTTATCCAGTTTATCTCGCATCCGTGGACAACGTGCGCGGGTAACTTCCATGATCGCTAGCATGTGCGCGTTTTGGCTTCGGTCCTGCATTCCGAATTCCACTTCTGGTTCCAGAGGATAAGCCACCTGAAAGAAATAATTCCAGAGAAACTAATAGCCGATAAGAGATTCTCGATTCCTGGGGAAGTTCTTAGGGAGCTGGTCCCGCCGCGCCGATTAGTCGTCGCTACGCAGACGGTGTCGCCGTCGAGCGACCCCAGGACCAATTCCGTGCGTTCTCTCGAATAACTCGAAAAACCGTCGCCGTTCCTGCCTTACTCACGAATGCTCCAGCTGCATTCATAATCCCAATTTTACCGATCCCTGCCATCAGGTTCCCAGCTCGTTGCAGCGCACGGTCCGAGATGGTGCTGCGGTCGAGGCGGGCGAGACTTCTCGGGTGAAACGACCTCCGGCCGAGTTCTCGTGTGCCACACGTTACAGCACGGAGAGAGAGTATTGACCGTCTCAGCGGGCACAGTGGAAATTTCCACTGCCCTACCCCAAGCCAATATACCTCCACCAGACGACGCATGCTTTCCGCCGCGCGCGGCGCATCGCCCTAACCTCGATTTCGGCTCTTCGACTCTTACCCGGGTCTTCCTCCTCTTCTCCGCCTGAAAGGGCCGAAAAATTGCTCGGAATTAGTCCCAGCCGATTAGATACTGGAAACCCCGGCAGTAGGTGGCGCCGGTGTTTCCAGGAATTTCGCGCCAACCTCACCTGAAACTCCCTCGGAACGACATTCCGGTAAGTTCGTGGAAGTTGGAACTCGGCGGTTGGAATTTCGGGGATGAAACTCCCGCGTACATTCTGCGACCTGTGGAGAGGGACGCGCGGAGGGGACGGCGCGCCTGCCGAGTAGTTCGCTCGCCGGCCGCGGCGGCGCTGCGCGCGCCGACCTTGGGGGAATGGCGAATATTTCGCTGGTCGGTACCGCAGATCGCGGACGATCGGCCGCTGCTCGATCTCCGGAAGGTGGCGGCTCGTCCGAAGAGATTTTCCAGGAATTTTCGACAGAGCCCTACCAAGCGCGTCGGGCGTCGCACGGAATACGGCGCGTTAAAGCGTCGATAACGACGAACCGATGGAAATGATAAAGGCGCATAGAGGTTAGGTGCACAGTTAATTGCTTTTCCATATGATGCGCCGCACTCTGGGTGAGACAGACCCCCTCTGAGCGCGGCGGGTGTCATATAGAGATATGTCATATGACTCAACGCGTTGAGAATGAAAAACCAATCGGAAATGCATTTGAACTCATGTCAATGTCTTGTCATTCTAATTGGTATCCGTGTTCGACGCGTCGACGCGCCGCGCTTTGAGCGACCCGTGACGCGCTCGGTGGGACTGCGATTTCACCCGGATCGGCGTCAGATAGCTGACCGGAGGCGCCGCCGGGAACTCGAGAGCCTTCCCCGTGAGAAACGCGAGACGGTGACTCGGGCGTTTCTATATTTAGCGGGCCGCCGTCCTTCGGTTTTACATAACACCGGAGAACACGAAACTGCGTTCCGCCGTCGCGGACCGGTGGCGCCTCGCCTCGATACGTACTTGACCGAAAGTCATATTCCATGAAATTACCTACTTTCGGACTTTCTATGGACGCAGAACCTACCTCGAAGGAGATACGGCTTGATAAGAGCTGATAGCGTTATCGAATAGCTCGTGGGCGCGCCGCGAGACTCCATCTTGCAGATTTTAAACGCTACCGCCATCTTTGAAGAGATGGACGCGTTCTTACTCGTCGGTAAAGTAGATTGCAGGGAAATGAGGGTAGCTCCTGACACGGCGGATAATATTACCGATGGGTTGCAGGGAAATGAAAATCCCACTCGGTGCCATCTAGCGGCGGGAAAGGTAACAACCACGCACCCATTCAAATTTTTGTTTAACCGCCCGAATACGAAGGATTGCAGACGCGGTTTAGCTTTTCTTTTAGCGATCTCTGCTGAAAGAAAATGGGATGGCGTGTTGGAAGGAACGTGGGAATACCATATGCCAGACTCTACAACAGTAATCTGCAGGTAGTAGTTTCCAAGGAAATTATAGAGTATTAAGTCTACTTGGGGTTCATCATGAACGTTGCAGGTGTACATCCGAGGTACTTGAATAATCCAACGAGATGACCTCCCATTAATCAGCCGAGAATGCGTTCGCACCTCGTTATTAACGAGGGATCGATTTGCACCGCGGGAATACTTCCTGGCTCGGCTCTGCGGAAGTCTGGACAATTCCTCGGAAAGTGGTTCGTACGTTTTATCGAGGATCGTGTTAAGGCTCCAGGAATTGTTCCTGAGAAATGACTCTAACTCCGGAACGGTCCTACCATTTCACAAGGACTTTGGGCAAATTGATATGCGCGTGGCCTCCAGATCCCAAGACAGGAAGGACGGAACGTTTTTTAAACAACGCATTTTGGACCGTATATGTGGTAAATGCGGTTCTCCTGATGATTCCTCTGGCGTTTGCCATTCGATATTTCCGAGACGACGTCACCACAGTGACCAAGGCCGTCTCGGAGCTGACCTCGCTCGAGGAGGTCGTCTTGAACCTCATCATTTGCAGGGTGCAGAGGGCTCGACTTCAGGTTTGACCTCGGGATTTCATTATGAACGAGACTTCTAACTTTCCCTTTCGAGTAACTCTGGCTTGACCTCTCAGGAACTCACCTCGGAAATCCGGAATTTCATGACGAAGGCACAGCCCCATGAGAAAAGCGTTCTCCAGATGTATGTCGCCCGTTACACGCCGTTCAACGTTTTCCTGGCCTCGTCTTACATCCTGACGGCAATCACCTTCTGCTGCGTACCACTTTTGACCTCGAGG
This sequence comes from Orussus abietinus, assembly GCF_000612105.2. Taxonomy (NCBI): domain Eukaryota; kingdom Metazoa; phylum Arthropoda; class Insecta; order Hymenoptera; family Orussidae; genus Orussus; species Orussus abietinus. The sequence continues at coordinate 65,525 of NW_019395990.1, forward strand.
ACGCTTCCTGCGGACGCCTGGTATCCCTTCTCCACGGATCGGATTTTCGTCAGGTGCGTCGTTTACCTTCACCAATCTCTGGCTGTATTGCACTGTGGGATGTGCATCGGCATCGACATCACCACTGTAACCCTCTTTTGGTATGCTGGAGCGAGACTGGAGATGCTGGAGACCGAGTTTAGGGAATTCGATACCAAAGCAGACCTCCATCGCTGCATCAAGAAACACCAACACGTAATTAGGTGGTTCTAACTCTTCGTGAATATTTTATACACGTTCAAATTAGGGAAACTTAGTTCACATCTTTCATCATTTCTAGATATGTCTCAGAGACGAGCCGAGCCCACGGTTTGATTATCGCTAAGGTTCCAATGACGATGACCATCGCCGTCGCCTGTGGTGGCATTCAACTTATTCGAGTAGGTATCTAAGTTGATTAAATTTTGCATAATTCCCGGGATTACGAGGATCATTAAAGAAAATTTCTATCTATTGCAGCGCGAGTCCTTGCTGGTGATGTCTCAGTTCGTCTTCTATGTCATGGCTGCGGCCCTTCGACTGTTTGCCTTTGCTTGGGCAGCGGACAACTTGAAGGAAACCGTACGTCATCAACAATTCCCAATGGACTCTTTGTTGCTCATATACTTGGGTTTTTAAATCTATTAATGGTCACAATGAAAACAGAGCGAGAGGCTCGCATTGGCGATCTACGAGTCGGACTGGATGAACAAATCATCGAAAATCCAGAAAGATCTGCGTATAATGATTCAGAGGTGTCAGAGACCGTTGGTCATTAGAATAAGCGGCGTGTTACCGCTTCTCTCGTTGAATTATTACGTTCAGGTTGGTATTTATCATGACACTTATCAGCATATTCCGGTATGCCTCTTTTATGTCTCGTTGAAATTTCTTTCTAGTTTCTCAGCACGTGCTTTTCGTATTTCATGACCCTTTTGGCTGTGACCGCTTAGTCGACCTACAGGAGCACCGAGTGCTAGAAATTGACAATTAAGTCGTTACATTTTATTCGAGAGAGAAAACGGGGAAACACACTTATCGTAATACAATAATAAATATTAATTAGAAACGCAAGGGGGTGTGCGGATTTCTTTCTCGGTATACTGATATTTCTGTACAGAGCCTCTTCAGCACGTATTACTTTCAAATTGATATTTGCCCCGTGGAAGAGCGCTGGCTTCAAGTAACAATTGCTGGTGACCAATCCCTTGACTAGTCGGTACTTTGCTACCCGAGGATCTCGAAAGGAGGATTTAATCCCTATCGACGAACCTGAAGCGAAGGGGCCTATCAGGTACGCTCACCATCAAATAATTGCTTCCGATGTCTGCATAGTCGTATTCGATTCTGAATTCTCGAACGAGCTGCAATCATTCCCATTATCGGTACTAAAAGTAATGAAGGTTTCGCATTCTTGGTCATTTCCATACCTTAGTCGTGAGAAGCATTATTTCTGTCTCCGCCATATTTTTCCCCAGGCAAGATCGAGGCCCATGGCCGAAAGGAAGGCAACCGAATTTCTGATTGAAGTTGTCCTGAGTGTTGTCACTTAGCCACCTCTCCGGTTTGAATTTCTCCGGGTCCTCGAAGTTCTCCTCCCGACTTGCCGAGATTTCATTGGCCATTATTAAGTAAGTCTAGAAGGAAGTTCCAATTGTTAATATTAAAACTGAGCGCAGGGATGTATGTCTAATTTTGCAGGAAATTTTGGATAACCCACTCCTTTTGGGATTGTGTAGCCGTGCAGCGTTATTGTCTTCTGAAGAATCCTGGTGAGGTACGGGAATAATGGTCGCAATCTTTGGGGAAAGAAAAAAACGGGAATTAGGTAAAGCAGTGAATGCGGTTCCGCAAGAAGGTTGAAATTCACCTGAGGCTCTCTTTCAAGCAAGCTTCCAGGTAAGGCAGCTTCTTCAGGGCTTGCTCACTTAACGCTGACCCTCGGGTGGGCATGATGCCACAGATCTCCTCATAAAGCGTCCTTTGAGCTCTAGGATTCTTCGCGAGGAAATACAGGAGGAATGCTTGGCAGTTCGCGGTCTAGAATGGAAAAGAAATTACGACCAAGACCTGCAACAATTGATCTAAAAAGTCCAGATAAAGGAGACACCAAGTTACCGCTTGAACTCCAAGGATGATCATGTCCATCAGCAGCGTCGAGACGTCGTCAGGATGCACGTGCAGGTCCAGGATTAATTTCTCCAGGATCGGAGAGCCCTCTTCTTCGACCTTTTCTTCCTGTACCCCACTTGCTAGGATTCGAAGCTTGCGCTGAGCTTGGCGTATGTATTTCCCAAGCACACTGAACGAAGGATAACTCGTTACGCTACCTATGCAATGAATAATAACGAAGTTTATAATGACGGTTTGTGGGAAATCTTACCCATCGATGACGTCGCACGCTTGGAAGAGCCTTCTTGAGTATGGGGTCTCGACGAATCTCCACACCTGGAAGCCCGTTTCACAGCGAGCCAAATACACGTGAGCTGCACCCAAAGCTTCGACGATCCTTGCAGACTCCGAGGATGAATTAAAACCGGCGGGCTCGAGGAAACCGAGTCGCTTGTTGAACATCAGAGTAGAGAAGCACTCCATTCCCCATCGAGTGAGGTCTTGGATGAAGGTCGCATGTACCTGAAGAAGCGAACCAAGAGGAGGGTACTTCAAGCTGCAGGGATTTAATTACTGCCAAGACACTTTCGCATGGTCTAAGAAACCTAGGAGAACCTCGTCCTGCCTATTGCGTATCCTGCGGATCCTTTGAGCCAGCTCGTCGCAGACCATCTCGAGTTTGCCGAAATGCGAGGAAAGTTGCTCCCCCAATGGCTTCTCTATCTTCGCCTTGGTCTCCAGCCATTCCGCTCCTGCCCTGAGGAAATGACGGTAACGTCGAGGTAGAACATCAGAAAGTCCTTAATTTAACGTTAAAGTACTTCGATTTTTAATAAGCTGGGAAAGTAACTAACATGTTGAATGGTCCAGGGAATCTGTACTTCCTGTGGTGGAGCCGATAGTGCTGCAGGATGTCCACCCCACTTCGAAGAGGCGATTGTCCTTCCTGTTTGAACACTTCGGCGATGTGTTCAGGCCTGTCGATGTAAAGGTCGATTAAATCAATGACTTCGACAGCCGATGGATCATCAAGCATGGATTTACCTGTGGATCATCACGACGTCTCCTATCATCGGGCCATTGATCCTGACGACCGGACCATAATGATTGAACAGGTACCTCATCGGCGTCACGTTTCGGTTCCAATGCAATTGACCTGGAACCCCGTAATCAATCCCACGTTTTGATAGAAATCCAACCTAAGTTCTCAAGGCTTAAGTGGAGCTTCTGCTCGACTTGAGGCACTTTGCATTTCTTAACGCGCCCTCCAACTCTCCCCGTTTATTTATCCTCGGATATTTTCGGATAGCCGAACAGTTAATAGGAATTCGAGTTTCGAACTTTCGACAGGATCTCGTACCCTGAGTAAAACTGTTGATTAGCAGACTGCAAAACAGTTGCGTACCCAGGAGCGGCACGTATTTCCAATATTTCTCCCAGAATTTCAGGATCGCCGGGCCCGGGATTTCTTCGAAAGGCAACGGGGATTTGTCGACGCTCACTTCCTGGAGGATCTTCGTCTCCGGAGTGTCGAAGGTGTCCGAAATATCAGCGCTGGTCGAGTCCAATAATCGAAGAGATTCTGAACGGGTGATGGGGTTTCCTTGTAAGGACGGAGCCGGCTGGGGCTGAGCCATTGTCGCAGCTTTGGAACGGAAAGAGGTATAGAGAAATGGAAAAACATCACTAAGCTTATACGATTTTGTCGTTTCTGCTAGGACTACTTACACAATGCTCCTGTTTTGGTTAGCTGCAAGGACTCTTGCCGTTTAACTTCCAAAGGACTGGTCAGCTTTGACAGTCGCCGACGAGCCTCGCATCCATCGATAGAGAAAGCGGCTTTCCGAAGAGGAATTCCACATCGTGGAATCAGGCGAATCATCGTGAAACAGTGAAAACTGAAAAAGAGCGATTTCTTGGGTCAGTCATCGGAAAAGTCTCAGCTGGAGCTGAGGTTAACCTTGGAACAGCCGTGGATGTAATTCTAGGAAGTGATATTTCCTTCTAACTTACCTTTTCCTCTACTAATGAGAGGATCCAAAATTGACCTCGGAGGAAGAATTAACAGGGTGAAAACTGAAAGCACAAAATCGTTGCCCAGCAACCAGTTGATTGACTTAATTGAAGATCTTGCGACCATGCCTTCTACGATCGCCACGATGTGAATTACTACGTTCTGTAAATATCGATGAGTCGGTATCAGCTAAGACTGTTGTCTTCCTTTTTTTTCTTTCATTTTCATGGAATTAATGAGGGACCAGTTTACTCGATACGCGTGTTTACCCTGACGTAGTACTCGTTTCACCATTTTAATCTAATTCTCAGATGGTTACATTGAATCTTACTCGATCTACATTAATTTCTCCCATTCGCAATTGCACATTAATCGTAATTATTTAATTTATATCTGGTATCAAGGTAAATTTTAGAAGAGCACTCGAGGTTGTTTTAGCTACATCGATATATAATGTCCGGCATTGTTCAGTTCTCCCATTCGAGTGAACTAATTAATCTCAGACGTCCACTTCTATTTCCAGATCTTCTTCAGGTTGTCCATCCGTCAGATTTCCCGGTGGATCATTTCCCGATTTCCGAGGGAAATCTCGCTGCGTCGAATCGGCAGGCGTGACGTTCCCACCTTCTTTGGTATGTCGCCACTTCATTCGTCGATTTTGGAACCACACCTTTACCTGCGCATTTATATTCACTCTCGATTAATTTTAGATCAAAGCGCCGACGAGAAATCATTATCAGCTATTTATATGAAATAAGTACCTGCGCATCCGTAAGCCCAAGGGTGGCGGCCAATTGACGCCTGTCAGGTTTCGTGATATATTTCTGTAGAGAAAACCTCCTTTCAAGACCTTTTCTCTGCAGGGAGCTAAATACGGCTCTCGACCACGACCTTTTCCTACGTACACCACTTTCGGGTGTGCTCATTACAGTCTGTGTACTCGGTGGAGCCGCTACAAAGAGAAATCACAGAAAAGTTACTTCAAATTCGGCTTATCAATTAATTCAATAAGTTCCTAACGATTATAAACAAAAAATTTGATGGGGTTTTAGGGTGCTCGAGACCCCAGGAACTTAAGGCGATGTGAAAGTGACGTCTCGCATATGAAACTTTTCATCGAACTGGGTGTACCGAGTCATTTGAAACATGAAAATATGAACATGCAAGGTATAAGGAAAGTCCTGACATGGAATTTCAATTTTTTAACAATTTTTTTTATGGATATTTTCAATATTTCTGATAAAAACTGAAATTTCATGACTGTCAGGACCTTCTTTATAGTCTCAATGTTCATATTATAAAATCTGAAACGATTCTGTATATCTGTTTCGGAGAAAGGTATCATGAACGACTGGCTGTTCAGATGCCACTTTGACATCCCCTTAACGAGATAATTGCGGAGTAATAATAATGAACAAAATGGAGGGCTTTTGAAGATGCTGTCGCGTGCCAGGACAAGGTAGTGCTTGAAAAAGGAGACCTGTAAGCACGTAAATGGGACTGGAATCCAATACGTCGCATTAGGGAAACGATACACGAGTGGAAGAGGCAGAAGTTCCAGCTAAAGGGGTGTCTGTTTAAACGGATATTCCCCGTACGGTCCGACCCCAAGATGGGGCACTTCTGGCTGATTTACAGCCGCGCCAAAGTATACAACATGTGTACGAATTTAAACAGTGTGGTTCCCTCGGTCCCGGCCGATCCTTCCTACAAATTGGACCGCCGGCGGATATTTATAATTTTACGAGTTTCCCTAATGACTTGATAATTTACACAAACGCTCGGTCTCTTTCCCTCTCTTTCTTCTTTGCTCTCCCGCCTGGAGGGCAATTAAGAAATCCTCAGGAATGACTCTACGATGAAATTCGATAGAAGTAGTCGTTAAACTCTTTACGACTCTTGTTAATGCCATGGTGTATTCGAACTTTATTAGTAGGATTGCAGTGCATAATCCCTAGGTTTACGTCTTGCCCTACGTGCAACATTTTGTATGCGGGTTTACGTACAAGTACGACTCGGTGTTTGCATTTTCTCACATCGGGGATTTTTATGTTGTTAAGTAGGTTCATGAAATTGCGGTCGTAAAAGGCGCCGATTTATTATTTTCCCTGGGTTTCAAGCCTGCGAGTGATGGCTAGCGTTTATTTTCCGCGTAATTCTGAGGTAAGGTCTAAGTGCGACGTGGCAATATGTGAGACTTTTTAGCTTTTTATTTTTTTCTTTTTTCAGTTTCAGATCCTGAAGATCCCCCGTAAATGAGAGGTCTTAGTATGGGGATGCCTAATGACGGGGATGCGCTTCGAAAAATCTGCTCAAAGTGGAGTCGAGAGAGGACTGACGTCTCGAGAGGCGTCTCTAGCAACCACTGTTTACACCCGGCGTAAACGCACAGTGGCACTTAAGATGTCGTTTAAACACAGACAGGAAACACGAGAATACACTCGTACCTAAATATTTTGCCCTACTTGTCGCGGCCCAAAGAGACAAGACGGTAGACCGTATGGTAGCATTTGTTAATGACGCAACCCTCACCGTTAATAGCCCGGGTGAATAACATGAAAAGCGCTCCCTAATTTTCTTAAATGAATTATATCTTGTAAATCTCATTCCGAGGCGATTTTCAAGAAATTAACACGATCTTCAAGATATTCTATGAATGCAGAGGACCTCCAGGATCTTTTTAAGGTGATACAAAAGTGAAACTTCTCTCCGAAAATCGGTCAAACATTTACAACGTGAATGTGGACGCTATAAGGAAGGACTTGACATGTTTCATTTCATGTTTTATAACAAATTTTAAAAATACCTATAGACAAATTAAAAAAATAAAAGAATTGAAATTTCATGAGTTTCAGGACCTCTATTGTATCCTCCATATTTATGGTGTAAAGTTTCAATCGATTCGGTACATCCGGATTGGGGAAATGTTTCATGAGTGAGAACTCTTTGACGCCACTTTTCATATCACCTTAAACTGGAGGGAGTGATCCAGTGAATTAATTGTTAATTAATTGGGGAAGCTCCTTACCTCTTGCGATTGGCCGAATCGGGGCAGGCCTGTACAAATTGCCATAACTTTCTGTTATGCTAAAGTTGGCCATGGGGATTGCAGGCGAGATTGGGGACTGCGATGCTGGAAGTGCAGTTCGGAAGATCTCACATCGCGGGCAATTCCCTGGACAGGGACACATCGACGAGAAATTGCATTGCACTGGGAGGACTCTGATGAGATCTGCAAATCGAAAGAAAATGTCAACATTGGACTGTACATCCGAGAGCTGGATACGAGGAGGGGACATTCTTCACCTGTCTTCTTCGAGGTGAACTCGCTGGAGAGAATCCTCTCTACGCCGAATTTCAGAGACTTCGACTTGCTCGTCTCGGAATCCAATCTCGTATCCAGGTGATCCATTTTTAAAGAGCTTCCTTGAAAGTCACCTGGATGGCTGGTTTCCCGAAAATATCGGCAGATTTCGAGCTAAAATGTCCCTCCGACCGTCGTCGAAGCGGTTCGATCTTGAGACTTCCCTCGACCCACGTGGTCCATTTTGACGTTTGCTGTCAGAATCTTCTCGGAGGCTGGCGCACCTTCTTACACTGTAATTTCCACCGAATTTCACGTGAACAATTTATTTCTAGGTAAACCACGGAATCCGATTTCGGGGGATTGACCATTTATGCCAAGAACGGTTGATCGATTTTCCACTCCGAAAAGTCCACCACTTGGGAATCACCGTGCACAGATTTTATGTCTCTTCGTGGGTGGAGGAGGTAATGAGCAGAGTCGGGAAATCATCGAATCAGAGAAGTATCTTTAAATTCCGGTAGCCGTGGAATTAAGCCGAGATATTTCGGAAATTCATGGCGAGTTCAGGGATGATTCTAACGAGTGTACGAGATCGAGTGAGTACACCTCATAGCCTGCTGAGTAGAAATTTCTCCTTTGAGAAAAATCATCTTCAAGCACCAAGATCTTCTGCCTCCGGATTGGTCTTCGAAAATGTGGTGGGAGGGACGCCAAGAGAAACGGTCCAGCAGGATGTTCTCTCGGATGCTGCGAAAACAAATACAGGCGGCATACTGTTTCGGAGCAGAATCTACTCCGCCAGTAAATTTTTAAAGGGTTATTCTGGCTGGTTTAGAAAATACCTCCACTTTCTATCAATGGTAATAATTACCTGATTATTCGCCTGAAACATTTATGACATCGCTCGAGCAGTGCATTGGTTCGATGTCAATCATTAATAGATGGTACCAAGAGTGGCCATTTTGCAGGGCATTCTTTCAGACTGCTCATCTCTAAATGATTATTACAATTTACTCGCTTAATGTTCATAAATATTAGAATTTATATTTAGAAATGGGATACATAAAAGTTCACTTGGAAACTTTATTACAAATTCGGTGATTGCAACCCCGATGCGATGTTCGATGTCAATTGTTCATAGGTGGTACCAAGAGTGGCCATTTTCCAGGGAATTTATTCAGACTGCTCATCTCTAAATGATTATTACAATTTAATTGTTTATGTTCATAAATATTAGAATTTATATTTAGAAATGGGACATATAAGAGATTGCTTGGAACGTTATTACGAATTCAGTGATTGGAACCCCGATGCTCTCACCAACTCCTCTGATGGTTTCGCGGATTGACTGATTTAAAGCGGAAAAGTCCGATTTTATCCCCCGGGGCCATATGGTTTCCTTTGTATACGAGTCTCGGTGTATACAGTCACTTAGATGTTTATTTGACGAGCCATCTCTGAAGCAGCCTATACCCGTGCACCAGGAATATTCTTCGGGATTTGTACACACTTCGAGCCTCTATTCGATTTTATTAGGTTTTAGGATATTCAATAGCCCTCCGAAAATTCGGGCCAGCACAGAGAATTTCCCCGAGCGATATCCCGGAAAATCCAGTTTAAACAAACGTCCATATTTAATCCTACCCCAGGAGTCGCTCGAATCTCAGTTGTCAGCAACATTGTATCGCTCAAAATATCGGGAATAATTTCGCACATTTTCTGCATCGCCTATGTATGTGCGGAAATCTTCTCCGATTCCTGTTAATTAAGGATTTTCCTTTAACATCCTGTTGGACCGCCCGCGGAGCTCGGCAGGACGTCGCGTCGTTTGAGACACTGGAAAAAAAGCCAAAAAAAAAAAACAAACAGCGGTGATAAGAAAGATTTTTTATTACAATATTGTCTCCTGCCGCATTGTCCATTTCTCGGCATGCTATGGCGTGATTTCCTCGTGTGACAAGCGTGACGATTGTCGGCTTTCAGGAACCCGGAAATGGGCGAGAAATTCGGTCAGGAAACGGGAGCTTATCTCGGAGAGAGATGACCCACGTATTAAAAAACGTAACTGAAAGGAGATATAAATATTTATTAGAAATTGTATAATATTCCCGACACTTATTTATTGTGATACAATGCGTAGCCTCGTGACAGCATAACCATCCCCTGGTACAATCTGTCCGTGTCGAAGTCATTATCAGCAGGATTCAGGAAAATGGACCTCTTAGGTCTGTACTTCTGCAAGCTCTAGAATAATTTCGGGATTTGTTGAAGATTGCTTTGTAAAAAAGATATAAATGGGAAGGTATATGTACCGAGAGGACAATGACGTTTCCGTTGCCATTGTTGGCATTCTGTCTGATGGCAGTTATTATTAATGTTAATAGGTAGCCCCCGAAAGCTAGGAAGGAGAGGGTCGTCACCGCAAGTTGGAAAATCTTCGAGATCTTCGAGTCATGTCCTTTTTCATGGTCTTGGTGCTCGTATCGTCGCAGAGGTTTCTGGCCCAGTCTTTTAAGAGGAAGAGCAGCTGGTAAGTTTGACGACACGGTCTCTTCATCGAATATATCAGCGTCTTCTACAACTGCTAAGAATATTATAATTAAAAATATGGAATTCTTGTTAACAACCATGGTAAAGAGACCAACATTTTATTATTCCCCGTATAGGTCATTCCCATGGCTGCTGCTATCTTACCGTCATCACCACCGAAGGATGATTTGATCTGGATCAATCTGTCCATGGGGAGTTCGCTCAAGCTTCGCACCTCGTCGAAAAATAAATGAGAGCTCTCATTGAACGCCATTGCAAAGCCCTGACACGTGCACAGCACCACCAAAAGCGAGTTACCAATCATCGGGAATTAATCTAGACCGCGTTATCACGTAGCAATTAATTTTTCTATGCGTAATGATCTTTTTAGCGTGACACCGTTCTTCGGGAACTCTTAGACTTGACTGGCCGGTGTGACATTTACCTAGAAAAATGGCACCCCGCTTTCCGTGCTTGGCTGGCAAAGCGAGAAGAGCACCGACCAGGAGGACACGTTCACGGAAGAAGGAATTCCTGAACTGAAATAAAGGAAGTAATGGACATTCTTACACCCGTTAGAATAGTAAGTACTTCAGTCACTCTCGAGATTTCCTCCCTCGAGGATGTCGAGCTCCGGTATCATGTACTGCACCTTTATCCTCTGTTACTTGGTGATTGCAGGGAAAGTGCAAGCTGAAAATGAAGGTAAGCTCTAACGAGTCAAAATCCAGGGCGATTGTGTCGCAGGTAATCACGGAAACTGCAGATCAAGTGGATGTACATATTAACTTTGGTAACGCTGCAATGTATTTAACAGGAGTGGTAGAGAACATCAAGGCTGGGATTCGATATGCGAGGAGTTACCTGGAAACTGCCAAAGAAATTGCCGACCTGGTGTCGAGAAGCTTGGGTCACGGGAACAGGAGGAACGATAAAAGGGAACCAGATCCCTCTACGAAATTCGGAACTGGTAATTTGGTATCGGGGTTCTTCAGACTCCTCGGCGTGGACTCTACAAAGATCGGAGCGATCGTCGTGAACAGTGCAATATTCTTGGCACAGTTGGTATGAATTTTCGGATTCCCTTTATGAAGATCAAGTAACGCGATTCCTGGTTTTTCATTCCATAAATGTTCTTCCAGATCAGTTCACTGTTCGACCTGAAGCCCCAGGCGGAACACGGGAGGAGTCTGCAATTGGACGAACTGCCGGATCCCATGAAGTTCATAACTGAAAATAAAAATGAAAGAGTAAGGCTTAGAGACAGTCGTCAGGATCTTCCGTCGATACAGACCTATGGAAATGTTTAAACATATGAAAATGTTATTAAATTCAGATACAGAGACTGCTGAGACAGGCGCAGGACTTGGAACTACCCAATCAGCTGATCGACAGGCTCGACGGATTCGACTCCTCTTGCATCCGACTTCTGGTATGCAAATCATCTCCAGTGATTTGGGCTGTTCAGAGGTCACTGACAAACGAAACTGGGCATAAATCCCGAGGGATATCCTCCTGGCTTCCGCGTATCGAGGAGTTCGAGGATAACTCCGAGTCCTGCGAGATTCGCCACCGCGACTGCGAATTGTTCCCGGAAACGTGAGGAGCGAACACCTCGTTAGAATTAATTAATCGTGGAATAAATTTTATTGCGAACATCATGATGAAAATAATTTCGATGTGTTTACTCCTAACAACGTGAGCATTTTCCTTCATGGGATGGCGACACGTATCGTTTCGAACACGCTACAGGAAGAATTACTTCTCGGTACGATCGAGGAAACCGTCCCTACGAGACAATTTGCAAATACCTTTAGAAACCCTATAATCGATACATGAGTTTGCGAGGCCAACGCTAAACACTACCGTAAACATTTCCTCGAAACACGCCTCGCTAGTGACTTTTTGGTGCTTCTAATCCCACAAGGAAATGGCCGCATATGGTTCCCGGCTAAACTCGATTGTACGGCGAAGTACAGAATACTATTTAGTTTCCAACTCGTAATACATGATCCGGCTAAATATTTAGGTTAATGACTCAATTCTAGAGTATTCGATCGGTAAGATTAGTCTACATGGGTCTGATTTATGACTGTCTACACGACTACTCGTTACACGATCCGAGATTCCTGGGGTCTCGTCCTCGGTTTTTCTTTTTTTGTTTAGTCTTTTTCCCCCATCATCACCTAGTCAATTAGTCAATACACCAGCGCAATTTCGTATCGTGTAACTACAGCTCGCTACTTCGTGGAAAGTTTGGCATAATAATGCGAGGGACTCCCTCCGACTAGTATTAAATACGGATACAATATGCGGTTCGCTCTAAATTTGGCATTTGAATTGTCAAGTCTGTCGTTCTGAGACGGGTCCTGTCAGGGACGCGATCGAACATTTAGCACTAGATCGACAAATATTAATGGAAGGACCATTCTCAGGTAAATCGTCTCTACCTTAGATATCGATTATGGACTCTCGATCGGGACCCCGCGATCCCGAGCATCATCTTTTACGAATTGCGCTTTCTGCAGGGAATGAATCGTCCATCAAAAACTCCAATTAAGGCGACATAAAAAGGTTAATCCATACATGACGAACTTCAAAACATTTATATTATTTTCCTCCAAACTGGACGCACCATAAATAAAATTGGGATAAAAAAATTTCTTTTTGAAATTTCACAAGTTCCTTAGGGCCTTCATAATCACGCGTTGAAGTTTCAAATGACTCCGTGTCCCCAGTTCGGAGAAAAATAATAAAAATATTTTGACGTTTAATATATATATAATATATAGAATGACCCTTTCATGTCAACTTAATATCCCCAACCGTTTTCCAAAGGCGAGTTAATTGAACGGTCGCACTTGACTCTTAATTACACGCAATCGATGCCAATTGTTAGACTCTTCACGCCTCTTGCAGATAACGAAAATACGGATGGAGATTGTTACGTATCGCCTCACATCGGATGACATAACCCAGTATAGAATATATCGACGTTTACGTCTATAAATAATCTGAAATATACTATAATCGATATATGCATATACGTATATTACATAGCATTCCTCAACAAAATCAATCTCGAAAATATACGTCGGACTAACGGATTTAGTTGTGCATTATGTACAAGAGAGAGATTTATTCCACACTCGATCAGTCCCCTCGGGTAGCCGATGAGGAGGACGTTGAGCCGCCCTCGACACCATAAGAATGTACAAATCCACCGTACCGGAATGACTATATCCAGCGTCGAGAGAGTTAGGAGGTCTCGAGCCCACGTAAAGTCGTATACGAGAGGGGAGGCACGCATCAAATCGGGGATTAACTTGAACTCGAGGCCGAACCGAGCTTCGAAGGTCTTACCTCAAAACGGAAACGCGAACTTAACTATTAAAGAACCTCTGAAAAAGTAGTCAAAAGTGCGTACCGACTGCGCTCTCGATGCGGCATGAAAAGCGTCGAGGTACCGGGGGTCCTTCGCTTTTCATCCCGGGTCGAGGCTTTGGACATCAGTCTTCCAGGTACCCCTAAATCACCCTAAACATCAGGTCGAGGAACAAGTTGCGGCCGTCTTAATTGCGCTACTTTATGTTAAAAGCGGCGGGAACGTATTCCACGACCCAACAGAACGATACCGAACGACCTGCCATTTGCGCGAGCTACCCTTCCAGTTCCCTGGTTCCCCTGGGACCAGGAACCCCATCCTCGAATTTACACGGATCTCGTTCCCGTAGGAACAGATTCCCATGAAAAAATCTCCCATTGTTGCAAACTCGAGTCATCGGTCAACGTTTGCAAGTCGTATAACAAATTGGACAATTTCCCATGCGAAGCTTGATCTAGGGAATTCCAGAAGAGGAGCCCAGGTCCTGGATTCTCGAGTTCAAATGGATATCATTCGCGTGCGAGACTGACAGTCTCGTGTACGGCTTTGTTGTTGACCACTGACACGTTGACCAACGTTGACCAATGACTCGAGCTCGGATGAATGAAAAATTTGTCATACAACTCTATTCTTTATGGGAAATAAAAATCCGTAGGAATTCGAGGATCGACCTCTAGACCACGAAATCCCTCGGGACGAAGTATCCGACCAGCGAATAGACTTCCCCTGGCCTGCCTGGAACTTAGGAGTCGAGATCAGTCGGAGAATCCATGTTTGCGCGAGTCTGTCTCCCGATCAGCTGATCAGCTGATCAGCTGATTCAGCCCATCCTGGAGAGGTGATGGCGTTTCCTGGGTCTTGGCACCGGCGCGGCCATCAGCAGGAACCGACAGATGCGCTTCCACAGCGGCGGGTCCTTCTCCTTTTTGTGCGGAAGTCTGGGGTTGGTGGACCTCGAAGAGGAGGGTCCAGTCGGGGCTGGATTTACAGGGTCGCCTGACCCGGACTGACCAGGTCCGTGCTCTCCACTCGGGCTTGTCGCAGCCAGTCCCTGAGGTTCCTTGTTCGCTCCATCAGGTTCGAGGCTGTCCTCTCGACGGTTCCCACGCTGGTCGAGTATCCGCTGTTGGGTCCATACTGGGCTATGATGTTCTGCGTGGCGGTCGTCGGCGGATGCGCCCCCGTCAGCTGGGACAGGATGTTCGACTGGATGTTCGGGGTCCCGAAGGCTGCCGAAGAGAAAAAAGGGATTTCAGTGATGAGCGATGTACATAGAGGGTACGGCGAAAACCCTTGCAGTTCTATATCCGATTCCCTTCTCACCGTGATTATGACTCTCTGTAAATTCTAATTAATTGTATTTTCGCCGTGCCTTGTATAATTCCCGGCTGAATCTCTCGATATAACTAGGAGTTCATGTACCCAGGACTCTTGATTCTCCTCTCAGGCTAGATTGTTTCCATTTAAGATGACCTAATCATCGATCACACGAGAGCGTGTCGGAAGAGTCGAGGTTACAAAATGGTTTGTTTGAATGAAAGTCTGGAGGAGAACCGAAGAAACCGTGGTTCCTGGACTTCGGGGAAGGTTTTCCTTCAACCTTGCACATTGTTCGGCTGGGAGGTCACATGGTGGTACGGAAGCCACCCGAGGTCCGAGTACATCAGCGTCGGTGGTGGAGGGATGTTGTTGTCCTGTCGCTTGTTCAGGACTCCCCAGATCTCGCGGATCTCCGAGTTCAGGTTCTCCAGGCTTGCTATGATCTCCGTCGACTCCTGATAGTGATCCGGCTTGTCTGCTTGAAGAAAGAACAGGCTCAAGAGCGATCGGAACTGGGCCGACCGACGTTCCTGCGAACGTCGGGATCTACCGAAATAGACGCTTGCCTATGAAGGTGTCGGTGCCAAGATCGGTAGAGCTGAATCCACTGCTGGCGCTGGACATGTCGCTCAAAGTCAGCTCGTCGTTCTTCGTGGCTGCCGAGTCGCTGTCGCCCTTCTTGGCCCTGGCCACCCTTTCCAGGGACTGCTCCAGGTGCTTCAGGTGGATCACTTTCTCGCCCAGGAGACTCCTGGTGCGGTGCAAGCTCACCTCCATGTCGGACAGCTCCCTCTCCTCCTGCGGGAGATTTTCGAGCCCGTTATCATACCTTCAAATCCACCCAGAAAAATATTTTCAATCATCTAGAACCTACATGTAACCATTAGGGAGCTTCCCTTAAAAAAGTCCTTGCTTAATTTCCAAATGAACTTATACAAACGGTGAAAAAAAATGACATTTGGTCATTGTCAAGCGGTCATGGTTGTGGAGGTAAGTGCTATTTCTTGTTGTGACGCATGGTTTTTTTCTCCGTAAATCAACGCGGTTCGTTCCGATCGAGTATTTTATTAGGGTTGTTATTGATTGTTTCACCTGAACCAGCTGTTCAAGAGTCGCCCAGGTACTTCGTTGTTTCCAGGCTCTTCGCCTGCCTTGGAAAGCACTTCGTTGCTGCCGCAAAGCCTCGCGAGCTCTCCTCATGGAATCTCTCTCCACGTGGATGCGATGCCGGAAGAACTCCAGTTCCGAGGAAGCATTAGCGGGTGCTGGAACGCCGAATTCGTGCCTCATTAATCAGGTAATGATTAACGTGCAAAATCATTAAAGTCAAATGTTAGCGCGACAAATTGAGAAGAAATCAAACGACGTGAAGGCGTGCGAAGAGAACGTGAATTTCCAAATGATAGAGATATGTACATAGATTGATACGTATATCAGAGATTTATAATGACAATCCCTACAAGAATTCGTCATCCGGACGAACAAAACACGCGTGCGTATCTTTAGCACCGATTGCCTATTTAAATGGTCATGCAATGGTCGGAGAGTTTAATTAAAAGAAATTCGAAGACGCACCAGCGACTTCATCTACGACTCCGTAGTCACTTAAGGACGTACATTATGTACCGTAAGTACTCCCAATTAATTATGGGAATTTCAGAATTATTACGATAAGCCTATACATGCAGTCGGTCGCGCGTCTTCTTTCTAAGGAAGACGGTTCTTATTTTCTCGTGGCACTTACGAAGGGTGGACGAAAGTGGCAAGTCATTAACCAAAGTAAAGTCTATAGTATCCTAGAAAAGAAAGAAAATAGAGCGTAATGCAAGGTCTAGACAAGTGGCGAAGTAGTGAGGAAAATCAAGTCTCTCGGTCGAGGTGCACAGAAATCGGCGGCCGGAATGCAGTTCTCGGTGCATAGGGGGATCCTTTCGGGGTTCACCTTTGTCCTGGAAAGGATATCGCAAGGTGTAAGCGGTCTCGTTACTCGGCAACTGGTCCCCGAGGTCCTCCAGCTTCTCCAGCTGCTTCCTGATGTTCTCCACCGGGTTCTCGACGTTGTTGTTCAGCCTCGTCGTGCTGGCGGCCTTCTTCGAGAAGCTCTTCCGCTTCTTCAGGTTCGAGTTGGTCTCGCTGGCCGTCGTGGTGTCGTCCGATTCGAATTTTCCCGCGCCGCTCCTGCCGGGCTTTGGAAACCCCGTGGTCGTCCTTTGGCCCTCCGAATCCTCGGCACCGCTTTGGTCCTCGACTTCCTGCTCCTTGCTCTTCTGGCTCGGATTCAGGGTGGAGTGCGCCTTCTTCAGCAGTCTACAGGAACGCGTTAAGGCCTATAGCCAAATATTAGGACGAATCGCATGGACATGAGGGAGTACCTTTACGGACATGTCGACAACGCGCTTCCCTGCATTCTCTTGATTCCTCGCGTTACCGGATTTAATAACGCTAATTGAGATCAGTTTTAAATATGAAACATACATGAGCCAATCAGAAGTCGAGTCACTCGAGCCGGTCAAGGGGTCAGGTCGATGAAATTAGTCCTAACGATTGTTAATCTCATTACCACGGGGATTGCAGCTAAGCGCATTCCGAAACCCAAAAGCGTATGCTCTTGACCGTGAAGGTACTTTGATGAGTTATTGAAAATTACGGTGCAGAGGTATGAAAAATCTGGTTAATTGCGTATTGTGTGGATGTGGATTTCTTTCTATGGCCGTGAGCTGCGAATCATGTCCCGGGTGTTAAGTGAAGCTTGGTGTCTTGTTAAAAAATCAAGAATCTGGTGAGAGCCATGATGCGAGGGCGACTTCATGAAATGGTAGAAATTTCTTTTTCACGCACTAAAGGATGCCAAAAATGCATTTATTGAATCGCTAACTTTGGAAAGGGGCTTGTTAGGAAATGGGGATTGATTTTTAAAATACGGAGTCTTCATGGATCCCGGATTATACTTTGATCCCTCGTTACTTTCCTTTTCGATACCAGCCATTTTCTTTCCAAAGTGACCGATTACATTTACGATGGTAGAGAGAAACTTACTTCTGTTCCGATGAGTCGGTTATCTCCGTCCTTGTCCTTGCCGATGTGGATTTCTCGGTTTCCGACGCCGTAGTGTTGCCCTCCCTTCGTTTGCTCCTCCTCTCGACAGCCAATCTCATGTTGTTCTTCAGCTTCAGGTACTTCTCCTTCAATGATTTGTACTTGTCCTCCAGTAGCCGCTTCTCGCAACGGATTTTCTCGAAATCGATGCTTTCTTGCCGCGCCACCCTTTCGTTCTGCTTCTTCGTCTCTCTGTCGATGTCCAGCGAAAAGTCTGCTCTGATCTCTTCTAGTCGTTGCTTGTAAACTTTGCGAGCCAAGCTCTCCTGAAAAAAGACATTTACCCTTTTAGCAAAGGGTCGACAAATGCTTATAAAATTTTGCCTTTGCCGCAGGGATAACTGCACCGACAGAAAAAAAAAATATATCAGTCGTATCGAATGGAAACGTTTCCGGAAGAAGAATTTGGCTGGCCCATTTTCAAGTGTTTAAAGCTTTTTTTAAGCAAGTAAAATTTCTCTACGTGTACAAACATCCATTCTGAAGTCCCGAAGAATCTCTGCTAGGCACTTTTCATGGTCTTCGGTCATTTTGGAGATCTTCTCCCTCTGCTGGGTCCTCAGCTCGGTCCGCAACTCGTCGAGCTCCTTCTCGAGTTCCTTCTTCAGGGTCTCGATCTGTTCACTGTGTCTTTCGTTGAGCTCGTACTCGTTCAGTTTTGCCAGTTTATCCTCGCTTAAATGGCGCTCGTGTTCTTTTTCCAGTTTCTCGATTTCCTGATTTCGAAGGTCTAGCAGTGCCTTCCTCTTCTCCTCGAGTTCGCTCTTCAGGTTCGCCAGGATCTCCTGCTTCTCTTTCTCGTAGCATAATTCCAGTTCCCCCCTGACTTTCTTCAGGTTCTCCAGGCGCTCTCGGTCCATCTCAGAAATTAAGCAATGGATCTCCTGTTCCTCCCTGTCCTTCATCTCAGTCTTCAGCTCCCTGAGCCTAGTTAGCGACTCCTCTACTAGGGACCTCTTTTCTTTATGGAAATTCTCCTCCAGCTCCTTCCTGGTCTCCTCCAGCCTCTCTTCGAGGTCTTTCTTCATCGACTCCAGGTTTCGTTCGTATTTCTTGCTCAGTTCGAGTTTCGCCTCTTCGAGGTCCTTTACCGGCTGCATTCGATCCTGCCTCGCGGATTCCAAGTCGTATTTGATCTTCATCAAGTGGTAGGTCTCCTCCTTCTCTCGCTGCATCTCCTGCCTCATCTTCTGGTCGGACTTCTTCATGGTCTCCAGCATGATCTCCTTGCTCTTCCGGATCTCCTCCAGCATGCTGGACTTGGACTCGCTGCTCTTGGGCCCGCTATCGGTGTCGCTCTTCGACATCAGGTCGATGTTCTTTATGTTCTCGAATTTACTCGGGACGTAGTCGCTGTCCAGCTCTTCGGATCGGTCTCGAGACATTTGGCTGAGGTGTTCGTTCTCCGAGACGTTCTCCACGAGGAATCGCTTGCCCACAACCTTCGGCCTCTTCAGGAACGTGTCCAGTCTGTCCAGGAGGGTCTCCTGCACCTTCTTATCCGACTCCTTGCTGGCGGAGTCCTCCTCTTTGTTCTCCGTCGAGGACCCCATGACGAGGTCCTCTTTCCCGGGGATCAAGGACGATCCTGGAACCGTCGCGGTCGGGATGTGGTCCTCCGACCCGGAGTCCCACTCCTCCTCGGATCCGGAATACGTGAACTTGATGAAGACCTCCTTGTCCAGGTCGAACCGCACGATTTTTCGCTCCTCGTCCGCAGGTCTGTCGTCTACAATAAGGTGTTCGCTAAATGAAATGCAGGTTTTAGTGCCATTCGAAAGTGACTGTGGTTTCACGGCAAGAGGGCATAAGCAATAGTTTCGAGACCTCCAGAAATCTGAAACGCGACCGGGACGTCAAATGACGATGAGCTCCATTTGCGGCGCATGGACCGAGTCTAAATCATTGCGCTTAAAGTTTGAGGAAATTGAAAACGAGGGGAACGTCAAGTCAACTTCCACCCTTCTGTTGCGATACCACGGGGCTTGGATAGGTTATGGAAAAATGTCTGAGGCCCTATCTTACCATCTTCGGACGCCTTCTCCCGGAGGATCGACTTCGGCTTCTCTCCGGCCATGCTTCCGGCACCTTCGTTTCTGATCGAGGTCTGAAAGTCCTCCATTCTGCAGACTTCGTGACTAGGCGTGGTATCTCTGCTTCTGTTGCTCTTCAGGAACATGGACCCACCCCCGCTCAGGGTCAGCTCTCTCTGCTGGCCCAATTGTTTGGGGTGCTTCTCCTTGTCGAACTTTTCCGTCAGCTTCTCCAGAGGCTTGTCCGATTTCGTCAGGGAGCTGATGCTGAGCTTGTCGATGTCGATGATGTTCTCCTCGGAGCTGAACCTACTGGACAGTTGCTCCCAGTCCTTCTCGTACCTGGGGCTCATCGACTCCGACCTCTTCAGGACCTCCTTCAGGTCCAGCTCCTTCTTCTCCGCCTCGTCCAGCAGTTTCGGACGCTCGTAAAATCGCGGGTCCTGGAACCTGAGGTTCGTATAATCCCTGGAAGCTCTGTCGTTCGCCAGACTGCTCGGATTCTCCGTCTTCGAGTCGTCTCTCTTGGTCTGCAGCTTCTCCAAGGACGAGTCCCTTTTGCTGATAGCGCCCAGCTTGCTCTTCTTCAAGGGTGCCAACTTAGAGGGGATCTTCGACTGAGGAAAGGCCGGCTTCGGGATTTCCTTCAGAGGCGTCTCCTTCGGCAAAGTCGCCTCCTCGTGGGACTCCAGATCTTTGGCCGTCGTCTTGGAATCATCCTCTGTGAGGAAAAACGGAAAAGTCAATTATCTACATTCGTCGATCCTCCCATCCCTTAAAAATTAACCCCACATTACAATTGGATCGGAATATTCGCTACTTGTAATTCAACACCTACGGCCACTAATTATATACGTTTAATGTCCCGTTAATGTTGTTATGTCGTAATTAATCTATGCAACGTATGCGATGTCACGCAATGCTAAGTTACTACCATGGGAATATCCAAAATGGCGGGTCGGATAACTGGAGGCACTTTTCTGCATACTTCCGACCGCGTATTTCCTTCGTCTCTGGCTTACTGCACCAAGTGCTTCAATTTCTCTAGCGTATTATCGATCCGACTCGTAATTGGATAGATCCGACGATCCATTAAACACTTGGACTAGTAAGTGGCTGACACGTAAGAAGCACCGAAGCTGCCTTAACGATCGCAACTCGCGAGTCGCAGATTGAAGTGTCCTCGCACGAGCTCTAAACAACGTGGATGCGCATAATTGCATACTAATCGATACCATCCTCCGGGTAATGGTCACTCATAACCGCGCCCTGCGTCTCCCAGGACGAATATCCACATAATAAAAAGTCGAGTGAACGTAATCCTCCTCAGCCTCAAAGCTCCAGACATGAATAATGTTCCCTTAATGAAGCATCGGAATTTAACGCCCTTGACAGCGAATTTCTGCGCCGCCTAATTACAAACCGAGGAGAATATCGTCACTTTGGAGTACTTCATGTCGCGGATACCTTTATAACGATAAGAAGAGATTATTAGGTTGAGGAATAAGTCTCCGCCGTTTTAAGGGGTCACGGGCGAAATTTAAGAATTTTTCTTCTCAACTAAAATGCATTTTTTTTTTAGTCGAGAACAGAGCGTGATTTCATAGTACAATGATTGAACTTAATATGTAATTTTTTTTTCTCAAGATATATTTAAAAATTGGCGAGGTGTGATAAAAAAAAAGACTACGTATTAAGTTCTATAATTGTACTGTGAGATCACGCTCTGTTTTCGATTAAAAAATGCATTTTAATTATGAAAAGAAATTTTTTAATTTCCTCTGGTATTCGTGGTTTGTAATAATCGTATATCGCGAGGAAGTAATTAATTATATCATTGTTAGTCGTACCGACGCTCATCTGTCGGTTACCACTCCTGGCTTGTTCCACCATTTCCTTGTAGACCGCATCCAGGGGATGTTCCCAGGTGGTGGTACCCGTGGAGGCCTGGTAATAATACCACGACCCCGTGGCCTCGTGGTAGCAGGGTAGCCACCCCTTCGGCAGGGCAGCCATGAGGCCTTCCCGCGCCAGGTCCAAGAGGTGCGGTTCCGCATCGGGATCGATTCCCAGCCGCTTCGCATAATCCAGAACCTCTGAAAGGGGAAGAAGAATCTTCAGACACCCTCCAGCAATTTCCCTGAGACCCCGGACGGGCGCCGTGGATTAGAATCCCTGATGACCGCGAGAAATCCCGGGGGATATCAATCTTGACGTCACGAGTGACCCTCCACATTTCCCACCCGGAGAAAAGAAACGTCATTCTTTGCCAAGAGTTTCCCTTCCGGATTCGAGACTACGGAATGTCTGACAGGATCGGGACTAGCCCATCGTTATCCTTGTTCAAAACGGAGTCGAAAAGTCCTGTTCAACTTTTTTCCACGGTGCATAGTTTACTTGTAATAAATTATTGAAAAATAGTCAACCAAACTCGCCGACTAGTCGAGCGCTCTTCGGCCATGTTTCGCCACCTACGCCGTAACTAATTAGTTGGCCATTCTTAAATTAATTATTACAAGTAAACTATGCGTCGTAGAGAAAAAATTATACAATACTTTTCGACTCCATTTTTAACTAGAACAGTGAGAAATAAATCCCGGATACGAATTCTGTAACGTGTACACAGAGGGATGACAATTGTCGGAAGTAAGTGCACCTCGGAGCGACCCAGTTACGAGCAGTGTCGAGTTCCATGACGGATAATTAATTTGGTACAATCACTCCCTCTCCGTAATTAATATTCCATTCTCTCTCTGTAAGACACCCCGGTCATGGAACATGTCGAGGCGACGTCCAGCACATCCTAGACATCTTTTGACTCGCAAATTTCCTCATCACCGGGAAGACCATTCTCTTCCTTCTCAGGGTCCGAAAGAGTTGTCATTAGAAATTCCATCAACTCCGCTTTGACAGGTGCGCCGGTGTACGGGGGCGAGCCTGAGCACCAGCTGCCTCAGGTGGGAAAAGTGTTTACCGACCTGCGCGGATACCACCTATTATTTTCCTCCACTTACCCCCAAAATTTCCCGGAATTTTCGATAAACACAAAGAAAACAACCCATTGGAAAAAAGTTCCCAGGGTGGGTCACTTTCTGGAACTTCTTTTTCTGCTGCGAGGTGGGAACGAGGCGAGTCCGAAGATGGCGACAAAATTTTCGCCGCACTGCGGACTCTATTGATTTTCCCGGCCTGACATGGCCGGGAGCTCACGGAAGCCGCACGGCTGTAAATAAACAAGAAAGTGCGTGTATTACGCGCCGGACGAAGTCGATGTGCGTCACTTCAGGAAGCAGATGGAAGAGGACCCTCGACCCTGTTCGCTCCGGCTCCGAAAACTCGCGTTCTCCTCGCGGGACCAATGACGTCACTCCGGAGGAAGGCCTAAACGATCCTTCTGAACGTCCCAGAAATACCGCCGAAGAGGTGCCAACTTTTCGAAAACCTCAATTAGCCCACCTACTGAGTCATTGGGACACGATCAACGGACGTTCCCGCGGTCCGGTATCCCTGTTCCGGTGTTGTGTCGACGTCAAATTGCCCCAAGATCAGCTCTCTGCTGTTCTCTGCCAAAACATTTTGCCAGAGGTGTGCGCGGTTCCTGGCTGCCTTCGCGTTAAGGGGGACCTCGAACGACTCGCGACTCACGTTTAGACGTCGAATCCTACATTTGTACGGTTATTTGCAAACGTGGATCCAAGTTGTACCTTGAGGACCTCCGAAATATAAGTCCACATCCTCTGGGTAATCGAATAAAAAATTCAATAACTAATAAATGGGATAAACGGTGCACCTCGTACCTTCAAGGCCTCCGAAATAAAAGTCCACGTCCTCTGAGTAATCGAATTAAATATTCAATAAATGATAAATGGGATAAACGGTGCACCTCGTACCTTCAAGGCCTCCGAAATAAAAGTCCACGTCCTCTGGGTAATCGAATTAAAAATTCAATAACTAAATAAATGGGATAAACGGAGCACCTCGTACATTGAATGCCTCCGAAATAAAAGTCCACATCCTCTGGATAATCGAACTAAAAATTCAATAAATAATAAATGGGATAAACGGTGCACCTCGGATGGCACTTTCCGCCTTAGAGAATGTTTTTTAATATTTATTATATAGAGGGAATAATTAATATTCAGGTTCTTAGGGACGTACCTTCGTTCGAGGGGTGCGAGGCCTCGTCGAAAACCTCCCTGCAGACGATGGTGGTCGCGCTGTCCTGGGAGAGAGTCATCTTCCTCTTCGGTTACATCATGGTCCTCGGTTCCTGGGAAACGACTCGCGGACAGATCTCCGGGAACCCGCTCCGCGATGACATCCTCGAGGACGGCCGAGCTCCGCGCCGCGCGACGGTCAATGTTAAATTCGACTCGGCCGAGGCAGGGGGCGAGACGAGCTGCGCAGGTGGCGCCGCGCGGCGGAGGGAAGTGGAAGCGTCCGTGGTTACGGGCGAACGGGTCACTTCCGGCGCAGGCCCCGGCCATTATGGCGAACGGATGGGGGAAAACGGAACAAGGGTGCGTCAGGCAGCTAATGGAGGAATTTTCTATGACTGGTTTTCTGATACAGGAAATTATGAACTCCTTAAATGACGGAGATGGATCGGTGTTCACTGGTATCCTATATATATATATAATAAATATATACACAATAAGAGGGACGCGGAGAGTCAAGGTGTCCCCTGGAAATGAATGATCTATTCTACGATTGATTTCGATGGGGTTGGTCAAGGGTTCCTAGGGGGGGAAAATTACTATATGGGGTCTGGTTTCTTCCCCTAGACGGCGGGGGCGAGGACACTCATGATAACCTGGGAAATTGATTCCTTCCGTTGATGATAATGTTTGGGGAAAAGAGTAAAGTGAGGGATGGAAAAATTGATACCTTCTGTTGGGAACAATGCTCATCAAGAGGAAGGGTGATTACTTATCGACGATGGGTAAGTTCCGAGTGTTCTTTTTTCAATGGTATTTTATTCAAATTCCTTGTCATAGGACTGGTGATTAGAATCGGAGACCGGGGGTCGTAGGCGATTTTTTAGGACATACGAGGATCTACAATGGGTAAGGGAACGGTCGGTAACGACGCGCTCGA
This sequence comes from Orussus abietinus, assembly GCF_000612105.2. Taxonomy (NCBI): domain Eukaryota; kingdom Metazoa; phylum Arthropoda; class Insecta; order Hymenoptera; family Orussidae; genus Orussus; species Orussus abietinus. Next base: position 90,436 of record NW_019395990.1, read on the forward strand.
CGTTATCGTTTTCGATAAAGAAGGTCCCTGACATCAGGCGGAGCTGCGTTCCTAGTTTCTGCAGGGTAGAGATATCGGTGGGTTAATATTTAAAATCCCATTTCCATGAATCTTGTTTTCTTTTTTCCTTTAGCAGGTGTCATCGTGAACCAGGAGTTCTTTCTGCCGGAGCAGCGCTTCCGGGGCCGGGGGTCATTAGAGGGGTGGGTCTTAGATCGTAAACTAGAGCAGCGGTGGGGTAATTAGCGAGGCTAGTTCTTCGGGGGCTTTTAAAACTTTTGAAAGGGATTAAGCGTTTTTCTCGCGGTGAGATATAAAGCCGACGATAGCGACGAAGTATCCCAGATATCGGTAGGAATCGTGTCAAAGAAACGGTGCGCCGGAAAGTTTCCTTCCACAAGAAAGAGCGCAGGTCGGGATTTTCTTGAATCTTTAAAATCGGCGGAAAACTTAAGTTCGGATCTAGTTAGGGTTTTCGGTCGACTCGACATCGCTCCTGGGTGGTTCGATAGAAATTTAATGAAATGAGAAGAATGAGAGGTGAATTAATAAATAAATTGCGAGGGAAATATCCGAAGTTTCTGAAATAAAGGAAATCCTGGAATAAAACAGACTTCATTCAGAATTTTAAGCTCTTCTCCATCCTATTTATGCGTGCTTCGGTCGAAATTGAATGCTATCATAAAAAATCGAAAATGACCGAATAAATAATTCCGGAAAAAATGTCCGAACTCCATAAAACGAAAGAAAATTCCCAAGGAATGAAATGGATAAATTTAGGACGTCGAGATCGCTTCAACCCTCGAAAAATCAAAGGTAAATACAGGTGCACGAAAATAATGAAACGAGGAAAATGAAAGATGAATTAATAAATAAATTCTGAGGGACATATCCGAAGTTTCTGAAATAAAGGAAATCCTGGAACGAAACAGACTTCATTCAGAATTTTAAGCTCTTCTCATCCTATTTATGCGTGCTTCGGTCGAATTGAATGCTATCATAAAAAATCGAAAATGACCGAATAAATAATTCCGGAAAAAACGTCCGAACTCCATGAAGCGAAATAAAATTCTCAAGGAATGAAATGGATAAATTTAGGGAGTCGAGGTCGCTTCAACCCCCGAGAAATCGAAGGTAAATACAGGGTCGCAATCGGAAGGGTCTGAAATAAAGGAAATCCTCGGGCAGTAATAAGTTGGCGACGAATAATACTTCGTTACAAAAGGGGGGCCCGTGAAATCGAGGCTGCGGCTTTGTCCCCAGTTTGGTCTCGAGACGCGAGGGTGCGGAAGGGGTGCGCTTTTCCGACGGGAAGGAAGGAAATAACGAAGAGAAAAAGGACGCAAGAGGAAGAGGAGGGCGCTTCGGCTCGAAATGAAGAATGGGGAAGCGGGATAAACGACGTCCCAATTATGATAAGCGTCCGCGCGAATCGAGCCGGGGAAGAGGAGTGCCGCCCCCCGCAGAGGCCGCCGCTCTTTATTCATTAACGGGCTCTTCCCTAAGTAAAGGAATAAAGATAAAGCGAAAGGAATCCACGAGAGGCCGACCTTCGAGTGCCGGGAAGTGTCTGAAGGAATAAAGCAGGCTTCTTCACCCCCGACGAGCCGACCGGGGGCGACTTCCACCCCCTCTTCGGGGTCGAAGCCCACCCTCTTCGGCCATCTCTCTCCGCCTCTCTTTCTCTGGAATTACTTATGGACCTGTCACCTGTGCACACACGCGAAGCGCGTATTTTGCATATCTCGCAGAGGCCGTGCCCCTTCGAAGCTCACGGCATGCGTCACCGACATTCTCGTGGCTATGGATCCGAGAAGAAAGGAATGGAGAGCAAATACCCCTACTCGAATCACACCTGACCCTTAAACGGATGTTAGGTCATTTTTACTCGATATCATCGTATCATAAATCTGCACTTCGCGTGCCCGATCTGGTATTTCCAGCATATTCCCGTGTAGGTAGTCGCGATTAATCGTAACAAGGAAAACTGGGATTTTGTATATTCAAGAGAGCCTTCATATTTCTTCCGCATATTCATGAGGACATTCAGGAAATTTTCCCTTAAATCCATATGTTGAGTTGAACTCGCATTTAACCCCACCGTGGGAATTATTATGGCGTTGGGTACCAATGTCGAGGGAAATGATATTAATCCCAGATATGAAAGCTCGATGTTTGCTGCCCTTCTTGGTGGAAAAGATGATCGAATGATCAGGATGATCGATGCCTCCACTTTCGAGCGTAATGACGATTCCACGAGTTTCGTGATTATTTTCGGGTTTAATTGGGCATTTCCTGGTGCCATGTTTACTGGGGGTGGGGATAATGTGTATTTATGTTTATTTGTACCTACTCGCGGAAGGGCTTCAAGTATCGATTAATTGCCTCGGAAGTAGGTGCAGGGCTCATTAAAGAACGAGCATCTGCCTCTGCCGACATATTGCATGCTCGCTTCTGGGTCCTTCCAGATATTTGATATTAATAGGATTTTGGGGATAATGGCGAGCCGATTATCGGCCGCCCTCCGCGTTCCACTTCCTACGAGGGATTACCGCGATCGTCTCCTTTTGTAATATTCCAAGGACTACGATGTCGGCACCGAAATCCTCCCTGACTCTCCTCGAACGGTTATGGACCTCCTGGGAGTCTGCTAATACGCGGCTTTCGATTATCACCAGCGATAACCTTATCAGCTCGAAGGACCCTTGGTTCGGATTTGACTCCAGATTTTTAAACGAGGTTTTACAATATTTTCCTGACATCCCTTAGATAAAGCATATCTATTTTACGTATTTATCTCTTAATGTAAAACCAAGGAAGAGACGTTCTTCGATCCGCGATCTCGATAACCTTATCTACCCTCCTCGGAGAACGCGAGAATTGGACCTGAATTTGGATTTATCATTTAAATGTTTTAATATATTTTTTTTTCGCGAATGTTGCTTAAGTGGTTTTTAGAAATGACGGGTTGTCTGTTTTACTTTTCGTCTGCCTCTTATTTAGTTTCGAGTACGAAGAGATATTCCGATCGGCGAAAATGGCGCGAAGCGTGGGCGACCAGAAAACCGCGCGGTGCATCCACCGGTCTCCGATGCACCTCGGCCACGAAATATAGAGTGGAATTTCCAATCTTGCAAGAGGCCCGGGTACCTGGAATTAACGCCGCGATATATTCCCGGCGTTATATTGGAAACCGATATTCATGAACGCCGCGCCTCGGCACTGAGAGCACGGGTTAGCGCTCCCACAAGCCTAACCCGACCTACTTGCCGGCGATTAAACATTGTACCGAATGATCGGGTCCGCCGAAAGATTCGATCCCGTATCGAAAGGAAAGTCTAATGTCATTAGAACGTCGATTTATATTCGGAAGTGGAGGAGAAACGAGGGGTAGGTCGAGCGCGCTCCGCGCAGCGCTCTCAGTCGCGGTCCAGCCGCCGGCGGGGAAGGACCTCTAGGGAAGAATCACCTCCATGCGGTATTTTTATTTCTCATTTCCCTTTATTCTTTCCCAGGTTGGCTTTAATAACCTCGATCGACGCGCACGCAGGAGAGGATTGCTTTTTGGCGGCTGTTTTTATTTTTCCCAGGGATTTTTCGTCTTTTCGCCCAGAGCACATTTTGTCGAAACATCGCTCCAGCGGGCAGTCATCGAATTTACACCTCGCTCGAGCGTTTACGCCCACCTCAAACGCGGCTACCGCAATCAAGCCGGTTTTTATCGCCCGCAAACGACGACGTCCGCCATGGTGGAAACCCGCCGAGTCGTCGTTTGATGCCCGCTTCAAAGCGAGCCGTGGTGCAACAAAAGCTGACCGGAATGCACGTCGACGAAACAGTCATTAGTCCTCGCTCTAAGTTTCAAGGCATTTCAAGTCGCAAGAGAATTCGCTGCCGATACCGTTTGCGGATCGGCAAAGGGCCGTTTCGACCTATTTATACCCTAGCCTTGTTAGGAAGTAGTTCTTATCGCGCGATTCCGCTCCCAGCTGATACCAGTAGCTCCGTCGAAGTCATTTCGGAGTCTCTCGAACACGGGACAATGAGCGGCCAGGGTGGAACTGTAGTCCTACTTTGAACAAACCTGCCGAGGGAAATCAGTCTTGGTCTTGCAAACGATAACCAGGACTGAAAGATCGATTCCGCGAGTCGGTAAAATTTCCCAACCGGCGGCAGACCTCTTTTGATAATATTTCACGTTTTACTTTCTACCTCCGACCTTTTGCCTCCGTTTTACCTTGATGTATGAAATATGTATTTCTTAAATATGTATAAAAAAATGTTTATCACCTTGGCCTAAGGACCTCGATTGTATAAAAGTTACACTTCTTTACGGTAGTTTAATATAAATTTATGGTTCTAAGCGAATTAATAATTTTTATTCGGACTGACTTTTGCGAATCGACTGCATAGATGCATCTCCACCGTGGCGAGACTCGTCCGTCATCGAAGACAAATTATTTTCCGGTTATTACATTATTGAGTTGCCACCTGTCGCCGACACAGGGACCTTTCAGAATGAATCCGTTTAGCGTTAATTCGCGCTACCGCGCGGCTCGTCCGCGTCCGCTCCGAAAATTCGACACATCCGCCGGGGCTCGGTCTCGTCTATGGAAAATTCGTATGAAACGGGAACGCTGGTTCCGCTCATGTCCATAAATGATGAGACTATTCTCCCGGAGGTACCAGAATTAATACCCCGTCGGCCGCACTAATTTCCGCATGTAAAGAAGTCCGCAGCAGCCTTTACATCCTATTTTCGTGGGCCAGCTCGGAGGAAAATTGGTTCTGCCCGGGATAATGTGCATTGTCTCCCCCAAAAGCCCTTAAATACCCTCTTGACGGAAAATTGGCGCAATGCCTCGGGAAAATGATTGGCTAACTGGCCTTTCGGTACACCCTCCTGAAAGACCCGGTTAATGCTCCATGCACTTTTAGCCCGCTGCAATTAATCCGGCTCCGCGTTAAGGCGAGGTCAAGGTTCCGCAATTGACACGATTATTATTTTTAGCCGGGATAATTCGGGGAAAACTCCGGAAAAGTTAACGCCTCGCCTGCGATCGGCCCCTCTTAATGGTGTCGAGGGTCGCTTTTTATCCTGGCAAAGCCTCGGTGCACGGCTTAACGAGTCAATAACGAGCCTTCCGGCGAAACTTCCCCCATAAGTCTTTTTCCGTCGCCGCGGAGGGTTTATCCTCGAGTGCGCCAGCTGCGGCCGCCGCAGCTTAAATCCGCAATATCCGCGAAGTCGCTTCCTCGTATCACCTGTTCGTGTTAATGAAATCCTCGCGGGGGGCGGCGCGTGGCTCGCGTGCAAAGTGCACCGGGGATGCAGCGGCTCGACTGCTGCCACGATGCCGATCACGCGTGCGGATTCGATCCGCGGCCAACCGTTTCGTCCCTTCCGCGGATCGGTGGCAAATGAATCCTGGAAAATACGTCTCTCGGCACGTAACATTAAATTCTCGGCCGGATCTCTCCTAAGCGCGTTAAATTACCGGAAAAAAGACGATGGCAAAAGTGCATCGCCAAGATCGGTCGTGAATTACTATCCTCCGAACTGAGTCTTCCCAATCGCTTGAAATCCAATCCCGTGAATGTGGAGGGCCTGAGCATATCTCCCAACACCAATTGAATTTCGATTTTAGTAAACAAAGGTCGAGGGAACATTTGTAAAGAAATTTGAAGGGTGGGATTTCATGGGTGACGGGATTTTACCCTAGGAGCGCCATGTGCAAGTGGTGAATTTTCACACTATTTGATGCACATTGAAAGGCTTGTCGACTTTTTTTTATTTTTTTATTTTTTTTCGGTGTACTTAGATTTTATAACGCGTCCTCGCCGGAAGTTTGGATTCTCGGCGTCGGGGGAGGATCTTTTATAGCGATTGCCATGGGAGGCGTCTGTGCGGATAAAAAAGAGCTCGGTAATTAAAGTGATTTGTCGGGGAAAAAGTTGCATCCCCGGAGTGCGGATGCTCGACGATAAAGGGTTCATTGGGACGTATTCTTGAGGGCGGGCTTCCCGCCGGTTTGCCCGGATTTTCGTGGGCTCTTTTCCTTTCTCGTTTGTCTGCTGCACTTTACCCGAAAGCATCGCGTGCCACGCATTGTACACGAGGGAACAATGCCGGTGCACCAGGCGGACCGAAAGTTGTCCGCAACCCGAATAACGAGTAGCGAAGGACCCGACGACGTACCCGAAACGAAGGCGCCTCCACCCGACGTCGAACAATCAGATTTCCCCACCGATGGTCCTGGGATTTCATTTAAAAATCCCGGATATCCATATTCGAGGTTCCTCGAGAAGCTGGATCTTTTTTAAGGACCCCCAGGTGGCGGGATGGAATTAAGAGTGGAATTAAATTTCCATCCCCCGAAGATAGTCTCGACCCCGTATCCCTTTGTGAAGGACGGGCCACTTCGCGATCTTTACGACGTCTGAGAGGAGATCCTTCGGAAGGACGCTATCCCAGGACACTCCGGTGATTCCACAGGATCTGAAAATTGGGCCGTCTAGGTGTAGTGCTCCTATTCCCATTCCGGGATAACGAGAGTGCTTCAACGAGGACACAAAAGCTCCCGGGAAGAGAGCTTTGTTGCACCGAGTCCTGTGTCTCCCTTGTTGCCGCCTAATCAACTCAAACTGTGCACTCGGGGTACTACTTGTATGCAATTCGCGTCTGGATTAATCGTCCCCTGCTTTTCCGCTTCTCTCTCTTCCCTCCTTTTTCCCCCTCCTCCTCGAAACGCGATTTATTACGGGAAAATGAATTTCTCTCTCCTGTGTCCGGGGAATAAGAATTAAATTCATTAACAGTAAGGGTTTATCTTGCTCGCTTTCTGCCTGGATTTTTAGCTCGACTTGTTAGGCTTTCCTTTGGAATTAAATTTAAATCCCATATCGGGTATCTTTACAGGGGGAAATGATTTTACCCCTTGCGAAACACGTCGTTGAAACGTCTACTCCAATATGGCGGTCGGTTCTCCAGAGAGCCTTCGCTGTCGTCAGACTTCAGGGGTTAAACTTTGTTAATTGCAACTTCGAGGCATCCTGCAGAGGCTTTGCGTCTATGGGGAGGAGTCCATTGCGTTGTCGGTCCTCGTAACCTGCTGGAAATGTGCCTCGTGTAGAAACTACCCCTTTCGACGAGTATGCCCGACTTAGAGTTCCGGCGATCGCGTTCGAGGAAACGATGGCGAATTTCCCTCCAAGGTGCTTCAAAGTACCCCGAAAAGGGTTATTCCCTCAGTAATCACGTGCTTTAATCCTAAAGTCACGTGAAAATCCACGAGAAATCATTGAAACCTCTAATCCATTTGAAGGAAATTATTAAAAATTAATGACAACGATAAAAATCATTAAGAACTGTTTTACATCGAGGTTATCTAGTCACAGAAATTGTAATATCGAACGTCACTTGTTGCTAAATCACCTCGTTTATCGAATGAAGTCACTAAAGATCGGTTATCAAAGAAGGATTTCGTTTAGAATGATTTCTGAGTGACTTGTCCATTGTTTAGGTTCCCTTTGCTTCTTGTTGCTGAATTTCAGAACGATGTGTGTAATTTTTTATTACATGTCGAATTTCTTGTAGGGTGCTTTGTCGGATTAGAGGCATTAAAAAATGATAAGGAGGCGAGTTTGTTAAAGAAATGGAATAAGTTGACGGAATTAGGTGGAGGTCCGTTCCATCAGCGGCGTCGGGGTTGTTGCGGCTCCCAACCTTGAAGTTCGGAGACCTCGAAGAAGAGAAGAAGAGGACTCAGGGGGAGGTGAAGATGTCGCTCGTGTCCGGGCTTCATTAAAGGAGTTAATGAACTAACTTTCGGGAATTTTCAAAGCCGATTGAGTACAAGGGGCTGTAATTAACGGCGCGGGGGCGATCAAACTGAACTAACTGCGAGCGAAACTGGATAAATAATGCTCCTTGACTTGCTGGGGGGGAAGTTTTCTCTCTCGGTGTATATTTACACGTTGACACTTAACTTGACTTACCGTCAGTGGATTTGAAAGTCCACCTGCGATTGCTCACAGCCTTCTGAAATTAACTGTCGAGTACAGGGTCCCTCAAAGGAAGTCTTTACTTTCCGAGTGCAGACCGAGGTCTCTGTAATTATGTCTAATTATATACATAGACATCTATTGATACCGATACACATCGAATGAGCACGTAATCGTATGGAAGAGTAGAATTACATTTTAACTATCCTCTCGAATTGATCGCACCGACTTTGAACCGCGTCCCATGATCGAAGAGGAACCACCGGTCAGGAACCAGGAACCTCCTGTTCCTCCTCCGGTTCCCTGGTTTCCCTGATTTTTTATACACGTGTTTTTACGCGGAAAAAGGAACCCCACCTCGAAATGAGTCTCGGGGGTCGCCTAGTGTGGAAGAACTTTCGGAATTCGGAGGGGCTCGACACTTTAGCTGTAACGCTGTAACTCTGTGCGATTAACTCGAAGGTACTGATCGTTAAATTCCTGATAACTAGCTTAAGTAGGTTGGACATCAAAGTTCAATTCTCCGAAGCGTTGTATCTTACAGGTTCTATGTACAGGGTCGAAATCGGGCGTTTCGACGGGCGTTTCAAAGAGCGTTTCAACGGGCGTTTCTTTCGCACCTTTCGGCATTCTCATCCGTGACGGATTTCCGGTCGGGACGCCTCTGGAGGAACTTGGGCGATTCCTGCGGAGAAATTCGAGGCCGGCCACCGGTGAGAGAAGATCCTGGACAGGAATTCCGTTTCCCAGGAGTCCCGGGAATTCCGGGAGTATCCCTGGAATTCGCATCGCCCCTGGACTCTTTTTTTTGGCTCCTTCGGCTTAACGGCGCTGCGTCGAGCTCACGGAAAACCTCCAAAATGTCCATTGGCTGGTCACGTGACCACCGTTGGGAAAAATTGGAATCTTTTCCGGAAAATTTCCAGCCCGAGGAGCGATGCACACAGCAGGGAAAGACTGCAGGATGCTCTCGACGAGGAGTTGTGCCGGTCACCCCCGTGCATCGCGGCTGGTTTCTCCTCCTCTGGAAAAAGAAATCATTTCTCCAATTAACACTTTATTAACGTCCTCACGGAGTAAGACCAATTGTTCTTTTCGGAGTAACTTCTTAAGGCACGGTAATCATTCTAACGATAATTTCCCACGTTACGAAAGGACCCCTTTGGGAAAGTGAAACGCTATTTCGTTTCTTTCCCGAGTTTGTATTCCAGTAACAATGGAATTTGCGTACGCGTGTTCGTTAGTGTTATTTCATTTAAAATTGTTGTCGTAATCGACGACTGTACTTTTGGTTTGACGAAGTCGGTGTAAACTCGCCGCTCGATATTATTGCTTTCCCGTCAAATATCAGTACCAAACGCGTAAGAGCGTTTCGTGACAGGAAGGTAAGAGTAATTAGTAAGTAGTTGCATCTAATAATTGTTTTGACGTAGAAGTTAAGAAGCCCTGAATTTGAAATTTCATTTTTCCGAGCAGCTCTCGCGGAAATTCGTCATCGAGGCACACTTCGAGGCCGGACATTTGGATAAACCGATTCTCCGTTTGACATTACCGAGATGGGCGAATCTCCGTCCCAAGTGGCAGGGAATTTCATTTCGAATACCTACTTAACCAGGCAATACATTTAATCAGCGAGGACAAAGTGTCCAGGGCTCGGGGCGCGTCTGAAAATTGGAATGCCGGGGAGAAATTACCACTTAAGCCATTGTCGGGCTTTTCCATCCAGAGCCGGAAATCAGGTTGGCCATTTAACCCGTGGCTAATCCTTTCTTTTCAGGAAGGATGCACGAATCGAGCTCGTTAGGTCGTGGCAAACAGGACGGCAAAACCCACGCTCTAAGCGATCGGATCGTTTGTCAAGGCAGAACAAACATGCCCGTGTACGAAGGGGGAAAAAGCGCGCTTTGTTTGAAAATGCACCGTGCGTAGAAGTCTCTTCATTTCATTAGACCTCTAAAGAGTTCTCTCCGCGTCATCCTCTTTTTTCTTCCTTTTTTCCCTCCTTTTTTATGCGACATTAGGAACGCCAAACGCCGCTCGTAGGGAAATTCCTTCTCTAGCTCCCGGTGGAGTTGCGAGGGGAGGGAAAAAAAAAAGAAAAGAAAAATAGGGAAAGCCGGAAAAAATGCTCAAAGTGCCTCGGTCGCTTCAAGTTTATGGACTGTAAAATTCCCGAACTCCCTCGTGCCGAGGGGAGTTACAGCATCGACCATGTCCCGCGGGTAACGAAGAAATTTAATCTCGCCTAAGAGCAAGCATCGACGTCTGTCGGCTATTTCTACCTCAAACTTATCGACCTGGGCATTGTCGAGCGAGTAAACCTCCAGCCTCGAAATCCCACGGAAAGATTAATGGAAAAGCGACCAGAATAAGCGGTTCGTGAAACACCGATTTGACGTCATGTCCGAATCGAGGAAGGCTCTTCGAGATTTTCCTGATCGACTTGCGAGCTATCGACCTCTTAAGTCGACCCTGGCCATCGAAAACCCCACTTTTCACTTGGTCTCGTCGACGTAAATGCTCGATTAGAAAATTCCGGGATTTTTTTATTGTCACCTGGGGTACGACATTCCCCAAAAATGGTAGCAGCAATTCGTGCCACGCGTGATTCGCGATCGCTGATTGCTCCTTGAGTAATCTCGTTTCGCCCTGATAAAAATGCCACATCAATCGGATTTTATAAAAATGCGAAAGGAATTTATATGCCTGTCGGTGTACCTTCTATCACGTGCACGACGATGTACGCCGACTTGGCGTTGCTGGGCGAACAGGTGTAGTTCCCTGCGTGGCTCAACTTGGTCCTGTTGATCAGCAAGGTGGACCCGGTCTTGCTGAGGTCCACCTTCAGACCAGGCTCCGCGTTGTAATTGATCATGGTGCCGTTTCGGTACCAAAACACATAAAGCGGCGGTTCCGTCGAGGACTTCAGCTGACAATCCAGACGCAAGCTGGACCCTTGTTTGATGTGCCGATCGGGCGCACCTGGGATCACGGAGTAGGCCTCCGTGATGTTAAGACGCACGTACTTGTGGCGAGGAGGCACCGAGGAGATCTGCAAGGAGCACGTTTCAGAACCTTAACAATGAGTCCTCTAATTAGAGGTTCCACCTGCAAGAGTACACCCAAGATCGCTTCGCTTCGGACATCTCTTTATAGGAAACCCTGGGCCCTCAATTTATCGCCACCAGGGTACTTGGGTTTAAGTAAAGCTCCGCAAACGCGGCATTGTTTGCTCCCGTCGATTGGACGAGCAAGACAAGGCCTGGGACTTTTTCTTCCTCCCTTGCATCTCATGAAAACGAGGAAAGACAGCTCTTCGAGAGGAGCGTCGCGACGTAGGACTTGAAAGCCGCTTCGAAGCGTCCTCATAGTCGGAAATGAGGGATCTTGGATTTTCAAAGGTACCATCCGTGGATCGAGAGAAGATCTCGCCACGGAGCGAGTTTCCTGCCCTCTATACTTATCCAGGATGAAATTAATACAGTAATTCTCACCTGACACTCGTAGAGCCCCGCGTCGCCGTAGTCCACCCACTTGATGCGCAGAGATCTCTCGGGATCGGCAGGGTTGATCTCAAATCGCGAATCCGTCGAGTGCGTCGTGGTGCCGACGGTCAAAAGCTGATTGTCCTTCTTCCTGACCCAGGTGATCTTGAAAAAAAAAGAAAGAAAAATTTTAAACCGTTAAAAATGGAGAAAATAAGGAGAAGATGAGAGAACGCCCCAGGGGTGCACTGGGGGGGTAGAGAAGTGCAGTCGAGTTCTGCACTTCGGGTATTTTTTCAGGTATTTCTGCACGGTCATATTCTCCTAGCTTGCGGTGTCAGGGCCGAAAGTTAGTCAACTTTCAAAGCAACCGGGCTCGATATTTCCAGGCGAGATGGATCCACCCCTTTCGCGTTCGGCCATTCGAGGCCTTCTTGGCCGTCACCCTCTCGTCGTGGCGTCATGTAAAAGCATCGTTTAAGTTGCGACCCCTCTCGCACCGTTTCCTTTAGGCATGTGTGCAAGCCCTAGTTACTCACACCCCCGCGACGGCCTACTTTTCGATTCCGGGCTTTTCTTTTCGCTAAGCAACCCCCTGCGAAACGCCTTTCCCAGGGCTCGTTGCTGCGGAAATGACCGCTTATGAAACCACCTCGATCATCCACGGAGAAAGCTCGGTGACCTCGACGAGAGGGACCCTGGAGATCGAGAATAAATACATCCCTTCTCCTGCATCCAGGATGCAAGGAGCCTAACGCGTTCCCTTGGCGAATTTGCGGAAAATTGAGAAGAAATCGGGGGACAGGGGATGTTCTCGTCGAAAGCAAAAACTCCCCTTCGAAACTTGACAAGACTCCTTTACCGATTTCCACCCCTTCCTTCAACCCTCGGCAAATTTCTACGTTGCAGAAAATTCAGACGAAATAATGGAAGGATCGGGGATGCTCTTCCAAGACCTTGTTCATCTCCAGGTCGAGAGTAATTTCACCCCTTCCGTTCCTTCCGGGACGCGAGGTACTAACGCCACGTCCCCTGGCGAATTTCCGCGTAGGAGAAAATCGAGAAAAAATCGAGGGATCGAGGATATCCTTGGGGGACCCGGCCAGGATGGAAACTGGGGCCAACATCCGGTAGGTTAGGTCCTCGAATGAAATAAAAAATAAAATCCCAAGTTCCCTAGGACCCTCCTAGGCTCGGAGGCTGGGTCCTCTCGAGGACCTGTCTCCTGGATTACTTGGGAAAGTAGCCCGGGACCGCGGCCTCGCGAATGGGAGATTAATAATAACTTTCTGGAGCACTCGCGAAGAAGTGCAATTGCACGCCTTAGCCCCCCGCCTCGGGCTCCTCGATATTAAAGTTACCGGCGCGACGCTCCTGCGTCGCGGCGTCCACTTTTGAAGGATGCGCGAGACCCCCCGCGAGGGAGCTTTATCCTTCCCGCCTCCGGGTCCTCCCTGGCCCCCTTTTCCCACTGGAATCCTTTCCATTGTCACTGGCAGTCGGTGTGGCCGCTTGTTTGCCCTTCCTTTACTTAGGAGGAAATCTCTTGGCCAAGTGCACTCGCGTAAACTGCACTTCGCGTCGAGTGCCACTTGGACGAGGCCACGTGCGCGAGCCAATGAGGGGTGAGTATCTAAACGTCTTGTAGGATTAAAATTAAGTAAAGAATTGGGATCCCTTTTCCAGAGTAATCGAGAAGTAAGAGGGGATTCGCGGATCTCGACTTTCCGGGTAACAGGACATTTTATTCATATTTTGTTTATGAAACCGATGTTGTCACTTGAATTAAACTGTCAAAGGACCTAATGGCCTGTTTTGATTAGGACCTGATGATCGATTGACGATTTGGGTTTGGACGATGACTGACGCATCAGGGCAGGGTCTATTTTTTTTTCTTCTTTTTTATCAAGCCATCATGGCCGTTCAAGCCATTCATCGCCGCAGAGCTTGCTGGACTAAGTAGCTTTATCTCTAAACGTCTTGTAGAATTAAAATTAGACGATAAAGCAAAGTTCTCCTTCCACAATAATCGGGAGGAGGAAAGGGAGTCGCGAATCTCGTCTTCCTGGGTCGCAGGGAATTTTTTTTTCCATTTTCTTGTTTCTTCTTTCGGAGATCGTTGTTATCACCAGAAATTGTCACGGTGCCGTTGAAGCAACCCATCATCGTTCGCGTTTTGATTCTCTTGCTCGGCCTTGTTACGCACCAGGGCCGGGAACGTAGTTCCTCCACCAGGGGCCGTAGTTGGGCCATTAATCATGGCACGTGTGAACGCGCGATAGGACGATAACACTGGCACGCCATTTAATTAATGTTGTCTCGCCCCTGGAAAAAGAATGGCTCCCAATTGCGGGGGAATTTATCGGAAAATGAAAACGGATGCGGCGCCGATCGCAGCATCCGGACCGAGTCCGAATGCTCGGAGATGGGCCCAGAAGTCGTTCGTCAAATCGACGCCCGGAATATCGAGGAAACACCTGACGATTTCTCCCCTGCTGGGGAAATAGTCTAAACCCCCGCACTTATCGTTATGAAAGCCTGCCCGGAGTTTGCGGTCACCGGATATTCCCTGGGATCTTCCTTCGGGGACTTCTCTCTTGTTGGCTCTTGGAAAACACTGCAACTTTTCCCGCAAAGGATGGGGCGAACCATTTTCCAAACTCCCCGGTTATGTCCCGCCGTCGCCTCGTTATCAGAGATTGGATGTGGATTGTTCCCCGTGTTCCTGTCGGATTACCAACGAATTATGTCAATGGCGCCCGGACATTTGTTCCAGGGTCCTAAAGTAACACCTACACGCCAACAATGGCGCTGCACGCCACGGAGTTCAATAAATACCTTTATTCACGTATGTACTAGCCGATACTGCCCGTAAACCGAGTAGCACCAGTAAAGTTGTACTGTAAAGCGGAGGTGCACCGTAAAACCGTGAGTGCACTAAATCGAGACCCCTGAAAAGAATTCCTGTCGGTACGTCATTAAAATGGCCCCTCTCTTTCCCCGGGGTCCGCCAATAATCAGTGTTCCGGTACCCTTGCGACAGTTTTTCACTATTATTTCCCCGCTTCGTTATCGAATTTCTCTTCCAGAAGTGCACCGACTCTCAAATTCCGACGTCTAACGATAAATCAATATTTCCCGAGCCTTGTGATATTTTTTTATTCATTATCTACGCCCTTCGGGTTGTTATATTTTTTCTCGCAGGATGCGCTGAATTTCAAGTCGCGATATTCAATGACAAATTAATATCCCCGGAACTTTGCGATATGTTTTTAATTATTATCTCATGACTGCACGGTTGAATTTTTCTTATAATCATAAATCAGTATTTCGTGACCCTTGCGATATTTTTGAATAGTTATCGGTATCCTTTGAATTGTCGAATTTTTTTCCCTGGATTCTGAGGATGTCCTGGCTCTCGAATTACGACGTTTAACTATAAATCGGTACTTCCTGATCGTTACAAATTTTTTCAATTAATTATTTCAATCTTTAGACGCGTTGTTGAATTTTTCTCGGGTGCTCCAATTCTCGAGCAGCGGGTTCTGACTGTTTTTAAACTGCAGATAAATTTCGCACTATTTTCTCTCGATTAGAGAGTTTTAAGCGGCTGGGAAAATCAGCGGATCGGGCGTCTTGGAACCTCCAAGCGGATGAATAACACGAAGAGAGCAGGGGAAACGATTTACCCTGGCAAGGTAAATCGCAGCCAAGCGCATAAAGGAGCTCTCCTCTTTAAAACCCGGGAGCATCTTCGTCCGTTGTTCCCTTGGTTTCTATTTCGTAAACCAGCCCCGACGAGAAACTCCTCGGGATCTTCAAGGAGGAAAATTCAATACCGCCTGCAACCCGGCTCTGCATCCCATCGCTTCAAGTGTTCGATATTCAAAGAAGAAAAATAATTCCAAAAGAAATGAAAAAGATCTGTACTACGTGATAACCGAGATAAGAGTTCCGATCCATTTCTTATGAACACCTTAAGTCGTGAAGTCCTCGAAAAAGATCCGTAAAATCCTCGAAAAAAAAAAAATGAAAATGAGATCCTTGAAAAAATCCAGGAAATCCGCGAAATCCGCGAAATCTTCGAAAACTTGAAAATCTTTGAAATCTTTAAAGTATTCAAAATCTTCAAAATCGTCGAAATCATCAAAATCTTCAAAATTTTTTAAATCTTCAAAATCTTCGAAATCTTCAAAATCTTCAAAATCTTCAAAATCTTCAAAATCATAAAAATCCTCAAAATCTTCAAAATCTTCAAAATCTTCAAAATCTTCAAAATCTTCAAAATCATAAAAATCCTCAAAATCCTCAAAATCTTCAAAATCTTCAAAATCATAAAAATCCTCAAAATCTTCAAAATCTTCAAAATCTTTAAAATCTTCAAAATCTTCGAAATCCTCCGTAAAATCCTCGAAAAAAAAAATGAAAATGAGATCCTTGAAAAAATCCAGGAAATCCGCGAAATCCGCGAAATCTTTAAAGTATTCAAAATCTTCAAAATCGTCGAAATCATCAAAATCTTCAAAATTTTTTAAATCTTCAAAATCTTCAAAATCTTCGAAATCTTCAAAATCTTCAAAATCTTCAAAATCTTCAAAATCATAAAAATCCTCAAAATCTTCAAAATTTTCAAAATCTTCAAAATCATAAAAATCCTCAAAATCCAGGGAATCGCGAGCGAGTGGTTTCTGATGCCAATGACGTGTTGTTCGATCACGACGCGGATAAAAAGTGCGTGAAGCAGTCTTTAGCGATTGGTTCCCGAGGGTAAGAGTGGTCGACTTCGGGATCGATTGTTTATTAGGCCGGGGGCCGGAGTTTTATCGTTCCAACCGAGGACGATGCATTCGACTCGCGTGCACCGGGGGTTCCCGGTCCCGTAATTCACGCATACATACGCAAATCATAAGGCACGACCTCCGTCGGCTCCAAGGGAAGAGCCAATCGGGGCCGTGCGCGCCAACGGAATAGACGTGGAAAAGCAAACCGGTGGCGGTGCATATACGTGACATGAATAAAACAACCCCCCGCGAAGGGGTTGCGCTCACGTCGGGGGCATACCGATTGTCCGACACCGCGTGATCCCGATCTCGTCCCAGACTCGTCGGAAACCCCTTGCACTCGTAATTGCATCCTGTATGACTCTTCGCCGACTTTTCCGGATTTTCCGCACTTTCGCAGGTGGAACCGACGTCTAAGGGGAGAATAGTCGCTCCCAGGACGCGCATTCATGAGACATCCTTCCAGAAGACAGGACAGAGAAGGGAAGTCGTAAATTGTGGAGGCGCAGTCGATGCACTTCAGGGGGCCTTTTGTCGTTTCCCTTAATTTTTATTAAAGGTCTGCCCAGCGGCGGCTCGACGCTTTTACGAGGTTCCCTCCTTAATGGAGTTTTAAGAGGCCGACTTGGCGCGTGTCGACTTCGCTCTTCTCCCTCTGGGCCACCGCAGGAAATGCGTAAAGAAGCGCCTTGGTTGTTTAAATCGGTAATGCTTGTTTCCAGTCCGGAGTCTGTAATTTCGGAGGGGTGTAGGATTCCCGAAATTTTAGCCTATCTGAAAATAATTTTTATTCACCTACGAATCATTTGATAATGTCAATATCGAGGCTCTATAAACATCTGCATCTCCTTACAGCTCCATTTTAGACAACCGAAATTAAATACATTTCTCCTCCGTAGAAGCCACTTTCATATCGCCTTAAAGTCTGCGCCTGAAATTTCTGCGCGTCTGGGACTCTTCAGAAACCACTTGCATATCGCCTTAAGGGTGGAAATTCTGGGTGGGAAATTTCTGCGCCCGGGACTCCTCAGAAGCCACTTTCTTAAGGTCTAGAACTCAATGTCCTGGATGGAAAATTTCTGCGCCCGGGACTCCGCAGGGCGGTCCCGTGGACCGGGCGGGAATCGCGCCAAGGGAACGCAGCCGAGGTCCCATTGTCGGTAGGACGGATAACGAGGTACGGGAGCATTCAGAGACTCCGAGGGCCATAACTGGTGAGCGGATTGCCGCGGTTAATTCCGGACCCTGGCCGAGTAAACCCGGACAAACGGACGGCCGACGTCGGTCGGACGGCCGACGTCGGTCGGACGGGCGTCCGATGGACGACGGACGTCGTCGCCCTGTACGCCCCAAATCAAGGCCCAGGACGGTCCATGGATCGCTAAATCCCATTTACAATTTCTCCCAGCTTCCTCAACCTTCCCTCGATAAGTCCATTCGCTATCCCCTCGAGATTTCCTCATCTCCGAATTTTCATCTCCGACAAATCTGCACACGCAGGAAAATGTCTTTTTTTCCCGCGACGAGTTGTTTCTTCTCCTTTGGTGAACGATGCTCCAAGTTTACGGTGAAACTTAATTAACTAAAATATTGTATAAAATTGAAAAAATAATTTAACCAAAACATCAAGCGAGGCAAATGAGTTCGGTTTTCAGAAATTAACGAAATGCAGTCAATCGAACGATCTAGGTACATGAACCGAATTTTTCTTTTTTTTTCCCACGACGAGTCGTTTCTTCTCCATTGGTGAACGATGCTCCAAGTTTACGGTGAAACTTAATTAACTAACATATTGTATAAAATTGAAAAAACAATTTAACTAAAATATTGTATAAAATTGAAAAAACAATTTAACTAAAATATTGTATAAAATTGAAAAAACAATTTAACCAAAACATCGAGCGAGGCAAATGAGTTCGGTCTCTGAAATTAACGAAATGCAGTCAATCGAACGATCTAGGTACATGAACCGAATTTGTCTTTTTTTTTCCCACGACGAGTCGTTTCTTCTCCGTTGGTGAACGATGCTCCAAGTTTACGGTGAATTATTTAGAGGCGCGTAGTGCGCGTCGAGAGCCGTTTTCGAGCTGAACGTCAAGGGTGCCTTTTATTGCCGTGGACCATCTCGCCTTCCTGCGACGAGAGTTTTTACCTTTATTGCACTCGGCCGCTCTCCTCTCCGTTTAAAGAATGCTCGTCCCTCTCAAGAGCTCCGGCTAGGAATGAAATGAAACTTCGGTGGAGGCCGGCCATCACGAAATGAGGGAAGCCGGATATCATTCTTATCTTATCCACACATGTACCCAGTATTAAAGCTGTCGAATATACCTACATCGTCTCTCTAAATTCCCTATAAATATACAATGAACTCTAGACAATAATATCCCACCCGATCATAGAATCTCTATTGCCCCGGTGAGTTGATAATTTCTTCTCTATCGATATCACAACAACGTCTTCGATAATTGGATGTCAATCAAAATATGACAGCTCGACGCCACGTGTCAAACTTTCAGACGATTCTCTCCAATATCCTCGAAAAAGAGTGTCTTACTCGAAACAATTGATTTCAGGAGGGGTTTCACTCCACCTTAAAATCGGCCGTAGGAGGGTCTCGAATCTGCATTTTACGCGTCCCTCCCCCGCGACGATTATCCGACTTACTAGGCAATGCCGTGAGTTTGCGGTGCATTACTCGAGCCGAGCTCGACAACTAAACGTCAGGGACGTCTTTTATTACAGCGGAGCCATCTCCTTCCTCTACGAGTTCTCGGTTTTATTGCAATTGCTCGTTTTCCCCCCGAGTGTGGCGGGGAAGAATTGCGCGACACTCGAGCGATCCTCTCGACAGGGAAATCCGCGTGCGGGTCGAACGCGTCTTTTTCGACGATTTCCCCGCAGGGTGGGAGGGGTGGGAGGGAATTTCCATTACCGGGTGCTTCGCGGAAAATGCCCGGCGTATTAGTGGATAATTTTCAAAGCGATCGTCTGCGGGAAAAAGGGGCTGAAAAATGAGATTTGCGAACGGTCCCACTAAACGCGGCTTCCGCGTGCGGAACGGGAATAGGGAGAGCGATGTGTCGGCAAATTTCGACGTAATGGCCGCCCGATCCTCGATCTCTCCGCCGCGATGAATGCGGTTCTCGCCGGAGAATAAGCAAACAGTCGATATTGCATCGGGTAGACGGATGAAATTTCCCGGAGGCAGGCCTCCGCTCTTGGACGATCGGTTTCCCTCCTTTCCTCTCTCCCTCTCTCGTAATCCCGGTAGCCATTCTCGGATTCTTTTACGCCGCCTGTCGGGCGCGAGCTGCGGAATTGAAATTCCGGACGTGGTTCCCACCGTGGTCGAGAACTAACCTCCAAGAGCGATACTATTCCTCGCGCTAGGGGAGGATGAACCCTCCGGTCGCCTTCCCGACGAAAAACCGAGCACCCGAGATAAAGTCTAATTTGTGGGGAGAAATCCAGCTTTTTTTCGATTCGGGGACGTTATTCTCTTAAAATCAATCCATTTTTAGTGATGGGTTTGGCGAATTTTATGGTATCTTGGTACCTTCGAGTAGTAATGCATTTGCGTGTATATGCATCCGGGATAAAGTCTAATTTGCGAGGAGAAATCCAGCCTTTTTTCGATTCGGGGACGTTATTCTCTTGAAATGGGACAATTTTTATTAACGCGTTTGGCGGATTGTATGGCACCTGTGCGTAGTAATGGATCTTTTTATGTGCACATCGTGCTATTCTCTATGATAACCCCGCGTATGGTGAAGTTTAACGAGTCAATCGGAGACCGCCATTTTCACGGGTCCTCCCGTATCCGGAATCGAATTTACATTTGTCTCCTGTTACTCGAGGCTCGATTTGTGACACATGAACAGCCAATAGTTAGTCCAGGTCGCGTAGAGCCGTTTACCCACGTAGCGACAAAATCGGTGCCGTCTCCGGTTCCGGCCTCGGTGGTTTTGGCAGTTTTCACACGAACCGGCATTACCGGTGATCAGTTCGATTTTCCCGCCAGAGAGACATCCCTACAGAGACAGAAATACCGAGCGAGGAATTTACCCCAGAGGATGCAACAATTCATCATACAATAACCCTCAGTGTCATCAATTTATATAATGAAAAGCGGTTTTATCGATACGCTACGTACTGCCTACGCAAGTGGCTCAAGTGACACCCAAATTCATTCTGGCTTGCTCATTGTTCACTCCACTCGATCTCGCAGAAATCCATACATGAAGTGTTGGAGGTTAGGTTAGGCTTAAGTATACACGTGGCTCTTTGCCCGCCAGATCAAATCAGACGTGGATCAGGTCAGATCCGATTATGTGGTTTATTTCATTTGGATTTGGTCTGACCTGAATGGATCCGATCAGCTGCGTGTAGATTAGGTTAGGTTAGGTTAGGTTAGGTTAGGTTAGGTTACTCGAGGACCACGTGTTATTACGAAAGCACCACGTTGGTTGCTGTGGCTTTGGATCCTAGCAGACAGTCTCGTGTGGATTTTTCTGATGCGACTCCGTCTGCTGCGCCGGAGTTCGGCCAGACAGTCTGGCGTCACGTCATGCTTCCAAACCATGCACCTACGATATTACGTTCATTGAACACCCCGGAGAAGAGTCATAAATGCGTTCCATTATTATCGGGACTCCTCGGATCGACAGTCGCGAGTGACGAGTCCGACTTATGGTCGGGGCTTCTTAATTGGAAGAAAGTGGGACTAGTTTCGAACTGTCCATCGTAGAGAGTACGGATCTCGATTCCTGAATCGAAATCCGATTACCGGAGGAGTGGTTCCCACGGGATCCTGGACGTCTCGCCGTGTCTCCGCGTTCCACCCGACCCCATGGTCAGGTATCCTATATGCACCCCCCGTAACTTCCTCCACCCCTCAATCCGCTCTCGACCCATGTCTGCACAACTTCCGTGTGCAAGTATCAGCTTCCCTTGCTCCCGCGACACAGTTCCCGAAGAGTGTCCACCCTGAGTCTCGATCTTGCTCTTTGACTTCGAGATTCCTCATCCGCTTCCAGAAATCCTCGCGTTTCCCAGGCTACTACGGAATCTTCCATCTAAATTTTCCCAGACGTAAATAGAAGTCCCATTGCTGCTCCAATTTACTTAAAGCATCTCTGACATTTCCTCCCAGAGGGGGAAATTTTAATGAATGATCATTTATAACATATTACATACACCTGTAATTTCATTGGAACATCTCTGATATTCCCTAACAGAAAGTGAAACGTTAGTAAACCATCATTTGTAGCACATTACACACAGTACAGGCACCACAGAGTGTGTATCGTGTGCACCGATGGGATTTTAGAGGCCAGCTTCGGCCATCTCTTCGGCATGACCTCCTCCTATGTACTCGAGGTGATAGGTTGCACCTCACATAAGTAGAATATAAATTCCACCCGGTTTTCTTCCACTTCCTCCTTGTATTCGACTACCCGCTGTCACGCTGGGGCAACCCAGGTGCACACAGGTGCATTACCGGTGTTACATGGTCGTATCCTTCCCGCCACCCAGGAACTCGAAAGAGGGTCGAGGACCTCTAGCAAAAGATCTCTCGATCTCTCGATCGCAGGGGATCGTAAATCATTCGGGAGCGTCTCGCCGTGGACGCCCTTACCTCGCCATATCGATATCTCGCGGCGAATTATTGACTTGCAAATTTCTGCCGTTTCGGAGGCAACTCTGCAGGCCCGATGCTCCTCCATTATCGGCGTCCATTTTACATATTCATGCTTGGATTCTTTCTTTTGCATCCCCGCGCCTCTTCGAGCCCCTCGGACCTCCTGGTGTCTGGCAAATCCCTCGGGATCTCGAGATTTCCAGGATCCTCGTAATTCTATCCGAGGTACATCCTTCCGTTATTTCGCGAAGCCGTATCCGCGATATCCACGATCACGTCGACCATTCCTAATCCGAAGGACTCAATGATCCGGGAACATCCTGGGGGAGATAAATCCAGGGATACGGCCCAAAGGCAAGGAAGCCTCGGAACAAGGAATTGCTCGCGAGAAAGGACGAGCGCCCTGCTTTCTGGATCCTGATCGTGGGGGTGAAAAATAGGAGGTTTAGCCGTTATGCTCAGGATTACTCCGCGTTATTACCGGCGCTTATTAGAGGCGCTTTGATCCTTCCTGAGGAATCGGCCAGGAACTCGTCACAATTAAGTCCGACCTTCGCTCCGAGGTCTTCGGCCCAGAAGAGGGGTCTCTCGTCCTTTGCGGAATGCCGGGACACGGAGATATCCAGGGATTTCCGACGATTTCCGACGTATCCTGGATCCTTGAGCGATCGATCGCACTCCTGATTCGAGACGTCTTCCCATCGAGAGCATTCCGAGACGAGGAGGTGGAATGTACGGAGAGGGATGCTGGAAGTCCTGGAACGCTGGAATGGAATCCGATCTCGTTATCCAAATAAAAGGACGTGCTTTCGGGATTTTTCACATCGAGTCCTGCTCCTGGCGACTCGTGGAAAACGAGAGTCGAGCCGCTGCAAGGACTTACTCCTTGCTCCTCTGATCTCTCATGATTGCTTCTAATAGAACAGAAGAAGCATTGGAACTCTCGGCAAAGGACGACATTGCCAAAGCT
This sequence comes from Orussus abietinus, assembly GCF_000612105.2. Lineage (NCBI taxonomy): Eukaryota > Metazoa > Arthropoda > Insecta > Hymenoptera > Orussidae > Orussus > Orussus abietinus. The sequence continues at coordinate 113,317 of NW_019395990.1, forward strand.
CTCCTCTAATTGTCCTAAAATCCAAAAACACCTGCAATTACGTCAAACCCAGATGTACCTATAAGAGAGGTTCCTTCGGAGAAAGTGCTCGGTGAATTAAAAAAATTAATTTCCTCTCTTTCGTCCTCCATCCTGAAAATCATTCTTCTCTCCGGAGGACATCTGTAAATCCGGCTGGCCCGTTAATGCTCTATGTAACATTTTAAATCTGGAAGTATATTATTTTTTATTATATCCGAATTGATTTTCTGGTCGCGCAGGTGGACGTCTTTTTTCACCTGCAATTACGGTCGCCAATCAGGGCGCAAAGCCTGCTTTGAATGTCGCGGGATTTGGGGGAAAAGTCATTGTCCGAAGGGTCCTATTGTTGGGGCAGTGTCGAGGACGCCTTGCTACCGACGGCAGGACATGGGGCGACGTTTTGGCAGGACAATCGAAGTCGCGATTGTAACAAGTGCTTTGTCCTTCCCTAACGCGTCGAGGGGATGAAGACACCCTTTAACGACGACACGCGCCGGTCCTTTCGATTTCCCCACTCGTGCGTTAAGGGACCTGAAGTCGTTGAAGATAATGGCTCGTCCTTCGCCGGGTTTGGAGGATCCTTGCGAGGTCCTGCCGATATTGCCCCAGGACACGCCTCACCTTTATTGCCCTGGGCTCTTACTTTCAGGACTGTCGTCGGTGCTGCCGTCCAATTAATATACAGCGGAATCCCTTTTTTCTTTAACTTTCGATAGGCCTTATCGAAAGCTGACGGATCAGCTCCAGAAAATAGGAATTACTCCACGTCCTTCTTATGACATAATTCTAATTACACCTCCTTTGATATTCCACCGCCTCGATCCGAGTCGAATTAATCTCAGCCTATTTTAACCCAACCCCTTATCCTGGAATTTCAAGTCCAAATTGAATTTCGTTAATAGTCCATATTAAACTTTTGTACTGAACTGATAATCTTCATACGTGCAAACATGAAGCTAATATGGGGTGAAGATTTTTCCTCCAGGTTTCTAGGGAATTTTGCATACTTTTTTTATTGATTTTTCAGCGTAAATTAGGACGCGTTACCCTGTGTTGAATATCGAGAGGTATTTCGAGAATCACCCTATAACATATCCCGGTAGATCATAAATCCGTCATAAAAGCCGCGCGTTCCGTCCAGAAATTTATCTCCTCCGTCGAGGTGTGCTTCCGCAGCAATGGGAGCGATATCCCGGTGCGGAATTTAATCAAGTTAAGCACACGGCAAAGCTACATTCTGGGCCATATGTAATTAGATTATTTTTTCATCTGGCAGATTTAACGCAGTAGGTGCGCGCTCCTAGGGACGTATCTCTCGGAGATGGTTCTCGGTTTGGATTTCGGTACACTGGAAGGTACTCCAGAATATCCGTAGGAACCCCACGGCGGGGCAATTTAAACGAAAGAATTAAAATGCATTTCCTTACGTTCACCCTTTCCAACTGCCCCGGACAAAGTTAATCCATCTCGGCCCGGTGAGAGATTCGCTAATTAAACAGGACGGTGCGCAATGGAGATGTCGGGGGAGGATTATTCTCCTGTCGGTAAAACCGAATCGTTGAATCAACCAGGGGGAAATTATTTACGGTGCGTCTACAACACACTTCATGTCGCGCGGTTTGCGAGTATTAACTGTCGGGCTGAAATTGAACAAATCACGGCCGGGACGTACCCATATTTTTGACGAAAAATTAATTAGTTTCATTAATGCTCGTTACGTCACTCCGGATAGAATCGCGAAAACCCTCGGAAATAAATGAATCATTACGGGATTTAGCGAGGTCGGCCCTTCCGGGGATTCGATCGATCCGTATCCCGGCTCGAGCGAGCGGATAAATAAATAAATCCTCGGTTTTTCCCTCCATTTCGGAGCAGAATTTAATTTAGCGACGGAAAATCATCCAGCTGCTGGATCCGTGTTCCCGGGAACCCTTTCCATACCTCGAGCTTGATTAATATTTAATGCGAAGAGCTGGCGAGTGCGGAAAATTCCGTGGAAAAAAAAGAAATCGGTACCGGGTCGCCTGGAAGTGGATTTTCTAAGTCAGAGAGAATTATTCGAGATTGTTAATAGTTTTAATTGAGATTTGCGGATTAGCGGCTTATCATAACGTAGAGTCAAAGTACCCGTCGCGGGGACATTTGTCACAAGTGTCAGCTGTTGTTTTTTCGGTGGCTGTACTTAATAACGATATTTATATTGCTCAGATATCTTTGAGCAAGCTTGACGAAAAATTGTCTGATAAGAGCTGTCACCTAATCGTTTGGGCTCGTTCGTTTGACTCGATGTCAAGGCCTTAATTAACTGCTGTCAGTGTTACACGTGTTTGTCAAATGAATGCAGTTGTAATAAGAGTCAACTCTGACTGGAATAATTTTATCCGATACAAGTAAATAAAGTTTTCACGGTACGTGACTAAATTTTATTCCTGAGATTACAAGTACAAGATACATTTTCGTATTAATATTTCGGAGTAAAAAATTCTCCGCTAAGAATTGTTACAATTGAACCTAGTCTTTATTAACGTGTCATAAGATGGATTTTAAAGCGCCAAGTATGACGGTAAATTCCGAGACGATAAATAACCTACGTTAACGGCGTTACCGTCAGAAGTGCGCCGTTACAAGTACAGTAAGATATTTCTTACTCCAAATATTTCCGAACCTATATGTTCAATTGTAATTCAATTGAAGAGACTATAGTCTACATTAACGGGCCATAAAATGTATTTCAGGGCTCCAAGTGTGACGGTAAATAACCGACGTTAACGGCGTTACCGTCAGAAGTGACCGGTCGTTCAAAAAAGGACAAGGCAGGGCGATCGCGGGACAAGGCTCGTTCGTTTGACTCGAAGTCAAGGCCTTAATTAACTGCTGTCAGTGGCACACGTGCTCGAAACGAAACTAACGGGTGTCGGGTCTTGCACCCAGCCTGTACAAGCGGGTGCACTCCGAGTACAATCCTCGACCTGCGATTTCCGCTGCGGCTCCTCCGCGATCGATGGCGCCGCCTTTGATCCGCCGCGGTGGGGACCGGACCAATTATCGCGATCACGGCTCGATTTTTTACTCCCTCGTAGGTATATTCCAAAAATTGCCTCCTCGCCGTTTCCCCAGTTAACGACTCCGCGGACGATGCGTTAATTAATTAGGAGTTATCCCTTTAGGCCGCATTTGGTGGGTAAAATATGGAATGGAAAAAAAAATTTTATTTAAATCACCGAAGATCTCGTTCTTTTATCCAAATCTCAAATCAGCTGTTTGGTGCATTCGCAAAACCTAGGATCTTGAATTCTGTTAATTTTTCATCTTACTGTTTATAATAGTAATTTATGCCAAAAATGATATATGGTAAAAATCTTCGACCCGGCTACACCTATTTGAAATTCTCGCGTGAATTCATGACGATCATATGAGGTAAAAATTTTCGACTCGAGGTGAGCATATCCTAGTCACGTCGCGGACTCGACGGATAGGGCGGATTTGTAAATTGAAATTCCCGCAGATTAGGGGTGTTTCCTCGCAAAGGGTGTTACCGCACGTCTGATTACGTCCCCGGGTACAAAGATCCGCGCCACGGTTTTTTCCAGTCCAGAAAGAGGGAGAGAGAGAGAGTAGTGGATTAATATAAGCAAATAAAACGGAATTTCTTTCAGCGGGGATGTAATTTGATTTTCCTTCTCGGGGAAAACACTCTGGGAAAATATAATCCACGAATTGGGATTCATTCCGATCCCTATCGAGTTGGCCCGAATATCGCATCGATAGCTGCACCCCGGAAATGAACTTTCAGCTCTTTTGTCTGTATACATCGTCGAGATGCACTTCTGCACCGGAACGAAACACCGTCGGAATTGCATCGATTTATGGATCTCGGAACTCCACCCCCGGTGATCCAGATTTGATTGACATCCGATCTGGATACCCCAGCCCAGAGGCGCGCTCTTGGAATTAAAATAAAAATTCCATAAACCCTTCCATCGACTTCTAGGAAGGTCGATGGGGTTCGGGATGGTAATGGTAATAATTAAAGTAAACCATGGTAATTATTATGCAGTCGGAAAAGCGAGGGTGTTCGTTTGAATTGGGTTAGTTGGAGGTTCGAGAGTAAATTTCGACTGCGATCGATGCCCTCCGTGTGGCTAATCGCATTGTCCTAAAAAGCCGCGAAAAGGGTGACCCGATTGGGTCAGACATCGGAGGATTAATAATCAATTATTATCGATGACCAGTCAGGATTCATCTCGCGCCATTTGCGACCGGACTTCCGGAGATACCTCGACCTGCAATTGGTCTCGATGAACAATTAATGGCGAGGGCTCTCCCCGAGATTTATTAGTATTCAAACACGCAAAGGCGGATATTAATTCAAGGAGGACCTAGGGCAGCTGGCAAGTGCAGCAAGCTCCCCCGGGGGTCGTTATTAAATATTAATAACAGGAGAAGCATCGCGCACCCTTGCACATGGAGCCGCCACCCCCTTCGCGTCTTCTAGATCGAAGATTCACCCTCCTCGTTAAATATCTCCCTAGATAACGGCCCTAACAGGGCGTCATTCCAGCGATTATCAGCAATCGAATCGCTAGATTCGAATTCCCCTCGGTTCAGAGCTTAAAATCAGATCCTGGCGCAAGAAATCCTCGAAGGGAGGGAAAAACGAGTATCGATTTTTAAGACACATTTCAGGGCCTGGAGAGGCTCTAAAAGTTCCTGAAGAGATCCCCATTAAGTCCATCTCTTTATGCACGCACGGAAAATCCACGAGACCAACTTGGATTGGAATTCCGCTCGATGGAATCCTTAAAATCCTGCCGCAGGAATTCTTCACTATGAGTATGCGAAAAAAAATGGTAGCGATTTTCCGAGGAAATTTCTAAAGAATTCCCCAGTCGGAGGCATTAAAACCAGACGAGGTTTGAGTCGTGGCCTGCCCTTTCGATCCGGGGCTGAAAAATGTGCCCGTTCGCCAGGATGAGCACCAGGACCTCCGCAGGATCCTCACGCGTCTTTTACAAATGACGAGCCACCCCTTGCGCGCTCGTGCCTCGCGAGCAAAGGCTTCTCTCCAGGGGATCTCCTGCATCTTTAAGGGGGAAAAATTACCAGAGCCGCCACTCCACCCCCAGGACCTCCTCGTCCTTACTCATCCCCATATCCTTCCTTCGGCGGTGGGAGGAAAAGGGAGCCTAAGACACGGCGGCGCCCTTTTCAGACATTCAGACATCAGCCCTTGCAGCTGCGCTCGCCGGTGGGCCCGGGTGGTTTATTTATTTAAGCTCTAGGGGATGGAAAAAAGAGACGTTACGTGCTCACCGTTCCGGCACTAAGATCCGTGAGTTTGCAGGGCAGCACCGCAGTTCCTTTCGTCTGGGCCAAGACTTCCTTAATTGACTCCGTAATCGCCGGTCCATTCTCCTCGGGCCCATTGTTCGTCGGATGTCTGCGACGTATCGCGCCCTCTGAAACAGCGCGTGCAAAGAGTCAGAAAAGGGGTGATACGAGGAAAAAGGCTGCGTCTCCTCGCCAGGGAGGAGGGATCCAAGAAGGACTCATTCGGGTCCTTTGAGGTCGTCTTGACTTCATCAGTACCCGCCCTAAACATGGGTACTTCCATCTCGTACCGTAATTTTTCCTCCCCGGAATTATCCTCATTCCCATTCCCCCTGGATATACTAAACCTGCCAGTTTCATTGTGTATGTAAATTGCAAACAAAATTTCCGGGGAACTGACGTCTAGTTGGGGCTGATTGGACGGTCTGAACGCAAGCCTTGCTCCGAATGGATGGTCTGATCAGACGCTGATCAGAAATCTTTGGATTCTGATGGCTTAAGTTCATACGAGATTGACTATCCTTATTGTACCTATTGTTACTTCCGAGCGGAATTGTCAAGTATATGCAGACTCTCCCCGGTCCAAGGATGAGTGGCAGAGAAATCGACACCGGGTCTCATTCCCTGACCTAACTTCACTGTCGTGAAATTTGTCAAGGGTGTAATCTTTGATGATCAAGTAGCTGTTTGCAAGTGGACGTCTAGGGATGTTCAGCTCGTTAGAACTTTTACCTCGGATTTATAGGATTCCTCTGGCGCCACGTCCAACCTGGAGCTTTGGTTTGCGGTCTAGGACGATTTAGCGCAGTCGCGTCCGGCGATGGTCCTAACCCTTCTCTGTACTTGGATGCACCTAGATGCACCCTGCTGGAACGCACATGCACACGGCGGATCGGACATATACGTCGGTTATCGTTTCGCAGTGCCGTAACTAGCCCGTAACATACGTGTAACGACCAACCCGGTGCATCGTAAACCAGGATATATGAGTCCTCGAGAATATCGCTGGTGGATGGGTCCTTGATGCGCCCTCCTCCTCATTAGGGCCCGATGCGGACTCCAGACTTCGCGGGGGGTTTACGAGGCGGTGCCCCCGAGATCTCGGTTCTCGTTCGCCATTTTATTCCCCAGATCTAGGATATTCCCCGGTGACGAGTTTTCGGAGGACGACGGCGAGATAGACCTCTTATTGGCCGTTCGCCATGCCGGAGATGTTTCCTTCGACCGATTCCTCGATATTTTCGGATTTCATGGGGGGTTTTACGGGGCCAAAGGGCCCGATGAGGCTCCCGGTAACCGAGCACTTTGCCATTTTGTCACGGAAACGAAGGGAAGGGCCGTGTCGTGTCTCGATGTGGATTCGGGTCGTTCGGTGGCAATAATGTCGGAGCGCAATGGGGTCGGTTTGTTTGCCGGGCGCAAGTTTCCCTGTTTTTCGACGGGATGGTAAATGGATATCGATATCGGCCCGAAGGAGATCTCGTTCACTTTGAAACCACCCCCCCGATATCGATATCCGAAACCTCTCTACCCCGGAATCGAGGGCTGGTGAAAAATCAAAATAAATTCGGACGCCGTGTTTTGTCTTCTGTTATCCCTAGCGATATGCAAAATCGGTCTCCGTCTTGAAACCCTTGTTTTGCGCGTGCACTTTTGCCAAGACTGCTTGTACTAATCGTGATTAATAAAATCTCTTATCCATGATTAGTGAAGTTATTATTAATTATCCTAGTTCAAGTAATCCTTGTATTATAATTTTAACTCCAAAGTTGGAGCAACCTGCCCTAGGACTGTAAGACTAATGCCGAGTTTTTCTTATCAGTCGCGTTGGGTCTTTCATCAATGAATCAACAGAGTTATTGAGAAAATCCCTTTTAGTCATAGAATCTTGATTTCGGTCTTGTAACAATGGTCAGGTCTAGGTCATAATTCCAGCCCTCTCATTTTTGCAAGTCCACGAACGAGCCCGTAAGACTAATTTCAATTTTCAGTGATTAGTCAGTCGCGTTGGGTCCTTCTCAATGGAAAATCCAAAATGGGGGCAAACCAAGAGCCACCGGGACAGGTGCTCGATGCGATCTCGCCGCGGTTTTTGCTGTTTCAACCGCTCAAAGGGCCAGTCTTCTTAAACGGAGTTCTCGCGCCTCCTTTCATCGATTTTACGAGCTCCCACCCCGCGGTCGACGATAAATCCTCCATGTCGGAAGGAGCAGTCGAAAGAGGGTTGCGGTCTTCGGATCTTCGCACGCGATTCCGCCCTCCACCCCTCAGATTTCTCTTCGCTTAGCCCCGAATATGGGTCGTTTATTTAACGGAATGCCCTGACGAGAGGTTCCGACCTGCACCCTCTTCTTCCTGCACTGCCCCCCGGATTAATTCGATATCGCGGGATTATCAATTACCGGGGGCAATTTTGTCCGCCGCGGATGTCCTCGGCCTTCCGAGACCCGGAAACGCGGAACGAGGAAACGAAGAACGTGTCACTAAAATTCGAAACGGTCACGTCCCGAATACCTCCTCCACCTCCCTGGGGGGTTGCACATGCAAAGCACCCCCGAGGCCATTACGAGGGCCGTAATGCGACCGCAACTGTTCGGAGCAGCAGCGGCGCGTATCCTGACGCCCGAAGACCGCCGTTTCCGCAGCCGTTGCCGCATCCGTAAACGCGCGATTAATTGAAAGCCCCAGAGAGCCGGTGTTTCCGTCGTTACCTCCTGGACTCGTTCCGCCGATTATCATGCATCATCGTTTACGTTATTATACATCCTCGAATCTTTCAAATGGATCTTTCGGCACAAGAAAAAATTCCCGCGATATGAAATTTAAAAAACATGGATTTTCCACGATTATTATTGACATGGAAAAAAAAATTCACCGTGGAAAAAAAAAATTCATTGAACGAAAGAAATACTTTCCTCATTCGGACAATAATTATTTGACTCAAAAAAATATTTCTTTGGTACTATCAAAGGAATTTTTTCCTGGTTCGAGGAATTCCGTTACCGAACGCGTGCCAGCATGAAGAATTGTATAATAATTGGTAATCTTAAATCATTCCCTAGAAGTTCCGCTTCCGCGATCAGGCCCACTTTATCAGGGCATTTTCCGCGGCGATAATCGCCGGGCAATCAGGCCGAGGAGAAGGAAACAAAATCTCGTATCATCCCGAGGGGAAGCCTTCGTGAGCGTGTATTTCCCAATTTCCCGGAAAATGTCCATTTCTCGTGGAGGCCACGGCGCACGCAAAGCACCTTCGGGGCCATTACGCGAGCGGAAACGAGACCGCGCTGCGGCCTGGCGGGCGCGTCGACGGAATGATGTCCGAAAACCGCGGTTTCCGCGTCCGCGGGATTAATCGAGAGCCTGGGCTCTTCCCTACGAAATGCATCTCCGCTGCACCTGCAACTGGGTCGGGGCTAATTACGCTGCGTTATTCCACCTGACCATGCAGCCGAGGAACGCCGAATTTAAGATTCCCTCCGCGTAATGACACCGCGTGCGGATTCGTCTCTCGGCTCGGAATTGCAATCCGGCCCGTCCGAAATCCCATTAGCCATCGGACGGGAAGAATACGGGAAGGAACGAGATAAAAAAAAATAAAAAATTCCCTTTTATTGCTAGGAATAATTTGGAAAATCCCGAAAAAGGCATTTTTACCCAACGGGGGAATCTCTCGCTCTCGGGATGAAAGGAATCTTTATATCGTATCGTGATTATTTATTTCCGCATATCCTGCGTTTTATCGACTTGTTCTCGAGGCATGTCGCGACGCTCCAACGCTCGCCGAATAATTGATTCATTAGGCCCTGCTCGGGAAATAACGAAGATTAATGATGCCACGTAATGTGCCGAGGGCCATTTTATCACGGGGACCTGCGGTGAAAAATTGATACGATTCGTGATTACTGCCTTCCCGTAGAAACTGTGCGGAAACTCCGCGCACCTTTTGTGCACGAGGCTGTAGTCAGGTTTTAATATTCATCCCTTAACCCTGAATAAGTACAGAGTTATTAAAGATTTATGAATAAATGTGGCATTTCAATTCTCTGAAACCGCGCAAGAGAATCAATACACTCGTCCCCTGAACTCATACCGCCCCCAGTATCCGAATAATAAGTAAATAATAATAATAAGTATGAAATTAATATTACGAGGCAATATTTAGGAAATATTCTATGCTACTGGGGGCGTGTTTCTAAATCATATGAACGAGATGTAGAATTAGTATATGATGACAGAATGAAATTCAGAGGGGAAAAGGAGAATCCGTGAAATTAGGATATATGGACTAGGTGGATTTCACTCGTCCAGGTTACTGGAGTCGGATTTGCCCAGGCCCGGAGGTCCTTTCCGTGTCCAGGAGCAATCTGGCAATATCCTGGCCGATTCGAGGTATCGAGCACGGAGCTAAACGTCTCCTCTGAACGATGGCACGGTGCCGAGCCGGTTTGTCGGCCCCGGGGCTTGGGGGTCGTAAAAAGGCCGATCGGTCACGAGATCGCGAGCAAAGCGTCCAGGGTGGTCGCCGGGATCGGGGGTCGAAAAAGTCGGAGCACGTCGGGGTGGAAGACAAAGAGCCGAGTGGGCTCGAGATCGTCGAGACGAGGGTGGAGGGTGGCCCGCTGCACCCCTTTACGCAGGGTCGACGACTCGACGCGACCGACTCGAGTAAAGTCGGCTTTTTCGCGTAAATCAGGGAATCGATCATCGACGAAGAGGGAGAAAAGGCGAAAGAAAAGGGGGATGAAATTTCCTCGAAAGAGTCGGGCCTTTCCGAGCCTCTCAGACATGTCAAAGAATCCATAGAGACCTATCAGCTGATCGAACCAGCGGTCCGAATTTTTTATGATAAAATCAATTTTGACAAAAAGTATGCGGTTGAAAATGTTGAAAAACGCATACCCTGGGGGATAGTATAACATGGCGAGAGGCTTTTTATCCGTTTAACAAATTTGCTCAACGATGTCAATACTTCCGCGCGCGCTCCTCTCCTCGTGGGTAAAAACGTGTATTTGCATTTCGAGCAGAGGACGATGTTACCGATGAATGTTTCCTATTTGTTCTGGAATGATTTCCTTGATTGTGGGAATTGTTTTGCAATTGCATCGATTTACTTGACGGGCCTCCCTATTTCTTGCGGACTCCCGATCTGTCGCGGGTTTTTTCCACGAGGGAGAGGGGACGTCGCTGCACTTTGCGAATTGCATCGCTACCCGATCATCCCAATCTGGATCGGAGTTGCAGCCTCCCTATGGACCGAGTCGCCCTCGAGACAATTTCTCGAAGCAAGGGAGGCCCATGGAAAGTACGCTCCCCCTTCTCGGCGAATCTAGTCTGCACCCTCCATCTCTCGTTTTATTTCATTTTAATTACTCCCCGAGTACAACCGAGTGTTCCGTCGATTATTTCCGGCGAAGTGATAGCGCGATAAAGCTCTTCGCCAGGCCGACTCGACTTTAAAGCTCGGGACGTGACGTTCCTTGAGCAATTCCCAGGAGATAGTCTCGAACCCTGTCTGATGAAAAGTCGATCCCTCCTTCCGATTCGCACGATTTTGGGGGCGGTTCGTTTAACCGGGGAATAATTTTTTATCTCATTATCTCTTTTTTTGGCTCCTCTATCCGTGCTCGGAGGCGTCATTACGACTGTCGCAAAGGGGACACCATCCGTCAGGAATTCGTTTTCGCTCTTTTTTTTTCATTTTTTTCCCCCAGACCTGCTTTTCGAAAAATTCTCACGAGCGCGGAGGGAATTGTTCCTGCTCGGCAATATGCAAATTCTGCGATTCGAGGTGTTCGCATTATGCGGCGCGCTTTTTATCTCTGGTATCTCTAGGTATCTCTGGGCTCGTTTTTCTTTTTTTTTGTTCAGAGTGCCTCTTGACGGTGTAACATGACGACCATGTGTTTTATTCACTGGTTTAGTATACCTTTTGCTCATTGTTTAATCATTTATGAGCTTATTAAATTCCTGGCTACTGCAATTGTCCTGGCAAGCTCGCAAAAAAAGCATCCGTAGTAATGTGACAAATTGGAAGATGTTGGGAAAACTCGCGGGAACGACTTAACGACGTTAACGCGATCTTCCGTAATTCTTCCAGGACCGTCAGGAGAGGTTTTTCCAGCCTCGCGAAAAATCTGTCACCTCTCTGCGCTAACTGGACTAACGAGACAACAGGACTCGCAAAAAAAAAAGAAAGAGTTGGAGGAGGAAATGAAAAGTCAAGGAACAGAAACGGCGAACGAGTGTCAGCGTTTCGCCGGATCCGAGAAACGTAATCAGGGAAACGCTAAAAGGAAAGTCCGTCGTCGGTCTTCCTTTAAATATCTCATTTTTAATTCCCAAGTTTCCAAAGACTGTTTGGTACACCTAGAGATTAAAAAAAAAATGCCGTTTGGTTTTTGGATCGCCATTCATTCATTTCGGATTCATATGCACGAAAGGAAACTCGAAGGTTTCCTCGCTAAAGTATTGGTCCTAGTACTTTTGTCGTTTCCTAAATATTTCATTTAAAAATTCCTACGTCCCGAGGAATTTCAGATTTACCTTAGATTGAAATAAAATAATGAATTAAAGTCTGGTTTTCAAATCGCCATCCATCCATTTCGAATCCACGAGCGCGGGAGGTGTTAAGAAAAATGGCGGGAAAACTTCCGCTCGTAACGAGATGATTTCGGAGCGATGGCCGCCCTCGAGAGAGAAGTTCCACTCGCGAGGGCTTCCTCGTTAAAGTTTCGGTTCTAATATTCATGTCGACTCGCCACGCGAGAAGTTCGGAGTGGGCACTTCGAAGTTTCGCAAAGGAAAATTCCGTCGGAAAACGTCGGCGGAGGAATGCGCGGCGGAATTCGGAGCAAGGACTCCTCCGTAGGGGAGAATTTCCAGCAGAGGAGCCGGGCCACCCTTTGTTAAGCAACGTTACCGTGCAATTGGGAAATCCTCCCAGTAGTTACCTCCTAATGAGGACATCAAAGTTACGCACACAATTCCGGACGCGACGAATGCCGGTTCCTCAAAAATAAATACTTCCGCCGCGCGCACCTTTGAGCGCGGCCTCGTTTTTAATTTCGCCTTGATGATTTAGACTCGAGTAACGAGGTTAACGAGTGCACGACGAGGATCCTCGGCGTCAAGGACACGGCCGTATTTTTTTTTATCGGGAAATCCCGACCCGGGATCGATCATACGCGTATCTCGATGATACGCGATTTCGGACCGAACCCGTCGATTGGGAGGAAATTGCCGAAAATTAATCGGGAAGGATACGATAAAGGATTCCCGATAAAAGGTCCTTCGGTAGGTCTCGAAGTCTCTTATCCTTGCGCCTGTTGCACGCTCCTGGATATTTCTCCTCGTCAAATGTCCTGACGAGTTCCGCTCTCGGCGTCGTCTTTCATTCGGTGCCATCTTGGAACTTCCGGCCGGAAGTATCCTCGTCGTATAATATAACTTCCAGCCTCGGGAAAGTATCGCATCTCCTGGTCCTGTGACCGCGTTCCTTCTGGACTTCTCCCAGGGATGTGATATTCCTGAAGAGACTGTAATCCGTAATCTTCCTCGGTTGAGGACTACGCAATCGCGTAATGCGATTCGCGTTAGAGGGTAATTCTCTGTCCTGTACTTCCCCACCTGAATTTTCTCCCTGCCAGGAGTCCTCCTGTAAGTTTCGTCCTTTCGGTGTCCTTTCCGAGGGATAACTTTCCTCAGACTCCTGACAACTCCATCTCGCGTCCTCCCCTTGCTCCTGGATCTCGTATTCTCTCTATGTCTTCTTCGTGCACGTTGGAGCAGTCGTGAAATTTTGCGAAAGTCTCATTGCTCCTCATTACCGTACCACTCGGGCAATTAAGAAAGCTCGCACGAACGTACCCTAGCCCCCCTCTGTCGTAAATAGTGTCTTCCGGAGTTCTTCCCCGGACACTCCAAGGCTCCCCTGGGAACTGGTGTCTCCTCCCATCCCGGATTTCCTGGGAAACGACGTCGATTTCGTCCTCTCATTGCACTTACGAGAACTTGTAGAATATGCTGCGAGGTCTTCCTTTTCTGACCAACGATGTGGAATTTTAGCTGAGTGATCTTAATTATTTTAAACTTGCCCATCCTGTCTTGATAAATAAATAAATAGGCGCAGGAATATTAAAGCCCTTTTCCGCGAGTCTATTTCCTTTTTTCTCTCAATTTTCCGATTTCGTCCTTTCGTTGTGCTCCAAAAAATATTTTGAAAATGCTGCGAGGTCTTCCTTTTCTGACCAACGATGTGGAATTACAGCTGAGCGATCATAATTATTTTAAACTTGCCCATCCTGACTTGATAAATAAATAGGCGCAGGAATATTAATGACCTTTTCCTCGAGTCTATTTCCATTTTTCTTTCAATTTTCCGATTTCGTCCTTTCGTTGTGCTCCAAAAAATGTTTAGAAAATTCTGCGAGGTCTTCCTTTTCTGACCAACGATGTGGAATTATATCTGGGAAACGTTATTTATTTGAATGTGATCCATCATGACATAATAAATAATCAGCTCCAAGGATGTTACGGTCATTTTCCCTCGATTTCCATTTCCTACAAACTCCGCATAATTTTCCGCAGACCCTGCCCTTCATATCCATTTTCCAAATCCAGTTCGAGTGGCCCTATTTGTCGAAGTCTGAAACGCCCATCGCGCATCCGAAATTCATCCGTGTCAGAGGCATTGTCAAAAACGAAAATGAAAATGAAAATATTGTAAACATCCGGCCCGAGAGTCGGGTGGAAATATTTTGTTCCGCGTACGCTGGAACTCGTGTTCTCTCTGCTTTGCAAGGATGATCCAACCTGCAATTTCCCTCGTAAATTTCCCGATGGAAAACAGCCGGGCCCAGTGGAAATGTCCTTCCCTATTTTTTGTTTTCTCTCCGCTTCATTCCCGAACAATTGTCATTCGCCGGTGCAGTTTACACCGTGCACTTGCGATTCGCCACTTCCCGGCGGAGCGTTTCAATGAAAATCGAGAGGTCTTTTGGCATGTCGGAAAAATCGCTGAGAAAAATCTGGCCCGCTAAAAGAAGGTATCTAGACGAGGACTAAATTTCGATAATGACTGGAAGCCTGGTAATCTGGGAAAAAAAAAAAAAAAAAGCACTGAAAGGAACTCATCTTTTCGAGTCCGTCTTCGACGTCGGGAAGGCGGAACAATGGCATGGCGGTCGGTTGTGATTGGCCCTCTAATTGAAAAACTTGTACATACCAGATCTCCTCGATTTGGATACGGACTCCCTTGGAAGTCACTCTGGCTGGTGATTAAGGCCGTTTCCATCAGGGCTCCAATCATAATGGCTCGTTATGCAAGACTATGGTCATCCCAGTTTCCGGGACATCTCCGAGAGCGAGAGACCCCAATTTGTACTCGAGTTGTTTCCGTCTCTCTCCGGACTGCGTTTGCCCCGGTACTTTTGTTCCTCTCTCTTTATGCACTCGTAACTTGAGCGCAATCACCGAGGAGATACTCGCGGCCCATTAAGCTCGAATAGGTACCGAGATTTATAGAAAATCGTTTACCGTATAAATATATACACGGGAGCAAGGATCGTCCCGGAGAGGGAAAATGGCGGAAAAACGTCGATTTCCTTTCAAACGCGCGCAGCTCGAGGATTGAAATTCGCCTCACCTCTGAATTTTTCGGATTTTCATAACAGGGTCTAATTGTCTTATGAACATTTCTGCGGGAAGGATCGATTTTGATTGTTTATAATCCCCTTTTAAATGCGCAGGTCAAGGATTAAGATCCACTTTACGACTGGTTGGATTTATAAAAAGTACAATTTTTAGGGGTACAATTTTTTAATGAAAAATGTAATCCCGCAAAGGGATCGATGCCTTTTATCCCGCCGCGTCTCTCCAGCAGGATTGACATCGGAAATGGCAACAATGGGTGTGTGAGTCCGTCATGAACACCGGTAACACACAATCGATTCCATCCGCTATGTATTTCCACGCTCGGAGCTATGTAATTGGTTGGCTCTTCATATATATCCATCGATTTCCCTCGAATCCTCTAAGCTCCATTGTAGCATGGAACGTGGATGGGATTACCGTCCAAATATTGTGGTTGCACGGTCTTAGAGGTCCTCGTTGATCCATGGCTGTTAATAAATGCATCCATGGGACCACTTTGAACGTCTCTCGACCTCCATATGAACATTTCGAAGAAATCAGAAAACATATGAAACAACTAGCAAATATGAAAAAGGAAAGCATTAATAACCGCCTTCATGGGATCACTTTTGACAGGTGTCCAATTTCTCTACCCTACTTCATTCTAAGAATCTCCAATTGTTCTAAAAAAAATCCCTTATGAAATAGACGCCACTCTCTAAATAGGGTGTATAAAAGAACGAATAATTTCATGGATTCTAATCCGATGAACATGTCCTTTGGCGCTTGTTTCGGAGTTCCTGTGGTAACGTTTAATTCTATATTTCTTTGCCGTGCAACTCGGGTTAACGCTAAATACATTTCTTGCACGTGCGTGTGCATATATTTTCGCGTGGGTCCATCCACGAATACACGGGCAATCGGATCCTTTGAGTACTTACCAGTTCCCGGTTCCAGAAAGCACCTCGCCACCAGCAGGATCAATAGGAACGTTTCCATGGCTCGGTTCAGGTCTTCATCGCTCCCGCGATCGTTCCCTATTCTGGCCCCTGTAACAGGATTAAATGGGACGTGCCCGTTAAATGGAATCGCTCTACACCTCGCCGTGTGATTATTGTCGTGCACTTTGGACACGGCGGTGTTCTTGTGCTCGACCCGATCGGGTTTCCTTCCCATCAAAGAGACAATCGCTGTTCCCCGCACAACGGCTTGCCGCGGTGAGATCTGGCATCGGGCCGTCGAGGGGGTCGGATTCCAATTGAAATGCATAGTCCTGGTGCGCTTAATAAATATTCCACCGAGTCCTCGATAACTCCCAGATCTCGCCCGATTACGCGAAGCAACGTGCACGGGTGTAGAGATACATGGGAAATTCACGGGGAAAATTGGGTCTCAGCGATCCTGCGTGATACCTGGGAAATTGGATCTCAGTGATCCTGCATGATACCTGGGAAATTCAGGGGGAAATTGGGTCTCAGCAATTCTGCGTGATACCTGGGAAATTCAGGGGGAAATTGGGTCTCAGTGATCCTGTGTGATACCTGGGAACTTCACGAGGAAAATTGGTCTCGGCGATTCTGCGTGATACCTGGGAAATTGGATCTCAGTGATCCTGCATGATACCTGGGAAATTCAGGGGGAAATTGGGTCTCGGCAATTCTGCGTGATACCTGGGAAATTCAGGCAATTCTGCGTGATACCTGGGAAATTCAGGGGGAAATTGGGTCTCAGCGATCCTGCGTGGTACCTGGGAAATTCACGAGGAAAATTGGGTCTCAGCGATTCTGCGTGATACCTGGGAAATTCACGGGGAAAATTGGGTCTCGGCGATCCTGTGCCTAAGTTTTGTGGATAACCACAAGATTAGGTAAAGGTACGACGGGGGAAAAAATGGGGAACATAATCTGGCGCGTTTAAAAAATATTTCATCGAGTTCTCAATATTTCCCGGATTTCCCACGATTACGAAAAGCAACGTGTACGGGTATAGAGATACCTGGGAAATTCACGGGGAAAATTGGGTCTCGGCGTTCCTGTACCCAAGTCGGGCGGACAACCGCAAGTTTGGGTGGAGGTACAAGGAAGGAAAAACGGAAAGAAAAAGGAGAAACAAGCCACGCTCTCGCGTCGGACTTCCGGGCTCGCAAAGCGTCAAAGGGGGCTTGCGAGAGACTTTGCGGCGCGCTCGAAAGCCGACACGATGCACCGTGCGGTGCACGGTGCAGTTTTCGAGCTGCATAGCCACGGCCCAGTCCTCGATAGTGTCGAATAGCCGGACGGTTGGTCGCTTTGAAATTTGAGCCGCAGTTCCGCAAACACTTTGGTCTATTGGCTCCCGGACAGGGAGTGGGTGCAGGTGCATGCGAGGTGTCCGCGGGGTGAAAATGACGCGGATGCACCGGGGTGCATGTCGTCGGCCTGCTTCCGCCAGAGCGTTATCGCGGATTTTTGTCCCCCACGGTCGGCATTAAACGTTGCGCCGCTCAAACGAAAAAAATAGAGACCACGGATAACGTTACCCCCGAAATAACAACCTCGACATCGTTACCCCTAACGCGCCCTAAAACCCATCTAATAGCCAATTTCATATCTCCCAAGATACGCCTCCACTTTACTCCACCATTTCACTAAAAAAGTCCCAAAGTTACAAGAATTCATTATTCCGCACCGAAAATAACTACGTATTAATTGACAACACTATGTAACACCATATGATTCTAAAATCCCACCGATGATTTCCTGCAAAATTTAAACGGCTAATAATTGTATCCAAGGAATTTGTTCATAAAGTGAAACCTTATGATACAATTGAATCTGTATAAATTTATGTCTGTTCTAAATGTACGAGTAATCGATTACGGAAAATTAATATTAGTGAATTTCATGTTATGTCAGGTATTTTTCGTGCTCAATCGGAAATGTGTATGTGCAAAAAGAGTGCGCATGTATATTCCGAATCTCGCTGATTGCAGGTGAACCCTCTACCTGGGTGCGTCCTCCTCGCTGCAGTGGCCCCAAAGTTGGGCCAAGTCAATAGGCACATCGCGAGGATGCCCGAAAGCCAACAGCGGCCGTCTCGAGACAATGCTTACCCTCCATACCCCATAAACTAAACATTAAACACCGTGCCCCGTGCATTGCAGGGCATGCATCATCTTGAGTCGCTGCACCCCAGGGGAGCCAGGTGAACAGCTGTTTGCTCTCGCGTGCCATTAGCGCGAGCCACGGATTATCAGGCCGGCGAAACGGCCCGGTGTTTGGTCAGCCCGTCGATAAACGGTCCTGGAAGTTAATTATCGCATCGAACCCGGTGCACAAGACCGAAATATTCGCCCCGGAATATTTACCCTGGAACATGGGCTCCGAAATCCGTCTCGAGGCAATATTTCTTTATGGCTACTCCACCGCTGGCTCGTCACTCGAAACATCACCACGTGACTCGTATTTAAAGTTCAAAAATAAATCTTCAATTTATAGAGAAATTTCCTTGACTTAGCCAAGACCAGAGCGAAAGTGGCGTTGTTCTTCTATATTAAAATAATAAATTGGAGATAAATGCAAGGGAAGCTTACAAGGCAACTCCGACTGAAATCGGTCAGCGCATGACTCGTGAGTACTTAAGAAAAATTCTTACGTTTTGAAAATATTAGTGTATTTCCAATGAGATGTTTTATTTAGCCAGGGCCATTGGTTCTATATTTGAAAATAAATCGTGGTTGAGATCGGAGAAAATAACAGAAACTCGGAAGACATCCCTTTAGTGGAATGTCCAGGAATCGGTCAGCTCCGAGGTCGGAGGCGCCACAATTCCGGGATTTCTTCGCCGAGGCACGCCCGATGTCACGCACGCAGGGAGATTACTTATTTCCGGGGTGGCGTGAAATCGAATTAAGAGGCCAGCATCGAGATTCACGTGCACGCACGCGAGAGAGGGAGAGAGGGCCACGGGAGCGGGACAGAAGAGCGGGAGAAAAAAAAAGCCGGGATGGAGCGAGATAGCCAGCCTTCGGAGAGCGATATCAAGCCCTAAGGGTGGGTTCTCACGCGAGGGTAATTTCGCTGGCTTCCCTGTCCCGAATGCAGGCGAGTGCATCGGTGGGGTGCGGCTTAAATATCCCGAGACTAGTTTAAATAGAGATGTCCAAGTTAGGGGATGGAAGTTAGAAATAAGTTAGTCGCGAGTGCGCGCTTGTACGGTACCAGGGGGTGACACGTTGGGGTAAACAGAGATAGAAATCTCTGTATTAAAATACAGTCGCGATATTAGGGGACTCCAGGTGAAGAAGAAAAGCGAGGGTAGGGTCGCCTTGAAAATTCTGAAAATCCTAGAAATCCTGCAAATCCTGGAAAATTCCCTTAAAGTCCCCGCCCGAGGGGGCGGAAATTTCAGACGCCCGCGTTACTTTGATTATAATTAAAGGGGGGTCGAAAAAGGGGGCGTTTCGCGAAATGGGGTCCCATGGTACGGGGCGAAGGAAATCGTTGCCGGTTAATTTACGCCGGCGACTTGGCCCTATTTCTCGGGCCCTCCCCGGGGCTTTTTCATCCCCTAGCCCTCGATTTTCTCCTGCCGTCCCTCCGCTTTATCCCCTGGATAAATCGTCGGGTTCGCGAATATTCATGCGAGACTCTTCGCGGGGGGCGGCCGGGGACGGCCCAGGAATTACGGGAGAATGGGACGGGCTGGTTTTATTTCATTTTATGCTGGGGTAAAAGGGGCCGGAGGGAGGCTCCGTTGACGTCGTCACGTCGTCGTTTGCATTCATCGATTCGAGTTCGAACGACTCGGGCCTCGCCGGCCGAAGTTAATCTCGACGCTCCGGAAGTTCCGGGGCTGATCGATCGCGCGAATCGTCGAACAAATTTTCCATTCGGGAACTTCCTCGGCCGGGGGAACTTTTCGAGACCGACTCGCCTCCTTTAACTCCGCCATCCACGTCGGGAGGCGATACGGTAGGCCGGGGAAAGTTTATAAGCGAGATTGAAATTTCGAAGGATTTTGGACAGGCCTCGAAGAGCGTCGACGTCGACGGCTACTCAGGAAAAATCCAGGAAAATGTCCAGAGCTTGTAGACATTTAAACGACGTTTCTATCCCACGTGTACGTTCAAGTGATCGAAGGAGGTCAGACCTATCTCTAGACTTCGGCAGAAAATAATCGAGTATCCGAAATTTCTTAACAAAGGTTAAACAATAGGGTGAATGCGTCACCATAGTATTTTTAATACCTCTAGGAGAACTTTCGGAAAAATTCAGGGGGGATATCGGAATAATGTCTCCTTTACTTCGTCTCCCACATTTCCGCGAGCTCTCTGAGAAAACGGCGCAGGAGTTTAAAGAGTTTCTCTTCATTTTTTGTCTTTTTTTTTGTCTTTTTCTTTTTTTTTCCCCCACCCCCGGGGAAGCCAGTCGAACGTTACACTCAAAGCGGCAAACTTTTCTTAAGGTTAAAACAGTAGAATAAATATTTCATCCGCAGGATGCACTCGACGTGCGTTTACCCCCCCACGCGAATTCATGCCGACCTCGCTAACGAGATGCAAAGGAGGTAGGCAGAGTAAAGGTAAAGGCGGAGGAGAAAAAGCCGAAGAAAGAATCGCAAATATGAGAGGTAGAGTACCTGAGGGAAGAATCCGTTTTAATATTGCACGACCGCAGTGGTGCAATAATGCAGGGGCTCGCGGACGCGCCGTCGGCTGGAAGTGTTGCATCTCATTAATCGGCTTTCCCCCGCCAAGTTCCCACGTAAGTCGGGAATTAACAATGAAAACGTGTCAGACGTGCGGCACCGCACGGCAAAGTTAGGGGAAATTTCCCCGAGAGATTAGGGTGCATCCGGAATCTCCCGCGGGACTCGGGCTAATCCCGGAACGAGGACGTCGAAGGACCTCCCCGGGATCTCCGATATTCCTGGGGGGCGACATCGAAAATTTCACAAAATGGGGGGGAAAGAAAAGAAAAAACCAGCTCTTTCCGCTTCATTCTCGAATTTTTATGCAAAAGAGTCTCAGGGACCCGGGAGACCTGCACAGCAATAATGCCCCCCGACGTCCGGGGGTGGTTCTTTCTCTCAAGAACTACCCTCTTCTCCTTCCTTCTTTTTCCCCGTCTTCAACACACGCCTATCTCGTTTCCCAAGGAGATACAAAAGCCGTGGAAGGAGCCCTCGCAAAGGTGGACAACTGAAGAAAGCGTCGCAAAAAGAGCGGCTCCAGGCGAGGGGGCGAACGTGCCCCCGGCAAGGGGTTGCATTAATAATGCACCACCGTAGTGGCGCAATAATGCAGGGGCTGCCGGACGCAACGTCGGTCGGTCTCGAGTGCAACGACTCGTTAATCGGTTTTTCCGATCTTCTGGAGCTTAACTTTCGAGCTTTCAACTTCCTAAAATCCCTCCCTATTCCTCGTTTCTTCAAGAGAGTTCTTTCGAAACACCCCCTCGACGTCTGTATCGAACTGCACTCGCCCTGCATCCACCAGAGTGGCAGCCAATCGAACGGTTCGGTTTTAACGATTCCCTGCAATATCGCGAAATTGAACGGATGGAAAAATATTTGGCGAATATATACATATATATATATGTATATATATGTATATATTCCTTTCCAACCCCCAAGTGCATCCATATAACGCGCAACGTATACGCCATGCAACGAGCATAAAACCGGGCGACATGCGAAACGGTTGTACCAAATGCGATGCCCCCTTCCCCTGGTGGGGGGGGAATTATTATTCCCTCTTTTGTTTTACCTTTTTAAACCGCGCTTTTTTCCCTTCCATTGGCGACTCCGTAAATACGCGCCAGGACGAAAAATTGGCTTTTAAGGGTCGACTCCGAGCGCCGGGACGAGGGTTTAACGGGGGTCGTTTCCGCTGGAGGCGAAACTAGCAGCGACAGCCATTGGAGGCGAAAGCGCTGGCGCGATTGACAACCCCCCCTTGGTAATCGTGTGCTTAGTCTGCAATAAACGGTGTATCGTTGCATAAACATTTAGTTATAATTAGAGAGTTTCAAGGAGGATGCCTCGTTTCTTTTCAGTTCTTCCTGCGCTTCTCTTATCCTCTTTCTTCTTTTCTTTTGCGCATCAGATCGCCGAATTTTGGCCCTTGTAGGGTGGGAACCTCGAGGTTTCCAGGAGAGGGTAGCGTGGTCGCTCACTCGGGG
Organism: Orussus abietinus; assembly: GCF_000612105.2. NCBI lineage: Eukaryota > Metazoa > Arthropoda > Insecta > Hymenoptera > Orussidae > Orussus > Orussus abietinus. The sequence goes on from NW_019395990.1 coordinate 135,465, forward strand.
GGTGGTTTTTCAAAAAAGGGAGGCCAAGCACGAGCGGAATTCCGAAAGAGTCGTGTCCAACTTGTCCCCGGGTTGGGCGTTTCGCTTTTGGCCCGCCATTGCCAGGAGCGGCGCATACAGGACTTTTATTTCCAGCGGTTTCCTGTCCACATCGACCGCGGTCGCAGGACCTCCATCCCGGGTCCTGCTGCAAACCCGACCTGACGTTTCATTCCTGTCCGTTCCGTCCCAACGAGCAGGAATATCCGCGGACACGGATCGCGGATTAATAACTTAGCCGGATGGAGCTGTCGGCCAGTCCGAGCACCGTCAGGGCTGGTGATCGTCTCGAAAATAATCCTGCGGATGTCGGGAGGGGAACCGCACTTACCGACCACCCTGGGCGTCCTGCAGGACCTCTGTCCAGGAAATTAGCCGCTCCTCGTCATATCTACATCCCCTCTCGTTACTCCTGGACAGACGTAATTACCTCTCAATCAAGCAGTCCAAAGACTTTCCCATCAGGGATGAACCCGATTACTCTCCTAACTCTTTTGATCCGCGGGTATTCCTCCCGTATTTTCGGTTGTGCCGATCGATATCGATCAGTTCGATCCTTCCTGGGAATTGGACGGGTCCTGTCCCCGTCGAGCTCGACGATGGCCCGAGAGATCGATCCTCGAACCGAAGCAATATTTAATCCATCCCAGGACGCATGCCTCGCTCGAAGTTGCTTTACATCGATATCGCGGCTTGATTTATCGCCGCGAGCGGCGTACTATCGATCCCAACTTGCGCCTGAAGTTCGATATTAACGACGCCATCCGCCATTCGTTACTGTCTGCGCCAGTTTCGCGTAGAACCGGCATCGGGGTTCCCTCCAATTTCCGCCCCCGGCGAGGGATTTCCCTTTGCTTCTTCTCTCCGGCCATTTTCCTTTTCCTTTCGACTGTCTCTCGAGGAGGCATCTTCTTTGCCTCCAGATCTTCTTAACTTCCGGTCCTCTTTCCCGATCCAGGCTAAATGTGGCGATATGTTATTGCGATTTGCAAACTGTGCAATTAAATCGAGTTCTTCTCTGGCCTCCACTAATCATCCAGACTGCAATTATTGGTGACTGTTAAATTTATGCAAATCAATCTGCACAGATTCGGCCGACGCGTGGATGACGTAGGTCTCGGGTTTAACTGCACGGAATAAGAAATTACGAATCGTTACGATTTATCGTCACGGTCGCAGCCATTCTGTCGAACTCCGGGGGATGAATTTTTGTATATCGATTAGATGTGATAGCGCCGATTTATAGAAATTTCTGACAGTAATTTATGGTTACCGGGGGCGTTTTTATCGCTGCCAATGTCGCCAAATTCGGACCGCAATGGGCTGTTCCTATTTTCTCGCTCCCTGGGACGCAATTATCCGAACGACCTGGCAGGTCCAGGAGAAAAATGATCCCAGGACGCGAATGCGACACCTCGGGACGATAATCCCGGCTTGGCCGACCGAGTTCTGAGGGACTTCTAATGGCCCAAGTTTTTCGGCACGTCGATTATATTTTCCGTGGTCATCGTCGACGTAAGACCCCCTAGACGCGAAATCCTTACCCTGCCAGGACGCATTTTACAAGTGACATAACCACCCCATTACAGATACGAAATCAGAGCCTCCAATAATTCACGACCCTTTTTCTCCAACATGGCCCATGAAACTCTTTGACATTTTCCCCCGGGAATTTAGAGGCTCCCTATGAGACTTAATTTCCTATAAAAAGTGAAGAAAAAAAATGTCCCATGAACACGTGGAAAATTTTCATCCGAACGAGACCCCTCGCGTCCCCTTAAGGTCCGCTTTAAAGGTTACTTTCCTTCCACCTGAATTGAAAGCTTCAGAACGTAGACCTTGAACCCCCTTTCGCGTACACCTCCCATGTGATAAGTGCACCTATTTGTGATAGGAACCGATGCAAGACCCCATGAAAGATAGTACATTATGCAATTATTAATAAATTCACCGGGGGAGGGGAATGTGTCGCCCGGGTGCACTAATCGGCCCCGTCAGCGAAACTTGGTAGGATTTTCTGCTTTCCCGGGTATTTCCCCCCCATTTCCCGGCGTTATTCCTAGATTCTAAGGGGATTCCGTGAATTTCCAACGCGGGGTGGAAAAAATCACACGTCTTGTTCCACCCTCAAGGGCTCGCTGATGGGGAAATAATCCGCGGAGGGGATATCGGGGGTCGAGGCCGGGTGAGCGAAAATGGCGTTGCGGAAAGAATCGGGTCGGCGAAATCCTGCACAATATGTTTCCCCCGATTTCCCGGGCTCTCCTTTTTCCCGGGCCGAGGAGCCCATGAATCATGGCGCCGTCCGAAGTGGGACTCCTCGTCCTCATCCTTTATCAGCGGAGCAATAAAACTCTCGCGTCTAATAGACACTGACCCCCCGCGGTCCTCGCTATCACTGGCCCCCTTGACACCCCGAGACGTTCCGAGTCGAATCCAGGGGTGCGGGGGGGGTTTATAAGACGAATTATCTCCTAATCTGGGGATAAAAGGAGCCCAGAAATGTCCTCTCGTCGCTTTTTGCTTTCAATCGCCCCACGACGAGAAAGAAAGGACCTCGATATCTTAGCCTTACTTTGATCCTTAAGGTGATGCCAAAGTGGCGACAAAGAGGTCTCCTTCGTGAAATTTTCGATGACTTATAAACTGGGTGTACCGAATCGCTTCAACCCTTCCAGCGTGAATGTGGAGGCTATAAGGAAGGCTCCAATAAAATAACACTTTTTAAGAAAAATTCTAAAACTATAAACCAATTTTTCTTTAAGTTGAAATTTCATCGGCGTCGGCACCTTCCTTACAGCCGCCATATTCAAGTTACAAAGTTCGAAAGGATTCGATACACCCGGTTCGGGGAAAAGTTTCATAAACGAGGCTTCTTTCGGCGCTTTCGCTCCAGGTCAAAAGGTAGAAGAAGGTCTAAAGTAAAACGTTATAATTTTTTATATCGTATAACTCGGTACGAATGAAGTCCTACTTAAAGCCTAAAGGTGGGAGAAGGTCTAAAGTAAGCCATTATAATTTTTGATACCACCTCGAAACCCCATTACAGTGTTTAATAGAATAAAAACGTCGCCTCGCGAGATAGCGGGGGAAAAACCGCAGGGTAATTGCAAGGGATTAGACGAGACATTTAGGTCAATCTCGAAAGGACGAGACAAAACTCGCGTTATCTTATCATCCCTTGTCATCCGGAGCGCGAAGGGACCGAGAGAGCAAACACGGAGCTGGCGTTTCGAATCAAGGGCGAATTTGGTTAAGCAACTAGTAGTAATAACCCAGTGCAGAGAGGGCACGGAGAGCGAGGCGGCGAGATGCGGAGTATGTGCAGAGAATATTAAATCGCGGATTAACCGCTGACGGCTTTGACAGATTCGAGGCCCCCCTGGCCACCCCCTCGTGGGGCGCAAAATTCATCGCCCCATGCGCCAGCTATTGCGGTCGGTTTTGCGTAATGCATCACCCCGTGCACCGACTAGGCATGGAGTGAGCTTTAATCCGTTCGCACCGTCGAGGAGCTTTTCGGAAAATTCGCGAGGCAAGATCGAAAGAAGCTTAGTGCATCAGGGTGCACCAAAAGAAAAAAAAAAGGAAAAAAGCAACACAAGCCGTTCTGTCCTGCAACATGCTCTCCATACCGTCTATTCTTACACTAGTGGTACCACATCCACAAAGGAATGCATCAGTGAGAAAAAAAGAAAAAAAAAATGTATACCTCAATCCTATGAAAATTAATATCAAGCACTCAACGTTGAGTGTTTCTTCTTCAAAAATGCACTTGGCTCGAAACTGTCGAGTTCCTTGAATTTTTTGGAATTTCCTTCAGGATATGATAAGTTGCGTAGGTAATGGTCGAATTCTAGCGACTTGTAACCTGCGCGGTTAAATCCAGTACGTATGTTAAAATCGGTAATTAAACCCGGATCGGTGTATGCGCGGATTTAGCGCATTGATTTATCCTTCCGCGGGTTAAGATAAAAATGGAGAAAAACGAGAGGAAAGAAAGGAGATTGAAATCAACGTCGACAGGACTCGCGAGGGGCGAGTAGGGTCGAAAGGACGAGCGGGGTTATTAAAAAGTTTCGGAAAGCGACCGAGAAAGCGGAGGTGGCGAGAGCTTTCCAAACTTCTGGGGCGTCTTCGAGGGGGGCAAGGGGGCCAGGGGTGAGGCGGGGTGAAACGGTCACGGGGGGCAATCGCGGGCAATTATGATTTCGATTCTTTCGTAAGAATGGCGGAATTCAGCGGTGTCGGGTCCTCGGGGTGGCGGGTGGGGGTGGTGCCCCCTGTCCCCCGTGCGGGGGGCAAGGACGCGATATTCCGGATGCGGAGTGGTCGTTATTGCCCGCCGGGAAAAAGTTTTAATTGAGCCCCTCCTGGAAAGGGGCAGTCCTGGTAAAAAGCTCGGATTGCAGCGCCGATCGCGTTTCATGGCTTTAGCGGCGAAAATCTCACCCCCTTGTGGGAGGGGGACTCCGCACCCCCGCCTCGTAACAAGCTCACCCCTGTGGAGAGTCCAGTTTTCGAAAAATTGAAATGAACACCTAACCTACAAAGTAGCTGTCTATGAAATGAAAAAGGAGGAGGAAGAGAAACCCCGCGTTTGTTCAGCAGGGGTTGCGAGGGGGCCTCGTAACGACCACACCCCAGTGGGGGGTCCAGTTTTTCCTCGGGGGAGGAAAAAGTTGGCACGGCCAAATTGGATTCTCAGCCCGATTCGAATAGGATGAGGCAAGGTGTCGGCCTCTTCCGGGGTCCCGAAGGAATGCCACCCCTTAAGGGCCTCGTTCCCAGGAATACCGATACCGAAGGAACCACCCCCTGCCAGGACGAACGATCCTCGAATTCTCGGCATCCTCCCCCTGCTTCCCTTCCCAGCCTTTCAACCCCTTCGGAGTTGAACCGAGTTCGAGCCGCGGAGCGTCTTGCTCCGTGTTTTGCCCCCCTCCTTTTCCGCCCCCTCCTCTGTTTCCCACGTTTCCGCATAAGGCGCCTTTCGGCAGATCGAAGATCCCCTTATACACCCTGCAATATCGGCTAGTATTCCCGACAATATTACCGGGCTGGGAAGAAATTCCGGAAAATCGAGGGGCGCTTTTTCCTACCCCTCTGAAGACGAATTACCCTTTCTCGGCACGTTTCGCGTCGCTAATGGAACTCACTGGAGGTCAGCCCTTGTAATTATATATATGTATCAAGGGGAAACGAAAGTCTAAGGAGGAAAGTTTCATTGGGAAAATTGAAGAAAATGATCTGCAAGCGCCCGCGCGGGTGCAGCGCGGAGTGCGCTTTTCCGCCACCCAGGGGGTGGTGCCCTCTCTCATGGTCTTTTCGGATTTTAATTCCTAAAAATGTTACGGAAATTCTGTATCTTTTTGGACAATGCTTCCAGAGCTTAACGTTTGGTTTCTCTAGGCCATTAAAGTGGGAAACTGCGGCTCTTTAAAAAAGGAATCTCGAGAGAGGGTGGCGGCGATTTTCCGCGGGTCATAACTCATCCTCGTCCGTTCCATACACTTCCCGAGTCCGCGAGCTGACTAATGGCGGACGCGAAGTAACGCCCGTTTTCTAAATCGAGTATTAAATCGGCCGGGGTAACGAATGAGAATAATTTGTCTCGCGGCGCATCCCCCTGTGCAATTGATCCGTTCGAGAGGGTAGACCGGGTTTCTCGGGGGGATTGCTTTTTCCGCACTTAGGTATTCCTTCTGCTGCTCCGCCCGAGGACTTTCCACCTCCAGGGGAGGCTCCCCATTTAAGGGGGTTGAAATTAGAGTCACTGTCATTAACCCGTTCCTTATGTCTCCTATTTATTTTTCTACATTTGAATTTCTATCCACGTGTCCCTAGGGGGTCTTGTCGGGAGATTTCGAGAACTTGTGATGTAAATTCCCGGAGCCTGGGAAATGGGACCCGGACCGTGGGAAGTATTCTTCTAATGGTAATAATGTGCAGGGAGAAACCAGCGTTCCGGACTGCACCTATTGCGGACTAATACGAGCTCCGAGATTGCAGCTATCGTGTCGGCTAATTGTAGCTCTCTAGACCTGAAACACATACCACTTGTCATTAGGCTGAAACGTATGTACCTAGTCGCGTGCGAAAATGAATGCACCTTCGAATTCCGCGGGCCGGAAAATCCAACGAGCTGCGGTCGGACGAACTAGAGAAATTTTCGGGACGTTAAATAATCGATAGTGGAAATAATCGATGGCATCTCGGCTCGATCTTGAGTTATCGAAGTCGAGTGCCAAGGCGACGTCCTGGAAAGGCTCCTCTCGGAGGACTTAATTGGCGACGAGAAAAGGTTCGCTCCGAGGAATTCATCGCCCCTCAAGGAGTCTTATTTATTTACGTCGAGACGAAGATTGAATAGTAATCGATCCCCGATATTCGAGAATGCAGATGGACCCCGGGAAAATCTGGCCGCAATTACGTATTCCTTCCTTGGCACCGAACTTTCCATATTCATCGAAAAGCGCGCCCTTAAGAGAAGCTAACCCGACTGGAGTGTCTGCCATTTCACCCCCTTTTGCGGTGCCATTTCACCCCTTCTTGCGGTGCCATTACACCACCCACGAGATTCAGAGTGTCGCGAAACGCGAATCGAAATGTGAATCGACTGAAGATCTGAAAAGGGAGGCCTAAACAGAAAATGGAAAACGGGAAAAATTAAGAAAGGAAGACGAGAGCATTCTGCAAGTTCACCCCCTCTTGCCATGCTAACGAAATTCGGAATCTCACGGAAACGCCAATCGAAATGTGTGAATCGGGTGAAAATCTGAAAAAGGGAGGCCTACAGAGAAAAGGAAAAATAGAAATTTGGAAAAATGGAGAAGGGAAGAGGAGAGCGCTCGCTCCCTAGCCGATGGATTCGCGCACTTGCGAGATGTAAATCGCCGGTAATCGATCGCCCCCTCGCGGAAAATCGCTCGCGGTTTTTTCCCAATTAGGTATTCCGAATTCCCTGCCCCGGGGATTTTTCATATTCATGCGAGCTGGGTCTGAAAGCCTCTTTTAAAGGAGCCTGGCCCGCCTCGGAGTGCTTATTCACTTGAGCTCGGCTCCTGGCGCCCGTGCACCACTTATGTCGCTGGATGGAAGGCTCGCAAGTTTCCGCCATTCAAAATGGCTCCTGCGAGAACGCGGGGCGCAGGTATTTCGAAAATCGCGATTATTTCCCGTGTAATTACGAACCCTCCCGGGTTCGAGACTGGCGAGCGAAGTGCACCGCCCTGATGATAAATACCCACCAGGGTCTCGAAAATCCATTTCAGGGCACCCCTTGAGAATTTCCCGCACCATAATCCACGGCAAATCGGATTTTTTGAAATTACACATCGATATCCAAGGCGATACGCGCGATTTGCGGCTTTTACTTTTTTCTTTGGCGTTTCGTTTGCGGAATGACGCGCGGATAAATGGGAGGACATCGAAAGAATTTCCACGTGATATCGGAGTTTTCATCGATAATTAAATAAAGAAATTCAAGAGGGTCACTTTCCCGAAATCATGCATTACATGCTAGTGATAAGAAGTCCCACGAAAAGTGCCAAGTGACATCCGCGACATGGTTGCGATTTTTCTATGAAATAATGACAATTTAATAATAGAAGCAGGTGTGAGAATGAAAATAGAAATTTCGGAGTAGGAGGATTTTTTATTATTTTCCAAATGTGATATATTAATGGTAGGGAGAAGAGAACTCGAGAAATCCTGCCTCTTCGGAGGGAGAGCTTTCTCAGCGAGACTCCTCCTATGTCGTGTATCATGTGTCGGCGACAGTAAGCACAGAGCTTAACGATGACTGGGGCAGATTCGATAGCGATCGGCAAGGACAAGCTCATCGCTCAAATGGTCTGACAATTAAGCAAACAGGGCCGGAAGTTATTCGTTCCCGCGTGTTTGCCGGGCTGGAAATATGTCTCGCTTCGCCCGGGAAGATCGATACGCTCGAGCTTACGGGGGATGAAAGGAAAAAGCCCAAAACGCCGACTCGGACTCGGGGTGGCAAGAAACGACGGGCGAAACACGGGTTTCCGCGGAAAAACCGGAAACCGAAGTGCCGAAGGATGAGCGGGGCTCCGGCAAGTAAGCAAACGGCTAATTCCACGGAACCGTAATGGCGTGCTGCAGCTGCTCGAGTGGAAGAGTTTCTTTCGAGCCCGGAAATCCACGTTCATAAGCACAGTAGACATTACCGCGGGCTGATAACGTTGATAAAGGTGATAATCACCGCGGCGTTTGAAATTTCCCCCCAGATGCCGCTTCTACATCCCCTTGTTATCACTGAGAGTGTCGTCAAAGAAATCTCTCGCACTGTCGAAAGAAAAAAAAAAATGTTATAATTTTATAACACTTTGTGGAAAGTTTGGAAACTCCTGGGACTTCACTTTTTATAGAATTGAACCAACGTGTATAAAGAAATTAAAAAGAAAGGAACTTCACGGGTGTCAGGACCTTCTTCCGGACATTCATGTCGATATGGTGAGATTTCAGAGCATTCGGTATATCCGGTTATCAAAAATTTCGGAATATTTTCGTGGGCTCGAATGGGACCGTCGACGTCATCGCGACTCGACTGATAGCACTGATAGCAGAAATTCAGTGACGTGCTATCATCCGTGGCGACGCCGAAATGGTGCATCACGAGACACGGTTCCTCGACGTCTCGTTCCTCGTTACTCGAGCTGGGAGGTACTAGAACGAGATCGCGCCCCTCTCGGGTTCTAGGAGAATTCCCCTAGACATCTCCAGAGGCGGACTCGCGCCGCCCCTGGTGAAAAAGCGCGCCCCTTCATCCATGAGAAAGAGCCGCGCCCTCCTGGGCCATCTCTCCGCTCCTCGACTTCCGGTTCCCCAGCTTCGATTCAATTTTAAACCCGGCGAAATTGGACGTGCCCGGCCCCGTTATTTAAAGAAATAACGAAGCGAGCCGAGACGGATGTTAAGGGATGAACCAACGAGATATATCTCCCCCCCATCCTGGGATCCTTCGTCCTGGGATTCTCGGCTATTTGTCACCCCCGGTTAACCGGCGATTATCCTCCCCGAAGTGACACAGCTTCCACGTCGGAGACTCTTCTTAACGAGCGAAACGCTGCGAATTTTCTCGCGGAATCGCCTCCTAGAGGGGGGTGGAAATTTCTTCCCTTGGTTCTGGTGGAGTTCGGCCTGACTTTCGACGGTCTGGGGGAAACTGACGGAAGGTCCGTCGACGTTTCTACGTGAGGTGCGTTAACGCGTTGCAATCGCCGCGTATATACCGTGCTACGGCAAACACGGTCTTCTCGTACGCTCGCAAAGCAAACCGCGCTTAGCGCGGCCGAGCGGAAGCTGGGTGCAGTCTAAACAAGAGCAGGACCGCGTTGCGAAGCTTCCGGAGCACGTGTGATAGCTTTCCGAAAGGCAGCGTACCCTACGCACGTAAAGAGCCCTCGTAAAGTCTCCCCTGATGACAGAGAGAAGACGCCGGCCCGCCCGCCCCCGTCGAGGGCGCAATAGAACCGGAGGAAAACGTTCCTCCCCTTAATTCCGGCCCGTTAAATGATCATCATAATGTTAATAAAAGGTTAGGCTTCATGTCCAGGTATTCAATAGTTTTTTTTCTTTTTTTTTAACGAGCGGAGGCGATCTTAAGCCCTTTCGCATCGCGCAAGCGCCAGAGGGATGTCTTAAGGGGCTTGGAGATTGCGGAATGCGTTTTAAGCGGGGCGGGCTTGAAAGAGAATAGAGAAACGGGAGATATTTACTTAAGCGACGGTTTTATTTGAATTTCTGGGAGAATTGAAGGTAAAAGGGAGGTTCTAAATGTTTAATACCGGAGGAGTTGTCGAGGGAGGGATTTATGTTTCTTATTCGGCGGGGTTCTAGGAGAAAGAGACGGTTAAGGTGGTTTTGGGATCTTAAGGTGGTATGGATTTTCTATGATCGTATCAACGGTCCTCTAGAAATTTTCTACGTACTGAAAATGAATTCAGAAATTTCAATATTCACGACTTCGCCATTTTGAGGCACTTCTTTTATTTCTTGTTTCGTTTAAATTGTCACCAGCCTTGTATCGAAATATTTCCTCCACCTGGTCCTCTCTCTTTCCTAACCTCCCTTTGGTAGAAACGCATTTCGCAACTTCCCGGCCTCCTTAAGGATTCTCATCCTTTACTTTGTACAATGGCTCAGTGACTGCGCATAAATTTTCCTCGGGGATTCCGAAGTGCCTTATGCTGATCAGTTTCATAAATAAATTTATTGAGGGCGGACGTCGGCCGTAAAACGGAGCGATCGGCTTGCGGCAGCTTTCCGCGACCATAATGGCGGACGAATAGGCGGTTCCGGGCTTTCAGGGTGTTCCGCGACTGCCATTCCGCCTGGGAAGACGTCGCGTTTCCCCGGGCCGCGGCGTAATTTCCCGTAATTCCGGAATGCCGGGGATTTCAATTGAAGGTACGAAGTGGCCGAGTAATTTTGTTTATGCGGAGCTTGCACGCGACTGCGTCGTTGCGGACGGGGAAAGAGTTAAAAGGAACGTGTCGCAAGCTCGTAAATCGGAGGCGCCACGTGCAGAGGTCGGGGGAACGAAATTGCATGTTGAGCTTTGCGGAAAAAAGGAGGAGGGAAAGAATCAGCAAGAAGGGAAGAAAAAGGAGGAAAGTGCAGCAGATAAAAGCGAGAGAGTTTAATTCAGGGGGCGGCGGCGGGGGGAACGCTCGAGAGGACCGGAAAATGAGACAATGCGCGACAAAGGGGCGCCGAAAGGCGAAAAGCAGTAAAAGCGCCCTAAACCCTTGACCAAGTCATGCTCGCCCCTGCTAATGGCCGCGAAATGATTCCTCCATTCTTTGGAATGAAATTATGACTCTATTTAGCGCTTCGCACGCGACGAGAAGCGAAACAAAGAGCCGAGGCGAAGTCGCCTCGTCGATGGTGGGAATTCCACGAGCCTTCGGGAGCTCCCCCAGCTTAATTTGAGCTTTTTAAATCGCGGAAGGGTTGGACCTCCGAATCATCATTTAATTAGTCGAAGGTGGGGAACGATCGATGTCCTAGATACGGATACATATGTACGAAAAGGGACACCTCCCTCTTTTTAGCGCCCTCCATCGCGCTCCGGGTGTCCCAAAGGTCCCGGAAATCGAGGCTAAGGGTGTTCCATGGACGCGTTTCGTAATTTCCGACGACAGGTCGGAGTCGACGAGACGGAATTCGATGGGGTTCCTAGGGGAGGGTGTCGTCGTGACGGAAGTCGGGGGCGAAAACGCTGGCTTTGGACTGGGACGAACCTGGGGGAAGGGTTGGCGCCGAGGGGGGTCGGGCTGGGAATATTTCGAGGAACGTATTGGACAAATGACTGCCGTGGGCGAAGCGGTGGGTCGATCGGAAAACGACGCCGACGACGCCGACGACGCCGCGCGGCATAAAAGGAACTGCGCCACCCGGGGGTGGAACGGTGACGTCGGCTCTTCGGGAATGACAGGGGTGCGAATAATGGAAGAGAAAGGGCTGGCCACCCCGTCAACGGGGTCGCCGATGTGGGGATATATCGACGCGGTCGGACACCCCGTGTTTTTACGAGCAGGTCGCCACCTGGGGGAAAACTCTGGGGGAAACCCTCTAGGGTCGCCTCCCTCTTTGCATAGGACGAATGCCAAAAGGCTTCCTGGCAACAAACCCGGATAGACGCGACCCCTTATCGCCGTTTAATCGCATTTAATCATTTTAAATGAATAACCCCGAAATAAGGAGACGTCAGCTGATCCTCTATATCCGTGGGATTTAAATACTGGCTTTACGCTCATCTCCAGGAAAGCGTTTAAATCGCGGACGTGCTCGGTGCAGCCTCGCGCGTCCCTCTTCCGGTTGTTTAGCAGAAATTGCTTCTTCAATGCCCCCGATGGATGTGATATTTTCGGGAAAATGGACCAGTCACCGTGTGAACTGGGTCGTTTATGTGGAGATATCGACACGTTTGGACACTCTGTCCTTTTTCGAGGTGTCATCCACAGGAAAGCACTGATAAAACTGGCCCCGTCGAGCCGGCGCTTTTCCGGTTCGACCATCGATATCGAGGGTAAGGACCAGATAGGATTCTTTCAATTCCTTATGTGGATCTAATTCAGGAATTCTCGTAGTCGTAATTTCGATTTGGAAATTCGGCAGGAAGTATCTTTAATCGAGCACGTATATTTGATTAGGAGCGAGGCGAGTCGCTGCAAAAAGTCGAGCCGGGTTTCGTAATCAAGGCTCGCGACTTTCCGCGTACACACGAAGGAGGGAAAGGAAGACGAGAAATGCGAGTCCGCGTTCCGGGAAAAACCACGGTCCCGGGTGTTTTTCCACTCCCCGGGATCCAGTTTCAGCAGATGGGAGTGTCCGCGGAGTGGCCCGACAAGAGGACCCTCGGACGGAGAGGGACTCGCCTGAGTTTTATTCAAATTTCCTCACCGGGGAGAGAAATCCCCGCCTTTTCCGGCGATGTAGCCAAAGCTGATTCAGGGAAACGCGGGAAAATCCAGAGACGTTCATTTCGGGGTTTCTCCCCTAGCCGGGTCCGTCATTCTCTGGTCGGCCTCCTTGTTTTTCACCGGGGAAAACTGACGGCTTCGGCCTCATTTTTCCCCGCGACTAAGCAAAAGCTCTGCCGATAAGATTTTCCTGGAGGGTTAATATCTCTCTCCTCCCCCGCGAGGAGTCCCTCAGGACCCATCGGCGCCCACCGAAATTCAATGACATATGTTAATAATCAGAGGAATTAATGATAAATAAATTGAATTAGGGAAACGCGTAAAAAGCTCCCGTTTCTCTCGGCTGCGCCCCAAAGGTCCTGCCGACAGGATATTTTTCCGAAAGATCGGCGCTTTTCCTCCCCTATCTTCTTTTATTTGGACCCATCGAACCCATTCACATTTAACTAGATGAATTAAGGGTAAATAAATTTAATCGGAGAAGGAAAAAGCTCGTTCCGACCAAGGAATTGGGGACTTCGCCATTCGCGGAAAATCTGCAGGAAATTGGCGAAGATTTCCACCTTGTCACCAAGACGTACGAGGTGTTCCTTTCTTCCCTTTTGCGGAAAAACGGGCTCACCGGAAACGGCATATTTTCGAGCTTGAAAAGCAGGCGACCAATGCCGGCTCTCGTTCATATTTCTCACGGAATCCGCAAGAAGCGTTTCGCGTGACAGTAATGGGTAATACCGGGGAATTAATGGGCAGTCTTGCGGCAAAAAGCCTCATTTCATTACGGGGAATTGCACTTCGGAGCTGAGCGATCGGGCGTCGTTAAACTCGCATTTGTCGCATTCAATTCATCCCTCCGCGTGCGATTCATTCCCGATCCTGAAATCGCGACGCGGCACGGGTGCGGCCTTCTTAATTAACCCGGGAAGAGTCCCGGATTCCCGCTTATTTCACGGGAAGAATTCATACCCTGGGACACACAATTTGCCCCTCTACGTAGCGCGTTTTCCTCGAATTTTTCCGGCCCCGCCGGCTCCGCAATCCCCCGGAATATTTTCCGCTTCCTTTTATCCTACCTTTGCCCATTTTTATTTCCCGACTCTGCTTTCATCGGCTCTAACTCCCGCCGAAAATTTTCCCCGATCCGGAACGAACGTCCCCAAAGGTCGGACGAGGTGCGGCTGATTTTTTGGAATCGTTCAATTTTAACCTCCCACTTTTCCCCGCAACTTCAATTTAAATTCCACCTCTCGTGGATGGAATTTGTAGCGCAAGAAACTCGAGCTGCAAAACCATTCAGAGTGGTTGGTGAGATTTCCCATGAATGGAGTACTCGTGAGCTTTTCAATGGGTATGGGATTTCCCGAGGTATGATTGTATGATTTGCAGGGTTTCTCTTCTTTTTAGGGATTACAGATTTTTTTTTTATTATGCCATGTAATGTAATTCTGTCTTTCGAAATGCCTACCGGACCGAGATAACGTGCAGATGAACGTTCAATTTTCACCGGGTAATCTATTCATTCGGGAACTCCGGCGGTTTAAACAATTTGTTGCTTCGGAGAGGAAATATGCTGGAATAAAATTTTGGCAGAACGAAAAACGGGGAATTAAACGCCAGTGACGGAAAATTTGCGGTAACAATTTCTGTGATACTTCAAGGCGCAGAAAATTAATGCCGTAAGTCAGTGGAGTAATTTCGATGAAAAAGCTCTCCTTAGTCGGATCTCTACAATTAATAGGCGGGTCGGTAAAAAATAAACGCTGACGCGGGGGACAAATCTCGCAGCTACGAGGCGAGTTCTCGGACTTCGAAACATCGGCGAGGGAACTTATTTTCAAACAAATCAATTAACATTAATATTTTACTTCTACTTAGAGGCGGGGGAGTTGCTGGAACTTCGGAAAAGGGCGTCCCGAGAGGAGGAGAGAGAGAGAGATAAAGCTCCAGACGAGCACTTCGCCGTTTCTGCGGAGTAAGCAGATTAAGAGCCAGCGGAGTGCTTTGAAGAAATAAGCTCGAATTGGTATTCCTCGCGAGTTTACGCGGCAATCAATTCCCGTTTCACGAACCGCGACGCCGGGCTCGATTTTTCGAAAGGGCGATCCTCAAATCCGCACCGGAAACGCATCGGCCCGGATTCGCTCATCCCGCCCGGAATCCCCGGGAATTGAAATTCCCACTTGAGGAATTGAAATTCCGACCATCCCTTTGCAAGAATGTTTCCAATATTTTTCGGAGTCCCGCCGTTCGCGTCTCCCACGTCGTTGAATATTCCTGGGATGAAACGGAGAGGGGTTGGACACTCTGCGAGGTTTAATCAATTTCTCGAAATCATGGGGATTGATAACAGATCCCTGGGACTAGATGGATATAAGAATTTTATTAATTTTTTCAAGTCATTCCAGTTTTCCGGAATCTTTTCCCCCGCTCTTCGATAAGGGAGGTGGAGGGATGAAAGAATTCGGATCATCCCTTATCAGTCGAATTTCCGTATGGAGACAAGGACCTTCCGAGGTCCTGATCCTATCCTCCGAGTCGAAGGACCACAGGACGACGCGGCACGTCCTGGGACGACTCGTCGAAGTCGCGGTGACACCCTGTCGGGGAAAAAAAGCCGAAGGGTGCGACCTACCCCGAGAGGTTTGCTCACCCCTCGGAGGATAGACCACCCCTTCGAGGAAGTCGGTCCTGACCTCCTTCGAGAATTGCCTCCACGTCCTTTCCGAATCCCTCGCGTCTCCGACCTCGACTTTTCGCCACTTTTCAATTCCGCGTCCCCTCTTAACCTGGTCTGAAGACTCTTCCTCAAATCTGAGGAAATTTCTACCCCTTTGAGGATAGACCGAAGAAGGGAAGAATTTTTATCCATTCGAGGATAGCCCGAAGAAACGAGACAATTCGAAGGAAATTCTCTTTAATTACCCAGATTAATAAAATCCAAAAGCGCGAGGGGCTAAATAAATTCACTGATCAAATGATGATCGGTAAGCAAGACCGGAAGAAATTCACGAGTGTCTGAATTCAAGCTCCAATTACCTTCTTTTTTTTTTCTGGCAAATATTGACTAGATATGGTATTAAATGTGGAATATTGAATAGGTGAGGATATCGAGAAAAAAATCATATCGGTGCCAATTTGTTTTAGGGGTTCTCGACAAAGACTGAGATTTCGATCCACGTTTATCGAAACCGATTGCGGAAGTGCGGAAACTGCAAAGTCTCGGCGAGGTACCGACGCACGTGGGCGAATAAGGTAACGAGCATCGTTCGCGGGGGGTCCGTCGAAATACCCTTTTGAGGTCCGAAAGCAGCGCGAATAAATAGGGAAAACGCGCCCCAGTTTCGAGCACCTTGGGGCAGTTCCCCCATTTCCCTCCCAGGTGCCTAGAAATGCAGGTGTACACGTACCCCTGGAAGGTAACCACGTCGAAAATGACAAACACCTCCATTTCAATCCCTCGTTACACACGTCCCTCTCCCTCATTCCGGAAAGTAACTCTCCACCCTGGCGAAATGAAATCAACTGAACTGAAGTTAAATTAAATGAAACGTCGCGGGGAATACATTGATTCAAATTGGAGCGTCTCGCCGTAAACACCTGTGCACTCGGGAATAAACGTTGTCAAACGGCGTTAAACGTTAATTCCTTAACAGGTCCCAGCTTCGAGGCTTCCGGTACAAGTCCCACCGGAAGCAGGTCCCTTTAATCCAGAGATTCCCCGGGAAAGCGAATCCAAAGGGAGCGAAACATCCCCCGAGCGAAGAGGGCAAACTTGTTCTCCGTGGTAATTTGCATGTAGACTCGCGACAATTATCCTGGATTTCCATTATAAAACGGGAGTGCGCGCATACGGAGGAACGTCGGCCACCGGGTACACACGGTTATGTGGAACAATCACCGAATCGCAACCTCCTCCCCTCTCGCTCCCTCTCGCGCACCATTACGCCTATTCACCGAGAGCGCACCCCCCCCGACTTGGTACTTAACTCTACATAGTTACTCGCTTAACCCTTGTCTTGCGATAGTGCACTAACCGTGGGCAAAACGTGTACCTAGAGAAGCGCAGGTTCCGCATAAGTCTGGTTCAATAAGAACTGCGGAGTGTTAATGCGAGCGATGCACCTAGGTACACGGTATGTAGGTACCTTATGCAGGTGAACTGCGTTACATGCAGATGCGTCCAAAAAGCGGATCACAAAATTCCCCGGAAAAAAAAATAGCGCTCCAATGAAATTATAAGATCCCCGAAAAAATTTGGAGGTGGAAATTACATATATATGTGTATTACTTGGCTTCATTGATAAATGAAAAGTATTTTTTCTCTTTTTTTTTTTTATAAGGTCTCTGGGTGGAGGTTCGTCGAGAACGTTTCATCAGGGTAGAAGCTGCAAGAAATGTGAAACGAACGCGAAGTAAGGGAGGAAATTAAGACCGCTCCCTTATCACTCTTCACATTGTTAAGGAACGCGGATCGGGAAATTCGTTGGGACTAAAGCTAGAGGTTTGAAAGAAAAAATATATAGACCATTTCAGGCGTTCATTTGCCTTTTTCCTCGGCACACGAAAGGTTCTCTTTCCGAGGTCTCTGGATGAGGTTTATCGGGAACGTTTCATCCGGATTGAAACTGCGGAGAATGGGAAATAAGCATGAAATAAGGAACGGAAGTAAGATTACTCTACCTCTCTTCGCATCCTCGACCTGGTGAGCATCCCTCGCGACTTTCTGGCGGGTATCCCGGCGGTTAAGGGGAGACTAGATAAGAGGGCACTGATTCCGCGGATTCCACGGAGATTCTCAGAGAATCTCTCCCAGTTTATATCCCAAGCCCCGACGCACCGAGCCAGCCCCGAAGCTGCTCTCTGGCTCACCCATAACTTCACCGTGGCCCGAACATCGTCCCTTCGCGCCGCCCCAAAGTCAGATATCGAAAAATCGGGAAAAAATCCGATTATCAACTTTACCCTCCCCAAGCCCCATCCACGCAACTTCACTAGTGTCCTCGTGATCTTCTTCGCGTTGTTTACCCGTTTCCATTAATTTCCATTTATTTCTCCCTTGACCATCATCTCCCAGGATCGTTCTCTTAAATTCCTTGCGACGTTTCCTTGCGAGATTTTCGCGGGGATCCTTCGTAAGGATTGGCTCGCGATCTAGATATGGATCCCGAGGAGGATCTCGATCGGTCGGCCCTGGGGTCGGGCCGAAGCTGCGCGCTTCAGGTTCGGCCGAAGACTGCCGAACAACCCCCGGGAGCGGCGCGTGCGCGTTTCTCGCCGGCCCTGCGCGCCACCCCCTCGTGTCCTCCCCATTTCCCCCTCGTTTCCCCCTTGCCTCCCAACTACCCCCTCGTCTCCCTTGCTACCCCCTCGCCACCCCTCACCTTCCTTTCGCCATCCTCTCCAGGTCCGGCCGAGACACCTCACGCGAGGGGTGCATCTCCTGCCGAGGGTGCATCTCCGATCAACCGTGGATCGGTTGGCTCTTCCTGGCCTTTGCCGGGGCTGTGGGTAACCCGATCGAGGGGTGCTCTTTAAACACCCGGAAGGACCAACTATTTATCCTGGACGCGCCCTACCGGACGAAGGACGACGAAAAGGAGCACAGGATTACGTGGCATCCTTAAACTGTATACCCGATTTACACGGTGTAACCGAATTCCTACACTGAGGATAAAATCATTCAACCGAAGGAATAATTTAATTCGTGGAATAATTATTTAACGAACAAATTGGATCGCAATGTTGCTACGGAATTGTGACGATTTATTTGAGTTTGTTCGTGTCTAATGAATCCATGAATTCCTTTTTTCTTCTCGGTGTATGGATAAAAATTGCACCGGACTTTCCGACATTATCAAGAAGGGATGCTTTAACCCTATGGGTTCCTGATTCTCCGTCCTGATCCACCTCGGATTCTATGGAACTTCTCGGGGGGAGAAAATTTCTAAGTAGGGGGTGGGAAATCTGAAAAACCCCCCCGGTGCGTTCCTCGAGCTTTCATATCTGGGCTTTTATAGATTCCCGATATCTCCTAAAGATTATTCTGATTTTATCCGGGGAACGGTTACGCCCGCGACACTTTCCAGGAATCGTACGGCAACCCCTTTACCTTGACGGGAGTTTACGTTTGCCCCAGATTTCTGCAGGACCCCATGCCCCATAACCCGGCGTTATCGATAAGGCGAACGATCCCATCGGATCCGTCGTCGATCGCGCGTTAAGTCCGAAATGGGCGCAGTGTCCTTGTAGGTGGCGGAAAAAGGACCAGGAACTGCTGGCCGGAATTCAGAGGATATCCTGGGGACATTCTTGAGATATCTCCCTTACTTTCGCATTGCGGGGTCTCATAGAAAGCATATCCCATATGGTACCATGCTCCGGATGTACCGATGAAATTTTCAACCTATCGCGGACCGCCTTATCTCACGTCTTCCGACTTCCCGGGGGATGATATCGACGGGCGACACATATCGTTGAATTCGGAGAACAGCTGCGCGTTTAATTCCCGGCACGGGAAAAGTTTCATCCCTCCTGCTTCATCCCTTGCTTCGTTTCTTGCCGCGTCGCTTTCTTCTCGGGGGAGAACTTTCGGAAAAGTCGGTGGCTTATTAAATATCCCCCCTAAATTCGGAGGAACTTTTCCCCGCGGTATCCAACATAGACGAGTTAATGTAAACACTCGCTGTTAAAAAGCATATTTCAATTTTATAATATTCTCGTTAGAAGTTCCATTCATATATGGTATACTAATTTTGATAAGATATTTCCAACGAATTTATTAAATGTGTCGTAAATCCAGAACGTATGTGTATTTATTTTCCCACGAAATTTCGCAATGCTTCAACGTGACGTCATCGAGTTATAAGTTCATTTAGAAATTTGGAGTAAACGTATCCTAATTTATTTTTAGGACATTTAATGTACGATTCTACTGCAACCTTATGTACTAAAAGTGCATGAATTTTGTGAATATTTTTAACAGTGCAAGACAAGTCATAGTCTTGCAATTATGGTCTTGGTCTGGGTTTGCACCCTTAGCTAGATCAAAAGCAAGATCGATTTCGCCCGTGAGTATAATTCGGATTTTTTTGAATTTTTTTCCGGAATTTCTGCGAAGCCTTGGCGCACTTTTCGGGCCATTAATGACCATTAGGGATCTCGATAAATAGCCGAGGGGTCTCGGCTTCCCTCGTGGAAATCGACGGTGGGAGGAGACCCGCGATAGGGTGAGGATTCCGCGAAAAAAGAAAAATGGAAAAGGGTACTCGCCACCTCTCCCTCTCGCTCGCTCTTTTCCTTTCTATCTCTCTCGTGTCCCCGTAACGGATTGGCGGCAGAACCGCTCGAGTCAGCGTTCTCCGCGGCGGATTAAAAGATTCGGCCTTCCGCTGGTAATAAGAGTCAGCATCTTTTTCCGAGCAATATCTCACGTCATTACACCCCATTGCCCCGCAATTAAGATTCCGAAATTCACGACCACCTCGCCTCAAAGTCGCCGCTTCGAGAGCGCCCAGACAATTTTCGAAATTGTCCCCAATTACCTCCTGGTAAAATGTCAACCAACACTTTCCCTCTTCCTTTTCCCACAAAGATATCCGGTAACTACCGAATCCGTTTAGAGTAACCGGATAAATTTATGAAGGATTAATTTATTAATCGCAAATGTACGAAAAAGAGGTGCTCCAAAATCTTTGAGACTCTCTTTGGAATCGGACTCGATACGTCGTTTCACGAGCAGTCGATGTGGTCATTTTTGACTGAAATGTCGAGCACTATCCGGTGTCAAAAACGAGACCGAGTATCGAGGGTCGATGATCGATCCTCCTGCCCGACCTACCCCAATGCAAGGTCCCTTGCCTCCGTTCCTGATCCCTCTCTGGAATGTAGCAAGTTCTGCCGAAGGAATCTCCTCCATCATCTGATTTTCGAGGTTACTTCCAGTCGTCTGCAACTTCCGCCACCTTTTCCAACCCCCTGCACCCCCTTCGTGAGACCGTCCAAGAAGGGAGCGCAGCTGCTCTACATCCGACAGCACTTGTGACGGCCCACCCTCGATTCTCGAATTCTGGAATAATGAATTCTCCCCTCAGGGTCTTCACGAATTTGAACCCTCTCGGTGCATCAGACATTTTGAAAAATAATCAGACAGGCAATCGTCGTCACTTCTAATTTAAAAACCCACCCTCGAGGGTCTCATCCCTTCCAGAGGGGTCTATATGGTTTCACCCCCTCTCGATGCAACAAACCCCGGAATAAAAAAAGAAATCAGACCGAATGCAGAAATTTCGTAGATTACCAATTTTCAAAATTTGCCCCGAGAGTTTCCCCTGGAATTAATTTTTGAAATCTGGTGCGAGCTGTTTTCCACCGCTTCTGGATTATCGGGAGAGTTTCGGGGGGAGCTTCCACACCCCCGACCACCTTCTTAACCCTCGGGGCTGAAAGTGGAAGGGAGATTTCCCTCTTGGAGGGAAACTGCAGGTGCTTTACATCCTCCTTCCGACGTTTCGACAGCGGCTGCCTCCTTTTCCACCGGCCCCGCTTATGTCACCCTCGCCCCGCCCTTGTCTGCAGTTTGCACTCGATTTCAGATTCCAGAACGGGAATTTTTCCGGGCGTGTCTTCGCGATTTCCTACCCTCTTTCCGCATCCATCGAATCCTCCACCCCGCGGGGCGATTCCTATCGAGCTTCCGAGTTTCAGACATTTCGGAGGCGGATTTTCGAGCGCGGGGGCGATTTGAATACGGACGTCCAGTCGGCCTTGAAAATCCAAAGGGGAGGAATCTCTCCTGCGGGATAACTTATTTAAATCGGGGTTCAGCGTGACTAAATAATCCACGCGTTCGGTCTGGATATCAATTATTAAGCGATGTTCATTATTCACGGGGTGAACCTGCTACTCCGGGCGGCGTTCGCGCGGAAGTCGAGGAATCCCCTCGTGGCCTTTACGTGGACCGAACAAGTGCGGGGATGTTTCCTCGGACAGAGCGAAGACCGGGTAAACTACTGGCCACTTAAAAGTTTCTCGCCTCAGGACTTGTCAAAACTCCGGCGTAATCGTTCGTGCCCCGGCGAAAGCTTGCAAAGAAAATAGAAAGCTGCATCCCCCGCGCGACTTCAACGGGCGACAAGTTGACGCGCCCCGTCGAAAGGAGGACATTTTTAGAAATCTTGACCACGGGATGAGTCATAAAGAACTTCCCACTCATAAACCATTTTTAACCTCTACGAGTCGATCCATAACCCGTCAACACTTAAAATGCTAAAAAGAATTTGAAAACCTGCGGTCTTCGATAGCGCTGATATCAAATTTACAATCGATTCAATACATTATTTAATCTCACTGCCTCTTGTATCAGCTGATCAAAATTGAGTTTGGATTTCAGATTAGGCTTTAAGGGGATGTAAAAATAGTTCCCATGTAATTGGCCGATTTTTGCAAGCTCGAGCGCCGTTCTTGGGGGCAATTGTCTCGCGCGTATGAAATAAATAAGGGGCGCGATAAGACACGAGGGGTACTCCAGAGTGGCGGAGATGAAATGGAATTTCCTAAGGGGTGGGCCGGATAAACGGGGTGCAATTTCAGCCCCTGCGGTGCGTCTTCGGATGGCGTGCCCGACTCGCGGCCGCATACCGCGCCGCGGAATTTCTTCCGCGATTTACATCCGTCGGCGAACCGCTCGCGCGATCCCAAACACGGCGGTATTACTTCGAGCACGTTGCACGGGACGTGCACGGCAAGTGCACGCCGAGTGCACGGGACGTACCTACACGGGATGCAAGTACCCGGCGGCGCGGACGCGCCTAAATGTCCCCGTCTACTCTGGTCCGGAAAAATGGTAAAAATGGGAAAAATGGGAAAAAGCGAGAGGGTACGAGAGTGGCCGGGTCCTCCTGTCTAAAAGTGACACTATATTAGACGCGAGATTCGCGAAAGCACCATTTCCGCACCTCCTCGCGGGAGAAAGCTCTCGTTAATAAGCCGCGCATACATAAACGCATCCGGAAGTCTTCATAAGGAAAATCGCGACGATTGATGATTTACCTCGTTCTTCCCCATCATTGGGATTTTTCGAAAATCGAGACTCGTAAAATCCATATACGTGTCCGACAATAAATGTGAGAAAATTGTAAAGGATGTTATCACCGTTGATATGGTACACGGTTTCCCTGAAAGCTTCAATTTCGGATTGACTAATGTCCTTTAATAAATCCCAGATATAAACCCTCCCGGAAGTCGTCGTAAGAAAAATGTCAAGCGACATTGTCACACCCCTGTGTTGTGATATTTCCGGACTTTTCGAAATTCCGAGATTTTTGGATGAGACTTTTCTTAGCTCGACTTTCCCGGAGACGTTCCTTCGGTTTTTCCTTTCCCGGTCCTCCAAGTTTTTCCCACTTTCGACAGCGGTCCCTCGCGTTACTCTTGCCGCAGTTATTGCGGTTACTAAAAGAAGTTTCATTGTCGGTGGCCGGATGTCCTGGGGGAAGTTTCCGCGGGACCGCAGGGATCGGAGAACTTCCCCGCAGGAGTCGTCGCAGCGGGAAATCCTCGACGGTCCTCGACCCCTTAGAGAAACCCGTCGTAACGTTCGGCTCACGTGCCATGTCGGTACTAATCGTAAATTTCAACAACTGCCTTGAAATCAGTGCCCGACGCGACCCCTAGCAGCTTCGGAGACGATTCAATCGTTAAAAGCTCCGCGGAACGATCCCAGGGTGGGACCTGATATTTACTCCACTTCAGGACACAATCCACCTCCGTAAATCTTTCCACCATAAAACCGATATTTCCCAACAACTACAACGAACAATATTTAATCAAACCGCAAACTATTGATTAATATACGATAACACGAACCTCTTCCCTATTCTTCATCCCCTATTCATAGAGTTCTTAGCAATGGAGAGAATTATTAATCCAGGTACAAGCTGGGGTAAATCTAAGATAAATAAAAAAATCAGCGGATTCGCCCAGGTCGTGTATCCGGAAATCCTCTGTAACCTAATTTCAAGGAGCAAGGACCGATTTAATTAAAAAAATAATGAGCCACCTGCTCGAAGACTCCCCGGTAATAAATATAGAAAATAGGAAATCTGTTAGAAAAATTCGAGGTACTTCCTTTAAATCAACCCCTGGGAGGGAGAGGAATAGTAATACGAGAAATAGACTGTTTCCACCCGCGGCTTACTAAATAACCAGGTTTAACGATTCGAGCTTTTGAGCGACAACTGGAGCGGACAGCTTTTCCGCCCCTGATGGGCCCGTAAAATATGAAGCGCATTTTCGAAGCGAACGTGTGTCTACTTTTTCCCTTTGATACGCGGTAGCGGCGTATCGGGGCTCGTTGATCGGCGCCATTTCTGCCGAGGGTGGTTTTTTAACGCGAATTTCGGAATTTGAACGGGCGACCGCTTAGGCGCTGCGTATATTTTCCGGTAGAACGGAGGGAAGTTCCTTCTTTTTTCCATTTTCGAGCGGTTTTTCCCGTCATCGGCGTTCCCAGGACGGCGGTATCGTTTGCCCTTGCCCGTTTAACGGGGGCCAGCGATCGTAAAGGTGCGGCTCTTACTCCGATTTTCATTTCGTTTCGTCGGTTTTTACGAGCCAGTACAGGTCCAACGGCTCGACGGAAACATCGCCGGTCGCCGTTCGCATTCGAGGGCTCTCGGAAAAAACCGCATACGCGTACACGTACCTACTCCGAAATTGTATTCCCCGGGAGGGAAGGAAAAAAGAAAAAGGGGAAAAAAAACCAACCGAGAGAAATTCTCCATCGACCGCTCTCGTCGACGTCCCTTTTAAACGCGCCCACTTCGCCCTTCGAATGCTCCCCGCGGTCGAATCTCCATTTCCGGATGTTGATTTCCGCACTGTGACTCGATTTTCCTGAATTATGATGGCCCGCAATTAGGGAATATTCCATTACCACGGGGCCTTTCGTCAATGCCCGCTTCCTGGGGCGAAATTTTCATCCCACTTGGAGTCTGCAATCCTGGGTCTTAAGGTGATATCAAAGGGTTATTCTATATATGTATACTTTTTTTATGATAAAGTAGGGCTGAAAATTTCTACAGGGGTCCTCTCAGGGTGGAGTAGCTCCTTTTGTGGAGCCGAAAATTTAGGTGGGGCATTTTCTTTTCGCTTTTCAGGGAACCTCGCAACGGCGAATCAGCGGAAAAACGAAATGCTATCGGGTCCTCGAGGGGTGTCGCATGCACGATGTGCGGCCTTTCCGGAGCGAGATCACCGGGAGCAGTTCCGGGGAGACAAGAATATTGTCGCGGGGTGCAAGTTTAGCCACCCTTTTCGAGTTCCCTCCGATGGCTATAACCGTAAAACCGTGATACGATCGCAGTTCGCTTTTTCACGGACGTACGAGAGGGCTAGTACTGGTTTTACTTCAGCCCTCGGTACATCCGGTGCATAAATACACCCGGGTTGCACAAACGCCCCGATTTGCCTCAAGGCCGCGAGTGCGCTTCTCGACTCCGTGCACACGTCGCATCCAGAAACCTGGAGCTTCCACGTGCATTTCCGGTCAGCCAGGAACCAGCCTCGGGACAGATCGGAGAATGTATGATTTTCTCCAAAAATGAATCGCAATCTCGGCGATAAAAATGAATTATGACGATAAAAGATCACCCTAGGAAGAAATTCATTTTTCGATCATCGCATTCAGAAGGCTTATACATCCACCCTCGTTTCGAACACTCCCTCGAGATGTAAAACACCCTATGACGTGATACTATATTTAAAATTTCCTGAGAATTAGCTGAAAAGTGGAAAATCCACTCGTGGTTTTGGAAAAGAATTTTGCATAATTTCGGTTCGTCCCCGGGCGTCGAATCGCGTTTTTCGAGCACGGAAAATGGGATCCTGTGCCGTTCTATGAGGGACTGAGGGAGATCTTTTTTTTTTCTCCCTAGTCGCGGAATTCTCGGCATTCCCAGGGACTTAAAGAACGGTCTTGGAGATCGGCGCTAACGATTCCTTTTACGAGGACAAACGAGGAAGGCCGCTAAACGCGGCGGCCCGTTAAGTCGGAGGTGACGGTCTCTCGGTGGAGGGTCGCGGGCCACGTGGCGTGAATAATGGCCGCCGCGGCGAGAGGAGCTCCGCTGGACGCTTTTAATTTCCGGCACTCGTTTATTATGCATTTCGCGCACGCCCGGGGTCCGCCTTTGACGCGTGCGGCCACCCAGAGACGGATTCTTCCCTTTCTTCCCTTTGACCGTCTCTGCGGTCGCGAGTCTCTCCGCGTCCCGCGGCTTAATCAAAGGGCGCCGCGACGGCCGGCCGCTTCCTTTTTTCTCCCCGACGCGGCCCTTCGCCTCCCTGTAAATAAACAAACGGCCGAGCGGAAACTTCCCCAAAGTCGAGCCGCGACTTCCGCTCTCTTCCTCCTTTCTCTCCGCCTTTCCGGCCGCCCTTGGAACCGGCGCCGTGCTTTTCGAGACTCTTCCCACTTCCCTTTGGGTACTCGAGTCGACACTTTGATTCCACTTAGATCCTCCACTGGCAGACCTTAAGGTGATATCAAAGTGCCGGCTGAGGACCATTTATGAAATTTCTCTGAATAAGGTGCAACGAATCGGTTGAAACTTTACCACGTAATGCCGAGGCTCCGAAGAAGGCCCGACACCCGTGGCGTTTAATTTCCACAAAATTTATTATAATCATTCTGTCTTCGTTTTTATGAATAAATGACATTTCTTGGGTGACGGGACCTTCCTAAGGACCGACATGTTCGCGTGGTAAAATTTCAAATAATTCGATACACTTTATTCGGAGAAAAGTGTAATATGCAGTTGGCACCTTAAGGTGGCATGAAAGTGTCCAATTTCCGTCATTTCTCCGATGTGGGTGTACCAAATTAACATTTTAACACCTGAACTTGGAGGCCTTATAAAGGGTCACGATATCATGAAATTTCAATTTTTTTTTGTTTTGTTCTTTTCATAAGAGGGAGAAGAAAAGATAGAAATAAATATCGGAGTACACGGTTCGCGCGTTATTGCCGGCGATTCAGGGAAGAGCGAAGAAGTGAACGCCTCGAAGCCGTTCGTTCGTTCGGGGTCGTTAATTTCGGATATCGGAGCGGCTGTTCCGCAACTATCCCCCCGCTATCAGAGATACGCTCCGACGTTTCCCATTGACGTAACCGCGGTTTCTACGATCCTCTCTATGGTCTATTTTCCCTCCCCTCGTCACTTCCGTTTCATCGCCGCGGAAATGCTCGATTTCCAAAGGATCGAACGTCTTCAGCGGGTCGACCGCAGATCCGCCGAGACGGGCTCACGGAATCGTCGATTCCTGGAAATTACGAATTCCAAGGAAACTCCCACTTACTTACATTTTCGACATTTACAAAATCTGGATCACAGAGTGCGACTAGGAGCAACCAGGGATCGCATTATGGGGATTAATTCAACGAAATCCACATTAAGGCTCGCGGAATCGTCGATTCCTGGAAATTACAAATTCCAAGTAAACTCCCAATTCCACACATTTTCGACATTTATAAAATTTGCGGCGTAAAGTGCGATGAAAAGCGAGTAGAAACTGCGGTTTCATATTCTTAGGAGGATTAATCCAACAAAAGCCATATTAAGGCTAAATACCTTCCAAGAATCGAACGAGGGCGGTGAAACGCGGCTTTCCGGAGAATTGCAAATTCTAGCTCCCCTATCGCCAGCTTTATTGGCTAACGTGAATCGCGAAAGCTTAAATTTCATTTCGACTCTGGCGGAGTTCGTGTCTCCTTTGAACGGGTCATTTCTATCAGACGATATGAAGCTTCGCCTGAAATTCTGTTCCGGGCTGAAATTCCGGATCTTTTAAAGGAATTACAAAGAAATTCTTGGGGGGCGCGGAAAAAGTGGCGGGACTATTTGACCTGACGACGAGCGACTCGGTGCAAAAGCGGATAGAAAAATTGGAAACGATAAAAACCCGAAGCGGCCGCCCGATGAGAGACCGAGCTTTTTGGCGGACGTTCCGTAACGTCGGGGCAAAGTGCAGAGGAGCAAAGTGGAGCATATTTTCATTGCCGACTTTTATTCCGTTCACGTACAGAGTGGGCTCGCATGTGCACTTACACCGGAAACTCGCACGGCCCTCTCCCTCGCTCGCAGGGCGGATCCCATTTATCTGCCCTTCTTCCGGGGTGCTTCTAAATAATGGCCCTATTTATGCACCCATCTCGTGGTACAAGGTGGACCGGCGACTTTGCAAGAGGTCCAAAACTGTCGCCGAAAGCTCCTCTTCAGGGTCGAAAGGGTCCATTCCAAAAATCCGCCCGCCTGGTTGGTCCAACTCGACCTCCCCTCAAAAAGCTCACCCTAACTCGACCTGTTTGTTTTCTGACGTGCATCCCTTCTCGCAAAAGTGCATCTCGATAGAGGTCGAAAACTATCACCGAAAGCTCCTCTTCAGGATCTAGAAAATCCACCAAAATCTAAATCTGCCCCTCAAGTCGGCTCAACTGGACCTCCCCTCAAAAAGCTCGCCTTACCTCGACCTCTTTGATTCCGCCCCCGCAGTTCGTATACGCACAAGTGCGTTTCTCGACTCGGCGCGGAATTACGCCGGTGAATGGCCGCACCGGTAGTCGAGGTTTCCTCGTCGGCGAGCTTTCATTAAGCCGCATTACCGAGCTCTAATGTGCACCCCCTGCAAGAGGGCGCCATCCCTCGCCGACCAGGAAATGCGGAAAGTGAAATGCATTTTTGGGTCACGGAAGGATTTCTTTCACCGATCTCCAGAATCCCTTTTCGACCGCCGCGGAAAGCTCCGACGCGGTCGGAGAAAATTCCCAGACCTAGGAAACGGGATTTCCAAAAAGCGGCCCAATTTCGAGGGTTCCTTTCTTCGGCGTTAATCCGATTTAAAATCGCTTCTCTCGGCGGGGAGGTGAACTTTCGCATAAATTTCCATTTCATTGGGGGAATTCAGGAATTCCACCCCTGGAAGGACTGGGGGAGCTGCACCGCGACTTTCACTTTCAACGAGATCGATATGAGGTTGATTAATCGAAGGGATGCCGAGAGAGAGGGGAAACTCGAGTAACGTGAAGAGGACCCTGCCAATGCATTTATTAATTTATTATATATATTTTTTTTTTGTTGAATACCTTTTGGGCACGTTGATGCGGTTCAAGGGGACCGGACAGGGGGTCGCAAATTAGAGACATTTCGCGGATTGCGAGACAAGACTACGCAGGTGCACGATGCATATGTATCGTCGACGCCGTAGTATATTAATATTAACATTCGGCGTCAATACCATAAATTTTGCGGCGCAAAACAACATCGCGATGCAAATGAACCACCGGGGGTTGCCGCGAGCGCTCCGTTGGCTCCGACGACAAGCTCGACATCCCGGCCGAATAATTAATGCCGACGAGGTAAACTAACGATGAATCCGCGCCATGAATACCCATCGAGGCCGACTTCGTCGAGAGGAAGCATCCCGGCAACGTTTCTCTTACGCACATCCCATACGCGTGATAAGACCCGGGGAATCCGATGCGTGATAAGGCGGAACACGCGTGTCGCTTCCGCGAAATCCTCTTCCAGCCATTCTCGTCGCCCTGAATTGTTCTCCCAAACTCGGAATGGAAATTCAAGAGGCACTTCTTGTATAAGACTTTCTGGAAAAAATAGAAAATTAAATAAAAATATACGAGAAACGCGACAAATTTGCGCCGCGATAAGATCCTGGGAATCTGATGCGCGATAAGGCGGAATACGCGTTTCGGAATAATTTCTTTAAATTCGAGGATGGAAATTTTCGTAGAGCTTCAAAAGACACTTCTTGTATAAGACTTTCTGGAAAAAATAGATAATAAAATTAAAATATACGACAAACGCGACAAATTTGCGCCGCGATAAGATCCTGGGAATCTGATGCACGATAAGGCGGAATACGCGTTTTAGAGTAATTTCCTTAAACCCATGGATGGAAATTTTCGCAGAGCTTGAAAGCGACCGAAGAGACATCTCTCGTACAAGATTTCCGTAACAAAAAAGAGAAGGTATAAAATAAATAAAAAAACTAAAAATAAACGACAGAGTGCGGCAAACCCGCGTCGCGCGATTCGACCGCCGCGGGGATTTTTGCTTTTCCGGATGCACCCCGCCGTCCGCGGATGCATATCAAATAATTCCGCGTCCGCGCAATCCGAAAGGCCGCACACGGCGGCTTTTTCGTTTACCTTTAAATTGCCAGGGTTTTCGAAAACGCGGCCGAGTTTGTCCGGAAGCCCCGCGTGTTGGCTGACATCAAAGGGAAATAATCGCAGCGCCTCTTTCCCGTTGGGTACCTCCTGAATAATAAATCCGCTAATTAATTTACTCTGGATGGGATATTACATGTTTCGTAATTAAATCGATATCGCGCCCCTCTTAGCGCGAACCTCCGCAATTACGGGGGCATAAATAATTGATAAACGCACTGTCTGCGTAATAATGGAAGGGAGCCCTAATATCGAGTTTACTGGTCATGGGCTCGCATTTCATGCCAGGCTCCCTCCACCTAGCATGTGCACAGCCATATCTTTTCTTCCCCGTGGTTTCCCTTTTTCCATTTTTTTTTTTTTCCCCTCGCCACCCCCTTTTCGAGCAACAGTAATTTCGAGTTATCGCCCGAGCCTCGACGGGCGGGCACGCGCGTGCATTTCCGTTAGGTCTGCAAAAAAGCTAATATGCACTATATCAAGCGAGAACCCAGCGCCAAAAGGGTTCATCGCCTCCAGGATGGACGATATGGGAGGGATTTTTATGGGGACATTCTTTGCGCCTGGGCCGGCTTGACTGGACGATAACGTCAACGCATGTTGCGATAACCCCCTGGGAAGGAGCCGAGCTAGGAAAAGGGCGAAAGGGTTAACCGTAAAATACTATCGAGCACCCCTGCGATAATAAATGAGGAACGCCCCCCTTCTTCCTTTGACGCGATAAGCCGCGAATCGGAATTCCTCCTAAGTAAATGATTTAACCCTTATCACTCCAACCGGCAACTTATACATTTCTAATATCCTTGGAGCGATAAGAGTTAAGTTCCTTAAGGTGGAAAAAAATCGAGAGATTCAATATTTTTGACATGACACCTGAATATGCACGATCTATATTGTTATCTCCAAGTCATGAATGCTTTCATTTTCGGTGATAAGATTTCAAAAGGTGTGAAATAGAAGACGTAGGCGTCGACGCTGTCTTGGATCCATCTAGGAGCAAATAAATATTTTTTTTTAATTGGTATTTCATGGGTGTCAGAACCTTAATTAGAGGTTCTGTAATCATTTAGTAAAGTGTCGAACGATTTGACGCACCTATTTCGAAGACATGTTGTATAAATAATTTGACACGCGGAGGCCACTTTCACATCGCCTTAAGGGTAGTTTCTTGAAGCTGGAATTTGGATGAAATTTCATACGAGGAGAAATGTTCTAAAAATTTTCATTTGGCTAGTATAATCGGAGGAATTTCTTGGGAAGGAATGCCGATGCAACCTGCACCTGGATGGCATCCCGAGGGATTCGCTATTCCGTGGAGGAGAGCAGTTGACCGGATATCGTCCTTACATTGCATTCTGGAGGAGAACTCCATGTCCAGGAAAACCAGTCGAGAGGACTTGCAATGCGTTCGATTGGTCTTCGCGGGGGGTCAGGAAGGAGAAAAGAAGAAAAGGGTATCGATCGGAAGAGCCGTAAATGCAGGACGCCGATAAACATCCTCGTTGCTCCTCTGTACGTAAAAAAGGACTGCCGCAAAAAGTTCCCCTCAGTGGATCAGAAAATCGAGAATGGCGAGGTCTCTAGAGTGTCGACGACATTCCGAATTTTCCAGCCAGCCAAATTATCTGAAATTTTCCGCAACCACCATAAGCACCTAATGGCGAAAACAACGCGCTATTAGTGAAAGAAAATAAAAAAAAACCCCTTTCACGAAGGCTCGCCCTGTCTGCCTTGTATTCGGCGCTTAATTATTAACAAATTAGATGATAATAATAATTAATTACGTACAGGATCGGAAAATCGAGGATCGCGCGAAGTGTATCGAGTATCAGCGATATTTCGAATTTTCCGAAAATTGTTCGGAATTTTCTGCGACCACCATAAACACTGTGGGCATTTACTAAGGACGTAAATAACGCACAATTAGTAGAAAAAGCTCCTTTCATGAGGGGCTCGCCCCGTCTGCCTTGTAGCCGGCCCGTAATTAATAACAAATAGGATGGTAATAAACCGTGACGAGGCAACCAATTCCGATTTTCCAGTAATTGACGTCGGGCTGAAATTTTGTTTGCCGTTACATTGACCGATCCGGGAAAAGCAAGCACCGAAAGGCCTGTGATCGAGGCAAATTGGTCATTACCTTGGTGCTTTTCACCGAGCGGGGGTGATTTGCTCGCCGAGCAAATAACCAGCCGGTCAATCGACTTTTTCCCGAGGGAAGTGCCGGGGAAAGAGACTTTTCCGAAAGCGAAGTCGCCTCCAACATTTATCCACCCTTTTCCCGGGGTCGGGGAGTTGAGAAAATGAGTCGCGACCAGAATCGAAGGAAATTTCCGCGGTAATTCCGCTCAGCGGCCCCGGATGCGGCCCGACCAGCCATAATGCACCCAATGAAGCATTCTTCTTTAAACGCTGAGAATTTTTGGTAATCCCTCTAACCCTCAAATTGCCGAGAAATAAAATAAAAAGAGGGGCTGGGGATTTAAGAAAATGAGTCGCGACCAGAATCGAAGGAAATTTCCGCGATAATTCCGCTCAGCGGCCCAGGATGCGGCCCGACCAGCCATAATGCACCCATGAAGCATCTCTCTTTGAAGGCTGAGAACTTTTGGTAATCCCTCTAACTCGAAAATTGCCGAGAAATAAAATAAAAAAGCGGAAGAAAACGGCTGCTTGCGGAATTTCATCGGTTCATTCGGGAGAGACGGGGATGGCGGATAATTTCGGAGGATGTGCAAACAAGAACGGGAAAGAATGACGATGCCGTCATGATTTATTCCAGGGGCCGAAGTACCGTCGCACCTGTTGACAGGTGCACCTTTGAGTAATTTATGAGAGCGGTACGTCACTCGTCATCCTAAATCATCCAGCGGGTCGAGGCGATACGTCTTGGTCCGGGGAAACTGGAGCGTTTTCTCGGCACTGCGTCGTCGCCGGGTTTATACACGCGGTAAAAGCCAAAATGGCCTACCTATAGCTTCCTCCCTTAGCGATCCAATTACACGAGTCGGCTTCTTTATTTTCACCGCTTCGGACTTGGCTTGGAGATCGCACAGCGGGCCATTAAGCTCTGGCGCTCCTTTTTTCTACGAGCGGAATTGAAACAAATTTTAAGACCATTCGTGCCGTTTCCCCTCCCCGTAGGTACATTTCGTCTCGCAATGAGTAACGTCGAGCAGCGTAATTACCGCACGAGAGAGAGAGAATTCAGCGGATTGCACCCTTTCAGGAAGGATCGTTCCGTTGTTATCGGTGTTCCAGGGTAGAGCCTCCATCGAGCTCCCGGTTTACTTTCCCAACACGGTCCCCGTTTTATGAGATATTTCCGCATAATAGTTACAACTGATCCCGTGTAACTGTGTAGAGCGAGCTTAAGCAGCCGAAGTACAGCTTTGAGCTTCCGAGCTGGGAAGCTCTGTGACGAGGTTATGCACGTGGGATGTGCGGATGCTGTACCTCGATCCGAATATAAAGACGGCGGATTTAAAAGAGAAAATGAAGGGGCTGTTTCTTTTTTGTCCTTCTTGATTTCTCACTTTTTAATGTAATGTTTGCGGGTCGCGATATGGCGACATGCGGATTCCTCCGTAATATTGAGAGAGATGAAGAGTCGCTTTTTTATTTTCGCTGACTTTACAGGAATATCAAAGAGATGGTTGGGTTTCTATACACCGGAGGTGCGTCATGGAAGATACGATTTTTAATTTTTTTTTTTTCTTTTATGAAATTCTTTCGGGACGTTATACGGCGACATTCGTATTGCTCCATAATATTCAGAGATGAAGAGTCTACGTGTTCGCTCTCTTCTTTTTTTCCCGGATTTTACAGAAATATGAAAGAGATGAGTTTCTATATACTCTACGTTCGTGCATAAGGTATTCCACCTCGCTTCCGAATTTAAATCTTCATTTCGTCAATCGCAATATTTTATTATTTTCTCTGCAATCAATGTAGGGGGCCAGTTAAATCACCCTCGAGTTCAGGGTCGCGAGATCCACGGAAAGGATCTTCCCCACGGCGTTCCTTGACTACGAGGACAATCGCGGAAGATCTCGGAGAAAATGTCTCCTGACAAGACAGATGCGGTCCCTCGTGTTTCCAGGCTCGCTGGATCCGGTCCAGGATCTGCTCCAGGACTCGGGACCACCAGCTCTCGTGTGCGTGAACTTTCCAGGAGATTGCCGGAGCACTAGGAGTCCAGGTCCCTCCCGAAGGATGTACATCGGAGGCGGAGGTCCTTGCGCTTTCCATCAGGGTTGACAATCAATGTCTTCTTATTCCTTTATACTCTTTGCTATCACATTCTGGTACATCAAATCTCTATCAAAAATCGAACGAGTTGATTAAACCACGAGTCGGTAATTCGACTAACCGCGGAAAAGTCGATGGAGATCCCTGCGAAATTGATGAAAATTCTCTGGAAAATCCATGGGAAATGTATCCTCCTTCGTCTTCTGAATGCAAAGTGGAACCATCTGTACAAATCCGACAAACGTTACGACGCAATTGGAGTAAAGTGAAACTGTTGAATACGAACCCACGCTATAAGTGCGAAATAGAGGAACTATTTACATCTAGTTGTCTGAAAGGAAACAACTTTAGACCCAGTTGTCTGAAAGCAAACAACTTTATACGCAGGTAATTCTCCCTGAATCTCACTCGAGCTTAAAGGAGAAGGAGAATTCTCGAATGTCGTCATGAAACTCAAAAAGTCTAACCATGACCGGTGCAGAGAAGAAAGTGAAATATTTCTTTCGCTTTACAAGAAAATTCCAATTATTAGGAATATTTTCGTTCCTCCCCTTAATACTCTACAACATGAACCGCGTTTTATTTTGAGAATCAAGTTCACTTCCACGGCGATACCGTCAATTGACAAACCCGCGACATTATCGAGCATTCGGTCATAGATAGTTTGTTTTTTATCGAGAGTGGAAAGTTATAACGCCGGTAAGTGTACTCGACTGTGCGTGTAATCGATAAAATCGACAGGGCGATCGGGCCGGAGTTCGCGTGACCTCGTCCATAGATATAGAAAATCCCCCTATACATAACATATACCTACCTATACATTCACATCGGTCATTCCCTCCATGATAGAGTAGCGATGGGAAAACTCTTATGGGATCAAGAGATAAGAACAATTTCCCGGCTGGAATCCGCGACGCAAGTGACGCCGACGAGTTGATCCCCCGGTTTTCCACGACAAGGCCGAAGAAGACCCTCCGTCCTTTTCTGACATACGGCCCGTAGCATCTTCTTCCTCTTTCTCTCGTCTTCATTCGTCTGGCATGACCCTCCTCTCCACTCGGCCACTCCCGACGCGTGTCCCAAGAGAACCTGGCTGTCCTTCGGGAAGTTTATTCCCTTCTAAACATAGAACAACGTATAATATACGTATAATTTCATATATACTATACATATAATATACGTATACAAAATAGATTACATCTCTACGCAGTCCTTTATTTCATGTCTTTATACCCCGAATGCAGGAATTAACGCCGTGCCGAAACCTCGTTTAAAAGATCGATCCCTTGGCCTAATTGCTCCACGAGGACTGGTTAAAAAATAAAGGGTGGCGGGATTAGAGCCATTGCACTTTCCTCCGTGCACCCCTGGTGCACCCTTCACGGCGGGGGATATTTCATCTCCGGAAACGAAACGCGCCATGCAAGATGCGGCTCTCGGCTCTGCTCTTCACCCCCTGGGAGCTATATTTCGGCACCGAGGTGCATTACCGCAAATCAAACCCATCTTGGGAGTCGACTATAAGCAACCTTCTTGTTTCTCCTCGGCAACAAGGTCGGGATGCAATTCAAGTGGGGTGCATAGAGGCGAGCTCTTTCATGCTCCACTCGATACGCCGACTTCGGGTGGGACTCTTCGAGGGCTGCCTGGTGGAGGACCCTGTGTGCACTAAATCCTTCACTTGGTGCATACAGGTGCATGAATGCATCGATTCCCAGGGTCGACCGAACCCTCCCTGAATGGGTGCAACGAGATCGACGAACGTTCTACAAGTGTCGGCAATTCCTCCCCGGGATGGTAATTACACTGAAATTGCAGGTGCGAGGTTGTCCAGAGAATAATTACAGTTCTTGTTGCTATATCTCTGTCACTTCCATGATACGTATCATTTATAAACGTGGAATAATTGTGCCTTGGATATTAATAACTGCGTTTTTGTTACGTGATGACGTCGAGGATTGAATCAGGCTGATGAAGGTAAGAGTCTTCGAGGTGGAGGGGCTAGTCATCCGATATTGTTTCGGATATTCTGGTGTCTCTGCGTTTGGTTTCTGTCGGCATATGTTTGTTGAGAAGCTATCGAGGTCGATATCGGTGTTTGATGACTCGTGATAAGCGATATTCCAGCGATATTCCGGGCCCGATTTCGGCCTCGTACGCGCTTCGGGCGTCGACGAGGCGGACCAAGATACCAGGACTCGGGATTATCCCTGGTCGATCCTCCGGTTAGTTGCGGGATCCCCAGGGAACCGCAACATCGTCCTCGCGCTGCCGAAGGAGAGTGATCGATTACGCCTCATCGGCCCTGCCCTCGATTGGATTAGACCTGGTCAATTATATTTGATTGGGATTTGTCGACATCGCGCCGCCATTTGCGAATTTGCCAAGTCCCAGGTGCCGGAGGAGCTTGCACGTGCCTCGATTACCGGGACCCCCGGGATAGCCCTGTCCCGGTGTTCCCGGAACATCGCATTATGTCCGATGGTTCCTGAATTAGGATCCCGAAAATCCGGTCCAGGGTCGTTCATGGATGAAACGTCCTCGAAAGCTCGCGACACGATCTCAGAATGACATGAAACTACATGCACCGTGACTATCGCGATCATTCCGTTCATCCATGCCGTTGCATCGATGCTCTTATTTAGTGTTTCTGAAACCTTAAATAATGTACGATTGTTCATTAATTACGATACTGAAAATCCGGTCCAAAGTCGTTCATCGATGAAACGTCCTCGAAAGCTCGCGACACGATTTCAAAATGACATGAAACTACTGGTACCATGACTATCGCGATCATTCCGTTCATACACCAGGAGATAAAACGAGAGATATTGCATCGATGCACTTACTCGGTGTTTCTGAAACCTTGAATAATGTACGATGGTTCATTAATTAAGATACTCAAAATCCTGTCCAAAGTCGTTCATCGATGACACGTCCTCGAAAGCTCGCGACACGATTTCAAAATGACATGAAACTACTGGTACCATGACTATTGCGATGATTCCGTTCATCCACCAGGAGATAAAATCGTCCATGAATTCACTTCCCCCCTGAGGGATGTCTCATCGATGGCGATCTTATCAATTAACTGGAGATGACGCGAAGCCTCTTCGGGGCTCATCCGGTCCGTATCGCGACATTCGCCGATTCCGAGCTTTCGGGGATACGTGAGGGCCGTAAAAGCTCGAGTTGGTCCCTCGTAACGACTAAGGGAAAAAGTTTTCCCTGCTCGACGGATCGTTAGGCTCGGGAGGATCCTTTTTCGGGGAGACACCGATCATCGAGGAGAGCCGGCGAGAGAAAGCTCTGGGATCGGGGGACGTGCGGAGAAGATTAAGACGTCGGCTTCCCGGCCCTGAAAGCTCGTCGTGATTCCATTAACTCTTTACCCTCGCAGTTCCCTGCTCTCCACGAACTTCCTCCCTCGAACACCGATACTCTTAAAACACGGGACCCGTTCCTTCCTCCACCCTTAACAAGGTTGTCGAAGGTAAGGCGACGCGAAGTGACCCTTTCGCAGCTTGCAAGCACAGTCTTTGATTCCCGACTCCCTTATCACCTGTATCTAAAAAGAAGTAACAAAACCCGATACATGGCCGCCCCCTTACACATTCATTCCAGATCAAGGAAATTCGATATTAATCAACATTTCATGAAATGCCCTTACGTGTCGATGCTTATCATTCTGGGCATGATTAGTATCATTTTATCAGCATTAAAAATTAACCGAGAGAGTTACACCCTGATATTAGGGAAAGCTTTGAACATCCTCGAAAAATCGTTTCACTTATATATTATATTATATCAGTTTGATAAACCTCCCAGGGACATGAAAAAGATCGGATACGGACTGGTCGAGAGTCGTCATCGACTGACAGTAAATCTCTCGATCGATATCGGGGGGAAAAGGGGGTGGAAAGCCTCGATAACGAGGAAGAAGCGGGCTCGAATTTTGAACGGCGATTATGCTAAGCTGCAATTGGCCCGCTACGCCGCGGTAGTAATAAACGTTTTATTCACTCATGCGGCAATCCATCCCCCTTTAGCGATCGCGGACGCGTTCCGAACTCGTTTTCCCGTTTGCAACGACCACGTTACGTGCCGCCACGTTTACAGCGCTCGGCTCTTTGCAAGTATGCAACGAGCACCCCTGTAAAAATCGGCCAAAGCCGCAACCCGGACGCACCCCCTGCGCCGATAATTCCGTTTAATTCGATCTACGTGTCCGATGCTCGTCGACGACGCTGCAAAATGCATTGTTAAACCCTACCCCGTGACCCTGCCATCCTAACTCGGCACTCGTTTCATCAAACTGTATATAAAAAAATTGTAAAAAAAAAAATTGATATTTCATGGCTGTCGGGACCTTCCGAGTAACTTACGCTTATCAGGTTGCAATGTTCGAAATGATTCGGCACACCTCGCTCGGAGAAATGTTAAATTAATGACTGATATTTCCGATGCCATTTTAACGCCACCTTAACGTTACGCAGGTGACGACGACGCCGACGCGTCGATACGCGCGAACGTGGACGAGGATCTATGAGCGGGATCAGCGCGATTAGATTAGGACGTGACCAAAAATTCGTGTAAGGCATTAAACGTGATTAGTTGTTGCCTGCGGCACGTAAGGAGGCCTGGAAGTTTACCTACAATGCAAATTGCGGATCAAGGAGTCTCCGAGGAGACGAGGGTAGCAAATAGTCTCTTATCAAATGTCAGGAGATAAGTCAGAATCGTCAGGGATCTCTAGTCTGATATTTGGGTCGATTTCATCGATGCCTGAATTTTAAAAGCTGTCTCCCTCGAAGTATCTATTTCATGTGCACATGACTATAGGAACAAACGATCGAAGAAGAAATTTTTAGTTTAAAATCCCAAGGGTGGTTTAACCCCTTTAACTCGATTTAGTACCCGAGTTTACAGGGCACGTAGATTTAAAGGGCCTCGCGGTTGCAGTCGCCGTTCCAAGGAACGACAGTGATAACGCATCGCGAGAAAGATGGGACGAGGAGGAGGATTTATGAGCGAAAGCACTGATATCGGACCCCCCGCGATCTGGTCCCCCGGGAATAAGGCGTCTGTCTTCGGGATGCACTTTTTATCGGCGCTCTCAGGGAGCAGTGCACTCGTCAGGTGCATCCGCGGTGCGGACGATGAAATCCGCGACGTGGGTGCCATCGGAATTTTACGACATCCCTTTTCTGCATCGGCGATGGTCGCCGTCGATGAGACTTCTTAACGAAGCATAGAAACGAATCGGGGGAAATTAATATCCTCCCCGAAAGAAGGGAAGGAAGAAAGGAGCCCTTAAAGATGTAAAGAGCACCAGCTCGAAGATTAGAGGAGCCGATTGCCGTACCCGTCGACGAGACCCGGTAAAAATGGAAAAGTAATAAAAATGTAGCCGAGCCTCGATTACCAGAATTAATTGCAGCGTACGATTTCCCCATTAATTAACACAAAGTTTCGGGAAAGCTCTCTTACAGTTTAAACGATATCCGGCCTGAGGGGCACCCCTAGACTCGGGTCGGGAGGAACTTGGAAGTGATTTTTCTCCTCGGTGAAATAAGAACAATCGGTGGCATAAGACGGTAGAAGTTTCATTAAAAACTGGAGATCGGGTCTGAGAAGGGACTTTTTATTGGGCCTTCGCCGTATTTTTCGGCTTTTTCTTGTACTTGGGGGAGGATGGACCAGGGATGAGAATCGGTGATGCTTAACGTCGTCGTTCGTCTTCCACCTCCGGGGGTGGAGGTAAATCGCGATCGCTACCGGAAACGAGGAAAAGCTCTCGTTATCGAGACCGCGTAAATTCCAGGGTGGAGTCGATCGCACCTGTTAGGGGGGTCGAGGGGTGGGAACTCTGGAAAAAGTGGCGGCTTCCGTGTTCCGATCGACTGGATCTCATTACGGCCTTAAGAGCTTCGTTTAACGGGCGTGTAGTCGAGGAGTACCGGCGTTATTACGATCGTATGGAAGGGGATGTTGGTATATCCGCGTATCGTGCACCCCTTCCGGGGCATCGCGGAGGTTTTCGATGCCGTGATAACGCCAGCTGGGGTTATCAGTTGCGGTAATTCGGCCCTGCGACTCGTTGAAATTTTTACGCCCCTCGCACTCGTCGTTAACCGCCACATCGCGTGTAACGATCGCGTAACCAGTAACCAATGGACGGCCCGGAAACGCACCCCACTGCAACTCCTGCTAGAAATTCAGAACTTTAAATCCCTTCCGCAGGTCGAGGGACCCTTTAAGGACGTAATTAAACTTGTGTATATCCCTACGAAAGTTATGAAAAATTGTTGGGGGGGCCCTTTAACGACCCGTTTAAAATTGCAAATTCCTTCGCGAGTCTTGAAAAATATCGGAGAACCCTTTAAGGATGCATCTGGTGCGGCGCGCTCTTAAAGAACGTTTTGATTTTACCTTTTGCATCGAAAATAGTACAACACCGTTCGTACGACTTCTCAAAGGGTTACGCGAGAGAGACAAGAAAGATGCCTCGGAAATATTTCCTCCACTTCTTCGGAGTGGAATTTCCTGGCCCATCGATGTATCCAGGAACTTGAGGAATGAAATATCCTAGACGAGTGACTTTTGCGGGGAGGTGCAAATCCCAGATTTCCCGAAAACGAAGTCAGACTTTCAGGGCGATCAATTCCCAGGGATACGGTATCCTGTATATAAATTCCAACAGTGATCCGTGCGTCGACCTCGAAGACGGGTCATAATTCACGAGTTCCCGGGAATTTAACGACCCAATACCACAGCCGGAAGCTATCAAGCGAGCCTGCCAAAGACGTGTCGAAATTCGCTAAATAATTTTCATTATACGGCCGGAAGACCCGCGCCAAAATGGCGGCGGGGCCGTTGGGAAGTGTCGCCGACGCGGCTCGAATACGCGAACAGCCCTCGAGGGATCTCTTCGGGGAAGGAACGACCCTCGCGAAATGAAGTTCTAAGGCCAGCGATCAACTTCCGGCGATATATGTCCATCGATTTCCAAGAGACCGCGTAGAATAATTCCGAAACCACCGGTGTCATCGGAGACGCCGCGCGTTCTCCAAGATGGCGGCGAAGACCGACCGGTGGATCCAAACGTACAATAATTCCAATGATTCTAGCCACGGGCTCGCACCAGGTCACACATCGTACAATGAATACGCGATCGAAGCCTCGCACGAAATTAACTAGATAATTTTCATTGTACGGTTGAAAAGCCCGAAACCACCGGCGTCGTCGGGGACGCCGCGCGTTCTCCAAGATGGCGGCGAAGACCGACCGGTGGATCCAAACGTACAATAATTCCAATGATTCTAGCCACGGGCTCGCACCAGATCGCACGTCGCCCAATGAATACGCGATCGGAGCATTTCGCCTGAATTTAATTTTCGGGGAAATATCGCGTAAACGTGTCTTTGCATCTAAACGGAGTCCCGGCAATATCCGCGGAAAGGGCGTCCAGGAGAGGGTCCGCTTGCTCCACCGTTTCAATTTCCAATCCGGCGTTTCTGGCTTTTCCGGGCTCGCCCCTCTGTCTCTACTTTCGCCGATCGCTTTCCTTTTTCGAGAAAACCCGGGCTCGGTAATTGTGCACTCGGCGACCGAGGAGGCCGCCGCTTCCGGTCACGGCCGAGCTTCCGGTGCCGAGCCGAGGGGCTTTTCGAAATCGCATTAGAGTCTGGACGGACGGTTGCGCCATCCAGATGGCGGAACCTATCCGATGGATATCCAATTAGCGTCCCGGATATACCTGGGATAGAATTAAGCGTTAAATTGAACGTCACGGGGACGTTATCCCAAAAATGGCCGCGGGGATGACGCGAGCCAATGTCCCCTGGAAGCGCCGCCAAGTCCACCGTCGACGGCGCTAATTAATGCAAATTCATCCGCATTAAAAGCATCGTCCTCGACCTCGCATGCAGATTTAAGGGACTCGGCATCCTCCTCGACGCGCTTCTCGATTCCGGGGACCGTAGGTGGAACCGGACCGTTTCATTTGGCGTTTCGTCCCGCAGTTTCGGCGACTCGAATCGACGACGCCGTTCGCTCGACAGGGTCGAATTGGCTCGACGGAAAAAAAAAAAAAAGAAAATTACAGGTTTCCTCTCGTTGTTTCCCCTCGATTTTTCTCCTTTTTCCTCCCCCGAATTACCGACGACGGCCTCGACGTATTCGCGCCGCGACTCCGCGCCCTCGTCGACGGCGAATCCAATTTGTCGACGAGGTCGTGTACCATTGACACGTGAAACTGTCTCAAGGATTTCCCTCGTGTCGGCGGTTCTTCCTGCTTGCCATTCACGGGTTCGGTAACGGGGCCACGCTTTTCTTCGACGCGTCGAAAACCTCGCGGATTGCAGACGCGGACGCGTAGTCGGGTCTATTGATAACGCGAGGAAGATGCCGCGATATCGGGTACGAATCTCGAGGCAGGTTTCCGGCTTAGGGACATTCATTCCTATAGAGGGATGTTTTTATTATGGGATGCCGAGCCGTAGTTTGAGGTAGATGGGTCTTGATAAGCCCGGCAGGAGTGGTGATAACGGAGGACGTCTCGATTTCTGGGCTTCCTCCTTTCTCTCCGGCAAATTGCGAGATTTCTTCCTTCACCGTAAAACGCTCGCCCCTTTTTCAAGGTTTCTTCGGGGGGAGGGTTTACTCCCCTCCTGATAAGCCCGCTATCGACGGGCCACCCTTTCGGATGTACCGAAACGTTTACTCGTTACCCCGTAACTACGCTTATCAGGCTGTATCGGTGTCGCGGTGTTTGCCGAGTCGAGTCGAGAGTACGCCATGTGAACGCTCGGAAAATCGGACTGCAAGTGTCACGCCCCGTGCACCCATTGATGGATGCATTGTCCCAGCGATTGCGAGCACTTTATATCCGCCGAACCGCCCGGAAGGATATTTCCGCGACGGCGGATATTCCGCACGCCGATCTCAGGGAAATTCCCTGCGAGTCGGCGGAACGATCCTCCATTACTTGTACTCCGGCCCGGAAGTGAAACATTCGGAAGGGAAATTTATTCCCCTCGGTAGAGGAAATCCCGAAATCGTTCCCGCTTCAGTCCTCCGAGTTTCTTCTCTCTCCAATATATTATACAATAGTGAATATTCAGGGTGGGATATTACACCGATCCCCCAAAAGTTCCCTGTAAGCCGACGAGAGTCCATCGTCGATGCTTCGATCCAGCAATCGAAAGTTCACACGGAAAATGTACTTTCCGCTAACAAGGAAACTATCCCAGGTCGATATCTCCGATTTGATTTCTTTTATAATATGCTATAGTAGACTAAAAACTAAGCGACACCTATTTTTTTTTATCTCCCATTAAACACTTTAAGGGGGTGAAACCACCATCCAAAGCAAGGCATGTCAAGGGACGATGTTCTGCAATGTAAACGTTAGTGCCATGTTGAGTTTCGTTTGTGCCATTTTCATTTTTTTTTTACATAAACCAGGGCTGTTAAAAAAAAATTAATTCCGAAAATTACCATTTTAACGTTTTTAAGGTTCCGGGGGGCTCTGAATTTTCCTAACGTCAGAGAACCCATGAGAGTCGAAAAATCCGAATTTCCACGATTTCGGAATTGGTTTACCTTTTTGATCGGCTCCGGCTTTTGTAAAAAAAAAAATGCCACAAACAAAACTCAACGTGACGGAAACGTCTACGTCACGGAAACATTCAAACAAGCCTGTTAATTTTGTTTGTGCCTCAAACTGGATTCCAGATTCACACAGCCAGCGCGCGCGCATGCGCCTGCAGTTATCGGCGCGTCCACCCTTTCGAAATGATCATTTGCCGAAGCTGCAGCCCCGAATTCGGTATCGCGTCCTGAATTTAATGCCGGGACACGTCGGCCGTTAAAGGGAAAAAAAAAAACAGGGAAGATACAAACAAACAACGGACACGCGCACCCGCGTCCACTGATTTCGAGCGGTTGCGGCCGTAACGCTCCGGCGTCGATTACCACCCATGATTGCGGTTCGTTAGCAGAAAATCGCGAGCGACGTCGCCCGTGAAGTACGCCTAAACATTGCACTAGTGCAC
The DNA here is from genome assembly GCF_000612105.2 of Orussus abietinus. Classification (NCBI taxonomy): domain Eukaryota; kingdom Metazoa; phylum Arthropoda; class Insecta; order Hymenoptera; family Orussidae; genus Orussus; species Orussus abietinus. The sequence continues at coordinate 179,510 of NW_019395990.1, forward strand.
ACACGGGTTCATACACAAAACACGGCTCTCGGCCACGTTTCAAAAGGCCGGATCGAGCCGGAAGCCCGGCGGCGGGATAACGAGCGAAACAGGCGGTGTCTGATAAAAACCGTGGGATTTTTCGGCAAAACCGGGGAAACATTTCCCCCTGGTGGAAGTCGCCGAGTCATGGACGCGGAATTCCGCGGAGGGTAAGATCGACCTCGGGAAAAATCCGCCGGGAAGTTTCGAGGGAGAAATTTCTCCGCGTAAAAGAGCCATACGGAGGGGCCATAAGCGAGGGAGGTTTATAGTTTATTGACCTCTCATGGTTTCCGCGATTACTTAAGGACCATAAAATCCAGGATTTATGGGCGTGGAGTTTTTTCCTGCCTGGTTTCCGGATTTCGGTCTTCCGGTCGGCCAGAGACGGTCAGAGGTCTGCCAGGATAGAACAGAGACGTTCTATCGAGATGAAAAGCTCCAGCGGCGGCCATTTTGGTACCGCGAGATTTCGCCAACGTTTATGGGAATTATGAATTAGGCAAACGAGAGGAGGAAGTACTCTGGACTATATCTTCTATTGCCTTGTTTTCGAATTTCGATATTCGGAACGGCAGGGACGCTCTTTCGAAGCGGGCACCAACGGCGGCCATTTTGGTACCGCGAGAATTTTGCGCCCCCGCCGCCCCTTTCGCGGCATTTCCCTTCCAAAAATGCCCGTTCGTCTTCCGCCTCTGTTGGGAATTTGGTTTTGGCAGTTCGAAGCAGTTAGACAAGCCGAAGGGAGGCATGAAAGACCGGAAGTGACGCGGACGTATTCGGCGCGCGTACGCGTCGGAGCCGGGGGGAATGAGAGTTTCTCGCGGGGGTGGATGTAAGGGAGTTCCCAGTGTTGCGTGGATATCTATACGGAGAGCTCTCACTCCTGGAAGCTCCTAACAATAATCTACATCTAACTTCTGCCTCTTCGGGCCGTGTGCCCTCGTCGCTCCGGGCACTTCCTCGTTCCGCTTCGCGGGGGGTCGCGGGGCCTCGGGGCAACCGAGGGGAGCAGACTAGTCGAAGTCGAAGGCGGACCAAGTTGAACACTCCCTACGTCCATAGTAATTTAACCCACCCCCGGAAGCGTTTAACGGGAGGGTGCTAATAAATCTCAAATAATTGCACCGACCACCGGAGGCGTCGTTCCTTGATTACCCCACGTGGGAACTCATCGATAAGCTCTGAAATTAAAATATCCGCGTTTCTCCATCCGCTACCTCTGAGATTCCCTTAAAGACTTCCGCACACCCCTTGGTACGTACACGTAGGTATTTGACGAGGAACTCCACCGAGTTTCGCGACGTGGTGCCTTGACTTCCGGTCCCGCTCTGTATTTACACGAAGAGACGAGGGCGGGCGCCATTTTGGCCAGGAACTTCCTATTCCGCGTGCTGACCTAGGGCAACCAAATTGAGGGTAGCTTCGAGGGTAAGGGGAGGAAACCATGAAATTTCCTTCAGGTTGTTTCCGAAAATAGCCATTAAGATAGAAAAAGGAAGCGATGGACGGCGAAACGACTTCTTGCGGACCTGGAGGACCTCTTCGTCGGGGCGAAATCTCGAGGAAGGTGACGTGGATGCTTCTCTCCGGATTCATTGCTTCGGACGACGTAAGAAGGACCGTGAAGTTGGACCGCCCTCGACACGTGTCCTCAGGAATCCCCGTTCTTGACGTAAGGGGGTGTGACGACGTCGGCGACGATGAGCGTCGATGAAGTTCCCCCAGAGGTGAACACCCGAACTTAACGGCGATGTCGACGTTCGGTCGGCTGCATCCCTCTTCGGATTCGCGACCTGCCGTGGCCGATTATCGATATTCGCTCGGGTCTGGATTTCTCGGAAAATTTAAGGGAAACTCGAAGAGCCCCGAGACGCCTCGCGAGATCCCCGGAAATGGGAGAAAATCTCGTCTCGAGGAGAGCGATGCATCTGATTCGGGGCATTCTGGACAATTTGCCAGCCGTCTTTCTGGATTCTATCAGACTGGTGTTTCCTACATTTTCCCTCGACTCGAGTGCTGAGAGACTGCGAGGCGGAATTACGCGACGCCATTGAGGGGCGGTAAAAAGGGACGAGAAGTTGCAGATTGCTCGGCGACGTCGCGACGCCGCACCCCCCGAGAGCTGGGGATGTAAATGGGTTAAGGTCGCGAAAGTTTCCCCGCGCTCCGTCCTGGAAGAAATTCCTGCCGCAGCGTCTCCGGATTCCGCATCGAGACGGACCGGAAACCAACTTCGCCGCTGGAGACTCTCGGCCTCATGGGGGGTGAAACTTCGAGAATCGACCCCTCTAATTCGCCGGAATAATCAATCCGAGTTAATCACCGTCGATAAGAATCCACTAACTCGGGATAAAAAAGGAGCCGGAAAAAATGTACAAGGATTTAGAAAAAGGAAAACCCCTAAAAAAAGTTTCGCGGAAAATCTTCAACACAATCCGAGGAGAATTTCCGAAGAGGTTCCTCGGAAAATCAGTGGAAATTTTTTGAAAAAATCTGCAAGTTTCGCGGAGGATCTGGATGAAGATTTGTTTCGTTCCTTTTTCTTTGGCTGAATTATGTACGCGATGCGAAAACCCTTTTCAAGGAAATTGCTTTCCGAGGGCGCTCTTGGTTCGTGTCCAACGATGGTTAATGCGGGGGCGAGGAGCCGTATTTAAACGAAGCGGGGCTAATTAAACGTAATGCGCCTCCTTGTTCGCCAATATGGTGGCCATATAAATTTAAAACCGGCTTCGTTTCATCTCCCGGCCGCAATACGGTCCGGATATACCGTAAGCGTATTCAGGAATTCCGTGTAGACTGTTGATCTTGCTCTTCCGCGCACTGTTCGGGGATACATTAATAATACGGAGTGGTATCTAACCTAACCTAACCTAACCTAACCTAACCTACGCCGGCACCTACTTTAACGTGGGGTCGAAGGGGGTGCACATACCCAGCCGGGGCATACGGTGTAATACAGTACCCACGGGTGTGTACTCGTGTCAGACGTGGGTGTGTACCTCTCGGTACCACCTCCGAGTCCCGTGTGCGTGCCCCCGGCCCTACGGGGTGGTTTGCCCCCATCCCATTATCGAAGAACCGCATCAACCGAACGAACGAGAGACGCTTCCTCGAAAAAGTGCCCAAGGGGTTGAACCGGCGCCATTTCTGCAAACGTCGAGTCGCATCCAACGACGCCCCTGTAATGGATATGTAAACTCGGATATGTTACGCAAATGTCATTATTCAAGGGGTAGGAAGCGCAGAGACCACCCTGGTCCTTAATGTCTGCGTTTCGGGAATGCGCCTAGCAAACATCGAAAGGAAAATGTTGAAATTACGAATTTATGGTTGCAACGATCGTTAGGCTCTAGATTGTACCACTTGGGGCAACCGATGTACAGAGAACCACGCATGCACTTTTTAATTTAGAATGCAGTTCTTTGTCAAGATGTATCAAGAAAGACGTATTTAATTGTTAAATAGCAACGATGCAACCAGGAGTTCGCATGGCATCCAAAAATGTATTTATTTCCAGTTAAAATATTGTTCGTGTCTCGTTGTACTTCACTTTCATTGCCTTATCACCTCCGAAGGTCCAGTGGGAAAAAGAAACCGTTTTAGTCGAGGCAACCGCGTTAAACGGCCTCGAAGGCCACCGTGAAAGGGTTCCAACCCCTGAGTGGACGCACCTCTGAAACGCAGCCTTTGTTTCTACGGGCGAAGCTTTCCATCAAGCGCAGTGAACTTTTTGCTTCGCCACGAAAGAATCTCTTCTGGCATAATGCGAACTTTTCTCGGCGTTCCGTCGAGCGCAACTGAAACACTCGTCCATTAGGAACAACCTCAGACACGTGGAGGCCGTTCTACCCCCTGCGAGGGAACCACCCCCAAGTTCAGGCGAGTTCTTGTTCATCCATGGGGAAATTCCACGTAACATGGAAAGGGTCAGAAAGTGTTGGACATGAATTTCATTTTCGGTGAGACGATGCTTCCAAGGGGTAAGATTTTCTGACACACCTCATATGAATGGTGGAAATCCACCCCCGTAAGGAACCACCCCCAAGTTCAAGGGAGTTCTTGTTCATCCATGGGGAAATTCCACGTAACATGGAAAGGGTCAGAAAGTGTTGGACGTGAATTTCATTTTCGGTGAGACGATGCTTCCAGGGGGTAAGATTTTCTGACACGCCTCATATAAATGGGTGGAGATCCACCCCCGCAAGGAACCACCCCCAAGTTCAAGGGAGTTCTTCTTCATCTATGGGGAAATTCCACGTAACATGGAAAGGGTCACAAAGTGTTGGACATGAATTTCATTTTCGGTGAGACGATGCTTCCAGGGGGTAAGATTTTCTGACACACCTCATATGAATGGGTGTAGATCGACCCGATTCCTCGAGTCGCGCCAACAGAGCGGGAGCGGCGACGCCGTGGTCGCAATCTCGGCGAGAAGGGTTCAAGTTTTCGGGGTAAAGAGGGATTTATGCTCGCTTCCGGCCCCTACGGGGCGGCAGGTGGATTCGCGCCCCGGGGAAGGAGCATAAATTTAAATTCAACGTCGCCACGGTAACTACCGCGGCGCTCCGCGAATTTATGCCGACCCGAAGACTCGCGAATCTCGTTTCCGCGATTCGCGGAGTTCCGCGATTTTGACTTATCTACCCCCTCTGAGGAATCCGGCACAAGGTGCACTTATTGCCGGGGAAAGTTATACGATGTAGGTCGTCGAAAGGGAAAGCGGCCCTTGATTTGCGGTTGCATCTATGAATTCCTCCCCGGAAGTTCAGTCTCTTGAGCAGTTCATCGCGGAATTCCTCATCTATCTTCAGAACGCGAGCATGCAATGATATCGAGAATTCATACAATCGAGGCGAAAAATTGCGATATAATTGAAAGTAAGTGGATCGAGTAATAGGAAGCATCCCTTTAATTTTGGGTTCTATCTGTGAATTTCCCTCTCAGGAGTTCAATCGCTTGAGTGGTCGATCGCGAAATTCCATATCTGGGTTCGGAACGCAGGATTTACTGATATCAAGTGTTAATAAAACGCGGATGAAATTCCCAAGTAAATTAAAAAGGAGACATGCATCATCGAAACTACCCTCCGATGAATTCCTCCCCGCGGACAGCAGCAAGTGCAATCTAAACCGAGGATTTCCCCATCGGAAATCGGATCGTAGACAAAACTCAGAGAATATACCTTAATCCCCGTGCCGGATTCGAGGAGAAAATCCGAAACCCCGTAATTGGCGTCGGAGATGAAAGCCCAGCGGATTGATCACAGCTCCCTTTTGGCGGTCGAAACCTGCGCCATTATTTCGGAAGATAAGGAGCCCCCTACACCTGTCGCCAGTCTCGAGATTGCGTTCCCATCTTCGAGGGAATTTTCCCGAGGAAACTTCGCCCTACCGCAGAGGATTCGGTGGTATTAGTCGATAATAAAAAGCAATATCGCGTCCAAATTGGGCGGGGCAGGTCGAATCTCTTGAAATTCCTGCGGCGAGCTTTTGCGCGTAGGCGGCGGCGAGACCGAAGCCCCCCGAGTGGGCCGAATCGTCGCCCCGTGAGTGTGAGAGAGAGCGACCCATGCGGCGCGCCGGGGGTGCGAGAGAGACGCACTCTGACCCGTTCTAGCCGGAGAGGGAGAAGCACCGCGCCGGTATCGGTAAATTATTTTGCCCGTGTACGTGTTGTCGCAACGCTCATAGATTTCATTGGCGCTCCCTTCGCGGCCTCGAGTCACCGGCGGTCGGGCTCTTTGATTCATGGCATCGATAAAAACCTTTGCAATTTGCCGAGGTACCTCCGACCGATCCATTGTCGCGAGCCCCGACAGTTTCCCGGGCGCACCTACCTACACGCGCAAATAAATAGCCGGTTTAATTGCAAATCGGCGTGATTTAACGGCGGCCATCGCCGAAATCGAGGACCCCCGTAAGGAAGACTCGTCTCTTTCTTCTCCCAAGGGGCGAATTACGCCGGCCTGAAAATCGACAACCCCCCAATATGAAGTAAAATCGCCTCCACGATTTCTCCCCCACAAAAAGGACCTCCCACGAATCTCTCTTCCAATCCATGGGTCTTACCTGCAACCGGGGATATTTTTCACCCCGATCAATCCCAAAATGGGAAGGATTTATACCGCGATATAAATCCCGAGAAATCGAAAGAAAACACCCCCGAATTGCGGCCCCGGGAAGTGTCTCGAGGAAAATCCTGGACCGCTATATCGAAACACCGGCGCCGAGTGCACCGACACCCACAACGTTGTGTAATTAACGCCAGTAAATAACGCCATGCAACTGGGGCGTATTTACTTCGGGAAACTCGGCAGTGTTCGTCGTCGTTAGCTCAAGGGCCGAGGGGTGTGTTGGGGTAAGACGTTATTTTCCGGGGAAAAAAGGGAGTTCTAGGGAAGAACACCCGCGGGGGGTCCTCTAGGACGAGGGGCCGGGGGGGTGCTTGCGATCGAGGACTTTCTTTCGAAAGCTCTGGAGCAGTCGGGGTAATTTACACGTAGGTGTCTCCGTGGCTCCCCGCCAGCTCGTCGACACTCCTCCCTTTTGCGACGTCCTTCTTGCTTTTTAGGGATTCCGTGCCATCTCGACTTACTGTCGGTGTCGTTAACCCGCAGGGAATCCTCCGCACGCGGGGATGTTTCTCCGGAGGTCGACGTGACGACGGAAAGGGGACGATGGGAAGCCCTCCTCGGCGGGGGATCGCTTTCGTTAGGACTTCAAAGGGGATGTTTTAGGGCTGTTCAGTCAAGTTCGGGGTGACTAGGAATCGACTTTTGTTCTCGGGTGGCAGGAATCGTCATTTCGCATCTGGGGAGGAAAAAGAAACGTGGCGGTGGGGTGAAGTTAGATCCCTTAAGGAATAAATATGAATATGACCCGAGAAAGACGCATTGTTCATGAACACTTTTTTCCGAACTGGGTGCACCGAATCGTTTGAAATTCTCCCACGCGAATGTCGAGGTCCCAAGGAAGATCCTCACCCCCATGGAATTTCATTTTACCTCGAAATTTATTAGAAACATTTTATCAACATTTAACAAAGTCTGACATTTCACGAGGGATTCTCTTGAAATCTGTTTATAAATATTAATTCGTGGGTCATTTGAGATGAAGTTTCACGAGGGACGGGACGTTTCTTAGAGCCTCCACGTTTATGTAGTAAAATCTTAATCGATTCGGCAGGCCCAGTTAGGAGAAAAGTTTCATAAACGATTGACCCCTCAGACGGCGGTTTCATATCGCCTTAAAGGACTCGGCGCGAGGGAAAAGCAATTTGTATTAATTTCCCCGGGAATTAGGAGTCACGTAGCCGGTCGCAATTAAAATTTGCATAAACTAATTTTCCCCGGCTACGACTACCCCGGGTTCGGGCCTCTTCCAAGTTTTCCGCCCTCCGAAGGGGTGGCTCCGGATCGCACCCCCCAGGACTCGGAAACGTGTCACCGAGGACTCGGCCAGGAATAACGAGGTAATGACTACACGCGTCGTCGAGCTCTCTGACGGCCTGCGTGACAAGATACAAAAGTAGGGAAAGCGGAAGAGAAATTCCCAGCCTCCCTCCTGGCCTCTTCTGGAATTATTCCGGAACTGGTAATTACACTTAACTTCCGGACTCCTGAGACTCCACGCTCGGATTCCGCATCACGGCGGGTAATAATCTCGGCATTGTGATAATGTTTCGCCGGGAGTGACGACTTCGTTACAGCGGATGGCGAAGTCAGGAGGGTGTAAAGTCGTTCCGCGGGGAACGCCACGACGAGGAACCAATGGCGGAAGAGGAGCTCCCGGGCTGCCTTCAAGAGACCCTCCAGTGAAAAGCTCCGGATTAAGATGGATCTCAATTAGGGGAATGAGATTAGGCGGAGGCAGGTGGAATTCCGGGGACGTAGCCCGGGGGATGGAGTTACGCCGATCCCCTCGCGCCACTTCTTGGAGATTTCAATTTCTACGAGGCATCCGTGTCGATGATAATCCGGAGCTGGGGAACGCCAGTCTCTCCCTTCGTTGTAACTATTATTGTACGGGTAAATTGGGATATACACACATATATATATTTTTTAGAAGTCCATAATGCAGCAGGGATCATTCGTTAAATTTCAGACTCTGATTCACAGTGAAGCAGATTGCGACTGCCATTGCGCAGGTAAATTGAGTATTTTATTTTTTACAAGTCCATACAGCTGCAGTGATTATTTCTGCATTACATTTCAGACTCTGCCTGCAGATAATTCCTGGGAGGAAAAATCCCAGATACTCCTCAAAATCGACCCCCTTCTTTCGCTTCGCTTCCAGACCGTCTTTTTCGTTCCCCGGAGTATGATTTATTAAATCGAATTAAATCGAAAGTAATCGATAGAGATAGTTCCTTCGAGGCGGACCAAAGGAATTACGTAGCAGCTCCTGGCGATTCAAATTTCCACGGGAGAACCTCCTTGAATCGAGGGGATGAGATTTCCTTCTCGAGTCGCTCACTATTTCACCGAGTACTCTTCTCAGAAGAGAGGGAGGGAAAAATGGAAAAGGCGCGATAAAGTGGTAGTAACCCGCGAACATACGATAACGCTTCCCGGGGTCGTTACTTTAACCGGAGCATCTCTTGAGGAGTTTTCGCCAGCCATTAACATTCCTTTTCCTCAGCCAGTCGTCATAACGCTTTTACGTCCGCGACCGTGACTCGTCTTCGCCTCTTTGTAGTCCCTCCTGGGTTGCCACACAACAAAGTAGGTCTCCTCCCTTTATGGCTCGTCCTCCGACTTCCTCTCTGTTTCTTGCGGTCTGAGATTAAGGCTTCCTGATTCCAGCCGGCGGCGTCCTCTCCGAGGCAACGACTTCAACTTCCCCACGGCATGCACGGCCGCATTAATGCACCCGACAGAGGCCCGCGGAATTGCGGCCGTACATTACGCGGAATTGAACCCCTTCGAGCCCCCGAGAAAACTTCGGAAGAAGTTCGCAAAGACGCGGGAGGAAAAACAGCCGAGGAATTAGCCACGGTGGGAGGGAAACCGAGGAAACCTCCAGGATGAAAGAAACCGCTCTCACAATTAGATCGAGACTCCTCCGCCATCTCGGAAAGGATTCCTCAAAGGACCTCCACCTCTCCCTAATCAACGGAATATTCCCCAGGAATTGGGAAACTTCCGGGAGCGCTCCAACTTCCCAGCGAGGAATTTCGGCTAGGTCCTTTTAAATGATATCCGTCATTCATCGTCATCTCGTGACGTTTTGATGTTTTGGAGCCAGGATGAGTAACTTTGGTACCTCGGTGTTCATTAGCTTCGGGCAATTAAGGCCTTATGAAAGGGTTATTCTATACCCATAAAACGTGAAAATATTTATTTTCGGAAATTCGAAATTCATCGTGTTTGCAATATTTCGGGTACTATAGAAGTTCGACTCGTTTATTTGCACGATTCGATCTAGATTTTCATTTTCGTTATCAAGGGGAGTCCGTATACACCTGGCGAGGCTTCGTTCGACGCCTTGCGGAAGCTGTGCGGTTCAGCCGCGGAGGGGATGCGGACCGGGATGGAAAAAGGACGGAGAAAGCTCGGTTAGAGGTGGTCACGGTGGGACGGAGACAGAAAGCAGAGAAAAAGCCGGCAGATAAAAGCTGCGCTCTGTAACAAGCAGCACTTAGTCGGGCTGACTCTCGTGGAACTTTAGCTAAGTGGCTCCGCAAAGGCCGCCGCGGGACCTCTGATTAAGTGCGGAAATATTCCAGATTAAACATTTTTAGCCCCACCGCCGGCGATCCGCCACGGTATAACTTCATTTCGAGAACGCGGAGAGACGACCGAGGAAATAAATCCGCCTGGAAATACAAAGTCTTAAGAAATGTGAAAGAAAGGGGCTCGCGCTATCTCCTTATCAAGGCAACTTTTCGCGTTCGCCATGACAGTGATATCAACGAAAACGCTGAAATCGTGCGGTACCTCCATTTAAAAAACGCGGAAAACGACCAGGGAAATGCAAAGTCTTAAGAAATACGAAAAAAAGGGGCTCGCGCTATCTCCTTATCAAGGCAACTTGTCGCGTTCGCCATGACACTGATATCAACGAAATCAGTGAAATCGCCGAAATCGTCGTGAGGTAACTTAATTTAAAAACACGCGGAAGAGGAGCGAGGAAATAAATCAGTCTAGAAATGCAAATCCTTAAAAAAAAAGCGAAAGGAAATGGCCGGCATATTTCCATTATCAACCCGTTATCGCGATCGCCATAGCACCGATACCATCGAGGTCGACCTCGCAATCGGCGAAATCGCCGGCGACGTGTGCGTAAGGTTAACTAATTAATTATGAAACGTGTTCGCCAATGGAGCGAATCAACAGGGCGACGAGGTCGACCTTTATCTCGGGGAAATTAGTTTACTCGCGGCCCACTCCGCCATTGCTCCCCATTTTCGGGGGGAATCTTCCTGATAATCCCACCCTGTCCCGAGGGTGATAACTCCACTTGATGTGCAAACTTTTCCCCAGCAGGCGTGGTTCGTTTCGAACCTTCTCTCCGGTGGTTCCGGCGTTTACGCCACCCGCGAGCTTTTCCGCCCCCGGAAGCCCCCGGAAATGCGCGGAGCGCCGCTAAATAAGCCATTAAGATAAATAAACCAGGAGACGGTGCCTCGGAGAGGGAAGAAACTTTCCGCGCGGGCTAAAAACCGCCTATAGGGATTTTTTTCCCCTAGGTCTTTCCCCGAAAACTCGAGTAACGAGCTGCGCCGTCCTGCGATGATTGCGGAATTAACCACGGATTGGCTTAATAATTAATTATATCCACCCGAGTTTTAGAATCAAGTCAGGTATTTCTAGTCGCGTTATTTCAGTCCCAGAATGCCGGAATATCGGGAAATTCCTACAGTAGGAGGTTAGTTTCCGAAGTTCGGATTGTTAAGGCTCTTTGAGAGGAGAGACGCTTTAATAAAAGCGAAGGAAAAAAAAATTGCAACATGTCCTGGGGACGATCAATTTCCGCGATGAAGTCCTCGGGTGAGCTTAAGCCCGTAGAATTCCGCAGCCGCACGGCGGACGCTCCGTCGAGCCTTCCGCAGCGGGATCGCGGAAACGGCTCGGTCCAATAATTCCTCTCCTTTTTCCTCCCACCTTCCACTCTCTCGGAAATAATCGAACGCTTTGTCAGAGTCCTGCGAGTCCCGATAATCCCGCCGATAAGTTTTCGGCTCCCAGGGGAATCGCGGAAGCCCGGCTTCCCGCAAGCGGAGAGACGCATTGCCTTGATTACTAAATGGAATTATTTCTTGATTTCATTATTTCAGGCTGATTTACAATCCATTCTTTAACGTCATCATTAGACCTGACGGAGATTTTCACCTGTCGCGATAAAAGACACTCTTATTGAATCCTCTCGATACCGAAACTTTTTTATTTCTTTATTTAAAATTCATTCGTAAGACACTTTTTGACATCGTCTTCAAGCTCGACGGAGATTTTCACGTGTCAGGATTAAAGAACACCCTTAATGAATCCACTCGATTTAAGGCGAAAGGGTCCTGGCCCTTTTCGCCACGTGGCGAAGTGGAAGCTCCAGGGATTTCTTTTCCTCAACGGAGATGCCAGAAAAAGCTCAAAGGAGGTGCCATTGTGGACGCGGCTTAAAGCCTAAGATAATAATACCGAGGCGGTGAGAAGAAACGATGGGCGCTGGTTTATAATACCCTGCCGGAAGATTTATAACGGGTAATATCAATCATCCACCGGGGTGAGAAAGAGAGAAAGATGGAGCCCCCGCCCCGACCACGCTGATGGTTTTATTGCGTTTTCTTTTGTATCTGTACATGGCCCGCCATGTTGCTTAATGTACTACAGGAAAGGAGGGGTAGTAAGTCCCCCCTCTACCCTACTAAAAGGAAGGAAGAATTTTAAAATAAACTACCAGATTAGAATTCCCGTCTCGCAGGGAGAGACTCGCAATTTTGGGGAAAGGGTTTAAAAGGGGGACTTCACCCGGGAGGAATTTAAATCCCGGCATTCGGAAATTTTCTCGGAGGATCCCCTAAGGCGAGCGACAGAGACGGCCAGGAATTGTCGCCTCGCTTCGTCTGGCTTCCTTCCGGTTAATTCCCCCCGCTTAATTTCCCGGAAGGAAGCTAAGGAAAATCCGGCCATCTCGATCCACTTTAAGCTCCTTTGAGAGGTGTCCTTCGGATCCCGCCGTGCCTGCGGGATCCGAAGGAACGCACATCCGGGATCTCCTCCGAAGGATTCTTATCATCCCCCTTTCCTCCTTGTTTCCGACTGCCTCTACATTTTCTTCCGCTTTCCCGGGACTTTTCCTTTCCCTTGCCGAGGTCCTCGCGACACTTTCCTTCCGAAATGAAAAAAGATGAGAGGAGGCGAGCAAAATGAGAAATGAGAAAAATTCGACCGTGCTTCCCCCAGGAGGCGCCGCGAAATCGAGGGGTTTAATGCGCGCGCTTAATCTCGGGACTGCGATTAAATCGTAATCGGATCCCGCGATCCGATTCGGTCCAGCCGCGGATGCTGGAACGCGTCCTGTGTCGCGGTTTACGGTTTCCGGTTTACGGTTTAGAGTTTCCCGCCCGAGGAAACCGAGGCACGCACGTGCGGGGGAAGATTAATCGAGGGGATCCTTGATCCGCGTCCAGCGATGATCTCGAATCGAATCTCGTTTCGTTAATCCGCGCGGCGCCCTTTCGGGGACCGAGAGGAGACCGGAATGGCGGAATCCCCGGGAAATCGTGGCGGTTCGGCGGCCTGGCGGAATCGCCGGATTCGGATATCCGCTTTTACTACTTGGCCTCCGTCCGGACTCTCGTAAAGGTCGCCACCTTCATTCGATTCGAATAACGAAAGCGCGGCTTTTTCGAGCGGACCGTAAACCGCGGAATCCGCGGGGAATCCGCGGACGATTCGCGTCGTTTCCCTTTCTTCCCCCCGTGACAACGACCCCCTCAAGGGGCGGCGTCTCGTAAAAAGATCGGAAACCCTCCCAATCCCGAACTTTATATTCCACCCTGTCGCCTCCTGGAGGTCTCACCCTCACGAAACTACCACTTGCGAAGCTCTGGTATCCAAAATTTACCCCGGGGCGTTTGAGGGGTTCCACCGATTTGCATAACCGAAAATTCGGCAGAACGACCGTTTTTACTTTCTCAGGCGACAACATTAGTTTGTGCATTTTGACCGGCTTGGAAATGGAAATTCGACAGATGCGAGACTGAACGACACTTTTCACTTTTTCGGCGTGACAACTTCGGTGGCTCTAATATTGGAAATTTACCCCGCACCGTTCGAGTATTTTCAGCATTTTGCAAACGAAAATCTGTCACGCGCATTCGGTGAACGACCCTTTTCACTCTTTCGAAAGGACAATTTGCAAGGCTGTACTGTCGAAAATTTTACACCGTATCGTTCGACCCTTTCGAGTATTTTGCGAACCAAAACATCGGTAGAGGCGCTTCGTGCACGACCCAATTCCCTCTTTTGAAAAGGCAATTTTCAAGGCTTCGCTGTAAAACTATTGCAAACTGAAAATTCACCAGGGGCGTTTTACCGATCTCCGGTATTCAGGAAAATTTTCAAATCTTTCCATCGAGGACAATGGTCCCCTTCAAGTTTCTTCCCTCCACCTGACTTTATTTGGTTCGTTAAACTTGCAGAGACCCATTCGAAATTAAACAGTACAAGTTGCCCCGATAAAAAGAAAATATCCCTTTTTATTAAAATCCCCCTAATTTCTTCTAAATACTCTAGCTTCAATATTTGGCGATTTGCGCACATGTCGCCATTTTGAAGCCGCGTCTTCAAATCGACTGAATGCCGACTAAGCAAGGAGCCAAATATTTGGACTTTCTCCTTTTGACGTGACACCAACTCGAATCGAGCTCTCTTTACACGTACTCCGTGTACTTTTCCACGTGTACCGGGTTTACATGAGCGCAATTCCTGGCACGAATGCCTGCGCAGAAATGTCGCCCCAAATTCGAGGTGCACATCCGGTTCCTCCATTCGAGGATCGCGGATGTTATTAATGATTTGCCGAGGAGCGAGGCGCCGATTAAAGGCATATCCAGCTAACGAGACGTGGCTCTAGCTTCCTCGCAAAGGTCCCGGGGAAATGCAAGGAGAACCCCCGGAAAAGCTCGGGAGGAAAATCGAAGAGCCGCGTGCTCGAATCGAAGAATTCCTCCTGTACTTCCGGTTCGACGAATCCGCCCCTAGGAGTCGGAAAACGGAAGTCGCGGGGTGCCCAAGGTGGTCCCCAAGTTTTCCCCTAAATCTGGGAACTTTAACGATACAATTTACCTTCTTTACCGGAACCTTGACACCCTCTACTCCCTATATCCTATAACCGGGAAACATCCAGGACTTCCGGGGGAAGCCAAACCCTGCTTCCGGTGATATTACGAAACTAAAGGGGAACTGATTTCCTTCCAAGCTTTACTTTAGAATTTCAATTTCGCGAGGTAAAAATGTCCTCAAGCCACGTCGTTTTGAGGTTAGATTCACGAGATGGGGATGCAAAGATCCGAAGCGACTTTTGCGCAATTGTTTATTTCAAGTGAAACTTTTTATGCAACGGTAATAGTAATTCTCTTCGTTTTAGAGATTTCGCCTCCGGGACGCATGACCTCCTCGTATCGATTTTGTAATTATTTGTTATAATTACAGAATTATTTTGTAATAATTACAGAAATTCAGCAAACAATTTAACAACTGTGTACGTAAAGTGTCGGGCCACTCTCGCGTCACTCTTATCGGCAATTTATTCCGAATCACCGGTAAATATGGTAACTCGAGTAATTGAAAATAATTAAGAACAATTAATGATGCTCTTCGGCTTAGAGGTTTCCCTTCCAACGGCATCCGATATCCTCGTACCGATTTAGTAACGTAATTACGGAAATTCAGCAGACAATTTAACAACTGTGTACGTAAAGTGTCGGGCCACTCTCACGTCACTCTTATCGGCAATTTATTCCGAAGTACCGCTGAATACGGTAACTCGGGCAAAAAGGGCCGAGCCCCGGGGTCCTAGTTTCCGGGGTTTCCGGAAGGTACGCCGTCACCGGGCCAATTATCGGGGCCGGTAGGTAGAGAGCTCGGCAGGGGAGAGTCACGAAGGGTGAAATGAAATTTCCCCTAGGCCCACCCCAAGGACTGGCGAGCGCCAGTCCGTCGACGAGAGCTCTCTCTCTCCAAGCCGTCTTCTTCTTCGCGTGACGCCTCGTTATCGCATTAGCGAGAGTTTCCGATCCAACTTCCGGTCCCGCTCGATCCTCCGGCGCAATTTCGCCCCTTATCACGGCCGAGGCTTACCGGTATCCAGGAATTACCCCAAATCGTTTGGCTTTTAATTACCGAAATCGGACTCGATCATACCTCGCATAACACGGGGGGATCTAATGAAATTGCCGAAACATGCCGCCATATTTAATTTTCTGCAATTTCAATTTCTGGTCCTTACGTTTATCATTGCACCACTGTCGATCTAAAGTGCGAGTGATGGTCTTGATCTTGCAAATGCAATCAGGTCTTGGGTTTGGTCTTCCAAATTTTGCCACGAGATGGGTGATTTTCCGCGTGGAAATGTTTGATTATTCTAAACTCACCGAACAGTCGGAACTTTAATTGTCCGGGTCAGTGTCAGGTCTTGTCGACCCCGTGGGGGTGACTCACCCCGTCGATGGAAACCACCCCTTGTATAAGCCGCGGAGTTGACCAAGTCGAGCGAGCCAAGCCGACTACCGAGTATCGTCCCAGAGGACTCGGGGAACTCCGACGTACTCGATATTATCTTCTCGGGGCTTAACCCTAACCTGGTCTTCCGGTCTTCGGGACTTCCGGTGGACCAAATTTTCCCTCGCTACCCCATGCCGAACGAGCCGGCTTGGCGTTCATCCAGAACCCTGGGGGAGGAACCTCGCGTTCCGATGGCTCCTCCGGTTTCACCCCTCGGCGTGCACCCTCGTAATTCCCGCGTGCATCGCTGGATGCACCCCCTGCACTGTGCACCCTGCATGCACTAGTCGCCGACGAGGGATTAAGCAGGCAATTGTAATTAATTTAACGTGAAGAACGAGGTATCCCACCTGGTGGAGAAAGCTGCTCGTCGCTCGAAGAGGGCGCCCTGAAGAGGATCGGCCGGAAAGCGAAGGCGTCCTCTTCAAGGTCCTCTTCGGGACTCGAATTCCCGAGTCTTCGAGATTTTCTAATCCTGCGTCAAGGTGGAGTAAAACTCATCGAGGAACTTGATTTTTCTCGAGGACAACTAATTCCTCCACCTGATACTCTACCTGAAGCAGATTTAAATTGAATGTTAGTTAAGGAACTTTCTTTGAAATACAAATTTTCAAAGTGTAGGGACCTTCCGAAGACACTTAGAGGTTATGTGACAAAATTTCAGCCGGTTCGGTGGGATGTTCTTCGAAAAAAGTGTCTTCTTCTTCTAGTCAGGTTTAAGGGAGGTTTCGTCCACTGTTAGTGCGGAGAGTTTGAGGAGGTCGATGCGGAGAGAACCGTGGATTATCTATCGAAGGGCGTATCTCTTCAAGGTGGACCACGGAATCGACGAGGCTTATCAGAGAGGATCCCACGGAAACGTCGACAAGGAATCGTATCGCGCGTTCGTTATCACGCGGACTGGAACCGCTCGCCTTCCGCGATTTCCATAATCGATACAACCGAATGCGGCCTCAAGAGTTCACTTTGTCGCCAAGGTGTGGATCTTCGCGATAACCCTCCACCCCTCCTCCTCCCCGTTTTCACGTTCCGTGTCTCTCCTCCGTTATTTCCCGGGAGGAAATTCCGGCGCGGAACGGCCGTTCCGCGCCCCGGACTCGGAACCACCCTAGCCAGAATCGAGCCGCGACTCGATGAGCCGCTCCAGGAATCGAGCCCGACAGAAATGAATTTTATTTCCTTTATCTTTCCTTTATCGTCCTGGTACATTTTGGCCCGGCTTCAAACTCTCCGAGGGGTCCGAAAAATTATGAAATACGGCTTCCCAGAATTCTATTGAATTTTTTTATCCGTATTGGGAACCTTCTTGGCTTCCGTTCCAGGAATCGAGAAGGAACCGATCCCCGACAGAATTTAATTTAATTTGAATTTTTAGTTTCCGATAAATGGATCGATCATCTGTAAGCGAAGTACAGCTAAGGTCTTGAAGTCCTGCCGTATTTTGGCGCAGGTTCGAGATTTTCGAGAAACTTGCCAAATTGCGGAAAGTGGCTCACCGGAGCTCTGTTAAGCCCTCGGATTCGTGGCGGGAGTCTTTCTGGCTCGGAGGATCTCTCGAGCGGACTCTCCGCGGGGGAAACCGTTGTCTTTGGGCGGAATTTCCTTACCGAATCATTTCGAGAGATCCTTCCAATTACTGGCAGGGATTAACAGGTACCTCGGCCTGGAGAGGGGATTCCGAGGGCTTAGAGAAGCAGGCAACGTCTCTCTCTTCTCTTTTCCGCGCCTTTTCCGCCTCCTAGCCCTACTTTCCCCCAGGAGTCCTTCGAAAGGACCCTCGATCCTCCCGGATGATTCAATCCGCACCCTTCCCCCGCAATCGCGCCTCCGAAGACTGCCTCCTGAACATCTCGATCCAAACAGGTTCCCTTTGTACCGCAGGCGAGTCTTCCGCTGCGGAAGGGCGGCGCAACAAGTAGCGCCCTCGATCGAGCAACCTCGGCTTCCAGGATCGTCTCGTTTAATCTCGAGATTCCTCTTAATCGAATTATCAGGACGTCCGAATGAGCTGCTTCCGGAACCGGATTTTTCCCCGCAGCCCTTCCGCCTCCGGAATCTGAATGGATGCTCGGGGGATACTCTCCTCCGGAAATAATTTTTGGAACAATAAATAACAATGCGTATTCCAAAATCCGCGGCGGAACCCCCTCACAGTTTTGTAGTTCCCTGGAAATCCGCAATTGGCATTTCTTCCCCGGATGCGGAGAGCCCCGCTGCTTTGTTCACCGCCAGGAATTTCGGAAACGCAGCGGTTCCGCATCGACGTTGCGCCGTCACTCCGGCGCACAATACCGCGTTACTTTTCCGCTTCATAGCGGCTAATCGGAAACAAGGGGAGAATCGCGGGGCCGGAAGAAAACCGCAGCGATTCGTTGCGCGGAATGCCAGGGCACGGAGGATCCGCAGCGATTTCGCCGTCTGGTGAAAAACCCCGGCTCCCCGTTCGCCGGATGCCAGGCCGGGTCGCATTGTTTCCGCCCTGGCCCCCGGTGCGGGATTTTTCCGCGGGCGAACTCCCGTGCGCGACTTCCGCCGAATTAAGTGGACGCGTCGGGGGAAATAAAGGACTCTCCCGCCATGCCGAGCAATTACCTTGGAAAATGATTAAACCCTCGAAATATAATGCGTCTTATACGGCCGACTTCCGGAGGAAGCCCATTCGCGTTTCACTTTGCACCCTTTTAGGCCACCCTCGTGCGGAAAAATTATGCGGCAGCCCTAAGTCTACAAAGAGACTAACGAGACACAATCAAGTCTGTCTACTCTAGGAATTTAAATAAAATTTCGATCATCAATTCGATCGCCGACTTCGTAGTCGATTAATCCAAACTCGAATTGGCAACCTTTCAACCCTTTGCGGTCGATGCCGCCACAGTGACGGCATTCGTAAGTCGTCGTAGAAGTCATTAATCCCTCAAATGGTGGAGGAAATTATTTTTTTGGACCACATAGATGTGCGTCATGTGCTCAATTTGCTCCGACTAGCTGGTACTCCCGTCAGAGAAATTTTCTGATCGCAAAGGGTTAATTAGAATATCTCGAGTTGATAATTCGCCTCGCGGGATACTTCTCCGCCATTTTGGGGAACCCTTCGAAATCATTTTTTTCTTTCTATTTTTGAGTGGCCCGATTTGAGTGGACCTCCACGTGTCCTGGTGCACGCGCTGCATGAATCTGGCGCACTAAGTGCCTCGTAAAAAAGGGGAGAAACAGCCCCGTCGTAGCGACCAAGTTTATCTCGGAAAAGTCCCGGCGCGTCGCTCCGGCCGGGAAAGCTCCCGGTAAAAAGGAGGGTACAGCGCAAATGCGCTCGTAAAGCTTCCAGCGCCGTCACGTCGGCGAGCTGATTAATCCCGAAGGACGAAACGACGAGTTAGGTGCACCCCTAATCGGGAGCCCTGACCGAGGGTTGATTACCGGGAGGAAAAGGGATCCTCGGGAAGTCATTCTCCCTTAAAAAGGAAGAAACCTGCGGTAGGAAAAGGGACCTCTGATAATGACAACGCGACCTAGGTGGACCTTCCGGTGTAACGCTTTACCCTGAAGTCCCACCTTCCCCGAAGAAAGGGTGCAGCTTGATCGCCGAAGGTTTTCCATCTCTCTTTCGAGGTCCTGGATCGGAAAAGGGGGAAAAACGGGGTGAAGTTCTCCCTTGAAAAGGAAGAAACCTGCGGTAGGAAAAGGGACCCCTCTCTGATAAGGACAACGCGACCTGGGTGGACCTTCCGGTGTAACGCTTTACCCTGAAGTCCCACCTTCCCCGAAGAAAGGGTGCAGCTTGTTCGCCGAAGGTTTTCCATCTCTCTTTCGAGGTCCTGGATCGGAAAAGGGGGAAAAAACGGGGTGAAGAAGCGTCTATGGGTTTACTCGTCTCGGCCCAAACGGGAGCTCGGAATTTGGAGGTTAGGGCGCCCCTGGCCGGGGGTGGGATCGATTCCTCCCCCTTCGCGGCTTTTACTGTCGCCCCGGTTCACGCTCGACTTCCCGGTGTTCCCCGATGCAAATGGAATTCCTGACAGAAATCGGCCGGAAACGGGGGAACCGCCGCGGTTCCGCTCCTCCACGCAGTTTCCCTCCTATCCGCTTTCTTCGACGCGGTCGACCAATTGCACGACGAGCTTCGTTACCGTCGATTGCTCGTTTTCGACGCCCAGCGCCGTAATCCTTCCCCCGATTCCATGCACGATCGTTTCTTACAGAGAATATGTCTTTTCCTTCATTTACGGGCCTCATTCCGGAGGGAGAAAAAATTCTTCCTAATTGCGGCAATGCAAATTAACGATGTGCGAATTGAAAGAGCGAAAGTGGGAGTGCACGGTGAAATCATTAAATTCCCAAAGTGATGACATTTACCACGGTTCCTTGAGACTAGGTAATTCATATTTTTTAGCGACATTATCCGAAAATGATAAACGAGTACCATTTTTAATACGACCGCGAAATGCAATTATACGAAAAGACCGAGATACTTTTAGATGACAAAAATCCAGAATGTCGTTATTTATTTCTCAATATGACCTAATTGAGTAAATCTGCACTTTCTTCCAGGAAATCCTGATCGAGGTAGGAATTCTTCCCGTTATCGGAGCAGACTGTTACCATTAACAAAATTAAAAGGTCGAGAGGTTACTGATATGAAGGTGGATCTGGGGATCCCTTTGTCCACTCGCTGGTTCTTTTCCAGAAGATCTTGGGTGTCGTCTAGGAATTTCCGCGTTATCAGGACCCTGGTGAGATGGCTACCCCCGACGTATCAGGGAAAGGCGCAATTTCGTATGCGCTCGGTGTAACACTTTCGCAGTCCTCGCGGGCTTCTCAAAGACAGGAACGCGCGGAATTCTCGGAGGGATTCTTTTTTCCCGGGAATTCCGGCCAAGATTTCCCGCCGGTGGAATTCCTCGGCGGCGTCGCTCGAGAAACGTCACCGAGGCAGGAGCGAACCGCGGCGTGAACGTGCGTCTAAGTAACGACCAACGGTGCATCCACCGAGGGGGAATTTCCCGACGCCTCTCGCCAAATTGCGGCCAATTTCCTCCCCGGGAATTTGCAATCCGATATTTCCTAAAGGACCCACCCCAAAAACAGCTACGAGACACCTGCTTAATGCAAAAACGCGTCCCATCGATTTCATATCTCTCGAAACGATTTTTCCTTTTTTCTTCTCGCCAATAATGCGAAAAAATTTAAATAATGAAAATAACGCAGATGAGGCAAATGATGCAGATAATGTAAATTACGCAAATACTCGGCACTTCTCTTCGGCCTCATTTTTCTCTGTTTCGCGGTGTTTTTGAAAGTATAATGGAGGAGCCGGCCCCGAAGGAAGGGCGGAGATGTTCGCCGGTTTCGGAATTGCTTCCTGGCCCCCGGAAAAGCAGGAAATTGCGGAATAAGCGGTTGATCAATTTTCAAAAATTCCACCCCCGCGATCGGGGGCGGATATTAAAGGTCCTACCCGCGAGGACTTTAATTATACTTTCGTAAACAGTGGCGACAGGTCGTCGGGAGACTTCAATCTCCACGGCTCGAGGAATCTTCCGTCGATTCATCTTAAATGTGACAGATTATGCCGTCACTCGGGGAACGAAGCTCCCCTAAATGAGGTTTTAGTGAGGCCAAAAATAGCGCCGCGGCACCTTGTGAACGGGACTTGAGGGGAGACTTTTCTCGAAAACGCGAAATACCATATCTCTCGCGATATTTCAGCTAAACTGCAGAACGGACTTTCACGTGATTGCGGAGATCCTAATGAAGGTCTTGGAACTCGTGAATGGTCAAAATTTGAGAATGTGAAAATGTGAAAATATGAAAGTGTGAAAATATGAAAGTGTGAAAATGTGAAAATGTGAAAATGTGAAAATGTGAAAATGTGAAAAGTCCTCAAGAGTTGGTCCAACTACTCGTATGCAATATCTTTCATGCTAATCTATTCGTACGCGAGAAAATCCGTATGAACTCGTGAATCGGGCCCCTGATCCATGTCAGGAAGGGTCGACGTATCGACTGGGTCGCTCCATTGGGAGGCCATCTTAAAACCACTTAGCAACTCGAACGGCTCGGGTGGACGTTGAAGAGTCAATTTTAACTTTGCTGGAAGCCCGGAGTTCGGGTCCCCAGGGCTCCCAGCACTCGTGGACGCGGACACAGGGGTGCAGGGGACTCGGGTGTATTTTTCCGCAGGGGCCCAGGGACTATTTGTAAGTTTCATAATATCGAGGATCGCGGCGCGCCCCCTGGAGGGTGTCTGTAAATAAAGTATTTCATATCCCAGGGCGGCGGTACCCGAAAAATATTGCGGCGTTCATGGCGTCCGGCCGCCGGAACTCGGGCAAGACAGAGAACCCGGACGGATGCTGGGCTGCATCTCGAGGGCGGCAGCTTTCCGCGCCGGGGGGTGCCGAGGGCGACCTCTCGGGAGGATCTGCATCTTTAACCATTCCTTCCCGTCCAGGGTGCCCGGAATTGGGGAAGGTGAAAGAGATTCTCAAAGTTTCACGCAACGACCGAGCGAATGTCTCCGGTGGACGGCTCCTGGGTATCGGAGCCCATCTTCGCCGATTCTATCCGGATGATTACCCTGTATGGACGTCAATGGCCCCATATCGCGCCTTCACTTTTGACCTGGGACGTCTAGATGCATCTTTGAGGGGGGATCTTCGTAATTTGCGGGCCTGCGAGGACAGGAAATAACGCGGTCCATCGGAGACACGCACGCGTGGAGGAACGAGCGACCGACACCTGGACAGGAAGACCGATTGACCCGAGAACATTACCGACAGATTGATGGGGATTAATGGAAACCAGGGATGGGGATTAATGACTCCATCCGGCGATTTGCCCCGGGAACTGCGTTGCCCTCCAAGAGGGAGCGGGAGAGGCTCGGAGGGTGAGTCTGGCTGGTCATCGGGGGCAGGCATCCCCTGGCTGAAATTCTTGCGAATTAATTATCACCCCCTTCGGGTCATGCTTCATCCCGAAATGGAAACGTCCACCTTGTTCTCGAGCCCTAATTTACGAGGAATATTTCCAAGGCGTGCGTCGATAAACCCATCAAAGAAATTCCTGATAACGTCAACCGCGAGCAAATGATGATGACTGTAGCCAAATCAGCTGGTTCATCTAAATCTAAGCCATTAGATACGTTACTGGTTTCTGATCATCATCTGATAGAATCATCTAATCAGAGCCTGGCTCGGGGTTAGTGGGTCTCATCAGCTCCCTAGGCTCCTCCCAAGTGGGTATATTTCTGGACCTCATCCTGTCCCACTTCTGGATATCATTTCCCGTCTTTCGAGGATCCTCGGCAGCTTTTTGCCGGGTGGAATCAGAATTCATTGGGGGGGTGGGAGATCGATCGGCACCTCGGGGTCTCATCTCGGGGCGGCCAGGAGATCGACGCCGATTTCCCTGGGATGTCGGCACCAGGTGCTCGCGTTTGTATCGGCTCCGGCTGATGGGGGGCGCCGGAAAAACGGATTCCAGATTTCAATTTGTCGGCGGAGCCAAAAGCCGATAAATGCCGGCGAGCTTACTCGCGTTCCCCTTTCTGCCCCCGGATGCTCGCCCCCGCCCCCGGGGGTAGAGAATGGCTCCTTCGACGGCGAAAACGCTTTCGCCGTGCCGCGAGATCGCGCCTCCTCGAGGGTCATCGATTCCCAGTCGATACTTCCCCGATATTACCCCCGGAATAAGGGTTACCGGTATTAAAAAGTAAGCTATAGAACGGGAAACGGAAAACGGAGAAGACCGAATGGGCGGCTCGTTAAATTGCCTCCCCCTAGAGGGGAGTTTCGCGTTATTGCGACGACGGAGAAGGGAAATCGAGTTAACGTTCAGACCTTTAACGAGCCGCAGTCAACCTCGAAGAAGGCCCTGAAATCTCGGGGTCTCGATCTCAGATCGCTAGGCTAGTGATCAGGCTTTCTGGTCACGGCCTCGAAGAACGTAATTCCGAGTGGGTTACCTAACGAATGGACCTGCTCGAGTTGGGGCTCTCCTGGCTACTCTGGACTTCAAAGCGATCCCGAATGCACTGGACAGGGACTCGGAAATGACCGACGGTACTGCATCTTGACTTGCGCCGCACTTCCCGTGAAAACGGGCCATTAGTCCGACAGGAGAAACCTCCCCGAGGACTTCGCGGAGGGTGACTTGGCTTTCGTACGATGACGGACCGGGAATTAACCCCTTGACTTACAATATCGGGTGAGAGACGTGGTATATCAAACGGGCCAAACGTGAACAAAACGTATGAGACTTTGAACGTTCAGCCAAACCATGAAATGGCCCGATGTATGACCGACACTTTTATTTATGGCACGCGCTATTTGAATTTAAATCGTAAGGCAAGGGGTTAATCTTCCTCTTTCCGATGCATCCCTCCATCGGAACTCCAAATTCACCAACAAAAATGAATTTTTATTAATGTTACGTTAAACAGTTTCAGGCCTCGGGAGATCTCGTCTGCGGAAGAGACGGCTGACTTTTTGTCAAAGAGAAGAATTTCGGTGGGTTATTGATTTTCAGATTTTAGGAGATGCTTCCAGGTCCCCGATCGACGAGGCGGTCAAAGGACTCGGGTCAGTGTCAAGGGACGAAATTAAAATTAGGGAAGAAACGTGGATTTTAATTAAGGCTACTTTAAGAATCTCCGGGAGAGACCGATGTTTCTTCGACAGGGGGAAAAATCGCGGTGGATGTTTGATTTTTAGATTTTGGAGACGTCAGGTGCTCCCAGGTCCCTCGACAATGCGGTCAAAGGACTCGGTCCTGTGTCGAGCGTCGAAATGAAAATCGGCCGGGACGTCGCTCACCTGGGCGCCATGTTGTATGATACCGCGAGAGCGGGATGATTTATTACCTAATATCAGCGCGACGCCCCCGGCCTGGGGCGGCAATTCCCATCCAGAATTTCCAATTGAAAGTTTGACGTTAAAGGATCCATCGCCGGGAAACGCCGGCGAGATCAGAACGCAGCCAGCGCCAAGGTCGCCATCGGGAAATCGGAAACTGTCGGCTCTTTCTGCGAGTCGGCTACTTTAAAATTGAAATACCAGCCCGGCTGCACTCTGGCTAAGATGAAAAATGGACCCGGTCGCGGATCTCGTGGAAATAAACACGTATAACTTATTGGATAATATCGCGGATATTGCTTCCGTTAGGGTGACACGCTGGGCCTAAGTCTCCCGAGATCTGAGAAGCAAAATTCGGGGATTTATCAGAGATCCCGAGAATTCCAAATCTCTACTTGTTTCACATCCGTGATTAGCAAAACCACCAAAAGATAAGGGAATCGGTGTTAACCTCGAGCAACATCGGTCTTGGTCTTGGGCTTACAGAAACTGTATCAAGATCGAATCTCGATGATCCAGGACGAAGACCATTTCGATCCTGGCCTTGGTCTCGATCATCGGGAGTAGGGACGACGTAAAATTCCTGGACAACCTCTCCACTCCAGGAATTTTGATTAAGATCGAGCAGGGTATGTTGCACGATGATGTACCAAAACCAAATCTCGATGATCCAGGACGAAGACCATCTCAATCTTGGTCTTGGCCTCGATCATCGAGAGTAGGGACGACGTAAAATTCCCGGACAATCTCTCCAGTCCAGGAATTTTGGTTAAGATCGAAAACGGTATGTTGCACGATGATGTACCAAAACCAAATCTCGATGATCCAGGACGAAGACCATCTCGATCCTGATCTTGGCCTCGATCATCAAGAGTACGGACGACGTAAAATTCCCGGACAATCTCTCCACTCCAGGAATTTTGGTTAAGATCGAAAACGGTATGTTGCACGATGATGTACCAAAACCAAATCTCGATGATCCAGGACGAAGACCATCTCAATCCTGGTCTTGGCCTCGATCATCGAGAGTAGGGGCGACGTAAAATTCCCGGACAATCTCTCCACTCCAGGAATTTTGGCTAAGATCGAGCAGGGTATGTTGCACGATGATGTACCAAAACCAAATCTCGATGATCCAGGACGAAGACCATCTCAATCCTGGTCTTGGTCTCGATCATCATGAGTAGGGGCGACGTAAAATTCCCGGACAATCTCTCCACTCCAGGAATTCTGGTTAAGATCGAGCATGATATCTGGCCACGACCAACCGCAAGCTCCAAGGTGCGAGCAACTTGATTCTATCACGAGAGTGGGTCGCAGTCCGCAGACTGCCGCTCGCTAAGTTTGACCCCTTCGATATTGCTGGAAAAGTCAGCAGAGGGGTGGAGGGTGTGGTGGGAAAAATGAAGAGCATTTTCCAATTTTCGTCGGCGACGCTGGGCAGGGGGGTCGGTCGCCAGGAATCCGGAACACCGGAGTACGTGCCGGAGGTACCGATCGCCCTGCCTTACCGACACGGAAACTCGACATAAAGCTGCAGTCCCGGAATGATAACATCGGATAGCGGGCCAGCCGATGCCTCTCTCTCCAGAGGGCGGGATGGTGTCACGCCCCGAGATATACACCGGCCCTTCTTCCTTTACCCCCAAAATCGCACAGATCGGAATTCCTCAATTTTTTCCTGGCTCTCTGACCGATTCTTCCTTCAATTTTCACCCTCTCGGTCCGCAGTCCCCCCGAGCCCTCGAAAAATTTCCCATAGTCCAAGGTGACGTCAATTACCGCGGTTCGGGAAACAGGATCGTCAGGTGTCTTCAGCCACCCCGAAAAGAAAATATCTTCGAAAAGTACCAAGGAATCATTTTAATTCATTTAAAAGTGGTATAAATTGTATCTTCGGAATTATGACAGTTCCATAGAGTTGATTTAAGTCAAATAATTATCCTTTGAATTAACAAAATATTTCTTTTCCTCGGGGTTTGAGGAGCTTTCGAGTCATCTCATCGACGGAGCCCGAAGAGATATCTCACCCAGTTCGTAGGGGATGATCCTCGAGTGGGCTTCAAGGTGGATAAAAAAGGATCTCATGGCGGGCGAACTCGAGGCCTTTCGTAATTACGAGCGATTCGTTATTAATTTTCTACTTTATTATCGCGGAGGGTCCCAGGACGAAGTGCGACCCAGAAACCGATATCGCGCTCGAGGATGCACTCGGATGCATTCTGCGAGTGGAAATGCAAATTAAGGACTGTCGTGGTGAATTTAGGTCCGGAGCACGTGTGTGTGTCTTTGACGTCATTACTTGTAAACAGTTGTTTTGTGTGTTTCGGACCGTACGCAAGAAGGTACCGCTGGACCGGAATTGCGTGTACGGCGCTGCAATTGCGACGGAAGTTTGCGTATTTAACATGGATCTGTGAAAAAACGTGTGGCTCGTAAAGTCAGATTTTTTACGATTTTAGACCGAAGCAAGAAGAGCCAAGAAAAAGAACTGCGGCGGCCATCTTACGTTGCTATCCACACAAAAACGCAAAATCCTATTCGTGAACATCTGAAGCCAAAGCGTATGTACGACACCTTTTGTAGAGTGATAAAAGTGCGAAGGTGCAAATGCGTTTAATTATTTTTATTTCCGTTTAAAACAAAAACGAGAACAGAGGAGAGGCTCTAGCAACGCAAGATGGCCTCCCCCTTACGTTGTTACTTCAATTTGTGTGGTGTTACACCCCGAGAGTAAGATTTCATCGAACCGAAGAAATATATCTTTGAATAGTACCAGAGGATATATCTTGTCAATTAAAGCAATAACTATTTAACTCGAATAAACTGAAATAAATCGTCCTAATTACGAAGAAACGTTAATTCGAGTTTATTCGAGTGAAATAATTGTGAAATAATTATTCTATCATTATTATACACACGAAACGGGTCGTTTTCTCTAATCAAAACGCAGCACGAAACGCCCAAACCACGATTGTACGGATCGGTCTTAATTAACAGTATTCCACCCCGCAATTCGAAATCCGCGTGTCCGAAACACGTACGCGTACATCAGGCCTAATGCAACTCGCTCGTCATTTCCCAAGTTCCTCTAATTTATCCTCTTTTCGAAAAGTCGAGAGAAAGCCGACAGTTTGCACGCGACTTTGCCGGCGTAAGTTTCGTAATAAGAGCCACGCACGGCACTCGGAGAGCTCGCGAGTACTTAGTACGCGTGCTAAGTACCAATTACATGGTGTGTCGCGTTTATACGCCAGGGCGACATACTTTGGAGCTGCACGAGCCGATTCGTGCCGTGGTCGAGTAATGCTCCTATTTCGACTTAATTTCATTGTCAGAGCAGAAGGCAACGGCGCGAGAGTAATTACTAGGTCGATATTCCATTCCCCCGATTTTTCCCTCCCCTAAACCTCCCGCCTTTCCTGGCGAACAGGAAGGACCTTCGCGAGAAAAATCATTAAGTATTGGCCAGCGACCTATTATAAGGAGGAGGGTTTTATTTAACCCCCCCCCCCCGCCACCCCTTCGGGCAAGGACTTTTTGCCTTCTCAATTTTGACTTCCGGACTCCACCTTTAAGGGACTTACTATATACCTACTGCAATGGCGAACGCGACCTCACGTAGGTTTCTACCTATCCCGCCCGAAGGAGGTCGAGGTGGAAGGATAACGAGGTTAACTCCGTCTTTCGTTCGTTAAATCGAGAAGTGGCTAAGCGCGTGTTCTCCACCCTTTAAGACCTACCTTCGGTACCTTAAGGGCAAGCTCTTGTTACCAAACAGGGTGCTCCTTCCTAGTACCGACTCGAGTGGGTCGATTCGATTAACCGATTGCTCGAATACGCCGAAACGAGACCTAGGGTCCTCCTCCCTCCCCTCCTGTATTTCGTCACGTCGAGTTTAATGGAATTACCGGTAAACTGAAATAAACCTCCGATTAATTCAGAACTTCCTGCCGGGACGATGGAGTACGACGTCGACCAGACGGCATCCGGCAAGGTCCTGACAAAAATGAAATTTGATTTCCAATAAATATTTTTAAGGTGTCTATAAACAAGAAAATTTCAAGTTTCATGGGGATCAAGACTTTTCTTGCAGCCTCCACGTTCACATTGTGAAGTTTGAAACGATTCGGTACATCTAGCTCGGAGAAAAGTTTCATAATCGAGATTTCTGGTGGGATGTTCAGATCGCCTTAAATGGACCGTGAATAATTAATATCCCAGATTAGAGAGCGAATGTCTTGACTCTGTTCAGAGGTAGCTTCGATTCCAGGAGGGCATAACGAACTCGTTTTATCCGTTGTGAAGGCCTAAGGAAAGTACAGGAACCCCTGGACCCAGGAACGGTCTGGTCGCTTGGAATTCAGCGCGGAGCTCCGCACTTCTCATGATTTTCCTCATCCGAAAGCGGACTACTTTCCCGTGCTTTTTCTCTCCCGTACTTGCCCTCCTTCCCCGCCGTTCCGGGAACTTCTTTGCACTTTGTGCTTCCTCGTGAAAAGTGGGAAAGCGCGAGGAAAGCCAGCCAAGGGAGCGAGAGCGAGCACCGAGCTCTCTGTACAACGGGGGTATTTAAACGTTTTACAGGGCGGGGCATTCACTCCACTTTTTAAGGGAAACGGGGTGCGTTTACCTCCCGGATTATCTGCTCTTAATTTATCCCTCGTGGAAAATGTCCATTGGACGTTTCCCCGAGGGCCGAGGATTCGCTCCTCCACTTTCCCGGCCCTCTTCCAAGGTCGCTCATGAGCCTTGCACTTTCTCCCTGCATTTGGAAAATTCTTTACCGCTTTGTATGACTTTTTTACTTCGAGCGAGATGTAGCGAGGGAACTGCAACGAGAGGAAAGAGGAAATCCAGGGTTAAGCTGCCTTCACAACGGAACTCGCGAACTCGCTGAATGGGCCGCGCGTTGGCCTCGCTCGAACACCTTTCCGTGTACTTTCGTATGTACGGAGGGTACGTACATCGGTGTACTCTCGGATTCAATACGAAC
Organism: Orussus abietinus; assembly: GCF_000612105.2. Lineage (NCBI taxonomy): Eukaryota > Metazoa > Arthropoda > Insecta > Hymenoptera > Orussidae > Orussus > Orussus abietinus. The sequence continues at coordinate 209,109 of NW_019395990.1, forward strand.
AGCTCTTCCAGCGTAGCATGGAGAGAGAGAAAGAAAGTTCCCCGAGCGAGAGGCCCAGGGAACGGGGAAGGGTGAAAGAGGTACGTACTAGGCGCTTCTTATTGATAGCTACCACTTCCACGACTGAAAGCGAGCTTTAAGGCTGAAAATGCTCGGCTTTCTTCGATATTCCCACACGATTCGACGCACGGCAAGCTGATTTAATGGGCCGCGTGCGGATTCAATAGGGAAAAAAAGCCCCAGGCTTAAACGACGCATAAACGAGAAGTCTGAAAGGCACTTTTGTCGCGCCCGCCGCCATCTCGCGACTCCTGGAAATTGATTATTCTTCTTTTTTTTTTTATCCCTACAGGATCCTACGAGCGGTTTCCTTCCTTCCTGCGCGTTTAAGGGGTAAGTACCGAAACGGATATATGACTGAATATCTCGGATTTACCTGAGAATTTTGGCAATATAATTAAGAAATAATTCTCGGGCGACGTTTTGGTGAGGAATGTCGAATTCTTCGATGAATTCTATCAATATCGTTGGCCGAAAGTACCGAGTGGTATTCCTGGCTGAGTATATGAAATGAATTAATTATTCCAGGAATTTTATTAATTAGGTGTGTTCCAAATCTGGCTTCAGGAATCGCTCTCTCCTTGGTTCCCTGTTAAATCCCGGTAGACACTGATGCGAACAGCCGGAATACCAGACATTGATGCGAATTACGGCACTCGGCAATTTCTGCCGGGAACGTACTCGCACGAGCCTTTTCATCTACGTCTGGGAGCCGTAATTGCCCAGACGCCGGTACCACTAAGTCCCTAAGTACCTACGTACCTGCCCTGGTAAGACGCTTAGAGCAAGGATCCTAACAGCCTCCGATTTCGTCTTTTCACCGGACTCTTTCCCTAACATGCGCACAAGTGGCCGAGACTCTACGAGAGGATCGTTTCATATTTTTTCTTAATTTTTTCCAAGACAAAAGCCCGACCTGGAGGCCCTTTATTCATCCCTTGATGATACCACGGCCGAGGGAGTTATACTTGATTTACGGGGGGGAATAATTAAACCTCTAAGGATTAACCTTAACTTTTTCAATTTGCCTTTCTCTTCCCCGATGCGCGTGCAATTTCCTTATCCCTCTCTTTCTCCCGGCGATATTCCAGCATTTTGCACCGCCTCCGTAATTAACGTTGTTCAACAGCTTGCCGCATCCAAGACCAGGTTGCCGGTAAAAGACGCGAAAGGGGTGAAACCGGGGGCAAAGGGACTGCAAAGTGGACAGGGGAGGTACGAATCTGCATACGAATGCGCGGAGGACGAAAGGGTGCCTCTCGCGAAATGAAACGCAAGCTCCAGCGTTGCTTCGGGCAACGTCGAAATCTCCCCGGAATTTATCCCCTACACCATGGACCACTAAATGGATTTTTCGGTATTTTTAGTTTCCACTCCGCTTTTGAGGGCAGCCAAGCCGAGCATTGGCATCGCCATACCCAGATTAAGGATTAATATAGCCGAAGCTAGAAGAGCAGCTTCATAGCTAGCTGGATGCAGGATGAATAATTCTCCTGCACGAAAGGTTTGCCAATTCGGGACAAATCGGTCGAAAAATAACGGGATCATCCCTTAGACATGTTCTCGACAAATCCGATACAGGGTAGACACGACGTTCCACAATAAACCCGACCGTAGACGCAGTCGACACTCTCTTCATTATGGAACTTTGGACGTAAATGGAAGTTCCGAAACTTCCAAGCTATCTTCATATACGCGAGCTGCACGACGGGTTGGGTGTCCTAGGGCTCTTTGAGCCCTACAAAGGGTGACTTAATCCCCCGCAAGCGAGAGGAAATATTATATGGACGATTCCGGGCGCGAGAAATCCTCAGGTGACGCCGAAGTCCGACTGGGACCGTACAGAGATGCACTTTGTCGCCATTGTAAGCTCGCCTAATGGGGCCCCGATTTTCAGGCCGGTTCTTCGGGTATTTAGGAACTGTCCAGGACTGGGTGCATCGGCCGAACGATTAAGATAATCTTGGAGTAGGGATGCACCCGTGCTAACAAATGGACTCGCCACAGGGACGTTAAGTTCCCGTCGATTCGCGTAACGACCGTGGCAGCGCCATTACGGGTGGACGTCGAAAACTTTGCCCAGAGACTGGGCGGTTAAAGTGAAAATCGGTGGGAGGGACGGCGAGTTAATTGTCACGTAATAACGGACCACCGGTCCCCATAAACGACCGTAAATTGCTGTTTTAATTGGCCCGAGCGGGAATCGAATAATAGCGGGGCGCGGCACGCAACCTCGATGATACTTATCTAAACCGCCTATGAAGCACCGAAATGCGATCGAGCCGGCACGCACAGCTATCGGTTGACCATTGATACGGCCCTGGATATGGCACGAGCGAGTCGGGGTGCCATGGCGAATTCTAAGGCCAGTGTCACTCCGAGCGCGTCGGGTGTCGTACCGAGCGCGGCGCTCCGCGATCCCTCTTCTCTCACATGTCCAAAAGAGACTAAAAAAATGACGTTCCTTGCCAGCCATCTCGAACTTCGAAATTTCTGACAACTCGACGAATTTTTATAACGATTTCTGCAGCTTTCACGGGATAGGATCCCCGAGAAAGGAACCGCTCGCGGTCTCGCTGCAGCGCAAAGTGCATTTCCGCATAAAAATCGATGCCGGTTCTCGGACGTGCATCGCTTTGGCGATACTCAGCCCGGAACTTGACCGAGTATGGGTCGAGCTCTAGAGTGCGGAAAGTCTCGTTAAGATAACTTTCTTCCCGTGAACTTGGGCCGATACCACTCGAGGCCCGTCGAAAGCTCGACGATCCGTCTTGCGGCCGAATCGAGAATGGTGATCAGTTCCGACCTCTTGCGATTTAACCGTCGCCGTGAAAAATCCCGGCGATTTTTCAAAAGAAACAAACCGGGCCGGCTTTTTCGGGGCCTCCGGATGCGGAAGCGACGACGGAAACGGACCGGCCACTGGCCAGTCGGAAAGAAGAGAGCCCGAAGTTCCTCGAGCGAGACCTCTACCCCTCCTTGGCAACCTCTGGGGGTTCCTTCTACTCTTTTCTCTGTGCCAAAAGGCAGATTTATCCGATATCGTCGACGACTCCACGCGGAACCGCGTTCGCTAAAATCCGAAACCGCGCTGGATACGTAAAATCAAATTCACGGGATCCTCGGACCGTAGTTTGTACCAAATGTCATCTTTGTGAATATTTTCCTAGAGGAATAATGTCCCACGGATTTAATCCGGTCTTACAGGACGGAATCCTTCCGTTCATCTTTATTCTCCCGCGGGAAAAAATGACTCTTGCGCGGGAAATAAACCGCGATAGGATTACTCGGACCGAATCGCTGTGTTAATGCATTGCGGCTCTCGCGAAGGGATTACCGGCGATACATTTTCCAATACGCGGGGAAAATCCCGCTGATTAAAGTTCACGCCGCAAGAGTCCCTGAAACGTAAATCACTCGAGGAATATTATATTCCGTTTTTTTTTTTTCCCCCGCGCACCGGGCCGATTTCCAGAGGAATTTTATTACGGGCGGCCGATCCGCCAGGTAATCGCGGATATTGCGCGGATGAACTTTACGAGATATTTTCAGTTAAATATTCAATCCCGAGGGAGGCCCGCGGACGGAAGCGGGACCTCGAGCAGAAAACTAACGCGGCGTGATAATAATTTCTATGTATATTATGTTTCAAAGTCTGGGCAAATTCAACGACTATTTCTCCGGCTGCTAACGGGGGTTTGCCGGTCCAGCGAAACGGCTCGTTCGTAAATTCTACGGCGTTAATAAATGCCGATTGCGTTGCGCCACCCCGGATTACAAAGTCGAGCGGGACTAACGAGCCGAATCGAGTTATTAATCCCGGCCCTGGCACCGGGAAAAGCTTCCCTCGCCAAAATAACGCCGAAGCCGCCGCTGAACGTGCGTTAATGAACCACTTTAACGAATTACCCGCACCGGTTGAAATTATTTGCGGTACAAATAAATTGGCCCGCGTCAACTCGGCCGGGTCCCCCGGGAGTCCCGGGGCTCTCCCCAGGGAGTCCCGGGAGCGCGACATCCGCCGTTCCTTCGATTTTCGATGCCGCCAGCGTCGCTTCTCCATATCCGAGTCCCACTTGCGCCTCGTCTCCCGTTTCCTACATTTTCCATCGAGTAAATGCCTCATAGATTAAACGGTGCATTTTTAACCAGCCCGGGACATATTCCCTGGGGACGTCGCGAGTCGAATTTTCCGACTCGTCAAAGTGATACGAAAGGGTCATTCTACATACATTTACGTTTTACATATATATATCTATATCACATTTATTACATAAAACGTCAAAATATTTATAAAACTTTTTTTCTAACTGGATGCACCGAATTTATGGAAAGTTCAACACATGACATATGATAACGATAAATCGCGGTAAATTAAAATTAACTGTTGTTGATTCGCATGCACCCTTCACTTGAGTTTAAGGAGTCGAAATATATTCCTCTGGATTTTCAGCAGTACTCTATAGAGCCGGGATCGAGCATTCGCGACGGAAGGGCGCCGCGACGCGTATGACCTTCCGTCTCTTCCGGTCGAAGATGGACACGAGGGAAATCAGCCATGGCCGAGGGACCGAATGCCCTTTCGCTCTCAGCCTCGTCAGATAGCAAGTTGGCCCGATAAACGACTGCTTGTTGCTTCGGGAGGAACTCCCCGGGGCCGAGTTATGGCCCCAGAAATTGATAGTGGCTCGTTTTCGGTCATTCCTCGCGGCGTCGAGACCACTTCCGGTCCCATCTACCGTCCGACGTCAAGACGTGCCCCGACTTTCGATCCCGGAATTATTGCACGCGTGTGCATTTCGCGCGAACCTCTTCCGCGATTCATAGCCACCCCGAATGGCCGATTTCCTTCAAATATATCTGAATACAAGATTTCCGTTAAAAGGGGCCATTTTTGTCGGAAGTCAAATCGGAGCAGCGCCGTGAACTGGAATTAAAACGTGTGTTAGAAAAAGGACAGATTAACTTATTAAGTGAAAAATTAAGGACGAATTAAGGGAAATTAATAGCCGATTTCGGATTGTTAATCGGAAGTGTCGAGACCATTTCCGGTCCCATCTAGCACCCAACGTTGCGGTTAAGACGTGGACCGATTGTCTTTTTTTTTTATGCGGTGTCCAAAAATGATTATAGGAATTAATCATGCATTTGGCGCAGCAAATAAGCCTAGGTTAAAAATACCCGATAAAGAGGAGCCATCCCTACCGGAAGTCAAACCAGAGCATCGCCGCAAGCTCGGCTCGAATTAAAAGAGCGTGCTCGAGTAAGAACGTCGGATTAAGGCAAATTAAGGGCCGATCTGATGGGCAATCCTGACGGGAATCGACAAGCATTATTCGCGCCAGCTGATCGTCCAATTAGGCGAGGCCGTAATTCCCGGGGAGACTAGCCTTCGCCTCGAATTCCCGGATCCCCCAGGTCCGGAAGTAAAGAACCCGGAAGAGCGAGCCCGAGAATCTCGAACCACCTCCTCGATTGTCCGTGCACGAGGGCGACACTCCAGAAATTGCCTCTCAAATCGCATTATTTAGGATTGGAAGAAACTAGTTTCGCGAGTTGGCGAGTCGGGGGAAGAAAAAAGAGCGGGGCCTTAATTCCCCAGAAATTACCAGCGGGGTAATTTGCGTAATGACCGGCCGATTATCCCCAGCTTGAGGAACGGGAGGTCGCATGTCTCCGGACATGCGAGTAGGAAAAAGTATCCGCAAAGTCGGCCGCAGCTAAGCGGTATGAAGGATACACGGATACGCAGGTGCAAAGAGGGTGGAGGTGCAGAACGCGCGTCGCGGCAATTTCCCCGACGACGGCGTCGAGCTTTCTTCCTCGTTTCCCCGTCCCCATCCGATCCGCACGCGAGGCAGGCGATTTAAGAACTGCATCCTCGTGTTCGAAAATGTCGCAGCGGTGATTGGCCGTCTCGGATAAGCGAGGAAATCCATTCAAGCGCTCCTCATTTGGCGCGAACAATTTCATTTCGAGGGTTAGTCGTTCCCCGAGGTTCGTGACGATTTTTATCGAGGCTGCTCGTCACGCGAGGTATCGCGGCCCATTTCCGAAATTCGAGGGCCGCTTAATGGGCAGCCCTCGAAATATCGGGGACGAGGTCGAGGGGGAAGTCGCGGCTCGTATTTTTGTTTTCCTTGGAGGGACCAACACCTGGGAGTAATCGGCGACCTGGCGCTAATGAGGCCGCGGGTCACCGTTCCCCATCCGAGTGGCATCCGAGGGGCAGGGCTTCTGAGGGCTCGATAACGAGAAGATTGTTCGTTAAATCCGGAGAGATTCGCCCGGAGGTGTGAGTAATTGCGATCGAAAAGATATACGAGGACTGCCGGAAATGGATGTGTACCTGCCGGCCACCTAAACAGGCGCAGGTGTAAATCAGTCCGCGGCCGTTAACCGACGAGTCCTGCTCCCGATGCCCGAAAAACCATTTCTATCATCAGGTGACGTTAACGCGCTCGTTACCTACTTCCAGAAGAATTTATAGCCGCGTCGACTATGATTCAGAGGTGTCATCGGAATTGGGCTAGGAGGAAGCGACAGCGTCCGGACGCGTCTTTTAATTCATCGACCTGTCGCCCCGGCACCGCGATATCGGAAGAACTGCATATCAATGCACCCAGTATTGACAAGAGCGAGGGGATGATCGATTCCGATCCCCCTTGGATTAATAATTCCGGAGCGGAGGGCGCTGCGTCGCTCTGCCCTGAGAAAAAGGCATTCATCGATCCAAAGAAATGTCTCCTCGAGCGGTGACAAAGAAATAGTTAATTAATCCAAAGAATTATTATTTCACCATTCGGTTGATTCCAACTTGAGTGGGATAATTATTCTTTGGTAGTACTCGCAGAAATATTTCCCTGGTTCAATCGAACTGTAATCTCAGGGTAGGGTCCTTATCAATTCCACGTCCAGGAGGACGTTCACGTCCTGTCGATACGTTCCATCTCCCTTTCGAGATCGATCGGGATGTTTCGATCCCAGGGAATTTCCGGGAAAATTCCAGGACGTGGAACCAAGGACCAGAACCTGGACCTGGACCTGGAGGATCCGGAGGATCCACACCGAATCTCCTACACCGACCGGTCGTTCCAAGCACCGACGTCATGTAAAATCGTTACATCCCTCCACTGGGAGCACCACCTCCATCAATCCCAATGTCCATCCATCCGTCCATCGACAGCCCATGCGAGCCGTCGAAGTTCGTTCTCAATTTTCCTCGATTTTCGCCCCGACGCGCCGCGACGCCCCGACCGCCGCCACAATGGGGCTCCGTCCTCCCGGATGTGGCTGGAATTGCGGCCCGATTGGGCGACACTTCCTTTAAATCGGTTTTTGTTCCAAGTCACCGCGACCATTCGTTTACCGATGGCTTTTGTCCCGATGCTTTGGACCTACGGACACGCCGCCGATTCCCGAAACGAGAAACGCGACGCCACTTCTCACGCCTCGTCGGATTCGCGTGACGATGGACCAGTTCGGTTGCGGAAACTGCGAGGCGACGCTGCGAAAATTTCCGCTCGATGTCTGACTTTTTATTCGGCAGAAACCACTCGATGGAATGGACTCCGAACAGATCCCCATGAAAATGCACCGTGAAAAATATTCCAAAAAGTTCACCATTTTACTTCCTCATATTATAATAATATTATAAAGTACATTTCTTGACTCAGAGAACATTTACCGTGAATTTCCAGAGAAATTTGGGATTCCCTAACGGCGCGTCATAATTTTGAAAATTTTTATTACGACATCGATGATTTAATTACTAGCCATTTTAATATATGTTACAATAGAAACGGAATTTATTTTTTGGGTACGTTAAAAATATAAACGTTTCTAACTATATCAATATAGTGAGATAATTTCAGTGAAAGGGTTGATACCAGTATGTGCACAATTTATGGCATGTATGATAAATGTATGACATATGTTTGTAGAATGTATTAGTGGAATGTTATAAGAATATTCCACGTCGGTATAAAGCTTCCTCAAAATTGTCATGACATTCTAATGTTTTTTTTACAGGGTGGTTTAACATCGGCCCTCAGGTTCCGGTGGTTCGGTTAATGGTTTATGAATACGATTAGGTGCTAGAGCGAGTTAATGGGCTCTTCGCGGCAGTGGGGCGATTATCCTGACAAACAAAAGATTGCGGATGATCCTCATTACCCATTATCGCCGGACTTTACAAACGGGAGCGCCGCAACAGGTTGCAATGCCCACAATTGCAGTCGGGTCATACCGCGGCTGAGTTAATGGTTAAATATTAAGAAAGCTGGATATCGATCCGCTAATCCGAGGTTTCTTCCATTTTTTAAACAATTAAAACAAAGACTCAAATTCGCCAACAGCTGCGGAATTTGCTCTGGAGCTTTCAAGGGAATTGGTAGACGTTAAGGCTTTAAAGCTCTCGCTCATAAAGAGCCTCGTCTAGGCGAGTAACGCTTAATCTCAGTAACTAGGGGAGAGTTTTAACGAATCCGAAGAAGCAATTTGAAGGGACTAAGCTCGGCGAAATTGCTCGAAACAAAGCCGAGAGCTCCGGGGAAAGCACAAAGTTAAATTTTAGGGGAACCGCCCGTCCCTGAAGGCGCGTTGGGGATCTTCAAGTACGAAAGCTCGTCGAGTGACTCGAAAAATGGAGATTATTCATCAAGGGAGCTTGAAGGATCGTCGTTGCTACTCTTCATCAACTTCTGTCGAATATGCTTTTCAATTTCGCACCATTTGGGGATCATCACGAAAATTTGTCGAGTGACTCGAAAAATGGAGATTATTCATCAAGGGAGACAGATGATCGGAATCCTTGAAGGATCGTCGTTGCTACTCTTCATCAACTTCTGTCGAATATTCTTTTCAATTTCCCACCATTTGGGGATCATCACGAAAATTCGTCGAGTGGCTCGAAAAATGAAGATTATTCATCAAGGGAGGCAGATGATCAGAATCCTTGAAGGATCGTCGTTGCTACTCTTCATCAACTTCTGTCGAATATTCTTTTCAATTTCGCACCAATTGGGGATCATCACGAAAATTCGTCGAGTGGCTCGAAAAATGAAGATTGTTCATCAAGGGAGGCAGATGATCGGAATCCTTGAAGGATCGTCGTTGCTACTCTTCAACACCTGTCGAATATTCTTTTCGATTTCGTTCAAGTTCCGGTCACTTTAAAGTTCATCCAAGTGCAGGGCCACTTATTCGGGAGGTCGGAAACCATGGCAGGACCTTGCACTCCCAACTGGTAAACCCAGAAGAGCAGGACACGTCGAGGCGAGAATAGATGGAGTTTGCTCCTGGCGGAAGGATCAACGCCGAGAACACCGAGAAGCCGATCTACTTAAAGGATTCCCTCCAGGAGCCTCTCAGCCACGCAGCCGTCCCTGAATCATTGAGTTCCTCGATTAAAATTTAACCTCTGCCCCGTCCAGGATCGCCACAGGATTCTCCTCGGCTCGTTTAAGGCTCCCCTTTGCCCGGGAAAATTAATTTCATGTTCGAGCGACAAGTCCTTTAACTTTTTCCGCAGCCCGCCAACTTTTCGAGCCGATCCTCGAGATGAGTTCGCCAAGAAAGAATCTCGACCTCTCTTTTTCCCCTTTTTCTAACCTCTTCATCGGCGCGCTCCGATCGACCACTCCATCGTGTAATTAGCCCCGAAATGGAGTGAAATCAATTTCCAATGGTGAAACATTTTTACCCTGACAATTTATCGGCTTAAAAAAAAATTCTTATACATTCCTCGGATTTTGCAGAAAATTTTACAGGTCTCAGTTGAAAAAGGTTCCGAGCTGCATGAAAGAAAATTTCTTAAATTTCTTTCTTAATAATTCTAAAATCTTGTATGGAAAATAAAATGTCACGGGTATCGGGACCTTTCTTGTAGCTTCCGCATTTGCATAGCAAAGTTTGAAACGATTCGATACGCCCAGTTTGGCGAAAAGTGTCACAAACGAGTCCTCTTTGACGGCACTTTCGCATCCCCTTAAACGGCAAGTTTCTCGCGACTGAGTAAATGGAAAATCTTTTGTTCCTGGGTATTACATCGCGGTGGGACACTTTCTTCCCGGGACAGAAAAGAGGGAACTAGGGGCTGAAAGGGGACAAGTTTCGGTGGGAAGTTTTCCGAAACGCCGTAACGAGGAGGGGAAAAAGAGTCTCGATGGGTTTTCAATCGACGTTAATGGCGATACGAGGACAGGAGACGGGAAAACTCGTTGCGGGGAGTGCAAGGTACCCGGGCACTCTAACCGTAATCGAGTTCCCTAGGGAACGGAGTTGCCTGCCGGGGAATTTACATGTCGAACAACAAGTTCGGAACTTTTACCCGGCTCTCCTTTGCAGAACGCGAGGTTCCGCGACTTCCGGCTCGGAGGATCCCCCTTTTCCCCCCTTACGAGGGTGTTCCCTTCTTTCTGGGAGTTCTCGGAGTCGACTTCGAGTTGGAGTCGCACCCCTCTTCGAGGGTGTCTTCGGGGCGGTCGAGCATCTCCGGGCGAAAAACGCCGACGAGACGCTTCTTCCGCGCCGCTGCGGAATCGATGGTCTCGCTAAAGTTCCTCAAGTGCGGCGCACTTCTTAAGGAGATCGAGTAAAAGCTCCCGTTAATAAGCTGCAAGCGGAGACCACCAATCCGCACCTATCTCCTCTCGTAATCGCCCTATCAATACCTTGAGGAAAACGACAAAAAGTGCCCTTAACATTTCCCGCGAAAGAAATTCCAAAAGGGTACTCTCCTTGAATTATTTAAAAAAATGGGGATTTACGTATTCCGTGGTTATTCCTCCTTTGGATATAAATTTAATTAAGTAACTGAAGATAACCTTCCTGCCCTGATGATGTATACATTATAATACTCGAAAATCCACATTAATTTAAAATACTTCATGTTTGCATGAACTTGAAAGGGACTTATCGGGTTTCTACGAAAGCTGGAATTTTACCAGTATTACAAGAATTCACTTTTTGTTGTTAAACGCCAACTTCCACCGGAGTTTTATGTAAGCATTTAATGATCTCTAACGATTTCTACTTATGAAACGTCCCAATAAATTTACGGAAATCGTAAAAGAAGTCGTTCAAGTTGGGTAACAATTGTTGCAGAGTTCGTTCCGAGACCGGCAGGGCATTCATGGCAAATTCCGCCGAGCCGAGGCGGATAATCGTAAATCGATTTCATAGAAATCTTCCATTTTAATGGTCTCGATCGAGTTCGAGTCCTTTGCGATGGAGATTCGGCCGAGGGGCGGGATTGAGACTCCGAGGAAACGCTTCGATAATGCTCGATAGGAAGTCGACGACCCTGAGGAAGCAGACGAAACTCCGAAAGGGACGCGTGCAAGGTACCGATTAATTATAAAACTTTTCGAGCTGGATCTTCTAACGAAGGTTCGAGCTTCGGCGTGAAGCTTGCTTTTCGGGGCTGCTTCAACTTCCAACCGCGGTTCTCCTATCGGCTCTCTTCGACCAGAGTCGAGCGGTTCGCCGATGAAATATCGTTTACTTATTACGAAAGCCTAAACGCGGCCAAATTAACGGGGCGAAACTTGCCCGATACCTCGAGGGATCTCTCTCCAATTTGGTTCACCAGAATTTTCTCTTTCGCCTGGAAGTTAACGCCGATTTAATGGCTCCTAGACGCGCTCTTCGGGAATTCAACGGTGGAGGAATTGGACATTTTCTATTTATTTAGGGCTAGATGAAAGGGGCAACTTGGTGGCAATTTTTTAATGAATACCTCTTCGCTCGTTTCAAGAAATTAGAAATGCATTTTTCTTCCGATTTTTACGATAAACAAAATTTTTTTCTCAAAATCGCTGCAAGATGTGACCCATTTTGCGAATCTCGTTATCACTTAATGTTATGAATTTGGTTCGCCGGAATTTTTTTATTCGTCTGAAAGTTAACGCCGATTTAATGGCTCCTAGACGCACTCTTCGGAAATTCGACGATGGAGTAATTGATCTCTTTTATTTTTTTGGGCTAAATGAAAGGGGCAACTTCGTGGCAATTCTTTTAATGAGTACCTTTTCGCTCGTTTGAAGGAATTAGAAATACAATCTTACGATTTTTCCATTAAACACATTTTTTCTGGAAAATCGCCAAGAGGCGTGTGACTCCTGTCGCGGATTTCGTTATCACTCGCGAAAGTTAGGGAGCCCCGAGACAGGTATTGCAGTACCCGAGTTTCGCAATCCATAATTAATGCCCCGCAGACTTGGGAGAGCAATTCGCGAGATCGCGGAACACTTCCTGGCCAGGGCCAAAAGCGAGGAACAATAACTCGGCAAGTTTTCGAATTTGAAAGATCCCCGGGAAGTCTTAATTTGAGCGACCCCCGGAAAAGGGAGGGGGTCTGAGAAATAACAAACTTTTGAATAATGAACCCGGTTCGCGGCCGGCAGAGGTGGAGGATTCCGTTTCGAAGAATTTCGCGGATCCGTGATAAGTCAAAGGCCGGGCTGATAAATATCCAAGAAGTACCTCTATTAGCCCTCCTTTGATCCGCTGGGCGGAAAAATGTAATCCGCCCCCGAAGCGGGCTCTCGGATAAACAATTTACTAACTAACATTGGCTCGGAAGAGGGGGCCACTTTGCGGCCGGCCCGGAAGTTAGGAATAATTTGGCGAAAAGTTTCCGAGTTTAAAAAGACCCTAGGCGACCCTTAATTCCACCCCTTTCGGCGGAGTCCTGGCGGCAGGATCCGTGAAATAACAAATTCCGGATTAATCACCGAGCCCTCCACTTCGCGCCATCGCCAGGGTCCTGGAAACGAAGAGTAATTAACGAAGTGGCCGGTTTGCGTTTTATTTTGCACTCGAGGGAATTATTTCCAGGATTCGAGCGTGACAGTCGCCATTGTGCGGATCCTCGAAAGGGCCGAGGCTCGTCCACTCACTTTTGTCTCCGCCGCGGCATTCTTCTCCTCGATAAACTTCTTTCTCCGAGTCCCTTTGTGAGGAGGGTCCATTTAGCGGGGAGGAGAAAAAGAATTTTTCCCGACCAAATTTCGGAGGCTTAAACGGCTAGAAGTCGAGCTAGCTCTCTCCCGGGGTCGGTAATTCCCCCGGGTTAATGGATCGTGCCCAGGGTAAAATATTTTCCAGCTCTCCTAGGACCCTCCACCTTGGCCGAGGGCCGAATCCACCGTTCCGCAAAATTTGAATAAGCTGTTTTACGCATTCTGCCAAAAGTGTACGCACGTCCGGCTCGCTTTCAGAATTTCCTCGGCCCGAAATCCCGGGGGGAAATTAAGCAATCAAGCCGACCGTTTACTAAAATATTATTCAACAGGAATCGCGGAAATATGATATATGGACCTTGGCTCACGCGGGGAATTTCGGAAAACATTTCCCGGGGATTGCAGGGAATTCTGGAAAGCACGTTAAGCCGGCCGCTGCGGGAAAATCGGAAAGCTCTCGGTTTCACTTTTCACTAATAATTCCAACCAAAGTCCTCGCGATGTTGGCGAAATATTTCGGGGGGAAAAAAATATAGTGGAGAGGGCGCCATGGGGTGTAAGAAGAATCTTTCTTGGAGGAAGTTTCATCCCTTATAAATTTAAAGGGTGTATGTCACGCGGTCAACGAGGAATAAAGTTACGACCCGGTAAAACAAGTTTTATAGAGTCCGCGTGGATAAAAAGGGGTTGACGATGGCATTATAAAGAGCCAAGTGCTCTTCAAGGTGCACTAAAGAGAATTTCGCGGTTTTCATTACCCCGGGACCATTTTCTTTTTTTCTTTCCCTCTCCGAGTCATAATCTAAAACGTTGGTTTAATCGCCCTCGGTGTACATCGGCTCGATGAATTCGGGAAATCCCATCGAGAAATTGAAATTCAACCCTCAGAGGAGCCATTCGGGGGTTGTTTACCGATCGATCGAACCTGGAGGGCATCCTCGAGGCCTTCTTAAGTCGCACCGAATCGGGAAGAAACGAATTAGGTCAGTCGATTTCTCAGAGTCGATCGGAAATTCGCGACAAATCCGGCCGCGATTAATCGCCAATTAAATCCCGGATCGCCGAAATTCTAGCGACCCTCTTTTGAATAGGAACACCAGAGGAAAAAATAACCCCCCTGTATATAACAAGTATTATCATTACCCGATAATATCCAAAATTCCCCCGGGAACATTTTTCACGGCGTCCTTCGCGGGAAAATTTCCCTGCCCTCTCCCGGTTGAATTTTCATTGTTTTCTGGGAGACTTTCATTTTTTATTGTTTTCCCCGGTGAAAGACTCCGGAAAATTCCCGTTTTCCGGGGAATTCGGGAAACGCGGAGAGTTAAGGGTCACCCAGGCGATAAGAGTTCGGCTAGCCTCGTCGAAAATTTCCACCCCTTTGTCGGGGATTTCCGGAGCGCAAAGTGTACGCACGGGGCGGGGAAATTCGTGCGACTTTTCCGCCGGTTTTCCGCTTGGCTGTCCGCCGGTGCGTAATGCCGGTGTTTGCATTCCGTCTTTAAAGCCCCTCGGCGTTATTCTTCCCCTTCTGGCGGCATCGGGGTGCATCCCAATTTCCTCCCCCAGAAATTCAGGAGGAATCCTTGCACCGGATGATATACCCCTTTCGCGAAACAATCGTCCCTAAAATAATGGCCGGTAATTATCTCCGTATAATTGGAGTGATTAATTCTTCTCTTTTTTAATTATCCTGTCTCTGGTGGAGGTACTTAGGGCTCGGGGAACAAAGGGTAATAACGGGAAGCAACGAGGACTTGAAAGAGGGCCGATTCCCATGGGATTTCAAATCGCCAGGCCGATTCGTAGGCGGGTCGTTACGCGATTATCGATACGTTCGATCCTCTCCCCGAAAGGAGCCGCAGGATCAGCGAAATCGAGTCCCGGACACGAGGATATCGTCCGGGTTCCCGGAGTGGTTTCCTCCTTCCGGGCCCTCCCATTTCCCTCTTACCCTGTTCCTTTCGATTTACTTCGAAACTGTACCACCCTCGCGCCATCGGCGACCTTCGATCCGTGTAATCGATAAGTCGAATGGAGCCCGAAAAGACAGCAATATATACCTAAAACGTCGGTCTACAAATACCTCAATATAAAAGAAAAATGGCAAGCTCCATTTTTTAACCATTTTATCCACCGAACACTGAACAAACCGATAAATCCCTTGAGTGCACTTTGGATGCTTTCCAAAAACCAAGATAGTACAAAACTAAGTGTTTAACTTTCTCCAATTTAGTCAGCTCTAAACATTCATGATTGTCACGGGAAATATGATTGTTCAAATGGGTTCAATAGGGTTTAGGAACAAATGTACCATAACCGTTGGCGAGAATGATTTTTTATGGGTGTTCTTCGCGCCGAGGTATTTCTTCTGGAAATGTAACCCCTGAAAATAGGAAGAAGCCCGAGTCGCCCATCTTCCTCCATTTCTTTCATCCCTTCCGTCTCACTTTCCCCTCCCTCTCTAAATCGCTCTGAAATTCCCTTCACGGGCACAGCAAGGTGGAGGCACTCCAAAAATGAAGACGTTCGTTTGCATCCCCTTCCTTGAATTGTTCCTTCCGGGGCTCGTCGATAATAACGCCTTTCCCATTCCGTGGGGTGCGCGCACGTGGGGGGTGCGCACCCCTGCAATACCACGAGAGGGAGACCGTATCCGCGTATGTTTCCCTCGAACGACTCTCGACCCATCCTTCCGCGAGCTCGCCAACCAAATGCATTATGTATGCAACATTGCAATTTGCATTGGTCGTATCACCGTTAGCGTACGTGTGTGGTTGGTTAGTTTCAGAGGGCGGGGGTGGACGGGGGTCGCACGGATACGGATACCCTGCCGGTGAGGGTAGTTACGTAAAGGCACGAGCATTACGTTTTGTGTAAGCATTTGCATGTTTAACTCGAGTCGTACCCTCCTCTGTCTCACCTTTCCCTCCGCCGTGTAAGTGTCGCTCCCTCTCCCGGTCCTACCCCACTCTCTCGTCCACCCCCTGGTATCTTCCTCCCGGCCGCCCCTTAAAGAGGCATTTTCTCAAGCAGGCCGGCCCTCCGCTCGGTGGCTCCGGGCTGCTAGTTAAAACTTTATCAAAAGACATTTTTTTCCCACCCCCACCGCCCCCGGAGGAGCGTCTTCGGATTGCCCCGCGCCTCCACTCGTTACCGGGCTTTTCCACCACCCACTTTCCTCCCGCTTTTCGCCCACGTTCCTCCCATCTGTCGCCCCTGGACTCCTCCCTCTGAGGGCTGAAAGGCGAAAAGGATTAAACGCTCCGGATTAAAATGAGCGAACACACTCCAGATGAAGGTTTTAACTAAGGCGGGGGCGAAAGCTCGCCAGAAATCTCCGGCCACTTTTTCCTTATCTCCTTATCAAAGGCCGGTAAATACGACTCGTTATTACGCGATTTTGACGGCGTTGAGTAGGCATTACACGCGGCATTTCTAAGTAAATCCTTAAAAATCCAAAGAGGGAACCGAAGGAGGAATGGACCCTGAGGTTGCGTTTACTTTCCACTCCGATTTGCACCCCGGAAAAATAATTCCCGGTCGTAACGTAACATTTTACTCGCCCCAGTAATTGTATACACTTAAAACTGGGCCAACAGATTGTAAATACGTTTTCCCAGGGTATGGAACTGAAAAGACCATTACTTCCCTGGGGCCACGTAAATTGCATTCATGGTTGAAAGATTCTTTCCCAGCGTCAAATTGCATATCTTTCGGTCCCTCGAATGGTATCGATGTTTCCTCGGCTGCTCCTGTAAATCTATTTGCTAATTTATTAGAAATTCTTCCCGAAAGGAGCTCTCATGGTTGCACCGTATACGATGGGAAATGCTTGGAAAATGTTGCTTCAATTATCACTACAACGGGAACAGGACTATCAGCAATATTGCCCTTTGCTAAGGGATGTTTCCTTTTTTTCCCCGACCGTTGACTTTCGAGAGAACCGAAACTTCGGCGCATCTTCGCGTTTCCATTTCTGTCCTGGAGGTAGGTAATTATCCAGGATAATTGACGCTCGCGAATGCATCCCCTGTCGCCTGTGACGCACTTCGGGGATGCGCCTAGGGGATGCGTCTCATTTGAATTATGCAGCCGGGACGGGGCGAATCCGTAAAATGAGCCCCGGATCGAGGAGGTCGAGATTACACGACGAATTCGTCGTTTCCTGGGGAAGTTCCCGGCGCCAAGAAATAGCGCCCTGGAAGCCCTAGGTTTAGGGGTGCAACGGCTTCGAAGAGCGAGACCTCGGACGGTAGGGGTAGTTCCGCTCGGAGGAGGAGCTAAGCACTCTGTTTAATCTACCGTGTTGCATAAATGCATAATCTCTGCCCTCTCGAGCCTGGAGATACCAGGGCCACCCCAGACGAGGCTGGGGCACCCTGGGGCAACGACACCCCTCGCCGTGCCGGATCTTTCTTACCACGGGGTAGCTTCCGACTCCGTAACGATTCGTCGACTTTGAAGGAGCCCGAGGATTCCCCGGAAGTGCCCCTTCAAACAAATGGGGGAACAAACCGTCGATTGTCAATGGGAAGATATCCGCCCACCCTCACGGGCGGAATTAAATGCAGCGGGGGTGGAACCGCCCTCTTCACCTCGCGCAGAGATCCCCTGGACCAGGGATGCTGCCGCACCGACCAGTCCAAGTTCTCCACCCTGCAAATGTTCCCGAATAGCACAAAATATTTGTCATATATTTTCTATATATTTAACGAATATCCTACATTTTGTAAATATTTAACAGACATTTGAAATATTTGCAAAACGTTTACTTCAGAATACCATCTCTATAATATTATAAAAGATATTATAAAGATATTTAAAATCAATATCACGTGTTTTACGGACTTTCGATCAAGTAAAAGTCTCGAGAGGATAACTTGCGAGGGGAAATAAGACCAAGTCCGGGGAGCAATTGAGTGAAAAAATTGCAGCCCCGCTCATCTCGATCAAATCGATATCTGAAATAAAATCTGGGGCGATCTCCCGGAGATATTCCCGGGAAATAGAGAGGCAAGGTCGGGACGATTCTCTGAGATTCCTAAAAGACATGAACTATGAGACGAATAGGCCGAAGGGAGGGATCGCTTCTACTCGGTCATTTCGGCAACTGCAGCGGGCTGAGTCGCGGATGCAAATCGCGGGTGGCCGAGGTGGAAGTGAGAAAACAAGGTCGGTCGTCTAGTCGAGGGGGCGAAAAAGGGGTGAACCGTATCTCGAGCTCGTTGCGGGTCAATTTAATTCTGAACGACGGCACGGCGTCCATTTAAGTGCCCGGTAAATAGATTTCGATCGAGCGCGCGGTCTTGATATACCCCGGTGCATCCCCGATGCATCGGACTTCCGGTGCTCCCTTTTTATCCCTGAGCAGGTCCAAACAAAATGGAGGACCACTGCGAATGCCGTTAGCATTCGAATCAATAGCCATTCGTCCTTCCACCCCGGTGTACCACGACTGAGTACCTCCTGGAACCGTGTAACGACCTTCCCAAAGGATTCCTCTACCTCGCGAATGCACCGAGCCCGATGCATCACCCCTACAGCTCGAGCCTCGGGTTTCCGGAGGGGGGAAAAATGTAATTAATAAATGGAACGGATATACCGATCTGGTGATTTTGGGTCGAGTCGTCAAACTAGGTGGCCTAAATGTCCGCCCAGGGCGTTCCGCTATCCCGAAATGGACGAAATGGATGAAATGGAGGACCTCCACTGTGCGGGGTGCCTTCCAATCGATACCCATTCGTCAGCCCGCTCGATGCACCCCAGAGACTATTACTCGAATAAATTGCGTTACGATTCCCTCTCGGTAAATCTTCCCGGAAGCATGGAGCATTGATAAGGTAAGAGATGGTGGCGAGGTCAGGGATGGTCGATTTTCCCTATTTTCCTTTTTTTTTTCCCTCTCCCTCCTACTTTTAGTCCTCCTTTTCCCTTTCGGCGACTCGGCCACCCTCGGGTTCCCACGAGGGGGAACTCGCCGCGCTTTTATGGCGGCTTTCATGGCGGCTTTTATTACGGTGCATCCTTCTATTGCGCTAATTATCACCGGGCAATTTCGCGTTTCCGCCCCCCGCACCGGCTCGATATTAGCGGCCTTCTGCCCCTGCAGCGCCTTTGCGCAATTACGCCGTGCGCAATTTCTGGGACAGGGTGCAGTACGTACCGGAAAGCGAGTATTACTCGGACAAAGGGCCTCCGTCATTCGCGAAAGAGAGATACGTCCCGAAAGCGGCTAATGCAATTTCTTTCACCGATGGAGGAGGAATTCCCGGTACGCGTATCTAATTTCCCTCCGCTTCGAGGGGAGACGGAATAACCTAACCTAACCTCTTCTATGAAAATCCCGAAGTGCCCACTTCCGACGCGATTATCCCCGGAAAAGCGGAGAGATAGGGCGCCGAGGAATGGCATAGAACTTGCCCTGGAGCGGGAAAGCGCGATCCACCTGAACTGTAACAAGAAAATATCCTGCAAGTTGCGTAACGAGTTTCGGGATGCAACCCTTACGTGGCTCCCTAGTGAGGGATTTATGCGCAAGTTGCGCAAACAGTTCCTCAAGGCCGCAAAACCTGGGAATTGGAAATTCCAGGATTACCGAAAGGAATCGCAGGAATTGCCACGAGTGGTTCTCGATGTTCATCTTGTAACGATCCTTCCGCAAGGATTCGGCGCAAATCTTTGTATAAAATGGGGGAGGAATTTCTTTGCACGATTCATCCTGAGGCTTCGTTGCACTCGCTCAGAAATTCCCCCCGAGGAATTCTCCTGGCGAGAAATAAAGCGGAGGGAAGAGAAAAAAAAGAAAGAAATGTAGAAAAGGGAAAACAAAAACGGAGAGGAAGGTTCACCGACGGATTACGCGGCGGAAGGTGTTCTCAGGAAATCCTCGTAATCCTGTTCCACGGGAGCCGCGAATTCGTCCGTACACGGTCATGATGAATTCGCGCCGGGTGAAACGAGGGTATTAAAGTTCCTCCTTTTTTATTTTCGACCCCTCTCCCCCTACCGGCAGCTTTGGGGAAACGAATGTCCCCCATCAGTAACACCCCGAAGGTCGCCCAAGGCGGCGGTCGTGCGTCGCGACGCCCACCGCGCTTCAGCGGGTCTCCATTACACTCTCTAAGGGCGTGATTTGGAAGGGCAGAGATGTAAAAAAAGAATAAAAAGAGTGGAGAAACGAGGCCCACTTATTAGGCGACGAGTCTTTCGAAAAGCGCGACCCTCTAGCCTTTGCCGATCCTGCAACCCCCGGAAATAATGATAAGAAAGAAAGTTTAAGGGAGGGTTAAAGTGGCATGTGACGGAAGTCAATCGTCCATAACACTTTCCTTCGAACTGGGGGTACCGAATAGTTTCACACATTATTCATTTTTTTTTATAAAAAAAATGGTACAAATGTCTATAATGAAATATTAAAAAAAAAAATTGAAATTTCATCCGGGTCAGGACCTTCCTTATCGCCTCCATATTCGCGTTGCAAGAGAGAAAAAAAAAACATGGGGTGCAAAGACAAGAGCAAAACCATGTACTCGAGTCTGAGTCTTGCACTTTTTTTTTCACTTTTTGCCCACTCAAGACTGATTTCTCTCCCCGCAATCCAAAAGTGGGCGCCATGACAGTCTGCAAATCGCCGATGATATTTCTCATTGTGTCCGGTAATGGACCGGCGGGGTGGGTGCACTTCCGGATTAGGGGAGGAAAAAGTCCAAGGTGATCCGCGAGGGACCCCCTGAACCACGGGGGGAGAGGTGAGATTTAAATCTGGACCCCCCGGTTCGCCGCGAGAGAGGAAAGACAGATGGAGGCTCGTCCGTTATCCCGCGTGGCCGTGCTCCTTCGGGAACCGCCGAGACATTCGTCAGAGGAATGTATTAATATGAAAATAAGGAAGCCGAGATGGAGGCTCGGATGTACAAACGAGACCTCCGCTCCGTTTGCCGAGGATAAATATGGACGATTAATAAACCCCGGAGCGGGTGGTAGGTAAATGAAGAAAAAGAAGAATGGCGCCCGGATTTTTGCGGGTTTCAGAATCCAGGATTTCGCGGACCTCGCGTCCTGCGGATTATCGGGCTCCTCGGCAGTCGCCCTGGTTAAAGGATCAAAGGCCGGGACACGCCGGTCGGCAAAGCGGAAATATCGGGATCCGGGGCTTTGTCGATATTAAAATTCCGCGGGGGTGCGAAAGTTTGCACTCGGCGCGATATGGAGGAAGAAGGAGACGCCGGTGCAAGGATTCCGCTCCAGGGCGCGGAGAAAGTCCCCTCGTCTTTCCCGCTACACCGTCGGCTCGCACCCCCTCCCCAGGACCTCGTCCTTCTGGTAATAACGGTGACAACTGGGACCCCGAGTCTGGGTGGTATATAAGTCGGCTACGTGATCCGTCGGCACAAAGGACAAAGGATAGCCAACAGCGATTGCAACTTGGTCGAGACTCGGACGTGGATACAGCGAGTACACGTCCTAAACGGAAACGCTACTTGCAGCGTCTTTGTCTTCCCTTTGCTTTCCGGGCTTGTTTATCGAGATGGGGCGAGAGGGCTGACTCGGCGACTTCCATCTCCTTTTCCTTTCTTTCCCCGTCTTCGTCTCGTCTTCTCGTCGTGCCTCAAACATCCACCACCTCCGGCCCTCTCCGTCGCACCCCCGGAGGCGGCATCGGTGCGTCCTTCTCCCCGTCCCAGGACCGGCGCCTCCACCCGGGGTCCACCCCAGGACCTCTCCCCCCTTTCTCCAGAACCTCCTCTCTTTCGGGCCTCCGTTTGTCGGCTGATTATCGATCCTCTCTCCTTCCACCTTTCCCTCCACCCCCACCTCCCGGCGGCGACTCTAGTGCCCTTGTCGACGTAATCAAATTAAAGTTCTAAATACGGCACCTGGTGCCCCACAGGCCGGCCCCGACAGGGATGCGTCGAATTCCCGAAACCCCCCCCCCGGAAATTTCCTCGGGAATGCCGATTAATCCCGCGCGTCCGCGCCACTTTGAATTTTCAACCCCCTGGAATGCTATGGGAGCGCGTCCTCCCCCGCGATATCGCATCGTGGTAGAGGACAGGAAAATCCGCGGTTTGTCCTGGGGACCAATCCTTGCGACTCGATGTTTCTCATCCCCGAAGGAACCTCTTCACCTCTCACCCCTCGTGACGTCTTCCGCCGTTTTGTCGACCCTGAAGGAGTAGCCCTGGTCGGGAAACGAGAGTCGCGATAACTCACCACGGGGTGAACCTCGCCCTCCACCTGTTGTCGCGGGATGAACACCCCTTTTCGGCCCTCCGGGTCCCTGACCGATGGTCACCCCCAACCGCTCCGACACCCTTCTACCTTCCTGGTTGCCATTTGCCACCGAAGGGATGGATATCGCGGGGTGACGGTCAGCTGCTCGCACCCTACCCGGTCGATTTGTCTTCGGCCACGACGTCCACCTTTATCGCGCGGACGTCGCAATAATGTCCCGCGAGTTACGTCCACGTTCGACTCGACTCCGGGGGTGGAGCGCATTTGTCAACGAGCCGGACCCACCCTTCCGCGTTAACATCGGGCTTTTCGGCTCCCAGCCCCTCGCCGGATACGCCTCCGAATTGAAAACGAATCCGCCGCTTCTCTTTTTTCCCCTGTCGAGGGCTCGGCGAGGGGATGCTGCGAACCGCTCTGTGTGGCCCGCGAATGAGGGTAGTTAAAACGATATTTCGCGGCAATTCCTGCCAGGGGCGATTTATAGAATCGAAAGTGTGGTCTAAAAGTATAAGATCGTTTTAAGGGTCTTTATTTTGGGGATTTTGGACTGGGGGGTGGAGAGTTGCACAAAGATACCGCGCGAATGGGGGTAGTTAAAACGATATTTCGCAGCAATTCCTGTCAGGGGTGATTTATAGAATCAAAAGTGTGGTCTAGAAGTGTAAGACCATTTTAAGGATGTTTACTTTCAGGATTTTGGAATGGGAGGGTGGAGAGTCGTGTAAAGATACCCCGCGAATGGGGGTAGTTAAAACGATGTCCGCTGAAATACCTATCAGAGTATTTCTGAGCATCCTTTTCTTGACTCGGAAATGTGGCCTAGAGTACTTTCTCTTTAAGTTTTCTTTTTATTTTAAGAATCCTGTGGTACGGTTCCTTCGGAGGGTGGAGGTGATCGGGGGATGCGAGCAACGGAAAGTGGAGCACAATGAAAGGTGTCGTGCAAGTAAGGGTAGTTAATACGATATATCTCGAAATTACTGATCAGGGTACCTCTAGACATCGATTTCTCGTACCGGAAGACAGAGTACAAGACTTTTTCTTTGGTTCCTTTTTCTATTTTTATTTCAGAAGTCCCGCGAGGGGAGGGTTTCTCTCGGGGAGGGGGCAGTCGCCCATGGATTTTAAGAGGGTGGACTCGGGAGGGTCGAATGCCGATCCGACCCTTCAAGACTCGGACTTTCTCGGGCTCCGAATACGTCGCGCTTAATAAACTACCCCCGGCCATTGTAGGAACGTTCCGGGGTGCAGCCAATAATTTTCTGTCTCGGTCCGCGCGTTCGCTTTTTATCGCCCCCTTCCCTCACAAGTCGGGGGTGCCGCGAAACTCGTGTGCCTCGAGTTTCACAATGTAATCTATGGGGCGTGGCGAAATAGTTTTCGATTTCTTGCCTTTAAAGGGCGAAAATTTACGGGTGCCGGGGCCAACTTTCGGCTCCACCCCTGGGCCGCGATTTAACCCCTTCCCTAGGCCCGATAGCGCCTCCGAGATCTCACTGGCTGACTGTTAAATTCACCCGAACAGGGGTAGTAACCTCGAGAATGCGCCGAGAGGGTAAGACAAGTCGATAAACTCGCGGGGTAAAAAAGCCACCCCCCTCGAAGCGGCTTAAACGTCGCGCTCGCCGGGGGAAGTCGAAGGATTTCCAAGATTTCTCTATCGACTCGGCCCGCGACGCGATCTGATTTCCTCGGAGACCTGGAAAAAGGGGGAAATACGCCGGAAAAGCGGCCGGAAAGTTCCCTGAGCCGGCTAAAGGGGTGCGACGAAAGATCGCGCGGAAAAGCCGCGGGCGCAACCCTTTGCAGCAAAGCTCTTCCGCTCGCGATAAACGTCCACCCCGAGCGACGAAATCGGGGAAGGGGGATTTTGCAAACGAGGGAAAGAGAAGGTGTATCTATTGAATTTCAAGCGTTCTCGCTAACGCAAATTCCTGTCTATATGGAACGCCACCCTGCGGCCATTAAAACTCCGCCGATAGTTCCGCGCACCCCAAAACTCCGAATTTCTCGTCGCCCCGGAGAATGCCGCTCGTGTCGTCAAATTTCCGCGATCGAACCTGCAGATTCAAAGTTTTACCCTTACACTTCACCGTTTAATTATCGTAATTACAGGCGTTGAATTCATGAAAGAGGAGAAAATGTGGAAAGCGCGACAGGGGTGGCAGCTAATGCTTACTCGACGATTTGTAATTGTCATTTTACATGAAAAAAGGGAACGAATGCTCCCCCCACGAACCCCTTTGGGTCTTTCTCTATATTCGCATAAATCTAATTTACCCTATTACATCAGTAAAGAAGTTTCACTTGAGAAATAAATCGGCGGATCATCGTACGGACTTATAAGAATTTTCTCCGGAAGTTTTCCCGATTCCAGAGAGTCCAAGGAAGTGCATCGGTTTATCGATTCGACAAATAACCGATGATTACTCGCAAAGCTCGGGGATTACGTCCGCGGGGTATCATTATCATGGAGGGATGGACGATTACCCGCCTGCCAAGGGATGGAACCCCAGGGGTAGTCCCGATTTCGAGCGGATAATGGGACATGAAAAAGGACATCGCTGTAGCCATCGGGGTCCAGGAATTCCTTGAATTCCTCTCCCTCGATTTCCACCGAGCAAGTAGAACCCAGATAGCGCGTTATCACCTCCCCTGGCAGTTTGAAGAAAAAAAAAAGAAAAAAGGAGAAGAGCGCAAAATTTCCCCGACGGTGACCTCTGGCGATGCGAAAACTCGGTTTCCGAGGAACCGCAACCTGCCGGTGGAAATGGAAGGAAAAGTGCGAGGGCAGTCGGCGTTTCCTGTGGGTGGGGGTGGTGGAGGGGGAGGAGGGCTGCTTTTCGGGGACGTCGCAGAAAATCAAATTGGCCACCCTGGCAAGAAGGGGTGAGAATGGAAGTCTCGGACCGAGGATAAAGCCGCTGGCAGGCGGCCAATGTTTGTTGACTGTAAATTTAGCGGGCGGCGATTGTTTTGGCCAGATGCCATTATCTCGCGCGATTCCTCCACCGCGAGGGCGGAAGATAGGGAGGAAGTGGAGGAAAGGGCGAGGGAAGGCGGAGGAAAGAGGAAGGGAGACACAGCCGCGTGGGGAGAGACAAGATGGACGGGGATCTCCTTCCGGGAGAGGACTCTCTCCCATTATCTTTTATCATCTCGTTATAAATAATATCGAGGAGTGGCAAAAAAGGTCGATCAAGAGCTCGAGGGGACTCCCCGAAGATCCTCCCCCGCGTTCGCTCGGAGAGCCTCCGCGCCCTGATGGCGACTATTCCCTCCTCCCTCCTCCCTTTTAGGCGGCACTTTCATCCTTTGCGTATTTGTTTTTAATTTCCGGGGGCGGTCGGGAGGGCCCATCGGTGCGCAAAGGCACTCGAAGCCCTCAGCCGGGAGATAGCTTTAAAGCTCTTGCGGGATTAGGAGCGGACCCATTACCGCCTCGCGCCGCGACGGCCGTACGTCATACCTCCTCTTGGATTTCCATAAGCGAGAGCTCCGCGTCCTAGTCGTTCCCCTGGCATGCAAATAGGCACGTAAATGCAAATGCGTGACGCCAGGAGCATACACGGGACCGTCAAGGCGAATGGACCGACCCTGAAATGGACCCGAAGAACCGAATCCTTTCCCTGCTCCGGACCGATACGACCGGTGCCACCCTTCGTTTATTTCAACTAGGTGAGAAAAAAAAGTCGCAAACTTAACGAAAGGTTCTTAAAAAAAGGATAAATATATGCGATGGAATCGATGGAACCTTTGTCGGTTCCACCATGGACTATGGTTATTACACAAACATCTGATTTTGTTCACCTCACGTGGATAACCCTAAATTCTACATGTAAATTCAATGACACCGAATAGTATTCTTTACAGATGTGGCAGATTTGCAGGATGGGTAATCTATTTTGATAGGAATGATGAGCTCGAAGGTACTTTCGGGACGTTTTATCAATTTCCCGTCCTCGTTTCCTCGAGAATGCCACTCGGCACGGATTCGGCACCTCGAAGACATTCTCGGCATCCCTCAGGAGGGAATAGGAATCTCGTAGGACACCAAGGGAAGGAGCAATAAGGTGGCAATTATGTGGAACCTCGTATGCTCCGGCACGCCCGGTACTTGATCGTAATCCCTCCTCTGTGTTTCCGCATATATCAGCCTGGATAACACAGTGTCTGTTTAAGGTGCGCCTCCTACATGACCGCGTCAGGACACATTTCCATGGGGTTTCCTGGAGGGCGATTTCCAAGGATTTACTCGGCCGATCCACCGAACCGTCATCGCTGGGACAAGAAGGGATTCCCTCCTGGATTTCGAAAATTCCACCCGAATTTCAAATTGGAATTCGCGTCCCCGATTGATGAAATCCCTGGTCGGCTGGTATCACCCGGTCGGCTCCGTTTAACCGTGGAATCCTAGGGAGCAAATATTGACGATATTCCAGTCAATATTGACGGGACCAATATTGACGGGAAAATAGCGGAAAAGGACGAAGAGGCAATTTGCAAAAAGGTTACGCCTACGCGGCCTCGGATAATTAAAATCCCCGGGAGGGTGTACATGCTCCCAGCGGGGAATTACATATAACGCCGGTTGATTCAATTTAATTCAACCGGAGTTAGGGAATCCTCGAGCAATCCGGGTTAACGCGTTTCTCGAAATCGTCCGGCTTCTATAAATTCCCTGGGAGGTTGTTTCCCTCCCCGAATCAAGGATATCGCATCCATAGCGGGAGGGGTCGCGATAACGCGCGTTTAACCCCCGCAAATTCTAAGGCCGACGACCAATTGGAGAGGAGGACACGGGGATTTGCGAATGGCGACGAAAACCCCTACTCGTCTGGACCATCTCTACCCAAATCCTGGGAAACGAAGGCAAAGGACTCCCCGTCGGAAAATCGTCGCCCTCGGAAAGTAAAGCACTCGGTCGGCGTCCGGTTTTCCAGATTTGTTGAGGACAATGTTGACGAAAACTCGCCGTTCCCATGGCAGCATAATGAATAGTTTAACGCGTCCCGAATTGACTGTTGTCCCGAATTTCCCCCGGCGGCCCCTTTGAAAGGATATCAATCCGTAATTTATTCATTGGGTCGCGACATTACTCGTTTTCCCCGGGATTGAAATCGGTTTACATCATTTCCGTTTTACGAGCTTTGCGCCCCCGGGCCCGGGCCACCATGTCCGTCCATTGTTCGAAGTGGTCCGTAATTAAATGCACGTTTTCCGGGACCGTAAGGTGCAGCCATCGCGTTCTTTAATGCACCCTCTCGGGCCGCTCCACTTTCGCGAAGCCATGAACTATGGAGGGGCCTTCATCGGCCTCGAAGGATGCTCCAGACCTCTTCTTGGCGCAATGGAGAGCCCTCTTTCCCACGCTTTTCTTTCGGGGACCCCTCGCGAAATCGTACCGAAAGCGCATCCGTATATTTCTCGGGGAATACGGTTTTGCATATCCTGGAAAGCTCGGCCGCGTCCTTTGATGTCTCGCCCTCCGCGAAGGACTTTATCTCCGACAATTTGAAGCCATCGACCACGAACTCGAGATTCCTCCACTTTCCGATTTAAATCACTTCCCAAAGTCTCCTCAATTAATTCGTTTTACGTAGCGATACAAAAATTGCGATCCATTTTTATTTCTTTCTTTTTTTTTTCAACACAAAGCCCATCGTTTGATTCTGAAATCGGCTGATTCCTGAAACGAACAATTCCTCGGAAACGCACTCGTAACTTCGATCGCCGTCCCCTTCGGTTTGAACCCCTCAACCCGACAACCAGGAAGTCGAAGTCGGTCGTATTTACCAGTGACAAAATGCAAATCAAGAAAATCACCGAAATATTTTCTCCAAAAATTGTAACATCGAACCTAGCTCCTAAATTAAATTATTTGTTATCACATGAAATCAATGGGGGTGATTTCTCAAAGTCCATCGTTTGATTCTGAAATCGGCTGATTCCTGAAACGAACAATTCCTCGGAAACGCACTCGTAACTTCGATCGCCGTCCCCTTCGGTTTGAACCCCTCAACCCGACAACTAGGAAGTCGAAGTCGGTCGTATTTACCGAAGACAAAGTGCGATCGATCACGTCGATGGCGAACGAACGACGGAGCGAGATGGCGGCTAGCATCGTTACTCACTTCCCCGGAGGTCGGCCGGCGCCGGTTATCGAAATGAGCGATCGATGCAGTTGTAAACGATGTAAGCAGGTGATTAAGTGCGATCGTGTAAACGGGACCGAACTGCCGCGAACGCCGTCTCGTAGTTCGATAGTCCGCCGAAGTTCCCCATAATGGAAGCACGCCGATACCCCCGGGGATATCGCGCACTTCGCCGGCCTAATCTCTGCTTAATCGCGCCAATCACCCGCGCGAACTTCCGCGAGAACTTCGCCGGGCCGAAAGGAAGTCCCCGCGAATCGCGGATCGCCCTAATCGAAATTAGGAAGTTTCCATCTGTCGGATTAGCGACTCGGGAGTTCCCAAAGGGGATGCCGATCGATTCGGCAGATATGGAACTAATCAATAAAGACGTATCAACGAGGATCTCGGCAATCGTCCCAAGCACCCTGACACCTTATCACCGGAACCCTGATAGATACTAAGAAAAAAAATAGAAATTTTCGTCCCATTGGGACTTTCAATTACGAACCCTAATTTTGTTCGAGCCAAAAAAATTGATAGAACTTAAAACCTAAAAATATTAACCTTCTGAAATTATATATTTCCATACAGACTTACGGTTTGTAATTAAATTCCTTCGTTACGGAGAAATGGTAGAATAATCAGGTGCCGCTTAAATCTTGCCAGGGAAATTAAACAAGGCTTTAAAATATTGATATGCGGATATCTTCGGGGGGTATACTTGTAAGTATGAAGTAGGACTTAATTCGTGTTAAGAGCATACAAACTCGAAAGTACAGCTTCAAACATGAAATACCAGAAGAGAGCTTTTATTTGCCATAAGCAGGTTGGAAATGAGGCTAAACTTCGGCTGGAAAATAACGTTTAGACCTTTCTCGGGGCGAAATTGAACGAAAAACGTCACTTCTATCTACCGACCCGAGTTTAGAAAATCGACGTTCCCAGAAGCTAGGCAGGTTGACCGCAGGAAAAAAAAGAGGAACGAAGAGGGGCCAGGGGATATTAACCCGTTCGGCCTCGGATCGGCGGAGCAGCGTGCTAACCGAACTGCAATCAAATTAACATACTAATGGCACTCGGTCGAGCCAATTGTGAAACTTTCATTTTAGCTTCCGAAAAAGCTCCCGCCCACGCTTGCCTAGGCACTCCACGGAGCTTAGAATAAAGCTTTCCTGGGTGAAACAGGGGATTCCGCAGGCAGGAAGTCCAACGTGAACCGTCTCTTCCGACCCACTCCACCACCCTTTGTCAATGAAAAAAGGTTATCAAGAGGTTTCATTTTTTATCTTCACCTCGATAACAGATATCAGGCTCGTCCAGAGGAGGAGAGCTCTTGTGGAGGATCCGCAGGGAAGCTCCCAAGCTGCGTCGTGATTACGTCCGGGCGGCAGCTACAAAAGCGGAGGGTAATCAACCCTTCAAGATCCGGGGTACTCGAGGGTAATTAATAAGTACGCCGTTATTGGCTCCACTCGCCGGTGATATCGAGAATCGAGGGAGGGGTTCCCTTCCCAGGGTCCCGTCATCGTCATTTCCCTGCGATAACCCCTGAACCCGTTCACGCGAGCAAACCACGACCTGGAAGTTCCCTGGTGACCTCGTTCGCCACCGTTTCCGAGGAAGCGACTAGGGAACCGATCGCTGACGATAGTTCGATCAAACGAGTGAAACTACCCCTGCGACCCCCTGCGACCCCCTGCGACCGCCCCCGATAGTTAGCCTCAAGACCCGACCACGGCTCGGAAAGACAACGTCGCTAAATGTTATACTTTGCGCTTAATTAATTTTTTACGAGTCTCCCGCGAAACCTAGACACTTCGGCTTTTCGCAAAGTGGAAGTGCACCTAGATTAAGCTTTCGAAAATTCCTTGCAACATCTTACCCCTTGTAATAACTAGGCTCAGCCAGCAGTGATTCATTGCCACCGAGGGCACTTTTTTCCCTCGACGTATTTTCGCGAAATACATGCGCTCTAAATTCAGAAGCAACTCCCTGTCATACCTGACCTCGTTCTCTAAATGTAATTAAACGGTAATCCCTCATTTATTTTTTCCCTCGCCCACGCACCGACCCGTTTTTATCACGGAAACCCGTCGACCGAGTTACAGAAGTGCATTAACTCGAATCAAATATTATTGATTTTGATCTCGATTAAAAACCAGGAGTATTTCCTGCCCACCCTGCGTACGCGCCCACTTTCTCCACCGCCCTGGATCAAAGGGCGGAGAGTGAGTTAATTGAAAATGCATTAACCGACATCGAATGTTATCGATTTCCACCCTGGCGGGGGACGCATTAACCGGAATCAAATTCTATCGATTTGCATCCCCGCCGATTGAAAATGGGCCGAGTTTTCCGCCACCCCTCTGTCATCGGATGTAGAGAGGATTATGAACGAAGCTTCATAATCTTCCATCGGGGCTTTTTCCTAATCGCCATTACGCGATTACTGGGAAATCATGAGGAAATAGGTCGAAAATTATTCCCAACACCCTCCGGAGATCGAGATCGTCATCGATGTCCTAGAAATCGGCGCGATCGAACCTTTATTCTTCCTTTTTCGAGCTGGCGATTTACATGGTTGTTTATTCAATATAAATTAATCGAAAGGATTATTAATCAAAATGGCTGAATCGTTTGCAGGTATCGTAGGCAGGAATTAGCTGATCTCTGCGCATCTTAATATATTTCAATGATTTCTCGAAAGCCGCTATTGTTTCCCCGAAACGGCGGCGCTTCGTCGAATTGAATCCCCTTATCCCGTGATTTTTCGATCCCCGAAGGACGGGGTCCTCTCTAGGATTATCAAGGACCTCCCAGGAACTCCCGCGGATACTGTCGATCGTCCTGGGGCATTACCGAGACCGTCTCAGCTTCCAATCCGATCGGTATCTTCCGACAATTCCAGAGTATCCCGGGATAGGAGTCGTCCTCGATTTCCCGTGACGTCACGTCGTTCCACGTTGCAGGAAGCTGGGATTTCTGCAGGCCCTTAAGAGACCCTCCCGAAGCCAGATACGGAAATCTTTCGGAAGTTCGCGAACAAATTTGTGACAAATTTGTGATATTTTCCCCGATAGTAAAAATTTTTGTCAGAAAAAAAAATTTACATAAGTACCGCAAAATGTGTAGTAACTGTTACTGTATAGTGTATTTTAATAAAATCATGTTAACATGGATAAGAAAAAGTCATGAAAATCCCTTAATTTTCCCGAGGACAACTGGATATAATCCCTTGGGAGGTGCGAAAGGCTCCTCCACTCGGATCTCTCAGGGTTGAAGAATTTCCCGGATTCCCGATGATCCCCGGGGTGACTGCTCGATTGAAAGCTGGAGGGAGCCCGGGGTGGATACCTCGACTTCCTAATTAATTCCCGCGAGCTTAATGGATTTTTCATCCGTTCCTCTCGGCGTTCCCGATCGATCTCTTCCGGGCGGCGCCTCCTTTTTAAGGGAGTCTCGGGTTATCACCGGAGGGTAAAAAAGGGGGCGTTCGTAAAATTTTCTCGGGGATACTTCGCTCTATTTGCCGTAAAGGTCTATACGCGTGTACCGGCAGGTTGCAGGCACTTTCCATGCAAATCGGAGCCGGGCCCGCACCCAAAGTTAACGCGTCTTCGGGAGCGGCCTAGACGCACTCCCCTGTCCGGAACCTCCGCGGAAAAATCCTTGATGGTCCTTATCTTGGCACTTTCTTACCTCTCGCCTTCGGCAATCACGTCGGCCCGATCATCCACGATGAAAGTCCTCGGAAACGACGACGACGACGACGACGGCGACGACGTCGATGTCTCTGCACAGGCACTTTCGTCCCCTCCCTCGCATTTCATGATGGAGCCCGGTTTTCACCTTGCCGAGGCAAGTTGATATTTTTTACGGCGCTCTGGGAAAATTTAAAACAATCTATGCTTACTGGC
The DNA here is from genome assembly GCF_000612105.2 of Orussus abietinus. Lineage (NCBI taxonomy): Eukaryota > Metazoa > Arthropoda > Insecta > Hymenoptera > Orussidae > Orussus > Orussus abietinus. The sequence goes on from NW_019395990.1 coordinate 241,425, forward strand.
CGTAGATAGTTTGCGGGATACGGCCGAGTTCAAAGGGGATCTTGACTCGAGTTCGACATTTTAACTCTACTTTCTATCCAACCTAAATCCTCTTTCAGCTCTACTTTCAACCTCCGTTCTACCTCAAAGTCCGTTCTACTTTTAATTATGAAATAAATAGTGATAGTATCTGACAGTGTTACTTTTCTCGCAGGAAACTTGGATTCGGGTTTAGCTTTGTTTTGGCGCGTGGTCCGTTAAAGGAACATTAAATGCTATCCGAAGAGAATTGTTCTCGAACTCTATTTCTTGTTAGGATGAAGCGAAAGAAATACTGGTTGGCTCCTCTCCGGTGGAGCCACCGATGAGCGGCCGTCACGCAATGTAAGTGGTTTGTGCGTGCGTTTGCGATTTACGGGCTTCCGGGTGATGTCTCCTGGAGGAAATGCCGGAGGAATAATGCGAGGCAATGGCGACTCGCGCCAAGATCTTCCCGGATGTCGCGGAGAATGGTACATTAACATGAGAAGGACACGAAAGAAGGGGAGCCTCTTCTTGCACAACTCCCGACTTCGGGGTCCTCCCCTCGGGATCCAGGAGGATCGCGTTGCCAAGGGGCGTAGAGTTACTGGACGTATGTCCTGACATTTTGCCAGGATTACTTTGGGTTTGCAGGAAAAAAAAAGGCATTCACCACCGAGCGACGCTCGCAAGATATGTCCTGCGACCGGACGATCCTGGAGTTACGAGGACGCAGGGACCTGGAATCGTCGATTTACAATTTCCTCCCCCGAATCTCATCCCCCTCTAAAGGGGTCGTCGAAATGGAGCATGATTATCATTTTATTCCGAGGGTCTGAAAAAAAGCAGGCCGGCAAGAGGTCCTTCGACTGGAATCATCCTTCGGAGAGATGGAAAACCCTGACTCGGGTCTACTTTTCTTTTTCTTTTTACACGGGTAAACCCTTCTGATTATTTTCCTCCGGGCACACTTTTTCCCTTTTAATTAGCGAAGCAATTAAGGCCACTTTAGAATTTGTTATTTTCACTCCTGATTATGGAACGAACCTGCGACGCGGGAGGAAGGACGGAGAGGTTTTGATTTTCCACCCTTCCTGACTTTTTTATTCCACTCCCTGAAACTGAATTCTTTTTTTTTTTTCTAGGTCGCGCTTCTCCAGTCGCGGTACGTCTCCTCGACTTTCAAAGCCGAAAAGAGTTCTAAGAGGAGAAACGTGAGGAGAAATCCTGGTTGCTGGTTCCAGGGTCGCGATTAATGACCAGCGAAATCGGCCTTCGTCTTTTATCTTGATATTGATATCGCTAACGTGCATCATTATCATTCACATTCGTCCCTCCCTTCTCGCCCCCTTCCTAATAATTCCATTCTTTTTTTACTCGGCCGAGTCTGACGCTGCAGTTCCTCGCGACGCAGGAATTGCAATAGAGAGAGAGAGATAAAGAGAAAAAGAAGGCGAAGAATTCCCGAGGAAATTCGCGGTTTCCCATGACGCCACCCTCGACTTCCGCTGCGCCTCGAATCGCGCGGAGAGACAAGCGGAAAGGCCGAAAGGAATCCGCAGGAATCCCGCAGGAGCGTCCACTAGAGTGTAATCTTGATATACGTCGGGACGCCACCCGGCGAGGATCGTCCCGGTCCGTCCCGTCTGGCGTCGTTAATAAATTTGTGTTTATGGTGGCTTCCTCGTTATTTTGCCCCACGTTATTTCGACCCTGGACGCGGCAGCCCATTTTTCAGGACTCCTTCCCTGCACGTAAATGCGGATTCGCAGACGAATCCCAGCTCGACGGACCTCCCCGTCCATTTCCCGGGGGATGATTCTCTCCGCGGAATCGCTGCGGAAACCCCGCAATAAGTCTCGACCCTCCATTAAGGATCATCTCCCCCGTGCAATTAATTCACTAAATTAAGAACAGTGTGGGGGAATATTCCGACGCGAAGATCCGTGATCGTCATCTTGTTATCGCTCATTTTTTACGGGGTGAAGGAAATTTTCTTGCGATGCGATATCAACCCTGATATGAAATTCATTATTGCGAAAATTACCATATCGTCTGCACCGTGATTCTACGGGGTTAAGGCATTTTTTAAGCCGATTCGCCGTCAATTCTGACGTGAAGCTCTTTATGGATGGATTTCCATTATATTTTTCTATCAATAAGTCCGAGGCGGAGCTTTTCTTGCAACTACCTTACCTCGTCGTTATCGTGAGCCTTATGGAGTATACGATTTTTTTTTTCTGCTATCTGATAACATTTACGGCCATTTCAGATCTTTGGGGCGTCAATGGGGACATGCTTCGAAATTAGGGGGTTTCTGGAGATTTAAATGCCAGCGTGGGAGTACCGAGACGTAATGCCACGTTCTCAGTAGTTATCGGGGTGAACGACGTAACAGTGGTTACACCGGAGGCGTAGTTACATGCCGAAGAGTTCCGCCTAGGCACATCGGCCCGACATTAAGGAACACCCTGAGACGGATGTAAGCGAAGTGCACACGCGGCGGTGGTCCACGCACACGCGCGTGTCTGCACCACGACGAGCACAAGCCTGACAGGAAATTTCAACTTAGTTAAGCATCCATTGTCACCTGAGTTCCTGGAGGACGAAACCTGAGGTTCCGAGTTAATTCCCGTCGATCGACCGAGACAAAACTGCATTGTCTCCCTTGAGAACGCCACCCTTGGCGGGATCATTCAAAGCTCATGCAAAGCGCCCTTAAACTGACCAATTATGCGAGGCAAACTTCTTCGTTTAACCAGAAACTAGATTTTCCTCCATTTTTATTCATTTTTATCGATTTTCCGCCGATACTTCCGGGGGGAAAGATATATTTTTTTTTTTTATTCGAAGAAAATGATTCCTTTGAACAATGCTCAGTTGGATCGAATAACAATGCTAGACCTATGGTGATTTGGAATGATAATTTCTCCTGACCTCGATACGTCTTATCCGGCTCTGAAAAGTCATCGAGAGGGCCCAAGAAGAATTTTGAGGAATATTATTTCGACGGGAATAAAAATGTCTATTCGGTAGGTATTGAAATGTCGGTCCAGTTGAATCGGAATAAATGACAACCGACCGTGCCCCTCGGTTTTGCCCGTTTATTCGAAATGTCACTTATCCGAAAACATCCCCTCCAATTATTTCGAGCGGCTTGTTTCCCTTTCGACCGCACGTTTTACGAGTCCCCTGATTTCCCGGGGAATTTTCCTCCTCGCCGTTGACTATCGGCGCAATGGAAATATGTAAACGCGAGGGAACGGAGCAATTCCATTTTCGCGATAGGGTATCGAGTGCCACGGCTCGTGACTCGCGATCGATTCTGGAAGGAAGGCTGATATGTGGAAAAATGGCCGCGGATCTATCGAACAGGTGTCTTCGATCGCTGAAATTCGGTACGTCCACGTTTTACTCCCCTGAAATCACTGAGGGTAAACCCTTTCGGAAAAGCGAGGGCTCGGAAACATTTACTATTCCACTGTCGAAATGCCCCCACAAAAACTGAATTATTAACCCCCTAGCAGAGGGTGGAGGTTTTAGAATTGCAAATTTCGGGGATGCTTTCGCGTACGTGCGTGGAGATGGCCCCAACCCCCTTGCCAAAATGATCATTTTTCTACCTTAACAATTTCGGCTCTTAGGGAGCTAATTACGTCCTACGTTCTGAAATTTTGGGTTTACTTGGCTCTCGAGAAATGTGAATTCTTTTTTTTTTTTTCTAAGTACTCGGAGAGATAATACCCTCACCGAAAAATCTTACGATTTAATAGTCAGAGGTTTATGAAGATTATCAACTAATTATGTTCTAATTACTTGGTTTCGGGGCATGGTCCCTTGGAAATGTTTAATCGTCTTCCTAGTTGTCCTCGAAATGTTAATACCAATCAAACGCTCGATGTTGGTCGAAATATCACATCCTCGACTTTTCTCTTGGGATCGACGTTAAAGCTGTATCACTTTCCTCTATACAATTAAACTAAGGGCCAATTAGACGTTCTTAAGACGGATTTTAGACGGTTGCTAAAGCTACTCCCCTTCATCCCCTGCTCGAAATCACGGTGGATGAGATCAGATTCAACCTCACCAACACCACCATTACCGTCATCAAGCTCTACAGCCTGTATCTCTGACATTAATTTAATTCCACGTATACAACGAGACATTCATCGCGGGATTTTCAGCACTTAATGGACAAATAAGAAAAAAAACGCTATAAAAAGTCCCTCTTAATTTCATGATAAGATTTCAAAGATATCACAATTTTGGATCAGACTCCCTTTGGCCCCCACTTCCCACACTTTGTCCCTATAGAGAGTCCGAATTTTTTTTGCATTTGAATTTGCATTTGAAAAAAATCAGCCCAATAATCGAGGATTCTCGACGGCACATGATTTACAATTATTCTAATCAACCCCACCAGAATGAATCCCACGCGAAACACTATTGGAGACATCCTTCTAGCCGAAGCGTCATTTCCCGATTTCTTAGCATCTGCCGATGGAAATGGCCATTCCTGGGAAAAGGTCGTTTTCCGAAACGGCGTTTCCCGCCATATTCAGAGATTCGCTCCCGTCCTTTGCCGTCGTCGAGAGCCGTGAGGACGAGAGAGAGAATTCCCTCGCACGGCGGAAATTCTCCATGGAATTCCCGCAGTACACCGCAGGAGCACTTTTCGCCGTTAAGTGAGGTATTGCGGTTTCGGTGGCCCGTTTAACGCAAAAGGCTGGACGTCGTTGTGCCCGACTCAAGGCGAGGTCACGAAACGCCTTTGCAGACCTTTAATATGGCCAAACGTTGCCTTGCAAATTGCGCAAAATGAATTACGAGGGATGGAGCCCTTGCCGCACAATTCTGGCATTCTGCCCTCGAGTCCCTAATTATTTTCCACGGTTCGGTTCTCTGGAATTGTCCGGAATTATTGGAAATTATTCGATATTATTCCGTAAGCGATTCCCAACATGTCGAGGCCTAATCGACCCTCCACCGAGACGTCGATAACTGCCCGGCTTCGATAGTTGCCGAACCGCCGATAACTACCGAGTCTCGATATTTACCGAAACGTCGACAACCGGTGGAGTTCCGACAGTTACCGAATCTACGGCGGGCCCGAACTTCGGCAGTTACCGAACTCTGATATATATCGAGCTTCGGTAAATCCCGATGCCGAACTTCGGTAAGTCATTTGCTTACCGGTACACCGGTTGTTCGAACACTCCTAATCCGGTGCTAGATTATTGTCATCACGGGTAATTCCACCCCCGAGTCGGACAGATCGGGGCAGAACCGATGTCACCCTGAAATTGCAATTCCTGGTTGGAAAAGAAAAAAAAAACATTAATACATGTTATGAACGCACTAAGGAAGAACGCGATGCTCATGGAATTTCATTATTCAAACAAAAATATGTCCTTGGTTCTAGTCTGGGATATATAGAAAATGATCGTATGATCGTATGAAAAATGATCGTGCACCCTGTTTGGAGAAAAGTTTCATAAACGTTTTGGTACATATATGTATATATATATGGCACTTTCATATTAGCTTAATCTTGGAATTCGGCGTTACTCATCAGCACACGCAGGTGGAGGGAAGAGTCTCAAGGGTAACGAAGGCCAATGGCGTCGGGAAAAAGTCGAAGTCGCTTTGGTTTTGGGGATGCTCGGGTACCGAGGGGGTGAGTCGCTAGTGGCAGGGGCATGCGCGGCTTCCAGGGGTGGAGGACGGCTCCGGGGTTAGTCTCTTGCCAACAACACGGCGTGCACGGCGCACATCGTGGGTCGGTTCTTTGGACGCGAGCAGACATTCTCGTGGCTCCGAAATCCCCGAAACTCGTCGCTAAGTTGCCATTAACAAACCCCATAACACCCCCCAGGAGAGCGCGAAAACTTGGAGAAAAACTGGCGGCCGGAGATATAGAGACACCCCCAGAGTGCGCGACTTCTTGGTACCTCAAGAGTTCCCATAAAAATATTAAAACGAGTGCAGACAACTTCCCACCGAGTGGACGTACAAAACTTTCTTGGATCTTCCCTGACGACTGGAAGGAAAGAAAATATGTACACATTTGTAGGAGCGAATCGGGGAGAAATATAATTTACTCGTGGAAGGGTGGTTCTTCAGTTTCTTTTCTGTGACATTGTCGTTGGACTTTCGAGAACGGCGGAACTCGCGTTCGAGGAAGGACTTCTACTTGCGAGACTTTTGGCGGGGAGTTCTGCAATAGTGGTGAAAATAGGGGAAGTACAATTTGTGATTTCGGGGGTGGTTTTAGAGGTTCTTGGAATTCCGAGGGAGGGTGCAGTGACTGCGCCTCGGCCGTGGAAGTGCGGGGTTTTGGGGACCTCCTGGACTCGTCCTCTCGAGGACCTTCCGAGGATTTATGCTTTTAAGCTTCGAAGCTTTTTCCGCTCCGAGAAGCGTTCCGAGATCCGGGGAGGAAGAGCCGCTTTCTCGGATTCGAGCTTTCCTGACGAGAGCCCCGGAAATAGGGGGATCTCTTTCCACGCCTCCAGATTTCGGCCACCCCGAGAAGGTACGTCGGACCATCCCCAAGATCATCCCACTATCGATAAAGCCACCGTTCGATATTCATAACTCCACCCTAATTTCCCAAAATCACCCGATCTACCCCATGTACCACCGATCATGCATTTTCAGATACCCGATATTCCTAAATTCCCTGAAGATCGAATGAATAAAATTATTTTCATGGCAGGACTTCTTAATACCCTCCTACCGAAAATAATCAATAAATCTGCCGATGAATAATCTAGAAAAAAAAATAAAAGTCGTAAGAAACTGTAAAACCTGACTGCCATTTATATGGTCAAGGAAAATCGGCCCAAGATATTTACACGAAGTAGATCGGACCACGTTGGCCCAGATCTTCTGAAAAAAAAAAAAAAAAGAGAAACTCGATCCTTTTTCGGAAACGCCGAATTCAGAAGTTCAATTCGTCGGCGTGACGGATCGATCGCAGCGCCGCGGCGGATCGCGGCGGAGGTACGCCTTTCCGCCCGGGCGGTGGCGGAAAGTTAGGGGCGGAAAAGGGCCGCAAGGGGTGGCGCAAGATCGGGCCGAATCGCGAGTAGTGCTTTATTATGCGCGAGTTACGATGGCTCGATAATTAGCCCCGGGCGAGCCGCGGGGGTGCAACGACCAGCGCCCTCCGTAATTGCACTTCGTTCGACACTTTTCGAATTGAAGTGCACCCGGGTCTCTCCCTTCTCTGCAGGCCTCGAGGCGAGCCATTATTGCTCGCAGCGCTAAAAGTTTCGAGCTTCTTCGAGATATTCGGCCCATTGTCCCTGAACGTCCCGAGGGGTGTTAGCCCCCTGCCTCCCGAAGGACTGAACAAATCCAACCCCTTAACGATCGCCCTGGATTCCCGACAATCAAAGGAGCGACTGACCCTTAGTCGGAATTTTCGCAAATACAAGAAACGTAGATTAATCCATTCCGCATAATAACCGCCTCCCTCGATCTTTCTGCAACATCGATCTTAGATCCCTGAACGAGTTTGCACCCTCGTAATTGCACCCCGTTCGACACTTTCGGGATTGAAGTGCCCTGCTCTCGATCTTTATTGCCCGGGGCGATAAACAGAGATATCATTATCAACAGATTTTTGAGTCAGCTAGAACTTCCCCTCCCTCGTGAAATTTTCGAAATAAAAATCAATCCACCCCCCTTTCCATCTCCATCTTCGGCATTTTACCGCGCCTAGTGCAGACCCTTTAAGGGAGGTCTTTCCCTTGTGCTCAAATGTCCACCCCTTAATCGGCGCGGCTTTTTGCGGATTCGTTCGTGGATTATACATTGCCCGCTAAATCTCGTGCAATTTATAATTACCTACTTTAAATCGGGCCGTGTTGGCTTTGGGAATTAATATCTAATTAGAACCGTGGCAAGCTCGGTTTGGTGCCCGCCACAATGGGGAGTACAACCGCGAGCTTGACGGACGGCTCGGTAATTATCAACCGACGAATTCTGTGGCCAATTTAAAGCGCCAGTTTTGGCACGACCTCGTCACTAGGACTTATTTCCGCGGTGCGGGATAAATTCGACGGAAAACGCCGGTCTACATTCGACGGATACCTGTCGCTCTTCTCTCACTATTTCGGCCGCCCTCGCGTTTTTCACGCTCGGCGATTCTCCCGCGCCTTCAAATTACATCCGCCGCGGTACATCGGTTATTACTCGGCCGATCGTGCTAATTTAATATCTCGAAGCCGTGTCAATCACGATTCGACGTGCCAGCTACTGTCGGGGGGTTGCGATTCGATGTTGCTTGACGCTTGAACACGTCGCGTTATCGTTGATACCAGTTTAAATTCACCCAATCACGCGGAATTTGTTGCGACACATCCGGCGCATCGGATTTAATTGCCGCGCCTGGGAACGGGGAAATGGCCCGTCGGTTTAAAGAGACCCGAAAAGGAATAAATCCCCTGGACGAAGGCAAAATATAAACGCCAAACGTGCGAGATATCCCCACTTTAATCCGCGGAAATTAATCCAATCGCATCCCCTTAAACGTACTCGGAAGTCGCTCGGACGACTTTAAAAAATGAGGGCAAACCGCGGCGGGGGGAAAGAAATGAAACGAGACGCGATTACCTTTATCACGGGATGAGAAAAATGTATCCGAGAAGAAACAGTGCACGCAGGAAAGGACATCGAATTTCAGGGCGCAGTAAACCGATCCGGGCCGGGATTTCTTTTTTACGAGGAAGAGCTGGGAAGATTACGGCCGTGGCATCCTCGCGGAACACGGCGGGCTTTACCGTGAATATCCATAAATATCCTGGGTACCCTCATTATCGATATATCTCCGCAAAACGGCGAGTATAACGAGCCATAAGGAGACAGAGGGAAAAGAATAGACCCGGAGCAGAGTCGCGGAAGAGCGCGCCACGGCTCGCGCTCTCGAGCCGAGTAATTCGAGTAATTACTCGACATCGATTAGCGGTCGTTTGCTTATTTTTAGAACGGTCCGATCGATGCCCGAAGCGGTCTCTTTCGATCGGTCGAGCGTACATCGACGCACGGCCGAACCGCGCGGGAATCTCCGCTCCATCCCGAATCGCCTGCACCACAAAGGGGAATTCATCGGGACGGATTTTGTGACAAAGGCTTCGCCATTCTTCACGCGCGAAAGTGGAAATGATGGAAATGACTCTCGCCGTGATTTTCTATTTTAATTAAACCGTGCTTTTCGAACGTATTCAGAGCATTTCAGGAAATAGCCACTTCAGTGGGAAGTAATTAAAGCAAGGCATTTCTGTTTCGCGAGTCACTTCTCGGTACGAAATGTGAGTGGAATAAAGTACCCGGACGTAGGAGACAATTTGGCGAATATTTAAGAAACGGGGACAACTAGGGAAAAATACTTCGGATAAATGTTGAAGAGGGGTTGATTCTCGAGAAAAAAGTCCCTCTTCGATTTTGACGTAAGTCTAATGAGGGGCCTGGTAAACGGGGTTTTCGGCATTTTTAAAGGCTCGTGTGGAGTGAGTTTATAGACTTCTTATAGAAATGCCCAATTTGATCATATTCCAGTCTTTTTCTCGGGCTAGAGGAGCAGACGTCGAATCATGGGGCTGATGTTTGAAATCTGGAAGTAATGGAACAAGGGAAAAGCCAGGAAAGGCCTTGTGAAAATCTGGAATGGTACTAAAGAACATCCGAAAAAGGGAAGAGAGGGCCCAACCGCGAGAGAAAGCAGAAGCTGGTCCTGGATTTCTACGCAGGGTCACGGGAGGTCGTAAAAAATTCCATTCCGTCCAAAGTGCCGGCCGCAGGACAATACCGTGTTTTATGGTTTCATTATATAAATATACATAAATTTTGAAATTAGCCCGCGCGTCGTCGCGCATTTTTCACGCGGCCCGGCTTTCCAGCGCAGCCGGCCGCTCTTTTTGGACCCACGAGATATATCCCATGATAAGTGACACTCTAGTACTTCCATAATTTTTTCGTAACTTGGACACGCATATTAAGAGCAAGTACAGAGATTAGATAGAATTAACTATGAAAGGAAGACACCACACGCGAGAAAAGTCCTCTCGAGGGTGCAGAAATATTCACCCCAAATTACCTTCCCATGAATTACAAGAAACTTACTCCCCATTTCTATCATTTCACACTTACCTATGTTTCTCCACACATGTATATACACATATCTTATTTATTATATTTTTGTTATTACATATATATTATATTTTGTTGCACATCCCTTAGATACCTTACAACTCGAATCAAAGATACACGATTCGTGGTAATTCTCAAGAACAATTGCACTGTTGTACCTCATGGCGTACCTCTGCCGGTTGTGTTAGCCTCCTCTGAAATTTCAGGGGTACAATCAGAAATAATCGGGAATAATTTAGGAAGCAAGGCGTAAAGAGGTACCCCCTAGGGCGACGAGATCGTTTCCCTGGTTCTATCTCGAATTTCACCCTCGCAGGGGCCGCTGATTATATCCCAGGATGCGTTTCGGTGCTTTGCTCACAGGGGTGGTTTTGGCGTAAAGGAGCCCCGCTTGCATAATTTATAGGACTTTATTGACAGTCCAGAACACGATGATAGCGATGTAGCCGACCGGACCTCGGTACACCTGGACTCGAGTAAACCAACCCACGTCCTCATTTTGAATGCACGCTCCACTGATAGTACGGCTATGTATGTAACACAGTCGCACATATCGAATGGTTCATACTAAAGGATAATTGCGAACACAATCCGCCGTACTTTAACGATAGGCGAGGTACGACCTCGACACGAGGCTTCTCCATGTACCCGCGTTAAATTGGTGCAAAATTCCGGGGCACCTCGAGAGGTCCTCTTTTTTTTTTTTTCAAATTTACATTGAAAAACTTCACCTCAAAGTAATGCGAAATTGGTGTCAAAGAGATCTATGAAACATTTCGCCGATGTACCGAATCGTCTCAAGCATTACAACATGAATACGGAGGCTGTGAAAAAGATCTTGACCCCCCAAGTAATTTCAATTTTTTTTTTCATTACTTCATAGACATTTTTTTTTAATTTTATTAAAAAATAATACGGACGTCCGGACCTTCTACCGATGTTGAAAATATTCTTTTCAAGCAGAGTTGATGCGACTTCAAAGAAACGAAAACGAAGCTTAGACGAAGAGTGAAATTCTGTTATTCCGGTAAAGATACTCGACTTAAATGTCGGTGTATAATTAAGTTCCGGTGCACTTAGAAAATTCAATGGCTAAAGTCCCACTCCAAACTCACCCCTAAGTCGTCTCCCGATTTCGAGGAGCTCTAATTATATTCCAAAGACGTCGAGAATCCGACTTCATCTTGGTCTCCATAAGTTCTGGCGACGCCTACAGGGGTAGGTCCCGCTTTTATGAGAACCGGCGTAATCCTTATCGGGTGCATTAGCGGTAATCTTAGCTGTTAAACGGGCTTTGGGGCGGATTTTCCGCGTTAACACCGCGAGGGGTTCGGCCCCCGGGGGTGCGAGAAAGGGGTGGCGCGGGCTTTGTACCTATCTGTTTGTTCGGATAAAAGACCGATGCCACCGGCTTCTGGCGAGCTTTAAGCCCCCGACGCAGGGTGGTTTCAAAATCGATCGACTATTTGACGCGCCGCCACCCCCTGAGGCGAGGGTGACTATCTCTCCGCGGGGGGTCGCTGCTATCGGGCAGAAGGGTCGCCGGACAGAGTCTTCCCAGTTTTTCCTATTTCCCGTGGAAACGCAGTCTGAGGGTGAATCGATTTAGGCGCGAAAATCGTCGTGGGGGTGGTTTCCCCCCACTGTCACCGAGCGATAAGGAAGAGATCGGTAATTTATGACCGATCCTATCCGCTCCTGGGACGTATTTCTTGATCGCGAGTGCGCCACTCGGGGTGGGTTTACTATCACCCCTTAATCCTGTCACCCCTTGATAAAAGGGGAATCAATTCGCGAAGGGGCCTGCACACGTGCGCCCGATTTTATCGCGCATTGTAGACTTTCGCGGGGAATCCACCCCTGGTCTTTTTCTCTTTCTCTTTCTCTCCCTCGTTGCGTTTTCCGCAAGGGGTAAATCTCACGTCTCGGTGGATTCCGGCCACCCCCTGGCGCTGCTTTGCTGGCCCGAACTTTGCGGACCCAATGTATACCTATAGCCAAATCCAGATACATTGCCGAATGGCTCTGGATATATCGTTATTAGTTCTGGATAGGTTATTACGGGGAAACTTCCGACGGGGACGTGTCTCGCTGTGGAGCTTCGGGAAAATCGGAAACTCGGATAAAATCCCGGAGCCAATAGGCCGCTGCGGACGTGCACCCGTCCAAATACGTTCGGGACACGTGCGGTAAATTGAGGGTCCCTTCTCTGGAAGTACCAATTCGACTTGTCTATGGTAATTATTAAAATCAGCGAAATAAGTGCGGTAATTGCGAAATATGGTAATATTGAAATCAGCGAAAAGAATTATTAAAGTATCGTAAACTGTTTCGGTAAGGAGACAGAGACCTAAAGTACATACCTTGAAGGAGAAATTACTAGATTTATGTATTTAGATCACTCTGTACATATTCACTCTAGATACGGAATAATAGTTTCGTCTCTTCCGATAATCGACGAGTATCGGGTATCCCGATTAAAATTCATGAATTCTGCCAGTAGTGTGTAAAGTAGCACGTGTTACTTTATCACATCCAACGTACAGGAGTTTTGGCCTCGATCTGTCAAAATGAAAATTTGACACCTGAACTGCCCAAAATAGCTTCACTGCACCAATGTGATACCCCTAGACTTGTCCTGGGGGATAATCTAGGTAAAACCTTTATACCGAGGAATTTCATGCCGAACGACCTGATCCAAGTTCCAAGATGAGATCCTAGTTCCCCTCTAAAGGTACTTCGGAAAATGTCCATCGTGGATGGTCTCGGGCGGCGTAAAATCGCGAGGCCTTGACTCCCTTCCTTTTTTCCATTCACGGCCGCTACTTGGCCATTCATGAGGCCGAATACTACAAGGATGCCTCGCCGGGGTGGCGGCGTCTGAAAGAGACAACGCCAAAGTGGAGCGCCGCAACAAGGCCGGGGTGGAAAGGAGAAGCGAGTAGTATCCGGAGGCTTGACCCGGCCGAGTGTTGGCCATTACGGTCAGAGGTAGCCCTTTGCATAACATATACCGCCGAGGCAAAACGTATTACTGCAATTTCGCATGCAAAACTTATTACCTGAAATTGTCTGAAAATTGCTCGCCGGCAGAGCTTCGTGCCCGTTCGCGGCCATCGCCTCTCAAATAAACCGGAGCCTTGCACCCCTTCCGGGCTCGACCCTTTTTCTGGCTTTCCACCCCCACCATCCCCTTTCCCGGACATCGCGAATCCTACCCGACCCACTTACAAGTGATACACTTATCACGGTCCCCGCGGCTGGTAACGAGTTCATCACAAGTCGAGCACGAGATATACTCAGGGGGTGGCGTGACGAATATCGCTATCGACGTGTAATTGCACCCCCAAGTTGCAAAGAGTCGGCCTGAAACTCGACTTGAGTCTCCGATGGTGCACCCTCGGTTGCCCTGGTTCTCGGTCTACCACCCTTCGCTGGTTTTTCCAGTTACGAGGACTTTGGGGTGGTGGGCGGGGGTGTCCACCCCCTGCGACCCACCCATCGGTACTTTCCACACTCGGGGATGTTCTTGGGCGAATCCCCCAGCTCCTTGATAATTTTTTTACCACCGAAACACCCTCTTGCATTTTTTTTAATCGCGTTTTCGCGTGTTGGGACTTACGTGGAAAGGCTGAACGGTATTACAGCCTCTCAAACTCGGTCAGGGTGTCGCGACGGTGGCCCTCTTTAGAGAGAGTCTTTTCTCTCGCGAAAGAGGGAGGGCTCCCTCGGGGGGAATTTGAGAAAACACCCCGGGTGATTTACGTGCCCTACGTAGAGGATCCTCCGCTCGATCGCCCTAGTTTCGTCCGTAGGAAATTCCCGCCTTTAATTTTGGAAAATTGTCACCCGTAAATCCTGCAGAATCGTCGATGGGCGCTGTATTTTAAGAGAGGGACATTTGTCGCGTGCAAAGGGGGTTGTTCGCCACCCACGAATGTGAGGATGCAAGTGCAGGGATTTTCGGAGATATCGGGGGGTATTCTGGAATCCCTGCTAGTGACAAGTCCTTTGGCTAATCGCAACACCAAGGAAGTGTCCTGGGAGTTTGTGGGGGTTGAAATTTGACGCAATAATTCCCCGGATATTCCATAATTCCTGGAAGCGTATTCTCCCGCTTATGTGTATTTCGCACCCCCTGGGGCTCGCATTTAAGTCGCAGTGATCCCAACGATCGCCAGGGGCGATCCCTAGGGGTAGTTCGGCTTAACATTTGCGGTGTCCCCCGTTTACGGGAAACTCGACATCCCACGGGATTTCTCGCGTTGTCCGTAGGTCAGGTTCTCGAGAACCCACAACTTGGTGACAAATAATCAAATCCACCCCTAAAATGAAAAATCCAAAACGCGAACGACAAAGCTACACTTCTGTCCCAGCCAATTCTTCTTCAACTTCTAATCGTCATATTTATGATTTAATGTGAAATTACTTTGAACGTACACGACCTTCGCATAAATCAAATTTACCCTACCACCACCCAAAAAGATTCATTTCTAAAATTGTACGGAAACACCCGAAAACCCACAATGCATAAAAATGGTTCCGCCACGTTCACCGGGGGAACAATTTCCCTCCACTTCCGAACAAAAGACTCCAGAAGAGCATGTACGACGAGCCATTACAGGGGGTTAATCCAACCCCCTCGTGCTCTCCCAAGGGCGGGTGGATTAAAATTTAACAAGGCAATTTCATCGTTCCCTGTAATTTCTTGAAGCATGAGAACACACCCCCACATTGTGCTACTCACCCCCGCGCGTTTAACTCTCACTGGCAACTATAAAGGGCGATTTGTAGGGGTAGTTCGACTTGGTGGTTTGTGCTCGCACCACCCCCTGGAGTCCTTTTCGCCAGCGATAAGAAACGGCAGGTCTAGGGGTGGGTTCGACGAAACATGGCG
Source organism: Orussus abietinus (assembly GCF_000612105.2). Lineage (NCBI taxonomy): Eukaryota > Metazoa > Arthropoda > Insecta > Hymenoptera > Orussidae > Orussus > Orussus abietinus. The sequence goes on from NW_019395990.1 coordinate 256,477, forward strand.
TTGCGTGGCCGTACGAACGTAAATCAAATATTCAAGGGATGATACACAGTTCGCATGCAGACGGGGGTGGGTTAAGCTAGGGACGCATCTGTCGTCCTGGAGGGGTGTCTTTCCCGATGGGGCCACCCCTAAAGGGAGAGGGTGCGGTTGGTCGCGCGTGTCGAATAAGTAACCTAAACGGATTACACGCTGATTGGCCGATTCGATTCCCCGCCATCTTGCGACTCTTTGCCACCCTCCTTTGTCCAATTTATGCGGCGCCCCCTCTTTTTCGTCCCCCTCCCTTAATACTCCTCAGATCCCAATAACCACCCTTAGACTGCGACCGCGGTGGTGGCAGCAGATGTGCCGAGTAATTCTTTTTGTCCTCGGACCCCGGGGGTGGTATGCGTTTAATGGCCGTCGGCAAAAGCTACGGCGAATTCCGCGACGAACAGGGGTGAGTCTCCAGAGGGAGGTTTCTGGCTTTGAACGCCAGAATTTGACAGGGGTGGATATTTCCCGAAGAGCGACACAGGGTGACGCCCTGCGATTTCGCACCCCCTCTGCGAGCATCCCGAGAATCCTCAAATTAGAAGAATCGCAGGGGGCCACCCCTGCGGGGGGTAATTCAATCTTCGCAGAAAGAAGCCTTAAGGTGGGATAAAACTCCCGACTGGAGGGGTGTCGTTCGTGAAACTTTTATCCAAACTGGGTGCATCGAATCTTTTGACATTTTACCCCATGACCATTCCCTAAACAAAGTCCTGACACCCATGAAATTTAATCTCTTCGAAGGAAGATAAAAAAATATCCAAACAAATTAAAAAATTAAGTTTCACGGGTGTCGAGGCCTTCCTTAGATCATCCGTAATTGTGTGGTGTAATTGCAAACGATTAGATTTACTGGATTATGAGGAAAGTCATAAACGAGACCGCTTAAACGTTGGTTTCACTTCAAACTCTTAAGGTTCTTGCCTAATAGAATACCACGTTTAAAATCACCCCTTTTCATTTCTCTCTTTTTCCGCTTTCTACCCTTTCCTCCCTTCTCCGGTATTTACGACCCCCGATATCTCCTCTCGTTCCATGGTCGAAGAAACTTCGGAACTTCGTTGACACCTCTCTCGGGGAACTTCTCGCGGATTGCGGGGGTGATGAGGCGCGAGGCGTGGAATCGCCGCCCTTCGAGGGGGTAATAGATTTCGCGGGGGTGAATGTGCACGGGGCACTGATTCCAAGACCAAGGGGTGTTTCGAAAAACTCTGAAGGCATCGATTCACCCCGTTTCCTTTCTCTCGTGTCCGGAGCACTCGAAGCTCCGACTCGCTTCTTCGAGGATTTATTCGAGGGGGGTGGCGCGTCTTTCCCCTCAAGGAGGTGGATCCGTCGCCGTCTCCTCGCCTTTGTTAACATGGAACGACTACTTAAGGAAGAAACGACACTCGATCCATGAGTTCCATCAATTATTCCCTCTCCGAAATCCCCCTAGGACCCCCCGCGAGTTGCACGTCACTCGTTAAAAGACGGAGATCAAACGGCGCACCCCCTGGAATTCCGATCTCAGGGAGCGAAGGGTTGGAACATCTTGAAATTCGACTCCCCTTCCCATTTAATTTCGGGGATTGTGGCCGAATCAACAAGGACGCATCAGGAATTCTCGCTTCGTCCCTGGGGACGTGCCGGGGATTTTCTCGTTAGGGGTGCGTTTATTTCGCCCAGCGACAAGGGCGACATCGGGTTCCTTCCACCCCTCGCGTGAAATTGCAGTCCCCCTCGATTATTAACATTTCCCCTGGGCGACTGGGACAAGAAGGAGGCTTCGTTACCCGGGGGACACCCCCGTACGAGTCCAGGGGGACGAAACGCTGATGCAGTTTCAGGACTCGCGGCGACACCCTCGTAAATCCACCACCGCGTGCTCCATATCGTTATTCCGAAGAAGAAAGGGTCCGAGGGAAACATTGCGCAAATTATTATCATGGACAGTCCTGGAATATCTGGAAGACCGATCCCGAATTCGCTGCGTCAAGCTGTATCTCTTCTACGTCAACTCCGACTTCTTGTCAGGGGTGCAACGGCCTAGGGGGTTGTTTCGCCGAACAATGAAGAGCGATACACCCGACAGTCGTCGGCTGTCCTCCGAATCGTGAAATTGTTCTCTCCCCCGTTTATCTACGCTTCTATTCGGGGACGCGTCGAAAATACGCAGCCCTATTACGGGGACCAGGAAGATAGGGGATGAAAGGGGATGAAAGAAACGGCCGAGCGAAATTGCGACGTGCAGCCGCGATTTATTGGAACAGGTGCAACGTCTCGTGAGTCATGGATGATTCCGTGCATTGTCGTGGGGTGACATTGCGTTTTACCACCCCCACCCCTGTAAATACCCCCGATGAAGCGGAATCCGGAATTAGCGGCGGGCCTGATGAACTAATCGGATTTATACGGTATAACCGTTCCGTCGTGAAAACGCCGTTCGTTAGCTGGCTTTCTTCTGACCCTCTGTCTCCCTCTGCAACCCTCATTGGCCTTTTGTACCCGTGAAAAACTTATAATTGGACGAGCCGCACGCGGAACGAATAACAAGCGGCGAGTAAAACCGCGCGGATGTTCCGCTCGATTCTGATTTCGAGAAATTCATCCCTGCGCGGGTTTTTACGAAACCACCCCTACGCTCCAAAATGGAGGTATTGGCCATTCTACTTAACATTCTACTTAATCGAATTAATTATAATTAGTTTACACTTACAAGTAAAAAAGAGGACATCTAGTTTTAAGATATAAAGTAGAGCCACAATTATACAGAAAATACTATTACTTGCATGAGTGGCCTGAACTACTTGTAAACAGGAAATTGGTCTTGGTACTTTTCGACGTGTAATCTCAGAAAAATACGATCGCCCTGTTGAGCGCTTCTCGATAAGATTTCTTTTTTTTTTGGTAAAGCCAATAACCGATTAAGCCACTTAAACGGTTAAAGCTCGCAATTAGAGGTTTCAAGGGGATCAGAATTTCAACTCGGGCTTAATCGAGCAGGTTTTACCGCTGCGGAAAGAACTTGCCGTAAGTTCTCGGTGAACCTTGTTACCGAAGGTCCGGTGACCGTCCAATTGCAATTATTCTGACCGATTAACCGAACGATCCCTTCATTACCAAATGGTGGGACAGGGCAGAAACCGCTGGTGGAACGCCGGGACGTCATTAGTATGCAATTTTGGCATTTGGAGGGTATTTGACGAGCGTCCCTATTTGATACATTAATGTCAAATATTTGATACCGCGTATCAAACGCGCGGAGTGACTGTCGGCCACAAAGAGCCCGACTAGTTCCCCTCGATGGTAATGGGTATAAATAAGCCCAGTAAACGTAGTAACCAAATCGGCTGCGCCGACGTGCGCTTCAAATGGGCACGTCAAGGAAATTGCAATTGCGGGTAATTGGGGTGTTTCGATCACTTCTAAGGGGCGGAAAACTCCGATCTCCGATCTAGTACGCGAGAAACCCTGCCTCCATCCGCATCACCGAGAGACGAGGACCTTGTTTGACTTCGATCGGCAGTTTGCGTTTTCCGGATTTCCTCGGAAATTCCTCCCTCGCGGAATGGGCCTGCGGCGGATCCCGCAATTACGGCAACTAACGGGGGTGAGGCCGATCTGTAATTGAAAATCAAGGCCGGGGACCCGCGGGGTCCGATGCGTGCACGGTCACACCCCGCAATACTCTCGCGGCCGCAATTCCGGCGATTCCGGGCCGGCTCGGCCGCGAATTCCTGGTCGGCGAATGTCGAAAGACGTGCGTGCGGTCGTTAGCGCCCCAAGTAATTGGAACCTGCGGTCTACTTGGTCCTGCATTCGGCGGGATATAATCGGTTCCCGATGCCTCCGACTATCGCGGACGTTTTAATGAAGCGTTCCAATTACCGGCGGTGTAATTAGCCGCGAGGCTCAGGACAAAGAACGGCCTCGATCATCGAGATCGACCGTCAAGGAGGATAAGAAAAATCTAAAGAAAATTAGGGAACCTGCTAAAAGTTACGTTCTTTCGACATGCCAAGTTTGGATTTATTGCAACTTCTCTATGCAGAGTTACAAATGTTTCTCCGAGTGGGGAGTCCATCATTCGCGTAAAGACCTCGCGGTGGACGCGCGAGCACTTGCCAATGTATGCACGCGGTTGGAGAAATTTTTCGGAGCTTTTGTGAAAAAATTCACAATTTGATAATGCACTTGTGCAATTGTGAAAATGCACAATTTAATAAAAACTCCTACTTAAGGTATTCCTATTTTTTTTTTTTTGCTGCATGGTTGCCCTGCAATTTCCCTTTTTCTCTTCAACTTGGAACCTCTGTCATCGGAATTTCCTTTCCACCTGATGTGTAAAAAAACGTTCCATTTTTTTCACCCTTCTCGGTAATCCTATCCCTGCTTGTCTCGGGAATGAGGGAGATTTCTACGAGGAATCTCCTCCACTTGACGCAGTCGAACCAATTCACTCAGACACGGCGAAGGCTCGCTGGACAAAGGAGAACAAAAGTATCCAGTCGTTTTCTAGGGTGCCGTGAGTGAACTTAGGGTCGTATTCATGGTCCTCATCGAGGCATGAATGAACACTCAATGGACCCCCGAGGCTCCCTTATTGGCTCCCAGGGATGAATTCCTCTAGACAAGGGTCTCTCAACCCTCGAGCGTCCTCCGTGAGTTCTTAAACGTCAATCGACCACACGTCCTGCTCCTGCGGGAAGGATCACGTCCTTCGAGATTAACTATTATTAGGAATAGCTAACCAATTTCCGGATCCCACGTCGGAATTTCGGCCATAGAACCCGCAAGACCTTCAATTCACTCTTCATGTCCAATTTTCAGCGTTACACCCTGAAGGACATAAATGCCTCCTCTAGAAATGACGTCGCCAGGATGTGATAAGAAGGCATTAATATCCGCCACAGTACGTCCCATTATGAATATCAATTAAGGCCTACTTAATTCCAAAAGATAGAGAAAAAAAAAAATTGAATATAAATGAAATATCTACTTTTCAGGTCGTTCTACCTAGATTATGTGGACGTTACTTGGCTTTGTTTTAAGCCTGTACATAATTGTTATATTCCACGGTAAGTAAGGGGGAGCAAAATGAAACATTAATTATGTATCTACCCGACATAACCTCGAAACCCATTTAAGGCCTAGAATAGAGGTCTAGGTAGGATCAAAATCTCGACAAAGGAGGCGCAACCGGGACGTCCTGATGGGGCTTTAAGTTTCAAGTCCTAAATTCGCTTTTCCCTGGAAGGATCGTTTATTACCGAGAGGCAGAGAGATAAGGCAAAGGGACGGTAAGCTCCGCGGATGGAGGATACGAATTCCCGATATCTAAAGGACGATCGATTACGGAGAACAGCCAGATAGGATCCTGGCTTGCCGTCCCCGTTTCTTCGGGTTTTATCAGGACGTCGAATATACGTCGATTATCCTTCGCGGTTGGGACTCTCCCTACTCGCGAGTCCTAAGGACCAAAACTTGGCTCGGAGTTTTCCTCGATTTTCGATTGACTTAATTAAATAGGCTACTTAATCGTCCCCGTAGCTGGGATATATCCACGGAGCGAACCTGAAACTCGGCTCGTTAATAATAAATCGTCCGGCCGAGGGAACTTGGTCGGCACTTTGGAAAAGTTCAGGCTCGGGTTTCGCGAAACGCCGGTTTTTCCCTCGAATTCAATCCACTCGCGCAATCGAAACCCATCCGGGCGTTTCTCAAAATCGGGCTCAATCGTGCCCGTAACTTCCGGGATCGATCCTAGTTCCCGGCCGCAAGCTTCGACGATTTCCCCGAAAGTTCGGCGCTATTTTGGAAAAGTTTCAAGGGGCTGCCGAACATCGCGGGAAGTTCCGCGAGGGCTAGAAGTCCCCTGGAAATCGAGGGTACGAGAGGAGTCCTGCTCCTCCCTCGGGGTCAGGACCTAACGTGTGTACCTCGAGGAAGGACACTCCCCCAGGAGCGTGAAAAACTCCGCCGTTTATTTATTAGTCCAAATCTCCGAGTCTCGCCGAGTTAAGAGACCCGATCCTGCATTATGTATGGAGCTTAGCTTCCGGAGTTGGATTTCCGGCTTCTCCGAAATTCCGCTGATCCGGATGTCAAGCCGATCCCCTAGGACTTTCCGGACTCGACTGCAAGGACTCTCCTAGTCGAGCCTCGTGTTTTGAGGATTGCAGCCCCCAGGGGCTCCCGTGATCCCTCCCAAACCGGGTAACTCGATTTCCAGCCGCTTTATGGAGATTCTTAAACGCCGTAAATTCCCACAATGGCTTTAATTGGAGCCCGGCGTTATGCAAATCACCCAGGCCCCATTTTTCGAACAACGAGACACCGCGTCGCCGGGAGCAATTGCGGCCGATAATAATCTGCATCTGCATAATGCGGCCCAATTAACGTTCAATTCATGCCCACTTAAACTTTTCTTATCTCTTAACTTGTCTTCGCGGCTCGACTTTTACCTTAGCCTTGCGCCAACTTTTCAATTTAGAGTGCCTCGCGGAATTCCCCCCCTGCTCTTTTTCTGCCTATCCTTCGGGACGCTTTGTCGTCACTTGTTGCAGGGTGTCCGAATAAACCCGTAATGACGGGACATGAGGCAAAGAGAAGGAATTTCGGGGTGGCCTCCACTACAAGGTTCCCAAAGAAATGGTCCACCCCGGCTCCAGCAAAACCCTTTTATTCCTCCCTGCTCTCCACGACCATTCATGAAATCCTCCTTTCCCTATCGGCAAATGATCCACGATCGATTCAGACTACCCAATAAAAACAATTTCTCGAAAGAAAATCCCCTCCTTGGCCGCTACACGCGTTAGAAATAAAGTATCTAATTATAAATTAAAGAGAATCCCTAGATATGAATTATTCCTAATTATCCTTCCTCGTCCTATATTACATTCGTCTCAGTTTAAAACCCAAAGATGGACATAGTTAATAATAAACTGTGTAAAAAGATCGGTACACTTTTCAAAGCGAATCCCTTTCGTGACATTCGAGCTTTGACGTACTACCATAAGGTACCATAAAGTGCCATAACCGTGTATGAAAGATCATACAGCAGATTCGGTCTTGGTTTTAGTCTTGATCTTCGCGTTGCGTACTCGAGGTAATTACAAATCGACTCATCGGGTGTAAGAAGGTTTTCATTAAAATTAGTTCGACCGATCAAAATTAGATCGACTTCTGGGATCGGCTGCTGCGAGTTCTGGACTCGAGGGTGGAACGGGCGATCGCCCTGTACAGGGGATCCAATTATCGACACGCACTCCACTCTTTATACAGACATTTCTCAGGGGTGACGTGCACGGTAATCGACACATGACCCCGCAACGGATACACGGGGCCCCTCCTCGGGAGCAATCGATTTAATGAAACGCTCCGGGAACGGGAACAACAACGATAATGTCGCCCGGTGGGAAGATCGATCGCTCCTACCTCGCACACCCCTTTTAGCGCAAAGACACCCCTAACCCGAAACCCCGGGTTATCGGACAAGCGTAGACAATCCCAGCCCTTATCCAAATCGCGACGGTTTTGCCTGTCAACCTGGTGAGCGATGGCACCGGCCCATCCTGGCATTAGAGTCAGGAACGCGACATTACCGGAATCCAGCTCGGAACCATCGCACTGAATCCCGGAAAATGCACCGATCCGGAAGTCCCTCCAATTCTCGATTTATTACAGTTACTAGAATTTATCAAACTTATCGGGTTTAGGCCGGAGCCTAAACGTGAAAAACGACGTGCGTTACGGCGAACGTTCAATTATAGTACATGTAACGTACATCACTGGTATGTCCACGATGAGTCGTGGCATACTTCTTGCTCGTATGGACCCAGGTTCATGAAATCCAGCAGATTTATCATAATTAGGGGTTACTAGAGCATCGATATCTATGTGCGTCAGGATGAACGTTGAATTATGATAAAAGCGACGCACATCGCCGCAATGTGTCGTAGTGTACTTTTAAGTTGGACACGATAACAAGGGACGTTTTTAGGTTCATCCAAAAGGACCCTTATCACAACCGCGAATGTCCTGACCATTTCGACCAATGGACCAGTCGGCATGTTCACGATAACGGTTTCGACTTTTCGACTTTTAATTTGGACACGATAACATCGGACGTTTTTAGGTTCATCCAAAAGGACCCTTATCACAACCGCGAATGTCCTGACCATTTCGACCAATGGACCAGTCGGCATGTTCACGATAACGCATCGAACGTTTCGACTTTTCGACTCGTCGGACGCGGATATTCCGGGTTGATTTTTTCCTCGGAGTCGGGTTTGACTTCCGGTCCATGGGAATCGCAATTTGAAAGGTCCGAGGGCCATCGAATGGTCCATGGCTCAACCATTTGTCTTCGGCGCTGCGACCGACGTCGCTTACGAGTCGTCATTAATTGTGTGCAGTTTGACGGGCCACGAGTCGGCCAATATCAATCGTCAAACCCATCCGGACCTGTCCGATAGTTCGGGGCATAAATAAAAAAAGACTCCCTGAGCTGGCCAGTGGTTTTTAACCGATTCCGCGGTCACTCGAGAGGCGAGAGAAACCGATCGAGAACCCTACCAAATCCGCGGGGAGCGACGGGATTAAAAAAATAGAGCGCTTATCCTGGAATTTTGTCCTTCTTCTCTATTCCGGAGTACGTTAACACGGTCACCTGGTTTACCGTGTACCCAGGTCGCCGGATACGCCGTGGTGGAGTTTATCTTTTCAAGCCGCGAAATCGACGAAAACTTCCGCGGGCGTTGATTCCCCGTTTTCAATTCAATTTAATATTTAAGAGGGTCTTCGTCAGGGCGGAATGGAATTTCGTGAATGGAATGAAAAGACTTTTCACGCAGTGTTGTGGCACGAGACAATCTTGCAAAACACCTATCCGTTTCCGTTTAACTGTCGGAATGGTGACATCGACGCTCGGATAGCGCCAAAAATTGGATGGACTTGCAAAATGGGAACCGAGCGACCATTTTAGGCGCGCCATTTTTCTCCCGTGGACGTTTCGACTTTTCTCTCGAAGGCAAAGGCGTGGAATTGTAAAATCGAAAGTAGACGACCCGTAGAAAAATATCCGGATGGGCTTTAAAACGAGGGTCGCGATCCGGTGCACCGACCGGCAAAAAAGTCGCATCCCAAAGGGCGAATAAAAGGAGAAACGGGGAGCCCAAGAACGAGGATGAGCCAGCGATATGAATTATCTCCCATTCCGGAACTGCGAGCCCATCAAATTATCGACTGCGAGGAGAGGGGAAAAAGTTGCGCATCCCTCCCCGGATGCCGTGGAAGCGCTAAAATATTACACATCCCGCGGCATTTTGTCGTCGCGAGGCTAAAAACATCCCGGCAGGATAATAAAAGCTCCCCTCGTAAATTCTCCCAGACACAGCAGTAATTATACGCCTTCATAACTATCTGGCCCCATCTCTCAGAGGAAGCAACGAGCCATTTTTTTTTAATCTAAAAGTTTACTTAATTACGGAACATCCTAAACAGCCCGGGGTGGGTTAATCAGCACGTCGCAGATCTTTGGTCTGGATTTAACTGCCCAAAGTGACCATGATTGGCCTTATCAAGAGATGAGCTAGACCCTTTCCCGTCTTTGTAAGGAAAATCTAATTTTAACATCGTTAAGAAATTATCTGCGTATTAGGAAATTAATGTACGGGGAATTTTCAATGTGTCGAGGAAGTGGGATTTTTAAGCACGGAGGGAATGGAGGAATGAGAAGAAAAGAGCTGCCTTCAGAGGGGTTGATAAGCTCCAAGGGCGGAAGCTGCGCCTTATCGGTGGCGCGAGGGTTGATCGCTGATAAAGCGCAATCGGCACAGTGATAACGCTTCGTTGAACGATCGAGGACGCAATCCACCGGCAATCCGATACGTGGAAATCGGATCCTGCACCGTGACGCCGCACAATGGCCGAATGTCGCGTCGTTATTAATCATCCCCATGGCGGGGTGTTACCGTCATTGCCCTCTACGCAATGGCCTCCATTGTACGAGGGAGGATGCCATTTTTATCGCGATCAGCGGTCGCATGCGGCGTTCCTTTCGGCCCCAAAAGCTTCCGTCAAGTCTCGTCAGCCCTCAAAAAAACCGTCCGCCATTTCGAGATACTTTCCAGGAATCGTGTGAAAATTTTCCAGGAATTCAACGGCTCATTCCTAGCCGCCCAATAATCGGCGAAATGTCAGGGTCTAATATAAGACTCCAATTTCCCGCGCTGAATCTGAGAATAATTATCCAGGGCAGATATCGCATCTCCCATTTCCCCGATTTGGAAAGGAGGGTTCCAAGAATCGTGTTGAAAATTTCCCAGGAATTGAACGGCTCATTCTAAACCGCCCAATAATCGGAGAAAAGTCAGTCTTTAAGACTCGGATATCCCGCGATGAATCGAAATAATTGTCGGGGGCAGATATCGCGTCTCCCATTTTTCCGATTTGAAGAAGAGGGCAGACAGAGAGGGTGGTGAAACTCCATGCAGGGGGAGAGATCTCGAATTTCAATTTCGAAAAGGCGCTTACGGAGCGTCGATTCTCTCGGCGACGAAAAACGATAAGGTCCCCTCAAGGGTGGAAACTGGAGCAACCCGCTTTAGTTAAACGAGGCTTAACGATCTAACGAATCACCTCCAACCCCGGATGGTATTACCGCCCTTCCCGTTCGTCCCCTCGTTAAACCTTCCTCGCGTTTTCCCGTGTTTTTCGCGCTTTTCCCGATTCCCTGGATCGGCGGCCCTCGTGGCGAGTGGATCGCGAGTATTCCCGAGTAATCGCGAGTAATCGCGCGGACGGGAAACGACTCGATCGAGAAATCGATGGGCCGTAAAGAAAATGCTCGCGAGTACGTATTAACGAGCAGTCGAGGCGTCCTCGTCATCAGGGACGGCATAACGAGGACTCGTTTAGCGAATTTCCCAGGAATGCCCTCAAAATCGACTTCCCAAAAACGTTTCGCTTTTTCGCCGCGCCTCTTCTGCCGCTTTGATTCGATTTCCCGCGGGCTTTGTTCGCCGATAAACCGGGTATGGGGTGAAAATTGGAGCAGCGACTATAGTTAAATGGAGTTTAAAGCCCCTCTCACGGATAATGCCACTTATACGCCCCCCGGTATATTTTTTTTTTCCACCCCTTTTTATTATTTTCTAAACTCGCGAACGATCCACTGTAGAGTAATACAGGACGATAATAGAGTTTGCTCGATATTCCGTGCCCCCCGCGCAGACGTCGTTTACCTTTTTCGATGGCGTCGCGCTCTGTAATCGGAAGTGTCAAATTTGGAAAAGTCAATAGGAAATATGTCTGAATCGAGGGCACGAGTCTGGGGACATTTTCTTAAGCACCCTTTTCCGAGCCCCGGACTGCTTCCGGGATTTTTTAATTATTTTTATCATTCCCCAAGTTCCATTTTTATCTTTACTATTTTCCAAACTCTATCTTATCGTTTTCTAAGCTTCCGAGCAATCCACGCCAGAGTAACACAGGACGATAATGGAGTTGACGAAAGACGAAAGACCCGCAGTCATTTTTTTTTTTCTTTTTTCCTTGTGTAATTCAAAATGTCAAATTCGAAGGAATTACGTCCGAGTCGAGGAAATTTGTCAAAAGACCTCTTTCCCTCGGTCTGCTCCCGCGAATCTTAATCACCCTTCATATTTAACGTCGACTGACGTCAAATGACTTCGGAAGTACACGAGTTCCCTTTTAACTCACAGCGAATCTCACCCCTTCCTGCGCCGACGTATTTCACATTAAGGCGACTTCTTCGCCGAGGCAATTTACTCCCCGATGTCGTGTCAATAGATTTCCCTCCCCCCTTCCTTGATCGCTGGATTTTCTGCTCTTTCGTTGAAACATCGGCGGCCCCGTTCCTTTGACGCCGTCTGATCGCTTATTAATAACCGCTAATTGAACGTCAAACGGGCACTCGCAATGCCCATGAATTGCGAATTGCACTTCCTCGCTACGCAGATTTCTCTCGCCTTAGCGAATCGCGATCTGCGTCTCTTTGACGTGCGCATTTCATCTTTCGCTTCGATGAAAAAAACCCAGATTGCGGAAATTGCAAAAGTCACCCGTGAAATCGGACAGGCCATTACGTGTCATCCGACGCGTTAATTGCACTCTTATGCTCGGATCTCCATTAAGGGGACCGCCATGATGGGGTGGATTATTTAGGGGTACGTAGATAGAGTAGGGTGGGGAAATTTCACGAGCTGGCCGGGATTCCACGGCTCGTGGGTTTATTAAATCACGAGTCGTAATCCGCGGTAAGAAAAGAGGGTCATCGCTTGCCTCTTTAGAGAACGTTGGTGACCCCGTGAAGTACGGTCGGTGGAAACTCTCTTGGAGGATCCTTGGAAGATCCTCCGAGGATCCGCACTCTTAAGGCGATGCGAAAGTGCCCTCTGAGGCGTCAAATTATTTATGGGACTTTTCTCGGCTGCCCCGGATCATTAGAGACTTCACTATGGGGTGTGCAGGCCCTATGGGAGGTCCTGACACGCCATGAAATTAATAATTATGAATAAAAATCTTTACTTATCTCAGATCGGATGAAGTTTTATGAACCCCTGCAACGAAGGTCCTGGATGTCCCGTGAGCAACGCGTGTTCTGCAAAATCATAAATCCATCGGATATTTCTTCAATTTTAATTCCGCCTCTTTGTAATCATTCCATTGAAACAATTGAAATGTGTCCATTTTTATTGGAATTCTTATCTACCGACGTCTATTAAATTTCTCGACGCCTTCCATCGGCATAAAAGTGATCTCCCTTCTGGAAGAAGGAAGATGACCCGGATTCGGGTAAATCCGGAGCGAGGACAGTGATATCGAGTCCATAATCTTTTACACCTCTATCTAGAGGTGCAACTGGTCCAGAGGATCTCTCTCGATGACGAGGAAGCTGCGTGGCGCGTTTCGGTGCACCCGAAAATCGGGTGGAGGGTAAATGGATCCGTTCGTTGTCCAGATTGAAAAACCGGACGGCTCTCTTTTTTCTTTTTTCCCCGTGTCGCTCGATCACCGCGATGCATGCGGCTCGATTATTCGATATCGAACGAAATCTTCCGCCTTTGTTCTACGCCGCGCTCCAAACTGACCGCCAGGGATATCAATCAAGTTTCGATCAGCGGTAATCAAGGTCCCATTAATTCACGCGTAGGCTTACCAGCACTTCTATAGGCCTGTACCCGTGTTCGCAATCAATTCGGCACACAGTCGAAACTAATTACGGCTATTCTCAAAGAAGCTAACTTGCTTCGAGGACTCCACAATTAGTGGGATCCTGGCCGAGGGACTTTCAGAGAATCCGAAAGCAATCGCGTTCGTTAGTCGAATTACACGGTTTGGACTGTAAACGATATCATTGACCGGCTCTGAAAGCATTTCTTCGGATTCGTGAAAAATCAAAAGCCGAAACAAAAATTTCCATTGAATAGTATCGAAGAGATTTCATATTTTATTATATTATATTTCATATATTACATATCCTCAATTCAAAGAATGATTATTGTATTGAAATAAAATCAAATAAATTACGACTTAGGATATCGAACATTTTGTCGGATCGATTGACGATCACCATCAGGAGCCGATTTCATTCCTTGTCAGAAAATGTATGATCGCATATTTCGGAGGTCATACGTGTACATTCGAGGGTGGAGGGTATTTATCCGGGGAAGTCTCGCGCAATTAGCGGGTATTATTACCTCTGGAACCGGCAGTGGTCGAAAATCATTGCTTCCAGCTGTTATTGCCACGTGAGGTCGATGCGTCTTATTAAGCGGCCATAATTTAAGAATTTAATGGTGCACCGTGTAACGCCCTGTACCCTCGCACGCGATAAATCTCCCGGGAATTATTAGAATCCGGGCTGCATGTTAAATAAAAAGAAGAAGAGTTGTAAAGTCCCTTTAACGGGCCGCGGATTTTTAATCAAACCGGAAGATATATATCTCCGATAACGCGACCCGTCCTATCTGGGACGCGGATAATCCCGTTTCCGTCGGGAGTCTAGCTGCCGGTCAGGATCGATCGATCACCCTGAATCAAGACAGACATTAAATCTGGTATTATCCTCGACTAATCCTCCAGCGGCCTAGTCTCGTTAATCCTCGTCAAGTTACACTTCCGCGGAAAGCGTACAACTTCCAGGGTGCTGACGTAGGGGTAGGTAAAAATTTTAAATCACACCCTCGAGCCGAACAATTCCGTGAAATTTAATATCCACTCCCAGCGGGGATTTTCCGTCTCGAGATAAGCCGATCGATCTGGAGATCGATTATAGGGAATTTCACGGTATTCCCCGCAAACGCATAGAGTCGCGCATAGACTTTTTCCAGTATTTCCAACATATCCGCGAGTTCCATTCGCGATTTCGGTGAAGTACTTCCTTGTAGAGGAATAGCATTAAAAAACGATCGAACTCCGCAAACTACCCTGGCTGACCGAACGTGCACTTTTCCACTGCAGAGCGCACCTTGGTCTGACTCCTCGAGGAGCCTTATCACTTCGAGAACCTCCAATTCGCACGAAGAATACTCCAAAGTGCTCGAAATTTCAGATTTCTCTCCCAGTACTCGTGATTTGAATGCTCAAAAATTCAGGTTAAGGGAAAATGTGTGAAAATGGCATCCGAAAGCTCAATCGTTCGTAAAACTTTTCTCCGAACTGGGTGTCTCAAATCGTTTCATACTTTAAAACGTGAATATGGAGACCCAAAGATAGTTCCTGAAACTCGCAAAATTTCATTTTTTTTAACTATTATTAAACTACCTATAAACAAATTTGAAAAGAATTGAAACATTTTCACCGATTCCTTTCTCAGCCGACAATGGCGGGTTAAGGGTATTCCCTCAGGCCGTCGAAAATTTCGAATATCTTTTCAATCTTGCGAATCTTCCGAATCTCAGGGACGCGGCCCCCGACTTTCTCGCGTCCACGTTTCATATTCGTGAATTTCGATTCCAGGGCGCAGGAGAGATCATCAGATGCGCGAAATTGCAGCCGGTCGTTCGGTCGATTCCTTCCAGGGGTAGGAAACGAGCCCCGTAGAAGCGTGTCTCCCTCGCATTAGCAACCACACCGGTGACTTACGGCCTTTTACCCAGAGCCCGTGGCCAAGTATAACGATTCGGAACTTCCATCACGCTACGCGCCCTATCAGTTCCATATCGGCACTTATTCATCCCCAAAACCCCGCGCGCAATCCGTCGAGGTATGGATTTACCCCTCCCATAAAATCCACCCAATTTCCAATGATCGACGGAAAAAGTATCTAAAATTATTCAATATTTTTCCTTCCGAATATATGAACAAAAAAGGGTTCCTCCTAATTCCAGCCGACGCGAACAGGAATTATCCGGCTGCCGGCCGGAACAACGGATGGTACGTTCCCTCTAGATTCTCGTAATGCCCTTCCGTGTAAAACTCCCACTTTGTTCCGCTTTGTTTAACCCGGTGCATTTTTTTCACCCCTCCTCGGTGCGGTATTACCTCGCGCATATATATATATTTATATATGCCCCTCGGACCTAACCTAACCTAACCTAACCTAACCTAATGTTAACTCTAACAAAGTGCCATAGTCCAGCCACGATTTTCGGGCAAACTGGCTTAAGCCGAAATTAAGCTCGCCGGGTTATTCTAAACGGATCTCGAAAGGGATTTCCCTGCGAAACCGAGATTCGGACTCGTTTCCGCCCTCTTCTATGCTCCGCGTCGGTCCTGAAAATTCCGCCTCTGAATTGGAAAGACTAGGAAGAGGAGGCTAAAAAAGGGTCGGGATGTTGAGTATTTAGAAGCCGTCCCGCCACTTTGGGAATAACTGAACCTCTTCGCCTTTCTTCGGAGTCGGTTTCGAATTCAATGCGTCCCCGTGTTAAACGGGTCGCCATTTTGGTGCACGCGAGTGCCACTCCGGTGGAGCACGCGGAAGACTCGAGCGCCTCTTGGCGTCGCGACGCGCAGTCCGCTCTGCTGGTGAAAATCATTCCCGATGCTTGAATGCTCTCCCCGCGATTCTTAATACGTGCGGAGTAACCGCTTTCCAAGCTGGTGCACCGAAATGGCGGATTGAATCCCCGACGATAATGCTCCCCGACCTGCGGCTCCAATGCGGATTACGCCGGCGTAATTCATCACAGTAGCCCGACTCTCTCAATGAGACTTTACAACTTTATAAATAAACTTTCTACGGCCCGTCCATTTAATAACCTCCTGCTAGAGGGATGCGAGAAATGGCCCCTGGAAATGTGCCGGAAAATCCAACTCCGACCTGCACCCTGATAGGCGTGCGATGGAAATCCGCGGAAAATATTGTCAACGTTGAAACCGCTAGTTAATAGATCGAGTATGCCTGGCCCGGGTGTAATCCAGTCGCTCGCCGGAGGGAAGTAACGAGATGAAAAGCCGAAAAAAAAAAAGAAACAAGAAATGGAAGAGTAGGAAACAAAAATGTGTAAAAATTAAAAGTATCTCTGGAAATCCATTAGCATCCTCGAGTCCGACAGGGAGGGTCGCGTTGCACCCTCCGCATGGCCGCAGGCGGATTACGTTAGCGAGGCGTTATGGGACAAAAAGAGTCGCGGCTGGTGGTATTAAATTACTTAAAGTTACTCGGACGAGGAGGCTGCAACGGACGGCCCAGTGTTTCATTAGGTCAGTGCCGTAGATCATCAGCTCATCCCGCTCAAAATTGCTGCACCGAACTTTTGCGCCCCCGCGCAAACTCCTTCTCGCGACACTTTATCCCCTATTTTTTTCGTATGTTTTTTTCCCTTTTCTTTTTCTTTCGTCCAACTGGTTCATCCTCGAATTTCAAGCTCGATTCTTTAGGCCACGCCTCGTGGAACCTCCCTAGGGGAATCGATCATAGTGATCGCCTTTACGTTGACCTGCCAATCGCGCGGATGCAACGTCGACGTGCGGAAACCGCACAAAAACCGGATGCGGCCCGCCTGCCATCTGCCGGCTCGCTCCCGCTATCCCCAGAAGATTAAGGTAATCCCACCTAATTGATGACGCTCGTTTCAAAGGTTTCGACAGATTAATGACGGCATCGATCAGCCGAGACTTTTGAAACTGCGAAACCGCCGACTGGTCTCGCTGATTTAACAACTGCTCGACCGCGTTGCCCCTGCGGAAGCTAAACCGCGAATAATGTCGCGGAATCGGCGGAAAAAAATCGAAAAGGCGTCCTACTTTCGAGAAATGCCCAAAACAAAGGAAAGTCTCGTTAGCAACCCCCTTTGTTAAGGTGATGCGAAAGTGGCGTTAAAAAAGTCTCGTTAGTAAAACTTCTCCAAATCGAGGGTACCGAGTCCTTTGAAACTCCCCAATGTGAATATGGAGGCTCTAAGGTACCGACACTCATGAGATTTCAATTTCAAACATTTTTTTATAGACATTTTTTCAATTTCAAGGGGTTCAGGACCTTCCTTAGAGTCTTCACGGTAAAGTTCTTTGGGATCTAGTACACCCGGTTCGGGGTAAAGTTTCACAAACCTTGACCCTTCAGATGACACTTTCATATCGCCTTAATCCTTTGTTCATGCGCGTCCAGTGGCGTCCGACGTTTGGTCCAATATTGCCTGCGCGTGTGGACGAGAATCGCCCATATGTCGAAAGGGCTTCTTAGTCAAGGGATTAATGATGACAAAAAATCGCTCCTGGTCTTACAATTTTTGTGAGAGCAAGACCAAGAGCAAGACCTAACCGTAATTCCATGATCAAGACTCGGATATACAAAACCATCGTATTTGCTCATCACTACTCTCGATGCAGTCGTTAAATGCGAGCGGAAACGTCGAAACGGTTCCTCTTAACGTCTTCCGCCGCTCGTACTTGTGCATGTCGCCCTGGAAATTAGCACGAGTCCTTAACGACGTGCACTTTTTTCCCCATTCGCCAGTGTTTACGTCGTTTTAATATTCATGCCGTGCATAACTCACGGGGTTTTAAGAGCGTCGTAGGGCCCTCACCGTAGGGCGTTTTGTGATAGAGCATATACCACACGAATACACGTTAGATGTAGTGCTAATATCGCTTTTATGACTTTCTTTCTAACGAAACTTCACGGAAAGGGGGTCGTGCACCAAAGGGTTATTCCCGGTAGAAATCATGTTTTTGTCCTAAGAATCTAAAAGTCAACTAGAAATCATGCGAATCATCGTTATGCATCGTAACACGTTAAAATCGTCCAAAACGAAACAATGAAAAGCCTCGATAAAAATTACTTGCAATCAGGAAATTGATTAAGTGCGTCAGGAATTTTAATGGCATTAAAATTTCGGAACCGACCACGACAAATCGAGTTGATCGAAGAGATATGGGAAAAACTTTCTCGTGTAGATCAGTACCACCACTTTGTACCGAATTACATTGTCATTTGCGTGATATCACTAGATCCTTAGAGAAAGAATCTGGTTCCCCTTGACTTCCGGAACGTCTCCTCGGAAGTCTACCTCGCGTGTAACAAAGTAAAATTCTCATCCCCAACAGCGAATCGTAATCCGGTTGGCCACCTATCTGATGGGAGTTTGTGCAAATAGAGGAAAACGGAGAAATAAACGCTCGTTTATTTATTTCACTATCTCCGGTCCCGCACAATGGACAGAGATTACGGGTTAACCCCGTTACCCGGTTGCAATTCCTGGTCAAAATGACCTCGGCTTTATCCCGGAAAGGAGGCGTTTCGGAAATGAAATGGACCTGACAGAAATGTGGACGGTCCGAATTCGTTTTTTATAAGGACGATCCTCGTCCTTCCGGTCTCATGGGTGGTAGCCGTAGCCGGAACATCCCGCAGAGTAAAGACCCGGAAATTTAGTATCGCGGGGTGAAATTTCACGGCCGATAGCCCGACTGAAAGAGTGGGCGGATTATCGTGTAACTCCCAGCAATCCACATTATATTCCGGCGGAAAATCAGCTGAGATCGAGTAAACTCGAGCCGCGATAAGGCATAGAAAAATCGATTCGCTCCGAAATCAAAGTAAATTCCGAAACTCGCGTCTGGTTTTCGAGGACGCCCACACGAAAGCCAGGTCCAGCCATGAAAACGCGATTATCCTTTGGGGTAATCAACCCTTAGTTAGGGTCGCGTGCGGCCGAAAGTTGCGGTAGCTTTCTTGCGAGGGTTTTCCACCTCGTGCCCCACGAGCGGATCTCGCCCACGAAAGGACGGCCTTTAAGCGGCGATTGCGATAGAAAATTGTCCCTAGTTTCCTGGGAAATATATATATCGAGAGAGGCCGTCCACCGGCTTGCTCGTTTCCGTCGGTTTTTCTTTAAACGCTCGAAATTCTCGAGAGCTCGCTCGTTATCACGGCATTCACTCGCGCCCTATTCGCAGGGCTCCTCCGACACCTCTCCCTTTGACTGCGGATTTGCATTCGCCCGGCGAGAATGGCGCGAAGAGCATAAAATATAAATATATGCAGGCGCGCGCACACGTATAAGCGTATCCGCAAGGAACAACCCAGCGGCGGGGATGGCGGAGAAAAACCGGGAAACGGCACGAAGGCCGGAAAATGTATTTCATAATTTCGCGCCCCGGAAACACTTCCAGGAGATCCGACGCGTTAAAAGTTACTGCCGTCCCGGGTCAGGCATGCCGACGGCATAAACCGACGCCTCGAGGAATAAAACCGACGCTTTACCGGGCGCCCCGCACTCGGCCCCAACTTGAGGGGTGATAAGCGACCGCGGCCGGCTGCGAAATTATTTCGCACTTTGTCGAGCCGACCGACTTAACGCTGCTTACTTCCGGTTAACTGCGAGTTTCGGCCCCCGAGTTGTTCGAACCTCGCTAAAAGTCGTTACCCAAGCGGAGATTCCGCAAGCCGCGCAATCCGGCGTGAATAAATTTTCCAGAGGTTGGATCTATGCCGGGAGACTGGGCGGGCATCGTCGAATCAGTCTTCATTTTTTACGGCACCAAACAAAATCCGATAAGACTCGCGGGATAACGTAGAAAGATAGCCCAGTATCTGTATGTCTTTATTGGCAGATAATACGTCAGGACCGACAGAAGCTATCAAAAAACTGCCGTTTAATGACAGTCTCTCAACCGTTGCTAGAAGACCGACATACGACGTTCAGGAGAGAAACGTTTATACGAGGTGTTCATATATCCCGATATAACATTTTTGAAAGGCATTCCTGCAAAACCAAGTTGTATTCCTAGGAAAATTAACGCGTTCCTGGACCTCTTCAAGCTTCCACTTACCTTCTGCGTCCTTGACAGTTTGTTACAAAGAGACTTATCGAGAGCAAAGAAGTAAAATTTCCACTTTGTCGTAAATCAGTTTGGATTGAAATGATCTCATCGGCATGAGACCAAATCCCCAAGACTCGCCCTCCAGAAATCCTGATCCTTCCAGGGTGTCACCTGGAAAACGTTCGAAGGTACCAACCCCGTTGGCGATTTCTCACGGAAACGAATCCCCGGATATTTTGGCACACGATCGGACCTAACGACCATTTTCCTGGGACGTGGATCCAAGGAAAGATCGAAAGTACCATTGAAACGAGCGACCGTCACGCGAGCGATCGGGCGACCTTGGAAATTGGTTCCCCTGGTACCGAGGTCCCGTTTCCGGTCGGTACGGGGGTTGTCCCAATTACCCCGGAAGCCCTTAGGTCTCATCTCCATATCGGGAGCGGATCGCGTGCGGAGGCCGCGGGGATCGCGCGAGCCCACTTCCGGTTCCACTTCCGGTCGGCGTCCGGCTCCTCCTCGTCTGGGTCCGCCCTTAGCCGAGGAAGACGGACGGGATCGATTCCTCGGCCGGGAACGGCGCCGGGTCGCTCATTAACTTCCTCAAATACGCGGAGCCCCTCGACAAACCTCGCCCTTAATGCATCGTTGTTTAACGACGGGATTGTCCTGGCTCTAAGTCCCGGATTACCCGGGCCTCGGTTATTCCGAATCGAAAACAGACCGGGTCCTGGGGAGCAATCAGCGGGTTTAGTCCTCGGTTCTCTCGAGGAGGCGCGAGTTGGCTGGAACTTAGCCCCGGAACCACCCCGGAACCAGCCCGACCAATTCGCGAATCGATGGGTTCCCTGGGAACGGTATCGCGGCCCCGATCCATCATCAGCGTCAGCGAGTTGTCGCTCGAGAGAACATCGCAATTTCGACGGAGCTGATGGATGGAGCCGGCCAGGATTTTCAAGATCTCACCTAAGACGAAACTAATTTACCCCTCGGATCTTCATCGACCGAAATAAAAGCGTCAGTTGTGTGGACCTGGCCTGAAAGAGCGAAATAGGAGTTGGAGTGCGTTTTACAAGACTTGGACCTGATACTTTTGTTTCTCGTGATAAGCAAAATAGATATCGTCTTGGTCTCAGGACCTAGACTGGACCATGCGAGATCAAGACCGAGATCACTGCCTGGCTCTGTCTGTGAGGAACGAAATGGCTCCTGGGGATGCTGACGCTTCACGCCCTTTCGAGTACCCTCCGCCATCTTTCTCCCTGGACCACTTTGCATCTCCAAAGCTGGACAGGAAGCCGAAAGAGGAATTTAGCAACGATCTTCGAGAACATGGCTCGAGGCGCGGCCGGCTGCGGAATATTTAAGTTCCGCAGAGGGATCGACCTTTTGCGGTCCAGGAATCCCTGAGGGCGTTCTTCGTGCCCTCCCCCTCGAGCAAAGAAGCGAGAGGAAAGAAGCGCCCTTAGGATCGTGTTTTTCCAACACACCCCGGAAGCAACAGTCCAGCCAACTTATTCTTCCCCTGCTCATCTCGCCATGACGCGATCCCTCTTTTTCTCCTCTTAAAAAACAGAGGAGCAGAGGGAGCCTCGATAAAACTGCGGGTTTTTCCCCACGTTTGCGGTTAAGGGGTGGTTCTGGGGCTCGAAAATGGGACACCTGTGTTAACCAAATCGGGATTTATTCCAGGTACGATTTAGGGGCGTCTAACGTTTTCGTAATTACGGATAAGTGATATCGATGGCGGCACGCGCTTCATGGGGGGCGAGGACCCAGGCCCATGGGGCGACTCCGAATCCCACCCTCGAAGGTGTATCGACCCTAGGAGCTCCTGCGACAGCTTGGAAATAAACAGAACGAGAAAAGCGAGCTATGGCGACAAAGGCGAAAAGCTTCCTTCGTCTAAGGCTGGTTAAAATCGCGTTAGGGACGCTTCGTGCATCACCATGGATGGCCCCGGTCGGCCTGTTCGCTTTTCCCATGGCTTTTCCAAAAGCGACCGGATGACGCATTTCGGCAACTGACATGGCTCAAGATTCACCCTGGGGAAAAAATCGACCGTGGACCTACCCCCAAGGTGGTGTAATTACTCCCGTACCGAGGGGCACGCTTTAATGAGGATGAGAAAAGGATACGACTGTCCGTTTTTGCAGCTTACGAGGAAGCCCTCGAAAGCTCCAGTTTAGCTCAGCTTACCAGGCGAGCTTGCATGGTTTCCGAGAAATTATGCTTGGAAAATTTCAACCACGTTTTCACGGGGAAATCGAGAATTTTTCGCCAGACATCAAAGACAGCCCCTGTAGGAGATTTTTTGTATTCGCATTTTTTCTTGTCGTCATATGTATGTGCAAGAAGGTGAGGATTAAAGTTATCAATTAATTTGGGAATTTCTTCTTTCAGATCCAGAGTAAGATGGAACTCTGAAGGCGGGGGGAAAGTCCGAGCTCCGGCACCATCATGAGGACCCTTCTGATCCCCTTGGTTCTGGTCTTCGAGGTGCATCTCTACTTTATAGGTACGAACAATTAAAAAGTTTCCTACGTAAAGATCTCCCCGGGTCCGTTCCGGCCCGTAAAAGATCGAGATTAAATTCACGGTGGTATTTTTTAACGGCACCATTTAGTAGCATCCAACTTGCGTAAACCCGGCCGCCGGTCGATTAAAAACTGTCGTTCCCCGGCGAAGTCGGGTTCCAAGGAACTTCACTTATTGGATCGGAAGATTTTAACGCGCCATTATGAAATTTGAGCGCCGGTAGAAATAAACTAACGTTCCATCGTAACAATTATACTGCCGGCAGCCGTAAAGCCGAAGGGCTCTAACCTTCACCCCGACAAATCCCCTGACATTTAAACATCTCGCCAATAATGGCTACCGATATCAGGAGTCCCGATATATCGATAACCCGAATCGATAGGAATTCCCGTAAGAATTTCTCCTCGAGGAAACCTCCCTTTCCAAGTCCTACGGCGATTCCCGACGTCGGGTCTGATAGGGACGACCCCTTTTCCTCCTCTCTCCCTTGCTCCCTCTTTCCATCCTCCTTTTGCCGGCATTATTCCGACGATAAGCAATTCAGCGGTAATTCTCATCTCGGAACTCCCTGGGAACACCCTGGAGAATTCCATCGACCCCAGACCGTGTCATCGTGACAATAAGAAATTCAACGTCGATTCGTGGCGTTGAATGCCTCTGAATGTAGCAGCCGGGGGTGAATTTTATTCTCTCCCCCATTCCTTCACCATGGAACCCCCTCATCGGGGAAAATCGTCACGTCGTGGGAATCGATACGCGACCTACGACTTCATTATCGACACCGTCGACGGGATCCTCGAGTTCTAAAACGAGCCCCTTCTTCCGGGGTAGTTTTCAGGGGGTGACATCCAAGGAGTGCGACCGACGTTCCGTTTGCACCCCTTCGAGGGGTTTGCCACCTTCTGGATTCGCTCCTTTTTTATTGTTAGAGACTTCCCCACGAGAGATATCGTCAAGAAGACTTTTAAAAAAACTTTTCCAAAAAAATATCCAAAGGGGATGGACCAATATATCTACTATTTCCTCCTAACCGATTATCCATGTTTCGTGCTGATGCTCCGTCTCCCCCACTCTTCCCCCTTCAAAAAATGAAATTGGAAATTTCGTCTTACCCGCGTCCCATTGATTTCAATAATGAGTATCTCTTGCAAAAAAATAATCCAGGCGTAACAATCTTAATAATATGAGAAACTTTCAAGAAGTCAGATTTTCGGGGAAAATATGGGGTGGCTTTTCAAAGGCGTCGATTCTTCGCTTTCTGTCGGCCATTTTCTGCACTGTGCAGGAAATAGAAGTCTTCAGGGAAAATTCTACTTTGGTCTAGGCCCGTAGTAATTTCCGGGGTTCGCGTTTCGGCAAAAACCACGTAAGCTCGCGTCTCGTTAGCGTGGGGGCAACCCACCCCCCGCAGAGGGCCGCGAGACTCGAGCTTTTTCCCGCTTTTCCGCCGCTTTTCGATCCATCCCCTTGAACCCCCGACCCGCTCGATATACCGGGGATTTTACAGGAATTTTAACCCCTTCCCAGGTCTCCAGGCACTGCGTCGCGACGCCGGTTCCCCCGTAATAAATGTCACAAAACGATACGAATGTTCTCACGCTGCGGTCTCGGGGTAGGTGTATAATCCCCGCGCTAGGGGAAGTTATGAACTAATTATTCAGAAATTTCCCTCCGCCAGAATCACTTACTTGCGCCGCCGAGTGAATAGCAACTGTCCTAGTAATAATTACTCGCTAGAATTCTGCGATACGATGTGGTGACGCTTTGGTCGTCCCTAAAGCTGAATACACATCCGAACATGAACACGAAGCAAGGCGAGGTGTAACAGACGCGTCGTACATAATGTTAAATATGTACTCCGTAATGAACAAAATCGTCTGAGAGAATAAATGAACGTCTTAACAAAAGCCTCGAATCGTCTGCCGAACAATCCGCGTAAGGGTTGTATCTCATTGTACTACTTTACAGTCGACGTTTGAATGTTCACCTCGCCTTGTTTGTTCGTGTTCAGAGGAAGGGTGGCTTTATAAACGCCAAGGAGCGTCGCGAAAATCCTGGGGGCGTCGCCAAGAGGGGGTGAAACACCCCATAAACGATTGCGGGTAATAAAGCGGCGTTTCTAAATGTGGAGTTATTTTTTAGACCTTTTATATCCGCTCCCGAGCGGATCTTCCTCGTGGTGGGAGTTTCGAGGCGAACGGGGGATGGGAGAAGTCCGAGACTCCTGGAAAGACCAAGTCTGTCGAACGGAGCAACTCGTAAAAGCCGCATAATCCGTGACACAGATCAACAGTCCGTGGGAAAGCTACTTCCCTTAGAGGGGGTCGTAACGCGCGATTTGCACGGCCCGGAAAGGCCGCAACGACGTCTCGAGTTTCCTCGGAACGGAAGACACGGAAACGGGGAAGAAGTTCGAGAGCTCTCGTTTATTGTCCACTAAAATCATGGCGTCGCGACGTCGCCTTTCCGAAGGAACGAAGAGATTTCCCGGGCACCGGATCCTCTTCAAAGAACTATCCCGTGATAAAATATAATTACGTATCTTTTAGAATTGCCACATTCAATATCACCAAGACGAGCGCGATCAACCACTTGCAATTAAATTTCGCAATGCGTCGCGTTGAAATTAGATATTCCTATAAGGAAGCCTCTATCAACAAGGATTGCTTTTCAACCTCACCATTCGTATAGAAAATAATTACATATTTAAAAAAATTACCGCATTCAAGATCAACCTGATCACGATTAATTGTCTTGAAAATTTAGACGCATTCGTATTAGAATATTTTCCTTTTCGGAAGAGTCCCAAGAGTGGACACCGTCTCCGTCCGATCAGCTGATATCCAGCTCGATGCTCGATTTTGCACCTCGATCAATGAATACCGTCTTCTGGGTAGCGCTTCTTATCGGCCAGCGCTGATTATCGATCCGCTATCGAATTACGTTTAACGAACCGATCTACCCCCGTAACACGAGCGGAGTTAGGCGACAGCAAGTTAAGCGCAATTAGGCTCTATTAAGGGTTCTCTTGCTGATCAGCCGGCGGGCTCCCCCTCTCTTGTAACGAGGTTTTTCTCGAGTGCTAAGTAGATGTCATAATTCCGCAAATTTTCGGCAATAGTCGACCCTCTATCCACAAATCGACTGCTCGAATTCCCGATCCGCGCACGTGTCGCTCATCGCTGGTGATGGGCACTTAACCGATGATGGCAACTTTTCTGGAAAGTGGCCGCAATGCTTCTTTCGCTTTTCCCGGCGACATCGAGAAGGAGATCACTCGAGATGGGCGGAATTGAGATGCATCGCGCACCTGCTGAGAGACGTGACGAAAATTCACCGAACGAGGGAGGGAGGCTCCCCGAGGGGGGCAGTTTGTTACCCTCCACCATGGGGTTGCACTCTTTGCGGGGGCCGGCATTGTGGGCCGGCGATAAGAAAACCGGCGCCGCGACATAAAGGAAATAAATCTTAAAAGGAATTTACTAAATAAAGACGGCAAAGTGCAACAGGCCGTAAGTAGTTCACTTTTCACGGAATCCCGGGAAAAGGGACAGCGCTCGGATATTTTCAAAGGAAAAGTCTTTCCAACGGGGGAGCGAGTAAACGAAATGGGGCAAAAGGAGGGAAATCCCGTATATTCCTTCCTCCGTGTTTCCGCGTTTCAAAGCTAATTTTCCCGGAGGATGTGAAAATTACACCCCCAGGGCCATTGAAATCTGACCTAAAAAATGCCCTCGGTGATTTCGCCCGGAAGGAATTATCGGAAATTACGCGTATTCCTTTAATTATTATTAATTTCCCCGGGGGGAAGTAATATCAAACGTTTAATTGCGACCTTTAAATTGTCTAAATGTTTCATTGGGTTAGGAAATTTCCTTGAAATATATCGTTACTCACTGATAGGGTTGATATGCCTCTTTGTATACATAGTAAAGAAAAATTGACTTATCGCAAAGTACATTGCAGAGAAAAATGTCGACGCCTCCGAAGCATTCCGCGAGGCGTTTCCGAAATTTCCGCGCGGCCCGAGGACGGGCCCCGAGCCGTGTAATTGCCGGGGCCAAGTTATTCACTTAACTGCAAGGGCACGTCGAGTTATCGCGTTATTACCGCAATGTCGGGCGCGTTAACTTCGCGAGCGCCTGCGACCAACTTTAGAATCCCAGTTCGGCCCGATCGCGGTCTCTCCCGGACTAATAACGCGAGCGAGAGGGCTAAAGTTAGCCGGAACACCGACTAGGGGTGGTTGTTCCGGTGGTAGTTAACCCCGGGGGTGGAGGTTCCTCTCTTCCCGACCAGCGTTCCGAAATTGTGCCCCGAAGAACAGGAGGATCCTCGAGACAGAGTCCGAGTTAAAGTTGCGACTACACGGTTGGCCATTTGCATACCAGAGAACGATTTCCGATACGACTTCCAAAGCAGAGAACCAGAGAAATATCTCTTTCCAAGGGGTTCTTCACTTGGAAATTAGTGAACACGATTTCCACGTTTGATAATTGATTGCCATGATTTCATACGACAAATTGCATTGACGAACGTGCAATCAACAATGCAATTCGGTAACAAGCGACGTTCGGCCTTAAAATTTTGACAGTATTTCCATTATTAAGATGCACGATTTCCTGAGTGAATACCCCTTGCTTCGAGTGGCACCAAAGTATTATCTTAATTAAAAGAATAATTATTTAAATCAGACTGGAATAAAAATTGGACACAGCGTCTCTTCGGAATTGCGGCGATTCATTTGAGCTTGAGTAAAATAATTATTCTTTGAATTAAATTCGGTGAAGTTCTTTCTCCCGAGGTTGAAATCGATTTATCGCGATCCTCGACGCCGGCTTTCAATTCGCTCTTACAGGGAGGTATGTGGAGAGAATTAATATTTAATATCTCATCCCTGCGAGATACTTTCGCACGCGTGCTCCGTTCGCGAGCTCTTCTAAGTTCACCTCCTCCAGAAGTAAACTCCCCCAACAATTCCTACTCCAAGAGCATCTCTGCAAATTAGTTATTTGCGGGAATTAAGTTAGGGTGGTTGGAATCAACAGAAGTTACCGTGACGGGCATCGCGGATGCATTTACCTAGGTATTGCTGCAGGTGGCGTATCGCCCACCCCCCCCGGGAAATCGGAACTGTGGTGCAATGACTGGTTTGCAATTTTATTCGAGTTTACCAGTGCAGGACATTTCTCTCGAGAGAAGGATCGGTGGAACCCTCCGGGAAAAATCGGTCCTAAATTAAAAAAAAAAAGAATTAAATAAAGTATTATTCCCAATCACCGCTAGAGTGATTCGAGGAGCAGCGAAGGATCTCCTCAAAATTGCGATCCTGCTTAAAATCTGAATTTCAAGCATTAAATCGAATTTTCGATACGAAGAAGAGTAACACGAGTCGAGATTTTTATCTTACTTGAAAATGGATTTTAAGATGATATAAAGAACGAAGGCAAGTGTCAAAGAGGTCTCGTTTATGA
This sequence comes from Orussus abietinus, assembly GCF_000612105.2. Lineage (NCBI taxonomy): Eukaryota > Metazoa > Arthropoda > Insecta > Hymenoptera > Orussidae > Orussus > Orussus abietinus. The sequence continues at coordinate 284,739 of NW_019395990.1, forward strand.
AACTTTTTACCGAATTGACCGTACCAAATCGTTCCAATCTTTACAATGTGAACATGGAGGCTATAAGGAATGTCCTGACTCTGATGAAATTTCAAATTTTTCTAAATTTGTTTATAGGTATTTTAAAAATTCTTTAGGGAAAATGAAATCTCATGGGTCTCGGGACTTTCCTTATAGCGTAAATATTCACGTTATAATGTTTGAAGGGATTCGGTACCCTCAGTTCGGAGATAAGTTTCATGAACGATTGACTTATCAGATGCCACTTTCACATCCCCTTAATATTCCCAGATATTTCCATCTCCTTTATTTCCCGGCGTGAGGAAAACCTTAATTCCTATCTAGGAGGACGTTAAAAGTAGAGGTGAAATTTCGACCCGTCAGTAATTGCAACAATGACTCCCCTTGGTTGTCTTTTTCCCAATCCAGAGAGCCAAGCTCGGCACCAGCAGGACTCGAGGACCAATAACTTGCCGACCTCGATCGAGGCCGAGGAGGACGAGGAGGTCCCTAATGGAGCCGTGGAGGAGGTCCTGGCCCAGAAAGGACGAAATGCCATGCTGCCTTGCAAGCCCGACAACCTCAATGCCGGAATCGTGAGTGTCCGCCATTTTCCTCGTTAACGATTCACGAGTAACTCGTAAAAAGTGAAACAGGTGCGTCGGAAATTTCGGTAAAAAATGTCGACCGAACAAGAACGGAAAGATCGGAACGTCGAGTTCCGATTGGAGGTTCGGCTGGTAAAATCGGATATTGGCGATGATCGCGTTATCGCGAGTTTATCTCCACCTCGTTAAAAATTCCCAATGAAAGCCCCGATCGCGTAAACTGCAGGCTCTCCCCGCCATTACGAGTTTCGTTGCGCATTACTCGGGGCAGTTGCCGTCATTGTACTCGGTGTCGTTACTCGGGGAAATCAAGCTCGACGGGCTGCAGGATAGCTCGTCAGGATCCGCGTCCTTTTATTATTCGGCTGCGTGGGGCGCGTTTATGGCTTTATCGCCCCAACTAGGGCTGAAACGAGGAAGAGACCCTCGGCGCGATAACTGTTACAAATGCACGGATCGCGACGAGCAAGCGACTTCAGCGTCCCTAAAAACGTATCTCCAGGACCCCCAGGACGAGGCCCTGGATTTCATCTCGCACCGGCAGGACACTCGTTCCGCGTGGTCTTTTTTGTCCCGTGAAAATCCCACCAGGGAGAAACGTTTGCGGAATTACTTCGATCGCCGTTATCTCGATAAATGCGGAATAGGGGAGTGAAAAGATCGATAGCTGGAGGATGGAAAGACTCGTCAATAGCTAGAAGGACTCATTGATAGGATTCGTTGATTGCTGGGACTCATAAATTGCTAGAAAGGACACATCTATAGCTAAAAAAACTCGTCGATATCTAAAGGGGCTCCACGATCCTGGGCCCGGAAGAGTCCCTGCAAATCCCATATTTGTCGAGATCCGGTTTGCCGGTTTTCGAGCTCTTTCGTATTTTTCCCACGGATCCGCGACTGCCGTGTTTCCGGCAGGGAGGAATATCTTTGAATATTTTCCTGCTCCCGGGAGCGCATTAAGCCGATAGCACCACCTCGGTGTAAGTCAGATTCCCTGAAAAGCAGAAACCGGCAGGTCGATGGAAAAATGTCCGATGTCCCGCCATCGGTTCCGCACACAAAGCTGATCAGAAAACCTGGCAGAGTTTCGCGCCAAATTATTTAAGCATGCATACATTCATAGGTACGAGTACACCATACGTATGCGCGGACGCCACCGAGGTCTTTACGTCAAATATCGGCACTTCGATCGGATGGATATTTATAACTCGGTTCAGAAAATTCATGAATTCATATTTGACATTCATATCGATGAACGCTACTTACCGTAGCACCTGGAATATTTTTTTCTCTTTTTACAAAATTTCCAGGGTCGTCCATGCCGTTCCGAATGTTTTCAACGTCACGTTTTCTCCCCCTCGCCATCTCCTTGAGGATTACCTTTTCATATTTCATGTATGGCTGGCAGCTCGGAAGCGATGCTTACTCTTTACAAAGGAATTACCAAGACATTGCGAGAATCAATGTTCCCTCGAGGAATTTTATGGAGCGCCCCGAGTCGGACTCTATGGGAAATTTCGAAATTCCGGGAACGAATCTCTAGGTCTTACCGGTGTCGTACTCCGCAATATGTTACCGATATCCAGTAGAATTTATATTACTCCTCGCAGACAGTGCGAGCGCGAGCTCTCGGAATAGCCCCATAGATCAAGGGGTTTGATGGCTCGCGCTTTTCGCCCCCGGCGTCTGGGGTATCCTCGAGTAAACGCTGTGGAGTAAACCCGCGAAATTCACAGATAATTCCGCACTCCCGATTCAATTAGTGCGGAGTTCCTGGACGCGATTGCTCGGCGAATCTCGAATAAATCTCGACTAATATCCACTGATCCTCTGTAGAGCGGTCGTGGGATTCGCTCCATTTTTTTATCCAAAATAATTCCCGATATTTTCGGATTTTATGGGGCCTTCAGGGAAATTAATTCGCCATCGATCTCAGGATGGCGGCGTCGACCGCAAAGGGTTAAGAAACTCGGTAGAGTTTCGCGCCAAATATATATAGAGGTGGGAAACTTTCAAAATAATTCCCGATGATTTCGGATTTTTTGGGGGCTTTGGGGAAATTAATTCGCCATCGATTTCAGGATCCGAACTTGGTCTCACATTCGCCCAATCGATGGCTGAATGAGATAGATTTTTTCCCGACAACCTGGAAGCGTTATTTCCAGCCGGGAAAGGGGAAGATGGATCGCCGGGCTCCATAATGGCGACCCGGATGCACGATTGAAACTCTCGGAGACGAATCCTGTTATACGCTGCAGGAAGGAGGTTTGACGTTTTTCTTCCTCGATTTTTCTCCCGGAGGAAGCCGTCTCCCGGTGCTTCCGGTCTGTATAAAGGAAGCCCCGAAGTAATCTGCTTACCGGAAGGAATACCGTATATACCCCGCGCCCCTCTGCCCCTCTATCTCGTTTCTTTTCTCAACGAAAGGCGATCCTCAAACAGTGGCAACGGCGATTCCTCGAGTCCGGGAAAATACCGGAACTCGGGAAATGATCCGAGCCCTTTGAGCGCCTCCGAGGGTTAAACGGAAAAGAAGGGAAAACCGCGAATATCATTTTTCTCTCTTCCCAAAGGCGGATACTTGCTCGGAGGACGAAGGGCGTCGCTGGGAAATGAAAAGTAACGCATTCGAAAGCGCGTAATTAGCTCGTCATTCTGGGAGAATCATTTGTAGAGAACCTCCCCTTTGTGCGGAATTGTCCCCGTGGAGGAGGGCGTATAAAGGACCAAGCCGGGAAATGGAAAGTAACCTGTTTTAAGGGCTTGTAATTAGCTCGTCGTTCCGAGAGAATCGTTTGTCCGAAAGTCCCCCACCTGGTGGAGGGAGTCTGCACAGACCTCCGGGTGTGGATTTGGCGCACAAAGGGCGGAATGGAAGAGCACTTCGAGGCCTAATCATTCCGTCGGTAATTCATCTCCGGGTAATCTCTGGAACTGATTTTGCTATCCGTTTTTGACATTGGCCTGTGATTTTCCGCCTCTCTTGAACGTTCGCGACACTGCGAGTGGAAAGCTCACCTCTCACTCGCCCTTAATCTTATTTTTCATATCAAGTGTTAAATCCGACTTTGCGGTACCTCCCCCAAAAAAAATGAAATCCATCCAGGCCCATTAATAATTTCAATACCTCAGGCGAAATATCCTCCGCGACGTCAGTTAACTCGGCGTCGTTTGATTAGCAACCGTGAAGAATTCCTAAAAAGTGGGATGAATTTCACGGAAGCTGGGAGACTCCTTCAGGAAGAAGCATTCGGAGCTGCGCTATTAATCCCACCCAGAGAGTTCTTCCCAGTTTTTGGTTCCTCGCGAAGAGGACATCGAGGCCTAATAATTCATCCCCGGGTAATCTCCAGAGGAATAGGTCTTTCGGAGGTCTCCGCCCTTCGGGAGAGGTCGGTCCGTTCTTCCTCGCCATGGGGGGTCGGGGTGGAACACGCAGGAGGTCACGTAACTTCCGGGGGCAGAGGGGCCAAAAAGAGGAGCCCGGGGGCCGCGGTATAAGTTTTTCGAAATACAAGCCCCGCCGCGACCGGCCCGCGGTGGGCTCCACGCTCCTAGGGGGGCATGAATAAAAGATGAATTCATCCGCGTCTTCCTCCAGGAGCGTTAAGAGAGAAAGATGGCGACGCCGAAGGGAGAGGAGAGCTTGGCACGAGACGTCGGCACGGAGGGCCGAAATACGTGCTTCGCCGGGAGCCTCTATTGATTTCGAGAAATGGCCTAACCGCTTTCCCTCCACCCCGGCGAGGACGTCCAAAAGCCAACGCAAATCGCTTCCCATTCCGCGTCTCGATCCTGGAAGTCGATTTCGAGAGCGGCCTCGAAGCGGGAAAGCGACCTCGGGAAATCCTCGACCGCTTAATGGAGAACCCGAAATGCACCCTTATCTCTTGTATCCCCGTCTTCTCTCGCGAAGGGCGAGCAGCTGATACCAAAGAAAGGGGGAAGGAAAAAAAAAGAGGAGGCGCCGCACACATATACCGGCTCGGTCGCGGAACTCCTCCGCGTCTTCCCCAAAACCACCCTCCGTATGCGCGGGAAGAACGCGAAATTGGAAACACGTATTTCCGACCGTGAAAGAGGATGCCGCTGGGCTTTGCGATAACTGGAGCTGGTTCGAGCTTTCTGCAGATCCGCGGATAAACTCCGAGGGGGATTGATAACGCGAAGGTGCGGAACGGAGGCGATTTCCGCGCGCCGGATGGTCCTGGTCACCGTGATTCGACGGGTTCCCGGGTTTAGACCGATGGGAAACCCGCCGAGATGTTTCGTTTCAACAAAACAAATTCTTCTAAATTCTAACGCTCATTCTCATATAGACGGCTGTCGTATTACATTCGGTATTAAATGTAATGGCATACCCCGTGTATCGTTTCCGTGCAATGAGGATGAAGAAGTCGACATAAAACTCGAGAGATTCCATGAATTCATGGTTTTTGGTACTGCAATTGGTGGACAACGAAATCCAATTAACCGATTCACGTTGCGAGGATTGTGGCTAAGAATGAAGGCGGGGGTTGAAGTCTCTCCGACGCCTCGACGTCTCCTCGACGAGGCTTATTATTCCCTGAAAAATGGCCCCACTGGGGCGAGGCAAATTCCCGGATTCGATAATTCACGTTGAATTTCATCCCCGTCATAGCTGGGCCGTAAAAATCGGGGGAAAAAGGCGGCCCTTCGAGGGCGAATGGGGAAGACGTCCCCGCGTCGCGGGACAAACGACGCCCATCAGGGGGTTTTTTCAAGGGAAAGGCGCCGCGAGGTTGCGGCGAAGAATGCGCGGAAAATTGATCGCCCGCGGAAATTCTCGCACGGGTCGGGGGTGATTAATCGACATCCGCGGTTTCCGTCGAGGGTCAAGTGGGGTCGCCATGCATAACGCCACCGGGGTTAATTCTTTATTCGATCCCCGAATCTCGGGTTCCCTTACCCTCGACCATCCTTAACGTTGGTCCTTGATCGGATTAAGCACCCGCGGAGCCAATTTAGCGGAAAACGCTTTTAGGGGCGGCTCTTCCGCGGAGAAAAATCGGGGGAAGAAACCCACCAGTGAACGAATCTCCCTCTTATCCTGTATCAAGAGTACTCCAATTGAAATTTCATGCTGAAAGGGTTAGTAGTCTCCTTTTATTTAATTTCTTTCCTTTTAAGATCGAGATGTGCGGGAATTCGGAGGAGGTCATCCTCGAAAACGAGACGGGTTTAGGGGAGGGTCAAACCTAACGCCACGAGGTAAATCTTTTATTCGACCCAGTGAACCTTGCCGGTCCCTTTTCTTCCTGCGAGGGATGGCCCTCCTTACCGCAGGACCTTAATCGAATTAAGCACCAGTGGTGTCATTCGAACGGAAACCATTTCCAAGGGTGGATCCTCCCCAACGATGGATAGCGGCCGCGGAAGTGCGCTGCATCAATCGCGACCCCCTGCGAAGAGCGCCCTCCCCTGACGAGATTAAAACCGACACACAAAAGCGGAAGATCAATCCCCATAACTTCGATGGGACCAGCAAAGGGATGCATATTGGGAGCGAAACATCCGCCTTTGATCCTCGCGCCATCGCTTTTGGGACATGAGAAAAAATAATACCATTAAAGCGTTCCCACTTCTAGCTGTGAAGTAAACGCCAGTCCCTAAAACATGATCCAGGATTAAATCCTAACTTTACAAGGTGTAAAGTTATTTTTTTCTTTATCACTCTTCTTCATATTTAAAGATCTAATCCGGTTGAAGTAATCAGTTTTGCTTCTTTTAGCTGGGATATATTTTTTTTTCTTTTTTTTTCAATGCATATTTTAAAGAGTGCCTGCATTGCAGTTACACTTTTCTCGGTGCACCCTGGAGGTTGACTCCGTTAAAGGAGAATGAATCCTCCTTCGTGGAAGACAGGTTGATATCCCGGATGGAGGAGGAAAAGAGAGGCGTCCAGAGGCAAGAAAAGGGGACCCAGTTCCCGAAGGAGATGCATCGAAGAGATGCAGGGAATCCCGAGTTTTCTCAGCTGGCCAGACAAATGGCGCGCCTCTGTCTCGGAGCGCGATTAAAAGGGGATCAATCCCGAAGGATGGAGTGCAGGGGGAGGAATCGCCCAGCTTGGAAGCGATTCCTATTAAGGGTGGATAAATCACTCGATGGAGGCGCGATAAGGGGTGCAACTCGGTCCGAAGTTACGAGGACGTAACTTTTTTTATTGCGTCCTGGACGATACATTCGCGGAGGCGTTGTCCTGGAACAGGAGCGAGCCGGAAGTCGTTCTGAAAATCCTGAGATTCGAGGCATGAACTATGCATGCGCCAGAAAAGAAGGTCGACCCTTTTAAGAACACTCCTTTTAATCGACCCCATGAGTCCTTCCAGTTGGCTTTGCTCGACGAAGAAGCCTTAAGAGGATTCGAAACCAAGCCGGAAAAAGGAAAGCGACTTAATGGTCGCCACTCTCCAATCTCCGAGCTTATCGCACATTTCAAGTCAACCTATGTCCTGGAATTAACCTGCAAATCAAGACGACTCCTGGAGAAGGAGTGAGCGAAAAAAAGGGACTCGCGGAACTCGAAAGCGATTTCCATTAAGGGGAGATAAATCACTCAATGGCGACGTGATAAGGACCGCAACCGAGGCGAGAGTTACGAGGCTGTAACTTTTTATTACGCCTACTCGGCGATACCTTGAAGGTGTTACTCCTGAATCAGGACGTCCACATCCGAAAGTCGTTTTATATGGTGGAGGACCAAGCACGTAAGAGACGTTGGAAATATTTTTTAGCAAAATAAAGACGATCTCTACCGATCTGCATTTATAGGATAAAGTGGGACGTGGGAGAAGTAACTTTTTACTACACCTACTCGGCGATACCTTGAAGGTGTTACTCCTGAATCAGGACATCCACATCCGAAAGTCGTTTTATATGGTGGAGGACCAAGCACGTAAGAGGCGTTGCAAATATTTTTTAGCATGGTAATGGCGATCGCGATCGATCTGCATTTATAGGACAAAGTAGGACGTGGGAGGAGTATCGGATAAAATATTGGTGAACGAATCGGGTGCCTAATGGTGCGTAGGGTGGAGGCGCGAATGCGAGAGGAAGGTGCAGGACGTCGTTGAGCGGATTTAATCCTTTCATGATTCATGGATGTATTTAGGCGTGCCGGTCATAACGGACCCCGCAGGAAGTCGTCCTTTTCCCCGGCATTTTTCGCCCCGTGTATATCCACCTCCTGTACGCGAAATAAACCGCGAAGCCCGCGAGCGAACAATGGGGCAAATCCTCAGCCAGGAGGATAATGGAAAGCACCGGAAGCAGGCCATGGCGAGGGTGGACATAACGGGATAGGTACAGCGGATGAAATCGTTAAAAAATGTAGAAGTTGGCAACCTCGTCTGGGATATCCTGGGAGACTCAGCGAAACGCGGGCTCTCCCTTGAAAACGTCTTCATATTGTACCGAGATTTTCATTTCTCGGGAGCCTCTCGACGCTTCGTCAAATACACGAGATGGGACGTGCATTGTGCCCGCCTTGCACTCTTTGTTCGCCATTTCATGGCTGAATTCCACCATTGAGGAATCCGATACGCGTCGGGGAGATTTGCGGAAAGAATAATTTAAGCCGAGAACTAAGTCTCCACGGCGATCGGGTAAAAGCGTGCAACAATGTCGCGGGGAATCGATGAAGGATTTATGGACAGGATGCGGTAAGATGTGCACAAGAGCAATGTCGAAGTATTAATTAAAAATGACCGGAGGAAGAATTCGAATTAAGTGGAAGTCGTAGGGGACGAGTCAGACGTTCTAGGGTCGGTCTAGGGAAGAGATTCCGCCCAGGGATCCTCCAGGAAATTAATAACTTTGGATTCATAACCGGCAACGCGTCTGGCTAGAGACCTTCAAGAAATCCTCGTCCGTCTCTTTCCTTCGGCCTGTCTAATATCCGGCACCTGCCCCTTGACAGTTCCAGCTGAATGGCCCAGTTTCACCCTGAAGACCGCCATTCCTTTCCGCTACTTAGACCTCGAATCTCGAGATCTACGACTTCCGGTTAAGTTCCGCCTAAGTAAATCGTATCTACCCGGAAGACAGGGTTCTCCTCGAGGTCGGATATTTATATAAAAAGAAATGGTCACATAAGCCAAGGAGACCGAATCGGCGCCGATCTCGCGTTCTCTCGGCCCGAAGGTGCCCGAAATGAAGAGAATCGAACGTCTCCGGCGTTTTCTCCGCAAACACGAGAATTCCGCACCGGGAGCAGGAAATCCGAGGGAGCCGACATATCACAGCCGGGACTGCTCGTCCACCTGAAAACCTCCAGGATCCTCATGAAGAGTATGAACTCTGTAAACAGGCACTCAGGAATTGGTGAAGCGATCTTCCCGTTGAAAAACCATCCAAGATTTCCCCAATCGAGTAAAAATAAATGGAACTGCCATAACGCCTTCCTGCGAGGAGCTTTACTTGTTTCGATTTACCGCGTCCAATCAGGATATCACAGAGATGAGCCGAGGACGAACCGATAAACTATATTAACCGAATTTTTATTCCAAGCCGAGGATTTACAAACTCCTTGGTTAAAAAAGAGAGGTACCATGACAGGATGATATATTAAATTTCCCGGGAAAACTTAATGGGAAAAAAAATGAGGTTTAGGAGGGCCAGAGGAGTCTGTCCTACGCGAGAGGCGGTTGTCAATTGATTAGCTGATTTTGACAAACTAAGGCAAAATAAACATGGGCGAAGCGTGGGCATGGTGTGCCGTAATGTATCATGTCACATTTATCTCAGACCCAAAACGTATTATCGGACACAGGACGAAGATTATTCGTCATCGAGGCATCATTCTCGTAGGACCTCGAGAGCTTTCCGGTCCGAGGAGCTGCCATTTGTTTTAGCCCGTTAACTTTTTAACGGGTTCCTTTAGAAACCCTCGGGTCGGAAACTTTCGACCAGGATCGAGATCCGGCCAGTCTTCCGGCTTCCGGAGAAAGACGGCTTCCAGCCCGTGGTTGGGTGGTTTTAACCGAAGAAACTCCGGTTAGGGATCCAGGATGGGTACGGGAGAAGCAATCTCCTTCGTGGCCGGCTTCAATTTCGAGGATGCTCCTCTACCGCGGCTGCAAAGCCGGGACCACTCTTATTCAATTGGTCCAATGAAGTAAGTCTGGTGCCACTTCGTGGCTGGCGACGACCCTGAAGGGGATACCAGAACTCCAGCTAGATTCTCTCGAAAGGAAATACTGACTGCTGGAATCCGCTCCTCCGATAAGCCTTAATTTGCTGGCCATCGACCTATCTCGATCCCTCGGCCATTAAAGTCCAAGACCAATCACTCGTTGCCTCGTCACCAAGAAAAATTTATTTTCAAAGTCGCAGGACTTTGAAAATGAAAATCAATTGTCCTGTACCAAGGTAGACTCGACTAGGTGCGTATGATCTTCCCTCCCAAGACACTTACCGACGATCTTGCATCGACTTCCATCCCGCTAATTGTAACGCTTTATCCGAAATTCTGGGGCTTCCGTTAACATTTTCAATTTCATGCTTACTAGACGTTGTTTAATTAATTCCATTTTAAGGAGGTCGTTAATACCACCTTATTCAATTCCTGCATTAAAGTACTTAAATCTGGTGCCAATTCCTGGTTGGCGGCGACTTTGAAGGGGATCCCAAAACTGCGGCTAGATTCTCTTAAGAGGAAATGCCGGATGTGTGGCTCTTCTTTGATAAGCCTTAATTCTATCTATTTGGATCCTCATTAAAGCCCACGGAGACCAGCCCATGGAATTTCTTGTTGCCTCGTGACCGGAAAGAAAGTTAATCCGAATAAATCGCGAGGTCAAAATTCCTCCCTCCGTCCAATTGTTTCAACACGTACGCCACGGGGGCAGATTTTACCTATAGGTTAATGTTACTGCACGGTCGGCCAGTTTGATGCAATGTCTGTGAAAACAATGACTGACATATCGCCTGTCGGCCGGTGACACTCGCGTTACCGAGGCGCGTCGTCAAACGGAATATAACACGCATTACTACGGCCAAATTATTTCCGAGGCAATTGTGGAATCGAATCGCTCCCTCGGCCGATATTTCCCGGGATGGTTTATTTATTCCCCGAAGTGGCACATATGTCACGGCAGTGGTTACCGGCCCGATATTCAGAAAACTCGAATTCGGAACACCGAGCACTCGCCGTACTCATTGTACTTTTTAATGTTCCACCCGAAACAAATCGGCCCCTGCCTGCATCGATATTTAACGCTCGGTAATTTCACGAAGCACTGACAATTTTAAGTAATCATTTCGCAGAACGATCAATACATTCCTTCCATTCTTCGGCCCCTGGGATGGCGTAGCTCTGCATTACCCAAATTACGCTCATGATACCGTGGAAAGAAAAAAAAAAAAAAATCGTCGAACGAGATATTTCTTTGAATGGTATCAATAAAATACATTATCAAACCGCACTTCCCTCTTTTATTACAGCTGGTTTAGCGCGATAAGGAATTTTATTTCGACCGAACGTGCTTTGTTTGCTTGATATTTTTATCCTTTTATTTTTATCATATTTTTTTCGGGAAACTCGAAGCGCGCACATCGCGAGCGGATATCAGAGGTCGCGGGGGCGGATCGAGGGTCGACAATCGACAGGGTAATTTTGCGGAAGCGAAACGGAAGTTGGGTAATTACTCGAGGGAGGAGGAGGGATATCTCGCCCAAAATGGCGTCCTCTTCATCCCCGGGGGTGGCCGTGAGCGGGATTAAAGGACGCTGGAAATTCGTTAGCTCGGGGTGAGCCAGAAAGAGAGTCGATGGTCGAGCGGATACGGTAAATCGAGGGTCGCTTTCCTGACCAAAATGGCGGACTCTGATAACGGGGGTTTGTTAAGATTTCGATAAGATATCAGAAGGGGCAGCCACCCGAGACATAATGCACCCCGCGGGAATCGCGCTGCAAAATCGAGGATTTCCTTTCGAGAGGGGAAGACTTCGGGGGAGAAAGAAAGGTGGAGGAGAGCTAATAGCGAAGAGGGGTGACACCCGATCGGATCTATGCTTTGGAGGGTGCAAGATGGCGAACGCGTTTCAGCGAGCGACTCGCGCGTACTTTCGTAATCCCTGGGGCGCTCCGCGATCTCTTCAGAGTCGGGATAGGATCCCTATAATAGCCTCCCCCGGGAGAGTCGGGAAGCAATGTTGTTAACTAATGCTACTTCTAATGGAAGCGGGGTGCCGGGTCGATCATTAGGGATGAAGCGTAATTTCTTGCTCAGGGATCGAGCACGTCGAGACTCCGAAATGGACCTAATCGGGAGGGGTGCATGAAAATGGACTTCCAACCATCCACTTTCCCATATCTTCTTCAAATTATTCCGTCCATTATTTTCCTCCATTTATTACATTTATCGGTTTCCATTCTGCCTAAAATCTGCATGTCTCTCAGAATGTCCTAAATATTTCTAAATTTTCTCGATGGAAATAAAAAAAATCTATCTCTTTACCGAGGGAGTACTTCTTTAGCTGAATCGTCAAAATGAGGGTGGATCGAAATGTCGGGTCGATCATCGGGGGTGAAGCGTAATTTCTTGCGCGTGTCGCAAGGATCGTACACCCCGAGAGGAGGGAGACAAGGACTACGGGAAGGTCGCAAGAAGCTAGACTTCCAGCTTCCTCTCCCAGAGAGATCCCAAAAAGTTGTTCCCGGGTCCCGACGTCCCGGAAAGATCGGAGAGATAGGGTAGTCGCGGGTCGCGAGGAAGAATGCGCGCCAAGTTTCGCACCCCGACACCTAGAAGCGGTGTCGGGGCGCGGGATGGAGACGGATGGGGAGGCTGGTTCCGGTAGGAAAATGGCCCGGAGGAATTGTTAGAGATGGAGTTCCAGGCCAGGTGCTCGTCTTCCGATCGTCCGAGTGGTGCCGCGAGTTGCGTCCCAAGTCTGCGAGGTGTCTGGCAACGAAGTTAGGTTGCATTCGGCAAAGTGAGGAACCCAACACGCAAGGAAACTGCACTCAAGTCCGCCAACTTGCAGCTGGTTCGAGTTAGCACCTCGGCAAAGTAGCCTAGTCTAGAAGTCCTCGAGATCGGATCAAAGGGCGAGTCTCAGAGAAGAGGACCAGAGAGGGTGGAACCCCATGCCCTGCACGCGGAGGTCCACGTTCTTAGTTTCACCTTCTAGCAACACCAAAACCCCATGGACGAGGAAAATCGGTATCTCCGCAAGACCAAGAGCCAAGTATGCAAGACCAACTCCAAGACTGCAAGTTCCCATTTGCAAATCGCGTTTTGCAAATGCGCCGTATGACCCTAAGACGAAATTTCGCTCATACCGGAGCCCCAAGACGCGACCTCCTCGAGGCGAGGATTAAGGACATCCCGGATTACGAAGACGCGTCCCCGGTCGGTCGGTACATCTCCGGAAATTGGCTCCTTGGGCCTTACACCCCCTACCGTATATTAACCGGAACATCCTAATTACCTCCACCTACGTCCTACCCACCTCTCTCGTAACGAGGTTTTACATACCAAGGAAATCCTGCCGAAGAAGGATCGACCACCCTGTCCTCGTCCAGCATCCCCATCCCACTCTATCCAGCACCACCCATGATCTCACCTCCACCCTTGGTCGTACCTTAGTCGAGATCCAAAGAGATTTACAGGCTATCGGCGTTATCTCTGACTCTACCCGTGAGGAACAAAAACCGAGTTCCCCGGCAATCGATGGGCTCCAAGATGGCGAGGTGCGTAATTAGCCCAGGTCGCGTGGTCTGCCGTTTCCTCCTCTCCGAGGCCGTAATAACCGACCTCCGAGCTCGCTTTGTCGCTCCTCGTGTTGCCGATGAATAATTTCCTGCCTAGACCGACCTCCATGGGACTCCTTTCGAAACGAGCTAATTGGCTCGGCGTTTCGAGGATTTCAGTCGTCGAGGGAGGAGAAGGCATCTCTTTGGGGGAAGATTTTCAGCGTACCGAGAGGATTTTCGTATTTTACGAGTAATTCGCCATCCGTCAGCGATACCCCGAGATTTCCGGTACCAACTCGCTCTAAATAGGTTTCTTAGTTCCGAGGTGGAAGTCCCGGAGGTCCCTCCGGGAACTTGGATCGTCTCCCACACGGAGGAAAGCGTCGCCATCTTTCGCGGTCCCCCTTGGCGCCTATCCCAGACACGATAAACCGTCGGAAAAATTAGGCCGGTTTTAACGAGGGCACTAATCGATACCCAGGAAATCCGGAAAATCTGAGGGGGTCCCCGTAAATGCCCTAATTATTCCCCCACTATTCAGAAAGGCTTTCCCACGGCGGGCTGTTATCCTCACGTGCTACGGACAGCCATTAACTGGAAAGAAGCGCGGCTGCCGAAACTTAAATTGGAAGTTTAATTAAAAATATGAAACCCACCGCGTTACAGTCGGCAGCCGATTGCCATCCGCATCCCAACTTTTCCCGCTAATGGTTTCGACGCCCCCTGCCGCCGTTCCACCTCGGGCTTCCCTTAATTTCGCTAATTCACTTTTCCGAGCCGGCAATTTGGCGACCTCCACGTAGGCGCATGCATCCTTGTCATTTGTTCCTAAGCCATTAATCAAAATTCCGGAATTCCCGTCGTTACGGCTCCCTGGGCCGGATTCGGCCCTCGGTGGCTGGCTCGTTTCCGGCTGGGATATAAAATCGGGATTTAAGTAAATCTACGGATTCTTTTACAGGTGACGTGGGTGAAGCGCCGAGGTAGGCAGCTCCTGACTGTCGGGACCGACACCCACTCCGTTAACAAGCGGTTCAGGATAGAACCGTCCACCTCGAACTGGGCTCTCGTGATTCTAGGAGTTAAGCAGGAGGACGCCGGCCTCTACGAGTGCCAGGTATACCCTCTCGATCAAAGGAGTCGGCTTAATCACCGCAATGCAATTTCTCGATGAGGTGGCGCGCTGCAACGAGAGCTGCGGTGCAAGGATGCAGGCGCGCATACAACCGAGCCTCGTTCGATTAGTCGCACGCGCGACTACTCGACTGATTGCCTTAACAATTACTCCTATTGCCGACTAACCGAGTAGCTTGTTATAATAATTGCAGCACATCGGTTCGGGTAAGCGCGCTCATCGGACACCGGTAATGCCCCGCGACGACTCGACTAATCGATCAACCGATTACGTCCATCCGGAGAATTATCGTTGCAATTACTCGAACGATCGATTGGCCCTTTGCTCGAGAAATAATGGAAATAACCGGTGAATAACCAGACGACGCGTCGTCGTCGAGTCCTTTAATCGTTCTTACTCCGATCTTCATATCCAAGAAACAACGGTTAGAATAATCGGCTTATCAATTAATCAACCGGCCATTCGCGGAATTACATGATAGACTGATCCGTTGATCGAGGAATAATGGAAATAATCGTGGAATAATCCGATGACGCGTCGAGATTGTCTCGCGTTACGCCGATCTCGAGATCGAGGGAACAAATGGTTAGGACAATCGACTTATTAATTAATTAATCGGCCGTTCGCGCCGATCGGGCCAGACCCTGCCGGGCGTCCATAATTTCCAAGCAGACCCGATAAATCAGTTAACCGATCGTATCTACGTGGCCAATTATCGAACTGACTATTCGGATGACCAACTGGCCCTCTGTGTAATTACCGGCGTTACTCACCCCCCGATACGAGGCTACTGAAAATCTGAATTTATTCCCCCGGTTTCCGTCATTCTGCGTTTAACGCCGCTGAATGGGTCTCTGTCTATCGACGCGTTCTCTGTAATTGGTATCGATAGACCAAAAGTGATACCATACGATAAGGAACCGTGGTCTCGGTCCATTAGGGATGACATATCGGACGTCACGCGTGCAGCAAAGGTCGAACCTGCCAAAATGTCAATTTCGTGCAGAGTATCCAGACAATAGACATCCACGAACTGACCTTAGACCTGGTCTCTGATCGCTTCGCTATCCGTATCGCAAAGGCCATCCCGTGGTCGCGGCATAATTTCAGAACAGGGGGTGAACAATCAACCCCATTACATAAGTAAGACCGACCCCAGCAAAACCCCCTACAAGTTACACGTGATTAGTGATTTCCTTTATGAACATATCTTTTTAATTTTCTCTCCAAAAAAATGGAAAATTTCACGGATGACCTTCCTCAAATCTCCCACATTCAAATAAAAAACCATGAGACCATGAACAATGAAAAGGGTTTATATCAACAAGTTTGAAGAAATGAAATTTCATCGGTATATTAGGATCTCCCCTTCCCTTCCAAGTATTATAAATATTTTCACGTTATGTATATAGAATGATCCTTTCGTGTCACCTTAATGGCATGGCCTGATAATTCTTCATGTTATCAGGGCTTATCGGGTGTCAATATGTTTCGTGGAATTTCCAGGTGGCCACTCATCCCGTGCAGCAGATCTTCGTGCGGCTGCGAGTGATAAAGGCGTATTCGCTTATCCCAGGCGCCCCGGACCTGCACGTGAAGCAGGGGTCCAGCCTAAGGCTGGAGTGTCACCTGATGTCGGCAACCGAGTCCCCGATTTACGTCTTCTGGTATCACGAGGAGCGCATGATAAACTACGAGGAGCCGGGGGTCAAGGTGGAGTTGACGACGAACGGGTCGATCCTGATCGTCGAGAACACGAAGCCCAACCACGAGGGGAAGTACACCTGCAACCCCGACAACGCCACCCCTGCTTCGATCATGGTGCACGTGATCGAAGGTGAGAGTACTACCTAGAAAAATTGAAGAATTAAAAAAATTGGAAAATTCGCAAAAAATAACACGACGCAACATCCTAGGAAGGGGATAGATTACAGTAGTTACCACTCGGTACGCAAGATCGGGACGTTTATATGCAATTGATGGACGTGACCAGGGTATGGAGGGTTGGTAAAAAAGGACACCTCAGAGGGTGCGTATTTCCTGATTTTCCAAGGCACCCTGAAATTCCAGGATCGGGGAAAAATTTGGCAAACGAGGTGCGAATTATCGACTTCTTCGCGAAATCGGGGGGGGGGCGTTACGCGAATGGTATCAAGAGGGGATGAAAAATGTCTTCCGCGGGTATTCAGAGGTACTCGGTACCCCATCCAGCCTCGATCTCCCCTAATGACGTTCCCTCTCGGCCATTTTGCGAAACTTAAATCGCTTTCCGCGAGGCGGTGGCCTCTGGCAGAAAGAATGTCCGTCGTTGGACTTGCTCGGGGAGCGTTTCTCAAATTGGGTTAGGAACGAGTTAGGGAATTTCATTTCGAAGTTCCAGCATTATCTTGGCTGATACTCGAGCCGCGTTAAAACGAGCAGCCGTGGCTTCGAACTGGAAAAATGAGCGTCTTGAGCCCACAGCCTCCCGGAGGAGCACGTTTCATCTCGGATTAAGGATTTAAAAGCGTGTCGAAAGCGTTTCGCGACCACCGCGAGAGTAGACGTACGTTTAGCGAAGAGGGTCCAACAGTTGCCGGGCATTTCACGTCCCGTTTCTGCTAGGGAGGTTTTTTACGAGGGCGAGTCCGTTTAGCGAGGCCCAGGACCTTGGAACGTCCAAAAAGGACGACAAAATCGACAAGACGACGCAGAGTATCCGCCCTCGTAAAGCCCCACGTGTCCTGCGAACGTTGCCTCGTCCTCTAACGAGGACGCCTCCGAATCGGGGCGAAGGTCGCTTATCCATTTCCCCCTTTTCCAAAGTATCAAACGGAGTTTCTAATCTCGTTACAGAGGAGGAGAAGCCGGCGGCCATGCACGGCGGGGACAGGCGGAACTTGAGTCCCGCAATTTTGGCGAGTAACTTTCTCGTCTCCTTCCTGGCCGCCGTCAGCTGGAGGATACCGAGTTTTACGAGTCTCTACCCGACGTGAGCTAAAAGGAGTTCGAGCGAGTCGCCGTCTTGGAGACGGGGACCGGATGTGCCCGGAGATCGCCGGGGAACGAGGGATCTCCCGATGACGACCCCGACCCCGATAATTATCCGCTGATCGCGAACTCCCGAGGGATCCCCAGATGATCCTTCCCTGGACCCTGCGATGGCATCGATCGATCCTTCCGATCGCTCTGAGTGATCCCGAGGTGATCCTATCCTGGACCCTATGATTGCCTCGATCGATCGCGACTCCTGATCGATCTAAGGTGAGGATCGCTCCGAATGATTCCGAGGTAATCCTGTCCTAGACCTTGCCTCAATCGATCGCTCTCGATCGCGATTCATGATCGATCCAGGACGACGAACGATCCCGAGAGATCGATGGGGATTTCGAATCCATTCAGTCGATCGCCGAGCAAGGATCCTATCAACGATTCGGAACAAGGACTCGAGCCACCTCCGGAGGAAGAACTCCACCCCAACGGGTGGACTCGCCAAAGCCGACAGGACGGCGGCGATCGAATTTAATCGACTTTGCGCGATCAAGCGTCTTCCCGCGATCCTCCCCGACGAAAGGGAAGCCCTCCGAAGAGTCCGTAATCCGCGGATAAAATTACGCGAATCGACCCTCGGGGTGCGCGACGCGACACGACGCGCGACTCGAGGGTTGTTTCCCGACATCCTGTACGCACGTTCTAACTACGCGAAATCATTTCGTCTGCCCGGATAAAGCTCGATTTCCCCACGTCAGTGCCTCGTCAGTACCGTGTCCGTGCCGTATCAGTTCCGTGTCGGTGCCGTATCCGTACCGTACCCTGACGGACGTGGGACCGCGGCTGCAAAAGAGAGGCATTAAATATAAAAGAAATACTGTAATCATATATCTTTGATGTCTAATTATAAATTTGGTTGTAAATTCGTGGTAAATGTGTACTTTTAGGACATCACATATTTTTTTTATCTTAGTATTTAATTTCTATGGTATACATGCGGGGAGTTTATGAATATTTTTAACAGGGTAAGGAAGAGACGTGGGCAAATCGACATTAATCTCGGCTTAGGACGACCGGCCTCGCGTTTTGCTTTCGAAAACGCCGGAAAATGTGCGAAAGGGAAAATCGAGAGAGATGGAGCACCGTCTTCTCGTCTCTATTTTTATCCCCCTTTTAACCCTTCTATTGGCAACCGTGAGACTAATTCGAGATTTCGCGCACTCGCTGGTACCGCCTCGTCTCGACAGCGAGGGGTCCATGTAAATATATTCTACGGAGATTTGACTACGATTGACGGTAAACGCCTATATGATAAGTACGTAATCACGTGAGGTGATAAGCGATGTCTATGGACGAGATCACTCGAGACTTTTCTGGCCGGCACTTCTCCGAGTTTTCGAGATTAACAAGATTTTCAAGATTGAGCTCTTCGAGGTTCCCCTGACGAGATAGAGCGAAGCAGTTAGAAAATCACTGAATTGTTAATAAAAAATTGACTGATCGATTTAGCCCTCTATGACCCGATTCTGCTCATACCCGAGAAATCACGACACAGCCTCAAATTATCAAACATTAATCCCCCGACATAAAGCAACATTTTCATTATAATTTATAAATGAACATTTCATTAGAACGAGGAGGTGATAAATTAAGTTTACCCGGGAAAATCTAGTAGGACTTAAAAAATGTATATTTAGAGGTATATGACTTCAAAGTCACTTGACGTTGTAGAGGGTTAAAAAAGATCTTCCTCGTCCACCTCGGACCTGAATTTACGGGATTTCTGGGCCCTCTCGATAAATATTAGTATTTTCAGTTAAAAGTCGATCGACCGGCAGAGAAAAATAGACGAGCATGTAATATTGATGCTTTCCGGTTTCACGTGGATTGCGATTGCGGCGCTCTGTGGGGATTTTTCCGGAAAAGAGACGCGTCCTCTTCAAAGGTTCCAATCGCGGTTTGCTATCAATCAACGGAAAAGCAGGACACCGGGTCCGAGAAATCCTCTCCAGGAGAACAACGAAGGTCCTTCCGACATATTCCGCCTCCTGGACCTCGAGGAGGATCCTTTGAAGGACCGTCCAGCATCTCTCCAAGTAATCTCTCGACCTCTCCAGATCCGCCAGGATAGCGTCACATCCGCGGATCCTGGCGTGTGTTCCGTGTCTTTTCTCGAGGTTAAGAGGAAATCGCTTTGGTCCACGCAACCGAGGATTCGTGTCAAGAGAGGTCGAGGCATCGGAAAGTGCCAGCCATGAAAGAAGAATCTCAGGTCGACGATTCGGAGTCGACGAGTCGAGGTCCTGCTTCGACCGACTCGATCCACGAATGTACTTTCTCTAGCGATTAATTCGATTAAAGGCAGCTACTTGCGTAACGATAAATCAAAATTTACACAGGATTTAAGGGGACTCTCCCGTTAAAAAATACAAAAAAAAAGAATTATCAAACATTTGCTGTTATTCCATCCAAGGAAGAATTTATTGCACCGCGAGAGAATCGCAGATAAATCGTATCAACGTTGCTCTGCGCACACGTGATTAACTCTACAGTGAACGAATATTTTTAATGCGTTTCTTCTCGACAGATTTTTTTTTGCGCCACTGTAAGAAATTCTATTTGGACTCATTTTGAAATTTATTAGGCATTTTATTAGTTAGACTCGTTGTCGCCTTATCGGAGGGTCCCCTTGACCGATGTATAGATGTCTGGGCCATATAGAGGAACTGGATCGAATACCACGGATTACAAAATCAAAGTAGGATTTATTGTTACGCGTGTAGCCGCCTTAATTCGACGAGTCTAACAATCAATGACGTATTTTTACCCAATGGAATTTCTACTCGTGTTTCTGCCACCCTAGATGTGTCTCCGCATAGGAGATCTCTAGGATAACAGCGTCGCCTATTTTGGTTTCAATAAATCTGTAAGACTAGGTTAAAGGTACCTTAGACCTTGGAAATTCCCCTATCATTTTATTTCTATTTTTTTTTCAATCTCAAGACCAGGTTCCTCGCGGAAGGGCGAACTCGGGGCTCGCAAACTCCTCGTCGAGGTGGTTAATCGATATCAGTACTTCACTTTGTAAATCTTTTCCCGAGCCTTACGAGGGGAATCGAGCGAGTTCGAAAAGGTTCGAAGCCGTCCCGACGCCGCACCTGGTACTGGCGATTTTTGGCTCTGTAGGGCCACGAAAGCGCCGCCTCGAGCAGAACTTTTTCGAGATAAAAGCCTGAAACTCTTTTACGGCCGCCAAATTGAAACAGGAGTGAAATAAAGCGACCTATCAGCCGACTTTATCCCCCCGCGATTTCGCGGACGGATCCTCCTGGCACGCTCGTAACCGCGCGCGCACGTGCTCGAGAGAAAGCCTTTCTTTCCCCAAGAAGAGAAAGCGCCGCGGCCGGGAATATTTTCCTCGGGGAAAGATACCCGAATTTCATCCCCGAGGTGGGTGGAAACAGGAATTACGTCTTAACCCCTCTTCCGACCATTTCCCACCGGCGAAAGTCGCCATCTTTGCCCTCCCTCGCGAGATCGTTAAGGGCTCCTCTCGCCGGTTCATTTTTTACCGTCCATTTTTTCCTTGGCTCATTTCGCTAACCACCATCGGTGCCACGCGTTATTCTTCCAGGACGTGTTACCGACGTGCGCGTAAATAAACGATGAAATCCTCCCCCCTTGGAGCGCATCCTTTCCCGTTTGCTCGTTTTGCCTCGACACGGCCATTTATTCCCTCGTCCTCTTGCCCGACTTCCGGTAACTCCTCCGGCTCGTTCATTATTTACTCGTTACGAGTGGACAGATTTTATTTCTCGCTTTGCCCT
This sequence comes from Orussus abietinus, assembly GCF_000612105.2. Taxonomy (NCBI): domain Eukaryota; kingdom Metazoa; phylum Arthropoda; class Insecta; order Hymenoptera; family Orussidae; genus Orussus; species Orussus abietinus. The sequence continues at coordinate 306,003 of NW_019395990.1, forward strand.
CGCCGCCTCGCAATCGGCTTCTGCCATCCGCCGCCGCGAGGAATCGCTCTTCCATTTTCTCCTTCAAAGTTCAGCGAGTACTGCGAGGATCCTCCTCTTTCGAGCTCATTTCCCCAGACCCCTGGACAGGTGACACGAGATGACAACGTCTCGTGCCCAATACTCTGGAAAAATTTCGTGACTTTGAGGTCCTTCCTCCATTATCGATCCTTTTCGCCGTCAAGTCTTCCGGCCACTCTGTAATTCTCTCACCGTGTGATTTCGACTGTAGACGTTTGTCCCTGGAACAAATTGAAAATTACTGGTGAACGAAACGACAGATCTCGATGCTCTAAAGAAAAGTCCTCCTAACTTTGAGGTCCTTCGAGTCCTTCGAGTCCTTCTTGGCGTCAAATCTCGCGGCCATTCCCGCCGTAATTCATCCCCCGCGTGACTTTGGCGGTAAACGTTTGTTCTCACGCTTCCCACGGTGGGAAATTACAGGCGAGCTTACACGGTAAGCTCGCCGGACTCTCCCTATCCCGCGGGAAACGAGCCGAAATCCTGGCAGTCTCGTTATACGCGTACGCGAAAGCTCGGCCGCGGACTTTAGCGAGCAGCCGGTAATCCGCACCGCCACCCCCCGAGTTTTCCAGGTTTTCCTGCTTTTCCGGATTTTCTAGGTCTCCCGAGTTTCCCTCGTTTATTCCCCGTGCATAAATCTCCCGCGAAGCGGCTCCCGATGGACTCTACATACCGAGACACGAGGGGGAAGAGTCGGACATACCGACATGACAACGGGGTTACATTGGGTGGTGCGGCGACTTCGTACCATTTCTTTCCTTGAGTAAAAAAAAATATATATATATTTTAACAAGTAGACTTCGTGGCATTTCTTCCTTTGAATTGAAAAATACGATATAATTTAAAATAAATAAATTTAAAACATTTACGGTGGCATCTGGGAGGTCGGCCACTTATGAACATTTCTCGCGAACCGACTACCCCGAATCGTTTGACATTTACCCTGTTGAACGTGGAGGCCCTAACTCTCGTGAAGGGTGATTATTTACAAAACTTAAAGTCTCCTGTTAAGTAATGATACCGAAAGAGAAATATAAACCACCGGGGGAGATGCAGATCGAGGGGTGTCGCGGGTAAAATTCCAAGTGCAGCAAGAGCGCGCGTAAAAATGTCAGGCTGAACAACGGAGTAAACTCGGCCCGTGTTTCCACGGGGTTGGAGACTGCCTGGAAAAACTCCTCGGCTCGTTCATTTCGCGAGATGCCGCCCGAGGAATGCGGGAAATGGAACGTAATATAATGCAGCCGAGTCTCCCTCCACCTCGGCCGGAAAGTGAACCGAAACAGCGACGACGCGTTTGTGTGTCTACGCGACTCGAGGAAGGGACGAACGACTTCGTAAGCTATGCAAAATGCAGCGATGTAGCGATGATGCGAACCGCTTCGTGAGCGAAACTACGTACATGTTTCAGGTGTTTAGAGGTGTGTACAATGTGCACGCGTATACATCACTCGGGACGCGTTTCTCTGACGATGTGCCGTACGGGACGAGGCATTCAGGAGGAACGCCACGAAGCCACTTGGACGTTGCCCGTTTCGCGAGCGAGAACAACAACTTCCAGCTCCGTTTACCCGGACGACGTCGTTCGTTAACGAGACCGAGTTAAACACGCGATAGGTATGAATCTTGCCGAAATAACTACCCCAAGACGACGCTTCTTGTTGCTGGCCGCAGGACCTGACATTTGGGCGGCTTAGAAATCCCGAGTCTCGACTTTAATGAAGGAGGACGTTGTCTTGTCTAAAATCCCCTCTTACTTAAAAAGTGCTCATTTGTACAAAAAGGTGTAGCTTACTTATTTTTTTTCTAAAATCTAAAATCGCCTCCTATTTCAAAATGACCGATTTATGCGGAAAGAGGTGGCTTTCTTCGTTTACACTTGCCCCAAGACGACGCTTTTTGTTCATGGCTACAAGACTTGACACTTGGGCGACTTATGGAAAGTAAATTTCTGTTAACATTAATGAAGGAGGACATAGTCTTGCCTAAAATTCCCACATACTTAAAAAGTGCCCATTTGTACTAAAAGGTGCGGCTTTGTTATTTCTTTCTTCTCATTGGAGTATAATAATCGCCTTGCCGTTTAATCCCAAATCATGTATGGCGCGCAAACATGGAAATCATGTGACAATTAACCAAAAACTGATCTGCTCGGTACTGGTTGTCCTGGGCATAATTATTTTAATTTATCATTTCTATCGCTTTGATTTCACGTTAAATGTAAAGGAGTACCGCAGTAAAGCTCATGAAAACGTTTGCGCAAATTGTGATTAACGCTAAAATTCAAAAGGGAATTAAATACTAATTAATTGTGAAAAAATAGAGTGAGTGTATCACGTTCCGAATCGAGTATCTGGCATAAGATGCAAACTGATGGGTATTACGCGCTACATACTCTGTGGCATAAGGAGTCTCGCTTCGAAAAGATAACGTACTAATTGTAAGTACCAAAGACACGGCGGGAAGGTAAATTGCACAAGGGGTTTATTTTAGGCGGTTGCGAGGAATCGTTGGCACAGTTCGCCGGTGCCTCTCATTCGAGTATCCATAGCTCGGGGCTGCGAAGTCGAGCTTTCGGTCGAGCTTCCACGTTGCGCAGAGGCCGCGGACGAAACGGGCGTTATCGCTTCGCCTGGGTCGAAAACCGTTGCGGAAATGACGCGGCACGCCGCGGAACGGTCGCGGCGTAAGCTCTGGCCCGGAGGTGGCGGAGCTTTCGCTGAGGCTTCACTTTTGGGAAGCTCTACCGGGCTATCGAGTTAGCTTTATGCGGCCTGCATCGCCGCAGCGGTAACGCAGTTAATCGCTGCCTCGAGGGCCAGCTTTCGGACGCTAAAAGCGCCCGGAAAGCTCCGAAAAGCCGCGGAATCATCGCGGACGAGGAAACTCGGCCATCGATCCCGAACACCCGGCGAGACTCTGCGGAATAAAAAAGCTCCTCACGTCCGAATCGTCGACTCGACAAGAAAGTTTCCGACCGAGCTTTGCGTCGCACGAAAGCTCGTGTACCTCGACCGAAGATGTACAGTGCTGGACATGAACACATTCTCCTAACACCATCGACGAGCCATGTCCGTAGAAAAGGCATTCTTGTTCACCGATGTACAAGGAATCGCAAGCTCCTTGGAAGCTCGAGTCCCGAGGGACGTCCAGCGAGCTTTGACACCGGATTGAGTTCACCGAACTCGGGGAGATCCTCCTCTCTGTGTGGATAAAGCGATCCTCTCCCAAGACGTTTTACAAGGGCCGAGCTTAGCACCTTTCGAGCTTCCCGCGGATTCTGGAAAGTGCCAAATTTCAATTTTATCTCCCCTTGCTCCCTGCGAGGAATTTTTATCCCACTTGGATCTCCTTATTAGACGGTAAATAGATTTTGTGATGACCACATTTACACGTGTCACGCTGATAATTATCTCGATTGACCAAAAATTCTTAATTTTTTCGCCAACTTTTCCCCACTCTGAACGTCCACTTCTTCTACCTAGGCCAAAAATAGGACTTAGCTCGCATTAAGCAGGACATACGAGATCGAAAACATGCCGGTCCATAATTATTCTTCCTTGGGTCGCTCATTCGAAAATCTGAAACTTCAACCGGGGCACTTTTCTCGGGTTTCCCTCCCTCCCAGATCTTAGGACCCCCCACGAAGTCAAAATAACCATGAACTCCCGTAAGCCACGACCTGGAGGCCGAAGGCACAAGGAACGACCGGGTCGGAGTTTCGCACACACAGGACTTTCGAAATTGGCACGCCTACCAGAATCCGCGGGCAAATTTGTCCAGGAAGTGGAGGCGCCGAACAACGTCTAGCCCACGTTATTCACCCCTTGATTCATGGCCCGGAGAGATCGGTGTCGGGACGTGTCCCGAAGGATTTTCCCGTCCCGGAACTTCGCCGGGAATCCGCCGATTTATTCCGCAAAATTTCCGCGAGACGCTCTCTGCGGGAAATCCGCAGAGGGGGAGGGAGAGGGGCTCGGGTTACCTCGTCTCGCGTTCATTTGAACGACCCTAAACGGGGATGCACCGAGAGCAGTAGCAGCGTATGCACCCTCGGTGCATCGTTTGCACCCCCTGAGTTACACTCGCGAGGGGTGCGATATTTTATCCCTCGATCCCGATACACGCGGAGTGGTTCGGCATGATACGTTGTACAGGCAAGTCGTACATCTCTCGTTATGTACCCGGCAGCGCAATTTGTCAGCCCCGTTCAAATGTGTCAACCGAGTCAACTGCAGCCTGCAAACCGGAGATGTACATGTGATCGGTTAAAAGGAAAAATGTGAAAAATAAACTACAACCAGTCATATTTCACCGGATCTCCAATAGCGCCTCGAAGTGCATCGATTCCTTCAAACTAGTCGATTAATATCGCCTAATGTCCCGCGTTCGATTATGGGAAACTCGTTAAGTGTGGCGGAAATGGCTTTAAATAAACGTGCACGCCGAACGTGAAATTTCTGACTACCGAAAATGAACATGTGATGGTAGGGAAAAAAATACGAAAAATAAAATTCCTTGAAAGTAGTCGATTAATATCGCCTAATAACCCGCGCTCGATTATGGGAAAGTTGACCCACGAGTCGAAAATGCCTTTAAATAAACGTGCACGCTGAACGTGAAATTTCTGACTACCGAAAATGAACACGTGATGGTAGGGAAAAAAATACGAAAAATAAAATTCCTTGAAAGTAGTCGATTAATATCGCCTAATAACCCGCGCTCGATTATGGGAAAGTTGACCCATGAGTCGAAAATGCCTGCAGATAAACATTTCACGCGCCACGCGTGAATCTCCCGTGGACGCGTCACGAATGCTTGCCGACCGAATTAGCCCACTTAATCCCCGATGTTGTTTCGATTAAAAGAGCAGATTGACCCCGTTCCGAGATGGATTCCCCAATCCGGGAGATAAATATTTCTCCGGGTGGCGGCAATAACGCGCGAGGATCCGTCATTAGGAATTCGACGAGGCCAATTGGAAATTCATTAACGGCCCGGGATTGCCCTGTCGCGGCCATCGATTTTCGCGCGCCTCCGACAGAGACGTGCTCGCGTATTCCAACAGGGCCAGGTAAATTTCGAAACGAGGTCCCAGTTACGAATAATTAAGCGATCCGTGTCTGGCTTGCCGAGAGCTCGAGGTCTCGGCCGAGTCCTGCAGGACCTGCTCCTGCCCCCCAGGACACTGACTTTTCGCGCCCCGCGCGGTATCGATTCCCTTTCCGGGACAATTCCGATCCCCGGAAACGAGCGCTACGAGAGCTCCGTATCAATTCGTTCCGAATAATTCAACGGGTCCCGGGAATTTCTTCGAGAAATCAGACACGTCCCGAGGAAATGTCGCCGACTGCCAGGAGGCAGACGGGAGATGGGAAAATGGCCCAGTTAATTTATTTCTGATCTTGCGACCCCGGTCCAACCGTAACGAGTCTTCTACATTATTCAGCTCCTGGAAATGATTAATACAACGTGACGAGATGTCCCGAATGGACCTTCTCATCCTATAAACGTTTAATCGTTGGTCTCGAATGCCGATACAGTGACATAAAAAAGGGAAATGCAATTGGGGTTGGATATGATCGAGGTCCTACCAAGAACTGTAAAATTGCAATCAATTTCTTGGACTTATAAACCTTAAGTAGGACTTAATTCGTATTAAGTTTGACGTACAAGATCGAAAGTAAGACAACGACTGAGATAGGATCGAAAGTTTTAGAATACGCAGGCTCAGAATTAAACATTTTTTATTTTTTAATTCGGAGCTCCGTGCAAAATGTCCGATCTTCGCAAAGGCGGTTCGAGACAAACTTTTTTATTTCACGATCCAGAGATGAAAATTGACAAAGAGATCCGAAAAGTAACATCGACGGCATTAATTTCCTGGTTTCAGAATCGTCTGTTACAACCGAGAGAAATTTCCCTCTCCTTTTCTTCGGTACAGGGAAAAGTGAACGACGTACTAAATGTTGGATAAGAGAGAGTAAGGTTTCAACATTGTTTTCGTTGTTCTTTCGGTCAATCTCCCCGAGAAAATAGCACGTCGAGCCGGAGTCGATTCCTCGGGAGACCTTCTCGAGAGGAACGAACTTATACATGGATTCGTGTAAGGAAGAGCGAAGAAGAAATCGGTCCCAGAGGAAGCCAGGACAAGGAGAGCTTTCCAGGGTGGCCGAGGAAGAGTAACGGAGCGATAGAGGAGGTCGATAGCGACCAGGAAAATTTCGTTCAAAGTTCTGGAACCTCCGGGATAGGTGCAAACACCGAAGTCAGCTGTTCGGGCCGCGGACAAGAAAATCTACTCCTCCTGGATTTTTTAAGAAGATGGACTTCCATTATTAATTCGTATCATTGCCTCCCCTCGACGAGTCCTCCCACCGGCCGGAAAAGTTACTCTCCGTTTAACTATTTCCGCTGTTCTCTTAACCAATCTCTGAGAGCCAATATCTCATCCAGCTACACCCGATTCCTCTGGAGACCGGAGGCAGAGACGAACTTATACATGGACCTATGTAGGAAAAAGTAGGGTACATAGGTACGGAGGTGGTACAGAGGTTTACTGGAAAATCGACGGTGTGTGCCACTGTGGGACCCCCCCGACTTCCCCTTCCTGCATTTTCGAATTCTCTAATGCATCGATACGAGCCAACGGAAAGTTCTCCACTTCTCTGTATTATTTTCGAAATGCATCCGGTGTTCCCGACTCGTAGAAAGCGAAAAAGGAAAAAACGGGATATCGATAAAGAGGGCATTTTCAAGTCTGGGACTCCGATACGTCGGTACATGCAAAACTCTGTACTACTTCGTGCATCTCCGTACGACACCGAGTGCAATTTGTGATCATAGATGTGGTGAGTCAATGCGAACATAAATATCGGGAAAAAGAAAAGAAACAAGACGTCGGTGAATTTACCTCGCGAAAAGTGCCTTATGAATTTTTTCACTCTCCCCTGCATCGACGTAAAATTCTTCCTTACATTATTTTTGGAATGCCAGTTGCAGAAATGGCGGAGAAAAGACGGGAATTCACCTGGAAAAGAGTGACACTTAAATTGTCGAGCTCTTCGATCCATCGACATGTACAAAATTCCACATTTCTTTCTACCATATTCGATATTCATCGGGTGTAATTCCCGACTTGCAGAGACGGCAGGAAATCAGGAGAAAAACAGGAACGTCGCTGAATCCAGCTCGTGAAGGGTGACTTTTGAATCACCATAAGTCAAAAGTGGAGGACAGGGGAGGTAACCCTGAATCGAAAATATGATTCCACGGAAATACGTGGCACGTAGAAGGTACGTGCCAACAAGGTGCCTGGGACATATATCTGAAAGTGGTGTCTAGGTCGAAACGTCTTTGGCAAACAGAACTGCCAGAGCTCTCGGGATAGTTTGGACGAAGGGATCTAAAAAGACCTACGGAGCCGTGGCAAGGGAAACAAAGGCCGACAGAGAGATTAACCAGGAGCTCGCAGGAGTTAGGAAGGGCAAAAGTGGGCTAGAAAAGCCTCAGAGAAGATTGGACCCCCCGGAAAAAGGGACGCCTTCGGACAGGAATCGAAGATACCGAAGCTCAACCTTCTCTCGCGAGAAGAGAAAACCTCCCCACCGACCTTATTTAATTATCCCCCAGGATGTAACGGGGAGTAAAAATTTCTCCCCCCGTCCGAAACTTCGGGCAGCTTTCGGGCACGACCCGAGTACGTGACGCGTGATCGCAATTTCGAGCTTTAAGCTTGAACTTCCCGACTCGAGCTAGGTTCCAGAGTAAGAAAGAATATCCGAAGATGTTCGACGACAACGGCGCAACGTGACACCTAAATGCTCTACCAAAATGTAAACCAGCCATCGAGCGGCAATTTAAGAAGGGGTCGATAACGATACCCGATAACGCGATCAACCGAGGTAAGTAACCTTAAAGTCCCTTAAAACTTCCCCAGGAAGGACGTCTCCTAGAAAGTTTGTCACGTCAATTTGCAAGTCTCGTAAAATACGTTCGATGCACTTGAAAGGAAATTCCAATTAACAAGCCAGAAAAAAGAAACACAGGATTCTGGTTATTTTCCCTGGATTAGATCGTTAAATATGCTCCTACTATTTTTCTTACTTAAAGTGTCGAATATTTCTCCCGGAATGATTTCCTCCTAGAAATTAATCCAGCTATTAAAATATGGATATATCCACCCAGACATGAAATTTCCCTGTCACGTTAATCAGACTTTCTCATTAATGCTACCTAGATATCTCCCAACCGGTCACATCTAGCACCACCAACTGGGACTTGTTTTATGCATTGGCTAAATATTTTCGTCTTTTCTTTTCCTTCCTTTAATTTTCCAAGCATCACACTTAACACTGCAGGGTAAGGACCAGAAATTAAGGCAGGACGTTTTATCCTCCTTTGTCTGGAGTGCCTCCTCGCCTCGGAGAAGAGGCTTGGAAAAGGCGGAGCAATTAAGCTCTAAACAGGATTAATCGCTACTTAACTCGCGATATTAACGGGCCAGCGACAGCAATGACTCGAGGCGGCTTTACATTTTCCCAAGCCACCACTCGAGTAGGATGTCCAATCAACCGCGGATCAAATGTCATTAACAAACCTACCAACATCGGCGGCGATACTTCAAAGCCACCCGATCAGATTCGCGCGATGCAGCCTCCACTTTCGCCGAGTCTGATCAAACGCTATTTGCAAATGCCATTGAGAAGCTCCAATAGCACTTGCAAACACCAATCGACGAGCAGTGCTCGATCAGTCGATAAGATTACATCCGGAAAAAGAGGCCAGCCGTCCGCCCACGTCCCAGGGATTTATCCGATAGTTAATCGAACGCTCTTTGAGCAGGACAAATTCGGCAAGGTACTTAGTAGGACGAGTACGAGCGGAGTACGCGACTGGATTATGACCGAAAACCTATTATTCCCATAAATCCACCCGCGGAAGTGGCCCCACGTGGCAGAGCAGAGAGAGAGAGCGAGAGAGAGGAAGCAGGGATTCCGCAGATTCCCGCAAATCGGAAGTTACGGAGTGCCATCCATTTCGTTCATTGCCTTTAAATCTCGATAACAAGTAACTAGTGCGCCATTTGCCTCCGCGACGAGCAAACGAGGTAATTAATTATTAACGGAGCGATCGAGGGCTGGAAGCGGAAATTTCACGATATGGCATCCCTCTATCTCTCCCCGGGCTATCCACTTCCCTTAGGAGAAAATCCATACGGCCGAATCCAAGTTCTGGGATAATTATTGATCATCCATCGAGCGGATACTCGACACCGAGCCGTCTCGCCGAGCCGAGGAGCTCCTCGTTTAATATTCATGGTATCTCCGCGCAAAGTGGGCTATTCTTAGGTAATATAAATGATAATTGTGCTTTATTGCCTCTCCCAGGGCGAACGGCCCCCCGGTGGAGCACATTAACAATCATCAACGACAGCCGGTGCCTCTATTTGCGATGCGCGCGAGTCGTCCTTTAATCAGGACACTCGGGAGTGACGAGCGAGATGGCCGAAATGCCGAGAGAGAGAGAGTACTACACCGATGAAGACGACTTCCTGGTTCCCGAAGGACCAAAAATGCCTTTCCCGATTTTCTATCTTTTTAATTATACGGCGCTTTTCTACGTAGTTCCCGATTTTTGGGGACTCCAAATCGACTCAAGCTTCGCTACCGAATTTCGATCGAGAATTCTAAATCGAGGATGGTCAAAAAACCGTCTGCGAAACGCACGTCCGGTTCCGCCGCCCGGGTCTTGTCTTGACCCACGTCGAGGTGTCCTGGGACAAACGATGCCCCGCGCCAATTTCCCGGGAAGTTAATCCCGAAGGATCATATCGCATTACTCGGAGAGCTTAGGACGTAAGCTCGATCGCGCGGCCGGGTTTCGGTAGGGGAATTCTCGAAGATCCTCCAGGATCACGCGGCTGATTGTGCGCGCGTGGCCGCCACCCTACGCGTGTGCGCCCATTGTTCGCGGGGGGTCCTCGCGGGCTGGGGCGTAATCCTCGAATTACGCGGTCGCAACCGGGAACGGCAACGATTGCGCCCCTCCCCACCACGGGTGCGTACCTACGGTAAACGCGTTCGTAATGCCCCGTGATAATAGCTTCCTGCATAATAGTTTACTAATGACGCCGCCATTACCGCCCACCGGCGCGATCCGCCTGGGAATTTACGGCCACGCGGGTTCGCGGGGGGTCGATCGCCACCCGCGCGAATTCTGCCCGCGGAATTCTGCGACTTCCTACTTCCCGGCGGCCTCACTTGTCCGGAATGACGTGCGCCAACCGGCGGAATAAAGTCCCCACTCCGGAATTAAATACCGAAGAGGCGGTACAATTAACGACATTGCCGCGATTTAACGCCCGTTTAATATGTATATCGTACCGTTTAAATTGATTTTCGAGGCCGGTCGAGCTCTCGTCGGGGACTTTAACGCGTCACCAGGTGCAGAGGGGGTGGTTATGCTTTTATGCTTTTATGCGCGGCCGTTATACCTATAGCGCGGTGCGGTGGTCCGCGCTGATTGGTTATCACCGGAGCAAGATTATTAGGTGGCGTTAATTAATTCCCGAGAGGGGCCTCGTTGTTCACCTCGGCTCGCTGGAGCCGATGGAACGTCATTTTATATCTGAGATACCCTTGTTGAAAAAAGAAAAAAAAAGAACAAAAACGTGTGGACAATTATCTGTATTTCAATTTATTATGCGTCGCTACCAATTATTAATTACTATTTTTTTTATTTTACTAATGGAACGTCGTTTTATATCTGGGAAACTCTTATCAGAGGAAACCCACAGTGGGAATGATTATCTGCATTTCAATTTCGGGGGATGTCCTCGGTGGAACGAGTTCTTCGATCGGGACGCATCGAATCCGCGGGGTGCGTTCCCACCCTTCTCGCGTTACGCGGGAATTATGCGTCGCTGCAATTATCACTAACTATTGCCCCTCTATCTTACCCACGGGTCCGTAATTATGACCGGTTGTTCGTTAATTTGGGAAGAGCCGCGAAATACACCCCATGTATCCAGGCCATGTCCCCCGACATAATAGAATGAGCCAGTGGGTCTCATTCGCGAGCACTTCCGTTGGTTTCGGCTCCACCGCGCCGGTTCCATCCCTTCGCCCCTGCGGAAAATACGCTCAATGAAACCCCGATTACGCAAGCATGCAAATGCACGTGCAATTGCGCAGAGAGAGGATGAAATACCGTAAGAAACTTCCACGGGTTCTTTCCAGAAAATGATGACCCTGTATTTCCTTTAGCTACTAATACTAGCGACCCTTGCGGAAAAATGATGCAACTCGCTCTTCCAATATGGCGGCGATTAAAATACCAGTCAGATGTGGTACCGGTGTGGTAAAAACCCACGGCTTGGGTTACCGGTCTCGTCTCTTTTATTTATTATATTTGTAAAATGTTTAATAATATGGGTCTCGTTGGTTAATACATCTTTCGTAATTATCGTCTATTTTCTAGACGGTGTTATGACGGACTTTTGTGAAAGTTTAAGTGTCGGGTTTTACCGCAAGTGTCGCTAGTGACGCTGGTGGCCAACTTCCCAGAGATATAGGGTTACTCATATGGAGAATAATTAATTTATTAAGAACACGCGATTCGTGTTGACGGCCGTACTTGCCGATATTCTCACTTAAGTTATCGCGGAGTTAACGCCGGCTTTAACGACCGCGCCCCGATGCTATCCTACGAGGTGCTCTCGTACCTCGCGCGACAATATTCTTGCCGAGACGAGGGAAGTGGGCTACTTCCTTTGCATACTGATGGTTACTGAAATCGCGTTCGCGCTGTACTTGGACCATCGGGTGTTCGGTTATTGTTAATACCACCCGGTAGTTCACGGCAACGTTTAGGAAATTCTTAAGAAAAACGGGAACATATACTTGGAAAGAATTCCCCACTCGAACGCTCTTAGCTTTAGTACCGAAAAAACGAAGGACATCGATATACGCGCATGCGCATACTCTCCGGAAAATATAGTAAACCCAAAAAATGAATATATGAAAATATACCCTCGAAAATCTATACAACCGAAGACAACCATTCCCTGCTTAGTTGTTCATACATTTCAGTGGCAATTGTTAATACATCAAATATTTACGTCAGTCCACCTAAACCTTGAAAAAATGTCCAGGAAGTCTGAGATTAGACAGCGGATAAGTTACTAAAAGTCAAGAATATTAATGGTGCATCGATCTCGTTAAATTTACTGAACAGGTATTTTTCATATCACTAAGTATGGAAAAATCCATTTAAACGCAGACTGGACAAAATATAATCGAAATGATTATTCGCCATCTCTTACCCGTCAATCCTGATAAAATGAAATACAATAAAATAGGAGGGATAACGTGGCTAAAAAATGGATGGCTGTCCGTTGGAAAATGGAGAAGCCACCGTGATAAAATATTGTGAGCAGGATCCCTGAATTCGGCCGCCACTGGGGACACCAGATGGCAAGTGCGCGAGCCGCCCGCATTCTCCACCGAGGGCAGCACAGAACGCGGTCTCGAGACCCTACCAATGAGCAATCTTCCAACTCATCTCTGCCCTGTGCCTCACTGGATCACTGGACTGCGCTGGAGAATCGTGCATTCGCATGGTTGGTTGTCATTAATTGTCATCGTCATCACGTTGGGTCACGTTGGATGAACGTTTGTGAACGTTTCCGAGTAGAATTTGGTAAAAGTTAACTCGCAACCGTAGAGCGGTTTAAAAATTGACCAGTGAATTAAGAAGTAGAAAGCGCAGCGAATGGTGGAAAAATGTCGGAGTTGGGGAATTGGTTGAATTCTGTTCCAATATTTACGAGATATTGGTTACTCTTAACGGCGGGACTGACCTTACTAGGAAGATGCGGTTTCGTGGATTCAATTACCATGATCCTCCTGCGCGACCGCTTTATACATAATTTTGAAATCTGGAGACCCGTCACTAGTTTATTCTTTTATCCCCTCAATCGCGCCACGGGGTTCCATTTTTTGATCAATTGCTACTTCCTCTACAATTATTCGTTGAGGCTCGAACGAGGAGTATTCGATGGAAGGCCAGCTGACTATTGCTTCATGTTATTATTCAACTGGATATGCTGCGTCGTGATAGGACTTTTTGCAGACTTCCATTTACTTATGGATCCTATGGTTTTAAGCGTTCTCTACGTTTGGTGCCAATTGAACCCAGAAATTGTGGTGAACTTCTGGCTTGGTAAGCTATCGTTAACTTCCTTTTTATGGCAACCGTATGAAAAATTTATCACAAATGTCTTATTATTTCTCGTAGGAACCCAATTTAAAGCCGTGTACTTGCCATGGGTACTTTTCGGATTTAATCTCATCATTTCGGGAGGTGGAATGCTAGAACTAATTGGTATTTTAGTTGGACATTTATATTTCTTCCTGAAGTTCAAGTACCCTCAAGAATTTGGTGGTCTGGATTTATTGAGCACTCCAAAAATTCTTGAATACTATTTCCCACTGGAAAGGACCGGAGTCAGAGGATTTGGAAGCGCTCCTATTCAAAGACCAGGAACGCGTCCGGCGCAAGTTCCTAGAAATATGATGGGTGGACATAACTGGGGTCGAGGTCATGTCTTAGGGTGATTCCACTACATTAAAATGACTGTACACATTGTTAACTATTAAAAGTGCATTTCGGTACTTCATAGAGAAATCATAACATTTCAATAATATTATTTGACTTTACTGTGTCGCCCCGAAGTTAAGTCATTGGATCAACTAGATCTTGCAATGCATTTTGTAAATATTTACAGTTAAATTTAACACCCTACAAATACAATAAAGGAACTTTTCTAAATGATTATTTTTTAATCAGATTCTTTTCCCTCATTTATATCAACAATGAAATAAATTTGGTTCTACCGAAGAGGAATGTAATATTTCTGTATGAACTCGCATGAAATGACAAGAAATGTGATACATATTATCATAAAATTAAAATATAATTATCTAGTTTACAACTATTTCCTCTTTGTACAATTATTTGTCAGTAAAATACAGGAGACAATGGAAGACGAAAACATTAAGATTTTTCTTTCTTCGTCAGATGATACACCGGATGCAAGAACGATGCGTCGTCATCCGATCCGACCAGCCACTTCGTTAGAAGTTGATCGAGCGTTTCGATGTTGATAGTCTAAGGCATTAAAGCAAAGCAAAAATTATTCCATGAATAACTTCTGTGAATAAAATAACTCCCGACACTAAGACTCACCTCATCAGGAGAGGGTTCTCCAGGATTAAGCCTTTTATAAAGGAGCTCTACATCAGTAGCCCAAATCTGTGAACCTGCTCGTATCAACCATATTTTTGAATTTAAAGGGCCAATTACCGTATAGGGCTGCTTGGACATTCTGTAATATTAAAAACTCCAATATCAAATTATAAACTAATATCAGCCCATTGCTTCACTTTCCAAATTTTTCAATACGACGTAAGAAAAAAAGTAAAACAACGACTCACGGTTTGGACGCCTTTTCTTTTAATCTACTTATATCGATTGTCCAAAGCACGGTGGTCCTTTTAAGGTAGCCTTCCTTTTCTAACACTGGCTTTTCCTTTTTCATCTTTTCAAAAATCTTCAACAACGTATTCTTGGTCTTCGAAGCCTCCGATTTCTTTTGGGACTTTCGTGAAGTGTCCAACCGTTCATTTTCTTTTACTACGGAATCTCTGTAGTAACCACGCTCTTCTGATGATATCGCTTTCCACTTAGCAGCTAACATCTTCGCAACCTCGGCTGCTGAGAGTCCAGGATTCTCTTTCATAACTAAATCAAGTCATTATTTTACTAAACTGCGAAGTACACCAGGGTGTACACCACCATGCATTTAAACATTCCCCTCACTTTTCTATTTTAAATTATTTATATTGAGCACCGACCCCCGAAAATGATAAATAAAGTAACTTACTCTGCACTCTAGTTTCCTTGGCAAACCTATGAAATCCTTTGCATTTATCATTTCCCTCATTTGACGAGCGATCATGGACATTCTGCTCGTTAGAAATCGCACTGGCTTTCGTGGTTCCAAGTATCTGTACAGCTGTACCACCCTGAATAAGAAAGCAAGTAAAAATACATCTTATAAAGAAGAAATATGAAAGTATTAAAACGCGTTTCCTTATAAATTCGAGAAAGGGAATAAGGAATGGAACGAAGAACGTACTATTAAGCCAGGGATCTGCCCTTTACTCCAGAGCTCATCAAAATTATCACGTCCCTTGAACTTCTCGATAGTTGCTTCCGGATCAAAGATGGACAACTCATTATCCTTGTGATGAAAATTTGTAGAGGCATCACATACGAGATTTTCTTTATCACTAATCTCAGAATCGACTTGCGAGCTTGTAGATTGACTGTGAAGGACCTGATCTGCTTCCGTTACATTTTGAGCAAGTTCTGGCCACTCGTCATTTACCAAGTCCATGCTGTAACGATAGTCAGATAGCCCAATTATATTTTTCTAATTACGGGAAAGACTAAATAACAATGAAAAGAAACTTCACAAGTATTGATCGAACATTCAAAGGCTGAAACTATTCCACAAGAACTAATATCATACCTCAATTCTTCAGGTGTTGGATGGATGAAATGTTGTTCATCGGTATCAGTTGAATCGGTATCACAAATAGTC
Organism: Orussus abietinus; assembly: GCF_000612105.2. Classification (NCBI taxonomy): domain Eukaryota; kingdom Metazoa; phylum Arthropoda; class Insecta; order Hymenoptera; family Orussidae; genus Orussus; species Orussus abietinus. Next base: position 321,736 of record NW_019395990.1, read on the forward strand.
GAAATGTCTGACGTCAAATTTGACTTGTCATTCGGATTACAGGGCCGATCAGCTATCTTCAAATAATTCTTCATTGATTCGGTAAGAACGCGATTGTCCTTTTCAGTTTGAAGAATTGCGGAGTCATTGCTACTCTTGGCAAAATTTCTTTCTTTGTTATCGGTACTATGTCGTCTGTGAGCATTAGTTAGCTCATGAGAGACACGTTTCACGCGTTCACTTTTTCGATATAGGGAAACTTGGTGTTCCAATTCCTCAGATTCTATTTTTCGTTTTTTACACTGCACGCCGATTTCGTCTTCCGTCTCGTTCTCATATACAGTATCGTCTAAATAACCATTAGATGAATTGCAAGTTGTATCGGTTGATGACTTTTGTTCCTCGTGTATCTCATAGTACTCTGTTAAAATTTCCTTTAACTTCTGCAAAATAACCTGCTGTAAAAATAATTCCCAATGCACGATTATTCCTAGTTGCAAATTTTAAGGAGTTCTTGATGTTAAGAAACTTACCTCATTTTTAAGAAAAACTCGGGTTTTGTTGGGCTCCAAATTGATGTCCAAATCTGATGCAGGAACATGAATATTTAAGTAAAATAAAATTTCCCTAATACGAGTTCTTTCTTTAAGTAAGTTTTCAAAATATTGCGATATTCTTTCGTTCATAACCTGCGACCAAAGGGGTATGAATTAGCACCAAGGTTTTATCATGGTTGAAAAAATGAATACAGACATAATCCACATACCTTTTCAAATACTTTATAGCTGACGGGTCTATTATTTACAGAAATCATTGGCTGTCCTGAAAAACATATTTCCAAACTTTCCACTTCTTGTTTTTTAGGTACCATCAGTTGCAATTGAACCTGTTAATGTAATTAACCAAATGAAAAATGAAAGAACCTTTAAAATGTTTATGTACCCAACTTTAACTTCATACAACCAACTAATACTTATATACCTGATCACTCTTATTTTCAATCCAATCCAAATTTGAAACAATTTTCTTTCCTATCACAAAGGCTAATGCTTCTTTAGTTGTGTTAACTGCATGCTTCATCCACGTGACATTATCATTTACCCTAAACATTATCCTGAGACTAGGGTGACAAACGGCAAAACATTTTAATAAATAATCTAACCGTTTAATTTCTCGACTGATAGTTTGTTTATCATTGGCTATCTGTCTTCTTACAGGTAAATCTTTGAACAACCGATTTACTGTGACAGTTGTACCTAAACAAAAATATCAATCCATGAAAAAATTCCATATTATCATAAATTTATCATTAAAAATTGGATTCAATTAACATATATCACAACTCCGCCACGCTCAAAAAAGTTGCCGCAATTCTGGCTACTCACCAGTAGACCGATGTACAAAACATGTATTAACTACATTTCCAAGATGGTCAAAAGTATACAATGTTGCTGCTTCATCATCCTTTGTTTTCGTACTCACATTAACATCAGCAGCTTGGCATAACGCATTAAGTGCTTCGCCCCGAAAACCATAAGTTTTTAAGGATTCTGTAATTTGATTTTTTATCGATTGTTAAAAGTACTTACTCCATTAAAAATTAAATAATCATAATAAACATTGTACATAAGTGTGAATGCATAAAAACCTAAATCTGTAAAACTGGAGATCTTTGAAGTAGTCGAAGGAAGTGCCATACGTAATGCATTTTCCATTGAAATGCCATGTCCATCGTCTTTTACTTCAATGCTCGTTACACCATTGTCCACCTTAACAAATGAACATTCCAAACAAAAATTACGCAGATGAAAATATTTTGAACGCGTTCATACAAATAAAATAACCAGAGCAAAACTCGTAAAGTACGCATCAAGTACTTACAAGACTGATTTCTATACATTTTGCACCAGCATCGAGAGCATTTTCAAACAGCTCTTTAACAACTGCATACACAGAAGTTACAATTTGAGTAGTTGTCAGAAGGCTGGCTGTATTTTTATCTAACACCGAAATGGACATTTTTAATGTGACATTCATAAAAGTCACATACTTTGATGAACTCGTTTTCACATCCTGTAAAAACCAACAATCTTATCCCGAACGTGACAGTTCGCAATAAATCCCGAATGTGACAGTTCGCAATAAATCAAAATTACATGACCTTACAAAAGCAAGAATTGTCAGAAATTGGTGGGGCCTGAATTTAAATTAACAAAACATGTCTACCGATTACCCAAATTCCCGCCTATTGCTATTTCTGCTATTTCATAACGGGGACAAAATTGAACGTAGAAAAAACAGAAAGCCAGATAGAATAAAACTACTTTTTAGGCGCTACTGCTACAGTAGCTTCATTTTTAATAAATATACTCATTTGTTTACGTTTCTTAATTTTATTAGTTTCTCTATTAATTTTTCAGTGAGTGTAATTAATTTGGGCGAATATTATCAATGTATACGATAATGTCTACTGATTTTTGAACGTTAGTCAGGACGCGAACCTAGAATTTTGAGTTGCAATAGTGCCTCGAGGGTGCAGCACAAACTCAATGACGAAAAGTTCTCTCATGAGTCGTTCTCTACTAGCTTCACTAAATTTCAAGATATTTCTTTTGATAAGGCTTGTGATACCGTTAAATTTGATTACATTGATTTGGTTTCTGTTACATCCGGTTACGTCAGCCTTTTATGGTTATCCCGCCGATTGTTTATTCAATTTGTTCATCATTCTACGTCGGACAATACACACAAGGTAGTAACGAATAGAATTGAGTACTGAAGTTGGAAGCTATTAGTTCTTTTACATTTACAGAACATGAGCAAGACGCCGATAATGATTCTGCAAGAGGTAATGACAAAGAGAAATGTATTACCGGTTTACGATGTCATCAGTGAAACTTCTGGAACACATGTTAACTCGTTTACGATAAGAGTAAAATGCGAGCAATTGTCTGCCGAAGGAACTGCCACGAATAAAAAGGAAGCTAAGCAAAAAGCTGCCAAAGAAATGTTGGATTTACTAGACAAAGCTGGCAAGTTGGATTCTTCTTTTCTTCCTTCAGTGAAGAGCGATGCCGTTCACTCTGCAAACGTCACTTCTACATCGTTCGTGTTGGATGGTAACACTGTCAACCATGTTGGTAAATTACAAGTACGTCATCAAACATTCTTTGTTAAAATCTTTTCAGGGTGAAATTACTAAATTATGCTTTTTATATCCTCATTTCAGTTTGCTTAATGTTTTTATAAAAAGAGCTCAATTCTAGCTACAATTAAATGTACATATATTTATTTATTCATTTATTTCAAATCAGTATTATAATAAACAAGAGTTATTTCAAGGCATCTTTTTTTATTACATAAGTGATTCTGTTTTTACAGGAATACTGCTCAGTACGAAAAATGCCTAATCCTGTCTATGATGTCAAGAACATAATAGGACAGTCTCATGATGCACAATTTACCATGTCTTGTAAGGTATCAAAAGTTGAAGAAGAAGGTTCAGGCAGAACAAAGAAAATTGCTAAACATAATGCAGCAAAGAAAGTAATCGAAACCCTAGCTCGTACCGACAGCACATTAAGATTTGATTCCCCTAAAAAGAGTGAAAAGGGGCTAAAGCGTGATCTTGAAGGTATTGGCATGGCCATTAAGAATCTGACACTTTATGAATCTAAACACTCCACGAATGCTTCCGCTGGGATGGCAATGGACCGTTATCCAGAACTCTCAAAATTACCAATTCTGGTAAAGAAAAGAGTACATGCAGTAAAAGATTATCATAAAGTATTGAAAGATACCATTGAGGTGAACAATTATAATAAACTGATTAAGTGTTTGGATTATCACCTTAAAAGCACACCTAAAATGAATTGGCAAGACGTTTTGGGTGAAATTTCCACATACTTAAACACAAAGTTCAAACTAGAAAACGTTTTTATTTCACCTACCTCGAAAATGCAAGTTGCCTGTATACAAATAGATACAAATCCAAAAATAACCGAGTTCGCTTCTGGTCCTACGTCCACACAGGCAGAAATGTGGGCCTTCGTTAAGATTATGATAACATTAAGAATTCTATTGTGATAAAACGTGTGTTTTCGTGCATATGAGCTGAAATATTGGAAATTCTTCTTCCAGATAATCAAGAAGCATCGGCGAAGTTAATGAAAACAACTTGATTAAAAACATGTCCGTGAATGCATTTACAAAATGAACGATACTTATCAATTTGTCCGTCATATTTCTGCACTTGTAAGATGTTAGAAACAAAATATGTGATGTTTTAATCAGTTAGTTGAACACTATAATGAAAAGTTGTGATTTAACAACACGAAAGTGTATAATAATCCTTAATCAATTTATTTAGACATTAGTAGATGTCCAGATATATGTTACGATGAAGTTCAATTCTTTACATTTATCATTATTCTGTTTTATACAAGATAAATAGAAGCATATTACACATTGTTTAGAGAATATTAATTATTTTAACATACATGTGAGCATATCATAGTAGGGAAACTGTTAGAAGGCGAAACAAGTACGAGTGAGACGTACTAATTACATGGTACTTTTTTCTCCGCAATCGTTACTAAGTCGTGAGAATGAAGCCTTACGGGAAAATCTATAAAAAGTGTCTCGTGCACGCTGCAATAACACCATGTAAGAGCATAACAGTAATTGAGCGTACGTTTCCCAAGTTTTGTGCGAAGAAAGGCTGCAGAGTTGCTCGCCAAGTAACGTCGTACGTACCCGTTGCGTGCACATGTAATTATTAATGCTATAATTAATACAACCCACGCGTACTATTATTGTACGACCCACCTTCCTGTTCGAGCGGCGTCTATTGTCTCAAGCCGAAAGTGCATTAGAGCTGCAACAAACCGGATTATTACAAATAAGGTAGAGTTTGACCACGTTAAACCATTTTACGGTCTATTACCAAGAAAGGCAGCTCGTAGAAAATAATCGTTTCCCTCGAAATAAATTTTACAGGTCGTCGCTGCGCTCCGCCGAGTTTCTAGATTCGATCGTCTTCCATTGTTCGTTATCGAGATCGAGCGGTTTATTCTAATAAAAAAAGGACTTCGCTCCCACCAGTGATTTTCTTTCCATCCAACGCGTCTCTACCGCAAGATTAACATTCTTCCTGGAAGTAGGAAAAGTTTCGAGCCGAACTTCCCGGAGCATTGTCAACCCTTAATAGGAACTAAGGAACGGAGGTTACAAAACGGAGAAACTCCGAAGAACGTGAAAGGCATTATGGAGCGTGCGTACGCTCGCGGGTAAGTAAGACAAAGCGATAATTGTACAATGTGCCTCTCGGAATTGCGTAAGTAGGACAATGTTCTCATCCATTGTTTTTCTCAGCTGGGAAAGCCGTCGGGGCCAATTAACGCACTCGTCCGGATTTCCAATCGCTGCGGGCGAAAATCGACACCGCCTGGAACAATCCAAAGAGGTCCTGTAAAAAAAACCCATTTCTTCCCCAAATAATTCCCGGCCCTCCCGAACATCCCACTCCGCTTCTACATCCTGGGAGAGATTTCGAAAAGTCCGAGCCTCCGGAAGGATTAGCGTCACGATTGAATTAAACTCGACAATAACGACGGAAGTTCATTATGATGCAGCCATGACGCCGGGTCCTTCGTTAATTTGTCCCCTGAATGGGATTTTGTAAAAGCCCCTCCTCTGCTTCCGGTCTCCCACAGGCGTAACTGTGCAATGCTACCAGCCGGAAGGGCTTGCAGGTACCTTTTCGAGATCGTGGTTTGGTCGTTTATTGCCATACTTCGCATTTTATTGTCATACTTTGCCATTTATTGCCATGCTTAGTATTTTATTGCCAAGCTTTGCAACGTGTTCCGCCGGGATGCATGCGCGCGCACGGTGATAGGTGCGCGCGCTACGACGTCCCGCTCGCGAGTGCGCCCCTCGCTAGCCGCGTCGCGCGCACATGTGCATGGCGGCGCGCGGTCACGTGCCACGTACGCTGGGCGGCGCGCATGCGCGAGCACTGTCGTACGCGGCCGCCACTACCGCACGGGTTCATTGATAGTTTTTCCCTTTAGCCGAGACCCATTCACGCGACGCGGCCACTCAATTCAGAGCCGAGCCGAGGCCACTACCACACGGACCTGGTCAATGGCGCGGCTCCTCGCGATCGATCGACACGTAATCCCGGTACTCGCAAATATCCGAACGGGGGGGAGGAGGGAAAATCTCGCGGGATCGAAGCGCTCCCTGGGACTGACTCCGGAAATAGAAAGTGGTGGGCACGAGGGATCGACATTTGGGACGAGGGTGTTTGCTCGATGGCCGAGGAAAAATTCGGTTGCCTCGCGACGTAACGATTTATCGGAGCGAGACATTCCGAATATAGATTAAACCGACGACCGCATGGCACGGAAGAATTAAGGTGATATTAAAGGGTCATTCCACACCATATAAAGATTTGAATCTTTTCCCCGAACTTGGTGCAGCGATTCATTTGAAACTTCGACAAGTGATTTCGAGGACCCCAAGGATGAACGTGGTGCTCATGAAATTCCATTTTTAATGAAACATTTCTTTTTTATTTATCTCGGACTCGAGCCAAAAATACATATTTTTTTGTACGAAATTTCAGGAGTACCATCTTCTTCCTTATGGCTTTATAAATATTTTCAGGTTTTATGTATATCGAACGACCCTTTCGTATCGCACCTTAACGGCACGGATCACGAGTCGCTACGATTTATCGTCACACGGGTAGTCACCTTAACTCGGACTTCCGACTTTCGATCGCAGATCCCGGGGACGTAATTTATGCATCGACAATCGACGGATCGATAGAAGTGCGCCCGTTATCCGGCTCGTTTCCTCGTGATTAGGCTATGCATAACTGTACGCCGATCTAGTCTAATTAGAGGCGGTTGACGATCGTGGGTCGAGGTCTGGGCGATTGCGATCTGTGGGATTATCGTGGTCACTTCCTGCATTAGGTAGAAACCCGAAATCCCATAAATTAATTCTTTGTATCGACAAGGGACTCCGCTTATTAATTTCGGGCGAGGAAAAATGAGGGGGAGGGGGGCAGAAACGGAAATCCTTCGAGACGCGTTAAGTACATCCGGGTTGCGGGTCATCAAGAAGGCGATTGGAATCTACGGAAGAATTAGTGTACTTAGGCGGTACTTCCTGTCCGGAAATGCCTGCCGATTATCGATCACCCTCGTTATTTAGCTATTTCGGGGTTCTCTAAGCTCTGGGAATTTCTCCGATAGCATTTTTCTGACCGAGAAGATGAGACTCGGTCGCGAAGGGAGAGATCTCGTTCCGGCTCCCCGAGACAGATATATCAATGAGAAAAACGCCGAAGGAGAGGAGATACGGGTATGATAAAAACGAAAGGATTTACCGGAGTCTCAGTTTCCGCTGATAAAACGGCCGAGATTATCGCTCGGGGAGTTCTTGGATCTGGGGACCGGAAACGCTCCCCCTAAATCTTACGAGAGCACTTCCGAACTGACGTAGAATATATGAAATTTAAATTAATCATCCAAAAGTCCGACGAGTCAAACAGAGCGTTATTCAGCGGAAGACGATTTTTCTTTTCTTTTTTTTTCCTTTTTTTTTCAACGTCTCGCTAATCGAAAAAACGCGCCGGCATATGATGCGTCCGACTGCAAAGCGACACGTTTAACGGTGATTTTCAAGCGAAATTCATGTCAAGGACTTGACCGTAGGAACTTGCGTGGGAACGGCAAGTACAGGACGGTGTTTGCTTTTTTCTCTCTCTTTCTCTCCCTCCCTTCCCCGCGTTTATGCCTCTTTTTCTCCATTCCTCTTTCAGCAACATGCGGCGCGGTTGCAACTAATTACGCGCAAGCACTCGTAAAATTGTGCGCGTGTCAATTGAAGCCCTCGACGTGAACTCTGCCAGTCCAGTGCATTTACCCGAATGTCGTAGTCGGGTATTTCGATCAGCTGATCGCGTACCTGGAAAAAAAGGAGAGCTCCGGAGGACCCCATTTAATTTGACTTTTCCTCGTTTCGTCAACGAGGAGTTTGCTTTCCTGGCAAATTTGTCCGTCAAAGATTGAATTCTCCAATAGTGAAAATGAGCAGAAGTCGGGAATTTAGTTCGTATCTCGTAATTAAGACCCTCGTGAACCTCCTAAACGATCGCTCGGCCGCTCTCCCGCTTTGGAGGAAACGTCCCATATCCGGTAAGGACTGCCGGTAATAAAAGCCGGGAATTTCGCGGAACCAGATAAAAGGAAAAGGAAAAAAAAGACCTCGATCACCCTACCGTATCACCCTAAAATGCAGCGAGGGTAATTGCCGCGGTAAACGGCGAATCCAAAGCGGGTCTCGCGTCGAGAGATTCGACGAAACGAAAATTCCCGGAGGCTTCGAGAATCTAAACGTTTCATCGAAACGAGGAAACGGGGGAATTTGCGAAACTCTTTCTTTCATATCTCCCTTTTTCTTCTTCTCCTTCCCGCAACGTGCTCGACCTGTACACGGGTACACACGAGTGCACACTTTGAGCGAACCGAGAGCGAAGAGTCCGGAGAGGAGAGGAAGCGGGCTATTGCGCCATCAGGAAGTGGCTCGCTACTTACACCTACTTACACCGACTTACACCTACTTACACCGACCTGCGGTTACTTACACCGATTTACAGGAGAGCGTGGGGTAGAACCGACGTACGAGTGCGAACCATCGGGACGAAATCTTCAAACGCAATCCTGCCCCGAGAGAGGGACACCCGCGGAACAAAGCTTCGTAATTTAATATTAACAATTCCCATTAGCGCCGTTAATGTTTACAAGCTGTGCTCTGTTTATTCGGGACATACCGGGATTTTGCATTCGACGGCAGCGAACGATAACTCGGGTTGGATGGTCGGGCGTGAAATATCACGCCGGAGGATACCAAGAAGTGTCTTGTCTCGTTGCTCCATTTTTTCTCTGTTTTTTTCTTTTTTTTTTCCTTTAACAATTTCATACGATGCAAGGCTCTTCAGGGTGAATACTTTCCGTCGCAGTCTCCTCCAGGCTTGCAGTACAGGCTGACCCGATTGCAGCGTAAATTCATTAAGCCTCCGCGACCATACGAAATTCCTCATTTGCAAGTCCTAACTGCACCGTATGCAGTCATTCATGTAAATGTTAAGAGCGACGGTGTGTGTCGATTGTAGAATTTTCCCGGCGGTGTCCGGTCCGAGGCAGTCGGCGATGACCGAGGTGATCGAGGTCGTTTTGTCAATTCAAATGAAATGGTAAAAACACCGGGTGCTTCATTCGATACTCGTCATGGCACTCGGTGGCATAAATATGCGCGCCGATGATGCACCTTCCTGTATTTCGCTCGAACTCCTGGACTCCCGGAACGGCCGGGTCACGGGTTCCGAGGGTGTAAAAAATATTTTCTGTTACCTCTCGCCTTTTTAACGTTCCACTTTGTACACCGGCAACTCTCGTGGAAGGCCTCACGCTGTCATCCCTATTTTCGTCAAACCTCCGGTGCCTTTGATTAGCGGATAAGAGCGACGTGGATGGAAAGCCGAAAACCTGGAAAACGTATTTTCAATGCCTACTCTTAATTCCTACTCTCAAGGTGATACAAAAGAGTCATTCTACACATATAAAGCGTCATATCAGATGAAATTTAAAAAAAAAAATTATTTATTCCTCCCAAACTGGAACTATGGGTACAGATTTTTTTTTATTTTTATTTTTTATGAAATCTCATAAAGCATCGCGTTCTTCCTTAGAACCTTCATAACCACGTGACGAAGTTTCAAACGATTCGGTGCACTCAGTTTGGGTATCAGTTTTATATATGTAGAGTGACCCTTTCGTATCACCTTAATTCCTGTACTAAGTGCCCGTTTTAAGCGTTGGCATGCTCTCTCGTCCCAGTCGTGGAAAAAGCAGCGACGAAGACGAGGTCCAGCGCGTCCCGGTGTGCCGTTCCGGGGCCCCGGGCTCGGCGGGCGCGTCCCTGATTGGTCCCCCTCCTGTCATGGCGGCGCCCGTGGCGCGGCGCCACCTCTCATTGGCCGGTCGCACGGCCCTGGGCCGCGAGCCCATTCACAGAACGACCGCCTCGCCGCCGCCGCAGCAGCGTTCCGTTCGCGTAGTCGCTCGCTAGTGTCATGGAGGTAACATGGCCGAGGAGACGCGCCTAGTCCGCGTTGAGGAGAGGCTCAAGATCAAGATCGGTACGCACAGACTAACCCGCGTGGTTTTTTTCCCCACCTAGAGGGTACGAACGTTGCGTCCGCGCCCGTTCGCGACGGGCGAGAGGTTAACCTCTCTGCGTCGAGACGGACCCCCAAGGAACGGCCGAAATCGGGCCGTGGATTCCCACCTTGGGTTTCGACAGGCTCTCTTCGAGGCCCTCCCGGGATTCGAGGATTCCTCTCGGTTTCTGGATTTAGACGGCGACTCGGAGGTAACTCGAGGGAGGACGAGGGGCAGGAGTCGGCCCGGTGACCCCGGGGATCCTCGTGGTCGTAAGAGGGGCTCGCTTATTTGGATGTCGGCCGGGACGCGAAGACGGGCCGTACGTGGGTCGTCGCTTCCTGCCGGGCGGAACGCCGACACTCCCACGCGTCGACCGCCTGCGAGCCCGACCACCCGGGGCCTCAGGAATTGCCTCAGGAATTGTCTCGGGGTCCTCCAGGGCTCCTTCGAGTGCCACTTAATAAGGGGGTCGATAACGTCTCCTTGGATCAAGGATGAAAGCAACGAAGGAAAATCCTTAAGGAGTAATATGGGATCGACTCCACAGTGGTGCATCCAGGGTGGAAGGTGAATCGGTGTCCGTGCCGTTAGTCTTCGAGGGAGCTTATAGGATGTCGTGAGATCGGAGACTTGGATTAGTTTTATTACTGTGGGATAGGCATCGTTTACCTATTTTAAAGGAATGGTACAGTGCTCGGATACCATTCGGAAGAGACGTCGATGGAAAGAAGCGAAATTGACCTTCGAAGGAACTCCTCGAGAAGGCGATCTTGGAGACGAAGGAGGAGGTCGACGAGATCAGGGAGTTTAATTTCTTATCTTGTAGTGGGATAGAAGTGGTTCATTTCGAGTCATTCGTCGCAAGAATTCCCATGAGTTCGGTTTGGTTCGTTCGTTCTTGAGAAATGTACGGCTTGATCGGACTTTCCACGATTACTTTTAGACTCTCTGATTTGGATTACCAGAACGATGGTATTGTAGACCCGGGGTAGGAAAAGTCAAGTTTTTTGGACGGTCAGCTTCAATGTGTACTCCTCGAGAAAGAGGCCCTTTACCAGGAGGGATGTTTAAATTATGTTTCGACAGACCCAGGTACAATTGGCAATCGGGAAGGCGCCGAAAGATCACCGATCTAGTGTCAAAGCAATATCTGTTCCTGAGACCCTCTCACGTGGATTAGATCTACGAGAAACGGTTGTTGAAATTTCCCGCGTTTCCGCGTAATGTCACGTGGTACAATTCGCCCGAGATAAAGAAACCTGGCGTTTATTCGTTCGCAATTCTCGGACGGTACTCCTCGAGATTCGTGTATCCGAATCGGGAGCATTTATCGACCGAGGTATTTACACGATCGAACGAAACGGTTTATCGCGTTCCCGTCTGCCGTTTGGAAAAAATATCAAGATGGCGTTACGGCCTGTCACGTGGTACAGCACTCAAGCCCGTATAAAGTTTCCCTTCTTCCCCGGACGATTGTTTCTATAAATATGCAGTCCTCGGTCGAAGCTTCGAAGATCACCTCGTTTTTCAGGAAACTTTGATTTCTCGCCCCGATTCCTCGACGGGACTCCGTCGGGCAAACGGCGAGTTCGTATTTGCTGACGAAGGAGTCTTTCCAAAGAGGGTCACGTTACGGTTCGCAAAATCGACGCGTCGTGAAATCATGAAGATCGATACGTCGTGAAATCATGGAGATCGATACATCGTGAAATCGCGGAGATCGAAGCGTAATGAAATCGCATTCAATCGACGCGTCATGAAATTGCGAAAATCAAGCTTAAAACCAGTCTTGGTTTCGTCCCTCGCGTTAGCGTCTCGTATTAATTAGCCGGTGGAAAACGTGCCATCCTTTCGCACAATGGAAAATGATTTTCACGAAACCAGAGAGGAAACCTAGATCTAGGCCCGTGTATCCAAACGGAGGATCTAGGTTTCGGAGCGTGGAATCGAGTGCAATTGCGCAGTTAGCAATTTCTCTAATTATAATTAATCCATTCCGGACGTTAGAGCGGATTTCTGGATTTGGCTGAGGTTGGCAGGAGGTGTGCGATTAAGGGCCTCGGATAAAAGCCGTTCGATGGTCATTAGTCCTAATGATTAGGCCTGGCGACGATTAGTTTTCGCCAGGGAGGCGTTCGGAATTGATCGGCGATCATGTAAACAAAGCACCGATCGTTATCGGGGATCGATGACTCACCGCGATTCGGTTTCATTCAGGTCGTTTAATTGACGCGAAGGCTCCTTTAACGAGGCGACAAAACCGGCGGAATGAGCAGGGTCTTTGTCGATTATTTACATGAATTACGTCGGAGGGCTATTGTTAGAGAATTTTCGATTTTTCATCGGGCTACCCACTTGCCGATTAATACACCGTCGAATGATTTTTTTTCCTTCTTCTTCTCCTTTTTCTTTTTTCCTGCAAGGACGACGAGGGGAAACTTCTCCTGCTCGTGTGGAAATTGCCGGGGCTCACTTTATTGGCGTTTTCCGCGTAGAAAATTGGACGCTTCGTTCGAAGAAGTAAAAAGAACGGTTACGCGAGTAGGTCAATTCAATCCGAGAATGTGTCGTTAATGATTCGTTTTTGTTTTTTTCTTCCAGGGGAGGCCAAAAATCTTCAGAGTCGAAGTCATGGATCGCCCGGTGCGAGGGACGTTTATTGTGCGCTCTCCCTCGACCAGGAGGAAATATTCCGCACCACCACGATGGAAAGAACTCTTAAGTAAGCGCCAAACGATCTATTACTTCCCCACCGCACGTAGAATAAGTATTCCCGAGCATGACGAGAGGTTTGACTTCAACAAATGTGGGAACGAAAATGGGCCAGCGAGATTTTCCTTCAGGCACGTTTTTGTTATCTTGACCTCCCTCCAAAAAAAAACTAATTACCTCACGGCAACAAGAATTCTAATAATTGCAATATTATTTCCTGGCGACGACAAATTGTATATCGCTCGTACTTGCAATAACGAGAATATTTTATTAGCCGTTGCTATACATCCATTAGCTAATTTGGCAAGGAGATTTTTTAATGGATCGAAAGAGTAGTCATTTCTACGTTCGATACGATTGGAAACACTTTTGCTATCGGTGGGATTATTCCTACAGTAAGAGCGAAACTTTATCAGCAATGCTGTCCTTTGCTGAAAGCGCAAATGCTTTTTTTTTTTCTTTTTTTTTTCCCCCCGGTAAGTGTATGGAACTAATGTTTACTCGTTAAACTCGTTGCAGTCCATTCTTCGGGGAGGAGTTTCAGTTCGAGGTGCCCAGGAAGTTCCGGTACCTCGGGATCTACGTCTACGACCGGGATCGGCACCTGAAGCAGGACAAGATATTGGGGAAGGTCGCGATAAAGAGGGAAGATCTCGCGACCTACCACAACAAGGAGCACTGGTTTCCTCTGCGACCGGTCGATGCCGACTCCGAGGTGCAGGGCAAGGCTCACCTGGAGCTCGCCCTGCAGCCCCAAGTCGGTCATGCTCAACCTAAATTGACCGTAAGGTGAGGGAATCGGGTGGAGGCGGTTATCAGACCGTCGGTGTCGTAACTTTTTCCCTATCGGCGATAACGAGGGAGAGACCGCAAGCTCGAGGTCTAATCGGGGCTCCGCTACATCCCATGGGAACATTTTTTTTTTCTTCGATTCTTTAGCCGATTTGCAAGGTCCTTACCGATATCGCCCCAGCTTATCGATCTCCTTATCGATTAAGGCTATTGATTAACGGAAAAGTAGATCAATAGTGAGCGAAGGCAAGGCCTTGTGACCTATCGCACGGCAATCGTACCCAAGAAATTTAGGACCCGTAGACGACGAGCTTCTTTGTCAACCTGAAATTCGTCAAGCTAGTAAAGGAGAAAAATATCTCTCGGTCGGGTTGCCGATTAGCAAGGATTAGGGAAAGTGGATCAATGCATTTTAGCGCCAGACGGCTAATTGACTTTGCGTCTTCGTCGTCGTCGACAATTTCCTTGGCCTTGGGTGCAATAATGGCATCCTGTTTGGTGGCGTGTCGCGCCTAGGAAAGCCAACAATCGCAGGAAGGAAACTCTCGTAATCAATTTCTTATGCGGATGAATAATCCATGCACGCGACGGGCGCGATAGAATTATTTTCATGAATCACAAGGGCTTTCCATTAGCCTTGTTTCTGCCAGGAAAGAGGATGCCAACTTATCCGGGCGATGATTCTTCCGGAAATCTTAGTCAAGTGTAGGTTAACATTTTTCTTTTATTTTTTTAATGACAATTATACGACGCTTTATAGGCCTGTTGCCGAATATCGTTTGTCAGAGGCGCTTTTAACGAACTCTTTCTAAGCATCGCGTAAACGCTATCTGTTTTTATCGGGAGATCTGTTTATCCGAAGTAAGCAATTGCAGATACTCCAAGTGCCGAGATTTTTATCCGGCAAATCATTTGTCCCCTGAGAAAAAAAAAATAGATAACGGAGGAGAAGTATTAATGGTATCATTGACAAAATGCGATCTCCTGATAGAGGCGATATCTCTGCTGGTTAATGAATGAAATTCATGCACCGAAACGGGAGTGCTGCTTTTGGATCGTATCGTTTAATTTTGCTCTTACTACATTTTTATTCGTAGTATCTGATTACGGTACGTTAATATTTTTCTTCGTTCTTTTTTCAGGGTCATAGAATGTAGTGAATTAACCATTAAGAACGGTGGCTGTGATCCCTTTGCGACTGTGACCGTCATCTATAGTAATGGGAAACAAATATCGAAGCGCACAAAGGTCAAGAAGAAGACGGTGTCTCCGTACTTTAACGAGACGTTCGTGTTCGAGGTGAATTGATTTTGTCACCTGGCTTCGGTTTCATTAATCCGTTAATTTCATTAATAATTCATTAATAGTGTACCGTGGACCATTTTAAACATTGTCTTCTATCCTTTTAACGCAGCCCGAGCTGACGGAGGCCAAGGACAAAGACGTAACTCACTATTCCATCGACGGTGGGGAAATTGGTGAGGTGGTCGTTGGTCTTTGGCATGCTTCTCCGGGAATGGGGGAACATCCTGCATTCCTCGGCGAGGTTCGCGTTACCCTCAGGGGACTGCAGAAGCAACCGACCAGCACCACGACGGCATGGTAATTGTCATTATCTTATTTGTTCACTATGTACAGAGCGATGAACGTCCTTCGCGGGAACGGTTCAGGCTAGCCACTTAACAGATTAATCGTTTCAGGTATTTTTTACAACCCAGAGCTCCGAAGCACCGGCCCAGCAAGATTTCCAACAATTCGACACCTCCAGGAACACTGCCAGGTCTGGGTTCGCTACGCCTCAAGATACATTATACAGCTGACAATGTTTTCCCTTCGGAGATGTATGACAGGCTGCGCAGTCTGTTGCTGCAAAGCGTTAACATTCAGCCGATAACGTCGTCGGCCGTTTATATTTTGGGGGAGATTGTCGCCAGCAAGATGGAGGCTGCGCAGCCTCTGGTCAGAGTGCTGGTCCATCATGGACAACTGGTATCCGTAATGAGAGCTTTGGCCAGTCACGAAATTTCAAAGCTTACGTAAGTTATACTATGCGTTTATTTCATCGGGGCTCGGTCGCGTTGCGTCACGGATCGGTTATTAAGTCTTGTTTCGCAGGGATCCTACGACAATCTTTCGGGGCAACACGCTAGTGAGTAAAATGATGGACGAGGGCATGCGATTGGCGGGTCTTCACTACTTGCACAGTACCCTGCGACCTGCCATGGAGCAAGTCTTTCTGGACAAAAAGCCCTGCGAGATCGACCCAACTAGGGTGAAAGATGCGAACACGATTCAGACTAACTTGACGAACCTGAAAGTAGGCTTTTCTAGGGATTTTTTTCTTTTTACGCAGAAAGTGACAGAGATACTTAACGATTGATCATTTGTTGTTTGCTTCCTGCCTTCTAGGAGTACGTCGAAAGAGTATTTACAGCAATAACCACGTCAGGTGTGAGATGTCCTCCGTTGATGTGTGAGATGTTCTGGTGCCTGCGAGAACTCGCTGCGACACACTTCCCAAAAAATAAGGAGGTTCGATACTCCGTCATCAGTGGGTTCATATTTCTACGGTTCTTTGCACCAGCAATACTCGGTCCAAGACTGTTTGACATTACCACCGAACAAATAGTGAGTTTACGTTTGAGGTTAAGTATAAAATGACGTCATACCGTCTTTTACGACTGACGTTTCTATAAAAGTAACGTCGATTAATTATATTATACGTCGAAATCTTTTTAGGACTCTCAGACGAACAGGACTTTAACGTTAATTTCAAAGACAATCCAAAGTTTAGGGAATCTGGTGAGTTGTCGAGGAGGTGCCGGTAGTGTTTGCAAAGAGGAGTACATGGAGTGTGTATATAGGTGATCATTAAATTTTTCCGAATCGAGAGAGGTCGTGAGAATTTCTTGAAATATTAAAGGTCGATTTTCTTCTCTCCTGTTGCAGAGAATTTTATACCGAAAGGCACATTCAAGCGGTGAAGCAGTTCTTGGAACTTGTATCGACTAGCAGTGGTAGCGGGACTACGAAGCAACGTCCAACTACTTTGCAAGAACAACCGGTAGTGCTTAAGGAAGGGTAAGCAATTGTTCTAAGTAGAAATAAAATTTACATCGAACTAATCATATTAACAATAATTTTTGTGTTTCGTATCTCCTGAAATATAACCCATCTAATGAGAATAATTTATAGAAGTACTCATCGTACACTCCAAATTTTTTTAAAATAAAAGACACATTTGCTCCGCTAATAAACAGTCTTTTTCTAATAGAACATATTTTCTCTTTGCGCTCACTGGTGATCGAAGCAAGAGGTTGGTACTGTCCGGAACATGCAGTTATCAGTGTCCAACTATCAATTCCAGCTACAACAAGGCGCCTCATTGACCGAGAAAATTTCTTCTTACAGAGTTATGATAAAAAGAGCACAGGGTCGGAAAAGATTCGGGCGGAAGAACTTCAAACAGAGATACTTCAGACTGACTACGCAAGACCTAACGTACTCGAAAACCAAAGGTGCGTGTCGATTACAACTTAAATGAATTTTCCATGGTACTTTATAAGATGAGATACATCCAGTAATCTCTTTTTTTAGGGAAGGAACCCTTGTGCAAGATTCCGCTCGAGGAGATCTTGGCTGTGGAAAGGTTACACGAGGACTCGTTCAAGATGAAGAACATGTTCCAAATCGTGCAGCCGCAGAGAGCGTTATACGTGCAGGCCAGCAACTGCGTGGAGGAGAAAGAGTGGATCGACATCCTGACGAAGATCTGCCACACGAATTGCAACCGATTAGCAAAGTATCATCCAAGTGCCTACATAAACGGACACTGGCTGTGGTAAGCGAGCTACTTATCTTCCACCCGATTAAAGTTACATCTTGCACTTAAATAATATCGTACATTGACGGTTCAAGCTGTCGAGCGGGGGCCGAAGTCGCACCAGGGTGCAGCGAGGTCTCGCCAGGAATAGAGGCGGGTCTAAGGATGGTCCTGGACCCAGACCGAGACTTACAGAGGATCCACTCGCTGATCTTCACGAACATGTCGCGGCTGGAAACCCTGATGAGCGCGTGCGAGTGCCAGGCGGTTTATGGTGCCAGCGAGATGTGCGTTCTGCCAAGTGGAGGCTCCCCGATCGAGGACGTTCCCTCTTGCTTCAAGACCTTAAACGCCCTGAGGGAGGCCGCGTTCGCGTTGCAGCACGAGCACAGAGCCTACTTCAGGAGGCTGGCTCGCGATACCAAATACGGCAGCAAGTGAGTTCCTCGTAGCGGAATATGTCTTTTCATAGTACTTTCCTAGGATCGTTGGTGACCGATATCCGCATTACAGGCAGGCGCCCATCGGCGACGACAACTACCTCCACCTAGCAGCCCGGGCGGGCTTCGAGGGTCATCCTAAACTGGCACACGAGTCTGAGAACCTGGGCCAACGTCGGGTAGTCTCGGACACCGGGAACTGCTACGACGGAGGCGTCGTCTCGAGGCGGATCGAGGATCGCGGTTACGAGGACCACTCGCTCCGCAAGTGCCTCGACCCGGACTCGATAAGCCGGAGGTACGAGAACGAGTCGTCGAGCCTGGTCAGGAGGTACGAGAGCAACGCCGAGACCCTAAGGAGCATTCAGAGCGACCTGAGGAGGTTCGACCGCAGCCTGAACAATACCCTGAGGTCGGAGAGGTCCGAGAGGAACGGCAACGAGAACCTGGAGAACCACAGGAGGCTCGAGGGCTGCGGGTCGCTCGCCTCGGAGGGCCTGTGCGCGACCCTCTCGAGGAAGCTGAGCGACTACGAGGACAGTGGGAAACTCGACGAGGGTACCCTCACCAGGAGGATCAGGGACGATGCCTCGGACATCTCCTCGAACTCGCTAACCGGCCGTGCCAACCACTGAGATTAGTTTCTTCTCGGGCTGGAGCTCGAAGGACTCTCAGGGTCCTCCTTCGGGGCGGGAGGACGCTCGGGGGCGAACTCTTTAAAATCGGAACTCGACGACCGTTGACGGAGAAAAGGAATTCCGTGAGATTAGAAGAAACTCCCGGAGGCCTTCTCCCGCCTCTGCAGCCGATGTCGCTCCGAGCGACCGGAGGACGGCCGTACTTTCGAGCTCCTCTTCTAACGTTACGCGGTATTTAGAGGGAAGGAAAGGAAAAGAACTTTGTACGTAACGAGTTTCGTTAGATCCTAAGTATATGGGAAAGCGAGTGGTCTCTTGTCGGGTCGCTTTCCCTTCCCATGGATCCGGGGATCGCCCCACGGTCTGAGATTAGGGGTCGACCGGGCGCGGATATCCATCGAGAGATCGGCGTAGCTCGGAAGTGTATCACATACACTTTCGACGTGTCCGACCGCAAAACGGAGCGAGGAACGCTCTCGGAATGGAAATCTCTATCTTTATTTATTTATTTATTTTTTTAATCGACTTTGAGGGCGCGCAACACCGACCATTCCGAAGGAGTCGCGTCGTTGTAACCGCACCGGACTGCAATCTCGTTTATCCTCAAAACCTGTGCTCTGTACAAAAGTCTACGACGTGTCTTGAGAAATCGTCGCGATCTTTTACGCGAGGTGTCTTGCTATAACACAGCGTTCGCAACGTTTTCGTCCCTTACGGGTAATTATCCATTTTAACTAGCGCTTGCGACGACGCCCATAGAACTCGGTGTAATCTTAGCTAACACCCTGCCTTTAGTTATCTCTCGAGGTTGTCCCGATTTTATCTTCGCTTAGCTCGTAAAATGCCTGCCTCTTCGTTCCTCCATCCGCGAACGGTGGCGCTGAGTTCGCCCAACGTCCAGGGAGGTGTTATCAGTGCCGAATTAATATCGACACGACCTGTAGGAAATGTATATTTTTTAACGGGGTCAAAAGGTTAGATATCTTCGAAATTTAACGTAGATGCCCTTGGACGCGGAATATCTCCATACGTTTATATCATTTCACCGAATCAATGGAAACGATCGGCGACTCTTCCAATCGCGTCGCTTTGACATTGCTCAATGGGGGGGAAAAAAAGAATTAAAAAGAAGCCCAAGTTACGCAGGCTTGTTCTTCAATCTCGATATAATGCTCATTAGAGGGAATGTTAAAATCTAGGGGGCTCGCGAAGCGTCATCGAGAAACGTATTAGGTCACTTTGTCTTCCTCGATTCTACCGCTAGTTCCTTATTTGTCGTGTAGCGATTTTGGAATTAACGCGGGAGCCCGTTTATTAATAAATTAATTAACTAGGGATTAACGGAAGTCAAGGGGGGTAGCGGTGCCGTTCGTCGCGAGGATTTCTATAAACCTTAAACCGGCCGAGGGTATTTAATCGATAGCCGTCTCTTAAACGGACACGATGAACTTTTTATATTCTCTCACTTTCGAGTTAAGCCGCGTTAAGGGGGTGCGAAAGTGGCGTAACGTAAAAGTCTCCTTTATTAAGCTTTTCTCCGTACTGGACGTACCGATTCGTCGGAAACTTTACAACGTGATTACAAAGGCTACAACAAAGGTCCCGACGCCCTGACTGATTTTAAATTTGTACAAAATTTGTTTATAGGTACCTTGAAATTTTTTTATAAAAGAAAAAATTAAATGCCACGGGCCTCAGGACCTTCCTCATAGCCCTTTCGTAATCACGTTGTAAAGTTTCAGACGATTCGATTCGCTCGGTTTGGAAAAAAAAAAAAGTCCCATGAACGATTGACCCCTCGGATGTCATTTTTAAATGCCCTTGACGTGAAAATGAAAAAAAAAAAAAGACAAAGGAAAAGCACAGGTGACCGCGCACAAGCACTACCCTTTCAACGGAACAATTACAACCGTAAGGCGTATAATGGCTAAAAGATAAATAGACTCGTTCCTTCGACGATGGCACGGCATAGGGTGAAATGATTAAAATTATCCACGTGATCCCTCCAATCTAGGAAAGAGGTAGCAGGTGTCTGACGCTATCGTCGATTACACATTGTACAGTATAATCATTACGCTCGTTCGATTAACGGAAGATTGAGAGATTGATACGCGAGAATAGTTATCGCGAAGGGAGGTTTTAGCTCGTCCGATAACCGTTGTACAGTGTACATAGAGAGATAAGGAGGCAGAGAGAGAGATCGTTTCGTTTCCACGTTGCGGACCGTAATTACGTCTTAACGAACGTCTTCGATTACCCGCTAGGATTAAGGATTAAATGTATAAGGATTTTATGAATTTTAAGGAGCCAACACCATACCTAAAACACGAGCTGATCGATCACCGAGCCGCGACTAGTCGATAGGACAGAACTGATATATCGGCGCTCGCGGTTTTGTGACGGACTTTTAACATATCCGCGTAAAGGCCTTCGCGTCTCCAGGGAAGTCCCAGGGATATGTTTTCGCTGGCCAATTAATAAGTAAGGGGAGTACCAGTTGCTCGTTCCTTATCGGTGCTCGAGGCGATTACGAAGTCGCCCTCGTGGATCGCGAACTCGGGAGAGCCGTGGCCAACTTGAATCTCTACAAACGGAGTGTCGGATTTGTCTTCATTTAACCGACTAACGATCGACGACTAGTCATAAGATTGATCGATGTAAATAATTATATTATCGCCGAAAAAAAAAAAAGAAGCGTGGACCTGGACCTTCCTCTCGACGAAACATTAAGTTGGCCATGTAGCTCCGTCTATCTTTCTCTTTTTTTTTTCTCTCTTTTTTTATTTCTTAAACGCATACGTACTATTTTTGGCCAGCACGGTATCAAAAGCGTTAACGCGAAGTGCGTCGTCAAGGATATCGTTAACGTCGAGATGCTGTCATTAACAGCTGATGCGCCGCTTACATCAGAGCAACGTCACCGGTATACATTGCGAGGCGTTGCCGCGGTACTCGAATTAATGAATTAATCCCGAGACGAGGGATCCTAGTGCAATTTAACCCGGGGGCATGCCCTTCGTAATATCCCCGTTCGGGGGATCTCTTCTTTTTATATGCGGATTTTCTGCAATTTCTCTCTTCCAGACCTGGTGTGCGAGTGTTCGCTATCCCAGGAGACCGCGACCTCTCCTACGTGGGTTCGAGCACGTTAACCAGATGTTAAGGAGTAACTCACCGTTGTTGAACTTAATCGAGATTAATGATCGCTCGTGGCGAGGACCCTTGTAACAAATCGCTCCAAGGTTTTACCGATTAATCGCGAAGTCGCTTCCGTAATCACCCGGCGAGTGGTCGATCGCCCTTACTCCGTTAATTAATTCATCCAATCGGGCCTCTCGCCGTTTTAGACGATAATTTTAGTATACGTGACGCGTCACGTATGTCTCACTTGAATTCCCGAAAGTTTCTCCTTTCTTTTTAATTTTCTACGATCCAAGACTTCTACCCTTGGTTGGTAGTATCGTAGACCTTGTACTTGTTTTATCGTTTTTTTTTTTTTAACACGATCGACAGAACCTGGGTACACGGACACGTATCCAGCCTTGTCCACGAGGGTATACGAAAGTTAGGAAGTTACAGTTAAAGTTAACCAGCGATTAAAGATAACCCGCCGTTAAAGTTAACCTGCAGTTAAACTTAACCTGCGGTTATTAATCGAGAATGACATAAGATCGCGATACATCGTTGGAGCGATTTATTCGTCGAGATATCTATAGCGAAATTTGTTAACGTTTTATGTTATAACTATGGCAAAAAGGGGGAAAGAGAAGAAATTGAGAACAGTAGTTGCGAGAGGGCTCGTCACGGTCCTACTCGATGCGGAACCCCCCGACACTGTTGAACGATAATGTCTACCGATTGTTACGGGAATGTTTATTAATAATGGTGCGAGTTTTTGCACGAAGGAACGCCATAAAGGGCTCCGGGGGGGTTGCTGCGTTAAGTGCCGAGTCATTGGTTCACCTGGAAACTCAATATCCGTGGACGCGACGAAACGATTTTGATAATTAGCTTTAACGTTTAGGATAATAAAATCGATAATCATCTGCGGCCCTTAACGCGGCAGCCCGGACACGTTCCTCGGTGTGGCGGATTTTAATCTCTCCCCGTAGGATAACGACGGAATCCTCTCTATACGACCTTAATTAAACTTTATCAGCCAATTCGGGCTCGAGCGAACAATCATATTCCGACCCTTTGTTTAAGTACAGAGAGAGAGACTCGATGCGTACAACAATGTATAACTATTCGCAGGCTCAGCGCGGCCGTGTAATAAGGTAACTCTACTTATGAACGGTATTATTTATATTAGCTCGTATCTCTCGTATTAATAATTTAATAACTTCTTCTTCCTCTTCTTTCTTTCTTCGTTTTTTTTTTTTTGTATACCCTTTTGTTGTGTTCACCGAAGTAACTATTGTTATTCTTGTAGAGATCCTTAGGATAGATCGTGCCTTAAGAAATAAAAACAAATAAAAGATATAAAGAAAGAAACGCGTCGAGGACTCGTAGGAGCCGGGAGGGGATTCGCGAGTTATTTATATTAAAAATTAAGGGAAGAATGAGAAAAAAAAAATAAGAGCGCGCTCTGCGACGTACACTCCTCCGTGTATTTTAATACTGTACATATGAATATTTTCCGCAATAAACCATTTGTCCTTCGACGATCTGTCTCTTCTCGGTGTCATCGTACCCGCCGGAGATACGCTCGGCTTTTATATAAATCTACGGCCTACTTCTTAAAGTAGAGTCACTTAAGTACACAAGAGAAGACTCGGACGTATAAATAATTATTGTATTCCGTGGGCAAGATGCAAGGCACGTATATATATATATATATTGCGGATGGTCGGAGGTAATAACCTAATATATACATATATCTTGTCCGATCTCTCGCGCATTAATTTACGGCAGTGAGGCGACGCGGCGCATCGTCCCTCGCCTAAGCATTAATTTATTAAAGGTATCGTATAAAATATTGCAATCGCGAGTCTGACAAAACTCAACCGCTAATCCGTTTACGCAATGTTGTCTATGTACAATTTTCATTCCTAGCGATAATTAACTCTCCAAGGCGAAAATTTAGCGACCGCCAATCGTCTTCCTCTCACCCCGTCGAATGTGCACAACCAAATTCTCACTCTCCAATTAAGCGTTTAAATTAATCCTCATTCTCCCCGGTTTCCGCTTAATCAACGCTAAAGGCACTATCTACTTATTACGTATGAGTCAACTGTACGGGTTGAGTGATCGTTAACATTAAAAATGGGGGGGAAAAAAAAAAAGAGGAGCAGAAGGAAAGTAAACTAGTGAAAAAGTGTCAGGAGGGAAACAATACTGTTAAGCGTGTCGACCAGAGGGTCTTTGATTCTACACCTGCCAAGGTCCGCGTTATTCGAACCGTGAGTGTAAAGTGAAATTAAAAGTACGAGAGGGAGAGAGAGAAAAAAAAAACAGAAATAAATCGGAGAAACTTTATCCTGAGATCGACTGAGTAATCGAGCATGCCGTTCGCGCATGCTTCTTTTCTTTTTTTTTTTTTGTATATATGTACTTGGCGCGAAACTCTACCGAGTTTCATGATCGGGCACGAGCTGCAAAGGGGGTATCGAAAATCTTCAGGTCACGCGACTTCCCCGGAGGAACTGTACTTACGATTAATTAGTCGGACGCGATTTCGAGGGTTCAGTCTGTTCGTTATAACCGAAAGCTTTACCTAGGGGTAAGCGCGAGTTTAAAGGCGACTAAGAGATTACGTAGCCCACTTCTACGTTACTAAGGTTTAAACTCAGAACCGATCGTTCCCTTTTTTTTTTTGTTCTCTTTTCTTTCCGAGAGAGCCCTAATTGCACCGCCGCGATTTCGTTTCACAATTTTGCCTACGTAGTTGGGGGGGTTAGCGTTCACATTTTCCCCCAAAATAAAGACTCTGATAACTCTTAGAAAAAAAAATTCAACAAGATATGGCCCGACACATATGTGTATATATATACACGATCTCTATGCAACTCCAGGAGTGCAAATTTCCGCGGAACAATCAGTCCTAATACTCGAGGGATTTTTCGCGAGTTTCTTCGGTTTGGCACGGAGTGGCCTAAATTAATCGATTACTAGAATATGTACAAAGGAATTGGAGTGTCCCTGCCCTGAACGGGGATACCTTGAACGGGGACAAACGCACACCGCTAAATATAAATATCACGCACCTGTATCGCGTTCACCGTATCCCCGCGATCCCGACGTGCAGGTTTTATCTCTTTTTTTTCTTTTTCTTTTTTTCGCGTAACACGTCGCAAGCTGCCCGTTGAAAGGTAGGGTGTGATTTTAGTAATATAGTTACCGTAATAAGGAATAACCTTAAGAGGAAGGAAAAAAGAAATAGATATTCGGACAATCGACCCGATCGGCAGCGTCCGCGTGCGTTTCTCATGGACAAAGTCAGTGAGAGAAACGCCGCGTCTCGCGTAAGTCTTAAATCGTCGTTAAAAACGTCGTATAAAAAAAATAAAAATAAAAATAAAAGAAAAAAGAGAAGAAATTGAGAACCTCGCAATTCCGTCCAATTACGACTGCAAGAAAATCCCATGCAGTAAGAAGTGACGTCAGTCGCGTATAAGACATATAAAAAATCCCCTGGAAAATGCTTCTCTGTATTAAAATCGATTAATGCGCCTAGGAAAATACGTTCCTCGTTTGTATATACAGAAGCAATTTCCAGGATGAGAACGGACTCGAGAGGTTCCCACGTGTAAAGCTGCCTCGTGGCATAAACGCCTGCCGAAAGATTTTCAAGTGAACGGAGCATGTCACGAGAATACTCCTGGGAATTTACCCCGTGCAGGCTGAGGTCGGATTAACCGCAGCATATCGGGGCCAGGCTTATCGACGGATAGGAATTGAATTAACAAAGCCTATATCGGCTCATAGAGGCTGTTCGATGGGCAAGGAGCCTTGCAACAAGGAGGGCTCGTTCTGAGAGGCGGTCGCGCCGCTTCCTGCCGCGTCGCCATTGTTACGTGCACTCCCATTGTTGTTCTGCCCATTGAGAAACGAGGCCATCTCCATAGGTGATTGCTGTCCACTCTAATGACAAGATGATTCCAATGCTCTTAAATGTGTACTTCGGCATTAGTCGGGACGCAAGGTCGGATACTAACCTTAGGATGCATCGCGTCCTCCGGGGCATCAAGGCCAGCCAGCGGATTAGACGTTATGTTGATCTTGGAATCGGTAACGCCACCGTTAATTGCTCTACCATTAGCCATGGGTTTACCTGGAAACAATAGAAACCTTGTAACCGGAGGTCACGAACGCTCTCTAACGGCTCTCTCCTCATTGCAATACAAGAGATCAAGGTCGATACACCAAGTAGGATCTCATGCGCGTTACCTTGATCTTGCGAGGACTCCCTGTTCTGCTTGTGTTTATTCCTCTTATAAACCACAGCCATGGCCGCCAACCCTCCGAGCAGGGTCGCACCCCCCAAAGCACCTCCGACAATAGCGTACATGCTGTCGCTGCGATCGCTGTCGGCAGACTTGACTTTATTCTCGACGAAGACCTGCTCCACCAGAGGCTCCGTAGGGGGAGCTTTCTTCGTCCTGCAGCCAAGGATCTTCGAGAACTCCGAGGCGGCGTCCACGGAGAAGCTCTGCACCTTGAACTCATAGGTGGTGTCCGGCAGCAGGTGGGAAATGGTAATGTTGGTGGCATTCTTGCCTTCGACGGTAGTCTTGACGTAGTCTCCTGCCGTGGTGGAGGTACGATGGTAAACGTAGAAGCCATCAATGTCGGCGGACCTGTTTGGATTCTGCCAGAGCAGGAGCACCTCGTGTGGCCCCAGCACCTCGGTGTTGGTCAACAGAGGAATCGGCATTCTGTTCACCTCGAATTCGAGGTTCCTGTTCAGGTGGAACGGCGCCGAGTTAGGGCTCAACTTGTTATCGTTGTTGGAATACACCGCGGCTATCCTGAATCGGTAGATGTGGTCGGGCAGGAGCTCCGTCACTTCGAAGGAGCGCACGTGGTTCGGTATTTCCATATTCGACGTCATCCACTTGGTAGGTTTCCGGTTCATCTTCTGGCCTAGTTCGCGGTACTGCACCTTGAAGAACTGGATCGGCAGGCCTTTGTTCTCAGGGACCGACCAACGGACCATCACCGACACGTCGGAGAGTCTTGTCACGTTCGGCTGGTTCGGCGGCACCAGGACCGCTGAGAAATTTACGAAAGA
Source organism: Orussus abietinus (assembly GCF_000612105.2). Lineage (NCBI taxonomy): Eukaryota > Metazoa > Arthropoda > Insecta > Hymenoptera > Orussidae > Orussus > Orussus abietinus. Next base: position 348,594 of record NW_019395990.1, read on the forward strand.
ATTTTAAGTAATGCCCTTTCATCCGTTCACCTAAACTATGCCATGTGAATTTTGAGTAAACGTGACACGCTAGTGTTAAAGGGGACGTACTCACCTGTGCCTTTACGTTTTCCCTCCTTTCCCCGTCTCCTTCCCCCGACTCTGGTATGCTTATGGCCGGTGGTAGGTAAACCATAATCGGGCCTGGGTTCCGTCGTGCCCCCAATGTGCTGCTTCGGATTAACCCTAAGCATGCTGTATCCCGAGTCGGACCCGTACTCGTTACTAGCGACGCACTGCACAATCCCAGCATGTCGCTTTTCAACCGGCGAGACGAAGAGAGTGGAGCCCTTGATCTCGATGTTGTCACTCCTCGTCAAAGGTTCACCATTGATAAGCCACTCTATTGTAGGCTCTGGCTGCCCCGTTACGTTGCAGCTCAACTCCATCTCTCCACCCTCCGAGAACGTGGTAGTCTTCGGAGCTCTGACTACCCTTGGTAATTCCACCACTTTTAGGATTATCACCGATCTTATGCGTTTCACACTGTTCCGCCACACACAGTCGTATTCACCGCGATCTGCAGGCTGTACGTTGGCTATTGTCAGTCCTGCGGACGTGTAATGAGACCGAGAAGGCAAAGGTCCACTTAATCTAGTCCAAGTAACCATTGGCACAGGGTATCCCGCAGCAAAGCACTCCAATGTTACGTTCCTCCCTCGTAGAACTTTATATTCCGTTTGTGGTTGCTTCACGAAGTACGGTGCCTCATGTGTTGTGTCGGCATGCACCGTCAATACTGTTTTATGATTGCTCCAAAACGTCTCAGAGGTTATGTAGTTGTTCGCCGCGCAGTTGTAATGGCCCGAGTCCGATGACCGGGCATTCTCGATGACCATGGTCTTACCACCTGTCATGTTGACGCTCTCCACGAGGTTATTGTCCTTGTAAAATTGAACGAGCGCCTCCGGAGAAGAATAAGGCACTGGACAAGTAATTGGAACCGTGTTTCCTGTTGCGACCCGTATTCCAACGTTGCTCCTGTCACTGAATTTCTCTATAGTGGCAAGACTTAGTCTTGCTGGTTCGGAAGCCAAGCCACTCGTACCTAAAAATGATTACGTAGACATTAGATGAATCGATTAAACAAGTGCATTGTATTTATTTCTTCTCTCTTGATCTTACCATAAAATGCTATGCATCGAAAGTCACCAGCCTTTGATTCGTCGTCAAAATTAAAGACATGCTTCGAAGTCTTGCCCCCGCTGTTAGGTGTGTGAATAAGCGGTCCCCATTTGTCCGATCCCAAAGGCTTATGCCGCCATGCAAACTTCTCTGCAGCAAGACTCAGGCTACATTCGAAGTATACCTCGTCACCAAGGGGAGCAGCCAGTGGTTGAGGATGTCGTGTAAATGACATGCCTAGTAGGTCTATAAATGGTAACATTTTTTAAAATTGATGTACATTATGGAATACACCTTCTACGACACAAGTGAGTCATGTTTTATAAGACTTACCGGAAGCTCGGCATCCTGCCAGGTATAGGAAGACCACGAGGGCGCCGTACAGGGAAGACGCCGAACGCATCTTGACACATTCTGAAAGCACGGAACGCAAACGTTAGGTTACGTTATTTGTGTGATATTGCTTTTCGGCCTGGTTGGCAGAGGCTCGCATGCCTTCCCCGAGTCGGAGCCACTAAAATTATTGCCGGGAACCTGGTTTAAGTTTAGAACGAGGAGTTCATGTGAAAATAGAACGCATTCTCGCGTGCTCAGCATAGGCCGAGCACCGATCGACCTGGATGTCGTTAAACGGCTCCTTAGCTTCCAGAAGGGAATACTGCACCCAACGGAATGCATAAGCTTGCAGCACTAATGCATCAACATTCGCTTGCACATACAAGGTAGCTGCATTTACATGAAAAGTATTGTCAGCTCATTCCAGTATTCAGATACTATTCTTAACATTACCAAGGACTAACCTCAGCCGCCTGCTCCGTACATTAACACCTCAAAGATTATGTCAAGTTTCATCGGTCAATCCTTTGTAACGGCTACGTAGCTCTCGGAGCCATCAACTAACCTAAAAATTCACCGACGCCAGGCGATCGCGTCAGTATTATCAACCACGCCGAGTGTTTTCAAAATACCCGTTAAATACCCACGACGCATTTAGGCGTTACTTAGATTACCTAATCCGAGGCTTCACATTTCGATGAAATAAACAACAATAAACAAGCAATTCGCATCCGGCGTTTACTAAACATTCACCGAACGACGCAAAATCGACGCGAGCCCGAAACCACGTGCAGTCCCGAGACAAGGCGCATCCATCGAGCAGGTTCGCGCAGGTTCACGCAGGTTTGACCTACGTCCACCTTGCGTCGCCAGCGTCGCTCGCCTCGAGGCGGGCTTTTCGACCGGTCGATCGAGTCGCTCGACTCGCGAGGCGCCATCGTTCGATTCCTCAACTGGGTCTCCTAACCAAACCAGTGCATATGTAATATTACGTGCGCGAACGAATCGTCGATGCAAACCCGTACACACCGAGGCCGGTTGAATTTCTCTCTCCCCTCCTCGAACCAGTGTGGATGATTTCACGATTGGAAATGCAACGCTCGGGAGCGAATGTCCGTATATGGGGACGAAAACCGTCGATTATAACGCGGCGCGGCGTTTAACGGGCGTGCGTGGGCGTCATAATGACAGAAAGCGCGTACTGGGCTCGGATCTCTAGCAGAACGATTATTCATTGGCCAACGGCCACCGGCGCACGTGGGCAGTCCCATTCACGGATAGGCGAGCCGCCCACGCGGCTCCTCTCTATATAGATCTATGGAATTATCCGACGTTGTTGATTTTTCCCTCCCTCGTTTCCATGCGCCCCGGACGCGCATCGACACCTCGGAGTGTCCTAATAAGAAGAGCGTACCTTAGGCGCCTCCGCGCCCTCTGGCGAACCGCGCCACCAATGCCGGCGAGACGCGTAACAGGTGAGAAGTAGTCCGAGCCGCCTATTTTCCGAGCGATCCTCCGCGCTCCTTCCGTCTCTCTCTCTCTCTCGCCCCTCAAAATAAAGAACTCGAATTCCGAGCCAGCGGTTGCCAACCTCCGCGGGGCCGAGGTGCGCGCGCACCTCCAAGTCCTCGAGAAAAATGGCGGCTGGAATCCGACCAGGAATTTTCCCACCTCTCGGAAACGATCCGCGAAATTCACGACGCCGCGCCTCATTTGCGATCGAGCTTCTCGCTCTTCTTATTAAATTCCATCTCGAGGAATTCTTGTCACTTAACGAGCGCGACCAGTCTTCGAGGAATCGAATCGACTCGCAACGTGGAATGCCGAACGGTGCTTTAAGCCTTTAAGATGATGTAAAAGAATTTTATATATATATAACGTGAGAATATTTATAAAACTTCAGCCTGTGAAGGCCCTACGGAAGAACGCGATGCTCGTGAAATTTCATTTTTGATAATTTCATTTTTGCTTTTATTTATCTCAGATTAGAATATATTTTTTTTGTATGAAATTTCATGAACACCAGGTTTTTCCTTAGGACCTCTATAATTCCATGCGGAAGCTTGATTCGGTCCACCCAGTTTGGGGAAAAGTTCTAACAAATATTTTGACGTTTTGTGTATGCAAAATGACTCTTTCGTATCACCTTAACGAGGACGGACCGGGCCGTGATTTGTCCGCAATTTTATTTCTGGCCCGTTCTAATTCTACCTCTTTGTTCCAGTCCATGGCGCGGCGGTCCAAAGTATGCGAGAGCGACTCCGACGTGCGTAAAACCGACGCAATTACGCCGAGAGAGGCCCAAAGGCCAAATTGGCCTTTCTAATTCGAGTGGTTCACCTCTCGCGGGTAGATTCGAATTCGGGTGAGATGATTGCGCATCGATCTCGAGAGATCGTTTTTGGGATGGACCACGATGCTCGATCGGATATTTCTTTGACGGCTTGATCGAATCCTCGACATCTTAGGCGGGATATCGATTCTTGATTTCATGCGAATTTTTTCCGCGTACGAATAGACTCGCACAAAAAATCCTCGCATTATTGCGACGTCGGGTCCATTGATAAACATTTAAAAGACGTATACGAAACTGTGAATTTCGCGTGAGAAATGAATATGCGAAAAAAAAAAATAATCTGTATGAACTAGAGAATCGGATCCCAGCAGCTGAAGATGGAAGATTCGAGGATATCCGATACATCGGATATCCTCGGTAGGAAATATCGCTATATCGATCACCCTCTCGAGCACGACCGATATCACATAACAGTTCCTTTGATAGAGCCAGCTCCTCTTATCGTGGATGCGTTATCGGTGAGCCGCGACTCGCGTGCGATATTTACCCCCTGAATAAACATTTGTTAAACGATCCCTTTCGTATCAAAGGACTCGTAGAAATTCACCCGTGTAACCGAGGACTGTGTACCTGTTGAAGGCCTTTATAAGCCGTTATCCGAAGTCCTTCGGATAAATAGAACAAATACAAGGAGGCCCTTCCTCGCATTGAGCACCCCTGCTCGCTTACCTGTTCGGCACCGAACCAAACGAATTCGAAATCCGCCGCGGTATTTTCGTAACGCGGAACGCAGGTAGAGTACGGTCGTGGTATTTATTTTTTGGCGAAATCCGTTCTGCACTTGCCCTTAAATCGGTGCAATTTTTCGAGGAGCTTCGTCATCAACGCCTCGCCGAGAAGAAAAACCGCTCCGTCCGAGAGCCTCGATTCGAGAGTCGGAGAGGTGTTCGAATCTCTTTTTAATTATGCAAATTAGCCGGCCCTATCCGAACCGTCCGGGTCCGATCGAACCGCCATATTGAATTAATCGCCCACGCGGATGATTGGACTTTTCTCGCGTTAAGTGGCGCGTCAAAGAACGCTCTAGTTCTCCAGCGAACTGGCCAATCACCCGCGTAGGCGATCCTCTAATCAGGTGGACGTGATCTCTACCCGCGGAGTGGAAAACGGAGAAGAAATCCTTCGTCTTATTTTATTCCAGTGACATGAAAAGTACGGTTCTCAGCGGATGAAAATGATAGACACACGGCGTCCGTGTAGAGGGAAATTTATTGCAGGCGCCAGTGCGCGCGCACCGAGGGGAGGTCACGTGTCCTCACGTGCGCACTCGGGAGGCGCGCGCGAGTCGCGTGTCGGAGGTGGCGAGGAGCGCTCACACGCGCGTCGACCGCGCATCCGTGCGGGTCGGCTGTCGTCGTACCGTTCCCCGCGGGCAGAATCGATGGAAGCGTTTAAAATGCGAATATAGGAACAGCGATGGATACACCATTATTCAAACTAAACATATTATAATTGTTTAAAAGAGGGACGAAAGAGGAAGAAAGTCTCGACGAGACGGTATCGTCAATTAACGTATTTACATCAAGGAGTGATTTCGGAAATTGAGTACACGAGGAACACCGGTAGTATATATGCACCTGCATGCCAAATCCCGGGCTCTGATTGGCCGACATTCCCGCTCCAACGGAAAGCGTCCCACGGGTGAACCAGATAAACACAGATTATTCGGGAGGAAATATATATATAAATACGTGGAAAACACGATCTAAAGTTTTGTATGCAGTTTTATATCTTGCGGCGGTAAAAGGTTTCGAAGGTTGTTTCGCTCTTTCGACCGTAAGGGTGAAAGAAGAATCGAGAAGCCGAGCACGCGGGGTGCCTTCCCGTGGAGCGCCGGTGGCTTGTGTGCACCTGCACGCGAAATCACGGGCCCTGATTGGCCGACGCGGCGGCGCCATGGGAAAAGCGTCCCACGGGTCGGCCAGCGACACCGACTCGGATTTTTCGCGGCGCGTCGCCGTCCGTGGAAAGCCGAGGGATAAATAAAATACCCGCGAGCGATGACCAACGAGAGAATAACGTCGAAAGGGGCGCAACGGGACGCGCGAAACGTAGGGTCGACCGGGAAGGAGACGCGTCCGAAGCCCGGGTCGAAAGGGAGCAAGGAGAAACCCGGAATGTCCACGGTAAATGCGGAATTGACGGCGCGACTCACCCTTTCGCGTCCCCTCGAGCAGTCCACCTTCTCGGGCGTCTTCGACTTCTGGACGAGGTCTATCGATCCGATGCCAGCACTCGATCGTTCACTCCATTTTCACTGAGAGTGCGCTTGGTCGCACGGCGAGCGCACCGAAATCCACGGCGGTTGGCGTCCACCGGGAACACTGGAATGCAGACCGACGGGTTTTGAACCACGGTGCGGGGACCCCGCTGTCGGCGGCGCGTACCCGAGCCGCCGCGCGCGCCTCTGATTGGTCGAGCCGCGTGACGTCACGTACCACGTGGTACACCCTCCTCTAGCGCCGCCATTTTCGAAAGGAGAACCGCTTCTCCGACGCGAACCGCAAGAAATGCCGAATGCTACGGACGCGATTTCGAGTATTATAATCAGAATGTAAAAAGAAATAATAAAGAAGGAAAACTTGTTCTCGATTATGCTCGGACCGAAAGTTTCGGCCCTCTTTCTAGCCGGACTAAAGTCGCATCGGTCTCAGCATCCTGCCGGTTGAATTCCACCGTGCATTTCCGTCACTGGCCGAGAATAGACACCGCTCCGAGACGTGACCTACAAAGAAGGCACTCCAAGTATATCGCGAGGAAAATATTAATAAGAAATAACAAAAGGGGGCTACTCTTTTCCACCGTTTTCATTAGACAAAGTTCCGTCGTGGTTACAGCCTAAAATATTACACTTAAGTCGTATAAGCAAGGCCAAAAACTTAACAAACATTTTACAGTGTGATCGTTTAAAATTAATAANTATTTAGATGTATTTGCTAAAAATCAGTAGCAATAAACGTTCGCGTTCGCAAAGTAAAAGAGTTCCTAGGGTTTGGCACATCACGCAACGGAAGCAACTCAAAATCACTGTCCTCTCTCTCTCTATCTCTCTCTTTCACGCGTTTTGATTGTCCGTGGCTAGGTGTGTGTGGTTAATTCTTTCATCTCCTCTCATAAAACGTCACTTTAAAAGCTAATTCGTGGGTCGCGGCGCTGTAGGATAAGTTAATTAATTTAATGCCTCGCTTTAATCAGCCGGTCTTTCGTTGAGATTTCCGCCCCATGGCGAGTTTTTCTCGTCGCGTCGATTCTTTTGAACAGTGATTTTTTTTTCTTCTTCAAAATTTCTTATTCTTTCGCCACAGATCTTTCCTAAGCTTTCTCGCTTTCCCCAGGGCCAAGGTCCTGTAGAGATCTACGAGATGGGTTCTACCGGAAAAGTTCGAGTCACCCTTTAATTCAATTTAATTCATGGTCGAGTATAAATTCCGAAACCGCTGTCTGATCGACTCGACCGCATGTCTCTTTGTTTTTGGTCGTGAATTATGAAACTAGTCAAGTTATGCAGCGAGCTTGGTAGGCCAAGCGTTGACGCTCAAACGGCCGGTTTAACGTTAAGTATAATATTAGTTCGTGATAACGGCCAGCAGTTTGAGCATTGATAACGCCCTTGGAGATTTCTTAAACGATCAAGTCTAAGTCTTTACGCTAAGGGAATCGAATGTGCCGCATTTCTTCGCCAAGTACTTTTGACAATCGTGGTATAAAGGAAATTACCTTCCATAAAAGCTCCCTTCGATCTTATAAAAATTCCTCGCGTTAAGTATTGCCGAAGAAATGAGTCCAATTCGAAAAGCAATTGCACAGTTTCCACTTAAATTATCAATTCGAGCGAATAATATGAGGTTCGCCCGTAACAAGCTTTAAAGTAACTCAGCAACCAGCAGGTCGTATAAAATATATTAGCTTGATTAAATTCCCTTAAACTAACGTGTTAAAGCAAATTAATCTAAAACCAAGTCTTAACGAAAGCTTTCCAGCGCGATTGCGATGAAGATTGTACAGCTTAACAAATCTTAACATTCGTCCGCTCGGAACGATTGGAAGAGGAAAAAAAAACAAAAAAAAAACAAAGACTTATAGGAAAAATCGAACGTGCCCCATCTCTTCGACAATTCATTAACGAGCATGATCCGACGTGTAATGAAACTTATATACATTGCGTTTAGCGAATTTCGTCAAAATCTGACCGAATAAAAATTCCCCCCGCGAGTCGTCCCGTCGAAGAAATGGGCCATATTCGGAAACCAATTGCACAGTTTCCTCTTAATATAAATCATGTTAATCCAACCCACGCGAATAATTTAGAGAGTTCACTTATTAACGAGGCCTAACTCAACTTGGCAACAGGTCGAATTAATCCGTGGAAGCCAGCAACAGGGATTATACTAAATTTTTCGTAAATTCGGTCTAATAGCCGTTACCAAAAAAAAAAAAAAAAGAGAATAGAAAAAGAACGAGAAAACGAAGTTAACTCCAACAGCTGACTCCTCGCAAAGTTCTGCGAAAACGTTCGAAAGGTTTGCGGCTTCCTCGCCGTACCGATCCGATCGCAGAGTATTCCATCCGATATCAGGCGTAACTGGTGTATTGCTTTTGGATTATCCCGCTAAACGATACCCTAGCGTTAACTTAACGATTAGCTACCACTAGAGTGATATAAGAAAGGGCTCTCGTCGGCCTCCTAGTCAAGTAGTTTAGAATAAGCTACATGGAAGAACGGACCTTCAGTCGTAGCGAACGGGAGCTAGTCTTTAAGAAATCGAACGAACAGTCAAACTAGATCGCTTGGACGCACCTCGCTAAGTAACCCCATTTAATTAAATACAACAAATTAAGCGCAACTTGGTGACGAGTAAACGAACGTGACCCTTAAAAAAAAAAAGGAAAAAAAAACCAAACCCGATAGAAGGGTCTTACAAATGCAATCGCAGGGGATTGGCGATGTCAAGATGTTGCGTTAATTTTAACTGTGCAGAGGGAGGTTCACAGAATTTCTGTAAATTCGTGCATCGCAATTATCAAGTCCACCAAGTTTAAATAAATAATAAAAAGAAAACAGAAGAGACAGCACATTAACAAGAATTCAGCCGTAATGTCCGTCGTTCACTTTCCGCACGGATGGCCGATCGAGTGCAACCGCGGATTGTCTTCAAAGTCGAAGATAAAAACAACAACAAATCATCCCCAACCTCGTCCTCTTTTTTTTTCTTTTCCAAAACGGAAGAAAATACATATGTGAATACGAATAGCGAGCTAATTTTCAACACCCTTCCATCCTGGTCGAGAGCTCACCGTGTCTCCGAAGAGTTGCTCAAAGAAAAGATAGAGAAAAAAAAAAGAGAAAAGAAAAGGGGGAAAAAAGACGAAAAATCGAAAACCCCAATCACGTGCGCGATCTTACGTTCTTTCCCTCTTTCCTTCCTTTCTTTAATTATTTTTCTTCTTTTTTCTTTTTCTTTTTCTTTTTTTTTTTTAGAGAAATACATATCACAGATTACACAAGCAAATATTATTGCCGCTCTCGAGCACACGAGGGGATCGTCTCGCGATATTTACAGAGACGACCGTATTGCGAATTGTCAACCTAGGATGGGTCGAGAGATAAATATAAGTATGTATGTATATATTATATATGGGGAAAAGGCTCGTTCGATAACAATGTGGCATTCTTTCCTGCAAGCTGCACACATTCGTGCAATAGACTAGCTGCGATCACATGAGCATGAAAAGAGAAAAAAAGTAATGAATATACAAGAGGAAAAAAAAACAAAAAAAGAGACAAACAAATGTCATCGCGCCCTTTCAAGGCCTAGTTTCGCTCGTTCGCTCAAGTAATATTAAAACCGATCGACGAGCCAATTGCATTGCTAAAAAAGGCGACAACTCGGACACTAATGGAACTTATAAAACAAGGGAAATTAGGAGATCGTCACTGTAAGATTTTACGAATTAATGCATTTGATTGATTGGACTTGTCGACGTTATTAACAATGCAGATTAAGCGCAATCATACCGTCCAAGCTACGGCGTGACCCCGTCCCAGTGTTTCATATTTATATATGTATAACCAGTTATGTACTTCAACACACGTTGAGAAGAAGAACAGTAGTTCTTGAATTATTCAGAAAATAAGGGGGGAAAAAAAAGAACGGTACGGTAAAGAAATGGTAATAGGAAGTTACCCATTGGCAGGGCCGGTCTAATTGCGCCCCGATAGTTCGCCATTTGCTCGCCAACGTCGAGAGCGGTTTTCATTCCCCTCTGTTATTTTCCCCTCACATTTTAAGCTAATGAACATCCGTTATCAGCGAATCGTTAGGAAGAGCTTTTATCACGCGGGCGAAGGCCCTGTAAAAATATACCATCTCTCTATATAGACCTACACACGAGTTCACACGAGTAGTAGGATCTCCCCTCGTCGTCGCCTGCCCCGAGGCCTTTACAAGGACGATCCGCGTCCTAATAAAAAAATTAGAAGAACCGAGGAAAAGAAATAAAGAGTCTACAAATAAGAGACAAGAAGCGCCCGCAACCCTCCGAGATAATTTTACAAATTTTACAAACTTCTCCAATACCGCCCTCCCCTACGTATCTTACACTTAACTCCGCGGATAATGATCAACAAGGTTTATAGGGAATTAGAATACTTTACGTCCCCCGATTACGCTAGACCCGCGACCGTTAGGACGAAAAAGACACAACGGCTACTCCCTACTCGGATACCCGAGCCGATTAATACATCCCCAGTCTCTAGGGACCCATTTCTACAAAAATACGACGGTGATCTCTGTTCCCAGATCGGTCTAGGTCTCCCTGAGAGAGGCTTATCAATTCCGGCCGTTCAACGGATCGATTGCTATTTAGAAAACCGGCGACGACCTCGGGCACGCGACGACTCGGAGAGAGCGTGGCCTGTGCGCGTGCCACGCAATTTCCTTGAGAACTATCCCCGCAAGCCACGGATACATAGAGTAGAAAAAGGCGAGGAGAACACTACAGACCCCCTTCTCGTTCAATGCCCGTCGCGCGATGGAAGTTTTGTAAGTTCGCGGCACCAGCGTCGCGTCGCCGGGGGTGTCCCACTCGAGCGGACGCCGCGACGCGCCTCGTGTACGACCGTGTGTGTCTCTTATTTCGCGATGCTTGTTACATACGAGTATGTATTTATTTATATATATATATATATCTTCCGTTTTCAAATATATTATCGATCTCTCTATCGAATGGTAATCAACCGCATCTCTATACATATCTACAGAAGAAACCTATTATAGAGCTCTATTATAGTTAATTAAACTCTCTCTCTTTCTCTCTCGCTTTCTTTCTCACTTTTTCTCCCTATATTAAATAATATTGTGTATAGTCCATCCGCTCCCATAAAAGTAGCCATTTCGTGTTCTGCGCAAGGCATTCCTCCAGAGCGTCCACGTCGCGCAGCCCCATCGACGCCGCGCTCCGATTGGTTCCCCGTGAGTCGTGCTACCGACCGCCGCCATTTTGCTTTTCGTTCTTCGTTGCCCAATTCGGTCGTAGAAAGGTTTCAGGTCGCGTCGCGACGGGACTCTCTGATACTTCTGCGAAAGAAATGGGCAACGGAGTCTCATTAACACCTGGTCCTCTCAGCGGATGCTCCCTCGTTGGCTGACGCACCCGCACCTGGTTCCCAACGTTCCCTAGTACCCTAGTTAGAAACGATCCCTTAAAGCGGTGCTCCCCTACTTATTGCTTCTGGTTTTAGCGCTAATCGAATTCACTTTTGGCATCGTGACGGGTTTCCGCGAACCCTGAAAGCGAGCGCTGAGTGTCGTACCGTGCCGGAAACCGTACATCCGTTGTACGTCAGCGCCCACGGTATTGCAATCGATCGCAGCGCTTCTAGCGACGACTAGCCGCACCTCCGGGCATCTTCTTCATTTAATCGGCTCCTCGGTACCCTCCGCATCCCAAGCGTCGCCCGTTCCTCTTCCGGCTTCCTTAAGAGACCCCTGACCTCTCGAGGTCGCCGTCCGCGCGCCTCGACGACGAGATATGCGTCGTTTTGACTCGTAAAAACGCGTTAACCCCTGACCTGTTTCAGATGCCGGTTGCCCTCGTCCCACTCGCGCCAACGTCTGCGTCTCTTCTCGGGCGAGCTCGGATATTCGCTCGGAGCCGACCTCCTCTTGATCCGCGACGTCTCCTCGACCCTGGTGACCGCGCTCTGCGTATGAGCACCCTGAGAAACGTGCTGTGGCCTCCCGTGGCCGAGAGCCGTGCTGACGCCGGCCAGGTTGAGCAACGCATCCGCACCCTCCGCGATCTTCCGCTGCTCGTCGAAGTCCGTCCCGGTCACGTCCACTCCGGAACACCTCTTACTGCGACAGGAAATTCTTTTTGTCTCCTGTCCTTGAACGGAAGGAAATAAAAAGTATGGTCCTACCTTTCCAACTTAATCGACGTGATGCAGCTGTACGTATGGTCCTCGCTGGAACTCCTCGTGATGACCGGGACTAGCTTCTCGGGTTCCATTAACTTCCTCCTGCGATCTGTGGAGGTCACGATTAAGGGTTTTAGATAATGTACACGCGTGTAAGGAGAAAATCAACGAAAGGGAACTCTCGACACACCTTTGTTGTGGTTCAGGATGATAGGGCCGTGTTTGAAGGAGAGCATCGCCGCAGCGGCCGCGTCCACGTCGCTGTCCACTTCCGCTTCCGGGCTGTCGCCGATGTTGCTGGAGGCGAGCCTTTTCGAGAGATAAGGGAAGAGGACCGGATCCGGAAGACGTGCTCCGATGTTCTTTCTTGGAGTTTTTTCGGGGGAGGAAATACTTTGAGCGGTCGGGGGAGGAAACGGCGCCCGCGACAAGGCTTGGATAAGGTTCGGCCTGTACTGGGCATCCACCATCCACAGCGATCCCTTGCCTAAATTCTGGAAAAGTCCACCATAAAGAATCGTACGCGTTAATCGATTCCTTGGAGCCCATTCACGCGGTGGAAGGGCGATTCTAAATCATTTCTCGACGTACCGGAGCCTTCTCCACCTTGCGGAAGCACTTGTTCAGACTCAGATTGTGCCTGACGGAGTTCTTCCAGCCCGTGGGTGCGTTCCTGAAGTAGGGGAAGTGATCCAGGATCCAGGCGTACACCTCTTTGACGGGAAGGGCCTTCACGGGGCTGTCCTCGATCGCCATGAAGATCAGGCAGGAAAACGAATACGGTGGTTTGCTATTTCTATGCAAATGAGGATCGTAAGGTATGTGGGTCGGGTGTTTGTTGCGATTCGAGACCGGCAGATTATTGTTGCTCAGAGATATCTTCGCCTGATTACTTTGGGCCGTATCGTAGTGACTCTTGATAGACTCCTGAAGGTTCTGCGAGGACTTCTGGTAACCCCTTCCGTTGTTCTGGTAACACTGTCCCTGTGTAGAACTGGAACTACTCTTCCCGTTGCTCTCTGGAAACGCGAATAAATTTAACGATCCCGTGACATTTCCAGTAAGGAATGTAAACGAAGCCAGGAACATCCTACGTATGAACTCTTCCCCTTACCTGGAGAATAATTTTCGTCGAGGCTCGACACGGAATTGGTGTTCTCGGAGAGGTCGGCACTGTCCTCGCACACGTTGTTGTTCAGGGCGTTCTCGTTTTTGGCGTTCTTCGAGGGATTCGAGATCTCCAGGCCCTTGAGGAGGTTCTGCTGGTGCAGCCAGCTGAGAGAGGTAAGGTCGTCGTCGGACTGGCCGTTCTTGTCTACCGACTTCTCGCTGGGACTCGCCTCCTCGTTGAACTCATCCGCCGAGCTCGTCTCCGCGAAGGTGCTCGCGTTGTCCCCCTCCTTCAGCGTGTACACCTCTCTGAGACTGAAGACTCGCGTGATGGTCAGACCCATCGCGGTCTCCATGTCTGCCGTGTCGGGCCTGTCCGGAGCCATCTCGCAAATGGTACTGTAGTCACTAAAACCATCGTATCAAGATACCTAAATACCAAACAACCTCTTCATTTTCCCATTATCCTCCGTTTATCAAACTGACCTACTCCAAAAAAAAAAAAAAAACATTAATTAAAGGAAAGAATTCTATTTAATAGGGGAAAGAATGAAAACGTACAAGCTGTTTCACGCTCGACCTTCATCTCGCTCGCCACATGTCGGTATCGGTTAACCTCACTTTTCCAGAGTCCCAAATGTCACGTGTCACGGAACACCGGGTGTCAATAAAACCCTAACCCCAAAAAGTACTGGCTTCCGAGTTTTCTCCCGTCTGCGGGTCCGGGAGAAAAAAAAAATACTCAGACTCACTAATAAGAAACGAAAATTTCCGATTAAATCGAAGTGGTTCTAAAAGCCATACGCGAACGAGGGGGTTATATCACGGCCGGATTTTCTCTCCACCATGATTTGGTATCGATTTTAACGACTTCTAGAAATCGGAAACTACATTTTCCGCGAGCTGCTCCCGCGGGATAATACCTTCGAGACGTCCGGAAGGAATCTGACGGGATAGCGCCTGACGTCTCGCGATGCGGAACGTGGAGGCCACGTAGGAGCATCGATGCGGGATGCCGTTGCCAGGCAACGCGACTCCCTGTTTGTTACCATGGCAACGCGGTTGCGCGTGCCGCTACGAAGATGAGTGCGCGTGGCATAAAAGATCCGCCGGGAGGCGCGAGCGCCCATTCCGTCGTCGCGTCCCGCACACGCGGAATGTCCGCGTACGCGTTCCGGAGCGGAAGAAAACATGGCGGTCGGAATATAAAGAACGAACGGAGCCCTCCCACTTTCTTTTTATCTTTTCCCCTGGTTACACTTCCTGTTGACCGTTAAAGCCGTTCCGTCTAGTTCGGTTCGATGACGCAGAAGCTCCAAACGCGCCGAGTGCGACTGAGACGCTCTTTGTTATGCTTATTAAATTATTATAGAGACGGCTCTTACTCGCGCGAGTCTGAGCGGGAGTTGATTTTCGCCCTGACGAAGTCTCGCTCTAGAGGGTTGAGTTTGAAACTTTCAGGAAGATTCCCTAGAACGGACATAGGGAGGATTTGTTTATCTCGCGTAGCGGGATGTCGGTAGACCGTGGCTATTAATAACCCGTCGTCAACGTCGGTCACTTTCTCGGGCGTGCATATCCATTTGCGCATGGGTCCCCGTTTTCCCCCCGCGGGACGAAAATAAGCGTACAAAGGTGTATCGCGATTGTCACCCGGCCGCGTTTCGGGACCGCTTTTGTAAACCTCGTAAAAGGATGAAAGACGCACGAGGTACTTAGATATTGACCTCCTAACGGGTGGGAAGGAGGTTAAAATCGCATTGGAGTCGTAGAATTAAGCGATATAATCTGTACACACGGGCGTATAATTAATCCGAAGAAATCCGACATTCAAATCTCGCGCTCGCCGATGCAGTTAACCTCGACCGCAGCGCCGACCTCGTTTGTTTATGCACTTAGGGAATGCCAAGATGGCCGCCGCCAGGATGCAAGCGAGGCCGGGGCATTCGCGTCCCGATACTCCGCGTCTTTCCGGGGAGCGAAAGCCCACGGAAACCGCAGCCCGGCGGGCAAATCCGAGAAAAACATCCAACACCGCCGGCTGCGTGACCAATCAATTATCGCGAACCGACAATGGCGTCCACAAGTGATCTCCGACATGTTACGTTCGTCTCCCCGTCTTCGCGACCCTGACGTACGGATCCTTGGTAACCCAGTCGACATCGCATTTTCCAACCATCGTCGAAATTAAATCTCCCCAGGTATTTCCGTCACGGAGGAAAAAAGGGGACAAACAAGACGTAACAGACCCGGGAGTTGCGTAGCCATGGTACACTTGGGCTACTTGTTGAATTCAAATATGGCGCTGACGATTTCCGACAATGGCGTCCACTCTACGCTTTTCCACCCTTCCCCGCGCTCCCGATGTGCAGGTCCGCTGCAACTGGAAATACTCGTAAACATTGCCCTATCCGAGATATTATTTGAATTAAAACTAGGATTCACTTAATTCGTCCTGCGAGGAGGAAACGAGATGGCGACGTCGAATTTTAAAACGACGCGTTTAGGAACGCTTTCCCAAAGGGCGAAAGGCATCCCAGTGAGCGCCAATGAGATCAGGTAACGGAACGATTTTCCGGAGCTCGCATCGTCTGCTAGAGTGCCCGAAAATACTTCCCCTGAATATTCATGATCACGGGGAAATCACTCCTGGCGAAAATCCCGAGATCGATCGCGGATGAAAAATCGACGTCTCCGGAGGGCGCGCGCCAAGGTCGCGGAACCTTGTGGGGTGTCGCCACGGCGCACGGCAGGCTGACTCGCCGGGCTGCGTTACTTGTTGAATTCAAATATGGTGCTGATAACGATTACGAAACTCGGGCGGGCATGAAAATGGCCACGGCATCGCTTGCACACGGCGTCGACAGGGTGTCCGCGGGGGACTGCGGGGTGCCTCCGAACGCTTAACCTTAAACCTAACCTCAAACCTCGAGGAAGGAGGAAGGCGAGGCGTTCCACGAGGAAGTCTTCGCGACCGTAACGAGCCCGGGGAGTTTTTCTCAATTTTTGGAGAACCGTACGATCGAGACGCGCGCTAGGTGGCGGATCGCGGTCGAGAGGCGGAATTTTCTCGGGAGTTGCGATCGCGGAGACGCGGAACGACGAGATGCCCCGAGTGAATTTCTCGACGGGGAAAGACGAGTCCGAACGCGTCGAGAGGAAAACCGGGCGGCGCGTTTTGCGTCTCTCGATTTTTCCCGGTTAGTTCGGGTGCTTTCGCTCCGGGGGAAATTCCCCGTGGCGCGGGTTTTCGGAAAGCCGATTCGAGCGATGACCGCGGGGAAGACTTACGTGGTCGAGCACGCAGACGAGGTCCTCCGGGGATTCTTCAGAGACGGGCATCCCGGGCACACTCTACACAACACCCAGCTGATCGGGACGCCATGTTCTGACGTCACTGCGTGACCGAGTAAACGTCACGGCTATCGAGGAGCCGGAGCCACGAGAGCTCGCGGATCGAAATCTATCGAGGCGTCGATGTTCGAGTTATCGAAATTTCGCGCGCCACGAAACCGCGAAATTCGAACGACTCGAACGCGGATTAGCCCTACATCGAGATCTTGGGTAGTTTCATGCGAATATTGCGAATGCCAATTAATTGATCGTGTGTTAATAATGTAATTAAGCGATCGAGAGGTATGTTAATACTTTGCTCCGTGATAATGTCTTTTGGTGAATGTTTAACTGCAATGTTGGCTGCACTTTATATTCAAGCCTCGCTGGGGCGCGAGAAACGCTGAGCTTGCCGGTAAACATTAAAGGGACTTCCGTGACAGCTGATTAGGCTTTCTTCACGCTGAAGGATTACTTTTAAAGAGTCATAATGAAACACTCTAAAGTGAGTAACGTGGTGTATATTTTAGACAACGGCGCCTATACTGCGAAAGTCGGTCTGTCGTCGGATGCCCCGAAGTGAGTAAAATATCCGAGGTTATGTGAGGAAGGTTAATTTATATTCTTCTAATTCTTAGAATCGTTCCTAACTGCATAATGAAAGCGAAGAGTGAAAGGCGGCGACCGTTCATTGGCAACCAAATAGAGGAGTGTCGGGATGCATCCGGCCTGTTCTACATTCTTCCGTTTCAAAAGGGGTATCTGATCAATTGGGATATTCAGAAAACCGTCTGGGACCACATATTTTCAAAAGAATGCTGCCCCGCAAACCTCAGCCAGATGCCGATGATCGTAACCGAACCACTATTTAATTTTACCGCGATCCAAGAAGCTATGACGGAGATTTTCTTCGAGGAATACGATTGCCAGAGTCTTTTGAGGATCAATGCCACTAGTTTATCATGTTATCACTATAGAAGTCAAAATCCAAATTCCAAATGTTGTATAGTGGTAGACAGTGGATATAGCTTCACACATATCGTACCATATGTTAATGGAACAAAAGTTAAAGAAGGTATTAGAAGAATCGACGTTGGAGGCAAATTATTAACAAATCACCTTAAAGAGATAATATCTTATCGCCAGTTACATGTGATGGACGAGACATATGTTATCAACCAGGTTAAGGAAGATGCATGCTTCGTATCGCAAGATTTCTTTGAAGACATGAAACGTGCAAGAAACAAGCCAGAATCGAATCCGATAGTGAAGGACTACGTCCTACCAGATTATACAACTTTAAGGCGAGGATTCCTTAAAGATGTCGAACCACCAAATGAGCAACAAACCTTACGTTTAAATAACGAAAGGTTTGCGATCCCTGAAATACTTTTTCACCCTTCCGATGTGGGCATTCGTCAAATGGGTATTCCAGAAGCTATAATTGACAGTTTAAAAACATGCGACGAAGCTACTTGGCCACATTTACTTGGTAACATTGTTCTTACGGGAGGCAATGCAAAGTTCTCTGGCTTTCGTGAGAGGATCATAAAGGAAGTGAGAAGTCTTGCACCTTCCGAATACACAGTTAATGTTGTACTTCCAAATGAGTGAGTAATATCTCTCTAATACTAAAAAGTACTATTACAGTTTTTTTACTTTCCAACTTTGATAATGAATATAAATTTCTTATCCCTTACAGTCCAGTTACGTATGCATGGGAAGGAGGAAAATTGCTTTCCAAAGATTCGAGCTTTCGGACTCTAGTGGTGACAAGAGAAGAGTATGATGAAGAAGGTCAAGGGATTTGTGCTGACCGTTTTGATGTTTAGCGTAAAGTACTTAATTTAATGTATCTTATTTAATTTGTCATGTTTTAAGCATTTTGGAACTGAATGAGTAATTCATTTCATAAAAATTTCCAAAAGTTATTAAGACTCATGACTTTTTATTATTATTCCAAAGAGAATAATCATGATCACATTGTATCCTTACTTATTCCTTTGAGATTTTCAGATTTTCGAAAATACAATGACATAAAGCTTTATCAAGCAATTTCTTCCACCTGTATACTTATAGAAATTTAACATGCATATAAACGTCTGAAAGTGTATAAAAAAAAAATTTATAATTCACAAGGATTTCATTTGCGACATAAGCTCCTCTAAACTAGGACCACTAGACTGCGAAGGAATAGTTTCATGTTCTCGTTCCACAGGCTGCGAAGGCAGTGTGTATGCTTGCCGGAGACCTGGATTTAATTTAACTGTAGTGCTTTCCTCAGGATCCGACTGGTTTTCATCAACTACTGAAATTCCTTAAATCGAAAAATATGAATTCAAAACAAAATAATAATTTCATACTATACTTCATTAATCAAGTTCTTTTTAAAAAGTTAAAAATTTGTATAAGTACGTTAAAAGAGAATAAATATGATTGTTCCATACCCCATTCATTATCTTCATGCAATGGACCTTCTTCATCTTCGAGGTTTGCCAGGATCTCAACTTTAGGCTTTGCCAAGTATTCCTGCTGCCTTTGACGACAGTACTTGTCATCACAGTTTGGGTTTGGTCTTAATGTCATAGAAGGGAAGAAGTCCTGCATGGCATTGTAGCCTAAATAATATGATACCACTCCAAAATTTAAAAGGCACTTCAGTACGTTTTGTACTAAAAACCCTGCCACTATTCCCATGGTTGTCGGTAAGGATGCTGCGCAGACTCCATCACGCTTCAAGGTCTTTTCATCTATGTTTGATGCAACTACCAGTGGAGGAGCACACTACGTAGAGAAGATTACAATAACAAATTATTATTACTGTTACATTCTATTTAGGAAGAACCAAATGAACATACTGCAAAGCAAGCAGATTCTCCAGGAACAATGAACTGAATATGTCCGGAAACTGCATTCTCGGAAACTCCACTTTCGAACCACTTTTGATTCAGCTCGTTGCAAGCACTGTTGATTGCCATACGTGCTTCAAAATTGTCAACGCAGCTCAGAACTAAATCGACAGGTCCTTCCTGTAAACTCGATGTCCTAAAAAGGTGTAAAATACATTTTATGATCAATAATATCGAGGAGATTTATAACCATTAAGTGAAATAACACAAAATTATTTGTACCTGCCTTAGAATGTCCATAAAGTGCAAAAAGTTGTCCACTGTTGTGATGTTATAATTATATGTATCGATCTCGACATCAGGATTAATAGTTCTTAGCGTCCTTGCCGCTGCCTGCACTTTGCTCTGTCCTACTTGATGTGGTTGGAAAAAAAGTCGGTTCATATTTGCCAATTCTACTTTATCATAGTCAAAGAGGACCAACTGCAATGCAGAACGATACGGGGTTAAAAATAGATATATCAAAATGTCTGTTACATGTAACAAAAAAATAGTTAAACACTACTTCACTTTTCCAATGCCGCATCTCGTAAGCATTTCTGCAGTTACGCTGCCTACACCGCCAACTCCAACAACGGCTACGGTGACTTCTCGTATCTTCTCATAATTATCAACAATTCCCATTCTCTTTAAGGCCATTAATCGACTGCAAAAAAAAAAATATTAACAATTCGAGTAAAATTCTCTTCACAAAGAACACACATTTAACGTTTCGTAATTTTCCTAAAACCCACTAACCTGTAAGGATTCGAATCCACAACTTCGCTGGACATTTGTTCAATTCTTCCCCTAAAAGGGACATCTTTATTTTCCCTCCCCTCGAGCTGTTCCTCCAACTCTTTAATTTTCTTTCGTAACTCATTAATTTCGTCCATGATTCTCTCAAAAGTTAAAAGAATTCTTCCGTAACATCTGTTTGACAGGACATCGAATTCCAGCCTGTCTCCTAACTTCCACGTTGTTCTCCCTGTTTACACCTTCACGGACTGTAAACCGACAGGTTGTTTGTCGCCCCTAATATGGCCGAAAGAACAGCGTCCAATGAGAACGATTCTCTGAATTTAGTCCCATTCTGGTATACACTGTTCCAAGAGAAAAACCCAAGTTGTAATTACGTACCACCTGTGAAGATATAGGTAACGTTAAAAATGTAACGATACCGCATCGGAAGGCGTTTCTGTCGATAAAATATATACGATATAGTTGTCCATTTCAGTCGCCATTGCAGATCTCTAACCTGATTGATCGTTCCCGCTGCACCGCGTGCAGCGATTGGTGAACCGTGTGCATAGAGCAAATAAAGAGCTCAGAGTGTCGTTGCGGTTCCTCTCCACCTTTTCCTTTTCCGCCGTGGCCCGATTCCAGTGAGCTCCGGTCGGAGCACCTGTTCTTCTTACGCTCTGTTCGCTATGCTGGCCACTGGGCCACTGACTGACCACCATGCCAAGAACCTGTCGAAACCGTAAGCTATCTCTTTATCGTGTCACGCCTCCTCACATCTCGGTTCACTCGCGCGGACCTTATTCAACTTGACCAGGTCATTTCGTCCTCACTTTTCTAATGATTCACATAAAAAAGCGGACCTCAAAGGCGTCGGAGGAGGCGCAAGCGAATGCGTTGTCGTTTACACCTTTATCCGTTTATCCGCTTTCTAGGCGTTGCTGTCATTTGGCTTCCCGGAATCGGACCGATCGGCTTAATCTCACCATAAAGAGGGAGAAGAGTTTATGTTGATTTCCTACCGAAGGAGGCCTATCTGCTCGGGCTTGGGAGAAACGTAGTTTGTTGAGAAACTTTGCCTTCAACGACTGGATGTCAACTCTTACGAAATGCTCCGACCAGCAACATTTGGTTCGTCGAGTATACGGTGCATTTTGACCGTTGACATCCTGCAATTGTAAGAAGAATACAGTGTGCTGTTCGAATGGAAGAAGGTGCGTGGGAGGCCTTGTACCTTATAAAGGGTAATCGATGCTTTGGGCAATTCTCAGAGGAAAGGTAAAACGAAGATCGGTACCTTTTAACTACTGGGAGGAAAGAAAGGTAAGATGTTTGCCAAGAAGAAGAAAAAGCCCCAGATCTCAACCCCTACCAACTTCGAACATCGAGTACACACTGGATTTGACAAGAGGGAGGGGAAATTTGTGGGATTACCTCTGCAATGGGCTTCCATTGTTGGGAATAATCAGATATTAAAATCGACCAATCGACCCTTGCCACTGGTCGATCCTAGTGAAATTACACCCACTGAAATATTGGACTTGAAGACAATCGTTCGTGGACATAACGATCCACGGATAGGTAAACCTACGACTGCTACTAAAAATACTGAAAATGGTTTACCTAAGACGAGCACCGTTGCGAGGTCTAATTCACTTCGATCGTCCAGCCCTCCACGTCTTAGACGTGACTATAGGTTAGTAATAAATTATTAATTGTGACCGTTATCGGTATTTATTTATTCTCAGTTATTAACGTCTTCCTCTCCACGTAGGAATAATGCAAATCTTCCACCGTCGGTACCCGAGGGGCAGGAAATGTCTTCTAGCCCGTGCCAAGTTCAAACGTATACAAACTTTGGGAAGCCACATGTATATCAAGACGGTGCGAGACAAAACTCACCGAGCATGCACGCGGGGCAAAATCCTAACTTTCAGACAATGATTCCAAATCTTCAGAACCTTAATCCTAACATGCAGTCATCGCCTAATCTGGTCCACCTTGGGTCAAACCCACAAAACTTGTCCCTCAACTTTCAGAATTTAAGTCCAATCCCTAATCTGCAAGGTCCGATCTCACATCCGGCAACTCCTCAGACTGCCGATCATGATTTTTATAGAATGAATCCTTCGTCAGGGGTCTCCAGTGGTCCTTATAATGGAAACACACAAGTACGTGATTTTTACTCATTAAAAAAAAAAAAAACATAATTTACTAACAATTAACGTAATGTTCTCAAAATATTGACATTTAATCATTAATTATTTCCAGACCACAAACATCGATCCTTCTCTAAGAGATCATCAGATGCCACAGAATATGTTGCTACATAAATTTCAACCGAAGAGTTCTCCGGTTGGGTCGATAGCCTCCCAAAGACCTCTGAGTCAATTAAGCTCCCATAACGTTAATAAACATTCTCAGAGTTACGAGCTATCGGAGAACCCTATGGCAATGCACCCCCACTTCCAGAAACCGATAGAGAGCTCCCAGTCGATGCATAACCTCTCAAAGTCAGCCGTCATTTCTGCCCCTGTTGGACCTGGATCTCCTACGGATCAAAATCAGAACATGAAGGCTGCGATCTCGTCTGGGAACTTGGCTGCTGGTTCTGGTTCCGGGATGAGTAATAGTTCAAATAAGCAGAACACCGAGCAGAGGCTCACTCATGAACAATTCAGAGCTGCTTTACAAATGGTCGTAAGTATCATTTAAGAATAACCTAAGCATGCAAAACATAAATAAATAATAATAGGTTATGAGAAAATTCTTTATTCTAGGTAAGTCGTGGAGACCCTCGAGAGAATTTGGAGAATTTTGTGAAGATTGGGGAAGGCAGCACAGGAACCGTTTGTATAGCCACCGATAAAAATACAAACCGTCAGGTAGCTGTTAAGAAGATGGATCTTCGTAAGCAACAGAGGCGGGAGCTTCTTTTCAACGAAGTTGTCATTATGAGGGATTACCACCATCCGAATATTGTCGAGATGTACGACAGCTTTTTAGTAGACGACGAGTTGTGGGTCGTTATGGAGTACCTGGAAGGTGGAGCTCTGACGGACATAGTGACGCATTCGCGAATGGACGAGAGCCAGATCGCAACGGTTTGTTCGCAATGTTTGAAACCGCTCGCCTATTTGCACTCTCAAGGAGTTATTCACAGGGACATTAAGTCCGATTCGATTCTTCTTACCGCGGACGGTAGAGTGAAGCTGTCAGACTTTGGGTTCTGTGCCCAGGTATCGCAGGAACTGCCCAAAAGGAAATCACTCGTGGGGACGCCATATTGGATGAGTCCAGAAGTTATATCTAGGTAACGTACTAATTATCAACGAAGATATACTCAATGATTAAATTACCAAGGTAAATAACAAATCTACCTGGAATTTCAGGTTACCCTACGGTCCAGAAGTTGATATTTGGTCGCTGGGAATAATGATCATCGAGATGGTCGACGGAGAGCCACCGTTCTTCAACGAACCGCCCCTTCAAGCCATGCGTCGCATCAGAGACATGCCACCGCCTAAGTTAAAGAACTCACAAAAAGTAGGAATCCGAATATGTACCTGATTAATGAGTGCCTCGAGTTATGAAATTCTTTGTCTCCGCTTCTTGGCTATTGCTTACAAAACATTTATCTCAATTTCTAGGTCAGTCCACGGCTCCAAGGCTTTCTGGAGAGAATGTTGGTTCGCGATCCCGCACAGAGAGCTACTGCCGCGGAGTTACTGCAACATCCATTCCTAAGACAAGCCCAGAGTCCGAGTATATTGATACCTTTAATGCGAGGTGCCAGGCATACTAATTGCTAACGTCCGATCGAGGAAGATTACCGATTTCGACGATGAACTGAAATAACGTGTCCACGGTCGGCGGTTCGTAACGCATTAGTTCGACGAATCGCCGTTGGGCGTTACTGATTAATTTTAACGAGGGCGTTGTTTCCGAACTCCGCCCTATACCGCAACTTTGCATTCCGATCTAAACCTGTCAGTATGTAATTTTAGCGTTTTACAATGCACGATCTGAATTAGGAGTACAATGCGGACCATAATTCCATTTATGACCGTGTTAAATGACCGTCCGAGGAACATTATCAACGTACGTTTAACCAGCGGTGTCGGAAGCATGTAAAACTGTAACGCGCTTCAAACCTGTCTGTAGAGATATTTCGTAGAGACATAAAAGGTTGCAATAATCTACCGAAAATTACCGACACGGGGGAAAGAAATGTATCCGATACAGGTAATTGCACGTTGCATAATGTTTTGTCGATTATTATAATCTAAGTGCCTTGACAAACTCGAGATGGGGGGATGGCAGCGATATTTTTAAAGGAGATGTATATAAATATAGAGTCATACTACAGTTATCCGAATCACTGGTTCGCCATTTCTGTTTTAAATTAGGAGCGTGCCAAGCCTGAGAGATTGTCAACCGACGCGTAGAGAGATGCCACGTTTCGTGATTCCGTTCTTTTTTCTTTTTTTTTCTTCCTGGGCGAATACAAATTTGTATATCAGTATTCTTTAGGCAGCTAGCATCGGTCGAATCTTCTGACGATCTACCAAAGTAAGCGCGGTGTATAGAATGTCCGATACTTTCGACGAGCAAATAAGTTTAGCCGTAGAAATTTTCGACGTATCACTTAAGCTTTAGTTTAACGATCAGGGTTTAAGTTCATCCATTGCGCGATTAACCTTATCCTTACGGGCGGCTAGCACTTTTACTTGACAGTCCTCCCAATTAACAAGAGCATCGGTGTAGAGATTTAAAAGCTGTACGTCGAAAACCTGTTTCTGTACTTACTGCGAACATTATGTATGAAAGGATTCATTTAATACATTACATTATACAAAGTATTTCAGAACGGTAATTTGCGCAATCGCTGAGTGTTTGAACATAAAATAGAGGTTCTGCCATAACCACGGAGTATCGGTAATCGTCGCGAAAGACTTCTAGTACCTGTAAAGTCCAGGAGATGGCGTTGCCATTGACATTCGATTCCCTCCCTTTCAAGCGCTCGTTTCGAATGCTCCTCCCGCGTATTCAAGCCTTTATCAACATGTAAAAGGAAAAAAAAAGAAATTACCGTGCACTCGTGCATTTGTTTAGTCCTGACTTATCGCGTATCGCACTATTTATCGTATCGTAGACGACAATTGCCGGAACTACTTAGAGTATCTACGGATAGATATAAAATAAAACGCATCGGTCGAACTACTTAGAAATTCGAGCGGCCGACAATTTTTCAAGGAACTTTTAAAAGTGCACATCTAAGACTCTCTCTTGAATGGCATTAAAAAATGTGCGAATGTCGAACGGACAAACGAGAGGAAATCATTCTACCCGCCTCTTTTCAATTGACTGACATTAACAGTAGCAAAGAGGTCGACCCGGAGGCGAGGCGTCGATTGGAAAATCATGCAGTTTATTATTTTTTTTTCTTCGAGATCGAAAATATAAGCACTATCTCAATTGGCCGACATTATCAGTCACAATAGGTCGATCGGAGGTGAGGAATCAATTGGAGGATGTTCAGGAACGGAGGGATGCGGACGCGGTCGTCTCGATCCGCATCCATCCGCCCGTGCGCAATTCCGCGTCCGTTGTGCGTATTTCGATTAGACATTTACAATTTTTTCAACATTTTCAACGGGACATTACGGCAGCCGCGATTGCGCCTTGCGCAATGTACCACGGTTGGCAACATAAGGAATAAAATGAGTTTAAGGTCGGATTACTGTTCGACGAGCGGACGCGCCGCTACAAAATGCTCGTTCATTATTATTGACTCCTTGCGGTTCGATTTAATTATGAAAGATTTTGCAACAAAGCACCGTTTAATTTTGGTTAGTTAACTATTGTCCTAACATTTTCGTGTCTCATATTAGAGCCTCCAATAATTGGAGGTCGATCGAATGATGTGAGCTCGACGGCATTTTGGTGTTGGGTTGGGCCGTTAAAAAAAATCTTGTGAAAAATCCAAATTTTGAAAGTGTTAGGATAATTTCTAGGCGCTCGCAAATTGTGTCAAAGTTTCGGACGGTTCGATCCAATGCTCTTAAAAAACAGTGTCTTATTCGAGTCGAGTAAATTCAGGGGGTTTCACTTCATCTTAAGTTAGTAAAAAAAAAAGAAATAAAAATCTCTCGGGGGAGCCGGAAAGAAAGACTGCGAAAAACGCGAGGCAATGTCGGCAGGCGGTTCGTTCGCCTCCGGAGGCTCGCGTAAATCGGGCTTAAGCTCGAAGTCCTGCAACAAAATGATGCAAGGAAGACGGGGTATGGCCGTGCACGCAACGCCTCGCCGGCCAATCGGACACGAGCGGCGAGTCGAGCCCACTCCGAGCGGTAGCCTTGCTCGACTCGTGGAAGCAAAAACCGTGGAAAGGTATTTACTACCACGCGTGCAGCCGGTTTTACGATCGCCTACGTGTGGTCTCCGGTTAATCGCGAATTTGCCTTTCGCCGAGCGGGCGAACCCGATACTCTTTATCACCGTTAATATACCTCAAACCCGATGTAGTGCGAGAGAAAAATCGCCCGACGTATGTTTACGCCGTCTCCATACCTATAAATCGAATTTAACTAAACCAGGCGAACAAAGTGCCTGCCGATGCACCGGAGTTGGGAAATCCCGCTTCTCGAGCACGGCGTACAATTATCATTCCAGAGTTAATGGAACCGAGGAGGCCGCAAGTGTGGATATAGTTCTTGTCGCGACGGTCCGTTTCCGGGACGGCGAAACCTCCTTTCAAACGGGGCCACCTTTACCCGCGCAATTCCTTTCTCGTGGAATCGGCTGATCTCGGAAATTTCGCCTCGCCGACGATTCGGCACGATTGGTCGCGTCACGCCTGCGGGAATTCCTCGAGCGGACTTTACACCTTACACCTCGACCGCGGGACGGGGGCGTTACACCCATGACGACACCTCTCGAAACGTTTTCGCTATCTGGTCGATGATGAGTGCGTCACTTTTAGCCCCGATTGCGTAATTCTTTCCGTTTCCTTTCGCCCGAGCCTTCCCGTCCCTCGGTCCTACCCGTATACCTGCGCTTAACCCATACCAAGCAAGGCCGATGTGTCCGTGTGTCTTACACTGCTATAGGTCCCGCGGTGTCCGTCGCCGTCTTACCACTACTACTTCCAACGGGTGCTTGCCGCGTCCTACTACGCCACTTCCACTCCCTGTCCGTGCCTCACTACTACTACCACTTCACTACCGAGCGCGCCTACTCGACCCGCATGCCTGCACCAAGGCACATACGTACACCGACACGACACATCGACCATGCCCGCATCGCGGCCGAGCCGGGCACACACGGGCGCCACGCACACTAATCCACTAGCCTCGGGTATCCTCGTGTCTACACACCACTAAGCGAAGGCGTAGTCGTTGAACCGGTTGGCGGTCGGCGCGGCCCTCGTTCCCGGCTGTTCCGAGTGACCGTTAGCGATAAAAGTCGTGACGCGAGGAGGCAGGGCGGCTTCTCGGGCGCCGATTGGTAGAGCCGAGCCTCGCCTCCAAGAGAGAACGTGACGCGATGACCTTCGGACGAGGCGCGTCACCGCTACGTGCCGATAATCGCGTGCGTCGCGCCTCTCTACACGGCCCAACCCCTCTGCGGATCGGCGATTTTCTCCACGAGGTTGCATCAGCGGGTCCGATTAATCCCGCCGGCGTGTCGACCCCGTCTTCGCGGAAATCGCGTCTCGTTGCCACGCGCCCGGGATGACAAGAAGCGGGTAGAAATTATAACATTTACTGCTCTGAAAACAAAAACCGGTTGCACCAAAGTTCAAGTTAAAATCCTTAATGAAGTATTGTCTAACGCGTGATCAGTGTTAACCGACTTCAGGTTACCAAACGATGGATTTTAGACTCCGGTTAGCTTCATTTCTGACGGTGCAGCGGGAATGGCAGGATTTCCGGATGAACTAATCACAGCTATAGAATTTCAGGCTAATCACGGTTGGTGCAAACGGCCCTAAGTGTAAGATATCTACATTGTGCATCTCTGAGAGAATATATAAACGGGGAACTTGGGCAGGCTGGGTGTCCGACCTCGACCCGGTGACCCGTTTTCCAGGCGGCGATTTAGCGAGTCCTGCCTCTCGAGGATGCGATTCATGTTCCCGGGCATGTGTGCGGCATTTCCACGACGAAGTTTTCCAGCTATCGAGCTTCCAGGGTACGGTCAACGGGGCGAAAAAAGGAATCCAGAGGAGAAGAGGAGCTGGAGGAAGATCGAAGAAAGGAAACCGGGAGAAGAACGCGAGGAGGATGGAGTCTCGTGGGGGAGATCGGCGCTCGGTAGTTTTCCGCTCCTTTCCCGGAGACGACTACTTCCCCATCCGCTGGATAGACCACTCTTGCTGGCAAAGTGGACACCGATTGTTCTGCTTCACCCACAGCGACATGCAGCAGTAATGGAAGGAATGATTGCACTCCCCCCAGACGACCACGCAGTCTTGCCGCTCGTACAGGTCCTTCTTGCTCTCGGCCTGGCAACGCAGGCAGGCGTCTGTAAATGGAAAATCTTCTGTCAGAAATTCTGAACATTAAGAATAAACCTACACCTCCTGTCCATTTCTCCTAGTTCCCCGGATTTCCTCCTAGTTTCTTTTGATTTCTCCCCCCCCCCCCCCGGTTTATCGCGACCTTACGAGTCGATCGACGCCGTGACGAGGCAAACATGACGCGGTCCATTAAGCGGTGACTTCCAGTAAAATTCCGCTGGCTCGTTTAACGATCCAGTGCCCCCAGCCGGTGACGGACTCTAGCCTCGTGTGACGACTTTGAGCGCCATTTGCTCTGATTGGCAAAACTTCCATCCCGATGGGCCATCGCACACCCGAGAGTCCTATCCATTTCATTCGACTCGGGCGGTTGATAGCCTTGATTGGCGGAACTTTCGTTCTACACGGACACCAAACGCCGTGCCTATTTCGTTTAACCCCTCGGTCGCACTCGACGACGCCGGGAGTCGTCACGCGGCGCCTTTTTATTGGCCTCGCTGAAAGGGGCAGGAATGGAAGCGGACATAAATATTAATCGAGCGACCCGGCGCCTCCCCGGGAGAGACTTTCATCAGACCGTAATCCGATAACCTCGATTATTTCGCTACATCCGCGAGGACCATCGCCCCGGACGACGCCATCCCCGATCGGGATTACGTAGATTTCGAGGATGATTGCGGAGGGTCAGGGGTCCAATCGGATTTTATGCGTCATTATCCGGTCAAACGAGACCGACGGGGATTACACGGTAGACATTGAACTTCGCCGCCGTGGACGTCGGGATCGATAATCGCGTAATCGTCGAGATAGCGATAGGTCAGGTGTACGGTCGCTGGAAAGTCGAGTCATCGAAATCGGTAATCGCCCGTCGACGTCATCGATGGGTTTTTCGCCTGGATTTCGAAGGTTCGGATGATCCTTTGCGGGGTTTTACGCCTCCACGGTGGAAACGCTCGGTGGAAACGGCGTCTCGAGAGGCAGACAACGCACACGTAATCCAAAATGGCTATCAAGCCGGCTCGGATTACGCGAACGCGTGCCAGACGACGCGACTCGACTTGCTCAACGCTATCGGCGACTCGCGAAAGGACGAAAGATGCTTTCGCTAACGTTACCCTCGTCGTTTAAACCTGCGAGCTAAGCAAAAGGTGCAGAAGAGACGCCGATTGCTCATCCGCCGAGTGGGCGGCGCAAAACGAGATAATCCCGTCACGAACGTTTGCGATCGCGCCGGCAGACTTTACTTCCTCTAAAAATACCGCCGAGCCAATTGTAAGCGCACTTTTATTCTTTCCCCGCCGCAATTGTTATG
Source organism: Orussus abietinus (assembly GCF_000612105.2). Taxonomy (NCBI): domain Eukaryota; kingdom Metazoa; phylum Arthropoda; class Insecta; order Hymenoptera; family Orussidae; genus Orussus; species Orussus abietinus. The sequence goes on from NW_019395990.1 coordinate 378,777, forward strand.
CAACAATGCAGACGCAGATAGGCGCGGGGTTAACGCGATCCGAAATCAGACGTAACGACTCGTAACCTTTTCTTTCGCGTCCAGGAGAGAGACCGTTTACAAGGGGGCTAGACATCGACCCTGATCTTCGAATCGAAATCCCGCTGAGATTTTTAACACGTATGAGGCATTTTTTTTTTATCGCCAGATTATATTCTTGCAAGATCACGGCCGAGCGGCACGTATTCCCGTACGTTTTCCAATGCAAAAAGTGCATCTCTTAAACATAACCGGGGAAGTAAAGAGCCAGGGACGCGACGGTTTCACGCCCTCGACCTTGAGGGCGGAAGAGCCATGAAAAATTCATGCCACTGGCTGTTTTTTTTTTCCTATTGTCCGCCTTTTAGCGGCTTAAGAAACGCCGCGAATTGATATTCGCTGGAGATTCGAGATCCGTATCACGAGGGGGCAGAAGATTCGGATCGAGGACGATTTTCTAGAAGCTGCTTCGTGCGACCTCGCGCGATGCAGCAGAAGGTTAGGTACGATGGCGAAACTGGGAAAACGTTTTTTAACGTCGAGTCTCCTCCATTTTGGGGGTCGATATAGAATGTCGGGTCGAAACTTGGGAATTTTAATACACTAAGGAAAAAAATATTGTGTTGATTCGCGGTTTAGATTAGTGTGAATTAATTCCGTCGTGCGATGCAACAGAAGGTTAGGTATGATGGCAAAACTGGGAAAACGTTTTTTAACGTCGAGTCTCCTCCATTTTGGGGGTCGATTAGGAACGTCGGGTCGAAACTTGGGAATTTTAATACACTAAGGAAAAAAATATTGTGTTGATTCGCGGTTTAGATTAGCTTAAATTAATTCCGTCGCGCGCTGCAGCAGAAGGTTAGGTACGATGGCGAAACTGGGAAAACGTTTTTTAACGTCGAGTCTCCTCTATTTTGGGGATCGATTAGGAACGTCGGGTCGAAACTTGGGAATTTTAATACACTAAGGAAAAAAATGTTGTGTTGATTCGCGGTTTAGATTTGCTTGAATTAATTTCGTAGCGCGATGGGCGACTGGAACGTTCTCATAGCTGCCATCGACATATCGGCCAGTGGAAGAAGTCCTGGAGAATTCCACGCGAGTCTTCTCGAAGTTTCAATTCCCCGGCTGTAGTGCCGCTTATCTATCGATAAAAGGGATAAAAGTTGGAGGAACGAGGGGGTACCTGGAGGGTCTCGGCAACTCGCGAGACACTTTCGATACCTTTGCAGACTCGATCTCGATGTTTTCGGCGATCTCTACGAGCGAATTATCGAACGTTCCAGATGGAGGTTAATCGAAGGCTTCTACGCGTTGCCGGGGTATCGCCCGGTTGGTTATCGACCAATTTTTCGACGCAGCATTTCGCGTCGGGCTTTAAAGTGCGTCTCGCGAGGAGCGCCAGAATTTAATAACTATCATATGGTCCTATTAAATATATATACTAATTAGAAACCAAAAGCGTTCCTTCCGAGGAGATAGGAAACGTGTCGCAAGTTCGATCTAAGACCTTCCGGGTCACTATCGTGAAAGAAAAAAAAAGAAAGAAAAAGAAAATCCATATCGCCACGAGTCGGAGTCGCGATAGTCCATAAAAAAAATGGGTCCATAAAAAAAAAAGGAAAAGAAAAGATAAATTAGGTCAGGATTGTGCGTTAACACCCAGAAGAAACTCTCTGAAAAAATAAATGGAGGAAGTTATGAGAACAAGGTATTCGAGTTTTTTTTTTCTTTTTTTTTCTTTCCAGCGGTCGGAAGAAACATGTGTATGGAAAAATTTTAATTTTAAATAAGCAAGAAACGCCGCTCGAGGGTTAACACGGTGAGCCGGATAGAGTGTAGAGGAGTCGGTAGAGCGGCGGTATCGCGCGGGATTTTTGAATTTACAAAACGTCGATATTAGGGGCACGAGGGGGGAAAGAAAAAGGATAAAAGTTTCGCCCGAAGGCCGGCGGATTCGCGAAAGTAGAAAAAGGCCGCACGCGCGGTATAAGAAGGAGGAACGATATCTTTAAAAATAGTTTCGCGGACCGTCAAAACGACCGCCAAGTACGCCTCGGAGCCGCTCTCTTCCTCATCTTTAAATATAACCTCCTCCACGCCGATTTTCTATTTCAACCGTCGAATTTCCTCGTGATTCAAGATTCAAGGGGTGGAACCGTACCTTAAGGGGACGCGAAAGTGGCGTCAACCGTTAATGAAACATTTCTCCGAGCAGGGTATACCGAAAACTTCCAAAACCTTACGACGTGAACACGGCGGCTATAAAGAAGGTCCTGACGCCCATAAAATGTCAGTTTTTCGATACAAAGATTTGAAAAACGTCTAAATAATTAAAAATTAAATTTAACGGGGCGGTAGGACCTTCTTTATAGCCTCCGCGATCACGTCGTAAATTTTGGCGGTTCACCCAGTTCGGAGAGGTTTCATAAACGAGACCTCTCTGCCGGCACTTTCGCATCCCCCATTAAGGGGGAAAATAAAGAAACTTAAGGGGACGTGAAAGTGGCATCCGAAAGCTCAATCGTTCATAAAACTTTCCCACGAACTGGGTGTCTCAAATCGTTTCATACTTTAAAACCTGAATATGGAGACCCTAAGATAGGTCTTGAAATTCATGTTATTTAATTTTTTATAAACTATTTTTAAAATACCTATAAGCAAATTTGAAAAGAATTGAAATTTCACGAGTTTCAGGACCTCCCTTACAGTCTCCCTATTCACGTTGTAAAGTTTCAAACAATTCGGTAAACCGAGTGGGGAGAAAAGTATTATAAACGAAACCTCTCCGAGGCCACTTTCACGCCACCTTAATCGGAGGATTCCGCGGAAATTCGAGTAAGTCATAGTAGCGAGGTGTAATCGGTCCAAGGATGGACATCCTTCCAGGAAACCGTTCCCGAGGAGTCCACGTCCTCGGACACGAATTCCCTCCACTCCCACGAGGTTCTCATAAAAAGTGATTCAGCATGATTTTACTTAGAGAGGAGGAACACCCGAGAGGAAGGTTCGAGGCTACGTGTCCGGAAGCAGGTTCCAAAATCGTCCCGTGGGATTGACAAAGCGGCCTTTCCGTCGCGGTTGGACCGTCAGGGGATCCCAGTCCGCGCCGCGCCTGGATAACTGGGATACGTGCGAAAGGAAAAGCGTCGTCGCTGTTCTTTCGATCTCTGGGTACCAAAAGGGTTAACGAAGTCCGCATGCGGGGGGGGGGAGGACGTGGGGCGGCCATTCGGTCGCAGTTTGACCGGGAACCGCACGCGATTTCGCGCACGCGTTCGAACCCGCCGGCGGTTCGCCCCTCCCGTCGACGCCGCCCGCCCGGTGGGGGGCGTCGTCGCGGAGACGTCGCGTCTATATAAAAGACAAAACCCCGCGATCTGATTAGATAAGTGGCAAAGAGGCAAAGCCGTTGCAATTGATATGCACCGCGCCCGGGAGACCGGAACTTCGAGTGTTCCCCCTTGAGGTTGGACCGCAGGACCTTATCAGAGTACCTTTGGGACCGTATCGAGGTACCAGGAGGAAAGGATAAAAAGAAGCAAGACACTTCGAGTGCTCGAGAGAAAGAGCGTTCCAGGAGAAGCGCCGAGAGGATCCGGGTGTACCTACGGAGTCGCGCCGATCGCCAGGGCGCGAAGGATCCTGTCTATCGACTTTTCCGAGCCTCGCGAAAGGGGTCGGAGAGGAGAGGGTTCTCCCGAAGGGGACTGCGTAGGGTGACCTGGAAGGTCGTCCGGGCTGACGTAGCGGCCGCCAAGGTGGCGCTACCGCGGTGCGCCGCAGCATTCCCCCCTGATCGCACCCCGAATATCCGACTACTCCACCGCCTCTCTCTCTCCTCCCGAGGGAGTCTCCACGGCCGCCGCGACTCGACCGATCGTCTGTCACAACAGAACCACGTGCGTCGCCGGTCGGTCGCGCCTCCACTCCGTCAGTTCCGTATCGAAATCGTCCAGGTCGCCGTCGACGTCTTCGAGGAACCCGCCGATCTCCCGGAGAACCTCCGCCGGGACCTCCAGGACCCCGCCGCAACGCCGGGACGATGTCCTCGCAGAGGAGGCAGATGATGCAGCCATGGCCCCTCATCCTCGCGCCCTTCGGCCAGATGGTAAGCCAGGTGCGGGAGGTGCGCCTCCGCGCGGAAAGGCGACTGAGACGACCGGGTCCCTGCGCGCTGCGCGGTCCGTCCTGCGTCTCTCTCGCGCGCAGGCGCCGCGGTATGCCGTGTCTCTCTCGCCGGCTCGATCCGGGTTTCTGGAAAGTTCCACGCCTGCCCGTCGCCGAGCCACGAGCGCCGACGTGCCGGTCCGCCGAGAGAGACGGAGCGACGCGTCGCCCGCGCGCCCGAGAGAGACCGACGACCGGCTCGCCTGACAACGCGGCTCCTCCTCCGCCCCGAACCGGCCTCCTCGATCTCTCGCCCCCGATTTCGATTCCTCCTGACAAAGACAACTAACAATACGAGAATAATTCACGGAAAAGCGTCCCTAACCTCGGGTACTATTTTATACGCGATGCGATGATAGTGCTTCGATCCCGCCGAAGTAATTCCAAGTTCCGAGCCTGGCTTTTAATAAGGATTAGGATATCCGCGGGAAACCGGGAAATTTAACGCTCGGGGGGATTCTAACCTCTCCTCGGTTCGACGTTAACGTTACGTTTGCGAAACCGAGCCGTGACCTCTTATCATGCGCGTGTTTAAATATTTTGGCCCAGTTCTCGGTCACCCCGCGACGGCTTGTGGATATCGCGATATCGATACACGCGCCGTCGAATTAATTGTACACATTCGATTTCGCAGCCCTCGGGGTCGGAACTGTGTACGGTCCGTGCCTTCGGAAGGTCTCTAACGCGCTCACACGTGATTTAATCCACGAGCGTGCGCGATACGTGACGTCCGCGAGTCTCCTAAATATAGCCCGAGAAACACCTGTTGAGGCGGTCGGGATTTCGTCTTGGAGATTTTTCCCTTTTTTCTTTTTTTTCCCTTTTCCTTCTCATCCCCTTTTAAACAATCGTCACTCGGGGCTCGGGAGTCATTTTCGCGATTATCGGACGCGGGACGAGAAGGCCGTTTCCGGGGCCCGGAGGATCCGCAGCCGTTAATTCGCCGACCAGTCTAACATGGTACGTGTCAAGCGGGAAGCGCCTCCACCTTCTGTCGATTGAATTTTCGAGAGGATTCTGGGACCTCTCGGAATGTCCGATCTCGGAGTTATGTCACGTTAATCGAGCCGATGCACGAACTCGATGATACGCCTGCGCGGGGGGACACCACGAGGCTTTGAGGATGAATTTGTTTACGTGAGAGATTCCTCTACCGGGGAAGACAAAGGTCCATCCAGGCCGATTTTAATGGACACGGGCACGTAGCGAGTCGTGTCAGAAGTCACGACTCCTGTCCTCGCTTCGCGATTGGGCACGATCGACGAGCTAACTCCCGACTCGAAATCGAGTCGAATTTTTGTTTCCGCCGGGAAATTCGTCTCCCGGGGAAGAGGAAGCCTCGACGTGGTGGAAACGCGGAAATTCTACGTGTTTGGCTTACTTGGGAAATTGGACAAATTCGACAAATACGGCTTATTCAGGAAATTCTACAAATTTGGCTTATTCAGGAAATTCGACAAATATGGCTTATTAAGGAAATTCGACAAATTCGAGAAATTTGGCTTATTCAGGAAATTCGACAAATTCGAGGAATTTGGCTTATTCAGGAAATTCGAGAAATTTGGCTGATTCAGGAAATTCGACAATTTCGAGAAATTTGGCTTATTCAGGAAATTCGACAAATTCGAGAAATTCGGCTTATTCAGGAAATTCGACAAATTCGGCTTATTCGGGATATACGACAAATTCGATTTATTCGAGACATTCGACTTTTTAGGAAAATTCGAGAAATTCGACTTATTAGGGAAATTCGAGAAATTCGACTTATACAGGAAATTGGATAAATTCAGCTTATCCAGGAAATTCGACAAATTAGACCGGCCGTTTAGCGCCTGATAAAGAAATATCAAGCGAGCACGTCACTGATAGGCAAAGTAGTTACACGAAGCCCGGTCAAGTAAATTGCGCCGCCGCGTCCGGAAAATCGGCACCGTCGAGCCGGATCGGAATTCCCGGACGGACTGCGCTCTTCTACGGACGATTCCTCCCCCACGAGGTGTCGGATCGAGATTACCGAGATGAGAATTTCCCTACGAGGACAATAAGCAACGCCAATTGGCGCGGGAAAGATGAAAATAACGAGGAAAACTCTCGGCAGATCCAGCGGAGACGATAAACTCGCCGCGTTATCGCGACCTTGCTCGCTAGCCTACTTCGATACGTCGTATAACAATTATCGGCATCACCCTGGGGTCTCGATTTTCTTCGATCGTACATTTCCATTAGCATTTATTTATTAACGCGCCCCGGAAAGATCGAAAGTCGATTGGCATCGGGAAGACCGCGCGGCCTCTCCTTTTGTCCTGCGTCGACGTAAAAAGGGCAATTACGTGTCGGGTTAAGTAAACCGACGGGAAAAAAAAAAAAAAAATATGGAATTCGTCAACGATCTCGCGAACGAGCAAAAACCCGCGCGATTGTTCTCGCTATCCTCCAGCGAGAAGCAGGGTCCGGAAAACGCGACTGGATTACTTCCCGAATGCAATTGCGCTGGGGAAAAAAAAAGGGTAATTACTTCCTGCCTGAAAAAAAAAAATGTTGACGAGGTAACAGCCCGAGCGGAGATTTTTTCGACGAGATTTCAAGGGGTTGCGTTTTAGAGAGGACTCGAACCGTGAACGACTATTTGCATTCATTGATATCTATCGATTGACTCATCTTGCTGTGTACATTGGCGATGCCACGTGGCGGGCGCGTGATAAGCCTAGTCTACGGAGGATAACCTCAAAATTGTCCGCAGGGTGCACCGAGTTTGGCGTAATGGAAAACGCGGGGTAATGAGAAAAAAAAAAACAAGAGCGATGAACGACGAAGTCGTTTTACGAGCGCCGCAGGAATGCGGAATGTAATTGCGGAAAATCGTAATGACACTTCGCGAAAAGGAAAAAAAATATATATTGAAATTCGTCGGTTCCACGTCGAGCGGGGACAGGATAAGGGGTTGCGTTTCAGAGAGGATTCGAACCGTGAACGACTATTTGCATTCATCGATATCGACGGATTGACTCATCTGGCTGTGCATATTGACGAAGCCTCGTGGAGGACGCGTGATAAGCCTAGTCGCCGGTGGATAACCTCAAAATTGTCCGTAGGGCGCACCGAGCTTGGCGTATTGAAAAACGCGGGATAATGAGAAAAACGGGAAGGACGAACGGCGGGGTCGTTTTACGAACACCGCTCTCAGGATACGAGGATGCAATTGCGGAAAATCGTAATCACCCTCCGCGGAAACGAAAATCTCAACTCGGCGTCGGGAGGGCACGCGACGTTTTACTACGAGGTCGGACAGTCGGAAACGAGTGTCGGCGTTTAGGAATATGTACCAACGCCGATTCATTGAATAACGTCGGAGCCGGTGTATCAGGAATAAGCAGAACTCAAAGTTTAGTCGTAAAGTTCAGGGAGGTTATCGCGCCAACGGGGGCTAAAAGTCATGCGATCACTCGGCGAGCATCACGCACCGTTCCTTCTCCCATTGGCCGGTTCGGTAATCGTTTTGCTTCCCAACACCATTTTGATAAACCGACGGGAGGCCGTGTATAAATACGTGGGACATTGTCAATTCATCCCCTCGGATGTGCTCGTTGTGCCGTTAGTTTGGACTGGACTATCGGGTGCTCGTCTCCATCGGTCCAGCTAAGAGTACCCTCGATAACCGCGGACGGTTTCCGGCTTCCGGTGGTCGCATCTTCGCTCGCTTAGATATCTCTTCCCGTCTAAACGAGGTAACAACGAAAGTGCGTTAAAAGAAAAAAAAAAGAAAAAAAAAACACTGGGTCGAGGTATTTCTGCCCGTTTGTCGGAACTCCATCGATCGCGCCCACGCGGTCTGGTCGCGGGTCTTTCGCGTTCCTATGGAGAGAGAAGTCCTTCGGTTTTGCGAGTATTCCAAGAGGGGAAACTCGCGTTTGCGAGTACCTCACGAGAGGAACTCGCCAGCAAATCGTAGAAACAGCCTTCCCCCGTATCCGAGTCGAGTCGAGAGTAGTGCGAAAACTCGTTTGATAATGCAATTAAGATTCTATCGTTCGAAAAAATGTGCTCACCGTCAGTGGTCCCAATTTCGCTCTCTCGCGAAACAGCTGCGCAATCGATTATCGCCATCGCCCGAGTAAATCCGAGCCCAGGAGGAGTTAGGGCAAAATAATCGGAGCCCACGGGAGAGAGAACGGGATCGTTGCGACTCCTTCCAGGAGCACATCGTTGGATCCCTTTCACTTCGCAAAATTCGGAAAGATCACCCCGTTGCTCTAGGTGCGATTTCTCGAGAGACGCAAAAAAGGGACAGGGGATCGCGCCTCCTAAGTAGCTCGTTAATTCGAGCACATACGCGACTCGAGTCTCCCATTAAGGCGTCGAAGTTGGAGGAGAGTCTTAACGAGAGGCATTATCTCGGCGATAACGAGACGGCGAACGGCGGAGAGGCCATAAACAATGAGAAGTAATGCCTCCTCTCTCGTTCCAAGTCGTCCCAACCCCGTGAAGTCCGCCTATCGGCCCGATATAACCGGTAATAACCGAACGATATTTACGAGCTAGACCTCGCGAAACCCGCGAAGATTATACTCTCGAGTGTCCATTTTGTCAGGACCCTCGATATCGACTCGGATAATCGCAATCGACATTTTTGGGCGAACCATAGATTTTGTCACTTTCGAGATCCTATATTTCTCGGTGTCTTATATTAACGCCTATCGATAGGCAACCCGATCAGCTCGCTCAACGAGCGATATGCAACCCTCGCCGCGTTAAACGAATGCAAGTCGGTGCAGCTGCATAGGATATGTCTGAAAGTGCATGCCGATAGCTAGTAGAAACGTCGGCGTTAGATCAGACGCTGGGCGGGTTGCGTAGCAACAGGGGACCGGCGTCTATTTCTCTCCCGAAGATGAGACGCGTCGCAAGATGGGGTAGGGTTAATAATAAAAGGGAGTCCTTTTCCCAGAGTGTTGCCTCGACTTAACCATACTTTTTGCCTGTCCCAGGAGCGAGCAAATGGGCCGAAGTATTACACGAGGGTGTCGCCGGTCGGGAAGCTAACGGGCACGAGTTCGAGCCTGGCTTCGGACTGCGCCTCCAGCACGACTTTGGAAACGAATGCGAGTCCCTTCAACAGCCAGTGCACCCTCATATCGGAGAAGAAGAGCTCCTCGGGCCAGACCAACCCCACCGGCAAGAGCAAGAACAACTCGAGCCCCAACCACTACTATGCGGAGAACCTGAGGAACAACCACTACAGGCACCAACAGTCGCTGAACAAGGCCGCTATCTACAACCCCTTGATACCCGGCCTGGACGCGGATTACAAGCAGCTGGATCCGCTGCTGGACCCCGAGATTCAAAGAGCCAAAGCCGTCCCCATGGACTCCCAGGAGCTCAAACAGAAGTCCTCCGGCTCGGTCAGGCTGACCACCTGCCAGTTCCAGGAGGAGAAGAGGTCCAATCGATGTTTCTACTTGAAACAGGTGAGTGCTCGATGGTCTTCGCACTTTTAGGCATATTCTTCCCACGTTTTGGCGGCTTTTTGCCAAAGAGGCTCGTCGATGACGGTTCTCCACGGTTCCTTGGTATTCCTGAGAATCTTTCGACCTCGTGGAGACGTTGACGAGATTTCGCGGCCGAGGTGGTCTTTGGAATGACGATTGATCGCGGTGGAGGTCGATCTTTCCTGTGCAGCTCGGTACCGATGGAGTCTCCGGGAACGCGCCGAACCTGCGGCCTCCACTTATCGTCCCCCTCCCTAGAGGGATCTCTTTTTCTCCCTTTATTTTTATGCACATCGTTCTTTCGTCGATATTCTCCCCCGTTATGGTGCTACTCTCTGCACGTACTTCTCCAACTGGACTGTGCAAATTTTTCGACTATTCCGAGAGGACTTCTTTTCATTCAGGTCCTCTTCATTTTCGGTTCGCCGCGCAACCTTGCGTTGCGACGCGAGGGCTTGCTTTCGTTTTCCTATTCTTCCTCTTTTTTTATATATCCCTTCCTCTCCCTGGTTCATGTCTTCGTTCTTCGCGTAGAAAGTTACCAGCACTTGAGTTCTCTGCAAACGGTGCTTACCGACCGATCTATACCGTCGACTGGCTTCTCTCGATCGCCACACGAGGCGCGTCGCTCGAAGTCATTGATCACCTTTCGATATAATTTGAAGAAATTACCTGACCCGGTTTTTTTTTTCCCCCATCCACTGAGGTCAAGAAAATTGGCGAGAGCCATTACTCCTCCACTGGACATCGAGCAAGCTATATCGGATCCATTATCTTAACTTTGCCCGTTCGACGAGGCGCACCCCTTGCCGGATTAACGATCCACGGATTTCTATAGATGGTGATCTACTGATCGGGCTGCGCACTTTGCTAATTAAACCTCCACCTGAAAAGAGATGCATAAACCCCCCTGGAAATTTACGGAATGCCGATAAAGGCGATGAGGGCGGAAAGGAAAGAACCGTCGAAGATCGAAATAGCCACCTCTTCGACCTAATCAGAAAACGTTCCCTGTCGCTAAAAGCAGATAAGGAGATGCCCTAATTTTTCTAACAAATTTAGAAGATGCGACAATTGGCATTGCAATCATTTGACGAGGAAAGGGAACCACGAAGTTCAGCAAAAAGGTGGAGTGGGAGTAGGCGCGTGGCGAAACTGCTCCTGGTCAGTTTTCGCTGAGGTTCCGCTCCCACTCCGCATCCGCAAACTGGTATTCCTCTTCCCCTGCGCAATTCTTATTATTTACGCAATGGAGATAAATCAATCCTGCACATCTAACCGGGTCGAAAGAACCGGAGGAACGGTAAACAGGCACCGCGGTTAATCGCAACCGTGTACGTCAGTTTGATGTGCATGTCAATTGGCTGCAATAATGTCTCGATCCGCAAATCGGCATCGATTACCCCCAGCAACGTCATCCTGTCGAGGATGATAGAAGTCACGCGAGCAACGCATCCTCCACTCAAAGGAGAGAGAGATAGACAACTCCAAAATCGAATCTTCGAGGATTTCCAACCTGCGCTAGAAGCGAAGAACGGTTTTAAGATCGAAAAATGGCATGATTAAATTAAAAAAAAAGCGAATTAAAGGGATGACATAACCGCGCGGATGCGCAGATGGGGAAGGAGATGCATTTCGCATGCAAATGCGGCATCAGGAATGGGACACACGTCCGCGTGCTAACGCGTGTTCTTTCATTGTCCCTTACCGACTGCGGCACACCTGTGCAGGGTGCATTAATTGCATCGAGGACCTTCTCGGTCTTGCAAGCACGAAGCTGGTGCCGAGTTCCAGGGGGCCATTTTTTTTCTATACGAACTTCCAATGGACGATCTCGAAAGCTGAAGGGATTACCAAACGATTTGCTTTCAGGGCGCCGATTTCTCGGGATTAGGACGCAGGAGAGAGAGGGAGAGGAAAGTCGTTCCTTAGTTCAGGTGGAGAATCCGGAAAAGGGGTTTTCGAAGGGCGTCTCGTGCATTCCGAGGTTAGGGGGCCCCACGATTTAGGAAAACGTCCACCGGCAGAGGAAGCTCAATGCCTGGACCTTCTCTTAGGTAAGGTGTCACTTCTGGCATCTGTCGCGAAAATCCGACCTATACCTCTATGGCGACCCTAAATCGACCCACCCTGACGATATTTTCCAAGATCCAAAAGCCGACGACAGTTCTTCAAACATTCCGAGAAAGGCGCACTCGGCGTCGCGACGCCGACGACGTCACTCCCTGTCCCAACATTACGCCCGATCATACGCTGGATGCACGGTACCCGCCAATGTCTGCGAAACACCCCGGACACGTTGAATTTCTTCCCCTTTTCTCGAGACTCGAAACGTCAACTCTACGTCACGCGTTTCGCCGTGATTGCCGCGTGATCTCACTTGATAAAAAACGACGGGGGAAAAAAAATGACAAAAAAAAAATCGCACCATCTTGGAATGGAAGTCGATGGTCTTTGCGTGCATTCGTGCACCCTTGTTCAAATCCGTCTGTGTGTCGAGACAAGTCCCGTGACGTGCGACTCTAAACGCGCTCCGATACGTCCGCAGCTGTTCAAACCCTCGATCGATCGATCGGTCGTGATTTCGGAATATCGAGACATTAAAGGAATCACGCTCTGGCCACGTCGCGACGTCCCTGGCGTCACTTCCTGATTCAACAGCCGGCCGGTTAGCGAAAAAATCGTCAGACAGCTGCGCACATGGACGCAACCCCGAATTTCCCTCGTCCCTCGTTTTCGATATGAAATATTGATACAGCATCACGCGACGGCGTGTGATCGCCACGCGATCGCTCCTACCGGCGTGATCGAAGTGTGCCATTCGCTTTCGCAAGCTCTGGCGGTCCCCGACACGTGCTCGCGACCTGCTCCAAAGGAGACGTCTCCTTTGAACGCGTCTTTAAACAATTTCTACCGTCGTCCGGTAATACCGGGAAATAAATTCCGACCGAGTTTCCGCCCGAAATACGATACGCGACACCCCGAGGGCCTATTCCCTCGGAAATCCGTGAGAACGATTTCCCTCTTCGATAACCGATTGCCTCCACCTTCATATGACAAACGACAATGCGACTCGGTAAGAAGTGACGTTTTGCCTCATAAAACCCCGACGATATATATCTCGGTGATTTCCAACGACTTCTAGTAACTTTCTAGTCATCTCTCCCTTGCGATTATCCACGTGGTTTCGCGTATCTCGATTTCCCGAGTGGCACCGACCTGGGGGACGTTCCCGAGGTAAACTTGTCATCGAAGACACCGACGTTTCCAAGAGAACGGGATATGGACCAAATTGATATCTTTCCACGAGAAGGGTGTCAATTATTCGGGGCAGAGGATCGGAATTAAAGGCGCCACAGGTGCGACCTAGCTCGGTAATTCTGTGAAGAAATTATGTCACTCGGGAAACAATCGCATCGAAGGATGCGTTGGTGGGAAAAAAAAAATGATTAAAAGGAAAAAAAAAAGTGGATCGCGCGAATGCACGCGTCGCGAGCCTCGACCCTGTAAAGGCGTCCCGCGCGTGTCTTGGGCACGTATGTACACGCATGTACAGTCTTCGGATGGGGGGAACAGTGGTCGTACACCTTGCATCGTACATACGAGATGTACATACTCGGGGGACACGAAACGGCGAGTGTATGTACGATTCGTCGCCGATAGCCAAGGAGGAGGAGAGGCCGGCCCCCAACGTTGGGTCCTATATAAGAGAACTCGACGGTCCACGAGTGTCAATAGCTTATATTATTCCGTGACACCAAAAACCTTCCATTACGATCCGATTCTCGACGGCGGGCTGAATAACTAGACGGTTGCCTTCGATTTGCCAGTGCGTTGCGAAGTTATTACGGTTAAATATGAGATAAATGGTCGCGTAGGGCGGGCATCTTTTCGCGATCGGCGCTCCGACGAGGGGGACGAGATTTATATCGTATCGTGACCGGTAGATCGTCGGAGAATTCCTTTGAAAATTTCGATCGAGCTCCCGAGAGGTGATGAAAAATATCGCGGGTCGATAAGGCGTCGGCTCTTACAAGTTTCGCGTGTCCCTTCGGTGTCGGGTCTCGTGGCCACCCTCTAGAGCTTGACGCCTCATGGTGAGGCAAGTTCTTGTGAATTTCCGCAGTATGTCGATTTTTGTCCGGTAATTGGAATTAATTTATAATTGAATGCCGGTGAAGACTTTCGACCGAGTGAAGGAGTTTTCGCGTCCACGCGTGACCATCGGTGGTGAATCATTTACCTCTTAATCGTACTTTATCGTCAGGCCCGTGTTAAACGCAACGAATGCCAATGTTAACGCCGAAAGCCGACGTTCTTAACCTCTCGAAAACGCGATTATAAAAATCGAGGCCCGAGGGCCGGGTGGTTTCATTTCCTCCTCGCCGAGCGTCCCGATACGTCTGAGTCTCTGCAAACGTCTTTAACTCGTATATTCGACGTCCAAACAGATATATATATCGGGAATATATATATATATATAGAAAGAGCGGACACCTCACGGGAGGAAATAATCGTGTCGGCTACCGAGTCTACGGTCCACCGGATCGAGCGCCATGAAGATCCTCCTCAGAGCGGACACTCACATTAATTTGGAGGTTCCCGAAAACTCGCCGAAAGCGAAATGCACCTACAGTCAGGTAGAGAATCACCGATCGCCGATAATACCGCCAGTTTTCGCCCTGACCTCCTCCGATACCCCGGAACAGCCCCCCAAAAAAATTCCAATTTCGACTAATCCTATTCCATCTACTGAGATGAAAAAATTCATCGAACCCAAGAAACATTTCCTGGAATATGTACGAAATATCTCGTTAATTCCCAGAAATAATTCATTTCACTCGAATAAATTGCCACGGTCCGGAATAAACGTCGCATCCGATTTTTCCGAATTTACTTGAGTCAAATGATTATTTCTTGAATTAATTCAATATTTTCTTGGTAACGTTCAAAGAAATATTCCCCAACGGGATCCGTTTCTAGATCCATCCTAATTCGAGTTAGATCCGACGAGTTGGCTTCGATTCGAGCTAGCCGAGCCTCGGCATTTCAACGATCGCATCGAAGTGCGTTAATCGAGCCAATTGACTCGATTTAGTTAGACTAATCGGATCGTCGTTGGCGGAAATCGTCGCGTCGAGTCGAGCCTCCGACCCGTGCGCGCCATTATCCGATATTCTCGCGCGGATTGTTTCCCGCGATTAAGGGGAGAAAAAAGAAATAGAATCCTACACGTGGCATCGTTCTCGTAGTCGATCTATATATCAAATCCTGAAAATATTGATAAAACTTATCCCCAAACTGAGTGCATCGAATCATTTGAAACTTCAGCACGTGATTAGAAAGGCCCTAAGGAAGAACGTAATGCTCGTGGAATTTCATTGTTCCCAAAAAATTTCATTTTTATTTAGCTTAGACTAGAGCCATAATTACATTTTTTCTTCTCCTGTGAAAAGTGAAATTTCACGAGCATCGCGTTCTTCCTTAGGGTTTACATGATCATGTGTTGAAGTTTCAAATAAATCGGTGTATACAGTTTGGAGAAAAGTTTTATATTTTGACGTTTTATATATATATATTTATATTTTAAAACGTTTTTATATATATAGAATGACCCTTTCATATCACCTTCAACCCGTGTCGATCGTTCCTGCCTAAATCCTCCCGAAAGGACGGCACTTCTTCCTGCCGAGCAGGAAGCAGGAAACAGGAAGCAGTCCTTAGGACTCGTATTCCGATGAGTGTCACGTCCAAGGATGACTCGGAAGCGAGTCGCCTTTCGCGAATGTACAAACGAACCGGCCTTCTCTCGCTCTTGCTGGATACCAAGTCTATTGGAATAAACCGAAGGATGACCGATTTCGTTCCAGGTGTTGGCCGCCTTCTCGGTGTCGCTAGGATCGATGGTCGTCGGCTTTTCCCTGGGATACACCTCGCCGGCCCTGGTCTCGATGCGCGATCGATCCATCACCAGCTTCGAGATCACCGAGCAGACGGTAAGTCTTATTCCCGGTCGAGTGCTCCTAAACGATCCGCATTCTCGCAATTGCGATCTCAAGTCGAGTCTCGAAGGTAGTTAATTAACATTACATCTCAACATCAGCGACAATTACCGTGAATTAATTTCTAGTAAGTGAAATTCCCGTTCCGCGGAGAAAAGTTAAGTCAAACGATGATTAAAATCCATGGCTCGCCCTTCGGACGATTAGCATTAATCGCGGGTTAAGTAATCCTTGGTTAAGGATTTTATCTCGAATGTTGGAGGCGCCCAGCTCTTGGATCTCCTCCTGTCCAAGCTCCGGGAATTGATCCTCCGGAGGGCTCGATTCCCCCCTCTCGTAACGAGAACGCGCGATCCGACGACCTCGTGACGTCGACGAGGATTTTCAAGGCCAGACCCGAGGTGCCCCTTGAGGGATAATTCCGCGGATCAATCGGCGATTGGAGGCCTGACCCGAAGTGCGTCATTGGCTCGTGGTCAGAGGCGTGATGGCCTGATTCCCCATTGATTGGTTACGACCCATCGTCGCCGACCAATGGGTGCCCACTCTGGAGGCATCCTCCGTGCAAGGGGGCACGTCCACCAAGAACGTGAAATTTCGCCCCCTCTTCAAAACTGAAAACCGCAAGATGATTCATTTCCGCAAGAGCGGATTTAAAGGGTTACGAAAGCTACTCTACATATCAAACGTCAAAATATTAAAAAAAAAAAAAAAAAAAAAACTCCTCCAAACTGGGCGCACCGAATCAATTGAAACCTCGGCACGTGATTACGGAGGCCCCAAGGAAGAACGTGGTGTACGTGAAATTTCATTTTTAGACAAGTGAAATTTTATGAGGACTCATGTTCTTCCTTAGAGTCTCCATAATCGTACTCTGACGTTTCCACCGATTCGGTGCACCCACTTTAGAAAAAGGTTTAATAAATATTTTGACGTTAATATATAGAGTGACCCTTTCATATCGCCTTAACTTCTGGAACGGAACCGTGATAAGTCCACCTTCGCCGGAAGAGTCGGAGGGGCGACCTCGAGGACGGTTTCCCTCTCCGACCTCGTCCCCATAAATCGTCCGCTTACGCCACAAAGGAACCGCCGATAGGACTCGAGACGCGTGCGGATTGATCGTTAGATCCTTAATATTAAATTCTGATAAAATTATGATTAATTAATAATTCCATTTCAGGGATCCTGGGTAGGTGGAATAATGCCTCTGAGTGCGCTCTTCGGCGGCATCGCCGGAGGGCCGAGCATCGAGTACTTCGGCAGGAGGAACACGATCCTGGCCACGGCGTTCCCCTTCATAACAGGTAAGGATTACACGATCGACAGACAGAAAATAACTTATAGTGCACATATAATCCAACATATACCAGTGCAATGTCGTAACGACGTTACAACATTGCACTTACTCCCGGGGATTTCGCAAATCGCCGACCTTCGCGAGCTGTTTCGGGTTTACTCGACGACAACGAGGCACTTCCTATTGAGCGATCGTTACGGGCGTTAATCTCGATCCGGAAGTTAACCGGAGTTTAGCGGCCCCGATTAGGAGGGCGGCGAGGACCTCGTCTCGAAGGACTGCCTCGATCGTCCTCGTGCCTGGAATTTCCTCGGCTCTTTCGTTGGATTATCACTAATCCTCGCGTTTTTCCCCCGATCCGAGGTAATCTCGCGCTGTTAAAACCGGGGAAAAAAAATAAACCGTGCATATATCATCGGGTGGGGGGGGAAGTTAAAGGATAAAATGCTTAACGAGCGCCATGAACAATCTTCCGGGACACTTAATGCCGGGCGGCGTTATCCCCTGGGCGTAATGCATGCAAACGGCGGAGCAAATAATAAATGAGCCGGGAAATAAATATTAACGGGGAGGGAAGGGAAGATAAGAAAAAAAGAAAAGAAAAAAAAAAAAAGAAAAACACCCGAGAAGCAGGATTACTACTTCCTCGCCGCGATGTCGTAACCGCGCGCCGGGAAATCTAACGACGGCGTAATTGGCCGAGGGGAACAAAAAAAGGAGAAAAAAAATTAATAAATAGAGCCGAGGAATTATTCCGCGATTCCGGCGAGTTGGAGGGCGCGAGAGTTGAGGTCTTTACGAGATGACGATTGCAGCCTGGCTACTGATCGCGATGGCCCAGAATATCGAGATGCTTCTGATCGGCCGAGCCCTGAGCGGATTCTGCGTGGGGATCGCATCCCTATCGCTGCCCGTCTATCTTGGGGAGACCGTCCAACCGGAAGTAAGAGGGATGCTGGGACTCCTTCCGACAACCTTCGGTAACATCGGTAAGAATCCGCTAACGATCATAGATAACTCAAGGTCCCGAACGAGAGTCCATCCTACTCTCCTACCTTGGAAAAAAAAAAAAAAAAAAAAAAGAAAAAATTCATTGGACCGTAGAAATGTTTCTTTGAACAGTGCCAAAGAAGTATCTTGTCAATTCAATGAATCGACTGGGATTCGAATGAACGCGTCAATTAGTGTCCACTCGAGTGAAATGATTGTTCTTTGAATTAACGAGATATACTTCTTGGTTTTCTTCCCTCTGAGTGAAAATCGACCCTCACGGGACCTCATTGCTTTCCAGGAATCCTCCTGGTGTTCTCGACCGGGATGGTAATGAACTGGTCGAACCTCGCCCTGTTGGGTGCCTGCATCCCGATACCGTTCCTGGTCCTGATGTTCCTGATCCCGGAGACCCCGAGATGGTACATCTCCAAAGGGAAGACCAACCGCGCCCGGAAGGCGCTGCAGTGGCTCAGGAGCAAAGGATCCGACGTGACGGAGGAGCTTACGGAGATCGAGAACGCGCACATCGCCAGCGAGAGGATCGTCTCCGAGAACTCGTTCATGAGCCTCTTCCAGGGAAAGAACATGAAGCCTCTGTGCATCTCGCTAGGGCTGATGTTCTTCCAGCAGACGTCGGGCATCAACGCGGTCATCTTCTACACGGTGACGATCTTCAAGGTAAGAAGCCCCTCTTCCGGGAGGTAAACCTCTAAGTCTCTATAGTCCCTTCACTGGGTGGACGGTGATAATCGTCGGGTGTCGTCTTCCCCAGGACGCCGGGAGCACGATCGACGGATACGTCGGGACGATCCTCGTCGGGGTGATGAACTTCGTGGCGACGTTCATCGCGACCGCCCTGATCGACCGTCTAGGTCGGAAAATCCTGCTTTACGCCAGCAGCGTGGCGATGATCATCACCCTGACGACCCTGGGGATCTTCTTCTACCTGAAGAGCAGCGGCCACGACGTGACGCACATCGGCTGGCTGCCTCTGGCGTGCCTGATCGTCTACGCCCTGGGCTTCTCCCTGGGAATGGGTCCCATCCCCTGGCTGATGATGGGCGAGATTCTGCCGGCCAAGATCAGAGGATCCGCGGCCAGCGTGGCCACGGGCTTCAACTGGTCCTGCACCTTCATCGTGACGAAGACCTTCAGCGACCTGAACATCCTCCTGGGCAGCCACGGGGCCTTCTGGATCTTCGCGCTGATGGTTACCCTGGGCCTCGTCTTCACCGTGGTCTTCGTCCCGGAGACCAGCGGCAGGTCCCTCGAGGAGATCGAGAAGAAGTTCGCGGGTCCGGTAAGGAGGACCAGCGCGGTCGCGAACATGAAGACGATGCCCTCGGTCTCCTAGACGGCGAGGCTCTCCTCGCTCCAGGGTGCAGCTAGAGGCTTCTACCCGGCGCCGAGGTGCTCCCCTCGGAGGCCCTTGGACTCCCGGGTCCGAGCCCAGGATTCTCATCTCCGAGGTCGAAGGAGCCGGTGCCGGGACGGGAAAGGCGAAGAGAAGATCCCGCAGTAGGGCCGGGGCCATCGCGACTGGTGCTCCTCGTCGGCGGACTAGTCCGGACTCCGTCGACCCGTTCCTTCGATGGCCCCGCCCTGGGGTATCTTTATTTATTTTTATGGAACGCGAGGAATTGCCGTCCGATGTATATTTATACGGGAAGGGGCTCTCCAGGACTCGAGCCTCGTGGCCGATCGGTGACGAATTCCGCGGTCGCTCGCCTCCTGGGGGAACGCGACCCGCAACGGCTAGAGAAGACAGGCTATAGTAGACTTACACGGATTAGTAGACTCGTTTTTTAGTGCACTAGGAAGCTCAATATCTCCTGGCGGTTCCTCGATAGCCGAAGGGCTCACAAACGTTGACGACTTGCTCAAACGAGGGAGCTGGAACCAGGGGGAGGGAAATCCCGTGGGGTAGGTTCGGAACGTCCCGTGGGTATTATCAGCAAACATGGTATATATATGCCCAGGTTTTCAGAAAAATCAACGTAATGGAAATGTCCACGGGACGTTTCAAATCGGTAATACGATTTCTCGGGACACCGGTGCCTTAGCGCTTCGGTGCACCTGACGCGATGTACTTGGCGCGAAACTCTGCCGAGCCTTTCGGCAGGGGGCGAGGATATCTCGAGTTTTCTGCGAGCTGGGAATTTTATGGGAGCGTTTTGTAGAGGCCACGCGATGATAGGCGATTACCGTTGACTAGGTGTATAGTTTTATCCGTTTCCCTTGATCGACGATCCTCCTTCAATCTACCTCAAGCCGATGAACGAAAGGACGGAAAGGAAACGGAGGCGTTAGAGCTCGTGCGTTATTTTAAACGGGCACGTTTCTCGAGTATTAACGGCTATGCATTATTTAGGTACGCGTTGGTTACGGACCGTTTCAACTGTCGAACAATTCGGTGCTCGTAAATGCGACGTTAGATAATTTTTTGGCGAACATCGCGCAAACCGCGGGAAATAATCGTAGATCTCTAGGGAAGCTCTTATCTTATCGTGTACATTTCCCTTTTCTTTTTCAAAGAGGCGATCGGATATCCGATCTTTCGAAAATCGTTCTCCCGCTTGGGATCAAATTCGTTAAAAGGGACGTCGGGTTGGACTTTGCGATTTTTTCGCGGCTAATTGCTCGACAAACGATCCGACTGCCTGATTGACTCGTTTCCTTTGTTCTTTCCACCGGAATTGCGGTATCTTTGGAAAAAATTCCCGCGGACAATTTAGCGACAGTCGAGAGATGGCGAGGAATTCAGATACTTTGGTCTCCTTTTTCACGGTCGATCTTAGAAAGTACGATGTGTAAAGTGCCGAAAGCTCAGGCTCTGTACAGGGAAAATTAGATTTTGGAATCGTACGTGTACGCGAAGGAAGAAAAAAAAAAAAAAAGAGGGCTGGTGAAGAAAAGTCAATTCAGGAGATACTTGAAGTGGCTAATCTGAGAGTTCGAGAGATTCCATAGTTTCCGTTATGCCGAGAATTCCTTGATTGTCGCCAGCCCCGTGAAAATATCACACATATCAAGATTTATATCGGCGTTTAAGGATTTTTAATGATTTTGTAAAATACGATGCAACAACGTCGTCCGTGTACAGAGCTTGTCACTATGGCATTCATATCTTCTAAAACGTTCCTAATACGCTGAAATCAGCCAGGGCAACGATGAAAGAAATTGTGAAATCACCGATTCATCTTTAGTATGATAATTAGTCAACCGGTACTTAGGTACAGTAGAGTACTTAAAGCCCTGCGATTTGAGTGCACTCATTAGCAAGTAGTAAAATGCAAAAGCGTAGTGCAGAGAATGCACGTCCCTCTTTCACTGGTTAGCACAATTGTACGGTACTTCTGCACACCTTGAAATACTTTTTTTCAAGCAGGGCATAAGTCCGTATGTACTTAACCGATGTGCAATTACATGCTCTTCCCAAAGTACGTACAATGTTCGCGAGATAGGCCGCGAAGTGAATCTCACTTGTTGACAGAGAAAATCATGACGTCCACGAGTTCCCCTGGAATGACCCGCGATTAGTCTGTTATTGTTTTCTTTTCCCCTCTTCCTTGTACTTTAATCGTCGCCTATCAGCAAACGTGATATATATACACATAGATATATATCCACAGTTACGTTCCTTTTATAGAAATGATATTTTAGATACGAGTTTTAAACCATCATTGCCCACGCTGTAATCTATGCCCATTTAGCCATTAAGCCTCGTGTAGCACGTCCCACATTGCTCGGACGTACCTGTACATTTATTTTGTTAGTACTTATATCACCTACGCTTAAATCATCGAATTATACCTGGCGATTTCGACATATTATATTTACATACACATACATATACATATATTTTTGATAATTTAATACTCACTATAAGTTTATGTAAATCTATATGTATTACAGAATACAATTATTTTACGACACCGATAAAAATGTGGCTGTTCGTTATTATAATCTTGTTCCTATCGACAAGACTGCCGATCCCTTTAGAGATTAATCGTCTTACATGCTTTTCTTTGTAAACATTTAACTTCAGGCTAAAACCGGAAAATATTTTGCATACATTTGTTCTACAGTAGAAATTAATCAAGAAGCGTTGGTTCTTCTACCTCGATGGGATGAAAGGTGTCGCAAGTATACGCGGTATGAATGTTGAGGTTATGTTAGGACTCACCCATTACTTGAACCCGGCAAATCGCGCAGGTGTCACACTCGACGTCCCAACTCCACATTGCCACAGCATTCCATTTTTTCAGAGTGAAGAGATTCTCCGACTTCAAGTTGTCACCATCGCCTCGATCAGCTCCTAAATCTTGTTCGCTGCCTGACATCTTCACTTTGAGGTTAACTGAGAAACGGTTATAAAGATGATTTGGGAGATAGCTCACAGGCACGGTCGCGCGATTGCGACCTGTGCTGCTCCCCGGTGGAGGATATGGACAGCTAACGCACTTGCCACCTGTTACACCCAATGGTGACAAGTACGTTTGCCGCCCGCACCAACCATCAGGGGGCAACACAGGACGCGATCGCGCGACCCTGCCCGTAAGCAATCTCCTAACTCATCTCTGTCTGATGCTCCTTAATAAATAATTGTCATTATAACACGTCAATTTATTCTTAATATTCTAGAAATTTAATTCTTTAATGGCAAATAATTAAGGGGGGAAAATGTAAAATTCTTGCGAAGGACTGTTCCTTTAATACGTATAAATACAACACGCGCACTTGCATATGCCTCATGCGACTGAATCAACCAGAAGTGCATCTCCAGTTGGCTGCACTTTGCAAAAATTTCGAAAGGCATGGGATGGATTGGCTTCCCTTGACTTTACCCATTAATTCGTTTGACATTTTTGTCGGTATGCAGTCTTTGAAAGAATGCCAGTAATTAGTATGTACAATTCATCATTCAGGGAGTCAAGTTCAACTTTGCAGCCTCTTGACGTATCACAGAAATTAACTCCTGGTTTATTAAGAATATAAAGCGTAGTCCTGCAACCTGTAACAAAGGTGGAAAAAATGTAATTCGTTAGGATGTGAACGAATTAAACACTAATAACATTAGAGTACGCTGTAGTTAACTTGCTGTACCTCAATAACGGAATTATTATTTAACTTCATCTTGTTGCCAGCAAGTATTGGTCTGCTGTCAACGAAAATTGGTCGCTTGCCTTCCGATGACAGGAAAAAATCACCGTTGTTTCTTAATCGAATAGTACCTTGCCTCCGAGAGACTTTCCACGCTGGACCCTCTAGAGTCAAGTCCACATCTACACTGTGGTCTTTTGTTGATCTTCCAACGGTGATCTTCGTTTAATAAAAATCAATTATATTCAGATAATTTTGTTAAGTAACGGTCATGTTATTAAAGTATAATAAAAGATCTAACCTCTCGAGATCTCATAAGGTATCTAACCAGTCTGCCTCTAAGGATCGCTAATGTTTGATTATCGAAGTCTGGTGGATTGACCCCTGTTACACTGTCAACGAGAACTTGCCATCGGCCGAGTTCATTCTCTAGGACTCTAATCTCTTTTTTATTTTTTCTGTCAATCATTGCCAACTCTGCATCTATAGCTTCATCCTTTTGTTCTGAGAGTTCTGCATCGTTGATCATATCTTCGGCATCCGAGAAGTTAAGTACATGCTCACCTCTGGGCAAACTCTGTACCGACTGATCTGGCAATAAATGATACTGCTTCATAAGTTGCCAGTGAGCAAGCAGTGCTTTGGCAGTCCTAGCTGGGTAAAAAGTTTGCGGACTCGTTTCCAGAAGTTCTTGGAAAGTTTCAAGCGTCGGTGCAGAAGTCTAAAACAGATCAAGAAAATATTTAATATAACTAATTTAAAAAATCGACAATTACGTTACTACCTACCGATTTAACGGTACCTAGGAGATCTTCTTCTGCTTTACTGTATAAAGTTCTAGCTTGCACGCTGGCTATGAGTTCTGGGTGCAAGTTCCGCATCGCTTGCACAGCAACACGAGAAACTGCACTGTCATACAATAATGCATACCACCTCTGTTGTATTTCTTGCAGAGTGAACCGACAAGAAAACTTTGTACCACGATGTACCTATTGTACAAATTACAGCTATGTAGAAGAGCTATGCAAACTTCAAGAAATTATCAGCAGTCTATGATTATTTTTAATCCGCTTACCATTTTAAGGTCATTGGTCTGCTGAACGCCAGTAATTAAAGCTAAGTCATCCGTCGGTTTCCAGCGACCAAGATCCTTGGTAGCATTGATCGAATGCGAGTGATTCTTATTTTTCTTATTTTTCCTACCAGGCCCGTTTGAGCCACTAGGCCTACTTATTTTACGAGGGCAGCGATCTGGCTGTGGAATTGTTGCAGAGACTGACACAGGACTGGGCAGAGTTTGCGTCGGTAAAATATCCAATGGTCCTGTCGATATCGATACACTGCGTGACCGAGAATTAGACTTGGCACTAGTTGTAGGTGGCTGTAGATTAAATGTCGTTTCGACTAACTCATCGTCGAACTTTCTACGTTTTATTGTTCTCGATGAACTGTTTGAACAAGAGTAACGATTAACGTTTTTCATATAAAAATACAGTGATGGGATATTGAGGTTAGGACGCTAAAGTGTTACCTTCTGCGTTTCGTTGCCAGAGCGTCGAGACTTGGGGATTCGACGGGAATATTAAGAAACGAATCCGCATCGTGAGACATACTTCCGTGATTCATACTCGACGAAGGAGAAATATCCATCTTCTATAAATTAAAAAGTAACAATTCAATCAGAGGGAAAACATTTCACTAGAAATCACAGGCGCACGGTCTGACATTTTAACGACACTAGCATTCTGCGCATATTCCCTTTTCATCCCGAATTCTGCAATTCTATTGGTTAATACCGTTTGGGAGATCACGAAACCAAGCAATCCTATTGGCTACTCCCGTTGTACCGTTACCCTGACGGACCAATAAGAACGTCGAGCACTGAAGATAGAGAAGGTTGAAGAGGTCCGCTTTATCGACCGTGGATAGAGGGAGTGAAAAAAGGCGCGCAAGTTTGAATTCAAAACGTCTCCGTTTTCTGAGATGTACCAGTTGTATTAAGAAACTCTTAATTAAAGGAGCTCCAAATTTAAAAATGCCACTTTTATTCTTATTCTAGGATAAAAGAAACAACGTATAGTTTCGAACGGCAGTCGATTTTGATTAATCGAATTCAAAAGCGGTTCGTAAATTCCCTCTCGCACGCGAGACCCGTCCATTATGGCGCGCCAATTAACTAAATCACGTTTAACGCTACCTCGAGGCTTCCTTTTAATTTTGAAGCCATTGAAAGCGCTTTACCTAGAGCGGGCGGATGTATAAGGCAAATAACTCCCCGGACATATTCCCTCTTTAATATAAAAGTCGTTTTCCAGATATTACGAGGTAGTTAAAGGGGCAGGACGCTCGACCGAGGATGAGAATCCTCGCCAGGGGAGAGACAAGGCTCGGGTCGTCCGCGCTTCTTACGTCGCGATGCTCAGCGAAGTGGAACTCTTTGAAGTGAGAAAGCCACTCCGACGATGTTATACAATGAGGGGGGTGTAATTAGAATTCACGTGTAATGAATGGAGCGCACGAGCGCTTAATAACTTGCTTAAAGCCTCTGTGAGATCACCTTTTTCCGCGAAAGTTGAGCTTCCTTCGAGTCGACCGTCAAAGTATCGCAAACGATATCGACTACAACAACTCAAGACGACAATCGACATTAATCGCTTCGTCGATATAGTTACCATTCCGATGGAATCCGCAAAGACACCACGCCGCGAAATAGAACGCATCAAAGCAACGAAATATTTTGCAAATGCAAAGTATAATTATTTCACTGGAATAAATTCAAATAAAACGAGGGAATTTCAATGAAACGTTGCGTTCGATTTATTCCAGTGTATCTGAGTGAAACAATTATTCCTTGAATTAACTAAATATCTCTTTGGCACTATGTAAAGGGATATTTTTTGTTCTCGGTACACCGAAATTCACTTCAAGGACGCTCTCGAGGAACGAAGTGATCCGTAATTAATATTCATCGAGTATTTCTGACGGTTTTTTGCGGGGTTTGCTAAAATCAGGAAGACTGTTTAAAATGTATTAAAACCGGCCGGTAATTATTCTACAGCTCGTCGACGAGTGGATCGGGCGAGAGGAGCTAATTCGAGTCTGCATACGTGAATTCGTCACTTTGAATTCCCGTCCCGGGGAACGCAATTTATTTCCGCGACGCGGATTTTTATACCCCTGACGTTATTTTCGCCCCGCCGCGTCATTTCACTGTTAATATCAGGACCTCCGGTCTCTGGGAGATCCGACAGCGGCCAAGAAGTCCCGACAAAGTCCTGCGTTCTCCCGGGGCAAGGGAAGACCTAGGACGGAGGAAATCGTGGGAGAAAAAGCGATAGGTTATCACGAGAGTCGTCGACAGTTATCCTCGGTCCAGGTTTTCGGATCATGGAGCCCGCCGAGAGAGCCGAAACAATCGTTCCGACTCGTCGGCCCGAAGAAACCCCCGGAAATTGCAGTTCGGAAAATTCGATTAACGCTCGATCGAGCTCCAACTAAGTTGAAACAAGGACACCCTGGTTTTCAAGCCGCGACCGATTTCAATCGGGGTCTAAACGATGCCGGGAAGTTTCGGGAAAATCCGCGGAAAACGCGTCCGTTACCCGAAATTCAGGTGAATAAAGGGTCCGGGGAGGCGGGAAAATAAAAGAAAATAAAAGCGCGGAGGAGAAAGCAGAACAGTGGTTCCTACGAGAACTCCGCAGGTCGACAATGCAGACTCCCTTGGCTGGTTCCCGATAACAGAAGGACCCGTTAAGGGGATGCGAAAGTGGCATCCGAGAGGTCAATCGTTCATGAAACTTTCCTCTGGGTGTGAGTACCAAACCGTTCCAAACTTCGCACCATAAATATGGAAACTATAAGGAAGGTCCTTACACCCATGCATTCCATTTTTTACCAAAACATTGAAAATATATGTAAACAGATGTTTAAAAAATTGAAATTTCATGGTTGTTAGGACCTTCCCTATAGCCTCCATATTCAAGCTGTGAAGTGTGAAACGCATCATCATCGAAAAACAAACAACATCGCCTTTCATTCGTTAAGGGGGCATTCGTTAAGGATAATTCCGCACCCAATCCGCCTGCGATCCGCACGCGGCCGGGCAGATTCTACTTGGACAAGCCGCCACAATTCGCGGTAAACAATAACCCGTCGGCCAGGTCGGATTATAAACTGCACGCAGTGCCGTGCGCGATTTTAGCGAGCCTCCACTTATGCAAATCCTGGAATATATTAATGATAATTATGTGCGTCGCGAACACTCGACAGGCCTTCTATGTACTGCGGCGTGCATTATCGCCGTCGCGTTTACGGATAATGCGGCAAATTCTATAATCGAGCCCAGCGTCCGGAATCGAGGGAATAAAACACGAGCGGGGTTCCTAACGAGCGCCCGTTTCGAGAAACGGACCGCTTTTTTCGATCCATCAGTTGGAACGACCAGAAAGGTTCCCGAAGGGGTTAATAATCGAGCCGGGTGCCTCGTTATCGCGACGACGACTTTTTTCGCCCCCTTCCGCCCGCGGAAAATATTTTCGAAACGCCGATTTTTTCGCATGCGAAAGTGGCATCAGACTTTTGTTTGTGAAACTTCTTCAAACTGGGCTTATCGAATCGTCTCAAACCTTACAACGTGAATACAGAAGCCACAAGGAAGGTCTCGAGGTCTATGAAATTTCAATTTTAAGATAATTTATTCATGGGTATTTTCAAAATTTTCGATGAAAAAACTGAAATTTCGCGAGTTTCAAGACCTTTCTTGTGGTCTCCTTATTCATGTGGTGGAATTTGAAACAAATTGGTATATCCAATTTGGAGAAAAGTGTCATAGACGACTGAATCCTCGGATGCCACTTTCGCATCCCCTTAAGAAATCGTTCAAACCCGGAGAAGGGTGCGTGAAAAGGTGGACGGCTTTTTCGACTCATCTCCGTAGCGATTGCAAGAGGAAAGATTTCCAGGGCGTGGAAACGATCGCAAGGTACCCCGGGATGTCTCCGATTATCCCTCGGGGGCGATTTTCTCCCTCTTCCTGGGGCGCTGCCATTTGTCACGAGTCGCTGCCATTTGCCACGGGTTGGCAGGACTCGCTGTCATCCGGTCGACATTCGGTGTCGAGCGGCAGCAGGCGGCACCGTTTCCCGTGATTTTCCTGCATTTTCCAGGGTGTCTGCGCATTTTTCTTGCATGTGCCAGCATTTTCCGAGACTCGGCGGCGACCTCGAGGAGAAATCGGCCGGGTCGTTAATTCAGTATCAGCGAGCGATTCGTCTTCCAGGGTATTCGGGTTGCGCCTCGTTCGACCGTCTAAGATCGGAGGCGGAGCGGGGTGGTCGGCCAGAAAATGCCCCGGGAAAGGGAAAGGGAGGGGAATTTTCCGGAATGGGGTATTTTCGCAGTCCATTTGTTTTGATCGGATTTCCAACTGTCTCTCCCGTAATCCCGGATCCCGTGGCCCCCGAGGACGTCGTCACCCTCCAATGAAAACCCTAACGTCTACATCCTCCTTCCGGCGTCTCCTAGACCTCGCTCGGGTAATAACTTCTCCCCTTTCCCACCCCGAGGTGCCCCGAATTCGGTCGAGGCCGAAACGGAGGATACGTGCCCGCGACGCTCCCTATTACCCGCCGCGGAAGAAAAAAAGGAAATCGATTCCGCCCCGGTGGAGGTCCTTCCGCGGCCGAACGGATCGATTCGACTCGACGCCGGCGGGAAATTCTCCGGAAAATTTCCGAAATTTATGCCCGGCCGTTCCGAGGAATTACCCCCGAAAATTCCAAGAAATTACCCGGAAAAATCCCGAGGAAAATGCCCAGGTGAAGAGCTCGACGCGTCCGTCCGGTTTTCCCTTCGGGACGCCCGGCGCCTCCGATAACCATAAAGATAACGGCGGATCCGAGTTTTCCGTGTACTCGCCCGAGTTCCCCGTAATCCTGCGGAATTCCGGCATCGGCGACACGCTCCTTCTCCACGGAAGTCGGAAAGGAGTCTTTTGTGGGCCCAAGTGCACCAAGGATTCGCGTCCTCTTCCGGTAGGCGCGGCGGAATCGGCTTTCCCCTTTGTGCGGGGATCCTCCTTTGCCTTCTTCGAGGGGGGCGCCTCTCCCGAGGGAGGACCCACTCGCTTGGATTCGCGTTTCGACCGATCCTTTTTATTTACTCCGAAGTCCTGCGACGCTTCCCTCCGGCTCAGGGACATCTCGATAGCCCACCGTTTGACAAATCGTACCCTCGATAAGAGTACGTACGGTTACGAGATGCGAGCAGCCAGATTGCGACGCCACTTGGACTCGTCTCCGGCCTCCGAAATCTCCCGGGTCTTTCGGTCCAGGAAGGATCTTCGTGGAATCTGGACAGGACTCTATCTTCCTTGTCTAAATTGTATTGCCTCGGAGTGTCGCTCACCGGAAGAGCGAGGATCGCCACAGGAACCCTCTCTCCATCTTTGTCTGGTGCGGGGGGATGACACGAGACGGAGATAACTGATAATCTCGATCGGAGGCTATCACGAATGAGCGGTCCCGATTGTTGCCTAAAATCGGGTTTCAATTTTTTCAATGGCAATTGGGATCGATCAGATGAGACATCTTCCCCGGATAAATTGTATCGTCTCGGAGTGTTGCTCACCGATCAGAGCGAGGATCGTTCTGGACCAACAAAGGACGATAAGAGACAGGGATCCGATCATTTCGATCGTCAACCATCTCGAATAAGCATTTCAGGTTGTTGCCTAAAATCGGATTTCAATTTTTTCAATGACAATCGATACCAATCAGCCAAGAAATGTGTCACTCAGGGGCATGTCGCGACGATCGGGAGACTTCGGAGTGATTAATTCCATGATTAATTAATCGAATCGCCGTTCGGGGCATCGTGCGTGATAAAGTCGTATTTATCAGCAGGCCCACCGTGATAAAGTACATTAATCCGAGAGAATTCGGTGTCCGTGGAGAGATTCGGTCGCGGCGTCCGCCACCGCCACTTCGCGGTTGCCTCCCACGACTCGTCCCTTCATTAATTTATCAAATCGCAATTCGGAACGCACCGAGCATTATTAGATCAGCCGATAAACTCGTTCGTTACCAGAGGGCCGGGTAAAAAAAAACGGTCCCCGGCGTTAAATTCACCGTGCGGCTTTCGCACGCCCCAAATGGTGTTAACTCAACTTTAATGGCGCCATTTCGAGTACATAGAAGTCCGCGCTACTAAATTTACCACCACATATTCTTTTACGGTGTACTAACATAATCCCGCGAATTCCCGGCTACCATTGTGTTACCGGCGTAAATAATCGAGGAAAAATAATTCCACCCGGCTCGATTTTCGATCAATTGGCCAATAATCCCTATGCGGCCCTATGCGGCCAGGAAAGAATTTCCCGATTTTCCAAAAGTCGCCTCGATTTCTCGTCGAGGCTCATCGGCGACGGAATCTCTCAGTCGCGACGCCGCAATTTCTTTCCGCAAAACCTCCCGGATAAATCCCTCCCGGAGGAGCCACCTCCATAATCGAAGGGCGAAGAAATCTATATTCATTTGGAGCAGCTCCGGCGTATCCGCATTTATCCCGCAGTCCATGTACGGAAAGGCGGGACGGCTGCCGACGGAAATAAAAACGTCACATTGCATCCTAACTACACAGCGATTCCTGCCTATCTGTCTTCGAGCGGTAACTCCGGGACGTTTTATTCCGGAAAACAAGCGATATATCCTCGAATGTTGTCCGGCTGTCCGCCGACACGTGGGTTTTTGTCCCCCATTCTGCCGTTTCATCATTCAAGATGGATATACAGCCCTCGGGGGCATTATTCATATCTTCGAGGCAGCTCGCGTTTTGCATCTCGCGCTTTGCATCTCGCGATATGACCCGCGGTACCAATTAAAAGGGCCCTCCCTCGTTTTTTGGGAATCAAGGACTCGACGTCATCCCCGAAGAGACTCCGGACTTTTCCTCCGGGGGTAAAAATGCATCCCCGTAAAAGAGTCACCAGAGGGTAATTCACTGAAAACATGGATTTCAATGCTGGAAATTGCAAACACCTGTCACGGGAAATCATCAAAACACTGTGACAATTTTAGGGCAGAGCGTCCCTTGTTAATCGTATCGTTGCTTATCATATGATATCAAAGGCAATCGGCTCTGAAAGAATGAAATCGTTTTCACCGATCTCCATGTGACTAGACCCTCGGAGTCACCGCCACCCAGGTTTATTTGTCTGACGTCGGTTAAAACAAGGAAATCGAGGGTCCTCCCTGCGTCACCCGGAAACCGTACGTCAGGTGTAACTCGTGGAGGAGAACTCCGAACTGTTAAAGATTCCGCACTCGCAGTAAATCCGGCGAATGTACACTCGGTCGAGGGGCCTCCTAGCTGCAACCTAGTTCCCGGCTGACCGGGAAAGCTTTCGTTGATTTTGCGGAAACTGGGCTAAAGTCGGCCGCGCCGGAGCACCTTGGCGAGGACTGTCCGACAGTGCCTTATCGGGTACCTAGGTGTAGAGCCGATAAAAACTAGGGATGGAATCCACGCGTGAGAATTAAAGAGGCGAGCCTTGGATTCTTCCCTGCCGAGGTGTAAAATTAAATGAACAAAAAAGGAATAAGGGGGTGGACCGGGGAGGAAGCTTAAGGGGCGATTTGCGAAGGGAGTCGCGCCGATAAGTCTTTCGGCCAGTCGCCGGCGTTAACGGCGTTCCTGACCCGCCCTAACACCGAGAATAAGTCTTCCGGTAACGACGCAGGAGTTACCGAGTCCGGCCGAGATCCTCTGGAGGGAGTGCGGCCATTAAGACGCGGAGAACTCGGAAGAAGCGGCGGCGAGTCGTCCCGGTGTTATCCGCGGGTGGAGGGAGTTTCCACGGGGAGAATCCCGGAGGGGAGTTCGACCCTAGACCGGTGAATTTGTCAGAAGTCGATGCACCCTGACAGTCATCCCTCTGGGGTGGTAATTTAATAAAAAAAGGGGCCCTCTGCGTTTTTGAAAAATCCAGCCGCGAGGGCTCGGTGTCTATCGAAAGTCGCAAGGGTGGAGGCGTCGCGGGGGGTCGCGGGAGGCTCTCCGTAATTTTCCCCGGCGGTGTCGACTTCGCGAATCGCCAGACCGGCAGCTGTATCGATTTTCCTGGCCCGCGAGCGAAAAGAGGGAAGGTTATTGGCGAATGACCTTAGCGGATTTACGCAAAGTTGGCCAAGTCTCGGGGGCGGTCTTCCTTATCGAATCTTGGATCTAACGAGGAGACCAGACACTGGCTCTCTCTACGGATATATCGGGTTACTCGTTAGTCGAACGCCGCCAAGCCGAGATTTATTCGATTACACGGATTTCCTTGGGATAACTCGACTCCCGTGATGCACGACTCTTCCCTGGATATGCCGCTCCGGTTTTTCTCGGGGCGGCCATTACCGAATCGCGAAACCCGCCATTATGCTCCGGAGACGTCCCGTCGCAACTCCTTATCAATTTATGCCGATGCCCGGGACTCCTCGAGATTAACGAGGCTTTAGGTTTAACGAAGCGGTTATTCGTTACGGAGTTCACCCCGAGTAGGAATTAATTCCGGCCGCCATCTTGGAGAACGCTCGACGCCCTCGCGCGTCCACCGCGGGGGATTCGCGATTTTTATTATTCCCGGCTATCAATTGATCGCCATTACGAGGGAATAAACGCGGAGAGCTTTTACGCCGAGAGAAAGAAACGGAACTGGAAGCCGACCCGTTATCAAAGGAGCGGCCTTTTACGGTCCTTTCTTTCTGAATTTATGCTAAAGTGGATGAAATCCGAACGAGATTAACCGCGCTCCATGCTTAACGAACCAACTATCCGACTCGGCCGCTCGTGACGTGACTTTGCTCCGCCTTAAACCGAAACGTACGTGCGGTCGACCCGCGGCGGACGTCGTTCCGCAAAGTAGCAGTCGCGAGCTTTTTCCGCAGGAGGTCCCGACTTACGGGCCGCGTCTAACGAAATTCCCCCGGGGGAAAAGAAGGAGCATCTCCTGGGACAACCGCGTCCTGGAGTCCTAGAGAGGACCTGCGAAATTCGTTCATTCGGAGCTCTGAATTATGAAACGGCCGCCGCTGCCGACGCGGACCGAAGGGGCCGGGTTTAAAAATTCATTCCTCAAAATGAAAAAAATCCCGCCTCGGTCCTGCCGCACCGTAAGCCCGGAATTCCGGGTCCCCTCGAAAAGCTCAATTTCGTTAAAAAGCGCGACGCTCTCGGTACGGCGCGCACCTGGAAACCGGGAAAAGGACTTTAAACGATTCCGCGACGATTCGGCATGCGGTAATCTCCCCCAAGTTGACGGCGACGCGGTTATCGCTCATCGGAACCCGGCTAGCGAACTAATCGCCTTTCCCGTCCCGCTCGTTCCGCATTTAAATCCGCCGAGAGCGGGCGCGAAACGCAAACGAGAAAGTCGTGTATCCTTTAACGGCGCACCCGCGCGTCCATCTGCGGGGGGGCCGCGTGTCAGGTTGCACTCCGCAGCGGTCGGCCGCCGATGTAAAAACTCCATTTAATCGCGGCGCGGCTCGAAAGCCCGAACCGAAGCGCCGCGTCGCGTCGGGGTGGTCGCACCGGGCGCGGCGAGGCGAAGTCGCGCGGAGCTTTGATTACCGTGAAGGGATTTTCGCCCCAAATCGAGAGACACCCCGAGAAAAGAATTCAGGGATTCAAATGAATACTCACATATTTTCCTAACAGTCTTAAAGGGGTACTTTGTAAATCCGAAGAACAATGATTTTACCGAAATAACCCCTAATAAATCCTCACAATTCCGACGAAACGTTGCGTCCAATTTATTCCACTTCCTCCTAGTCGAATAATCACAAACAATTGTATTTACGAAAAATTTCTTAGGTGTAATTAAAAAAAGGAAAATGTATCTGGTTAAATGAAATTTTTCTCCTAAATGTTCCCTCGCATCCGGGAGGCAGTCGAGTACCATCCTCTCTGGAGCGGCGGAAACACCCGAGGATTGCCGATCGGCCACCTCGGTCGGCAATGGCGGAATCGGTTCTCAGGAGCGGGGAGAATTCTCAGCTGACGTTCGGTCGTTCGAAAAGGGATAGGTGGGTCCTTCGGGGAAAGGAACGACGCGAGGACGCGAATCGGGCCAGACGAGGGCACGATTCCCCCGGGATTCACGCTCCCGCGGGATTTACCTTGTTATGGTAAGAGCCCCTCGACAATGGCGCCGCGTCTGAGTCGACGGAGAGGGTGTAAGTGGAGGCTTCGCGGAATCTCGTGGCTCTTTGAGAACTCGCCTTTATTTCTTGCTCCCGGTCTCCTCCCCATCCGGCCCTCCCCCCTCGGCCCCTCCGGGCCGGGCAGGGGGAATCGCGCCATTTCCGCCGGCGGTCAGCCTTCCCTCCGCTCGGAAGCAAATCGCGGGACGCACTCGCGGCCGCTCCTCAAAGGGGCCATTTGTCGCCCCCCACCCCCGCCCATCGCCCATCGATCGTGCGCCCATTCACCGTCGGACCTCGCTTTGCCTCTTTTTCCCTCCTTTCGCCATCTTGGCCGACTCTGCCTTCATTTTTTACCCCCTCGACGGCCGCGGTCCCTCCACCTCGACGTTGGGGTAGGTCCTCAGCCGAAGAGCGATTTGTCGAGTCCCTCGGTCGCGAGAATATATTTATTTAACGCGAATGTCCTGCCCCTCTGTCTGGAATTCTCCCCACCCATCTGGGGAAGGTAAGGGGTGGATTGGAAATCGGATGACATACGTGCGTGCTCCTTTTCAGGGGCCATTTGTCCGACTCGAGGAGTCACCCTGGCGGAATGGAGCGCTCGATTCACCGGGCATATTCGAGAAATACCTCGAACGAATCGAACGTCTCCTCGGGGCGCTGCATTTTCTCCGCACCCTCACCCGGAACGATTCTTCCGGGTTTAATGAACGCGCGGAAAAGCGAGACCCAAAAATCGTTACATACGCCGACAAGCTGACGCAGGGGTCGCTCGTTACCCCGGGGAGAAAAACCCGGGACTTTTTCCCCCGGGGGTCCGGAAAACCATCCCGGGGTGGCCGGTGAAATTTTTACGGGGGGAACTTTCTTTCGAGTCCGGGGGGAGGGGGGGCGGAATGCCGACCGAAATCGCGCCCTTGATACTTCCAAGGGTGGCATAAATATCGGCCGAGGGGCAACTTTCGGGACGGGGTCGTAAAATCGCAGTCGCGCACGCGCCCTGGCCCGCCAAATTATGCGACAACTTTTTCCTTCCGCCCCGCGGAAACTCCGGAGAAAACGGGCATCCCTTTGCATATATATATATATATCGTTATTTTCCTCCGGGGGGAGCTCGGCCATCGAGTTCCGCGAATTGTTCGAATAATGCCTGGAAATATGTGCCGAGGTGCACGGTTCGCATTTTTCGGAGGAAAACTCTGCCATTAGACCGGCCATTGAGTCGGCGAACTCTTTGGGCACAGGGCAAACATTCGAGTGGCCGTTGTGGGTCGCGAGTCGTCTCGGCGATGCTCGGGAAATTTGCTTTCCGGTTAACTCGAGGCCAAAAGACTCCTCCTGGTCCGCGAAAGGTGGAGGGAAGGTCCGGGGGTGAGAAAGTCGCGCATTCGGGGGTTTATTTGGCGCGGATCAGAGGAAAGGGTCCGACGAGGTCCGGCTCGAAGTGGAAAATCCCGAGGAGGGTTCGGCGCGCACTTTTCCGAGGTGTTCGACGACGTAGCCGGAGATTTCGGAGATTTAAGACCCCAGGAACGGTCGGGTGGCTCGGGGGATGAAAGTTAAGGCACCTTCGGCGACCTAGACCCTGAATCCGGCGATGACCGTCCTTCGGATTCGACGCCTCTTCCGCGGGCGTAAAGAGGATCCTTGACCCTCCGCGTATATCCAGATTTCCCCGCCGTATATTTCCCAGGCTCCTTTCAAATCTCCGGAAGAATTGGAAAGTCGCCGAGTGGTTGGCACTCACAATGGAGGGAGAGGAAGAATCCGTTCCGGGGAATGGCCGGGGTGTTTCCTCCCCGAAAATTTGCCTGCGTTCCCCTTTCGAGTCGCCGAGAGAAATCGGGGTGGGCTTGAAAAAGCTCGCCGAGCCGGGTGTGTTGATTCTCCCGGGGAGAAAAATCGGGGAGTCCCGGGAGGGTGGCTAGGTTAAGGCAGGGGGATGTTGGGGGCTTTCGAGTTCCTAGGATATAAATCCCGGCGCGTTCCGGGCCAGAGAGGGCGCGCACGGTAACTTCCGGTTCCAGGTTGGCGCTCCCGCAAACCAATTTGGACCGGTCCGCCGTGCACAAGTGATCCAACGATCCGAGCGGTACACAAACTTGTCACTTATTCGGTAACCATGTCGTCGAGGGCGGGATAAACTCGCCCCCTCCCCGCGCCCCCTTATCGGCCTTGTCCTCCTTCATTTCGTCCTTCCGGTCTAAGAGACCGGAACTCCGCCGGCTCACCTGCAAGAAGAGGTCGGGAGTCGACCTCGCCGCCTCCAGACGTTGGAAAATCGGAAGTCGGAGGTGTCAACCCTCCTTCCGAAGGCAGGAAATCGTTAGTCGGGCCCTTATGGCGCCGGATGAGAAAAGTCATACGAGGAGACAAGCTGCGCGTCGCGCGTGTCGACCTCGGGGGCATGCGACCGCGGCACCAGGTGCGACTGCATCCGAGGCCTCCCCCCAGGGTGCAAATAATCATTTCCCCGAACCGCCGAATTTCCGGAAGACCGCCGACGGAATCCGCACTTCGCGCCAGGCGTTTCTCGGAGTTTCGCCGAGTTCGGGGGCCGCTACTTCGCGGGCACCCCTGGGAATCCTTCCGCCATTTGCGACCTTCTCCAGTGACAAGGAGGAGACCTGCCCGAATTTTCCCGGCAACCTTACACGAATTTTCGTGACCTCGCTAGAATTTTCGCGACAGCATCGCCTTAATTTTCCTGAGAACCTCGCTCGAATTTTCCCGACAATCTCGTCCGTTCGCTTGTCGCGTCCAAAAAAGGGAATGATATCCAGGATAAATCCGACATATAGGAGGAGAGTCGCCGCGAAAATCCCGGTTTTCCGTCGTGCCATCCATGTTTCGTCTGGCAGCGATCGGGTCGCTCCGACGGGTACATTGACTTTTACGGGCAGAGTCCCATCATCGTAAGGCGCGGGTGCTCGACTATTCCGCACCCCGGACGATTTCGCCCCCCGCCCCGCGCCCTCTCCCCAAAGTGAATTCCAATAGATTGGGTTGTGACCAAAATGGCGGCGGGGCCGAGAGGGACGTCGACGAGAGAGAGAGAGAGATTTGAATGTCTTGCTCCGGAACTCCCGGGGACGATGCGGCACAGCGCCCCGAAATATTTCCATCTTTCGGATTTTTATTCCCCTCGTAACCTTCGTCCTTCCTCTTTTCTTTCCTTTTTTTCTCCTCGGCCATTTTTGGCCCAAGAACCGAGACCCGGGCGAAACGTGCGGGGTTGGCGAGTCGGCTTTGAATCGTCGTTTTCTTCTTCTTTTTTTTCTTAGTTCCGTCTTAGGAGTTAAAGCGGATTAATAAAATGCTTTCAGCGAAGAGGTGAGAATCACGAGATTACTCGGAAAATGGAGTTCTCGCGGGGGGGGAGATATTTGAAGCATAAGTTCGAGCCACTGTACGCATCTCGAAGCAGAGCGAGAATCGAGCAGCGTCGGGGGAGAGCTTTTCGCCCCTCACTTTAGTCGAGCTGTAAATATCGACATTTTCTCTCGTCGATGACTCGGGCGGAATTACTCGCGAGGGTGGTTAAAGTTAAAATCGACTCGTCGGCTCTCGGGACTCCCTCAAAAATGACTCAACTTGGCCCATCGAGAGACGCTGGCTGACGGGGAAGTATCGAGGAAATTTACTTTAAAAAGTTCGCGCGCTAAAAGCGCCCCCCGTCCCCCGGAACCCCTCTCGTCCCAATGTACTTTTTGGCAATTTTAATCGGCGAAAGTCGAACGCCGGTCGTTTGCATTCGCCGCCCCCGTTTGGCCCTTCGCCAGAGCCGGCGACGCCGAACTTCGCCACCGGTACAAAATCGCCATCGGCCATCTTGTCTATTTTCTCCCTTTTTCCCCCTTTTCTTACCCTTCATTTCCCCCTTCGATAAAACGGAAAATCGGCGAGATTTTGTCGGAGACCCTGCCCCTCTTTCTACCGGCTCCTTACAGGGGGAAAGGGATGGTCGAGCTATTTCTTTATGCGGCACCGTTCCCCCGGCCGCCATCTTGGAAGCGGCATCGATGTAGGAAGTTCAACATTCCTTTGATTTATTACCGAAAGTTCCGGCTGAAAGTAAGTTTTCACCGGCGGTTCCTTCAACGTTGATGAATCCCGAGTCGTTCCTATTGAAGAGGGGCTACAAGAAGTTGCAGCTCTTAAAGGGAGAAGTCCGTCCCCGCGCTCCAAAATCCATCTCGCCGGTACAAAAGGGGTTTACATTTCTCACAGGGTCGCCTTTCGCCGAGAAGAAAGCAGGCTGCAGGCACTTTTTGTCTCTAAACGTGTCAAAGGTAAATCCCTAGAAAGGAACTCGAAGAGGGTCTCCCCTTTCCGAGGGTAAGCGGCCCCGAATCCCGATTTTCGGGCGGCGAGGCCGCGTCGAAACGCGGGGTAAGTAAAATAGGGGATTTTGAGAAAGGCCTCGAATCAATCAACGGAGAAAGAAAAATTAGAAAAAGTTGCTCGTGTAGGATCGAGCTCGCCGCATCCCGGGAAGCACTAGGCGGCGGAAAAGCCCCGGACCTCGGGGGGTGGGCGCGAAAACGCATGGCAAACGCGACCTCGAGTATCGAACGCATCGGCACCCTTCCTCCGGGTCGGGCGTGACGTTTCCCGAGGGATCTCCTGGAAGAGAGATCTCAGCGATCTCGGGAGTAATTTCCACCGGCGCAGCCCGCTCGGACTCGTGCCTTCCCTTTAAGAGATGCAATTTCTTGCAGCCCCACTTCTCAATGGGAACGAGGCTGGATTCAGCGAGGCTGAGGGCAGTAACGGTGAAAATTTACTTCCAGCCGTAACTTCGCGTATTAAATCAAAGGAATGCCCGAGTTACTACGCGCAGTGCCGGCTCCGGTTGGTGGAGGACGCCGTGCAAGGGGACGCGTTTCCTCCTGCGGAGCGCCCTTTTTACGTCGCAAGTAAATGGGCACCCACCCCATCCCTAGACCCCCGTGGACCATGGATTTTGAGGCGGCCATTCCGCACAAATTTTCAAGGCCACCCTGCATCCTCGAGTCCGGCTTTTTTTCCGGAAATACTGCAGCGAATTGCCCTCCGGGAGCCGAGCCGCAGCCCCTTCTCCCGGTGTCCTGGACCGTGCCGATTTAAAGACGGAAACGTCGCGCCACCTCGACGTCGGCCTCCCTTTCCCCGGTTTTATTTTTTTACCTCCCTTTCCGCCCGGAGTGTTGCACCCTCCTTTTGAAACTTTGACGCTAGGCGGGACGGACTCCCCGGAAAAGCGGAACCCCCAGTTCGTTAGGGGTTCGAGCGGGACCGGCGGAAGTGGCGCGGGCCTGTTTATGCGGGAAAATGCCGCGCGGCTGTCCTCGAATTTAAGTAAGCATCCGCTCGAGAGACGCCCCTCTCCGTTCCTTCTTCCCATCCTTTTTCCGCGCCTCTTCGCCACTTTTTATCTCGTCCTATTTGTCTCGCCTTTTATCTCAATTCCAGGCTCGGTCCGTCCTCCTCCCTGGCGCGGCGCGGCCTGCTTTCCGCGCTTTAACCTCCCATCCCCCTCGCTATCCGCGCCCCTTCCTCCCACCCTCTCTCCACCCTGTACAAGGAGTCGCTCTCGGCACGCATTTGAATAAAGTGCCGCTGCTGGGCGCTTCCTACACGTACCTGCGCCTTCGGGGGTCGCCGAGTCAACCTGGAGAATTAATGCGCCCCGGTGAAGGCGTTTCGATCTCGCCCGATCTCGCGACGCGAGTCGGAAAAACCTTTTATCCGAACCCCTGTCCATGAAAAACCCATCCCTGGATTTCACGATTTTTCTTCAAAAAGCACGAAAAATAATATTACTTCGTATTCGCGATTACTCCTAGCAAAATATTGTCGCAAAATCAGTACTTTGTGGTGCCCTAAACGGTGATGCAATTGTTACTTTCGTCCTGACCATTCATTTTTTTTCTCCATGCGAGTTTTTTACAATGAAATTGACTGGAGTCGATATCGAGTTCTAATCGCCGCGTGCTTATTTTTGACGCGGAAAAGACGCAGCGATCTCCGCGGTGAGGAAGTCGGGGATTATTATTCGAATTTATCGGAAAATCGTGCGACTCGCTCAGTTCCCGGTATATCTCGAACTCGATCCCTTATCCGGAAACTCGGTCCTTGACAGGAAATCCCGGCAAGTAATGCCGCATACGCGGAACGTCGAATCTCACAGGAGGTCGGGGAATCTCATTAGGCGTCTTCCGCGAACTCCGCGAAGTCGGCGAGCGGCCGGCCGAGCGTTTCGCGTAGGCGAGGACGCGGAACGGCCCCCTCAAACTTGGCCGGAGAGGCGGCAGCTCCTTCGGATAACGAATCCGCAAAAATGTGGAAACTTTAAGAGCGCCTCCCGGGGAAGGAGTTTCCATCGTTTCCTCGTTTAGGTGCGGGAAACGTATGCGCCCGTTGGGCGCTAAATTCCCGGCTCTCCGCTCCGGGGAAGGTGCGGTTACGAGGTCGCGGATTCCTCGCCGAGGGAGTCGCTTCCCGGGGAACGAGGCTCCTCTTCGGCAGGAGAGATACTTTATCCCTGGGGAGGGTTAGGTGAGATAAAGGCGCGCGCCCCTCGATCGGCGATAAAGCGAGAGGGAATTCCATTCGACGTCGCATCGAAAGCACCTAAATACCTTTGCATACTCGTCCCGACTTTGACGGGAGCTGCGAGGATCGACC
Source organism: Orussus abietinus (assembly GCF_000612105.2). Taxonomy (NCBI): domain Eukaryota; kingdom Metazoa; phylum Arthropoda; class Insecta; order Hymenoptera; family Orussidae; genus Orussus; species Orussus abietinus. The sequence goes on from NW_019395990.1 coordinate 419,713, forward strand.
CGGCGCGGAATCCCCGCGGCCGCCTGCGGAAAAGCGCCGGGGAAATATGACTTCGCCGAGACGGCCGAGCGGATCAAAGAGAGGAGTCGACGTCTCCTTTGCGAGATCGTCTTTTATCTATTCCTCGAGTAGGGGGACTCGACACCTTCGAGTTAATCGTTACATCTCGATATCTCGTTCGCCCCTTGTAATCACGATTCCATCGACCACCCCGACTTCCGCGGCCAAGTCCGCACCCTTAATCCGGGATGGCCCTACCTTACTCCGGATTAAACGATTAAGTCTTATTGATGCCTCGTTTTACAAGATGGCGGACCGATGGCGAACTCGTCGCGTCCAGGTTCCGGTGCCCGACGAGGGAGACTTCCGGAATTCTAAGCCAATGGAAAACGGCGCGGTAAACTTTCGTGCCACTTTAAGCTCTTCGCCCGAAAGGGCTTTTTCCCCCGGTGGGGAAAAAAAAAAAAAAAAGCTGCGCCGAGTCGACGGAATTGACGCCGGGAACAGGGGTACTCGTCAAAGGCGCGGCTCGACAATGCCTTCCGTTTACAAAGGATAACGCGGCAGTTGTTCGGACTCCGTCCCGATTGTGCATCGGCGGTCTCGGCGCTCGCCTCCGCGAATATAAAATGTTAAAAGGCGCAATTTTCCCGCAGATTATCCCGTACTCTGCGTAACTCTCGCGCGACTCTCGAGGGGCGTCGCGCCGCCGCCATTTTGGTCCCGCCGAGAAAGACGAAGCGTTTCGGGTTTTTGCCAGCCTGCGGCGACTGTTCGCGATGATCTCGCATGAGTACGGAGACGAGTATTTCGCGGGCAAATTCGAAAAAGGAACGGGAGGACTCGCGCGCCTTATCGCGCTCGTTATCAAGTACTTGGAGCACCGCCGGGTCGTACGTGAGCTCCGGCCGCGAGCTTCCGGAACGAAATTTCTCGCTCGGGGCTCTCCAGGACGCGAAGACGTTCCCCCCTCGGAATGCCATTTACTTCTTTACGACTCGCCCCAACGTGGCGAAAAATCGAATTTAAGATGGCTGCCTTTTTTCCGCCCTTTTTCCCTCCTTCCCTCTCCGCCTTGCAGTTCCCCTTTGCATCCCCGGTGCCTCGAAAATGGCCCCTCCGAGGGAGTTGCACCTCGAGTCCCGTAAAAATTGCGAAGTGCTTTAACATTCGGAACGCCCCTGAAATGCCCCGTCGATTTCGCAACGGGATTCCCTCTTCGAGGGCCGAATCGAATTCGATACCGCTTATTCCTCACCCGAGAAGCGCGGTCTCTCCCCTCGACCCGATATTTCGAGAAGGGACGGAAAGGAAGTGTCAAACGATTCAAGTGTCAGAAATGTAATTCCGGCGTAACGTATACCGGGTGATTCCGCGAGGCACTTGGCGGGAAAATATCGCCGGAACTCGATTCCCGGAGTAGGGGCGAGAAAGGCGAAAGGAAAAGAAAAAAAGGACAGGAGAGTAAAAAAAAAAAGAACAGGAAAAAAGAATCCGTTCCGTTCCTCGCGTTCCACGCGTTCCCGACCGCTCTCTCTCGCTCCGAATTCGCTTCTTTCCGTGTACAGGCATACTTGGTGGAATTTCGAAAAGTTTCCCCCCGTAATAAATTACCTCCGCCAGTCATTCGCGGACTGGAAGAGTTAACCCAGGGGGGCTAGGTCTTTCTTGAAATATTTCAATATTCCCCGGAGGAATGCCACGCCCTCGTTCGCGATTCTCCCCAGGGTGGCGAAAAATCGAATTTGTCCGCACCCCGCCACCTTCCGCGGCGAGAGCGATCCTTGGAATAAATTCCCCCGATGTCCCCGGTTTTTGAGGGCGAAGCGATTACGGAAATACGTAACGAAGCTATTTCGAGGTTAGGGTACGGCGGGGGCGAAAGAGCCCCCGCTCAAGGGGTGAAATTGCCCCTTCGCGGGGAGGCGCGGACATAAAACCGCGAGGGTCGGAAGTCGGTGCACCTAGGCAGATTCGAAGCCGTGCATTCCGGATAAATGATTTCCATTAGGCGTCGAGAGCGCTTACCTAGGTAAATACAAGGGGAACGGGGCACATGGCGGCACCTGCAAGCTCGGACACTTACGCTCTAACCGTCCACTTCCACTTAAGTGTACGAGCAGGCGAGTCGGCCGATGGGCGCACTATAAAATAATTGAATCTCCGGTTCAAAGGGGTGCGCCGTAATACCATTACCTTATACACGTACCGAGGGCAATCGAGACGCGCACGCCGATTCGACCCTCCTCGGAGAAGTGTCGAGGAAGTTTTCCGGACACCCACTTCCAGGACGGTCGCTGGGAAAATTCCGCGCTCCGCCTCGAAATCGGATTTTCCCCCCCCGGAGATCCCGGTCGACTAATAACCGACGGGCGTGGCCGTCCTTGCGGAATTTCGGATCTTTCCGCCCGACAGACGGAGGCGATCGATCCGCTTCCGGTGCGTGGGCGCGTTTATTAGGACAGTTGCAGTGAATCAGGCGGAAACCGCGCTTAGCGCGTACAGTAATTCTCATTACGGTGGATAGTTACTCGCGTATGCACGTGGGCACCAGCCAGGAGGAAAAGCCGAGCCTCTGCCAGCTCCAGAGTGCGGTTTCCGCAGAAGTTTGCTCATACGAGAGCAAGCAGCTCTGACCGCACGGATATAGTCACACTTGCTCATCCGCGCTTACGCGTTCAAGGGTGGGCCGAACTTTAAGCTCTCCGTGCGCACTTTCCCCAGATTCTCCGGATGCCGAGCACCCCGGCGGAACGTCCAATCGATATCCCACTTTCGAGCCAAATTATCGGAGTGGACTCGGAAAATCCGGAGACCAATCCGCGGGAATAATCGATCTGCCCCGCGTCGCTCGGCCGGCGTGCCGTCCTGTACGATTTCCCCGGGTCTTTTTCCCCGAATTCATTTTTCCTCGTCTCCGACTTCGTTGACGGAAACGAGCCATCCTCGGTCCCAGGGAGAACGCGCGTCTTCGTCGAGGCGCTCGTCCGGACACGCTGCGGCATTTTCGACGGTGCATCCGGCCGGAAATCGCCGGGCATTCCGCAAGGACCGTCGACTCGGTCGCCAAGGACCTCTGCGGGTATTCCGGAGAGGTCCTGGGGCGGATTAGAGGATTCCGCGGATCGCACCGAGGCGATAAGCTCCGATCATACCTTCATGGTCCAGGAGGCGCACAAAGCGATCGCGGGATAAATCTCGGTAGAAACGTTCGAGCCGTTTAAGAAGACGCGGAAGAAACGCAAAGACGGAGCTTTCTTTTGAGCCCCTCCGCGCTTTCGCTGCCCGATGAGCCGTAAATCCAGCCGCTGCGGTAATGACGTGCCGTTTTTGCGTAATAGGCATTCCCTCCGAAGAGACGAGTCGGATGAGACGTGCGTCTCGGCGAGCTTAAAGGCTCGCAAAACCGATTCCGAGAGCTAGACAGGAAGCTGCGTTTCCGCGTTTCCGGTTCAACCCCTCGCGCCATCGAATCCAGAGACGATCGCGATCGAGGCGAAACAATAGTCGAACACTATCCAACAGGGACAAGAATTACCAACAAAGTATCCTTGACTGCCGACCCAAAGAAATGTGCATTGTCGCAAAAAAATCCTGCGACTAAATACGTCCAAAGGAATGCACGAGAAATAATTGTCTCTTGCAAGTAAATATCATTCAGGCAACCTTTTTCCTCGCGGTGGAGGGTCGGTCCAAACTGCCTGATTTTTTATCCACCTCCTGGGATCAGGTGTTTCCAGCAGGAGTCCCCTCTCAAAGCGGCGAATCGAGCGGAAGGTGCATTTGCGTTCGCCTTGTTCGGCTTAAAGGCTTCCAAAGACGATTTCGAGAGCTAAACTACCCCCTGAGCGGTACGCTCGCTCCTGGAAGATCGGATCGCCTTTTGTACGATCCCTAACACGAGCCTAACCCCACACGTACACGAGTCGGCGAATCACCTTGTCTATTACGGAACTTCGACGGTCCGAGTTACTCTGCCGGCACAAAGAACCCGGAGTTTCGTTCGACTGCGTCGGGAACGACGGAAGTGGGAGGTGATTCTCCGAGGAGGGGTGCGGGGGAGGAAACATTGAAAAACTCGAGGAATAACCCGGACCATGGGTTGCCGCGCGATCGTCGTCGACTCGAGGAGAGCTTCGAGAAATCTTTACAACCCTGGAGAGTCGATGGTTTCACGAAATTCGGCAGTTTTACGGCGATCGTTCAATGGCTGACGGACATTCCGCCACGGGGGAACGTAAACGCGTTGCTTTGGGTGGAGGGACTCGACGCCGGATGCGATTACTCGACCATTGCATCGGTGGCAATTTTCAATTTGCAAAGCGGGGGGAAAGAGTGGGTGGGAAATCGCGTATGTTGACTCGACTCGAATTAACCCTTTCGTTATGGCAGTCCGTTCCGCCAGAGGAGAGAAGCAGAAAGAGAGGTCCTCGCATGGGTGCCGATTATAGTCGGCGCTCGTACACGCAGATCGTAACGAAAGGGTTAAAGATACCAGTCCGAACGAAATAACCCGGACCATGGACCCTGCGATCATTGCAGACTCGAGGAGAGCTTCAAGAAGTCTTTACAACCCTGAAGAGTCGATGGTTTCAGGAAATTCGGCAGTTTTACGGGGCTCGTCCAATGTCTGACGGGCATTCCGCCACGGGGGAATGCAAACTAGTTGTTTTGGATCAAGGGACTCGATGTCGAAGGCGATTGCCCGATCCATCGGTGGCAATTTCCAATTTGCAAAGAGCGCTGCGTGGCTGGGTAAATCGGGCACATTGACTCGACTCGGACTAATGACACCAGTCCGATCCAAATAACCCAATCTGGGAGGAGGTGGGGCGGGATCGCGGTAATCATCGGGCCGATCATCCCCCGGTTCGGAGCTCGGCTATTAGTTTGACGTAATGACATCATTAGCCGATGCGAGGTCGCGCGATCGTGGGACGGGATGGGGTTATTACCGCTAACCGCCATCTTTAAGGCATCGATCTTAACCCAGCGTCCGGATAACCGGAGCGTTTATCGTCCTCGAAACCGTAGCCAGTCGACGCTGGGGAACGAGGCATGCAGATATGGATCGAGCATCGGCGACGTGGCTCGTTCCAGGACCAAGTGAAATACGAGGCTGGGGGTACGTCGTTCCATCCGGGTCTGCGGTTCTAATGGAAACGACGATTGTTTCGTAGCACACATTCCGGAGCCGATGGAACCGTCTCGAGGCGGATCCAACCTCTGGAAGATGTCGGAAGGGAAGACCGAAACACCTGCAACGTGGAAGAGCGAGATGAGCTCGTTACCGGTGGATTCGTTCGGAGTGGGCGAGGGCGAAATTGTTGGATGTCCACCCTTAAGGACCACGGATGCAGTCGGCGGGAAACCGCCATTCCGAGCCGCGTCGAGAGACGTTACAGCGGAGGGCGCAGGATGAACACCCTTTTTATTATCCTCGGGGAGCCGTATATCCCGGAAATTTATGCGAAGCTACCCCGAGATTCGATCCAATCCGTCGTAAAGTCAGTCGGTCCCGCGGAACTCCGGGGTTTCCGTCCTCCTTCGGGGCCCCGGATCAAGTCGGAAGACGCTAACGGACGCGGTAAACCGGCGGACGCGTCTCGCGGAAAAAGCGCCGATTTTCTCGGATAGGTTCTAATCGATTAATTCGACGGGGATGGAGTTTAAGGGAGTTTAATGGGACAAGGGACGCGTTAAACCGACGGACGCTTCTCACGGAAAAAACGCCGATTTCCTTGGAAGCGGTCGACGATGGGTTCTAATCGTCGATTAATTCGGTGGGGGTGGAGTTTAAGGGAGTTTAAAAGGACAGCGGACGCGGCGCTTCTGGACCGGAAGAACCTAACGCGGGCAAATCCGTATTTTAATTAACGACGACGAGGACTCTTCGGCTGCTAACAAGAGTAATAAATTCTCGCGCTCCTCCTATTCAACATCCCTCTCTCTTATTCATCTCGAATGCACGTCGGGCGATCTCGCCCTACTGCCGGCGACGTCACGAGAGATCCCGCCCGGGCCTGGAAACCTAACCTATCCTTTACATCTGTGCCCAATTGAGTCGATTAATTTTAACCGAAAGTCCCCGGGTAAGTCGTTTCCGGATTCGACGCCATTTTCATTCCCGTAATGAGGAGACCTTGGACGTATTTTACAGCGCGATGGAATTACTTTTAGATTTCATTTTCTACAGGGATTCGGTTAGTTTCACGGTCGGCCGACTCGCGGCCGCTCTCATTCAACTTTGCCGGAAACATGGCGACGTTCGTGGAAACCCGTCTTCCCCTTTGGCGTACTTGCCGGAGGAAGTACGTCGACACCTGCCCTCGCCCTCGCGGAAACGAGAAAAGAGATCGGGAACTCGGCCTCGTCGTTCGGCTTAGCATACATATTTATTCCATTTCCCAGCCGCGGAATGCGGTTCGATTCATTCGAATTCAGTTCGACGCGACTCCGACGGAAAGTCCGGAAACGGTTCTTCTTCCTCTACTCGTCATGATCGCGGTCGAATTTAGACAAACGTCGGCTTCGAACGTTCCGTGCAATTTACACCAGAAGTCGGCATTTCGAGGCTCGATTAACGTCATTTGTAGAAATTGTGAAGATCACGGCAGAAATGTCGGAAAAAATACCACTCGATTCTGAAAACCGAAAACCAGAGGTTAAATAACCTTCGATGACGGTTAGGCAAAAAAGCAAAAAAATTACGTCAACGAGGTTACCGTCATGTTTGACCTCCGCGCGCGGTAGACTCTCCCATTGCGCAGTCTCCGGGACGGTATTCCTCTGCATCGGAATTTTAAATCGCGTCATCGTCAACGCCGAGCTGGGGACCCGTCTTTGCCCTCGTCTCGTCGACGCGTGCGACGTCGGTGTGAAACGAATTTATCCCCGACCAAAGGATACCGCCTGGGAATTTCATCCGGAACAAGGGACCCGCGTCGAACGCCCGACCTGCACTAATTTTTCCTGCGCTCGGAATTTCCGAAACCCCGAAGACACTACGAGGCAATTCGAGGGTTCCTTTGAATTTCCGAGTTGAAATCGTCGACTCTAAGTTTGGACGTGGTCCCGAGTTTACGCGGCGTAAAAGTTGGGAGAAAAATTAACCACCGCGCGCGGGGTAGTCGAGGCTACGGTGTTTTGGTCCACCCAGGTTGGAAGATGCTGGGAATTCAAAGGATCTGAAAAGACCTCCGGGATCTCGTTGGAAGTCTCGCCAGGAGTAAGAGAGCGCCTGGAGGACGCTCCACCCGTTTGTGTCCGGGTTTAGCCGTATTCCAAAGAGGCAGGGATCTCTTCGTAGGCAACGGGCGGCCGGGCTTCTGAATGGCCGCGAAAATCTGCGAGGGGAGAAATTGTTCCTCCCTTTCCCCCGTTTTGTTTCTTGTTTCCTGCTTTCTGCGTTTTCCTAGTTTTTTCATTTTTTTTTCATTTTTTCATTTTTTTTTTCATTTTTTTTTCTCCATCCAAAATCTGGCTAACGGGCGGAGCGCTTCGAGAGGAAACGAGAGGGCAACCCTTTCGCGTAATTTTCCCTGCGAGTGAAAAGAGTCTTTCCTCTCTTACTAGAAGACTAAGAGAGTAAATGGCCTCCTAGTTGTTTCGAATCGGCAAATTAACGCGACTAGGTTGTTGAAAAACCCGGCTGACCGTGCGGTGTAGAGCGGACCGTCATGAATGCGAGCAATTATTTTTCCGGCCGCCGTGCGCGCACACACGTGGCCGCATTAATCATCGAGTTATTTCCCAATTACGATGCCCCTTCTCTAATTTGGTTTCAATTATTCCCAAATTACACGGTATATTCGCCGTGGCGCGCCCCGGGCATAAATATCATGGGTTTTTAATCGACGATCCGCCTCTTCCGCGCGGAATCATGGAGTGGACATCACGGCGACCCCTTTCACGGTGAATCCCCGAAATGCAGTTCAGTCCTCGGCGAGTAAAGACGGTAATTACCCTCCGTTTCTAATTTTCATCCCCCACTGTCTTGCGAGTACCGTGCTCCCTCGGAAAACTATCGTTCACCTACCGATCGGTGGCAACGATATTTCCCTCCTTTTCCGCGATATATCTTTTATTGCCAATTAAGGGGCGTCGCGATCGAATCGATGGATTTCCGGATAATTACGCTAACGAAGCGCCCTTTGACACCCATAATCGATATGTTTCCATCCGTACGTCCAGGGGTGAACAACCGAGCCATTAAACGTTTCGAGTGTCATATCGAAACCCTATATACGGCGCTTCAATTTCCGGGGAGCGCGGGTAAAAAAACGTTCATTTCCCAGGTCTCGAAATTTTTCCGGAAAAATGAAACAAAAAAAAAAGAAGAAACGGTGTATGAGAGTAAGGCGTAAAAATGGAACAAGTATTGCTCCGCCTCTTGATTTGACTTTCTCGTTACGGTGTTCCGGGGAGGGGGGAAAATCAAGGGGCTTCATTTTTGCAAGCGGAAAACCCGAAAGCGCTTTAGCAGTTCGCCATCGAAGCTTTCTTTTGACCGAGCTTCACGGCAAGGAGGGTTGCAATTGCGCGAATCCCTTTGACCGTCCCGCGACGGCCGTTTCGGCGCGGAATTGCCAGCCCTTGATAGGGCGAACGGTTTTTGCGCGACCCCGGGAATTAGGGATGTCATAAATTCGCGATTGCCCCCGCCCCCCTTTACCGTGGGAATTATTCAGAGGTCCAATGTGCCAACTTTCTCGAACTTGAGCCGCGCGGATGCCCCCGCGGAATCGACTATCAAACGGAATGGGACATTAACAAGACCGAGGGGGAAGAAAGGACTCACGTCCCAGGGGATCCAAAAAAGTCCCGGATCTTCGGGCCGGGTCATTTACGGACACCTGCTCGCTGCTGGGAAATTAACCCTGTCCATATCGGTGCGTTACCTATCCCGGTTCCCCATATCCGTAACGAGGTACCAGACCATCCCGCGTGAACAAAGAGATCCCCCGCGAATCGGCGGGATTTTATTTTTTATCCAGGACCCGAGGGTGCGGCCAACCTTCCCCCGCGCGAAACTACCCGGCAGAGTTCATCCCGGGAGTTCTCGAATTACCATAATTCGACCAATCGTCCTCCGTCGGCCGGTGAATCGGAATATTATCAAGCGAGAGCGTTGGCCGCGGCCGGGCGGAATGGCGATGACGAGAGGCGCGGCCCTTTGGGCCGAGAGCTCGGTAAAACCCCGCTTTTAAATTCGCCCTTCCCCCCCGGGCCATATTAAAAGTCCCGGAAATCGAAAGCTACGGGGACGTTAATATACCTCGAATTTTCGCATTTACCCCCGCGGTGTTTCGCCACGGTGGATTAAAGTCCCGAGACTCGGGGACGAGTCGCAAAAAGCCCCGACCTTCCCCTCTTCCGGGTCGTTCCCGAAAACTGCGCGACCCCTCCGTGCTCGCGAGAAGTTGTCGGAAGAATCCTCGTAAATTTCCACGGTCTCCCTCCCTCTCTCACCCTCCACCCCGAAGAATTACGAATATTGGAGCGCTGGGTTGAGAACTTGGCGCGGCGGGACGTCGATTATTCCCAACAATTGAGAACGGCTCGGTAATACGGTGCTCGACGGGCGAACTTCATGTACCTCCGGTTAGGGGTGGGCCTCCTAGCCGGGGAGAGCATCGGCTCGACGCGTTATTATTAATTATTCACGGATTATTCCAACGATTTCCCGCCGGGGGGGCTAATGGACGCCCGGCGAGGGGTGAAGCTGACCGGGTCGGACGTCTCCTCGACGGGAAAAATACTTGGCAGGGCTACTACTTCTAATTGACCTAAAAACTCCGCGTCCCGCTATCGAGACTCGGTAGAGTCCCGCACCAAGTGCGGAGGCGCGCGAGGCCACCGGGTTTCTTTGCGACGAGCCGAAATTCGGACAAAGTGTCGGTTGAAATTTCTTTTTCTTTTTTTTTTCCCCCCTAGGTAAAGGAGGGTCTTCGCGGCTCGTCGAGGTATGCACGGGGAGGGCCCGAAAAACCGCGACTCGGGGAACTTAACCCGGGTATGAAAAGCCGCGGGGCTCGAAATATTAATATTTAGCATAATGCGCGGAGGGCGAGGTCGGGCCAAGTAGGGGGTTCTAATGGAAGCACGCGGCACGGGTACGCACTCTTTGCGTGCACCGGTTAACACGGGGGGCCCCGGGACAAAGGCGGGGAACTCAAAAGAGTTCGCACAGAGGGCGGGAAAGAGTAAACCCCGAGGAAGCCCGAGGTGGGCTCTTTCTCATCCTCGGGATATATATATTCAGGACTCCTCCGACAATCCCGCTAAGTAGGGCCGCCCGCGGCCGCCATTGTTCGATCCTTAAGGGCTTGAAAGCGATATCGCACTTCGTGTCCCCCCCCTTTAGAGGGTGAAGTCAATCGCGGAGCCTAAGCGGGATGTCTGGCATTGTCCGACGCCACCGTCGTCGGCCATCCGCGTCCCTTCCGGTGCCGAGCGGGAGGTGCGACCGGAACCCCGGAATCGCGCCCTGTGGAAACGTATCGATTACGGCAGGTCGAGAGTCTCTTCGTTATCATAATTATCCCGAGGAGCACTCCGAAGGAGATGCGCCCTCCTGGCGTCTCGACGCGACGAACCGGATCGCCCCTAAGACGACGAGAGATCGATGGATCGATCGATCGGGGCTCGCCTAGCCGGCCCTTGGGGGTAGAAGTATCATCGACTAATTATATCGAGCCATTCCCTCGGCGGAATTAGCCCGCTCTACTTCTCGGCGCCCTGGTAGCGCGATTAAGGGCGGCCGCCATTATCTCGATCGATAGAGCCGGAAGTGGGGCCGGAAGTTCGGGAAAAATGTGTCGAACCCGAAATGACTCGCGGTTAACCGGGTGGGGATGGAGTTCACCCTTCGGGGGGGAAAAAAAATGGCCCTCGATGTCGCGGGGTGAGATTTAACGCGTCTTTTTCGGATTTCCGGCCCCGCGGGGGTGTCGCGCCCCCGCATTGTCGGCCGGGGCGCGAGTAACGCGAGCATGGTCGGCGGGCACGCGGAAAGGGGACGCGGATTGGACGCGGACTCTCGAATTCCCGCTCGTTGGAGGAAGCACTCGGCCGAAAAGCCGACGAGTGCCGGCCTGGTTAATGGCGAGTGTTAACGATCCTGCAGGCTCTTGGAAAATGACCGTTCCAATTGGTTTGCATCCCTAGGGATTCGGTAGGTGGAACAACGGGACACCTGCACAACGGAGACCGCCGTTACCGCGGCCCCTTTTCGCCCCCGCGAATGGGCGCACCCTCGGCACCGGCGACCACCCTGTGGTAACTACTCGGCCCGACGAACCGCAATCTACATTCCGATGGCAAACTCTCGTTGCGCCCCGCGGAACGGCGGTAATCGCGCGATCGCGTATACTCCCTCGAGATCGAAAATTCGATCGGCCCCGATTTCGAGATTACGGCTCCACGAGGGGGGGAATTCCCCAGGTCGGCTCGTCTTCTACGACCACCGAATTAGGGACGACGGCGCGTTTTCGGGGTGTATCGATAACGCGAACGGTACCTAGACCCGTCGTCCTAATCCCAAGGCACTGGTCGCCCTTCGTATGGTAACTACTGGTTGCGAGCGGACCGCAATCTGCATTCGGTATTCCGAGGGCCGAGCGACGCGGCGCCCTGTGGACGCCATAGACGCCGTGGACCCGCTCGGACGTACACAGGGGAGTCTACGGTGGCACCGACCGGTGCACACGCAAGCCTGGATAAGTAACGGCCGGTGCATAGGGACTCGCACATGGACCCGCCGCGTAATCGCCGCGCGGAAGGGCCGCCATCGATCGGCGCCCTCGCCCCCCTGAATCGCGATTCAATGACGCCGACTGCCATCGCTCGGTTCCCACCCCCTACGGTCGAGGGATGCGGAAATTCGAGGCTGAGCCCCGCTCCCGGGAACGGCGTTTTCATTTTATTTTCCTTTTTTTTACGGGAGGGCGAATTCGGGACCGGCATTTTACAACGGAGGAGTGGAAATCGGCCCGTGACGGGATTCTCTTTCGAGCCGGGGAAAGGGTGCGGAAGGTCAGGGGCGAATTTTTAGCGACAGAGCGGAGGGGGCGGCGTGCATATACTTAGACGCCTCGAGGATTGCGCACGTGGGGTCGGACCTCCAAGGGGTTGTACGGCAATCGGCTGGCGAAAGGGGGAGAATCGATTGCTCCGCGTTGCCGCTTGAATTGCGATCGAGTCGAATTGAATGGCGACGAGTGGCCCACTCGAGTGCCCCGATCGCCGATCGAACGGACCCCCCGCGAGTCCGTTCCACCGAAATCGAAGTGGCCCCTCCTTAACCCTCTGGCTCGTTTCCCTCTCCCGGGTAACTCCCCAAGGTGGTGGAAATAAAAGGGGACGTCGATATAACCGATCGAGACGATCGACCGCTCTATACCCTTCGACCGGTTGTTCCCTTTCACAAGAGTATTTCCGAAAGGGAGGTAGGAGGGAACGGGATTCGACAATATAGGAAATTGTCGGTGTATCGTTATTGCGAACCGCGGCGGGATCGGTTAAGCCGGCTCTGCCGTCGCTTTGTCGGCCATATCGGCGAGATCAATCGATCGATCGATCGCTAATCGGATCGGCAGGGTGCTGGACTACTGACGGCGCCCTTGCCCTGCGTCGCCACGTCATCGGGATCGATAAGGGGCGATCGGGCTCCTTGTTTCGCGCACTCCTTGCGGAGGCCGGGGGGCAACCACCCCCCGGACGCACCGGTTACGTCGTCCTCGGTCCGGCGAGGCGCGGCCGCACCTGCCGCGGATCGAGTGCAATTCCAATATCTGATATCGCGTTTTAATTAACTTAGTTTCCCGGGCCGAGCCGCCGTGAACGGTTTCAGCCCCCGATCTCGCCAATTTCTCGCCGGGCAGGAGGGGAAAAAAAAAAAGACAAAAGAAAATTGCCCGTCCACCGGCGCCGTCTTCCGCCTCTTCGCCGGCCCTCCTATTCCCGTTCCCTGTTCCCCGCCCCCTGACTCCTGACCCCGGTCCTGTCTCCTGGAATATCCTCCGCCTCTAGGAATCGGTTTCCCCGGAAAAAAGAGGACCCCGGAGTGGCCGGCCGAGGCCGCTGCACACTTCGCACTTTCTTTAATTATGAATCCTCTCCCCGGCGCGATTCGGCCGCGGATTTCGCCCGGAATCCCTCGGCGCCTGTTAATCGAGTTGCCTCGCGACATCCGTCGGGCTCTCTTCCCGATTTTCTATTTTTTCTTTATCTATTGTATAAGTATTTTTTTTTTCTCTCTCTGTTTTTTTCTTCTTCCACGTGGAGTCGATGGAACGCTCGCAAAATTCTGCCGCAAAAATCCCGGGACGACGTTTTGTCCTCTTTTAGCCGTTCTCCCCGGGAAAGTGTTAATACGCGTCGCCGACACGGAAGGGAAAAGTTGAGGAGATTCGGCCCCATAAATAAAGTTCAAACGCGGGGTGTCCGAAACACCCCGCGCGGCTGTTCGCGTCAAGGAAGCTCTTCCGGGGCTTAATATCGGTACATTAAACCGGCTTCCCGGGCACTAGCAACGTCGTCTTAGAGAGCCCATAATTTATAACCGGCCCGAAGAATTATTCAGACGGGAGATGCGAAGGTTGCGCTAATTCGTCGAGTGGCGTTGGAGAAAAAAACAGAAAGGTGGGGCGGAGGGAAAATGAGAGAAATTCAGGGGAACGAAGCGAGGGCAGGATTTTTCCTGGATAAGGAGGGTCGTTTCGACGAGGCGGAGATTCGGGCGTTTTGACGAACCCTCTAAAGCTCTGATTAAATTCTGATAAAGGCGCCTGTTGTTGCTTGGCTTTATGCACCTGCGTCCATCTCAGAGTTTCCCGAGGAATCAGGGAAAAATCAGGGGGAATCTCGAGCTCTCGCGATCCGTTTCGATGTCGAGGAAAGTGAGAGAGGAATTGCCGCTTTCTACCTCCGTCCCCAGGTGGAAACCCTCGGGGAAAAAATTTAATGTCCATGACACTCTGAATATCGCATCCGTTCGATGCATACCTTTGCCTGGACGATGCGCGGATCGCATGGGAAATGCCGCCGAGGTGGGTCCGATTTATCGCGGCCGATCGAGGACTGCCTTGGAAAAGCGTCGCCACCTGGGAAAATGGCTTTCTCGGAGTCATCCAGGATAATCGCACGCGAAATGTCGAGGTGCGTCCGATTTATCGCCAACCAGGATTATCATATATGAAATGCCGTCGAGGTGCGTCCGATTTATCGCGGCCGATCGAGGACTGCCTTGGAAAAGCGTCGCCACCCGGGAAAATGGCTTTCCCGGAGTCATCCGGTATAATGGCGAAGGGAACGGGTAGTTAGATTCGTAAGGAGAGCCGAAAGAGGTGCAGATATCGAGGCGACAGGAGATAGGGACGACGTGCGAGCTCTACGCGGATGTTCCGCAGTCGGTCCGCGTATTCGAGATTAAGGAAACGCGCCTCCACGACAAGAAAGACATAGAGAGAGAGAGAGCACCCTCGTGCGTATCTCCGGTCGATGGATACTTATGGGAGTGCTTTTCGCGAGAAAGAACGACGATTAAAGCGACTCGTCGCTTTTTTGCGCGTCCACCCCGAAGTAAGCCTTCCCTAATGCTTCGATCGAGGGAGATTTAATCCGAGCTCGACCCTGACCTACCCCCGGGATCGTGCCACCCCAGTCCCGCGGATTATTACACGCACGCTGAAGGGCCGAGGGTCGTCTCCCCCCGTGGGAAAAGTTCCTCGAGAAAATCTGACACGCCCTCCGATTGTCTAGCTCGCGTCGAAACGACTTTTCCACCCCCGACCGGAGGACTTAATCCCGACCCACCCCGGGATTATTACGCGTGCCTGGACTCTCCGTTTCGAAGTCAAGCAGGAAACGCCGTTTCCCTCGTAAAAGTGTTTACGGTTCAAGGGGCGTAAATTCGGCGGAATTCACGAAGGCCAGGGGATCCGGAGGGTTTAATCCGCGCCCGGCCCTGACCTACCCCTAGGCGCGCCGCCTTGCGGCAGATCGTTACGCGTCATCCGGAGAGTGGGCGGCGATCTTCGATCGTCTCGTTAATCCGTGGAGGGTAATACCATCGGCGTCGGGGACGACTTAATCCGCGCGTCCTGGCGCTTCTGGGAGAAGCCTACCCCTCGGCTTGCGACGACTTAATCCCGCCCCGATCGCGACCTACCCTCGGCCATACCCGAGATTATTACACGTACTCGTAAGGGCGGGCAAGGATCCGGCATACCCAGCCGTACCCGGCGAATGACAAACGGATCCCAGAAACGAAGGAATTCCGAGTAGGAACACGCCGCCGCGCCGGGGGGAGAGCCCGGAATTATGGCCGATGAGAGAAATGCTCCCCCATAAATTCGCACCTCCCGGCTCGCTCGCGGGAGATCTAAGAATGTATTACGAGGGCGATCGGGTCGTGGTGGTCGTGGCGACGGCCGGGCTTGGGAGAGCGGGTTGGCTCGGGGCGCCGCCTGGTGGAGGGGGCGGTCGCCCCCGACGCAAGCGCCGCGCTCCCGCCGCGCCAGTCCGACTTCGGCGTCCCCCGGGGTGGCTTCGAGCGCGCGCCACCCTAAGGAGCCCGCACCGACCGCGCGAGGTCCGGGCCGCGATCCGCCGGCCCGGCCCGAGCCGACCGGGCACGAATAGGCCCTAGGCGACCCTCGCCCCACGGACGCCTGACCGCGAGTGACGCGAATGACTCGAGTCGGCCCTACTTAAGCCCCGGAATCGGCCCCGGTCGCCGAGTGGCCTCGGGCCCGCGACGCGAACCGCGCGCGCCACCTGCCGGGAGATTTACGGTAGGGCAACCTGTTAGGGAATCGCCTCCCCGACCTCGTGGCCTTACCTATCCCGCGGGATTCGGTCCGGAATTCTCCCGCCGGAGTAAAATTCGGGGAGAGGTCCCTCCTCTTCCTCGGTGGAGTCGGGACGCGAGGGAGCGATTTATGGACGGCTTCCTCTCGCCGGGAGGGGGACCGGGATGGGGAAAATCTGCCCCCCGTGGGAAGCGCGTCGAAGTGCCAGGACGAGGAACGAGGGCCGACGGGGGACGGGGGTGGAAATCGAGGATAGATACTCGATGGCGGATTTCGGGGACGAGGTGAGGCTTCGCCGACGGCGGGCTCTCCGCGGCGGATCGATCGTCGTAACTCATGCCGGACCGTGTCCTGCGTCTCCTTGATAAGAGGTCCTGGGAAAGGACGCGGAGGAGGGTCGTCGGAAAAAATCGAAAGGGTGGGACGGGGGGGGGGTCGCGGAAATCTTTGGGAAAGCCGGACTGGGGGAGGTTGAACGATTCGAGTTCGCCGAGGCTTCTCCGAGGGGTCGGCCAAAGCGAACTCGGTAGATCGATTCTCCTAATCCGGAAGGGCTAAGGGAAATCGCCGAATGGCTGGAGACCGGGGTAAGGGGAGCCTCGGGAAACCGGGGGAGAACTTAATATTCAAAGTTTTCTCATTTGAGCCTGGACGTTCGACGCGGCGCTTTAATTCCCGATAAATCTCGACTCTCGCGCCCTCGCGACCCGCGAAGGAGCCGAGCGAGGCTCGTCGAGACCCGGGAAAGGGAAACCCGGGAAGCCGATTCCCTGCAGGAGACCCTGGTCGGATTTTTATCGGCGCCGAGCAGCGCGCCCTGGGATGGATCGTCGTAATCCGCGATAACCAATGTCCCGCGGCCTCGTAATGGCCGGTCTTAAGGAGCCGAGACCAAAGGAAATCCCCCGGAGAGAAATGTGGAAAAATCCGGAAGAATCCCGCCGGCAGAAGCTAGACAAATTCGAGGGGGGGTGGAGTGCGCGTTCGAAGGCGCGCGTCCCCCTTCGAAACGGTGTCTCCGTCAACGTCAACCCCTACCGCTCGCGGGAAAGTTGGACGGATTGTCGGCAATTCCCGGTGAACCTCGCCCTCCGGCCTCTCCACGGCGAGGTCGCCGATCCTCCTGGGGGAGACTCGGAAAAATCGGGAATCGCGGTTTCCGGGGTACGGGTAAATGCGAAAGGTCCGGGGAGGTCCGAACAGAGTGAGCCAAAAGTCGGAGGAAAATTCTTGCGGACCCTGGGGAGCCCTAGGAAGGGCGAATAAAATCGATAGGACCCGGGAGACCGGAGGAACCTCCGACCGCTCGAAGGTTTCCGCGATTCGAGGCCGGATTCCGTCTACGTCGGTTCCGAATCGACTTTTCCGGCACGTCGCGCGCCTCTCGGCCCCCGCCGGGGGATTCGCAACGATTCCGGAACACCGGGAAAACGGGCGGAACACGGCCTCCGCGGGAAAGAACCTCGGAGGGACCCCTTCGCGGAGTCCCGACCGTCGTCTCGGCAATTCCGAGGGCTCCCTCTCGAGAGTCCGCGAGGAAATTCGAGACCCTCTCGGCGGACCTCTCGGAGTAACGCCTCCCTCCGCGAGAGGCGAGTCGGCGACCCGGAAGCGGATTAAATTGAAACCCCCCCCCCCTCCCTCCCTCGAAAAGGAAGAAAACCGACGGGGGACGGAATTCGAAAAACGAGAACGGGACAAAGGAGGGGGCGAGCTGGAAGTTGGGGGAAATTTTTTAATACCCCCGACGGTGACCGGCCACCGCGGGAAGCGGAAGATATTAAAAAGCCGCGGGAGGGGGGTGGGGGCGATTATTAATCGGCGCCCGGATTTGTTTTCCCTACGCGAAGGTCCCCTATTCCCGACCCCCGACCTCGGCTTGTCAAAGCGCCGTCAAAGGGAACGAGTTGAACATTTCCCGACTGGCGCGGTCCGCGCCGCGGGTTTTTCTCGCGCCCCATTTTCTTTTTTTTCTCTCTCTTTTTTTTTCCGTTTTATTTTTCCGAACCCCCTACGTCTCGTCGCGCGAATTCCGCCGATTGGCCCGCGCGATCAGCCGACGAGTTTCCAGAGAGAGGCGCGAATCGACGGAGAGAACCGCTGCGGACGGGGAACCGGATGCGGGGGTGGAAACTCGATTAGCGGAATTCCGGGGCGATCGATCGCCCAGGTGTGCCGGTTTCGCCGCGACGCACTGTTTACCCCGGAATTAGGGGGCGGAAGGGAAAAAATTCGGGTCGCGCTCTTCTCGTCACCTCCGAGAGGAGATCGGGGAAATCGGTAGAAATTCCAAGATCGTAAAAATCTCGCGGCGGCGAAGTCGTCGGGGATTCCGTCGGGCCCCGGATTCGGCGGTTCCAAGGAAGAGACTCTGCTCGAGTATTCCCGGGCGTTTCATTACCCGCGGCAGCCCGAGGGATAGCGGGAGTCAAAAGGAGCTTAAAAATATTCCCCGGGGTGCAATTAGCGCATCCGGGGTTGGGGGGGAATCGGCAGGGATTTACCGGCCATTGGATTCCGACGTTGCGGTTCCATTGAAATCGGGAGTGCGGTCCCGGGGCGAAGGAACGACGCGAGTCGCGGCCACGAGAGGGATCCCCCAGGGCGATCGAAAGACCGCGGAGGGCTCGACGTTGAATTCTCTTATCGGGGGGGGGGAATAAACTGTGCAAAGGACGCGGAATTTCCATCCGGGAAAGCCATCCCGACAATGGGACGAATTCTCGTCGAACGGCGTTTGATCGTCGCCCGCTTTTGATTTTTATCCGCGAAATGAAACGGACGGTACGGGGCACAATTAGCGGGCTCTCGAGTTCCCGGCACGGGGGGCGATCGAGTTTTCCGGGAGGAGGAAAATCGAGGGGGAGCTCCCCCGTCGGATTGAAACCCGAGTCGAAAGATAGAACTTCTCGGGCGTAATAACGGAGCGAGCTGCCTCGTCGAATGGGTTTTTTACGGATGAAACATTCCGGCTGGATATTGCGGGGGCCCGAATTTCCCTCCGCGTTTGACACCTCCCGAGACGAGAGGAAACGCCTTCCCGGGCCGTCTCGTTATTTCGAGAAAATCAAAGGAGGGGGAGGGGCGCTGCTAGTCATTTCCCGAGCGAGCGAAGGAGAGGAGGAGACGTCTTCGGGCCGGGACATTGACAGTCGGGGAAAATGAAATGGAGGGCTTAACGGACAGTTTTCCTCAGACGTTGTTCCCGGAAACGGGAGGAGAACTCCAGGAAAGCCCGACGGAGTTCCGTCAGAGGGCGGGCCCGACGTCGACGCCGGATTTCGACCTCAAATCCGACGATCGAAAGCCTAAACCGTAATAACGCGGCGATTTGCCCGGCTGAAAAGCCTTTCCCGCGGGAAACACTCCGCCGGGATATTGCGCTTCGGCGGGGATTTTTCCTTTGCGCTCTCGATACTACCCCCTCCCCCGAAAGGAGGACCCGATTTCCCAGCACGTTCCATCGCGGAGGATTGCCGGGTTTCCCTTGGAAAATCAATCGGAGGATCATCCGATTCCCGGTCCAAAAGCGAACGGGTGGAGGAGAGGATTAATCGGGAGTGCACCGCGGGGGTGGAGGCCCGAGGGGGCGAAAGAATTTTCGAAAATTGATGCGTCCGCCCAATTTCCAGCTACTTTCCCCGGAGGACGGTCGGACACTTTCCGGGATGAAAAAGAAAGCCGGGGCATTGTGCCCGGCAAGATGGCGCGCCGCCGCCGGTTCCGCTCGCGGGGGAATCGGCGGAGTTTCATCGGCGATTGCGCCCGACCGTTACCGTTCGATTGAAATCCCGAATCGAGGTAACGGCGTGACCGGCGTAGTGGATGGGGCTTTTACCGATGGAACGTTCCGCCGGGAAATTATAGAGGGTTAAATTTTCCCCGCGTTCGGCTTTCAGGATGGGGAGGGGCGGCGAGGCGGAGGGCCCCCCCCCCGCAGCGTTTTAATTTTATCATTCAATTAGAGGGGAGTCGGCGCACCTGTCTCTCTCGGAAATAAGGGACGCTTAACGGGGAATTAAAACGCCGGAGTGCGTTTTAAAGAGCCTCGACCCCTCCGCCGCGGAAACGGCTCCGGAAAACGCTCGATTAACGAGCCGCGCGAAATAACCGCCTTTCTCGTCCTGCGTTCTCGCCGCCCCGTCACCGACCGGAAGACGCACGAGGGAGATAACTCGGTAAAGGGGTCCGAGGGATGCGCCGCTGTTCCGGCGCGGTTTCGCCGCTCGGAAGATCCCGCGACGCTTGAACTTCGGTGACCGGAAAAGACGTCGTTTCCGGCGTCTGCGTGCATTAACGAGTACACGCGAGGCGGAGTACGAACGTTTCTTACGGGAGGTGGAAAGTGCGGCGAGTTTTCTCTACGGTCGCGCGAGTTCCACCTGAGAATCTCTCTGAAAGGGTGATTCGATCCGTGGGAGTTAAGGACCCGGACCCGGTTTGAGGGGCGGTGAATTAAAGCCCCGCGAAAGGGGGATTTAATTCCCACGGTACGACCTTTCGGTGTTCTCAGTTTTATCGCGGGATCGTGATGCGGAATCGCGGCCGCTTTATACCCCGGACTTTCATCTCCGCCTTGAATTGACTCGCCGATGTGCCACGGATTTACCTGAGGAAGAGGACAGCCACCCTGCGAGCTTCGCGGGAAAATACAACGAGCAGGTGAGAGAGCACGAATCCAAGGATTCTCCGCCCCGTTACGGCGGAATTTCGCGACGGCCGATTTCACCCGATAATGCGGAACGCGTCTCTCCCTCTCTCTCTCCCTGGAAAATCGGAAGTAAAGTCCGCCGCGTCTCGCCGACCCTGCGGCACGCACGCGTTTTTTTTTTTTTTCAACTCCTTCCGGTTATTACACGCATTACCGTCGGCTCGGGGAAAGTGGATAATGGGTATTTTCTAATTGGACCGTACACCATGTCGCGGCATTGAAACCAACCCGAGTCGGACTCGAAAATCCCGGAGCCGGGATTTCGATCCAATTTATCCGCCTTTAACGATAATTCGAGTTATCCCTTGTTTATGGCACGAAGTTCTAATTGCTGTTAAGCGCTCTCGAATGTCGCGACGGTTTATTAAAATTGGCCGGGAACGTTTTCCCGGGTGGAATACGCCATTATGAATCGGACGTCGCGGGATTTTTGTGAATCGCGGAATTAAGGCATGTATATGAAACGTGAAAATATTTATAAAATTTTTCTTCAAACTGGATGCACCGAACCGATGGGAACTTCAGCATGTGATTATGGAGGAAAGCTTATGAAATTTTATTTTTCATAAAAAATATTTGTGTTTATCGCAGACTAGAAACCAAGATTACAAATTTTTTTTAATATGAAATTTCACGAGCACCACGTTCTTCCTTAGGGCCTCTATAATCACTTGTTGAAATTTCAATCCAGTTTGGAGAAAAGTTTTATAAATATTTTGGCGATTTATATATGTATGTAGGATGACCCTTTCATGTCACCTTAAGTAAGGGCCCGCGATCGAGGAGAGGGATCCATAAATTCGGGCAATCGCGTAACGAGATCCCAGGTGTACAGGTGTCTCGGCAGTCGAACGGCACCGGAACAATCGGCTAATCATCGATTGTACCCGATGAGAGTCGATGGTCGGGATTGGCACGATATTTTGCGAATTCCTAGCTAAAACCTCGACCGAAAGCGTCGGACAAAGCCACTTCGGCGGCTTTGTTACTAAGCCAATTACGTCAATCGATCAATCTAGTCACGTCCAAGCACGAACCAATGGCTCGGCGATACATCGATTCCGTTATCAAACCAAATCGGACGCGCATTTTCAGACCAAACGCCCGCTGGAGTCCTTTCGAGCACCCACTCGAAATTACTATTTTCTTCTTTTTTTTTTATCACGCGTTTTCTGGAATAACAAGTGAAGGTATTCGGACCTCGGGGTGAAATCGTTGTGGGAGCACGTTTCGAAACCGATTTTTTGAAAATGTTCCCCCGGACCGATTAGGGGCGACCCGGGGTGGTAAATTTCTCTGGGGGTCGCATCTCCGAGCGAGGAAATTCGGAAATATCGTGTCCCCGAAAATTCGCATTTCCAAGTGAGGCAGGAATCCCGAGGAGCAAACACTCATAAAACAGTCAGGGATGATACATGTGGGAATTCGGAACGAATCGGCGCAGCCAATGTCGCTCGGAAATGCGTCTTCGATCGTAAAGATATTTCGCTCATAAATATCACGTTGAGTAGGGTCGATTTATTTCTTTTTTTTTTTTTTTTACGACTTTCTACGGTGCACTGGAGTAATCGTCGGGCCGCAAGAAAAGATTTCCCGAGTGATATCCCTTAATAAAGCGTACCCCCAGGTCGAAATCCTTATTCGAGACGCGAGGTCGATCGTTAACGAATTTTTTCTTTTTTTTTTCTTTCACATTTTCTATTAATCATTAACCCCCGGGGTAATATACTTCCGAAGTAATACCACCCTCCAGGTTATCGGGAAATAATCCCCGAATAAGGTTCTTTGAAGCGAAACGCATTCGCGAATGGCCGCCTCCTCGAGCGATCAATGCCGAAATTAGTCGGCCTGGAAAGCATTCAGGATTTCGTTTGTTCCGGTAAATATGACTTTTATTATTCTGCCAACAATATGGAATTACGGCTTAACCGAGCGAGGGGTCCCTCGACCGATCCTCGAGGTATCGTGGCGACAAAGGCAACAAACGCGAGAAAAACGAGAATAACGAGGAAAACCAGAAAAACGACCTACCTACAAAAGCGACCGATCCCGTCCCGGAGGATTCAACGCGTTTTCCGGTTTCCCATCGACCGATACCCGGACACCGGAAAGCCCGCTAAGAAGCGTCGGGAAAAACGTCGCAGTCGGCGCGGTGCGGAAAACTTGGACGCGAAATCCAACCCGGGGGGAGGAAAAATCAATGCGCCAGAGAGAGATCGCAGGGGGGGCCGCACTATAAATTCTAATTTTCCATCGGGGACTGTCTCGTCGAGCGGTCGAGGAATCGATTTCACAGCTCGCGTTTCCGGCGCGGCGAGAGCTCCTACGGTTAACTGGAGCTCGCGGGTCGTCCCTCCCCTCGATCGTTCCAAAGCATCCCCGTAAAGCGTCGAAAAAGACCGGCCGTTTGGGTATATTCCGCGGGGGGTAGAGTTTGAGGAACGGCGCGTCCGGATGCGGGATTTTCGGGGCGGCAATCCGCGCGAGAAGCTGCGGATCGTCGCTGGCCGGTAATTGTCGGGGACGGCTGCACCGTCGAAAATCCCTCCCGGCTTATATCGGAAACGTCGAAAAACAATCCGGGGGATGGCTCCCCCGATCCAGATCCGAAAGCGCGACCCTTCCGCGGCGGAATCGCCGCGCCACTGGCGAGACCGCTCGCGTCGGCCCCGGAACAATCGGCCAGGACGAACGGTCCCCCGAAATATCTCCGATATTCCTATCGATATTCCGCCTACTCGCTCGTCTTTACAATGGCCAAGGGTGGAGGGAACCATTCATCACCGGGCTCCTTTCCGCAGCCCTGAGGCCGTCAATCCGCGCCGTCGTCGCCGCTGTCGGCCCGATTACCCGGCCCGAATCGCGATAACCGAAATCATAGCTATTCCGGGCGGAAATATCTCCGCATCGCGGAAAATCCCGAGTGCCGGCTCGTTACGGTCGCACCTGAACCACCCCTAATAAGGACCTAATCAGGTACATCCTCACCTGGTACCATCGACCCCGGGAATTTTTTGAACCCGTGATTCCGGTCGGTAAATGATCGCAGGATGTTCAATGACACTGTGCACTCGAAATCGGGAAACTCGGTAGAGTTCCGCGCCAAATACACCCTTTCGCGCGTTTCATTTTTTTTCCCACGGCGGTCCAGGGTGGTATCAAGAACTCGGAGCTTTTCCGGGGCATAGGCTGTTTCCTCGTGGAATAAATCAGGAGAGGGGGAAGGAAAAAGTCCATTCCCTCATCCAGGGGCATGTTGGGGAAAAGAGGAACGTAAACGAACATGCTGCTACGGGCGCGTAATCAAAGGCAGCCCAAGTTCCGTCGGGATTCTAATCAAAATTTCACTATCCACCAACGAGTGCTGCGTGAGATGGTATTTTTATCAGTGCACTTATCTGTACCTCGTGGGTACGTCACGGATACGTGACGGACACGGAACGGACGCGTTCGGATCGGCCTTAACGCCTCGTCCTCCACCGGGTCACGGGGGATGGTGTACACCCTGGTAACCGGACGTATCTCCGTGGTCTGCCATTTCAATTTAGCCAGGGCAAACGTAACTTATGCAAACCCTAATTCCAAAGTAAACCCCCTCCGGCTCCTTGTTTCCTCTTTTTAGGGCCGGCCCGGTAAAACACGAGCGCCGGTGTGCCCGGTGTTTTCATAAAGATCACAATAAGCTCGGGCAAAGGGAGCGAGCCTCGTGGAAATTGCTGAAGTGCCGGAAACCAGAGGGAAATAGAGACCGAGAGAGGGAGGGAATCCGGGATGCATGCGAGGACCAGATACGTGCATGCCAACGACGTGTATACATATTAAAAGACACGGCAGAGTGAGCGGCCCGGAAGTATCGCGAGCGAGATACGAGAGAATTTATAGGGTGAAAACCGAGAGATAAGGAAGAAACGGCGAAACGGCACCCGAAAGCGAGAACCCGCGGATGGATCTTCGAGCTCCCCCCCAGTTCCTCGGACTCGAGTTCGGGATTAAATCGAAGCGGGGAAATTTCCCGGAATCGCCGAGTTTCCCGCTAACTCCGATGTCACGGGTCGCCGATAAAAGGGGGAAGAAGAAGAAGAAAAAAAAATAATCGGAAATACGGGGGAGAGAAAAAAAGAAATCGGGAGAGCGGGGAAAGTGGAGCGACCCAGTCGTCACGTCGAGGAGGTGGAGGAGAGGTTCTCGGTTTTTTCGCCACCCCCGGGGGGGGGAGGGGGGAGGTAAACTTTTCGTTAAAAAGTTCCGAGGATCGAAGACCGCTGGGCAGGGCCGAGGCCCGGAAGGGTAGTTTGAGTTTTTCACTACGTTAACGATGCGCCGTAGAATGTTGAAGCTCCGCGGTACTCGGATCTCTGTAATCTCTTCCCAGCTCGCGGAATTCCTCCGGAGGGGGTCGGGAAAATCAGGGGGCGGATCGAGGATGGGAAATACTAGGGGGGAAAACCCGTCGGGGTGGCGGGGGTCGCGGGATCCTTGATAAACTAACGGAGGGGAGAATTAAAGGAGGCGCGGAACGAGGGGGTGGTTTCGACGTCTCCCGGCACAAAGGAACGTCGGGACGTCGAGGGAGAGGACGCGGCAGCAACCCCGGGTTTATCGGCGACGTAAGGGCGTGTCGGTGCAGCAGCCAGAGGTCCCCGCTGCACTCCCTGATCCTTTAATCCGAGTCCTTGCCACCCCGGCCCAGGGAAATCTGTTTTCTCGTTTCCCCCCCCCATCTCGATTTCTCGCGCGAGCTTCATTATTTTCAATTTCCCCGCGACCGACTTTTTCCCCCGACTCGTTGGCTTATCATCGTCCGCTCCTCCTCCGGTGGCCGCGATCGATGCTTATCAAGAGGGGCCGCCGATATAGCCGCGACTAATGCCGACCTCGCGTCGGAGATAATTTCTCAAAATTTCTCCCCCCCCCCCCCAAAGCCGCGCACAAGGGGCGATCGAACCCCACGGCGAAGGCGTCGCATCCATCATCCCCGGGAAGATGTATCACGGGGTGGGGGGTCATTAATAAAGCAAACCTCGAAACGGCTCGTCCGGTTTGCACGTACGCGAGCATGCGGAAGCGACCGGTGTTGATTCAATCTGCGGCCAGGTCCGTGACTGGCCGCTTTGAGGGTAAACATAAATCGCTTTGTTTGCCGACTGAGGGGGAGGAGGGAGACTCTGCGCGGAAGGGGCTTATTAGAATAATTTCCGGGGGTTACCAGTAATTTGCGATATCCCGGGTCCGACTCGGTGCGGCCCTTCCGATGGGCCTTTCTGGGGGTACATCCCGCCGGAAGTCTGGATGGGCTTCGCCCCCTCCTTCTCCCCCTTCGAAAAAGTGCCGTCGACGACCCTATTTTTCTCTTTTTTAATCAAAATATGTACCTTTTGCGGGTTACTGAGTTACTGCATATGACGCTGTCCCCTCAGCCCCCAGTAACCGCGGTCGCGTGCAGTTATATCACGGTGTATAGCCGGTGCCCGGCTGGCGAGAAAAAGAGAAGAAAAGAGGGGAAAAGAGGAAACCAGGAAGACGCGCGACCACCTACGGGGGTGGGCGCGTTGCATTTTTCACCCTTAGGGCTTTATGAAACCGAAAAAAGGCCGGTTTCCGCACGAGATTTTTCAATATTCCCCGGAACGTCGTCGTCGATTATTCGAGATCACCGAGGCGTGGCTTCGTGCGGATAAAGTGGCTCTCTCGGGAGGGGGGGTATAAAAAATAAACGGAGAAAAAACGAGAATGTCCGACCATTCAAAAGCCGATGGAGATGCAGAGACGCGGGTTTTTGCCACTTCTGCCGTTGTTTATTTATTTATTTTATTCGACCGTTTTATTCCGATTCCTTCTTTTTCCACCAGCGCGGTTCGCCGTTGCAATTTGTTCCCGCCATTCGATATTTCAGATGACCGGATTCCTCGGAAAATCACGATTTCACTTGATCCGGCCCTCGGATAACCGATCCTTTTTGGAGAAAAAAAAAAAAATCGTCCAATTTTCCGCTGCTCCCGGCCTCTCGGGAAAATATTTAAAAGAGAGAATATGGCCCCCCTCTGCCCATCGGTAACAGTTCGTGTCGAATTTTTGTTGCCAAATTCCTGGATGGCCACCTGACGTCGCCTGATAAAAATTGTTAAATAATTTCGAGAGCGAGTTTCGCTATTTTTGCGATTTTTGGGGGCGACGCGTTGACCGCGGAGAGGACGAGGAAAGCGAGGAGGAGAAGGAAAGCACGAGGCGCCTCCACCTAATGTTTATCTAACCGTGGCGATTTATCATTGACTCCGGACGGCGGTGGGTCGCGCCGATTCCTCGTAGGATTTCGAGAGGGGAAAATGGATGCGGCGAGAATTCCCGCGAACGCGATAAGGGATGGAGCGAGAGAGATATACATACATATGTACATGTATACATAGACCGGGGGTCCGCATACATTTCCGGGACACCCCCGAAACCATTCCGTGACGGATTCTCCGCGGGGTCGTCATATAAATTCGATCATTACCCCTCGCGGTCTCCCGGGACAGGGGGGTCACGCGGTGATTCCGGGCCGGTTCCGCGGCCATGTCGCGGAAATTCCCCGCCCGCGTACCTACGTAAATCTTGAGAACTCATTGGGCAGAGGGAGTCGCGGATGGCGCCCGGTTTTCCTCTCCTTCGGGGGAAAAAGCTCTTCCTCGAGGCTCTGGCGGGCAAAGGAGTCCGGAAGAGATGGAACAGAGGGAGAGGAAAATCCGAGAGGGAGAAAATCCCAAACGTGGAATTTCAAATCGAGTCCCGCGTTTCCCGAGGGACTTTTCCCGAATTGCGGGGCGCCGATTTCGGAAATTAGGAGCGACACGCTCGTGCGGACCGATCCGGATCCGGCCAAGTATCTGGAAATTGCGAAAGCGGTCGTCCACGTGGTCCGAGGGTCGACCGCCGGTCGTGGTGGAGGCGCGTTTCGCGTGCCGATCGCGGCCGCAGGACCCGTCGTTCCCGGGAATCATGTAATTTGGGGAAAGTGCATCGGGCCGGGTCGGGAGACCGATGACGAGAGGATCCGCAGTCGCGGCAGCCGGCAGTTTGGAAAATTGCATGCGCCGGCGAGCCGAGCTCCCTCGCGTGGGTAACGGGCCATTTGTTTTTCATTGTCCCTCCCTCCCGGGCCGCGTCGCGTCTCGCTTTTCGGTCCAATTCGTCCGACGAGCCGCCACGTTTTCCGGCTTATCCGGCCCGCCGGGCTGAACGGGCCTCGCGACAAAAGTTGCCGGGTCCGGGGACCGGGTGCAGCGACTCCGCGCCTCCCAAGGTGGCCGCGACTCTAGCTCCCGACGTGCCTCGATTCCCTCCGCCCTCGACTCGGCCATGAATATTTTATAGCGATATACCCGGCCCGCGACTCGAATCCCTCGATTCCCCGGGTATTTCAAAGAGGGGGAGCGGGGCGCTTCCTGGGGGGCTCCTTTGTTGGACGGTCTCTCCTCATAGGAGGACGGAGAGGCGGAATTCGGAGGGACTTTGAATCGAGTCTTCTTAACTCGGGGATGTTCCGGCCACCGGGTGGACGATGGGCCCTCGGACGACTCCCCTTCCTCGGATTAATCCGCCGCTCGGGGATAACTGCGGAAACGTCGCGGCGCCGCCGGAAACACGGTCCGCCTCGATGGGAAGGTGCGGCTCCGCGATCGAATGTCGAGAAGACACCGAACGCCCGACCGAATTGGAATTGATTTCCATAAAATGATGGGATGCCCCGCAAAGACCCGGGATGTACCCGTAGACGCGGCCGAACCGCAAGCCGGCCGCGCGCTCGCCGAAATTAAAGAGAGACCCCGTTGCCCCCCGGCCGCCACCCCGGATGGGGTTTCCGGCCCCGGGGTGCCAGATATCGCAAAACGGCTCCAATAAAACTTGTTCCATGGGTCGTTGGCTGCAACTTTTGTCGGGACAATTTTCCCGAATTCCCGACGCACGAGCGCGTGGACGACCTCGGATCTTCTTCTATCTCCGGTGGCGGAGGCGGGATCGAGTCGACATGCGTCGACGGGGAGGCGGCCAGGCATTCGCAATTTTCCCTGATATCCGGGGCTCATATTGTAAAACTCTCGACGGACGGTTCCAATATCGGCGCTCCTCTCGAGGGGCGACCCTGATTGCAAGGCGAGGTGTCCGCTCGGTCTTGTTCCACTCGGCTCCATCCGGTCCCGTTCCGTCCCGGCCGCGCCGAGTCCCGGTCGACCCGGAGCTCCTCCACGTAAACGACGCGATCGATCGGAATAAAGTGGTACACGGTGGGTCAAGAAACGCCGTTATTGGAGCCCCGAGTATCCGGATAAACATCCCCCTCGACCAAATACCCGCGTTTGAGGCGATTGGAAACCGTGGACGCCATTTTTACACGTTTCCCGAGACACCGGAACTTACACCGAGAGAAAAAAAGAAATTGGTCCACTCAATGAAATTCTCATATTTCAAAAAAATCCTGCGATCGAATACGGCCAAAGAAATGCCAGATCGAGCAGAGAAAATTAAATCAACGGTATAATCATTCTTCTTGGCAAAATAATTGTTTCTTGCAATTGTGTGCGCTTCAGGCGACTATATATGTATATATAATTTTTTGTCAAATAATTTTTTTCCTCAGTGTACGATGCTCATCGTGGCCCTCCTCGGTTCCCATAAAGTGGACGTCGAAGCTCTGCCTTGGGATAAAAAGAAAAATACCCCCGGAAGGCCACGGGTTAGACTACCTCGGTTATTCCTTCCGGTGTCCGGTCTAACTCGAGCGGCCGTGCCGGTGCAAGAGAAATTTCGGAATACGTTTCGAAGTTCCGACCCGGCGAGATCACTCCACCCGATTCCCGACAACGGGTCCGCTTAGAAGTTCCCAAGTAATGCACTTTAATGAATAAAGATCGGGGAGTTTGGCCGGCAAAGAGGAGGCGGCCGGCTTTTCTCGCCTCCGTAGACGGAAAAGTTTCCGCGAGCGCCCGAGACGTCGCGACCCTTCCGCCCGGAAAAAAGCGGGGACGGAGGACGAAGGATTCGCCCCCCTCCGTGGAAATGGCCAATAATGGGAATTCGGAAAAATAGGGAATTTTTGAAACCCTCCCTCGAGTTTCTTTCTCTCTCTCTCCGCGTCGTTGACAAGCCGGATTTCCGCGCCAAATTCGTTTCGGTCGCCCCGGACGACTCGGGCAAAAATGTCCCCGGCCGTTCCTTATCCTTTGCGGGGGGAGGCTCTAATTGAAGGTAATCGCTCCCCCAATTACTGGCGAGTGCATCGCACTTAAAGATCTTCGGATACGAGGGCTCCGCCAAGTGGAGCGAACCTCGCGTAAATTTCCCGTCAAATGGACCAGACCGCGAATCCCGTCCAGGGGGAGGGTCGAATGAAAATCCCCGAGGACCTTTCCCGTACCGACGCTAAATCCAGAGGCAATTACTAATTTCGTTCCTCTTCTAAACATGCCCGGGCAGGCTGTTGCCTTATTTCGCGAACGGGGTCGGCCAGAAATTACATAACATAATTTTGCCCAACAATTTTCGGGCAATTTCGGTGTCGCCCCTCCGGACCTACGTTACCACGAGCTTCCTTGCCCATTTTGAGCAGTCCTCCCTTTCCTCGGCCATTAGCCCTTCCCGGTATTTTTAATTGGCAGCAAAGTCTCCGGAATGAGGAAACGCATCGAAAGGGAGGTTCCAAATATTTCCCGCGGAATGGGGTAAGACTTTGTAGCGTGTACAAAATATATACAGCAATCAGGGAAAATAATGAAATTATGATATGATACTTGGTTACCTTTGTTAAGGTATGTCACCCCCGACTTACGCGTCGTGTCATTATTTTTATTTTAATTTTTTTAACCGTCAAGATTTAAAGTCTCTTGCGTCGATTTGCAGGAATTTCCGTCTATTCCCCAGGCCAAAAGTGTGTAATTAACGGGCAACCTCGATGCGGCAAGTTTCATCCCTCAAAGGGACGAGGTACCGATAGAGGGGCTTAATCGGGGGACGGCTCGACTGTGTGATAAATGTCGAAAAGAGGAGATAGGGGAACGGTATCGGGCCTGGTTAGTGGCTGTGGACCGAGGGTTGATTTATCGAAAATTAATATGCCGCGCCCCGATAAGGGAGCATATATTCTCGCCCTTAGGCGCCGAGAGGAAATTAACACTTCAAGGGTCTCGTCAGGGGCTAGAAACGCGTCCGCGTTATTTTCTACCCCTCAATCCCGGCGCGGCGTAACGAATGGCCGGGAATGGAGCCGAGAGTAAATTCCACCCCTGTGGGAGATACACATAGAAAAAGAGAGAGAGAAGAACGCATTAAATTCCGCCTGGGTATAAAGGTTCCGACAAAGAGAGACGCGGCCTCGAAAGGTATTTGGCGAAGAGTTCCCCAGGCGCGCCTTGATTCGCGAAAGGGAGGAAAGGTGGAGCGATAGGAAAAGTGGAGGAAAATGACGAAAGAGAGGGAGAGTAAATGGGCGAATTGCGGACTCGCGCGGGAAAAGACGAGGGAAAGGAAAAAGTCGGTGAATTTCCCGACTTGGCTAACGGGGAAGAAAAGTCATTAAAAATCAACCCGGAGGGGAAGCACGGGAGAGAAACGGCGGTATTCGAGACATATGCATGCCATTAAAGTTACCATGGGGGAGAAAGAGAGAAATTCAACGTCTTCCTTCTGGGTCCGTAACGTCCAGGAGATTTAACGACTGTGCAGAAGTGGGAAAGAAGGCGAAGAAAGGGGAATAAGTAAAGAAGGAAGACGAGAGCGGGCGGGTCGCTCGCGAAGGGCCTCGGAGCTGGATATAGATCACGGCGTTTTGTGTTACCCTTACCGGCTCTTTTTTGGAGTTATTCCTGGGGGCGGCCTCGTTTTATTAATTTCAATTGAAATAAAGTTCAGCCGAGGTCTTATTCCCTCTCACCTAGTTCGCGGAGCGCGTTTAACCTCACCCCCGGAGATCCACCCCCAGCCGGCACGGAGCGGCATGCAAATTTCGAGACTCTTAAAATAGATCCGATTTCGACGTCGCCCGGATTCCGCATGCAGTCGGGCTTACGTTTTCCGACGAGGAAGGGGAGGTCCGCCGGATTTTCGGCGACCTGGGGGTTGAAGGACCGAAAATCGAGGGCCAAGGGTGCGGAAAAACAAGGCCTTCCTTATCGAGGGCCCGAGGCCGCCCTCGCGGCTGCGGAAAACGGCGGATGCGCGATAAGGGAGGACACCGCTCGGAGGGTTTAGAGGGCCGTTTGCAATAAGGCGATCGCGTTTAAGGAGGTCGGCCGCACGTAATAACCGCCGGGGGGGGGGTTGAAAGGGGGAGGGGACGGTCAGCCGGGGGTCGCGTGGGGCATTCGACCCCCTCCCCGTTAACTTATGAGAAAGTTTCCGGATTGCCGCGTCCCGGGACCTTCCTCCAAGATATTAAGCTTGCCCCCGACCTTTCCCCCGGCGGGGTGCTGATCCCCCTTCGATGTGTGTCTCGGGGCTGCTACGTGTTCGCCATTTCAACCCCCGAGGAACGACCCGGAAGCGGAGCGGGAAATCTCATCGGAAAAGGGGGCCGACGTTTCCGCCGAGTTTTCCGCGCGGATTTATCCCGCCCTCCCCCTCCCCTCGATTGTCCGAGGACGGCCCGAGCATTCCGAGCACCCCGCCGGGGTTTTGGCGGATTTTTTTTCCCCGGGGTAGCCGATAACCGGGCCCGGGTCCCCTCGCGGAAACGCGGAGGATCCTTCGGGTTTCTAGTGAAATCTCGCCCCTTTGCCTCCTCCCCTAGGGACGACCGAAACGCGTGGCTAAGAGACCTCGAACTGACGAGACTTTTTCCCCGTTGGCTGGTTCCAGGACCTACTATGGAAGAGTAAGGATGATCGACGCGAAGCTGTGCCAGATAGTCCTGGTGCTGGTCGGCGGGACGCATTTCCTGCGTGCGGATCCCTCGGCCTCCCCCACCGCCAGAGGTGCCGGTAAGTTCGCAATCTTGACCAAAGTTATCCGAGTGGACCGAGAGCTGCCGAGCCGCGGAACTGCATATAAACTGTGCGGAAACTACAGAAATTCCCCGCTTCCGCCCTAAATACCGGGGGTGGTCGCGATCCGGACCAGTGCGCCCATCTTGCGGATCCTCGAGTATCCACCCCTCGTCGAATTTCCGGGAGACTCGCGCGCGCCGCGGATCATCCTCCAGGATTTCCTCGAAGAAATTTCTCCGGCACGACTGACTCCCGGAAGGGAAAGACGTGGGCCGCGGAATTAATTCGCGAGGGCCCACACGGCTTACCGAGGACACCCCCGGGGGGCTATTTCGGCGATAAATTCCCCGACAAGTAAGCCGCCCTTAAGCCCTGTTTAGCTAAACCGTAAACCGGCTAAAGTTACCGGGGTTCGGTCGGAGCTAATCTCGGCCCTTAACCGCGGGGCGGTATCTTTTACATGTTGCAAATTCGAGGAGATGCGCCCGTTCTTTCCTCCCCCTGGGGGTCCCGGGTGGTCCTGGGGGGTCCCCGGGATCAGGGGCGAGGATAAAGAGTCGAGGCGTGCGAGGAAAGGGGGAGAAGAAAATGACGCGACGGGTTCGGGGGATGAAAAAATGACGCGGAGGAGGACGGAGCGAGGCGTCCCGCCCTGGGTGCGAGAGAGAGGCGACGTCGTTAGACCCCGGTACTCGTCCTGTCCATCGTTTCGCGACAGCGGTTCATCCGTCCCATCCACGAGCCCTCGTCGTCCCCCCATCACCCGTCCCATTGTCTGCCACCGGGGCCGCCCCGACGCCCCGTCACATCTAGGCGAGGGGTCCCGTGTTACAATTATGACGCGTCGAAGATCGATACCACAGTATCCCGGTTTAATGGGACGCCCATCCCTGGGCCGGGAAAGGGCGACGAAACGCTTTTCCATCCCCACCACCCCCAGGACCGATTTTCCTTTTTTTCCCCATTTTTTCCCCACCTCGTTTCCACCCCCCGGGAACGAAACTGGCATTTTCGCGCCGACTTTGACTCTCCCCATCGGAGGATCTTCCGCCGTCTCGGTCCATCGAGACGATCGCGGTTCCCGGATGATCGCGCCAGGAACCGTTTATCCGGTAATCGAGTAAGGCAGGGTGGCGTTAACTCCTATTATCGTGTCACGACACGGCTCTCGGGTGTCGAGATAAAAGTTCTCGCACCTAACGGCCCGGCGGGTTTGCGAACGCGGCGGGAAACGCGCTGCGGAATGCCCCACTCGTAATGGTAACGGGCTATTATTTTACCACCCGGGACCGAGATAAGTGCCGTTTACATACGGGGGCGTTATGCTCGCCAACGGAATTTCCCGCGGGATCAGCACCCACGGGGAAGTCGAGATTTAAGGAGGGCGCCCCCCTTTCCTTGGCCCAATTATTTCGTCGCGCGTGATACCTCCGATATCTCCTGTAAAGTCCTCCTGTCACTCATGCGAATGTTTTCTCCCGTACTTTTGAGGGGTCGCGGAAAATTTAACCCTCTCGATAGCGGATATCAGGGTCCGGTCGGGATCCGCTCTCAGCGCGCAGAGGATGAGGCCCTAGGAGGGAACCTCGGAAAGGCAGGGCCGAGGCCCTCGGAAAATGACAGAGCGGAGGTCTCTCCGTCAAGTCGGGGAACTTCGTGACGAGTACGCACCCCGGTAGGTATTTAGACAGCTACAGGGCCCGCTACTCGCCCCAGCCAGCGGGTAACTCCGTAGACGTTAATTAGGGGTGCTTTACCGCGAGATTCGACGTTAAGTGAAACGTTCTGCGTCACCGACACCATTTAGCCGGGGCGTTTAGTCGCTCCTGACACCAGGACTTAGTCACCTTCCCCAAAATTCAGGGCATTCCGAAAATTCTCCCGGGAGGACCTCCCAGAATTCCGGGCAAACCGTCTCGTAAATCCGCTCGATACCGCTCGATACTCGACCGCGTCTGCCCATCCGCAGGGCCGTTATCGCGACTCCTCGGGGAGTTATTTCAATTTTTCCCCCGGGGAAACGCATTTAAACTGCAAACACACCGCAGTGCTTCCCGAAAGCTCCCGGAAAGCTTGCCGAAAGCTCCCGGCACTCGGCGGGGGCTTTGCCCCGTGATTTATTGGCGCTTTCCCGAGACCGCGCGAGATGAGCTTAAAACGTCGCCGGTTCGACGTTCCCTCGTCCTGGGACGAGCCGACGGTCTGACGAATTGCCGCAAGAACTACCCCGAGGGGGCGGGGTGGGAGGAAAAAAGCGCAAGCGATGAAGTCAAGAGGACGGGAGAATTTAATGACAGCGTCAACGGCGACGCGTCTCGCCGGCCTCGAGCACCCTGGAGGCCCCCGGGAGGCGCCACTTTGCCCTCTTCCCTTGGTCGCCCTAATCGAACGCTTAGAAGAAATTTTCTGGAATTTTCCGAGCTTCGGACCCGGACCGCGGACATTTTTCCACGGTCCGGGATCCGCGTTCGAACGGGTGCGGGGGATTTAACGCGGAGCGGTCGAGTGCCCTTCGATATTCGTTTCCACCCCTTTGCTGGCGCAGGGGGTTGGTCGATTGTTTAACGGGGTTTATCGCGATCTCGTGCGATGCGCTTTACACGGGCTCGCGAGGTGAATCTCGCTTTTGAATGAGCGCATTAATTTCACGGTAGGCTCCGGATATCATGAGCACCCTCCATCCCCCGGCGCTCTCCTCCCTCCCCTATTAGGATAATCAAACGTTTACCCCAGTTATTCCGCCCCATCGATTCGTTATAATCCCGTCGGGTCTCCCCCGTGCCCCCTCGACGTTCTTACCAGGTGAATTATGCCGCGACGCGGCTTTTCGTCCGCGCCTCCGTGAAATGGGGAAAAAGGAAAAATGGAAAACCGGGGAAAGATAACTCGGAACGAGCCCCTGGACGGGGGAGATTTCTGAAAAGCAGGGGGAGAGGGAGAATTCTTTCTTTTTTTTTTCCGCGGCGTTTCCGTAAGCCCCCCTGATAGTTTACGAGATTAAATTCCCGCGAAAGAAAGGGAAGAAAAAAGCCGCAGCTGATAATGGTCAACATAAAGATGAGGCCTTTTCGGGGAGGGGTCGGATGAAAACCCAAGGGATTTACCCGGGAATCCAGTTCCCCCGGGAGGGGAACCGTCCGTTGTTACGGCTGTCCGAAAATTCTTACGAGCTCCATTAACGACCGACTCTTTCGGGCCGGCGTTCGTTAATGCCGGGAAAGTCAGGGAAATGGGAACGGAAGGGCACAAAGGAGCCGGCTAGATCGAACGCGCCGGAAAGTTTAGGGTCTAATTTCCCTGTCGGGTGTCCTTCGACGATTCCGAGGCCGAGGATTAGTCCCCGGGGAATAATTCCAGCTTTCATGAGCAGGCTTCCTATTTCGGGCTGTAACTGCGCGGGAAATTGGCCGGCCGGTCCCACCCCCGCGGTGGGAAACCTCGGCGCAGGAAGGGAAAATTTCCGTCTGCGATTACGTCCTCTCGAACGAAAAAAAAAAAAAAGCCCTTTTCGGGACGACCCGCCAATGGTTGGCCGTCCGACGCGGAATTACGGCCCGCCACGGGAAGCCCACCCCCGCGTTTGTCAAATTTCGAAACGAGCGCGGAATTAACCCCATTTTTCCCATTTCACCGGCCCCTCTACTTATCCCGAGGAGCGCCGATGCGATTTCCTCCCTCTCGCCGGACGGATTCCGTCACCGGCCGGATAGCGGAAAACGGCTGGGATAAAAAATTCGCGCATCCCCTTTCGGCACCGGGTGCGACGTCGCGGCTCTTTTTCCCTCCCTCGAAGGTACGGAAGAAATCGCGAGGGGTCCGTAAAAGAAACCAACAACGGCCATATGCGAGGTCGTTTGCTTTTTCCTCGACCTACCCCGTAGACGGGGGTGCAATGGACCCGACCGGGCTGGTTCCTTCTACGAACGATCGATTCGCTCTGCGCTCTCGACATAAAGTCTCCGATGTCGCTCTCGCACATTGCCCGGGATATCCCGACCCTCGGGCGCGGACGTCGCCGCGGAATTGCGGCGATAACGCAACGGCCGAGCGCGTCTTTGAGCGTCGCGTTACGATTACGCACTCCGGGATATCCCGAGCGGAGTAAACGATCGCTTCGACTTTCCCCCTAAACGGGATTACGTCGACCCCTCGCCCACCCTAGACCTTGCGGAATAGAAATAAACCGCTACGGGGTGAGTTCGTGAAATCCGCACGGGACGTCTTCCTCGAAGGGTCCGAGCGAGTCTCTCGGCGGGATGGATCGGGGGAGGAAAAAGGGGGATAAAATTGCTAAGCGGTCGGAAGGTGGATTTAATGAAAACGCGGCCGAGCGGAATACCCGCGGAATTCCTAGGAAAATGCATTCCCACGCCGCCCCACATGGCCGCGGTCCGAAATTCGGGTGGAATTGGTTCCCGTGGGAATGCCCAGCTGGGATTCGTCGATAGGACTTCGCTTGGTCCAGGCTGCGTTCCTCTCCCAGTCTCGCGGGAGAGAAAAGAAGAGAAAAAATCAAGAAGAAGGAGGAAAAACGTGGAAAAATCGCCGACTTCCGCGGAGGCGCGTCTTTCGCGCGGCGGTACGACGACTCGAATCGATCGGCCGTTTAACCAACTACGTAATCCGCGGCTTGCCAACTTCGGGACCGCGTAATTCGGAAAGTTTTAATTAGTACTTCTTTGCCGGGAGAGCGGACGGCGCAAAGTATAAGGATCACGCGTCCCCGAGCACGGAGAGCCTCCCTTCGCGGGGGGTCGAACCTTCCGAACGGGACACGTATCGAACGAGTCCCGGGACAGCTTCGACGCACAGAAACAGGAGAAGTAGACAGAAGGAAAATCGCAATTTCGCGATTTCCCGATATAACAATTTCACAATCTCGCGATCTCACGATCCCGCCAAAGCCCGGCCGCACCGGAGAAGCGGTCGAATAACAAGCGGAAAAAGGAGGCGCGTGAGCTACTTCGAGGGGGCATTCGGGACAGAGAAGAGGAAAAAGGAGCCGGAATCGTTGCTTCCCTCGAGCTGATTTATCAGCCTCCCCCCCGGAGGGCCAGAGACGTCCGCATAAATTACGCCCGAAGGAAAGGGTTGAATCCAGGCCAGAGGA
Organism: Orussus abietinus; assembly: GCF_000612105.2. Classification (NCBI taxonomy): domain Eukaryota; kingdom Metazoa; phylum Arthropoda; class Insecta; order Hymenoptera; family Orussidae; genus Orussus; species Orussus abietinus. The sequence continues at coordinate 457,303 of NW_019395990.1, forward strand.
AGCCGCGAGACGCTGGACCTTCCGCGATTTTTTTTTCTTTTTTTTTTTCACACCCCCTGGATCCCGAAATTCGGGAGAGTCAAAATCAATTCGTAGCTCGCATCGGACCGGAAGAGCGATCGAGGGTCTTCGGCGATAATCGCTCCCCCTATCGGGCCGCAATTCAGCGTTTATTGCGCGGCCGGGCCGCGCGCCTTTTCCGCCATTCCGTCGGGCGGAAGTTATCGTTTCATTTTATCCGCGCCGCGCCGACGTCGAATAAACATTCTCGTATCGGGGTCAGCTGGAGGCGCTCATCGCGCCGTATAATCTGGAAATGGAAGAGAGAAAAAAAAAAAGAAAGAGAAAGAAGGGTAAAAAGGATACGGGGAGGGAACAGGGCCGGCGGCGTTTTCAAAGAAAACCGCTAGGCGATACCCGAATCGATGCATAATGCACGAGAGCCGGCCCCGATAAGCTGGACGACGGTGTTATCTTTAATTTCTCCGGTGACGATTCCTCCCCTTGTACTCGGGGTAGGGGGGCACTTTCGATAATTCCCACCGGCGATCGTATTCGCACGGGGCGGGATGCGGAGGAAACTATTGATATTCCGCATTGTACCCCGGAATACCGCATTGTACCCGCGCAATATGCGAGGGGAGGTCAACCGGAGGCGCTCGTCACCTCGGCGTATAATTCGGGAGGGAGGAGGGTAACGGGGGGCGGATGTCAAAGAAAAGTTGGGTGGCAATATCCGTGTCGGGGGGGAGGCGAACTCGGTGATAAATAGAAGGAGAAAGAGGTGGAGGAGAAAGGAGTGACCGCCGCAACTCGCTCGCGCCCTCCGCACCGGGAGGGAAATAAGGGCGCTATGTTTTTCATTTTTTTTTCCCTGTCCCCACCCCCGTTTTCTCTTCCCTCTCGCGGAAAACTCACCCCATTCGGGCCGCAGAAAAAAATCCCGGCGAGCGACTTTGCATCCGAGATCGCGCATGTTTAAAGTCGAGGGCCTGGAGGGCCGCCACCGGAACCGTCGCCGAAACCCCTAGAGAACAGATCGATTGAGGAGCATCGAACAACTTCGGGAATTCAATTAGCCGATAAGCCCGCAAAAGTCGGGCCGAAAAGCCAGGCCGGTGTTGAGTCTCTCGGCCGAGGAAGTCCGCTTTAAGTACACGGTCGCCTTTCCGGACCCTTTGCAACCCTCCGCCCCCGGGGCTGCGTCTTGTCTCTCTGCCCCAATTTCTGCCCCCGTCTTGATTAACGGGTAGTCGTTACGTGGACACCTCCTCAGGGTCTCTCTCGAGACCTCGACCTCCTCCGAAAACGTCCATCGAAGCCCGCCTTCCCTCTCAGAAAGGGAAAAAAAGATGAGAAGAAAAATTCGCAACCCTCTCCTCTTCAAACGTTTCATTACGTAGGCGGGCTCGTTCAATTTCGCACCTCTCCCGGGATAAAGCCTGAGCCCTCCTGTAAATGCGTTTGGTGTTCTACGAGTAAGTATTGTTGCCATTCTCGAAAAAAATCCCCCCGCCCTTTGAATGCCGTAGGCCTGGGAAAAAAAATGAAAAAAATTAGAGGGGCTCCGCGACTCTTTTAGGGATGACGATTCAACGACGCGCCGTTGTAGACGAGCCGCTTTTGTCGAAAAAGTAACTTATTCATGCAAGCCTTTTGAAACTGCACTTTAATGAATAAAGTATAGGGGAAAATGGGAGGCAGAGAGAGAGGGAGAGAAAGGTTGCGAGAGGGACGAGATATTTAGCTTTTTACGCTCGCTCCCATGGATAGTCGCGTCGCCTCCTGCTCGGAATATCTGTCCCCCCGAATTTCTCTCGTTAATGTTTATTAAATTACCCTGTTTGCGTTTCACCGGCTGCGACATTCCGCCCCCTATTTCGGGGATGATTCAAAAAGGGGTCGGCAACCGTCGCGTAGGAAAGCACCCCTCCCGATTGTCCTCGAATTTTCGAAATAATCCCGAAATATCGCGACAAGAGAAAAGGGAAAATGGCGTCGTCTCTTGCTCGGAATTTCTGTTCCCCGAATTTCTCTCGTTAATGTTTATTAAATTAGCCCGTTTCACCGGCTGCGACATTTCTCCCCCAATTTCGGGGATGATTCAAAAAGCGGTCGACAATCGTCGCGTAAAAGAGCGCCCCTCGCGATTGGTCTCAAATTGTGGAAATCGTACTTAAAAATCGCTAGAAAAAAAAATGTACATATATATGAAAATTATGTCGCCTCGTTTTCGTCGTCCACTTTCGTCTTCCTGGTTCGCGAGGCGACCGGCGAAACTATGTCGGAAAAAAAAAGTGGGATTACAGCCGGGCGCAATCAAGCCTGCATAGTAATTTCGGTTTTTACGCCCTGTCGGGCGTTTTTCTTACGGCCGAATTGCCGGTTAAAACCGGGGTTTTGTCGAGGAGTACCCGAACGAGGCTGAGCGATAAATCACTGTACTGGGTTCCTTGGGAGAGACTCGAAACGGTGCCCGGGGCCGTAAATCTCGGGGGAAGACACCCCCCGCGAACTCTCCGCTTTGAATTTGCCGAATTTTCCGAGGCGTGCGTCGTCCGAGGAATTAGGGGGGATTCCGCCGGCGGACTCGAAAAATCCGGATCGCGGATTTTCTCGGGAAGAGGGCCAATCCTTTGATATAATGTGATAAGCAACAATGCGATTCGGTAACAAGGGACGTTCAGGCATAAAACCACGACACCGTTTCTGTGATTTCCAATGATCTTCAGCTGATATCCACGTGATTAAAAATCCACGGGCACTAAAGATCGATGATCTTCAAAATGAACATCCCCTTGGAGGACGAGGCCGTTTTTCTCCTAACCGCGTTTTCCAATGAGCGTTCCGCCATATTTTATCGGGTTAGGTCTCCGAGCCGCGGGAAAGCATTTGTATGGACGTAAGTTCCAAGCGGGACTTATCCGAGGGAGGTAAAAAGTTTTATGTCCGGGGCAAATTGACCCGGGCGCAGTTGCATTGCCGTAAACGGCAGGCGATTTTTTTCTCCCCCCTGCCGCGTGCGGTCCCCCGGCGCGGGACTCCCGGCAGGGTAGGAACCGACTTTAAGGGTGCATTTCTCCTCGGGGTCCCTCTCTCTCGATTTCTCCCGGGTTCCCGGCCGATCGTTATCGCCGCACGGCACAATTTGCATGGCCGATTTTACGGGAAAGGGAAACGGAGTCGTTCGGGGAACCGCGGCGGACGAGCCGCGACTTTCCCACCCGACTCGCCCCTGGTGGCTTTATTTCCCCCTCGGAGGTCCGCGGGATCCCTTTATCGGCGCCTCGGTAGTTCCAAGGTGACGTTTTACGCAGCGAAGCAGTTTTTACCATTTTCCTCCTTTTTTTTCCCCTGCGACGCGCCGCCATTTTCGCGAGTCGGGATCCTCTGTCTCCCGGAGGCGAGACCGGCGGATCCGCCTGCGAGGCTTTGAACAAACCGAGGAGGAATTTCCGCTGGCAACTGGTGGTATTCCCCTAGGGCCCCTGGCGGCTTCGGTCGGGGCTGTGCAGGGAGTTTTCGCGGTGGCGCGAACGCATCACTCCGGGGCTTTGCGTCTCGCGAGAGGGGCGGCACTTTTTCTCTTCTTTTTTTTTTTCAACCCAGGAGAATAAATAATAATTCGGCCGATCCCTTTGGCGGGTCCCGAGGGCTCCGAGGGTAGATCCTCCACTCTGAAGTTTCGGATTAGCTCGTCAGGGATCAACGTCGGGCATAATTACGAAGACGCGTCGGAACGCCGCGCCGGAACGTCGAGCCGACGTCCACCCACGACCCTCGAATATGCGCGGATCGTCCGAATTTAAAACGAAATGTCCGGCGTTCTTCCTTCTTCTCGGGGCAAGCTTTCGGGATTTTTCATTCGACCAGGGGAACTAGAGGAGGAAAATTCCCCGAGTTTTTTCGAGCGACGCCAGGAAGCCGCCTCGAGGACGCGCCGAAGACCTTCCAAGCGTCGTTACCCTCTTCTCGAAGAGTGGTCGACGGGTTCGACACGAGACACCCTCCTAAACGCAATAAACATTTAGCTAAGTCGGCAAGTAAACACCACCTTTGCCAAAGTCTCTCGGGAAGGGCGGCAGCCCTCGGAAGGCTGACGTTTCGCGTTAGCTCGACGTCGGGAATAGTTATGAAGACGCGATGCAGCCGCGGCACGAACGTCAAACAGAATTTACATTATTGCTCTTGCAGGCATGCTTTGAGCGGGGCTCACTTACGTACTCCGGGAGAATCCGATAGGATCAAATTTACCTTAACCGCACGGAACGATGTCTCGGTATACGAGCTCGATCCGCTTATTTCCTCGTGATGAGTTCGAGCCCAGTCCTCGATATTTAAAATCGCTCCTTCGATCGTTGCACTCGTCAATAAAAAGAATCTATACGAATTAACCCCTTTCCGTGCGATTTAAGGGGATGTGAATATGGCGTCAAAGAGGTCTCGTTTATGAAACTTTTCTTCCAACTGCGTGTACCGAATCGTATCAAACTTAACAATGTGAATATGGAGGCTGTGAGGAAGATCCTGACACCCATGAAATTTCAATTTTTATTTTAAATTTATTTACAGATGAATTTGAAATTTTTTATAAAAAATGAAATTTCACGGGTTCCAGGACCTACATTGGGGCTTTCAAATTCATTCTTTTTTCGCGATAAGATCCAGTCGTTCCATTAACTCGCTGCGATAATCACGTAGAAAAAATCGATACGAATTACCCCCTTGCCATGCGATTTAATCTGGCACCGTCCTATCTTAATATTAACCATTTTCCCTTATCTTTAAATATTTACCTCAGGTCGGACTCGTAACACGGGGAGGCGTTAATTGTAGAAAAATCGTAAGAGCAGGAAACGTTCGCTCCAGGAGGTTGTCTCGTCGTAAGGGTGCATTTTAAGGGGAAGTGCAAGGTGTAAAGGAAAAGTGCGAGTAGACCTTCAGGCCGGACATAAAACGGGCGAAACGTCCGGGCGGGATAAGGTGTAACGAAGTTTCCCACTCTTAACCCCCGTAGTGCCGGTTTCATCCCCCGGAATCGATCCGCGTGGAGGGGACGCGGTTGAGGGAGGGAGGGAGGTCATCGAATTTTTCACACATGCAATTTTCCCCGGAGAGGAGAGGACGCACTTCCTGGGAACGATACACTCTCGCCCGCCGCGGAATCTATTCGACTTCTCTCCTATATACGGCCGCGCGATGTTCCGCCCGGAGAATGGATAGCGTCGCCCGGCGCGAAATTGCGCCTTTTTTTTCCCCCTTTTTTCTTCTATTCCCTCCCCAATTGAAAATCGAAATAAAGGGGAATAAAAAGTCGGGAAATGCGGCGGAAGGAGACGGGGCCGCGATATAACAACGCGCGGTCGAAATTGCGCGTGGGAGGAAGTCAAAGGAAGATTGCGCCCGCGGTCTCCGAGTTTCCCCGAGACTAGAGGATGCTACTTTATCAGAGAAAGAGAGAGGTAGAGTGGGGTGGGTGGGGGGCAAATATGTAGCCGATAACCTAGTTATCAGGGCCGCGGTGTACAAGTGGCCGGACTTCCTCGGGTCGGCGTATCGACGGTGAAAAATCGGCGCCCCCCCGCGAAGTTTGGTCGGGGCCCCCGATAGTCGCTGAAATATTCCACGTCGAGGTCGACCTATCCCCGGGCCGGACCCGGAAGAAGCCCCGAGAAACTCGTTGGCAAACTGGCAACCGATCGAGCGGGTCATTAAAAATGACCCCGGATTACTCAGGGTGACGTCGATTTCCTCGGTAGCGTCGAAAGCATCGCGAGACCCCCCGCGAGGATCGGCCCCAACGAGACGGGTCGAGGTCCCTATCTCTCTCCGGAAGTAAATCCCGCTCTCTGTCCCCTCCCTGAGGATCGCATGCCAAGAAAATCCCCCGGAAGAGAGGACCACCCCCTAATATATATTCCGTCCCATTCCGGCGCTAATCGTTTTCATTCGGGCCGGAAACCCCGGGCGGGGAAATCGATCGGCTCGACGTTTAAACGAGATTGATTTGCACCCAATCAGATTTTCCCCGGTGCATCGAAGTAGCGCGGAAACCGCCCCCTTTAATCGCGACCCACCCCCCGCGAGGAGCGGCGAATGCAAATTCGCCGGGGTATATTTTTATTTATTTTTTTTTATTCGATGCGGATAGAGGGAAACAATTGCCGTGGCCGGTAATTTTTCCGACCCAGATGCGTATTTCCATTCCGGCCGATAGAGTCCGTAAACGAAGTTGAGCGAGGAATTAGATTCCCCTTTCGGTATGTATAAGAGCGCGCGCCACTGCGAGTAAACGGATTAAAATCCGATAGATTTTTGTTAATCTCTCTCTTTTTTTCTTTTAATTTCATCTTGTGACCTGACAGGGGAAAAATCATTAAATATGTTTGGACCGTACAAAGGGGGAAATCTCGATGGAGGGTGCGCTTGCGGGTCCTGGACCCGTGATTTATGAACGCCGGGTAAATTAACGTACTAGACCGGTGAATCGCACTTTCCGAGGCTCGAGCATGGGAAGGTAGAAATTAAAATCTAATAAACATTGTCATATATTGACAGGGGACTCGGGCAGACTCGTCCCGCCCAAGTTTGCACAACCCCCCGCGTTTCATTCCATCCGAAAATGTCTGGAAATGAAACCAAGCGGCATTAAATCGGGGCCCCGTCTCTCCGTCGCATCCGTGTCTGGTGCACCGGAGCAAAGTGGATGGTGCACCGGAGTACCCGCCCCCTGTCTTCGGTGTACATCCTGCTTTAAACGAATCGTCGATGTGGACCTGCCCACGGGGTGCAGGTGAGAAGAGGGGTTTTTTCCGCCGACGGATTCCCCTTCGCCGCTCCGGTTTCGTTCCGTCGAGCAGACCGCGTCTATCCATTCGCGTGTCTGCAGGCTAGTTTATTATTCATTGGGATTGCATCCCCGGCGCGGATAAACGGTGCATTGTTTATGCATTAGCCACTCCCGGGGCCCGGGTCCCCGATCTCTCGGCTCGCAAAACTCTACCCCGTAGGAGCGTTTCCGCTCTTTCTCGCGTTTCCGCCGCGGGGATCCCTCATTTGCCGGGGCACTCCAAGAGGAATCGCGCCGAATTTGCGACTCCGTGTTCGGGGACCCTCGGGAAAACCAAGGGCCGCGTTTCTCCCGGAAAAATCGCACGAAAGTAAGTTTCAGAGACTTCTATTCGGAGATTAATCCGAGTCGACGAGTTCGACGTCTCCGGCTCTCCGTTTACTCGCCGCGTCCTTCTCCCTCCCATTAGAGAGCCGACAAACGAAAAGAGACCAACCGTTTGTTTTTCCCTCCCGGGGACACCCCATAAGGCACACAATTCACCCTGGGTGCTTTAATTAATTCCGAAAAAGCCTGGGACCGGAAGTCGTCCGCGACGCCTCGCGAGCTGGGATTTCTCATTCCTTCCGCCGAGAGGAAAAATTTCCGTTCGATTTTTACGCGGCCGGTCGAGATCATTTTTCTTACCCCAACGAGGGCAAGACACCGTTCGATTTTTACGCGACCGGTCGAAATTATTTACCCTTTATCCTTGTGATCATGATGTCGTTCGATTTTTACGCGATCAGTCGGAATAATGTCCCCTCTCCCCGAGGGCAAGACATCGTTCGATTTTGACGGCGATCGATCGAAATGATCAAAGCCGACGCGTTCGATTCGGGCGTAAAGGTCGCGCGCTCCGGGCGACGCTTTGCCGGCGATTTAGTCGACCGGGCTTGAATTGACTTACTTTATGAACACGCTCTCTCTCGTGTCCGACATTATTTCGCAACGTCACTCGCACGTCGGCCGCAAACGTACCATGAATAATGACGCGTCTCCGCACTGCCGTTCCGGCACGCGCGAGCACGCGCTTATGAATCGCGCGCGCATATCGCCCGAAATTGATAGAATGGGTAATCAATCTGCCTGGCGACCGGCGAACCGTGTACGAAATGTGGCAAACGTCGTTCCCGAGCCGGAGAAAAAAAAAACTGCCGTCCTGGTTTTCGCGATTCCCCGCAGCGGAGGGGAAACAAAAAATGGGAATCGAGATCGAGGCCGTTTAACGGGCGTTTCGCGGGGAATTAACGAGCGGCGGTATCGCGTGACGGAGATACCGCGGGATCGGCCCTTATCACTCGGGGGTTTAATTTTCCAAATTAAACGCTAACTTGGCGCGGCCCTCCTTTTGCGATTCTCGTTGGTTTCCCTGATTAGCGCGATATTGCACCCCCGAGACGGTGCCTTGCGAGCTACGCTTAACCCCCCTCCACCCCTGCCCGTGAACGCGGTTAATGTGCAAGGAAATCGTGTCTGGGAATACCGACGCCGCTATTATCCTAGCGAAACTTGCGATTCGACATATGCCTACCAAAGGACGCACCGTGACAGCCGTTTCGACATCTTACACGTGTTATGTGCTACGTTGCTAAGGACGCCACGCGGTCGGCAATCATCGGCCGGAGTCGGGGACACTCGGGATCGCGGCCGTCCCAAGATGGCCGCCGATCGGAATCACCGCGCGTCGGAAACGTTTCTTTATCGGAATCTGAACGGCGTGAAGCCCCGCAAACCGCGGAATTAATCTCCAGGTTTAATGGACCCCACGGGGTTTTATTAATTTCGAATGATTTTAACGGCCCCGCGCTATAGACGGCGCTAATTGTCTAGTAGCCCCGGGAAGTTTATGGGGAGCCATTTTAATTAGGTCGGGCGGCGTGGACGTTCGATTTTCAAAATGGAAACACCCTCTCTCGCGCTCCTATCGAACGTTGCAGATGATACTTGATCCGTTCCATTAATACCGGGGAGGGTTAATAACCGCGTATTTGCAGTTTTATACGGCTCGGATGTCGAGGGGAGTAATTTCTCGAAAAAAGGGGGGAGTCTCGGGAAGAGAGGAGCGCGTCGAGAGGGCGGAAGAGGGCCCGATTAGCGGGCGCGATAACGAGTCGATCGAGAAAAGTGACGCCGAGGCCAACGATCCCCTCGAAACCTTTTCTCACTTGAAAGGGACGCCGAAAGGGCTCGAGAGTGAACTTGGCGACGAGGGGAATTCCGGGTTTTCGGGATATTTAAAGGGGAGACGCTCCTTCGGGCCGAGGCGAAGCCTGAGAGAGGGTGGCTTTCCTCTAAACTGGTTTAACCCAATTCGATTTGCCGGGGGGTGGCGGTAACTCGTTTATTTCGCTAAATGACGGGATCGGGGGGGGTCAGATTTTGCGGGGAAAAATCCGATGGATCGACCGGACGTCGAGGAAGTTAACCCTCCCCCGGGTTTTCGAAATGCGTGCGTGCTCCCGACGTTGAAGGAGACGAACGAGTCGAGGGTAGACGCAATTAAATCCGCCTTGCCGACCGGCGGAATCGACTTTTCCCCGGAAACGTCGGCCTCCTACATATTTCTTCCGATTCCCTCCCTTTTTTCACCCAGGGCGAACCGCGTCGGGGGTGAAATTAATACCTCGACCGATTCGTGATTCCATCGATGCGGAATTTCTGATCGGAAAAGGTTCGCTCTTCTCTCGCGTGCCGTTTGTCCGCACGAAATTGCGATTTCGCCCCTAAAGCCAATCCGGGGGGGCATGCAAATTCGATAAAATCTCCATGGAAGACTCGTTCTCTGGGATTAACGGCCAAGTGACGAGAGCATCTTGTTACGAGGGAGGCGCGCTCTTTTTATCGCGGGATAAACGTCCGGGCAATGCGCGCCCTGCGATTTTTCACACGGCCCCGGGAGTGCATTAACTGCGTTCGCTCCCATCCAAATGACGTTTATTAAATTTCGAAGCGTTCGCGTTTTTCACCCGGGACGCCGCGTCGCCCGGTATCGCCGCGTTGCGGAAAAACTGCAACCCCGTCGCCTGGCCGATTCAAGGATTCCGTTTGGGAGAAAAAATCCAGAAAAACCTGAAAAAGGCAAAAAGGATGCGAAAGTCCCATCGACTAGGACGGATCGAACTCCCCGGGACGAAATCTCCTTTTTGGGGGTAGTTTCCAAATTGACGTTCGGTACATCTGGAGGTTCCGGGAGATTGCGAAAAACCGCCTTTTTTGGCGTGCCGTCTATCGTTTCGCCAAGAGTCGCCTGATTGGGGCTGAGTTCCTCGACGCCGAGGTTTCTCCCCGAGGGGTAGTCCTCTGCCTCGAAATTTGCATCCCTAGGCGCGCGACATACGGGAAAATGGCGCCGATGTTTGGCCTCCCTTTAAACGACGGAACGTCTTCCGCGACGGAAAGTGCAAAACACTCGAGCCGGGGGTGGAAGTGACGCGCTTTGGGCCGGCGTCGGTTTCGCGAGGGTGACGTTACAGAAATGTCGGGGGGCGAAAATTAATTCCGCCAGCGGGGGTGGCGTGTCGTAATACGGCATACCGCGCCCGGTAAAATACGTACACGTAGTACGCACCGACCGGTATATAACGCGACCCCCTCCTCTCTGTACCCTCTATAGAATAATACAGCGCGGCTCGCGATGCGGACGCGCACTCACACGCCGCTCGCCTTTGTGGTCGCGTCGTCTCTCCCTGTATCCAACGACCGACGTCGGTCGTGGCAACGCTTCCAATCTTCCACCGACAAGCTACAACCCCTTTCCGTCGCTGGACAGCCCCAATTGCGCCCCGAATGGCCCGTACCCGCGACACGTGAATTATGGCGAATGTTTATCCACCCTCGCAAGCCCGCCCGAGCCAGGATCGAAACCGTCGCCACCCTCGTCGATCGATCCAGCGATCGATCGAATCCACCCATCGTCGGATGCTCCGAAATACCGGGATAAGAATTAAAAAAAAAAATTTTCTTTCTTTCTATCTTTCATTTTTATAAATTGACCTCGAGGTTAATTACCTCGACGGAGGGATTTGAATTTGATTTAGAAACGCGGATGGGAGGGCGGGATTTTAAAAATGAGGCCGATGAATGCCGCCACCCTCGTCGATCTCCAGATCGAGTCCAGCCGTCATCCGATGCATCGATATCCGGAGTGGTGATAAGAATTTGTAGATTTTACTTTCTTTCTTCTGTTTCATTTTGATAAACCGTCCTCGCGGTTAATTTCCTCGGTGGAGAGGCTCCCACGTGGAGGCGCGACCGAATTACAAAAAGGGGAGAGCGAGGTCGGGCGGGATATTAAAAATGAGATCGAAACCGGAGCAACGGCGAGGTCTATTTGTAGCAACGTAGCATCTATTGTCTCCGGATGGTTAGTTCGTGGCCGAGGGAATCCGCTAATCCCGGTACAAAGGGAGCCGGCGGTTTAATCATAGGCGGCTTTGATGTACTACCTCCTAGGCGTATCCGAACCTTACCCCCCGAGCCTCCGCATCGCGGTATCCCGTGATTTCCTCGCTTTTGGATCCCCGGGTTAACGATTCCGATGATTCGTGCCGGGCCCGATTATCGGTCGGATCCGCTTCCGGGTCTTATCTGACTCCTCCCTTCCTTTCGGGGTCGCTTGTCCCCTTTGTTCCCGAGTCGCCCTCCGAGGGCGGAAATTGCGTGACGCGCGGCTGGGAGAAAAAATCCCCGACGTCTCTTAGGAGATTTCCTGCCGGCGTCTTATTTTTTCCGAGTAGTAGAGTAGAGCAGTTTTTTTTTTCCCAGGGTTTCCTCCAGGAGGGTCCAACCTCGTGGCTCCCTCCTTAAAATTAATCGGTCGCGAACGATTGGCCCAGGGCCACGGAAACGGTCGGGGGTTTTCAGACTCCCTTTTTGCGGCTCCCCCTGGAGTAGGGGGCTTTTGCGGTCTCCCTGGAATCCCTTCCCAGGGGACGCGGCGATGCACTTTCCCGGTCCCGTGGGACACGTAGAGGAAAAGTTGCCCGCCGCGGCGGTGACACCCGAATCGCGAGGAGCGGACGAGAAAAAGGCCGGTCGCGTTTCCGCGGTCCGGCCACGGGAACTTGCCGGATGGGACAAGGATTTTTAATTAACGCGCACTGCATCGGCTTCGAGGACACGCGATACCCCGGCGAGGACGGGAAAAAGCAAAGTCCTTATTACCCGCTCCCTCGGAAAAGCCGGACCCGGGAAATGCTGGGTCCCCTGAAAGGCGGGAAAAGGGAACCGCGACGAGAGAATAAAAATAGCTGCTCGACTCAAAGAAACCTGCTACAACGAAATCCTGCTATCCAATACGTCCAAAGAAATGTCACCGAAGTTAAACAAAATTCCTTTAAATCTACGAGATGATTTTTCTTCCCAACGACGTAATCGTCTCTTGCAACTTGATACACTCCGAGGAAGAAAATTCATTGAAACGGGGGAAATATTTTGTTAATCCAAAGCGTAAGTATTTAACTCGAACGAATTTAAATGAATTGTCGTCATTCCGAAGAAACATTACATTGAATTTATTGAGGTTCAGTCGGCGTCAGATATTTATTCCGTGAATGAAGAAAATCATTGTTTAGTTCCGTGACATTTTTTTTTTTCTCACGATATGATTCAGACAACAGTATATATGTCAACGATATATATATAGGTTTCGGTCAACTAATCTTTACTCTCGGTGCGTGTCTTTTACTTTTTACTGGCTTTTTATCAAGGAGTCCGAAATCCGAGGTAAGACCCCGTGGAGTAACGGGCGATCTCCCGGCATCCTGGGGGAGATAACGTCGCGCCCTCCCTTAAGGCGGAATACATGAAGCGTGATGTCGCTTAAACGAGGGAAGGACCGCCTCGCAACGATATGGCGGTCATCCGGTGTCACCCGGTGGCTTCCCATCGGTATTCCCCTCGACGACCTCGCGACTCCGACCTGGCCTCGCCTCCGGAATACTAATTATCCACGCGGACGACGTCCCCGAGTCCTACAGGACCCTCCAGGACCCTCCGGGTCGTCCTGGACTCGAGACGTCGCGAGGTGGACGCGCCGAACGCAGTTAGGCGCGTCCACCTCGCAGGGAATTGCCTTCCGAGTCTGCGGAATCTCTCCGCAATTCCTCGATCTCGCCGTTTTCCTCCACCTCGACGCGGCTCGTTAAGGCGTCTGGAAAATCCCGCAATTTTCCGCAATTCGACCCGCTCCTCCGCGATTGAGCGTGGAGTCACTTTTCCGGAGGAAAGTCCGGACTCTCGACCGCACGGTAATTTCGGTGGCGTTCCGGTTCCTGTCGCGAAACGCCGAAAACGGATGGCGACAACGGCCCGGCGACATCTTGCGTCGTTGACGCGCCTGCTGCGCCACTTAATGGCTTAATGGCTGAATTATACACCGCAGCGGGGATCCCTGATACCCGATACCAATTTGCTCCACGTAGACACGGTATTTTCATAAATCAACTATGAGATCCACACACCGGCGCCGCGTCCCTTTTCCGGAAAAAGTGCGGAGCGCTTGTTAAAAAAGACCCACCCGCTCGAACGTCCACCGCGACACGGGCGTCGCGTGTAAATGCGACATCGCGAGGACGTGCTCATGGGAGTCTATGTATTTGGCGCGAGACTCTAGCGGAAGGGAAGAGCCTCGGGAAAAATGAGAGGGAAAGAAAAAAATGCGAACCGCGGTTTAACTCAAACGAAATGCCAGGGATATTTGCTCGGCCGATCCGTCTTTTGCACCGGAGTCGTCACGAGGCCGATAAACCTTGATAAACCTCGATAAACCCCGATAAACCCTGATAAATCGTCCTGCCCTCCGTATTTCGCTGAAATCAAGGAGTGGTCGTAACGAGCGACCAATAGTCGATACCAGCCGCGACCGCGTTGCGCTCTTTGCCGGGACCGCAGCGATTCCGCGTCTCCCCTCGCGGTAATCAAGTTCTCTCTGTTTCTCCCCGCCTTTGCCTCGGTCAACCCGGGTCGGCGTTCCTTTCCTTCCGCGAGGGTTTTTAGGAGCATGAAAATCGCGCAGATGAGAACTCCCCGAGTTCGACGGGACCGATAGGGAGACAAAGGCGCATAAAGGGCGGGAGAGGGGCTGCGAGAAAAACGCGCAATACTCGCCGCATTCGCGACGGGATCGAGACAAAGTCCTCCTCCAGAGGAAAGAATATCAGAGGGAAACGAGGAGCGACTTTGCGGTTCGGCTCGCGAGGTCGTTTGACGGATCCGGCGAAGCCGGGTGGAGTTCGGACGGACGAGGGGCGACGGCGACGCCGCATCGACCGGCCACTCCGACGCCGTGCACGGCTATCGCCGGGTACCCGGAAAAGGCGGAAGAGGCTCCTATTCACCGATCCCGCGTGCCCCGAATCGAATATCCCGAGAAGCCCCGCGACGCCTCGAGTTTCTCTCCCAATTCCGACGCCAGCGGGGGTGCCACGACGCCGCGGCCGAACGACGCGTCGAGATTGACCTCGGAAAATCCTCCCTTTACCTCGATTTATCGCCGCATTCGTCGTTATTCTCCAAAGCCTCCAATTACCCACGCAATGCGGCATCCCCGAGGACCTCGTTAAGGCGGCGCGAAAGTGGCGTCAAAGGGTCGTGAATCTTTCCTCCGACCTGAGGGTACCGGATCGTTTTTTTTTTTTTTTCTTTAAGGCGCTAACACATCTAAACGCGACCGCATACGGGGCAAGAACGAGCATACAAATGTGGACGAGCAATCGAAGCGTGGCAAATTCTCTCTGGTTGATTCGGCATACGACTCGAGGCAGGACGAATGACATCTACAAAATTGCCTGGATTTTCACTTAAAAAAGAAAAAAATTTATTTACGGACACGAAAGAATGTTTTATAATGAAATCTCATGATTGTCGCGACCTTCCTTGGTGTCTCTATATTCATGTGGCAAAGTTTGAAAGGGCTCGGTACGCGTGGTTTGGAGAAATGTGTCGCAAAGGATCGAGTTGCCACTTTCGTCCCGCCTTAAACCTGGAAAACGGAGGAACAGTGTCCGAGGTGAGACGCGTCGGAGGGTTGAAAAAACATGAGGACGGATTCTGGGCCGGTGGAGTGTCGAGCTCGCGCAGACGCGGGACGCGGGGCGGGGGCCGGCGGAAGTCGCCATTGTTCTTGTCAACGCCGTCCGAAGAAAGTTCCGGACGTCGTCGGCGCGGTAGTTTGCGAACGCTGCGGGACGATTGTGCGGCCGTGGGTGTTTATCAAACCTGTCCCCCTTTTGAAAAGGAGACACACGCGAGACACCCGCTCGACTCGGTGTATCGGGGCGGGCGCGTTCCGCCCCGCCGAGACAAAAGCGGAAGGGCTGAATCGGCCGGGGTCGGCACCGCGGCAATTCCGCGCGGCGAGCGGAGAGAGCCACGAGGACGCGCGCGGCCGGCGGAGGGCCGCGCGTAATCGCATAATGCCGCGTTCCGGTGGAGGGCCGAGGAAATAAAAGGGAGGAGGCGGGAAAAACCCGCGTTCCAAGGGGCGCCATTCGCGATGCCTCGCGTAAATAGACGGCGCGTCTCCCCCGCGACCATTTCCCGCCGAGTCGAGCGATCGCCCTCGAGAGAGAAAGATCTCCGTCCTTTCCGCACTTTCCGCGTTTCCGCGACGCTCGCCGGACCGAGTGCACTCCTCGCGGTTTCGGGAGCCGGAAATCCCGTGTCCTCGCAAATTCCCAATTCCTCGTGCTCGCGGAGCCGCGAGAATCCCAGGGCTCCGCACTTTGTGGAATTAAAATGATCCCCCGGCAGGAGCGATTTGGCGCGATGCGCGACAGTAATTCGGGGGATTTTAATGACTCCCTTGTACGCGGAGCCGCCATTGTTCTCGGCGGCGCCCCGAAGGAGACCCGGCCGCGGAGGGATGATTGCGCGCCTGTTTATCAGGCTCCCCCCTTTTGATAGAGCATGCAAAAACGACGAAGCGAGACGCCATCCCCGTTCTCTACGTCCTCGAGATCGTTCGGGCGTGTACTTGGCGCGCGGCGCGCCGCGCCAAGTACACTCGCCGGATGTCGCCCGAGAGGATTTCGGGTACCGACAAAGGGAGGCAGCTTAAGCGACGAGAGGGACCGTCACTTCGCGGGATTAAAATCGGGCTATTCGGTAATTCGAGGGTTTGGACCTATCCGAGTAAAAGTAAAAAAATGAGATATGGTGGAAGGGGCGCCCCCGTCGTTTGGCGGAAACAAAAGCGACAGGCGATTTTGTCGCGAGTGCACGCGCGAGCACGAGTGCAGCCATTCTTTAATCATACTCTCGATGCTTTCCGCCGAGCCCGGGGTGCGCCAAGGAGGGGCCTTCGTGCTAAACGCTTTCATCTCCGCGGATCCGGCTCTTCCCCTCCCTTCCTCCCCGGGGCCCGTCTTTGCCGGGGCGAAGGACGCCGCGAGGTGCCGCGCGGAAACTCTCGATACGACGCTAAATGAAGTCCTTTGTATGGACGCGGATTGCGTTCCGAAGACGGCCGTCTCTTGGGCGGCACGTCGAGTTTTACGCCCCGGAGGTTCGCGCGACGCCGATAGATGGCGCGTTAAGACGGCCCCGAGCGCCGCCATTAAAGGCCCCCGGAGACGGCACCTCGCGTTTTTACAACGAGATTCGCCGCCTCCGGGACGTTTCCCCGCGAAATGGATTCGCGGAGGTTATTACGGGATGAGGAAGGGAGGGACTCGGGGCATTTTGTCCTCCCCTGGCGAGATTTTACGGGTCGGAAGGACCGAACTGGGGGGCCGAGGTCGACGGCCGCCATATTGGAATCGACGACGCGCGCAGGGAGAGCGAGACCCGTGGAGAGGGATTTATTTCTACGAGGACGCCTCGTATCGCGTCGGGTGTTATAAGAAACGGGCAACCTGGCAAATTATGCCGCGCTCTTGTTTCCTCCGGCGGAATATAAAACTCCCTGTCGTCATCGCCGTGCTTTATGGCGACGCGTCGTGCGTCTCGAGGGCGAAGGCGGAGGCGCGCTCTTCCGAGGGTCGCCGTTAAGACCGCGAAGGGACGTCAAGTGCAGAGCCGGAAACCGTTGGAATTGCAAAAGAGTGGCGGAAAGTTCGAGGGCGCCTTCCGAGACCTCGGGGAATTATTATTAACTGTTTCATGAAGCCGTTGGCTAATTAACAGCGAGCCGGGCGACTCGTCTCGGTTTACCGCGCCCGAATCCGTAAAAAGGCGACCTAACCTCAAAGCGAGCCGCGACCATTCCGCTTTCTTCTTGGCACCGACTTTGCCACGATGTCAATCGACCGGGGGCTCGCGATTTACCTCTCGCGATTAACGCGGGGAGACTAATTCGAGGCCGCGATTCCGCGCCGGCACTCCGCCGCGTAAAAGCAAACTCTCCGCACGCGGGCTCGAAGGAATAGGTGCACCGACCCGCGGTGCAAACACATCGCGCGCCGCTCTAATTGAAGCCGGATCGCGCGGTTGGGTTTTCCCCGATATTAATTCGGTTTCCAGAGGCTAATCGCGCGTTTCATTTCGCGGCTCTTTGATGGATCATTGCCGCGCTGTCACGCCCTGGCATAAAGCCCGCGCGATCCGGAATCGTTGCCGCTTCCGTCGCGTTTAACGGCGCCATTTTCGACGACGACCACCTTAAAGTCGGAAGGTATTCCACTTCCCTTGAAATTAATTCCTCGTCGTGATTTAGGAATTATTTCTCTACCTTCCGCTTGCTACTTTCACGGTTTTTTATTTTTTAACCGAGAACCGCCAGGAAGGGTATAAAAGATATATAACAAAAATAGTTTATAAAAAATGAAGTTTCGCGAGTTTCAGGACCTACCTTAGGGTCTCCATATTCACGGATTAAAGTATGAAACGATTTGAGACACCCACCTCGTAGAAAAGTTTTGTGAACGATTGAGCTTTCGGGTGCCGCTTTCACATCCCCTTAAGATTGCGACTTTAACCGGCCGAATTTCGGGCTCGTTAATCCGAAGAATGGGGCTGCCGATTCCCTTCGTTATATCGTCCATTTTCCCGGCGCGTTATCGCTTCCCTCGTTTTAATTGAAGGTTTTGTTTAGACCGACAATGGCGGCGAACGACAATGGAGACTTCGGCGACGAGGACTCGGTCTCGGCTTTGTGGAGCGGGAAGGAAGCGAGAGGGCTTCGTTTTCTCGGGCGGATCGAGAAACCGCGAAAGGGGTAAATTCGGTAGCTAACAGGCTCCCTAGGCGGGCAACCGAGGTTCCCTCCTAGGGGAAAAATAGTAACCCTTCCGCGAAGATGGGTGGCTCCATAATTCCGCGGTTTTGCATCCACCCAGGAAATCCCGAGATAGGAGCGGACCTACGTGCTCGCACCCTCTCGGTTTTGCCCGCACTTGTCAGTGGTCGACGGTAATTAGTACCCCATGAACCCGGTTACGTGATACCCGTGATAAGGTTGCCGGCACCCATCGCTCCCTGATAAACCACCACGCTAAACGGGAGGGACTTCTTCGACATTTAAATACTAAGAAAAAAAAACAATTGGTTAATTTAAAGAAATATGCGACAATAAAATTCTGCGATCATACGCGTCCAAAAAAAATGTCCGAGTGAAAAAGGATCGTTTAATCCAGCAACATCGATTTTTCACCTTGGCGAAATAATTGTTTCTTGGAGTCATATACGATTCAGGCCACGTTATGTATATTCGTTTCGGGTAATTAATTTTCTTCTCTCAGTGCGCTGATTTTGTTCGACGACCATAATTGTCCGAGGAGAGACTTTCGAGCGCTTGAGTGTAAGGAAATGTCGAGGGTGGAGGAATCCCCACCTATTGACCGAGCCTATTTGCAATCCCTGGCCCTCTAGTCGCCTCGACCCGACCTGACATAAGAGACAAATATTGATCAAAAGGACGGAGGTAATATTGGGCAAATATTCACAAAACACGGGCCGTGTGCAGGATTGCAACGAGATGTGCCAAGACTGGCCGCGATCGATGTGCCGCCACTGGTCCCTTCGGAAATTAACTCCATTCTGGAGGATCTCTAGAATCTGGAATGGCCGGCGAAACTATGCCGAACCCTTGGGGAATCGTAACTCGATGGATACCCATCGACTCGAAAAAAAAAAAGGAAAAGGGAAAAATGGAGCGCGATGGCAGCCAAAGTTGCTTCCCGCCGTCAGAGATCTCCTGGTGGGATCTTCGCCGGGAACACCTGTAAAGTAAGCCCCGTGCTATGCTAACGAGACTCTTATTCCTACTGACGTCTCGAAATTCGGGCGCCCCGGCTCCCTGCCAAATTCGGTTGCCGCTCGACTTGGTAAATCCCCTTATGAGGATTCCAAGCCAAGAGCTTCCACGCGCCCCCGCACGAGGAACAAAGTTTGTTGCAAGCATTTGAAGAACCATGCTCGGCAAACTTCTTGCCACCCCTAGTGCAAACAATCCCCACTCGTTGCGGAGGGTAATCGTCATTCCCAAAGTCGGCGCCCGGGAATGATAGAGCTTATCGTCGGCTTACGTGTCCGTTCCCGGGCGATATCACCCTCGGCACCCCCGTCACTTGGAAACGAATAATACCGGGGAAATTCTGGCAAATCGTCCGATAGGAGGGAGGATTCCTCCTGCGGGGCCGCGAGAGACATCTCGGGATCCCGTGCACCTTTTCCTCCCGAAGGACTCGAAACCTTCGAGTTCTTTTCGCGGAATTACGCATGCAAATGCTCTAATTCAATTTCGGGTAATTTAATCCGGCAACCCAGGGTTTTGCCGACGGGTTAGACAAACGAAACCCCTTAACCGGTGCGTGCGGTAAATCCACTTTCCGTAAAGCCCACATTCCCGGGGCGTCTCTTGGAGTATGAGCCTTAAGGGAGCCGGACCCCTCGCCGACCGGGTAAAGCTCCTTCTCGAAAATAATTACTCGTCGCGGAACGAGCTGGATTTATGACGCATTATTAACACGCCGGTGAAATTCATCCCGGTTAATCAGTCCGGCGGGTTTCGTCGAGGAAAAAATTATAATCGCCCCGGGCCGCCGCGATGCGGAATCCGCGGCTGGTGTTTTCCCCACCTTTCATGGCTTTCGCCCCTCTTTGGCGTTTCGATCGTTTCAATTGTTTCGATCGTTTCATGATACGGAAATAAAAAGGGGGACGAGCTCGGTTCCTGCTCTCGACGATATATCTCACCATACAACCATGACGTTTGAAGAACCGCCGAACCGCCCGGCTCGTTCCCTCCGGAAACGCAAACTCCAAATTGTTTTCCTAACATTGTCTATTTATCGCAAACATTTGATCATATATTACCGTCTCCCTAGTTTACTCTCGACGCGTGGAGACGTCAGTTCCTTCCGGCGATTTTATTAACCTGCCGTACCAGCGGCAGGACATTCGACTAGCGACTATCTCGGTCATTCTTGGCAGATAAAATTCATTAATACTCCGTCGATCCGACTAGATCGAACGTCTTCAACCAAACCTAACCTGACCTCGAGGTCTAAAACCTCGCCCCACCTTCCAGCCTTGTTCCTGGTCTTCCAAAACCACCCTGAGAAAGAAAGAACACACATCGAACCAAAGAAATCTCTCATTAATTCAATGACTTTTAAGCAAACTCAAATCCATTCTCACAATTCCGAAGACAAGTTGCATCCGATTAATTCCAATTTACTTCGGTCAGATAATTATTCTTTACGTTGAGGAAATATTTCTTCGGTTTAGTGACGTCTGTTTCTCAGGGCAGGACTGTAAAAACCGAGACCGGTCGTTTCCTAGATTCTCTAAACGGGAGAAATGACATTTATCAATCCAGCATCCCTTTCGCCTCGTAGTAGGGCAGCAGCTTCGTCATGACTTTTCGATAGATCGAGCACTTGTAGCCGGAATTGTTGTACTCCTCCTTGTTGTTCATCAGCTCGTCGAGGCTCTGGGCCTTGTCCTTGTCGACGAGGAGTATCGGAAGCACCGTGAAAACGGCGATCATCCCGTAATCCTCGCGGTCCTCCATCGTCTTCTTCAGGGTCTCGAAAGTAGGAGGTGCAGTTTTACAGCCCAGCCGCGCCATGGTCGAGCAAAGCATCTTGTGGTACTCTTCCAAAAGCTTCGCCTTCTCCTCAAACAGTTCCTGCGTGGGCCCCGTGTACAGGAAGTACTGAAGATCCACCACAGGAGTAGTGTAGGCGCACATTTGGAAGTCGACCTGGAAGATCGAGACCGTTTTTCGACACCGATGCAAACGTTTCGGTCGTCCGGCGAGAATGGATGGATTGCCGGCGCTTGGTGAGAAGAAGAAAAAAAAAAGACGGGGGGAGGAAAAAAACGGAAAAAGGAAATGGGAGGAGCAAAAAGGACGGCCGATAAATAACGCGTCTCACGGCAGTTTGCAGCCAAATGGGGCCGAAATTTTGTTCGCCGAAATTCACGGGTAATTTACGACTCGCCGGAAACTCTGGAACTCGGACGTCTTGAAACGCCCTCCCCTCCCTCCCCACGGCTGTACTTTAATTAATGAAATTAAGGGGGACCGTCGAATTTTCTTTCTCGCTTCGAAAGCGACGTGGGAGATGTTTCTTTCAACCTTCGGAGGCAGGGAAACAATTTTCGAAAACGCGTCTCGGGTTTTTGGGCCCGCTTCCTGAAAGCGGCCTGGCAAAAATACGCTCTGTCGAACAAGACTTTGTTAATAACCGGCCTCCGCCGGTGGTGGAGGTTTTTGCTTTGACTTTTAAATTAAATCCCCCGGGGAGAATTAATGCAGCGATGCTCCACCCGGGGAATGGAGCATGCACGAGAGGATGACGAGGAAACGAGTAGCCTAAAGAGAGGCACTCGAACTGGCGAAAGGATCGAGAGTGGTTACACGCCTCCCCCGTCGAGATATCCTTCAAATTAATGCCCATCACTTACGAAAATGTGGTCGATGGGCCGACCTTTGTCGTCGTGGCGGAAGAGCATGTTGTTAACCCAAAAGTCACCGTGAGTGATAACGTTGAACTCGCCCTCCCGACACTCCGCCGCCTTGACGCCTCTTTCATAAGCTACATCCGCTAGTTTCAGGATCTTCTCCGAGTACCTGGAGGAAGAAACGAAAATCCACAATCAATACCAGTCTTTGCCAAATCGAGGATCTCTCCGGGCTTTCCTTTTTTTTTTTCTTTTTGAACGTACCTTGGCCCCAATTCCGGCCAATTGGCGACCTCTTCGCCGAGGGCTTTCGTCCCCCTGGAGAAGAATGCCGCAAGCTGGGGGACCGCGTTCTTGCGAAATATACCATTGACGAATGTCGTCTTCCATTTCGGCTCCTGGGGGCAGAAGGGGCCAAGGGGGATTAATCGGAGCCCGTTTCTTGGGGAAGAGGGAAAGCGAGGAAACTCACCCTCTCGCAAAGGGCGACGGAGCTCGCGTGGAAGTTGGCCAGGTTCTTCAGGGCGAGCACGCAGTGATCCCAGTCGAGGCCGGCTTGTCGATCGACCATTCGGAATCCTAGAGGTGCGAGGTCCTCCAGGACCAGGAGGACTGGGTCCTGAAGTTGGTAATACAGACATCGGGCGCTCAACCGATGAGGAGGTCCCAGGAGCTCGTTCATCCTGGTCAGCGGTTCCAGCATCATCGTAATTTCCGTGTCGAAAATCTTTGAGTCCTTGACCTAAATGATTTGAGGGTTAAAACGCATATTGAAGGGCTAAGAAGAAACCGCAAAGCCACCTGTAGCCAGGAAATCCATAGGGGAATTTTATGGAAAATCATTCTCTCCCATAAATTCAGATAATTCCGCTTTTCCAGCAAATCCCCGTAAAGGCAACGACCTAAGAGCACTCGTAACCGCGACAATCGATATCGGTATGCAACCCCTGTTCCAATCAGTTGCTATACAGAGATGCACAATTCTATCCAAATAAGTACCCATCTGCGAAGTGCCGCTTGATTGTAAAGCTCGGAATAACTGCTCGTTTCTAATACGGATGCCGAGGGAAATAATGAGCCGATGACCGACGACGACGCTTTTAATTCCCCCCCGACAGCTATCCGCTCTTCTACGAGGCTCGGATTAAAATCCTGAGAAATAAAAAAAGAAATAAAAAAGAAAGACCACCGCGTGGGACGTCGATTGCTCGCCCGCCGAAAAAGAACGCGCAAATCCGACGCGATGTTAATATATTATTCCCGGCTTTATTTATCAGTAATGGCGGGGAACTTAATCCAGGAAGTTCCGACGTAAAGTCACGCGGAGGATTACGGAATAATCCCTCGTAGGTCCAAATGGAATCCGATAAATTGGGAAGCCATTCCCTTTGAATGTAATGACTTTCCTAATCTAAGTGCAGGCTCGGCTGCGTCGAGACGCGGATTGCGCGAATCTCGAGGACGAACTTTCCACGATTTTTCCCATTTTTTTTCTTCCCCAATTACGCGGAATATTGAAATATTACCAGAGATATGCGAACGCCGTCTTGCGGCGCTATCTTCACGATGACTGACTTCTCGTTGACTTTGCGGCCGTTCCGCACGTGCGAAAGCTCCGCCACCACGCGGTACATGTCGCTCGTGTAATTGTCGCCTTTGTTCGTGGCCGGCTTCGTCGAGATCTTCGACACCCGGATCGTGTCGTCCTTCTCGGACTTCCGCAGGATCTTCTCCAGGAAGTCCGCGGTTATGCAGTCCAAAGCTGGGTTTGCCATTTCTGCGGAAGCGGAAACGTTGATTAAATTCTGGATCCGAAAGCCGAGGTCGACGAGAGTTGTTAAAAAATTCACACATTTCAAGGAATTAAATTAAACAGGAGAGGGGAATAAAATCAAATAACCTTCCATTAAAATGCCGCGATTATTACGATTTTCGTGGAATTTTTCCTTTTTGAATTTTCCTTTTTGGCCAATTTTTGCGAAGCTTAGAGATCTTCGTCGAGACAGAGAAATCTGGGGTCGTTTTTAAGGGGGCTGTATTTCGGGGCGGGAATTTTCGAACAAAGTTCGGGACAGGAGTCTTCATTGTTTCGGGATTACTCGGGGTCCGAGATGAACCGAAGTGGATGATATCCCGCGATTCTCTTGGGACAAGCCGGGACTGCCTTCGAACGATCCGGGACTTCGGTTAAACGACCCGAAACTAACTTTGGATGTTCCCGAACCGAATCGGGACGTTCCGGAACTGTCTCGAACTGCCTTGGGACAGTTTCGGAACGACCTGGGACAAGCTAGTTACCGTTTCCGTGGCAATTGCGGTCCCGAGAAAATTCCCCCAGGATCACCCTGATATCAAGAAGAGGCAAAAACATCTCGGCGCTCGTGAGGAGTTCGGACCTCGGTGATAACACCTTGGGGCGTGATAAACGACCGAAATTTTGCCCACCATCGACCCCCCTTTCTCGTATCACCGTCCGCGGATGGTCCCGTATTAGGACGAAAAGAAGAGAAAGGGAAAAATCGGGAGGAAAGTTGGCGGGAGTTAAAATTGAATTTCGACAAAGGAAATTTAGCTCGCCGTACTCGGGGGGCCTCGTCTACGAAATAATTCATTTCCTTAGGTACACGCTCCGGATACGAGTCTCCGGGGTCGTATTAAATTGCAACGGTCTCAAACGTCTCGTGAATAATTTTTCACCATATTTTTATTATTAATGCACCCGGTTACCGGTCGCTTTTAATACTTACCCCCGCGCGTTTAGCAAAAATATGAATCCCCCCGGAGCATATTAAATGGGCAAAGTTTCGAGCCCCCCCACTCATGAATAATCTTTCAACGTTTTGTTTTCACCGCCACACCCGGCGCCGATTAATACTTAACATCCTCGTGGCTTTTAATGACATGCCGTAAAAATGGAAGCACGCTGCGATTCTTTCGGCAGGGCCGTCCTCCCTAATGAACGGATTGATCGCCCGTGATTATGCGTTCGTTTCGGAGATTGCGCGGCATTATTATTCATAACACCTGACACTGTCAGGCGGCCGACCACGCATGCTAAATCTCCGTTAACCGACAATTTGTGACAGGAATTCGCGTACCAATTCCGCAACATTAACGAGACCCCCCGTTGTCCAAATTTTTCCCACCGTCGACCAAGGGAAACCAGGGATGAGATTTCCGAAAAGGGAGCCTCGAAAATGAAAGTCGAATATGAATTATTCCAGGAGATATCCTTTTTTTCTCCTCCTCCGATAAGACTCCTCAAACGATCCGCTGCACTGAGAATAAAAAAATTTTTCGTCGAACCAAAGAAACAATTCTTCGAATCCACCTCGAATAAATTGTACGCAACGTTTCCCTGGAATCCTGACGATTTATTGTGAGCTCATTTAAATGAAATAACTATTCTTGGAATTAACGACATATTTCTTTATTCAAAGGAATAGTCTTTTGGTGCGATAAATTTTTTTTTTATCTCACGGGTTGGGAAATGCGAGGAAGCCGAGAAGCGGAGGGTCCTCGATGGTCCCTCCAGGGGATTCTTCCTTCCTCATCCTCGTCGCGATTCATCTCTGCGATTCCCTCTCGAGCGGAAACGTCATGCAGGAAACCATTGGGAAACCCATGGAAAACCCCGTGGAAAACGAGTCGAGCGATCTCTCGTCAATCGTATCGCCCTTCGCGGTGAATTAGTCGCGTCAAAGGCGACGTCGTCGTGGGGAAGGGACTCGTGTCCGCGAAATTAAAACGATTCCGCTTTTCCTTTGCGTCGGGGGCAAGCGGACCGGAAATGAAGAGGGCGTCGTATCGAGAGCGGCGCCGCGGCGCCGACAAGATGGCTCCCGCGAGGCCGCGTCGGCTCGTTCGATTCCGCGCGACAGAGGCCGCCTAGTTGCGTGCCGTCTGTGTAAACATTTTGTTATCGGCCCGCCATTAATCCCGGAGTAATGCGAAAGCGGTACACTCGGGCGGATCGCCCGGAGCAACCCCGGAAGTTGCATTCGACGTGCAACGCGAGTCGCGATACCGCCAAGAATTACGGCGACGCCGGAGCGCCGCGTCGCGTGCGTAGGTTTCCTCGAGTACAAGCTCGATGCCGATAACTTCCTATCTGCTGGAAGCAGAGAAACAACTTTTGATAATCCGAGGTCGAACGAGAATCATACACGGCCTATATCTCCTCTTCCTTTTCTTTCGACTCCTCTTTTCCGACGACGCTGCGAACGACGCGGCGACGCGTCCTGCTCGGTCCACCGAGAAAAAAAAAATCCAATGAACCAAAGAAATATTTCTTCGAACGGTACCAATGGAATATATTGTCAAATCAAGGAATAATTATTTGGCTGAAATCAATTCTCACAATTCTGAATTATTATTTGAATTAACATATTCTTAGGTACTATTAAAATAAATATTTCTTTGGTTAAATGAAATTTTCGTTCTCGGTGCACTCGGCTACCCCGTTATAAAAAGTACGCTCCAATTCTGATAACGATTAAAATGATATCAGGTACGGTATACTGATTGCATAAGTCGATCGGCCCAAAGAAATATGCATTGAACCAGTGAGATATTTCTTTGAATCATCCCGAAGGAATATTCGGTTAATTCGAGGAATATTCATCCGACTCGATGCAGTGAATGCGACGTGGTTTTCGGAATCACCAGAATTCAATTTATTTGATTTGAGTGAAATTCTTTGAATTCATTCTTCTTTGGTACCACTCAAGGTTTTTGATAAAGTATCGTAGATTCATTTTTTAGGAGTTCGAACTCACTCGGATGACGTTTCTAGCGCGAGTCACTGCAGTCGGTTGTCTGCCGTCCCGGTGTACCGACGCTCTATCGGGGCGCTCGCGATAAGAAGACGCGCCTCCCCGAAAATGTCTCGCGGTCTTCTTTCACAGACTGGATGAGGCGAAGTGCGCGCGAACACCGGCGAATCTCCCGCGCGTTCGTCTCCTCGCGTGCTTTATACTCGTCCGGGAGAATTGCGACTGCCTTTGTTGGCTCGTCGCTGATAAATAAGCGGCATTTGTGCCGGGTCATTTAATGATATACTAGCGCGGCGCATTCGCGGCTGCACCGTCATTCGCGTCTCCGCACGAGGAGCTTCCATGCGAGCGGCTTCGAGGACGATTTGCCATATTAATTGCACATAATTAAGGGGGCACCAGGGTCCCCAGTATTACGGTTCCTTAAGGTGAAGTCAAACTCCCCTCAAACCAGTCGATTCGAATAAAACACTTTTTCTTAAGGGTATTGGATCGAAATGACTGAAATTTTGACACATGACTTACAAGCATCTAGGAATTGTCCTGACGGTTTGAAAATTTGGATTTTCGGAAAAAACAAAGATTTCTTAACTTAGCTCTGACCAGATCCAAAATGGCGTCGACCTCTCATATTTCGATCGATGTCCAATTTTTGAAGACTATGAGAAACGAAAGGGTCAGAACAATTGTACGACTTTCGTGCGAAATTCGCATTTAAACGATTTCTTTATAATTATTGTACGATGGACTATGCCATTTAGTACAAACCCCAATATAATTCGAAACAGCTGTCAATATAAAAACGAACATCGACAACGTAGGTATTTAGGAAAATCCTCTTTACCAACGTTGATCAAGTTCCTCGACGTCTTTCCCCTTCACCTTAAACGCAACGCAAGGGACCCGATAACGTCTTGATAACCTCCACCACCGGTAAACGAACGCGGAACCTTCGCAAAATACCGACTTTCTTAATTATTCCACAGCTGTACGCCATAGTGTTTGCTCCACGCGCCGAAATCCCCGGAAAAAAAAAACAGATGGAAAATGAGGCCCAATTCTAATTCCGAATTCGCCTATATTCAAATCGAATCGCGTAATCGCTCCGTGCGTAGATGACACAACTAAGTGTACCTCTTTACGCAATATCAAGAGTTGCATGACTGTCATGTACAATCGTGTATTTACCAACCCACGTTATGATTATCTTGTCAGATCGAGTTTATCAGGTGATATGGCGGTATCGACGCAAAAAAGCGACAATCTTACGTGTCGAGAATTGGGGGAAAACAAAATAGTCGATTTGTTTCGTCAGGCAAAATCTAACGAAACTTGATTATAAATTTCTGTCATCCCCAAGTACTCATCATCAAGGAATGCCGTCCGTATTGTCGTATCTTGACGGCAACAATTACGGCATATATTGATAAATGCCGTATCTTGACAGCATTGCAAATATCTGCCCCCAATAATCTGAAATGATTTTAAAATTAAAAACGAGTCGTTCAATCGATATCTTATCTCGCCGTGATTTACGTATTTTCTAGCAGCGAACCGATGAGCGATCGATGATTACAGGGATACTCTGTTAGCAGATCCGTCAAATCGGGCCCCAAGGGCTGATAAGTCAGGGAAATATCTTTCCTGACTTTGTTCATAGAGCCGCGTTGTTCCATAATCGACTTTCCTTGAAAAGGAAAATTCAATTTAGGAGACAATAACCGCGAGTCATTCCGTGCGCGAAAGGGACTCGCCTCTAGCCAGAGGTTTCCTTATCACGCTATCGGTTACTCCAATCTTCTCGTTACTTGCGCTTCAATTGGTCCAATTACGTAAGAGTGAACGAATCCATGCCCGGAGTACAGCGGTCCGCAATAAGAGCTTCCGTTCATTGAAGTTTACGAAATCGTTGCGATCTAACAGTGGAGTCAAGTCGGTTTCACTTGAACCTCCATCGGCAAGATGACATTGAATCGTTCCCACCGAGGTTTAACGAGAGGAGGGAAAAGGAAACTCATTTTAAGACGAAGGAGTCGTAAAAACATCGGTTTCAATTACTCTTGGTAATAATCGTGAAATGTCGGAAACGGGGGAAGAATTGATGCCCGACTCGCACGCGAGGCTCTCTTATCGGTGCGGTAATTCCACACGCCAAGTACTGCACGCGTCTTGATGCAGGATTTATCCCTCGAGGTGCGTTATCACCGGCCTTGAACTTGAGTTCCACAATCAGTAAGAAACACCAACGGCTGATTTTTCCAAAACGTTACACGCCAAGTACCGCACCTGCCCCGACGCAGGATTTATCTCTCGGGGTGCGTTATCACCGATCTTGAACTTGGATTCTGCAATCACTAAGAACCACCAACGGCTAACTTTGACAAGACATTTTTGTTCGACGTCTCTACTCGTTTAGAGCGGCAGTCCGAGACTAATTCGCAGGCTAGAAAAAGCTACATAAGAAAGAGACGGATTTTTGCAAAGACGTCATCTTCGAGGCGTGCAGCTCTTGCGCAATTCGAGTTTACTTGCAAATCCTTGTATCAACACGTCTCTCAACGAGACGGCTCATCGTTAGCTCATTATTCGTCATTAAACAACTTTTGCGATTGTAGGACGAGGGACGCCTTCCTTCCTGATCCTCGTTATTTTTTTCGCGGGTCCGACACGTCGCAGTGTCGTTTATCTTTTCGTTGACTGTCAAGGCCTCCTTGATACCACCGGGGAAATGTGCTCCATGAGGTCTCATTGCTCCTGATAGCACCGAAGAATGTTTATCTTGCACCTGCGATAAATGCAGGGCATCAATGAATTTCATTTAAGTTCTATGTATAATGTCGAGCGTCGTTGCAGGATTAACGTGGATCAGTTTCCACCGAGGGTGGAAAATCCGAGCCGATTGAAACGGCGATTTTCTATGGGGTGACGATACGGCGTTTCATCCCCGGGATCGATCAGGGGGGTGGTAATATTACCCCCTGAATGAGAGTGCATGAAATAATATTCTTATCGGCGTTTCCGAAGATACTTTCCCCTCGGTCCGGGGATGCTGCGGAATATTTTCCGCCAACCCGAGGCTAACGGCTGATTGTTTTTTCAATGGTTTTCCGAAATCCCGCGCAGCCCCTGTAAGCCTGGAAATCATCCCGGCGGATCCTCCGAGGATCCATCGAAAATCCTCGGCCATGGGGAATCCTCGAAAGTCCGTGGAAACCCTCAAAAGTCTCGCAGGATGTCAAGGATCCTCGAAATCTCCGCGGTATCGCGAAATCCCGCAGGTTCTGATTGAAATTGGATGAAGGTCCCGGGTTCTGCGGAATCGTCGCATCTCTAAAGAGCGCCCTAATTGCGGCGACTCCACCCCTGAAATCCCGCGAAACGGGCGAAATTTCTTCTCGATTGTTACCTCTGGTACCAAGCCATTGTCCGAGGCAAGCGGAGACTTCCGGGAAATTTGACAGGCTTCTGGGGAAAAAAAAAAAAGGAAAAACAATGGCAGTCAATTTTCGCCACTCTAACGACCTTAAGCGGCGCCTCGAAGACGCTTTCCTTGGTCGAATGCGACGCGGTGCAGCCGGCCTCTGAGGGACGAGGACTCTTTTCGAGGAAAGGAAACGTTGAAAGGAGGAAAAGGGCGAATATATCTATATAAACGGGAAAGGAAAACGGAGATAAAAAAAATCCCAGGAGTTCTCGCCGCTCTAAGGGCGCCCTCCGCTTCCGCGACTTCCGCGAGTATCCACTTCTCTCTTCCTCCCCGAGGTTTTTTCCCTTTTAACTGACCCTCCCCTTTGCCCCGTGCTCCATATTTCTCCCGGCAGGAATTCTGGACATCCATAAAGAGAGCGACCGGCTTTCCTTTGAAGAATCGTCCTCGGGAAAAGGGAGAAGTCTCGCGTCGCGAAATCACGTTCCTGGGAAATTTCAACCTGTCTTCGGTCGGCATCCCTTATCGATTTATCGATTCGGCGACAAGGAAAGGCTTCGTTTAATAAGGCCCATTTATTATATTTACGTATTATATTTTATCTTACTCGAAGTGGATTCCTTGACTAATAAATTTCGAAGTCTCGTTAATAAAATGCGTTAGATACGCTGACGGTTGATTAAAGTTAATATCTATACGTTGTAAAACTGGCTTGAAGGGAACGACACCCTAGGCCAATTGAAGAAATAACATTAATTCCTAGATTGAAAATAGAAGGGATAACATAAATTCCTAGGAAAGGGCCAGGAACCTCCTTGACGTCCCAAGTTGTCGGCTGCACCTTTTGACGAAGAGCTCGGCGGAAGTCTCCTATCCGTAACGTTAATTCGCCTCGTGCTTTGCAATTCAATTAGAAAGCGAATCTCTTCTGCCGGGACTAATTCGCTCTTGGATCTCCCGATACCTCGTTACGGCGAATTGCATCAAGCCCTCGTCGCCGTTTACTCGCGTTCCCTCGAGAAAGCTCCATCCTCGACCTCCTCCAAGGCGGAAAATCCCCGCCGAATTTCAACTCGACTTTCCTCTCTCTTCTCGCAAACAAGGAGCGACAGGGGAGACTTCCACAAACAAACCAGAAAAATCCGAAAGGCCATTATCGTCAACGCGATAACGCAATTCGGGGGAGAAAACGTGTCCTCCTGGTGGACCTAAAGCAAATTCCCGAAATCGCCAGGAGGACGTAATGGGAGGTCGCATAATTCGAAGCTTGCGGGCAATTTTCGCAAAGTCTGCGGGAACCTCTTCGGCAGGTTTGGACGGTTGCCCGAATCGCGGTCGATTATCCATGCTATCATGAATAAGGATTTCATGGCCGGCCATTGGGATGCATTGCCGCGGCTAATTATTCGCCCGATCGGGAAACGTCGAGTCTTTTTCCCACCCAGACCGCAGAGGACCGAGTCGAGTTTATTCGAGATATTCGCATCCTAGGGGAAAAAAATTAAAAAAAAAAAATAAAAAAATTCATTGACCCAAAGAAATCTTTTGCGAATTCAAGGAATAATTATTTTACTGGAATAACCTCTCGGATATATTGCAATCATTACGAAGAAACTTTGCATCCTATTTATTCGAGTGCATTTCGGTCAGAATAATTGTTCCTCGGATTAAAGAAATAATTCTTTGCCATCGTCCAAAGAAATGTTTCTTTCGGGGTGGAGGTATTTCAAAGGTGGCGACATTTCCTAGGGGAAAAAGAAAAGAAAAGAAGAATAAGTCGGGGCCGATTTTATAAGAGGGGTTGGCGCTGCATCGCGTCCGAAAAACGGAGGAATTATTTAAGCTGCTGGCCGGATCCGTTCGATCGTAAATAAGAGCAGCCTCGTCCCTCTTTCCGGCGTTGCGGGAGAATTAGACGGCGGTAAATCATTGTTTTTGTTTGGTCCTTACCCGGCGAACGACGGGCAGAGGGAGGGCGGTAAAGCGAGGTCCTTTCCCGAAGGGAAGGTCCTGGAAGCTCCTGAAAGGAAGTGGCGAACGGGAGGGTACGACACGCGCTTTACACGGTGCTCGATACGCTCGGCTCGGAGCAATGCTTCACTCGGCCAAAGAGAAACGAGCTATTCGAAGATCTCCCGTTCGCCATCTTCGAGGTAACCTCCTCTCTTCTCTCTCCTCCACCGAAAAACCGCGGCCGGATTTCGCGCCAGCTCCAAATTTCGGACAGCGTGCCTTAACTAATAATGAAGGTATCCCAGTTCGATCTCTCCGATTTGATTTCTTTTATAATATGTTACAGTAGACTAAAAACTAAGCGACACGTATTTTTTTTATCTGCCATTAAACACTTTAAGGGGGTGAAACCACTATCCAAAGTAAGGCCTGTGAGGGGTGGCTCACCCCTTAATTTTATTTTTTCATAGAAAATTATATTTTTCATCTCTCGTTATGAGAAAGCTTTTCCAGGTGGATTGGATAAAAAATGTTCTTGTGGGTGAAACTGCCAAATCGCCCCTTGACCGAAACCAATATATATATCGTTACCTGTATCGTGTATAATTGCAAGGGAGAATTATTCCGTCGGGAAGAAAAATGATATCGTTGATTTAAACGAATTCCCTGTATTCTTCCCGACAGGATCGCAGGAGTTTCTTTTGTTAATGCATATTTCTGAGTCGGGGAATTTTTTTTTTCGATACAAAGCATCTTTTACGATTCCGGAAGCTGGCCAGTCTTTATTCCTCGAAACGGGACGTGCATCCGGAGAATGGGGATAAATCAAGGGATGCGCCCGGGACGAGACAGTAAATCCGAACTTGTTAGCCGTTTTCGGACGTCTTAGCGCGATTTCCGAGACGTATCGGCTGACATATCGCCGGGACCGAGTCAGGAGTCGTAAAGTCCTCCCCGTCGATGGATTTACGATGACGAATCCCCCTCGGAGGGGACCGGGCCCCTTTCGGCTCGCGACTTCCCCGGGGAAGGGGATCTCCCGTCAGCCGGAAGTTAATGCCTCTTCGGAAGAAAGTTCCCCCGAATAACGAGACGTCGACCGGAAGTGCGCCCAGAGGAGGCACGGGCCGCGGTTAACTTCTTCGCCTAACGAGGTCCCGGGTTGTCCGAAAATTCCGCCCATAGATAGGGCGAAAGAAACGCCGCGCGTTTCGGGGAACTCCCTCTTTATTCCCGATAGAAGAGGAACAAGGGACTCTCGGGCGCGATGAACTTCCTTTATGAAAATTCCGGACCAGCCGTAAATTAGCGTGGCCAATGAGGCCGCGGTTTTAGTGAATTTCAGTACATTACTTCCGTTGGAGCACACTCGGCGAGAGTCTGACGGGAAGCGCCCAGATTTCATGGCGGAAAGCGCCCTCTAGCCGGAGCATCGCATTCCTTCCGCGGCGCGTTGAAACGGGGCTTTTAACTGCCCCACTAATCCGCGAATACCTCCGGTCCGTCCCGCGGAAATTTCATTATGTATCTTGTTTAAATTTATATGAAGATCCTAGGCTCTGCCGGTTTTTACGAGGCCGAGTGCCGATTCTCGCGGAGGGCCGCTCTCTCTCTCCCCCGAGGTGGCGCGTCCGCCATATTGGTCCGCCATTTTGTTTCCCGAGTCGCCGCGCCGCGAGGCGTCGATTAAATCAGCCGAATCGGACGTTTTTTGGCGAATCGCCAGATACGAGCGAACCCATTTGGGTAATCAAACTCCGGCACGGCGGAAAATCGACGTTTTACACGGCTCGCGTTGTTTCGCGCGGCAACTTTTATCGTCGCTGGGGAAGATAGCACCGCTCGAAATACCCCGGCCGAATTAGGGCCGATCGGGTCATCCTCCGGCTTCGATGTTTAAAATCCGATCGAACGCCCTTCATCCGGTCGGATTGTCAGGGGAGAGCAAAAGTGGCGACTCGCCGTTGTAATGGCGCTTAATTTCGGGGTCGTTGCGATTTTTGGGGCGAGGGGAAAAAGCGGCCTAATGCGAGCCTGATAGGGTGGGCGGAGGGCCATTACGCCCGGGCGGAATGATAACGGTACGCACGCGGGTCGGGTGCGTTTTCCGGACACAGGGTGCTCGCTTTCGCGGATATTGGCCGGGATTTCTTCTTTCTTCTTCCTGCTTTTCCTCCCCAGTGGACCTTAAATACTCTCGTGAACGAAGGTCCCCATTGTTTAGAAGAGCTCTCCGCCGGTGGAATCCGGAAGCGGAGACACGGGGTGGCAATGTTGATACACTGCGCGCCCTAATGGCGTACAACTGCGGAATGGTTAAATCTTTGCGAAATCCCCCGTAAACGTTGACGGATTAAAAGGTGTCCTTAAGGGGGTGCGAGAGTGGCATGCGGAAGATCAATCGTTCATGAGACTTTCCTACGAACTGGGTGTACCGAATCGTTTCAAACTTTACAATGTGAATATAGAATCTATAAGGAAAGTCCTAGCACTAATAAAATATCACATTTTATACAACATTTTTGAAAATGTCTATAAACAATTGTTAAAAAAAAAAATAGGGATTTTCCTTATAGCCTTCATATTCCCATCGTCAAGTCCGAAAGGACTCGGTACACCCACTCCGGAGAAAAGTTTCATAAACGAGGCCTCTTTGACGCCAGTTTTACATCCCCTTAATTCCTTATCTCGGAGGTCGCTAATTTCGGACCGTTTGAGAAGGGCGAGACGTCGCCGTTGAGCCTCTTGATCCTCTTTTCAAGTAGCCTGCCCGGTCCCCTTTTTTTATTGAAATCCTTTATCCCGGACGCGTAATGTATAACGCCGACCGGGGAAAAAGGTTCCGATCTCGGGGCGAGATAGAGGTGCTCAGGAGGTCGGTAAAGTAGGACGTGATTCGAGCTGGCCAAGGCGATAACGATCCGGAGCCGAGTCGCACCTCCACGTCCTAATAAGGGTGCTCCGTGGAATCCTGGCGACGTTCATCTTCTCATTATCTTGGGGGGTCTCTCGCTTGCATATGGATGACGGTCAGGATGATCAAAGTCCGCCGGGTTATAATCCTGGCGTAAATCTGTCCCAGATTATCTCGATGAATTTGATACTTGGGACGCGTTAACGCGACGATATTACTCCACCCCGGGGACGAAAGACCGGGCTTAAGACTGATTTTAAGACCGCGTCTTAACTCAACGACGTACCTTCCATCTTCGCCGGTCCCCTCCGAGTGTCTTCAGGATCTAATCGAGGCGTTCCCAAAAAATTCACTTTAGGGGTCGGCGATATTCCCGGCGAAGAAGGCTCCCTCGTCGGGTTATAAAAACAGGGGCCGCGAACCTCTCGTCGATTGCGGGAACGTTTCCTCCCGTTTCCTCCCTTTCTTCTCCCAAGTGTTCGCAGGTGCGTCGAGACGCGTTTATTACGGGATTCCGTCCTGCGAAATTCCCTGCGGAATATCATGTCGCGCGACGCGTTGGAGAGGCATAAAACGGGTTCAGGACCTAAAACGTACAGTAACTTTCCTGGCTCGAAACGGTGTAACGAAGTTACGTTTAAGCCTGCGACGTAGCGTCTGGCTTAACTTCATTCCCCATCTTTTCTCGTCTCTCCGGTGGGAAAGAAACCCAGAGAAATAGACTCCCCTAGGTGCGCCCTGCGTTTGAGATTAAACTGAGAAATTAGAGGTATTTATCCGTTGCCTTTGCTCCTTCCTGGCAGGCGGTTCCAGCGTGGTGGCAGGGAACCACAGACCGGGGAATACCGGGGAGAGGCCTTATTTCGATGACATCTCGCCCAGGAACTTGACAGCCATCGTGGGCCAATCGGCGGAGCTGAGCTGTCACGTCAAACATCTCGGCGACCGGACGGTGAGTTATCCCGTGGTCCCAAATCCCTCCTAAAAAATCAGGATCCCGATAGATCCATCTCCATAACGCGGGACATACTTCCACCTAGAATCTCACCCGTGATCCTCTTCGACAGATATCCTGGATGAGGAAGAGAGACCTGCACATCCTGACCTCGTCGGTCTACACTTACACTGGAGATGACAGATTCTCCGTCAAGCATCCGGAGGCCTCGGACGAGTGGAGGCTCAGGATCGACTACGTCCAGCCTAGGGATGAAGGGATCTACGAGTGCCAAGTCAACACCGAGCCCAAGATGAATATGGCCTTCCTCTTGAGCATCGCAGGTGAGGACCCACCAGGGCAGGTGTATCTACAAAAAGTCCCAAATTAATCCCTCCGGGTAAAGGATTATCACTTAATGAATTAGATCATTATCAGTTACCCAAGATGAATCCTTCGTTCCTCCCGAGTATAGCAGGCCAGGTGTATCTACGAAAACGTCCGAAATTAATCCCTCTGGATAAAAGTAAATTTTCAAAAGTACTCCTTTTTTTTATTCAGACCGTTTGCGACGAGACAGCTTATGAGTTAATTATCCTTGCCTTCTCCACGGGAATTCACGAAAGCTCCTTCCGAATCGCGTATCCACCAGGTTCTTCCTCATGGGTAGACACTACTAGTACGTCGACTAGACTCCTCGAATTTGGTGACTTACCGACTATTTTGTCCTCCCTTTCCAGAAAGTGCCCATGTCCCTGCCACTGCATCGAACACCATTCATCGGACGCTCCACTCAGGTTAGATTAGAACTTTACTAAACGAAAGTACTCTCCGGCTTTCGCGATGCTTAGCCGAAAAGGCCGCTTTTGATGCACCGTCCTAAAAGAAAGGTCTCCGCGTTTTTCCGGATTTCCATCGATATGGAACACGTGCGAAAGTGCGCGGGTAATGTCCCTCCTCGCGGTGAGCATTTTCCCTGCACTTGCACATTCGTCCCCTTGGAGTTGCCCTCGACACTTGGCCAAGTACTCGGACAAATCGAGTAGCAACGATAATTCCCGAAGAGCAGCTCGGCGAAGCACCAAAAACTCGGGCCCCGCGGGAATAGTTTGTTGTTACTGTATGCGCAACGAATCTAGTGCTCTCAGCTTAATTAAATCGGGAAAATAAACGTCGAGGGGGCGCGCCTGTAATACACGTACATTTTTCCCCGCGGCCGTCACCGCTCCCTATTTTTTCACGTCACTTTATCCTGAAAAATAACCTGCCGTGTTTGCTCTATTATTTCCCGAGCTAAACGTTGCGCCGATATTTTCATATTTCCCGTTGCCTGGCAAAGGATGTCATTCGCGTCCAGAAGCCAAAGCACAGCTGCAATTAAAGCGCTAAGTGCGCGCGAGGAAGGCATTATCGCGACATTAATTGGCAAGGAAATACTTAGCGCTACTTTGAAAGAAATCCTCTTCCCAGTTATCTGCACGAGGCGTCGAAAGTTCCATGCAGTGGCAAAGCACGATTATTACTTTTATTCGTTAAATAATCGGTTTATACCTTCACCCCGCAAAATAGGTAGACCCGAGATAATAAAATATTTTCGACGTTCCGATTTTGTTGCAGCCGCGCAGGCGAAGATTCTGGGCCCGCAGGAGATCTTCGTGAAAAGAGGCAGCACGATAAGTCTGACTTGCACGGTTAACGTGCAAAGTACACCTCCTAGCAGTGTTTCGTGGCATCACGGAGGTGCCGTGGTGGATTTTGATAGTCCTAGGTACGTAATCCACCCAGACGACCCGAGACACGCCTACATGACACTATAAAACACGAAATTCTCTCCCCCGACCCTTCAGGGGAATCCCTCTCAGCGGCCATTATCGCCGGAATTGCAGACACTTTTAAGACGCAGTCTAGTAACCGCGGGAAGGAAATTATTTAACTTAACAAGGAGAAACCCCACGGGCGAATTAACTAGTTTTCCCCAGGAACCGCACCGAGATGCGCTCCACCTGTTCCCAACATTTTGTAGTTTACAGTTCCACCCTGATAGACTAAGGGTGTGTGAGCCAGAAACAGGTGCAAAGTATCTTTGATAATTCAGCGTTCACCACAGGGGCGGAGTTTCGTTGGAGACCGAGAAAACGGAGAGTGGGACGACCAGCAAGCTTCTGGTCACCCAGGCCAAGCTGAGTGACAGCGGAAATTACACCTGTATACCCAGCAACGCCAACCCAGCAAGTGTCATGGTCCACGTGCTGAATGGTAATTAGTTTATTTCGGTCTTCCTCCCCCTGTACAACTTGCCGCTATACAGGGTGTACCCGAAAATGGTAGCCACGGTTTAAACAGTGCTATCCTTGTTGAAAAAGGGGTCGAAAAGTCCTGTACCATTTTTTCTTACAGTGCATAATTACCCTGTAATAATTAATTGAAGCACAGCCAATTAATCGCATCCAGTTCCATTGCGTAATTTCCCTGTTTAATTGTTATTACAGGAAAATTGTGCACTGTAGGAAAAAATTAGTACAGAGCTTTTCGACTCCTTTTTCAACAAGGATAGTGCTGTCTAAACCGTGACCACCATTTTTGTTACGCCCTGTATATTGGATGCGTACGTTCTCCACCACCAACGCGTTCAAGGGAGTCGTACAAATAACTGATACGAAACTTTCGTTAGGTATCATACATTGTGCCTTTTGCCCGAGCTATAGAGAAGCGTCCTTCTCGCGTGGCTTTCTAAGAAAATCTTTCTTTATCAACTTTCAGGAGAACATCCAGCGGCCATGCAACACGGCGGGAGCTGCGAGGTGACCCCGACTCTTTTGCTGGGGACCCTGGCTCTTCTGGGGGCGAATCTGCTGAGGTGAGCGACTCCCAGGGGTCACGTTCCGTGACTGACGAGAAGATGGTGCGACCAATTCGCCCAAGGACGGCCCCGGTGTCTCGGGCTGAAGAATAAATGTCGACAATTAGACGTGTGGAAATCTGCCGTGCACCGCAAGCGAGCTGCGAATCGACATCCTGGTGAAATCGCGCGAGTGAGATAGGACCGACAGACCCTAAGAAGTACGACCAATGGACTTCTTCCGAAGCGCAGTGTCATATGAAGATTATAGTGATCGCGATAGTGCACTCCGACTTTTGTGCAACGAGGAAATCCGGGAACGCGAGAGCTCCCCGGAGTTATTATAGAGACCGTCTAGTCTAGAGTAACGTGGACATTCCGGCAGATCTGTACAGTTCGATGCAAGGAGATCAAAATAGAATCTAAAACGCCTGCGAGGCGGATTTACTGAAAAAAAAGGAAAAGCCAAAAAAAAATCAAAACGTATACATGATTACATTCTAGCGGAATAAAGCCAAGTCCTAATTAGAAGACTCCATTGCCGGTTAGACCGTCGTTTACGGATCATCGAAATATAAATATATATATATATACATACATATATTCTGTTTTTCAAAATCGAGCCTCGACTTTGTTACTTGGGTAATTTTTTTTTAGAAATCCTCGGGAAATTTCGCCTCGGTCTACCGGTTCTTGGTTTCCTTTTTATCCCTAGAAGGCGAATTCTTAAGTGCACCTCACCGTGTCGGATTTTGCAGCTCGGTAAGTTGTCGACACTTGGTTGAGTCTCGGCTTCGAGTACGCCTTGCAGGGCACGTGCTCCTGAGACGTCGCTCAAAAATGAAACGATCGTTCCAGCAGGGTATCGGAGCTGTTTTTAGAGTTATTTAGAAAGCGGTGGTAAAAGAACCTTGGCGGGCCATTTAGCAAGCGGCAGGTTAGACAACGATTCGCTTGAAAATGCATACAGTTTGTGCCGATGTCTGATTCTACCTTATTGGTAGAATTTTCCGACGATTGTGAGAAACTCCAAAAAAACATCGGTCTCATAAGATATTGTGTGCTTGCACATATTCTGCCGACCTGTTAAAAAATTAAAGGTATCAACAGCCAAGTTGGATGAAAAGTTTATCCTATTGGTAACAGTGGAATCCGACTATCAGAGTTTTGGAAAAATATGAAAAGATTTTCATAAATGTTAGTGATTACTTTTTAATAATTAGGCATTGTCTTCCTTTCGAATTGCCGTCATTTTGTATGGAAGATCCATGCGTTTAGCACTTGTATTATTTTCTTTTTGTATAAAGTATATAGGAGAATGGACAATATTTAATACATCACCTAGGAACTCGCTCATCTTTCTATGGACTGATTGTTGTTTATAACCCACTGTAAATCGTTTGAATATAATTAATATTGATAAAATTATGAAGATGATCCTGACAATCCTGAGCCTCATTTCAGTATTTCTTAGAATGCTGTTACACCGAGAGGTAAGATGCAATTTAATTGTTCATAGTTAAATGTATTGGATAAAAAATTATTATTCGCTGAGATCTGATATAGTAGAAAAAACCTTGTGCTTAAATTTATTTGGATCTACTTATAAGTAGTAGATGCAATATAACAATTTTCCAAAAATATACAAGAGATCGGTATACACGAATAGAGATTGCCATAGAAAAGCCATCCATATAAGTTATGTTAACTAAATTAACTGCACATCCCTGTTTTTCACCAAATCAGCCACTGCCCCATATCGAATAATGTGCTGCGAGCCTTCCTCAAAATTAATTTCTTCATCCATGGCCTCTGTCAAAATAATTCCAGAGATGTTCTTAGCTGCTCTGAGGAACACGTGACTATGCATATTCGGCATAACCGTTAAGTCTTTGACAGTGAATTCTTGAAAATTAGCTGGCATGTGCTGCAGTGCCACTCCCCTGAAGAGCGTTTCCAAGTGGGACAAATACTCTTTGGCCATTCTTAGCTCTCGGGAATTCAGGTAACCGTCCTCCGAGCTTCTTCGAGCCTCTTGAGAAAGAATATGTATCACGTACCGCTCAATCTTCTCCAACCGTATCCTCAAATAATTACAGACGAGATATCGGATCCTATCGAGCTCCATCCGGTGGATAATTACTCTTAGATCGCTTTTGTCTAATTTCTTTATATTTTCCTCCATGTGACTTATCTGCTGCAACATGCAGTCAACGAGGTCAGACTGGTGAGGCAAGATTTCCGGAGCAAACTTTTCATTCAACCAAGCTGCTTCCATCTCTCGGAGCGCCTCTTGAGAGGTTAAGGTTTCATCGCCGCTATCGTCAAAACGGAGCATCGATGCTTCCGAATTTTCCTCCATCTCGGTTCAAGTAAAAATTCTTTCTCAAATGCTTTCAAAAGTGAGCATTTGCGGTAAATGCTATGTGTCAGCCAAAGATTGAATGCAAATCGCTTACATGCCAAGAATATTGGACAAGATCCAAAACGGTCGACTGGTGTTTAGTTCAAGGAGCTTGAGCCGAGCACAAAATGACATAGGTAGATTCCACTCAAATTCTATATAAACACAGATAAATATCAAAGATGAGATTGAAGATTATTCCACAGTTGCCTCAACTTTAAAAGGACTGCCAAGGAAGTGATAACGCCAATACGTACATCTTATACCATGCCATCTTAGAACTCATCCATATCTAGTATCCACGTGTTTACCACGCAGCTACACAAGTATCCACTCCTCCATACCTATCGACGTTTTTTATTTCACTCAAATATAAGACTCCTTAGATGACATTCGACGCCTTCTCCTAACCTAACCTAGAAACATATTTAAAAGTTAAGAAATATTGAACTAGAACTATCACCATAAAAGACCTCGATCGAGCTATCGGAGCTGCTGCTTTAATTAACCACTGTTACCATCCTACCTCTGTACTGTAAACATCGAGATAATTTTTGAAAAACCATTCGTTAGACCGTAAAAAATTCTTCAGGAAATAAATTCCCCTTAAACGTGCCAATAAACCGAAATTCATTCTTTCTCACCTAATTTCGGAACGACAAAGGCGCGCAGAAACTTCGAGTCGTGCTGCCGCCAGTGGCGCCGCCATGCGGCCGCCGCCGTTGGCAAGCCTGAAATTTATAGCGAGGCGCGAACTCGAGACGTCAAAGAATTCTCAAAACAAGCAGCGATTCCGCTCCCCGACAAACAACGCCGTCGTTTCTCTGAGAAACTTTCGAAGAATCCCGTTGCCTCGCAACACCAGAACCCATCTTTAAGAAATAGCCCCTGCCGAGTGCCGATTTATCTCAAAGAAAGCGAGCGCAATCCCGAGGCGAAAGACGAAGCAGCGTGACGTTACGAAGAACCCGTGACGTTTGCTCGACGAAGAACGTCCAGCTGTCGGAGCTCGAAAAAAGGAGCCTCAGAGCCCGGAATTCCTTTGGAAACTCGGAGAGGAGCCCTCGAAACGGGCAACACACTCCCAGAAAAGATTCGATCGGGTGAGCAGTAGGATCATCGTCGATTTTCTCTGAATTTCCGATTTCCTCCAAGTGTCAAAAAGACTTGCTACGTTCACCGCAGCGCGCAAGGGGCGCTGGTGCAAGAGGGACGGAGCTTGCGCCACACGACGCGTGCGAGCGAGAGAGGGAGCTACCAGACCGAGCTTTATCTTTATTATGTGCGTCTCTGAGTGAATTGTCAAGTGAAATCAGAAATGGCTGCCAACGAGCAACAGCGGAAGGTGAGTCGTGCTACTTTCTGCCGAATTTCGGGCCTAATGAAACTGAGTCGAGGCACGGGACGGAGTCCGGTTGATTCCCGATTGTGGGGCCGAGATTCTCACAATTTTTCGAGGTAGGACGAGAAAAGGAAACCGAGATATGGACCGTGGAAGTCGAGACGGAAATCTCCGCAGCTAGACGAGCTTTTGTCATCGTCACGGAAGGAACTTCGCGATTCGGGCTTCGGAAAATGTTTCTCACGGGGAAAGATACTCGGGAAACGGAGAGCTTTTTGCGAGGTTAGGGTCTGAAAAGTCGATCTGGAAACGTCCTTCGCGAAAACAGCCAACAGCCGTGGACATTGGCGCAGCTGATCGACGTGACGTACGATGATGTCGAGCTCGCCCACGGAGAACAATATTTACCGTCGAGGCGACCAGCTGTCATCGAAAGTGACAGGGTGTCACTGGGCGACCCGTTCGACCCAGTCGTCTACGAGAAGCTCCTCGTCGAGCCTGGATAGAGGTGCGGTTATTCCTTGAAGAACGAGGCCCATTCATCGCGAGAGCTGAGACGATTAAACATGGCTCTGGGAATGATTAGGGGATTTTTCTCCCATTTTTTTTTCCTTCATTTTTACTCCGGGCAGACAGTTTCGTCAGAAAGTTACCATTGTTCCTTTTAAAGAAGCATTCGAGGATTTCCATGCAATGAGATAATTATTTGCGTAATTAATTTCCAAGTGGTTACACTTTGCCTTTTCTTTATGCTTTACATAACTTGCTTTGAGAAATCCATCGCTGCTTCAATTGGATGATTTAAAGATCTTTTCATTCGGTGAGTCGAACGACTCCTGGTATAGTATTTGATGAGGGAAAGTGATTAGATTCGAAATACCAGAAATATTTTCCTGGGTCACAATGTTTTTATTTAAGATACTTTTACTGAAGCCTGACAGGGTATTAGGTGTAGCCAATAACAAAGGAAATCTTTTTGGGGAGAAATCGGAGGACTTATTGTTAGCAATGTCGAGCTCTGGACTAGCCTTTTGTGTAGTTCCAAAATTTACATTCTCTTTTGCACTGGAATTAATAAAAGACTTTATAGGCAGTGCATAGCTTCAAGAAAAATAACAATTTAGATTTACAGTTATCGGATAGAGTAGGTCGGGTCTTTTGAGACTTTGACACTTTTGTAACAAATTTAATTAACGTTTCCAATTGGATCAAAATGTGGTATAAATGTTTGAGTGGGCAATACATGATGTAAAACGTTATGCTAACACGTTGCATTTCAGGGGCTTCTCAAATATAGTAGCATTGTTGCTCTTAGCTTTGATGAAAGCTGTTATACAAAAAGAGATTATAATATAAAAATATGTATGTCGCGTAGTTTTTGAATATTACTTATATGTTTTAATTAAAATGCAGGACCAACAAGACTTGCGGGAGCCAGCTCACCATGCGAGACGACCAATGAACGCCTTTCTCATCTTTTGCAAGCGTCACAGAGGATCTGTGCGTTCTGGCTTCCCGCATCTAGAAAACCGTGCTGTAACTAGAGTGCTCGGAGAATGGTGGGCTACTCTTCAACCGGAACAGAAGCGTTCGTACACTAATTTAGCCCAAGAGGTACGAAACAAGTAATTTATTTATTATTTTTCGTTTAAAAAATGTGTAACCAGTAAAATTTATGTTTTAGTACAAGGATGCCTTTCTGAATGCAAATCCAGATTTTAAATGGTATAAATTACCTGCTCCTCCACTCCGTACATTAACTACACGACCAACTAACAAGAAGCCTGAATCGAGTCCTGTGGATCAGGGTCACGATACCGATGCCATTCAACCTGGAAAGTTGGCCGATGAATCTCAAATTGGTGGCCTTAGCACTTTATTCACTCCACAGAAAGTCCAAACACGAGATGACGATTTAAGTACAGATAATGACATCACCGATGTTCCAAAACCTCCAAAGAAGAGGTTCACCGAGCTACCGGTGTCGCCTGACCAGAAAAGAGACTGCAAGGCTGACTTGTTTGGTGAAAAGAACACCACGAAACCTGAGTCAAATAACAACGATCAGCATCAATTAGTAATAATAATGAATCCTTATACTTTAGAAGCTACTCAACTTCTGAAGATTATTTTGCTAAAATTTAATTAATAGAGGTATCTCAATTTTCAGAACGTCGAGGATGAAAAAAACAATGGTGAAACTTAC
The DNA here is from genome assembly GCF_000612105.2 of Orussus abietinus. Classification (NCBI taxonomy): domain Eukaryota; kingdom Metazoa; phylum Arthropoda; class Insecta; order Hymenoptera; family Orussidae; genus Orussus; species Orussus abietinus. The sequence goes on from NW_019395990.1 coordinate 501,779, forward strand.
TTTGAAGGAAATGGATCTTCCGAAGAAAATACCTTCCGTGGCGAACGAACTTGCAAAGGTCTACGCTACCAAAAGTTTTTGGTAGAACAATTAAGGAATGTTGGTTCAGGGGGGCAACAAAACAAACGAAGGAGAACCACAGGATTATCCAGGTAAATTTCATAATTATATTAATGATAATTAATCTTTTTTGATTATAATTGTGTAATTATTTCAGCAGTTCTGAGGAGCAAACCACGGAACGAAGAAATTCTATATCATCTAATGTCAGTGAAAAAACTGATTCCTTGAGTAGCGAAAGTGGTAACAGTTCACGCAGTGAATTGGAGCATCTTGTGGAAAGGTAAATTACATAAAATTTATTACAATTACAAGTTTGATAATTTCTTTCCCTCTTTCTGCTGACATTGTACATTCATACTTGCAGTGCCGAAGGAAAACTGGAGGCATCAAAACCAGAGGAAACTGAAACCGAAGGTGCCGAAAGTCAATTAGATTACGGTCCTTGGACAGCTCGCAAAAGATTCAGGGCTGAGTGAGTTTTCTTTTTCCTAATCTATTGTCAAGTTTTACTAGCCGTCTATTTAATTGAAAGCAACAAGTTAATTACCGGATCTCTCCAGGGATTTTAATCTAGAGAAAAAAATCGAAGCGTTGCCGTCATTGAGTCTGGAGGAGTTCCAAGAAAAAAAGAAGCAGCAGCGTACCAAGAAAAAGACTATGCAGAAACAGAACTCTACTGCCAGTAGAAGAGGTCAAGGTGATTTCTTGAAACAACAAGCAACTCACGAGGGGAAGAAGTCTCCCCAAACTGGTAGACTCAGCGAAGCCCAGGAAGAAGCGGAAAGGCAACTGTTAGTTGGAAGTCAAAAGCGAAAAGCCCGAAAGCAAAGCATAACAAGAAATGCAGCTGCTAGCAACGCTTCGAAACGCCTCCTGGATCAGGAACCAAATGACAAAAGTAATTCCATTTTACTTAATAATCGTTTACTTGAGAAAACTATATTAAACGCTAAAATCACTTTTATCTCTTAGCATGGTGCGCGTCGCCGGACCTCGAAGCATTGGCTTGTCTCGCTACGGTTGCCGCCAATCGAACGAAACTTACCAAATAATGGATAATTCAGATACATCACTCAACTCGGAAGACTTCACCAGAGCGAAGTAAGACCACCAAAATAATACTTTCATTTTGCATCGTATAGTACGAAATGCTACTGACCTTGTTACGACTATTATCGTCACGTGCTTAATATCATTTGTACCGTCATTACCGCTCTAGGGCAATTTTCGCTGACACGTCTATACCGTCATTGTTAATATTACTGCGACTACTATCGCTAAACTATTACTGGCACTTGCACTGTTGCTACTATTACTGCTGCTATTTCTATTATTATTACTATTATTATCATTATCGTTACAAAGCCTCGTATCTATTTTCCTATTGATCAATCTAAACATTCGAGATGTGCAGACAAGGACTCAACGTGTATAGAATATTAGGGATATTTTTTCATAAGGAGAAATTGTTTATACACTAAAATTCGGATTCCTTTTTTCTTCGTCGGCGCGACGAATGAATAATCCATTGCAAAGTCCTTATGGATTTATTATCGCTCTGTTGGTTGCAAGCGAAACAGGAGTGTCTTTCTAAATGGACAGAACATTTCCTAATTCAACTTGCGACACGTTAGGAAATTGTAATTTAAAGTGTCGTATGGTTATGCCGGCGTTTTATCATGTTTATTATTATTATTACTATTATTATTATCGTCGTTACGTAGTGCTCGTATACTTTCTTATTATTCGATCTGAAAACTTGAGATGTGCAGAGAAAGGCTCTGCTTGTACAGAATAGTAGGGATATTTTTTTCATACACTAGTGAGAAATTGTTTATATCATAGTATCCTAATTTCGTCTATTCCCTGTCGTACAACAATATGAAATGCGTCGTAAAATCTCTCATGATTTATCGCTCAGCGAGCTCCAAGCAAAACACGGATGTCTCGTTGAATGGAATGAATATTTTCCAAACTAAGTCCTTGCTAGTAAGAGATCGTTGTTGAACTGTCGCTTATTACATCGGAGTTTTATAAGGACTGACGTAACTGATAGGGTGCTTTGACAGTTTGCTTGGATCCAACGAGACATAGAATCTTAACAACTATTGTGAAAGAGCGAACGCGGTAACGCATGTGTACGATATTTATAATCAATTGAGCGGATGCTGTTACGTTCATTTTGTAATTTATTTTACTTAATGGTGAGAAACACGACAACCATCAATTTATCGTCGGACGCTTTAGTTAATGGATTTCAATAATGACAGCAATGACAGCTGGGTGTCGCTGATGTTATTATCGTAAGATAAATCTTCTTTTTCATGGTTTTATTGTATTGTAAAAGTTTGTTGTAAATAGGGATAGGCGCAGTATTATACGTCATGTAAGGCTTGGACAACAAGAACAGGTATAATCAAAATGTATAAACGAGCGGATTTGTAATGTACGTAGACACGTGTATGCATACTTTCTGTCCTTGTACTGTACAAGTGACACGTCAACATCTCAAAGAAGCGAAAACACTTTCCGAAGGCTTTCGAATCCATGGTCATGTATGTGTGGACGTACCGATTGTAACGATAAGACTCTACTAATATATATTTGATTGTATATTTATAATATTTATATCGACTAACGTATGTAGAGTTTTTAAGACCGTACGAGTGCGATTCGGCGCGGGTGAAGAAAGTAAGACTTGTCTGTGATTACGGCTAAAGGAATTTTTAATCTTTTATATTTTTCTATTAATTGTCTCTGTGACGTCTCCTTTATTTTCTTTTTGTTATCGGAGGATAAATCCTGAGAGAAGTTTTGTACGACCTTAGGGACGCGCAATGTCGATTGATTGACATTCTCACGAGGGAGGAGTACACGATTATATTTCAAACGTGCCTTGAAGAGATAAACATAGTAATTAAATGACGACCAATTGAAATTCCGAATATAGTTTCGCTTTCATAATAAGAGGTTACATCACGATCCTTTTATTCCCAAGTGTCGAGTTTTTAAATATCAAAGGGGTGGTTTGAGAATCATTGAGGGCCCGCGTGGCCCGGGACCTAAAGACTAGGCATTTTTAAAAAGAAGGCTTTTTGAATTTTACTGCACAAAATCTGTGTAACTAGCTTTAAAACTATCATTCATACGGATACAGATATATACATGAATAAAAAATAAATATATATNTTGATGTAAATTGGCTTCCGCAGCGTGATATCAATTTTCAGAAAATTTTATTCTCTCAAAGTATTGAACTTTTGTTGGTAAATACTTTTAAAAGGTACTACGTTTTAGTCGTATTTCGCGCTTCCATTTATCCTGTCATGGCTGTTTTTGAATTCGATACTCTACGTTCCCATTGGCTAGGTGGACGGTTGCTCCAACGGAAGAGCCAATAGCAGGGCAGTACCTCTCGACCAATAGAATTGCAGGATTCTTGGTTGACACGTCTGTTTATTCGTGCTTACACAAATATTTATTTGTGCACGCGTGTCAGTTGCGCTGGTTGCGTTAAAAGTGAGTAAGCCTTTTTCAGTTGGATTCAGTTGAAAGATATTGAATTATTTGGATTCTAGTGCTAGAATATCGAAAGGAATAAAGAAATCTACGTCATACAAAGATGGGGGTGATATTTCTGGAGCATATCGGAGGTACACGACTGTTTTCGTGTGCTTCTTGCGACACCAACCTCACCAACAGAGGCCAGCTGATAAGCACACGTTTCACAGGTGCAACGGGTCGTGCCTTTCTTTTTAACAAAGTCGTCAATCTCAATTACAGGTATCTCACAATAGTTGGGACATTAGATAGAATTTAGTTCCTTAGCAGGGTAGCGGGATGACTAGCTTATTTTGATATCGTAATACTTATATATTCACTCTTCGGCATTAAGATGGTAAGAATTTAATGAATCACTAATTTGTCTGAACAATTTACTCTGGTTAGGTACGGGAAATGAGAGTGAATATATAAAATGAATTTCATGCAGGAGTATTTAGTATATACATATCGCTCTATTAATTTAATATCGTGTGAAACAGTGAAGTGCAGGACAGAGTGATGCTGACAGGACGTCACATGGTCCGCGATGTGAGCTGTAAAAACTGTGATACCAAACTCGGTTGGGTATACGAATTTGCTACGGATGACAACCAACGATATAAGGAAGGACGAGTGATCTTAGAACGAGCCCTTGTCACCGAGACCGATGGGATGGGGGAAAGCTTATAATAATTTTAGTATCTTGTAGCAAGTGGTAGAGTAATAAGTATCGGTTTTCTTAATTAACTCGTATATAAGTGTAAGCATATATATATATATTTATAATTTACACGACTTTAGTATTCTGCAAGAAATTTCGATTTTCTTATCCACGGTGGTACATTATTCTGCTGCATACATGAATAATCAACAACAAGGTGACTTTTCTTCGATGCGATATCACCTGCTTCGTATGAAATCCTATTCCACCCAGGGGATACTCTAACAAATGTATTAAACAACGTGGTAACTTATGTTCTATAGAGAAAAATGACCCAACAAATCAGTCCCATTGTTAAGTGTTATAGTTTCTCTTCGAACATAATCATCTATAATGTTTTTCGATACATCTCCAAAAGTTGAGTACTTTTATAAATCATATTATCGTTAATGTTTGATAAATGAATTTGTACGATAAATTCTCGACCTAAATTCGTTTAGCGTTACCGTAAAAACTGCTGCTACAAGAATTACTATTCTTGCTAAATTTAAGTTATATATACAATTCGTTCACCAATACATGTTTTAGCGACTGCCATATCTTTAAGATCCACAAGAGAGTATAAAATTATGCGTGCTGTACATTTGAAACTGCATCGTAAGGTGTGAAGTAAAAAAGGGCTGTGTATATTAATGCATTATCTGCCATAAAATCCTAGGAAAGGCAGATTCTGCAAAGAAACCACCTACAATTGTGATGTTTTAAAAATAAACTCGCCAAACGCTCCTCGGAGTTCATTTCATACCTGCTTGTAAATATTAAAAATAAAACTAAAAATACAAGCCAAGACCCACGCACTGCGCGTTGCGTTGCGCGGCGCAGGGTTTCGCACATATACTAATGCATCGCGGAAGTCAGTGACCGCGAGAGACAAATTCCCCGGGTACTCGAAGAGCCAGACGCAAGTACACCCAAAGTACTCTTAAGAATTTTTCAAAATGACGTGCGACATTAAATACAACGATCAGTGCAAAGACGGAGGAAAAATGAGATTCAACGAAAGAAGAGTCAAGAATCTCGAGAGAGACTCTTGGAGCGATCCGGCCATGACGTACGATCGGACCGCGTCGTGGCGCTAGTTGCGCGCTAGCGGCGGCTCCTGATTGGCTGGCTGGGCCGCGGCTGACCAATCGCGTGCTCGCGTTCCAGTCGCCGCCACGGCGGAATAAACTCGGGAAGGACCGCGGCGAGACCGACGAACAGTGTGGTCACGTAGGCCCACCGAGCCGCATGGTGGATGCTGCGCTTGCGAACGCGTCGTCGAGGCACGCCGACTGAACACCCAGCCAGTACGATGCTCTAACGGCGGTGCATCCCTGTCCGCTGCGAGCGACCGACCGACCGACCCAGGAGAGTAACGGGACGAGCCAGCGAGGTCGCGAGAGGACCACGAAACGGTAAAACTGCGCGATCTCCCGGCCCCCGACGAGGCCGAGTGTTTCCCCTAGGCCGCGTTAATGGCCGAATCCTGGCGCGCGGCGGCGGCGGCGACCCGTGGACCAATGGCCGCTTTCCGTCGCGCCCGGGCCTTGTTCTTGGCAACGCGTGCCTCGGCGCCGGAGCGCATTCCGACGCGTTCCTCGCGTCTCCCCTGGATACCTTCCAATGGCCGTGCGGTCCTCGTCGAGCCGCCGAGCGGCGTCAGCGGCGTAACGGAAAACTCGATCCGGGAGCCGCTGACCTGCCGAGGTTCGCGAAGATGGCGTCCGTCCGGTCGCTTCCCCGAGGCGTCGCCGCCCCACGCGCGATCCTTTTCCCCGATTCCCTTATCGGCCGCGTAACGGCGGATGCCAGTGCACCGCCAGAGTGGATTACGGCGGCCGAGCTATAAATACACGCGCGCAACGCGGGTAAACAAACTTGACCTCAGCGAATTCTTATCGACGCTCGGCCGGTTTGAGGTTATGTCGTTTATCTAGCGGGCGGCGGAGGGTCACTGGCCCGGGAGGATTATTTGGTCGATGCGCCCGCGTGTTGCGAATTCCGGAGGTGAATGAACAAGTGAATGACGTCGAGACCTGTAAGAGAACCTCTGAGCTTTGGTCTTCCTGTTTGAGAATATTTTTCGGACTACGTGTACGTTGACTTTTCTTTTTCTACAAAGTTCGGTATTTACAGTTCGAAGCGGTTTACCTTCGATGTTGTGATTCGTGTAGTTCCAATCTGTCGCGTTTCTTATGATGGTTTAACTGTGAATATTTTAAATTTGAAATACTGGATAAACTGGTGTGGATAGTTCAAGGACAAGAGTATTAATGCTTTGCCACAGGAAGGTGTTCGATGTGTTGCTAGCGAGTCGAATGTAAACAGAAGTTCTATTAGCGCTTTGCCAAGAATAAGTAACCTACCGTGTGGACATTGTAGAAAAGATTCCGATCGTTGAGGACAACGTTTACTAATTTGCTATTTTGTTTTTAGAATTAATTCGATAACACGACCTTGACGACTTGGGAGGATTGCAAAGCATTCTTTCGAGCTGAAGCAAGCGCTGCTGCTTTTTATCCAAGGATCGTCCCGAATTACGCTTCATCATGAAGTGGTCTCCAGGAGCTTTGTTCTGCGAACAAGTAGGCGAACTCACCCGGGTGTTCTCTCAGTGGAACGAGTGCGAGCAGACCGTCGTCTTATATGCCCTGCTCAGACGTATTCCAGCAGTCCAGGCAAGGTTTCTGGCACAGGCGGTACAGCATTCGTTGCACTCCGTATCGGAGCTAGACACGCAAGAGCTTAATGCCAATAATCCAGGTAATGATATAAAACTCCCAGAATAAATAATTTGCTCTCATGAATATTCAGAGAATGTCTTGTATTCAGTTGTTGAAAAATAAAGAATGGGTTCTAGGATAAGACTTGTCACGGAGGAAAAATTTATTTTTAAAGCTTTCATCAATTCTCTACTATCGGAGTCCACTGAAGTAGCAATCAATCAACTGCTCACTCATCTACCATTGTTGAGGCCAGGCAACGTGGAATGCAAGCAGTGCTATCTCGTAGCGATACCTGAATTAGTGAGCCACTGCGTCACCACTGGACAATACACCGAACAGATACAACAGCTCTTGAGCTATACACTGATCCACCCTGCTATCACTAGCCAAGATCGACGATCATTGACCCAATGGTTGAGACATTTAGAGGAGCGAATTAGCGGTACTCCTCCCATACACAGCCTCGAAGAGTATACTAATACTCCTAGCAGGTCGGTTAAGAAAAATTTGATAAAGTATGAATTAATGACCTTTTGGGTTTTAGAAAATTTTAAATAACTGAATTGCACTAACTTTTCTAAAAGGTGGGACAATGCTTGGCAGCGAAGCTCGAAGCAGCAGCAAAATGATCAATCGAATCTCTTCGGTTCTCAACCGGGCACTACTTTTAATCTACAGTTTCCACCTCCGGTAACTCGACAGAGACGTTCAAATAGTCTTACACCTCCTGTTGCGCCTCCACATCACCTGGAGGTAGTCGAACGCAGCAACAATGTGAATAATTCGACGAGACATAAGCCTCGCAGTTTTAGCGTTTCAGGAGATCATTCGAGTGAGCTTCAAATATGTTTATCGTGTAGAAAATCGATAACTATTGGATTTGCAATTGAATGCGATTTAATTTTAATTACATAACACAGGTACTCTTGCGGGTCTTGGACCATTGAGCCCCCAGAGTTCTTGTGCAAGCAGTGGCAGCGAAGGGCGCTTAGACGAGGCCTCTACTAGAACTCTTGCAAGCGGAATGCGAGGTTGGTTTTTTATTTTAAATCTAAATGAATTCTAATTGTTGAAGAATGTTAATAAAGAATTTTTTTTTTCTCCCCGTGCAGATGTAGCATCATGGCTGAAAACTTTACGACTTCATAAATACAGTTATTTGTTTGCGACGCTGAGCTACGAAGAAATGCTCGAACTGACCGAAGATCAATTAGCCGAGCAGGGTGTTACGAAGGGGGCAAGACACAAGCTGGCTCTTTCGATCACTAAGTTACAGCAGCGTTACTCGACCCTTCTTAACTTGGAAAAAGACCTGCTGCAACCCACCCGCGATGGAAATCAGTCCGCTTCGTTTTCCCAGGGTCCAGCTCTTCTGGTCAACACTTTGGACGAACTGAAGACCATCTTGGCTACGCCTTTAAAACCAAGCCAAGAGGGCGATCCGCAAGACATTCCAGCTCAATTTACAAAGGTTCTGGGCAAACGTAAGTGTGCAAATCGATCGGAGTAAAAAATGACGCTTCACTGATTACTTTTTTTAACGTGAAAAATGTCAATACAGTATGCAGCAGACTGGCTCTGGAGACGGTAGACGACGGTGTTTTGTGTGCTTGTATCAACATCCTGGAGAAGATCTTGCAACACGACTGCTTCACGCCAAACCAAAAAGAGAAGGTCCAGCAGTGGCGCAGCAGGCTTGGCAATCCGAGACCTACACCAAAGTAAGCGAAGGACCGTTAATATTTCCAGTAGGTTCACTTCAAAGTGGTTGTCGATATCTCGACGTAAAGCACCCGATGTCTTGCCTCTCAGGTGGCAGCACAATTACAGTTACAACAACAGAAGATACTGCAACCCGCAGCAACACAATCCGCACAATCGAAAGCCGAGTCTTAACTTGAGCCACGTCCACAACGCGCATACACACGGCAACTCGTTTCTGGTCAGTCCACACAGGAACAGTATATCCACCCCGTACTTGCAGAACAGTCAGAACCAAAGCTTGAACCAGAGTAACCTACGACCGATTCACGTAACCGAGAAGAGACCCAGCTTACAGGAGACCAGCCTTGAGGTAAATATATATATATATATATTTTTTTTTGTCTACGACCGAAGATACCAATGGAATATATATATATTGATTTTGTTGTCGATGTTGCATTTTCTAGCAGCTGCAAAGAACCTTGCAGCGCACGTACAGCGCGCCGAGAGATCACTTCCTTGGCCAGTCGAGCAACACGTCCGAGACGACCGACCCGGAGATCAACTCTCGTTTGGAATCGCTGTGCCTGCGAATGACGGAACAGGCCATCGGAGGGTTCGGAGAGGCCTAATTTCCTACTCGCAGACCGCGACGTGATGATCCAACTCCCGATGAAACGTGCCGCTCTGGAGCGGGTCTAAGAAAGGTTGGTCCACCGGTCTCAGGTGAGATTGTATTTTTCATAAGTCTTCGAAGAGAGAATCGCGTAACGAGCGACGACCCGTAGCATCCATTATATAGCCCTACCAAATGCAACGTCCGACCCTCGAGACGTACGAAAATTTTCGATTATCGACCGAATCGACGAATTGACTTACCGATTATTTGTAAATCGTATTTTACTACACGACACGCCCGTTGCAATTGTACCATATGTGAACTGACAGAATTTGGCAAGCCAAATGCTACTAGAAAGATAGATTCTTTCCTTTACTATTTACTACGTCTATATAGATATATTATATATGAAAAAGTATATATACCACGATAGGATTAACAATGAGGGAGGGAGATAGAAGAGAAAGAGATATAAAATCCCCCCCCCCAACAGAAAAGAAAAAAAAAAGGAAAATACGAAAGAATGACGAAGGATGGAAAACAACCCGTGCGATACTTGCAATATTTGTTTTTTGTGTTATCCATTTCGGGAAATGGAATTCTGCTGATTTTAATCGCTAAGACGCATTATGGTAATATAATGTAATTCATTTTAATGAACGGACTGATTTTACTTTTTACTCTGCTGTCTCCGTAGGACAAACCAATATTACACGTATAGATATATATCTATATATATATACATAAATATATTATTATTATTAAAGAACGAACTATACTTAAAGCGCCCGCGTGCTCCGTGTATGCAAAACGTAATTGTCTGTACTGTGGTTTTGTTTACTCTTTTTTTTCTCTTTGTTTTTTTTTTTTTTAAATCTTCCGATGGACTCTGTCGCGCGCAATGTATAAGACCGCAGAGTGTTTGTGTACTTTTTCTTTCATTTGCGACAGGGTCCTGCACTTAAAGAAACCTCGTATTTGCGTGTGTATGCTTCGCAGTTCATGCACAGATTTCGTAGTTTACGCTCCGACCAGAAAAACTCGGTACGAGTCCCTTTTCTCCTATTTTCCTTTTTTCATTTCCTCTCGAGAACGAGAGAGGGGAAAACGTTCTAAAGGGCCTTAAAATATGAAACCAAAAGACGGGAGAGAAGGAGGGAGAGGGAAAACGCGTAAAGAACCCGCGGGCGAAAGAGGAGAGATAGAATGGAGAGTGTAAAGCTTTTCGACATCGAAATCTGTGGCTTTAAATTCTAAGCATACATTGTCACATGAAGAGACACACACACACGTACACGTACACGTACACCTTATTATTATTATGCATTAGCGGTTTAAGGAGCTTTTTGCGATACCATTATAGGGATATTTTCGTGCAACAAAATCTACAGACTAATATTAATTGTAATTAATTGACGCGAGAGGGTAAGATAACGAAGAAAAAGGGAAAAAAATAATAAGTGAGGGAGAGAGAGAAAATGGAGGAAAAAAAAAACAGAAATAATAATGAACCCAAGAAAAGACTGACTAATTCGCGCGCGCCCCCCCGCGCGCGCGAATGAAACAATTCGAAGACTGCGGAATGGGAACGACGAGAGAGAGGAGATATTGGGAGAGGGAGAAAGGAGGGAAAAAAAGGAACGGAGGAAACCTCGTCAAAATGTAATACGAATCAGATAGGAGGCCGGGAGGTGTATTCGAGTACGGAGGGAGGTGTGTACCGTTTTAGCGCCCTAGGTTTAAACACCGATCGTGTTGTAAACGCTGTACTCTATCGTAATTTGTAATCGATATCGTGTATAAGACTAACGACGCTCCGACGAGCGTCGCGGAATTAGCGAGGAACTATATCCCAGGGGCTGCCGAGATGCGAGTCCTAAGGAAAATAACGATTACCCAAGAATACCCAAGATGCGAGAAACACTGCGTCCCGCGTACTGCGTGCGACCTGAGAATTCGTCAGGGGTGCGAACAGGAGAGGGAGAGAGAGGAAGAGAGAGAGAGATATCGAAAGCTAGTCAAACGATACGTTTCTAATTTCTATCAGTTGATAAACGTATAGTCGATAATAGTGTTTATTACTTTACACTGCACACTGTACACTTACTCGCGCGCATTCGGGGGTCTCCCCTCTCCGGTCGGACCAGCTGAACCGGGGGATCCCCGTAATAAGACTGCTCTCCGGCGCGCCAGACTCGTACATGGGAGGTCGTATAACGAATTAACGCAGCATCCGATTCCGTATCTGTAAAGGCAGGACCTAAATGACGGAGAATCCGAGGTAGACGGGAGAAAGGGCGAAGGACGGAGCGAGACGCTTCGCGGACCTTCGGAGGACGAGTTCTCTCTCGCCTCCGTCGCCGTTCTCGATTCTATGGTTCACGGTGCGGCGCGCGTACGGGCCGATAGCGGGATTATTCTGTACACCATATTCGATGGCTGTCGACGTCGGTTATCGGGTTATTCCAATGGGCTCACGATATCGATAGACATCGAATTAGCGTAAACAATCCCGGCTCGGGTTCGGGGCGTCCCTCGGCATCCGATCGGCAAGTTGTTCGTGGAACCGATCGGAACGACGCCGGTCTCTTCGGTCGTCTTCGGGAACGCTCGGACGAAGTCGGGCCGCCATGGAGAGACCCAAACCTTCCCCGCACTCGCGCCGCAGTCGGCTTACCCCGGGCGGCTTTAGACGCATTATAGGTAATACGGAAAGGTATATTATACATATATTATACATATGCGATACAAGGGTGCGACAAGGAATATCTTAGCGAGCGGCAATTTGGTCGGTCACACGCGCGCCAACTATTGTTGCATTCCTGTTCCATCGGAAACTGGCGCGGCGTCCTCTCGTGGGGGGTTCTCTTTTTTTTAATTTCTTTTCTTTAACGACATCCGGATATTCAATGCCCCAGGGTACCTTGGAACACGGTAACCACGTCCGTAGGGTGATACCCTGTCCGGGGAGGACGCCCCCTTGACGTTTTAGGAACAAGTCTTGGCCACGCACACCTCCGTCAACCACGTCCCCTTGGTTTTTTTTGTTTTCTTTTTTTTTTTTAAACCCAGGTAGCAAGCCGCGATTTTTATCGATCCGCGCCCGGGAATTTACGGCCGGCGAACGGTTTAGGTGATTTATAATGAGCATACGTTAGGAGGACAGCGAGGTACCGGCGAAACGCCGGAATGTATTCGTGAGCCGTAGAAGGAAGACGCGCGACGCTCCCTTGGTGAGACGGGATAGGACGCGGCGACGCGCGTCCCGGCGGCGCGACATCTTCCGCTCGATTATATATAAACTCGTTTCTCCTAGATTGCGCTCCGTATTCAGGATTCGATCCGAGTGGTATATCGCTCTTTTTCTCGGGGACTACCTCTCGGGAGGGTCCTTTTCTTTTCTTATAAACGACAAATTCGGCCTGGCCGGGGTCGCGAATACGGGCCGCAAAGTGCTTATTGCAATCAGGTTGCTAACTGGGATATTTAGTCATGTAAGCTGGACAACTTGTAAAAACGCAATTTTTGTACTGTTACGAAGTTACATAGGACGAAGGTACACTGACGTTGTAGCGTGAAAGAACATTTTTCAATAAAAGATTTTTCATACGCAATATTTGCGAGTGGAGCGAGGTTTATTTCGTGAGGTGTAAGATTTTTTACCGCACTAGAGATAATCATTTGCAGGGCGACGCGGTTTGGGGAGGAAGTGAGGTTTGAAATTCCCGCCGGTGGCGCTCGCGTTCCGGCGCGAGCTGCAACTTCCGGTCTCAAGGAGTCAGCTGATCCAAATCTCAGTCCTGTCTGCTCGATCGCGCGTGCAACGATGTCTGGAAAGGACAGGCTTCCTATTTTCCCCTCTCGGGGGTAAGTAATGCAGTATTTTGTCGAAATACACGTGTAAGACTTTAGACGCGATGACGCGCGATCGTCCGGGACCGTTCTTGCCTCTTCAAATGCCGACATAACCTGATTTCTAGACGCGCCCGAAAACTGGGTGTAACCGCAATTTGCAGTCGAACATATTTCAAGGCTTTTTAATGTTTCCGTCCAGATTAACGTACCTCGAATATGTACCGATGTACCCCTTCGCGATTACGAATAAATTCTCTGCGCAATAAAGATAGAAGGATCGATTTTTTACCAGGTCGCTTACGTCTGTTTGTTTTTCAGAGCACAAATGTTAATGAAGTCACGTCTTCAGGGTGCGCAAAAGGGACATGGCTTACTTAAGAAGAAAGCAGATGCTCTGCAAATGCGATTCAGATTAATTTTAGGAAAGATCATTGAAGTAGGTATATGAGAATAGGTCGGGGTATCACTTTCAAATAACGGTTTCATATTAACTCCATCGATTCACCGTAGACAAAGACCCTTATGGGTGAAGTCATGAAGGAGGCAGCGTTCTCCCTTGCCGAAGCCAAATTTGCCACTGGAGACTTTAACCAAGTGGTACTTCAAAACGTGACAAAGGCGCAGATCAAAATTCGTTCGAAGAAGGATAACGTCGCCGGGGTTAATTTACCAGTCTTCGAGTCGTATCAAGATGGCACGGATACGTACGAATTAGCTGGATTGGCTAGAGGTGGTCAGCAACTGGCCAAGCTGAAGAAGAATTATCAAAGGGCTGTCAAGCTGCTAGTCGAACTGGCATCTTTGCAGACGAGCTTCGTAACGCTGGACGAGGTTATCAAAATCACGAATCGTCGTGTAAATGCTATCGAACACGTCATTATTCCAAGGATCGAGAGAACTCTTGCGTATATCATCTCGGAATTGGATGAATTGGAAAGAGAAGAGTTCTACAGATTGAAGAAAATTCAGGACAAGAAGAAGATTGCCAAGGCGAAGGTAACGTGGAATGTTCACCTACATAACTGAAACCATTTTTATTGTTTAAATGATACATAGATTCATTTTTGGTAACACTGAAAAAATTATTTCCAGGTCGATGCTGCCAGGGCAAAAATGAGAGCTGAGGGTCAAGATCTAGATCCTGGCAACATGCTGGATGAGGGTGACGAGGATCTGCTTTTCTAAGCAACTGTACATAGTATTTTTGTTCAAGCTTTAAAAACATCACGTGCGATGTCCTAGATCATCGTCCACGAATCATTGGCAGCATGCCGTTTACAGCGAACTCCAACGGTGTAAAGGTTGAACTTGATATTTGCTCGAGTCTTTAATTTAAAAGGCAAGTTCTCTTAGAGACCCGCAACAAGGCAATCGAGTTCGCAGTTAGTACAGGACACGTGTAATCGGGGACAACGCTAGTGTGTTACGTTCTTAAGCCATCCGTTGAGTGGATCTCGATATCTGTATAGTATTCTCCACCTGTATCCTGGTTTTACTACCTACTTTAAAGAAATACCACAAGCGTCGAACGCGTCAACCAGGTCGAGATCAACCGTTTTCTAAAAAAAAGTATTCCGAGTATGTTTCTCTCGTAGGTACCGCGGTCAACTCGCCGTACCTCGTTTCCACAGCTTACAGAAGTGTTATAAATAATTAAGTTCTTTACAGAGAATATCTATAAATAAAACGATCGCGTGTATCATAGTTTTGACCGTTAGACCCTGTTTACATTTATTGACGCCTAGTTAACTTTACGTCCTTTGACAACGATCGATACACTTTATTTTGATGCTTGGTATTTCCTAAATCTTAAATCTTCCCTAAGTCCTTCTAAATTCTTCTTTCCCTCCCTTTAAGTTGATCTGTGAAAGTGGCATTCGAAGAGTCAATCGTTCATGAAACTTTCCTCCGAACTAAATGTACCAAATCGTTTCAAACTTGACAACGTGAATATAGAGGCTCTAAGGAAGATCCTGGCACTCGGGAAACTTCATTTTTTATAACATATTTTATAAACATTTATTAAGAAATTTTGAAAGAATAAAATTTTCATGAGTTTCGGGACCTTCCTTATACCCTCTATACCTATATTGTAAACTTTTAATCGATTAAGTACACCCAGTTTGGAGAAGTTTCACTCTTTCACGACCCTTTATAACTGAATTCTAACAGGACCGACTTAAGAAAAAAGAAAAGCAATCGATGGAGAAGGTCGATGGAGGAGGTCGACGCACGATCCGTAGGCCCGGATCGCACCTTCGGCGAGTGATAACCGCAGGGGTGGAATCATTCGAACTGGGTCAATCAATATAGACACCCTCTCGAGTGCGCGCGTGGGCGAGCGAGCGTCGGGGGACGCCGAGAGACGCGCGGCCAACCCAGCCCGAGGATGTCCGAGCACCTGACGGTCCTCACGATCCCGGAAGATCGCTTCTGCGAGGTGATCGACCACCTGAGACACAGCTTCTTCGCCGACGAGCCCCTCAACCACGCCGTGGGGCTCTGCCAGAGGGGTGAGCCTCACCCCGACCTGGAGAGACACTGCCTGGCCACCATGAAGCAGGGCTACTCGAGGATGATCCTCAGCGAGGACGGCACGGTAAATCCCAGAAAAAGATCGGAGTCAGACGAATCTCTCCGGAGATTTCTGTCGAGAATCGGACGCAGCTTCTGGCTGAAAATCTTCGGAGAGAGATGATCTGGCGATTGCTTAGCAGCAAAGTGGTTTCCAGATAGCGGGCGTGGCCTTGAACGGCACCCTGAGGAAGGGCGAGCGCGAGGAAGCGGGCCGCAAACTCCTGGAGCTCGCCGATGAAAAGTTCAAGACCATTTTCGGCCTCCTCTATAAGGTCAACGAGAAGGTCGATCTCTTTGAAAAGTACGACGTGCAGGAGATCCTGGAGTGCCGGATCTTGAGCGTGGATTCCCGCTTCCGAGGACGCGGTCTGGCTAACGTCCTTATGGCGGATAGCATCGAGATCGCGAGAAGAGCCGGCTTCAAGGTACTCCTCGAGGGCGACCTTTTGCACGCTCGAACGTAGATGTCGAACCTGTTGAGCGAGCTGCATATCGCTCGAAATGTCTTTAACTATTTCGGACCATCAGGAACGACTGCTCGTTATTTGTGCACCTCGAGCCCGGATTTTCTCAGGGAGTGGAAGCTCACGAAAATGTGGAATATGGACATTTTGAGTTGCTTCAATGATGTACGGATACCTGTGAACCCTGTGTAATTTATTACCTTTTTAGTGGGACAAAGGACATTCAGCAGACCTGACGATTTCCTTATTTGTTTCAGCATGCAAGTTTGGTTTCAGTGCATGGGATGATATTTTCGTTTGCATCGAATGTGTGTAATCGTACGTTACTTTCTTGATTGACGTTAGGATATTGCCTCGTACTTGAGAATCGATGTCTCCGATGAATCCTACAGGTGTTCAAGGCAGACGCAACTGGGATCTTCTCTCAGAAAGTCTGCGCCAAGCATGGATTTGAGATGGAGGCTGAAATCCCCTACGCAGATTTAGACGAATCCATCAGACCTGCTCCTCCGCACGAAGCTCTAAAACTTCTGGTAAAATTGATAGACCAAGACTAACCGAAGTAGATGACAGTTTGGTTACTTCGAGGCGAAGAGCAAAATTTACAAAACTCACCGGTTCAAGGAATCGCTGTGAGGTATAGGTGTCTGGTTGTTGTGACAATAACGGCTCTCTGATGTACATGAGCGTGGTAATGTGTATTTAAAGGCGATTTGATTCGCATTCTTGTCTGTCGTTGGAGCTGACATTATTGAAATCCTTTTATTTAACACCAATAAGGAACGATTACTGCCCTTTGACGTTTTGGTCTCGGTGAGGTATTTTAGATTAATCGATCCAGCAAGGTGACACATTTTTGACATTTGCAAGCACGTAGTCGACAACTACGAGTTTTCAGAAGTCATTGACGATAACGTTTCCAAAGTACACTGCACTGGTCCTTGTTACAAACCTCGACCTTTTGGGAAGACTAGAATAGTAACATAGCTAGAGAAATGTTACGAGCTTCTTAGGCTCATAAACGAATCAACGGGACAGTTGACAACAATGTTGCATGTTAAATGGCGTTCAGTCTATTAATATCAGAGATTTATTGTACACTTAAACGAACCACTCGGTGACGGGTCCAGTTGGGTGCAGGTCAACAGATTATAGAAAAAAAATGTATTATATTGAATATTTTTGTTGGTGTTGCATACTGTAGGAGTATATTAAACATTATTTTGTAAGATTGCCCAGCAAATAAATACTCAAGTTTATTTACGTAGGTGACAGTCAACTTATTCCATCGTTCTTTACCTAGCTTAATTCTGGTATACACGATTACTTAAATTAGGTGTAAAGTAATCCATCAGCTTGTATCCGATAATGGTACAGATATGAATGGTATTGCTATGATAATTGAAATGGAAATATACATAACATAACAATGTTTGATAAAAAAATACCTGTAGATAGTATTAATTTACACAACCAGTGTAGTTGGTAATTTAAAAGTTAACTTGTGGTCGAAAATGTTTTTGCAGTTTGTTCGCCTTAAACTGAAGCTGCGTGGAGTATTTGGCATGGATTTTCTGCATATACTTAATGTCCCTGATCTTCTTAACAACTGCCTCTTTCTGCGTATCCTTCCATCCAAGAGCTCTGTACTGCGATAGCACCTTGTCCAGTTTGTTTTTCTTTGATACAGCCATTGCTCTATTGGGATTAAGATTTTGTTTGTAATATCTCATCAAAGATCGGTGACCGATCATGGATCCTGAGGGCAGCACTAATTGGTAATCACTGTCGTCGAGCTCGGGTATTTGGACTTCTGCATCGGGATCTTCATGTTCTGCATCAGGATAACTTGATGAATAATCATAGAACTCAACATATTCTGCCAATGCCTCTCCTTCGTGCCGAACTTTGCAATGCCCTTTGTCGATCATATGTGCTCTCGCAGCATCAGCGGATTGAAATGCTTTGCCTATACCAATTTAAATAAAATATTAAAATTAGTTATTTCATCCCTGTCTCCTTATAAAATATAAAATAATTACCCGAGTCATTGCACCAAAGGCACATGTATCCAGCAAATACTTTCTCTCCCAAGTATACCAATAATCCTTTAATATTTATGCAATATTCTGTGTCCGGAATAAAGAAGGAATGTGCAACGGACATATGTTTCAGATTACGTACAAATGATCTGCTGTGATGATTACAAAAAAGGCAATTATTGCTTTTTACAGGATTTTCAGTATCTTCGATCCATTCATCGGAATCTACAGACTCCACATCGGAATCGATCTCCATACCCTCATTTTTATTATCATTTTTGTCATTTATTCTGGAACTTCCTGTATCGGGTGCAATTTCGTTGCTCTCTTCTACTACCCCCTCTTCCTTTACACCTACTTCCGATTTGACACAGTTGTCTTTATGCTTCTTGGAGATCAAATGATTCGTATATTGATTCTTACAGCTGAAACTCTTTTTGCATATCCTACAGTTCAAAGCTTTCTCCTGTCTCATCTGATCATCCTTGCGGCACTGTGCAAGAACCCTTCTCTGGAATTCGTCAGCTTTAACAGGAGGTAACTCCGCAACTTTCCTTTTCAGATTGTATCGATGCCAGTCGGACTTGTAGTGTTGCCGTTGTACCTCCAAGTCACGAAACGCCACTTGACAGGTGATGCAGGTGAACGGAGAAGTCATCTTGTTTTTCAACGCGAAGACTACTTCATGAGTTTTTCGTATTCGCTAGCACCTGGCAAAAACAACCTCCATAATATGGGAATTATCACGTGCTTGCGATACCAACGTTTAGGTTAGAAAACCAACACAGAACAAAATGAATAAACGCAGAGATGAGTTGGGAGATTGCTCACGGGCTAAGTCGGCGCGATCACGTTCTGTGCTACCAGAGATGAGCCATCTCTGGTGCTACCCTCGATGGAGAATGTAGGCGGCTAATGAACTCGCTCGTTAGTTTTAAGATTTCCCAAGGGAAAAAATGAATCAATTAAAAATGAATAATAAACTGTAAAATATTTAGTGTAATGAAGCAAGTTATTGAACAATAACAATGAGTATATTGGTTCCTGATTTTTCAGCCTCCTGATTCGCTCGTCAGAATACTTACGTCCATGGATTGGCTCTAGGAGGCTGCGAGTAATTTCAGAACCATTTTACGCTACCTTACCATTGCGTAGGTGTTTCCCCCTTACTCTGGCACTCACACCTCTGACTTGGGCTACACCCATGTATTCTTACATGCATGATGTATCATGATTTAAGGTATACCGCTGTCCAGTTATCTTTCATTAGTCAATCATTTTGATAATTTTATCGTTACTCATGAGTTGTTGAATAATTGCGCACTTTTTGAGATAATGAACTGAAAACGCTGCGCCTTGTCTGAATAGGCACGATTATACATGTGAACTGTCATAAAAATATTAACCGTTTCAGGTCTTTGCATATTTTAATATTATTGTTTATGGGCATATGCAAGATTAAATAAATGATGGGTGCTAATTATTGGTGGTGCATTTTATTTTTAATCGTCAAAGTACTGGACTCTGAACAGGTGGGTTTATCATTGTATTAAACATTTTGATAATACATTGTCATGGTATAATTTATATTTATATTTGAACGATATTATTTGTTTCAGAAATCAACACCAGATTCTAGCAATTACATTGCTGCTGTTGTTGAGTATTCTCCAGCGTATACGAATGGCAATGCTGAATCAACGCTAAAGGAAAATACTAATGCTTATGTTCAATTTATTAATAAGGCAGGAGTACAGGTACTTTCTTTTTATTCTTGTTTGTCTTGGGCAGGCTGTTATACGATTCCAGTTTTAGCTGAATTTATCTTAGTAAGAGATTGTCACTTTAACTCAATGAAATATTTATAGAATGTTGATATAATAGTATTTCCTGAAGATGGATTAACATCTGTGAATCTACCAGCAAGGGAACATATGGATCCTTGGACGACGACGATTCCCATAAATCATGTACCATGTGATGATAATATCAACGGAGTAAGTGATGTAAGTAGACACGTACAATACTGATTATTACATTTTTCTGTATTAACATGATGTATTGTTTGCGCCATTTTGTTAATTCCATACTTTTTCTGTAGACACTAAAAAGCATATCTTGTGCAGCAAAAAAAAATCAGATTTATGTGGTTATTAACATTGCTGAAAAATTGATCTGTGAAGAGAATGATTGCCCAACTGACAAAGTTTTCTATTACAATAGCAATGCGGTATTTGATCGAACTGGGAAAATAATAAGCAGGTGCATAAGTCAAGTAGAAAAAAGAATTGCTAATTTTTAATGGAAGAAACTGTCATATTAAATCAAAATATTCTGTAGGTATCGTAAAACACATCTCTTCGTGGAGTCACAATTTAATGTAACAGCAGAACCAGAAGTGACTACATTCGATACGGATTTCGATGTTCGTTTTGGAACCTTTATATGCTTCGATATTTTATTTGATACTCCTAGTTTGAACATAACAAGAAGCCTTGGGGTCACAGATATAGTATATCCTACTGCATGGTTTTCAGAAACACCTTTTCTTACTGGTATGTGATTATAACTTAATTCCATAAAAATGTTACTGGTTATTTGCATTTTATCCAGTACAATTCAGTGCATTGCTTTTAACAATCGTATAACCCTCTTTTTGAAGCCGTACAAACACAAGCAGGGTGGTCATATGCTGAAGATGTGAATTTCATGGCTGCTGGATACAATAGACCAAAATTCGGCAATGCTGGCAGTGGCATTTATTTAGGTAGTATACAATTTAATGTTATACTTGTCAATTGAAATAGTCACTTGTAGTGATGACTTTAAAATATTATGCTAAAAGTAAAGATAATCATGAATTTTAACCTAAATATTGGATCTCATGAATTGTAGATAATTGTATGAATTACTTTCAGAGATAGGCCGAATATAATGTTTACTATTATGTCTGTTTCAGGCCGTCGAGGTATTGGGCAAGCAATCTTTCCTACGACTGATACAAGTGAACTATTAATCGTTAACGTTCCAAAGATTAAGAAATCGATTTATGAAAATTTACGCACACGGCGTGAAGCAAGAAAATTCAACGGGCAGGATAAAGAAAATTATCCCGTTACGCAATCGAATGCTTCTAAAAGTAGATTTTGGAAGCGAAGCATGGATGAATTTCTATACCTGCATGACGACCTTTCTACATACACTACCGATCTTCTGGATACCTCACGAACACACCATGAAAAAAGTGTATGCCATGATAAATTTTGTTGTGACTTTAACGTTGATATAGTAGCAGTAGATCCGAATTTTAAGTACCGTATAGTCGCGTTCAATGGCGTCCGTAAGTATGTCGTCGTTGAAGCAGCTATAAGTGTGTGTAGTTTAGTACAATGCAGAAACGATTCGATTGTTTCTTGTGGAGAAGTAGGAAGCTCAGATACAGCATTCAAGTCCATTACCATTACCGGGACATTTGAAAACGATAAACGAGTCCTAGTTATGCCATCGACAGTTGGTTCAGATTTACTGCCACTTAGAGACTGGACATACGAAGAACATAAGCACGAAAGTCATGTTCATGTAACCATTTCCTTAAACGTGACAACGAAGAACGTTGTTACATTTGGTTTATATTCAAGAAACTATAAGGATGATCCAAAAAGTAATGCAGATTCTCAACATACGAAATTATTTCTTGTATTTTCAGGATCTTTAATTTTTTATTGCAGGTATCTTAAAACGATTTGGTAGGTTAGGTAATCGACTTTTCTATTTCGTAGATATTTTTTCATACTTTGAAACTGGAAAGGAAACCTACTTATGAAACTATGTAAATAAATAATGAAGGTAAATATATTTTTGTGTACCGAACAAAGCATTTAGAAGCAATCATAATCAGAGATGAGTTGGGAGATTGCTTACGGGCAGGATCGTGCGATCGCATCCTGTGCTGCCCTCTGGTTTCGTACGTTAGCTTTCACCGTTTTTTGCCCCCAAGAGCGGCGCAACGAATTTCTGATAGGAGCTCGCTCGTGAGCAATCTCCCAACTCATCTCTGCTCCTATATATCCCGAGGCCGGGTCCAATACGGGAGCCGGGCAATCCCCCGGGGTAAATCATATATAATTTATATTAAGCGATGCGGTGTTTTAATAAAAGTTCGAACCTCAGTGGCTTAGTCGGAAATGTATCGTTTTATTAATAATAGCGTGACAGGCCATCGTTAACCAAAGAAGTCTTGTATATTTCACACAAACTACGTTTTGATTGTTCAGACCTCGGTACATTTTCTTTAGTTGCTGCTAAAATAGTGACTTTACGCGATTTAAGTCTAAGAGGGACAGAGCATGGGGCTCTCTGTCAGTCTATAATGCACGCATTTCCAAAGCAGGCGCTCTTACGAAAAGGAACGCAAGTGGGATTTCGATTTAGGTACATGAGAGACGTATCTAAACTTTAAGAAGTCTTTAATGACAGCAACACGCGCTGTACCGCCAACACATACATATAATACTGTCTACGTGATTCAAACACGACCGAGTGATGACACACCATTTTATTTGTTTCTACTTCACGGCCCCGAAAATAGGTCCACGTTGCATCGGATTGTTTGGGCGCGTTTCACAAACGCCACCGAAACGTCTTACTTAACTTTACGTAAGTAGACTTAGATACCCAAAATGCCTTATGTTAAACACATCGCTCAACCCCTGTAAGTTACAGAATAAATGACCGACTCCTGGGGCAACCCTCTGACGTTTTCAACGTCCTCGGAAAATCGGAATTGCTTTCCACCCCTGATTAAAAATCCCCACGGCTTACAAACGATTCTTTCGGTTTTACTTTACAACAGCTGTCGAGCCAACGTTGCGATCGATCACACATTCCGACAGGTTTGTCTCTCCGAGGTTTAATTTCTCTAATTTCTCAACGTCGATATATAATATCTATATATCTATATAGTATATATGTAGAAATAATATTAAAGACTCAACGCTTGTATCGACATCCTTACAGGTATTCCCATATTGAACCGCGGTATTTACAGAGTGAACAACAGCTATAAGCACGTGTATGTATATCTGCATAATGACAAATTATTCAGCCTGTGTCTTGCATATGGACAAGGAAACTTAACGCTCTGAGAAATTAATGTCAGTTACGAAGTCATAGTGGCTCCCAAATTTCATCGAGCACGTAAGATCCTTTTCAGGGGACTTATAAGTTATTTGCCAGCCATTTAAGAGTAAAGTTCCCCCTATGGGGACGTAGTTTTTGAAGTCCAGAAAGTACTAGCAAAAAAAAGCATCATGTGAACTGTTTTTCAGTTGAACGCAGTCATTCGATAACCAGTGTATGATTAAATTCCACTCTCCGATTGAATCTGTGAAAATGCAAGTACTCTGTGCTCTAATGTACGTGTACACGTTTGGCAAAGCACGACTTCATGGACTCCAAAAAGTGCCAACACTCTCGTCTACGGTCGAAGTAGGAAAAATTGAGAAATGCAACTTATCTCACCGCTGGTGGTTACCTAGATTTTGGTTTACGCTTTCCGCGCGTTAATTGCATTCTCCCCATTTTACAATTTATCCAACGCTCCGCTGGCGAGCAGAACATTTACCTTAATCGCCACCTCGGTGTATATATTATTCTCCTTAAATATTTAACGACTCTATAACATGAAAAATACCATTTCACCTTCGACATGTAAACTCGCGATTTACAAATTAATCGATTCCTCTTAACGTTAATCGGTACAGCTTGAGGCCGGATTCCACGCGAACGCGATTACCCGCGTTATAAATACATTAAGGTGGCCTAATTATCGTTATTGTATACATTTTTATATCTTTGGGCCTCACACCGTACCAATCAGCGATGTACTCGTACTTGTAAACGTTCCTTATGTATAACGCATTGTCTCTACACCCCTACTATCTACGTACTTATGTGATAATCCTCTAATCAATTCGATATTTATACCTCGATCTAAATTCCCCCTTCGACTAAAATAATAGGACCGCATTAAAAATACACGCCTCTCTTAAATGCGACCAAAACTTCAAGGCAAACGGGTCGTGAAGAGCGCTCTTAAACCGACTGGATACCCTTAACCCTAACAATTATTGTTTCTTTAAGTGCGAACACTATTTACTTTGTACACCAGAACCGCCAGATTCGCCGCAATTCTATTTTCATTTTCTCAAACTCGGGGAAATAATCGCGCCAACTACATGGAATTATTAATAATAACCGAACAAGGGTGGGAAGAAGTACGAAAAATGGCCGTCGAGAGGACGATTTCATTACATTATGTATAGCTATTGATTTTTAATATGCAAGTCTTCAAAGGAACTACTACCGTCTTTTTAGTATATCCCTGTACTTATCGTCCCTGTCGGGATCGTTAGTGTTAGTATGTAGTATCACTTAGAGTAGAATTATAATTTTTTCCAATTTTACAATTTGGTCGTCTCAGCCTCTTCGGGGCTTCCTAGCGCGTCTCAATCCCGACGTGTTTAGGGACCTGGGGAATCTGACTTTTCTGCAGTACTCTTAACAATAGACTAGAATTATCTAAGTGGCGGCGTGTCTTGGGAAGTTCACACATCCGAGTGATAAAAGGCATCCTGATACCAGTAAGGTGTCAGGTCTTACACGTGATCCTTACTTATATTATTATAGTCAGCACTTCAAAGCCACTCCGAGATTGATCGATGTCGCGAAATCTTTATCTTTTTAATCGCAACTCGCATGTAAGACACCTAATATCATGAGATTCTATCTTTTATACATATATATTAATCAGGGCCCGTTGAAGCTTGAACTTCCTAAGACAATAATCGGTGATTGTGGAAGAACACAAGGGCTACAGGGAATCTAAATTCTTCGGGTTATCTCGCGAATAAGATCCAGACATTCGCCCGTACAAGATTTGTAGCACAGTTGGTTAAAAACGTCGGAAAGAAAATCGTAATCCACTTGTGTACATTGACCATCGAGTGTCGTCTTAAAGCCACCTTTGGTACACTCTAAAACAATGTTTCTTTTTTCCTTTTCCATCCTATCTTGAAGCGTCTTGCATATTTCTTTCTCCTTATGTTAACGTTGGCTACACGAGGTTTACAGAATTTTTCTTGTTTCTTTTTTTCCCCCGAAAATATAGAAATTCGTAGGAATCCAGAGACTCCGTGTAATCTTAGCGACTGATAGTGCTCTATGACTTAAGGAATAGTAATCGTAAAAAATCTCACTGACGCTCTTTAGAGGCACTTCCGGCTTGGAATTTCGCAAGAAACGTTTGATCTCGAAACCGCGGTATTCAATTTTTAATAGATTGTATGCATGATTTCGTGTATATTTAATACGTTACCGTCAGACCGACGAGTCCCGATTGCATTGGTCTTTGGTATAAGAAAAAAGTGATATCGGAAAGTTTCAGCAATATCTCGACGAATGTTGTACTTATCAATTGTTGTCAAAGGCTTTCGTACGTACTGTCGATGAGACAAGGATATAAATATTAAGAGAGCTCGAAATACCTCCGTTCTTTAAAAAAGGAAATATGTATGTACACATATATTAAGGAATAATTCCAATATTCTAAATCGCCCGTCACAGTTTTCGAGCCCTCTCAACTTACGTTCTCAATCCGACATAATAAGTTATCAGAATGATCATGCTGAAACGCTTCCTTATTTATAAAAGGACGACAACAGCTGGAACAATTACGACCGAGTTCGCAAACCCTGTGTGTTTATATAGCGTTATCGTATCACACTTCGGCATCGGTAATTAGACGATTAGGCAATTATATTGCGCAATAACCGGCTAAATCGAGTACATCGAAGCGTACAACAAAACATGCCTAAGTATTACATCTTGGTACCGCTACAATGTACTCAACAAGTACACTGAGTATATTATCGAATCCGTGATGTCCATATTTGTGACGTACAAAATTATATAACAGAAATAAATTAGTACTCGATATTGCAACAATATCTTTGGAATTACAATACAAGCTTATGTATACCGCACACGGGAAAATCCATTGAACATCCTTAACAAAAACAGTGGACATACAAACGAAGAAATATATCTCTCATCGAGGACTTCATTCAAGTGATGTACTCGCGTTAGCTGGTCGTTGCGTCAAGTCATCGAATTGATATAACAGTTAACATTGATTAAACTGACCGAAGGACTAGTGTCTTCAGGAACCATTTAACATCGACCTCAAATCAAAATACAGGCGAGCGTTATTCCCTCCCTACGTCAACCTGCCAAGCGACTGTGCAACATCGTCAATGTGTAAAAAAAAAAAAATTAACGCAACGCTCCTTTGCAGTAACCAATACCAATTCGAACAACAACGAACAACAATCCGGACCCTGCCAATGTATTTGCACTCAGAGCTGACGGAGTCGCCAAGTCCTTGACGGTGGCACTAATTAGGAAAACGGGATGCCACGTGATTAACTTTTCAGGGTAACAGAAATTCCGGCTATTTGGTATCAACAACTTATGGTGAACGCACAATCGACACTTCCGCTGTACCAGGGAGCCTTTAAAGGCAATCGAAAGTGCAAGGAGTTCGCTTTAAAGTAAAGAAAATCGCCTATAAGGATCCAGCGAAGGTGTCGAGAGTCCTCGAAGGACCTAAGCATACAACATGTAACAACGGTACGAGAAAACGGATATGTCGTACGATAAACCTATCGACAAGAGAATATGTACGAGATCCCTAGGTGCTTCCGAATAATCCCCAGTGCACTCGGCTGTTGCAGCTTTGGGCAATTCCGGATCGCAAGGTCACTTTGTATCGGGATAAATCTAGCCAAACAACAACGATCGCCTTAACGATTACAGGTGGAGCGCGCCAATCGTACAGCATTTCTGAACAAGGTAAATAACGCGAAGAAGAAAAAAAAAAAATTAATAAAATTAATAACGCGTCGAGAGATTCACGAGCATTGCGCCATTTCTGTATTACTTTCCACTGATCTTGAATTTCAGATCGGTCTACGGGCACAGCCAAGAGTTCCAGCAGTGAGACATTCTTCGTGATAAGGTCCCCGAAAATAAACTCGCCGATGAAGTGCACATTAAATGCATTTCCGGTATAGCAAATGATCCCAGAAAATCCTTTCTCGCCTCGGCTCGAACGTCCTACGGCTAAGTGGTCATCGACCTGGCACTCTCAGAGGTGAACGAAATTAATGACGCTAATCCATTATTGTGCTTAAAATATATAGTCTTCTTTTCTATTTTTTATTTCCCCAGTGAAGTGCTCGAGTCTCTAAATGGACCGTCCTAGTTGCGGTACTAAGGAATGCGATTAGAATCCCGAGATTGTGCGTTACAACGGCGAACAAGGACTCGCTTGTGGCCTGTTATCTTCCTCGACGGTGTTAAGGAAGCTCGCACTCGAGGCGAATTTAAGTTCCATCGGGGTAAAAGCTTTCTGGTAAAAACTCGCGGCCAGGTAAGGCCCCGGAACATTGCCGAGGTACTTAATCACATTAGCGAGAACTCACGCGAGCTCGTAAATGCGCTATCAGTTAGGCACTTTCGCTGTGCCCGATAGGCCAATGCTTGGCCTCCGATAGGGAAATAATCGAATGGCATTCCTAAACACCTGTACAGCCGCCTTATTCCACGTTACTTCCGAGTCATCGAATGACAGCCATCGGGACCATTGACACGTGCTCGTCGCCCGCGCGGCGTGTTTCTAATTAATTTAAACATTAAAAGGATCATTAAGACCACTTTCAGGGAAACTCGCTGAATGATTACATCCCAGGATTCCATTCGGCAGCGATGCAAACGACTTCCGTTCGAGTCCGTCCTACTTCCGGCCTCTTAATTCCAGGAAAAAAAAAAAACACGCCAGCGGACAAGAGGCGTCGAGAGGTTAATATTTTTCCGCCCTATCGCGCAAGTGATAACCGACAGGCGACGTCCCCGATACACAGGGGCCTAAAGATAGCGTCGACATTAATTGCGTATTTTGCATAATCGATGGCAGGTTGTAACAAGAGAAATTGCGACGCGGCATCTCAGACGGAAGAAAAACAAGGAGTCTCGTCAAGGCTGCGCCGAAAGGCTGTACGATTCGTCGCACCGATATGTAAATATATATGTACTTATATATGTATATGTATCTTCACCTAGGAAAAGGTTCGTACACCTGTACGTACCTCAATGTACTTCCCAGTCGCGTAACGTCAATGTATATATCTACCTCAAAATCGGAATAATAAATATAAATGTCTATGTATATATTATGTGTCTAGATATATATGTGTATATATAAACGTCTATGTCGTGTGTAATATGCACGCGTGTTTATGTAGAAAATATGATATATATTCATATATATATATATATGTCCCTCGATGACTCAAATTCTCCGCGATTCACTTTTTCGCCCGTATGTGTATATATATATGTATATATTTATATGTTCTCAATCGTGTAAATAACCTTAGGGTGTACCTTCTCGCTAACATCTTTGGCTAGAAAACTAATTGCACGTTTTATATTGTTTATATTAATCGCATCGCTTGAGCCTCGCTTCGGATCTTGGTCGGATGAAATTCGTCGCCGGCTCTCTTACCTCGAGGGGAATTCTTTTTACCTTTGATCTAGGTGATTTCTTCGTTTCACGGTGGTCACTTCTTCTTCTCGCTTCGCTTTTTCATGTTGTTACACGCCTCATGCAGTCCCGTTGCCACGTCCTGTGAAACGGCACAACGCACGGTGTAATAATGGCGCGTCATGTGGAACGCGAAACCCTGTCGGGTTGTCAGGAATTTGCGTTCGATATAGAAGGATTTGTACGAAAAATAATATTCTAGCCAATTGAGCATTAAGGCCCGATGATTTGAAAATTCGGGCGACACTTCTGGGAGGAGGGATTCTAGGTAATTAATGTGGGGATCTTTGCGAAGGTAATGTTCGAGTCTAGGCAACGCGATGAGTCTTTCAAAGGACGCCGACCGAATCGATCGGGCAAGCTCGATGGGAACTCGGACAACGATCTCATTTAAATGTCCAATTTACGAGCCTACTTTAGTAAGCGATTCAACGGCCCCGGTCGTTTACGCGATAAGGAGTTCATCCCGGTGTCACCGGCGGGGAATTAAAATTCAAAGGAACGACCCGCGAGTTCAGTCGCCACGGAACAGCCCCCGAGGAATTAATTCATGAGCCAAATTTGTCCATGCATTAATTCACCCGGGCGAGGTAATTAACTTCCCGGAAATCTCGAGGCTTGACTTAGATTACGAGTACCGGGAACTCGTAAGATAATCACCGAGAACGACTGATTTTCGCGAATAACCCGCGAGGATTGTTGCATTCAAAATGGCGGCCGGGAAGATGGCCCTCTGCGAGGGCATTCTAAAATTTCTAAACTCCTTCTATTAATAGTTAATCTTGAATTTTCTTTATTCCAGTATGATAAAGATACTCTTCTGGGGAAGAGGCTTACCTGAAGAGCGACCTGAAGAGGCGTCGGTTCACCTGGGAGACAGTCGACCCGAGCCGTATTAACCGGCAACAGTCGAGGACAAGGTTTCCCGGTGAAGAGCATAAAGAGTGCATGGACGGTTCTTCGTTGGGTCAGCTCGGTGTGCCTGTGCTGATAACCATTCAGATGTCGACGATGCCTTGCCACGGAGGGGAACCACCTCTCGCACAAAGTGCAGTACCGCCTGTGCCTGATGGTCGCCTAAAATCATAAAATAAATTAGTGAACGAGTTACTAAGATATTAAGTATGCCGAATAATTTCTCTTTTTTTTTTTGTAACACTTTATAAGGTGGAACAATCACTCTCTTATCAAACGCTATCAATCAAGAAGGCATCTCTCCATGCAAAGCCGCAACTTTACGGCGGGAAGCTCAAAGAAAAGGCGAGAAATTCCGGTTGATTATCGCCGATGATTATAGGTAAAAAGTCAACCTGGAAGCCCTTATCAACTCACGGCTTACCTTTTCGTGATAAGCCAGCTCCGTGACGACGTCGGCCAGCGTTATCTCGGGCTCCTGGTCGATCTTGGTCTCGGCCGCGAAAACCTCTTCCTTCGATACGTCCTCTTCAAGGCTCTTGGGCACTTCCGTGCCCTCCTGATTAGTGATAACAGGCGGCGACCGGGAGTCGTCGCGGTCCGAGGTCGTCTCGAAATTTAAAGTGACTTCTGGTTCTAAAACTGGCATCTTGTCATCCGTCGGCGACTTGGTGCCCTGGTTTGGTGCTTGGAGCACCTTGACCGCCTCCACCAGAGGACCTTGAAGAGCAGACTTCTTCGGGATCTTGTAAGATTTAATTTCTCCATCCACTTCGTCACCCTGATCCAAAGCGGACCGTTTCGCCACCTTCGCTTTCTCTGGAGTATGTTCTGAAGAGAGGGTCTCTTCGTCCTTCTTTTCAGGGTGGACGGCAACGGCTTCGAGTTCCCCATCTCCAGCAATAACGTTTGCCGGTCGGTCGACTGGATTCCTTTTCAGGTGCTTAATCCTCTTCAGCGAAATGGTACCACTTCCCGCGTGGTCCCCCTTCAGGGTCGTGGACTCCCGCTGGTTGGTCTCCGCAAGGGTTGGTAGCGACCTCGAGGGAGTCGCATTTCCTTCCGAAGAATGTTTTCTCGAAGAGTCGGTCTCTGTACCTTCTCTTCCATTTTCTCTTGGACCACCCTGAAGACCTCGTTCCCGACGAGGGCTCGTCAAGGTCCTCTTCCTAGGAGCGAGTTGACTAGGATCGAAACCCGATCCCTGTTTCTTCTCAGCCGCCGTCCTGGGCCTGGGCTTCCCTCTCTCCTTGATCTCCGCCCTCACCTTGGATAGACACTTCTTAAGAGTCTCCTTCGCTGCCAGGACCTCTTCGACAAGGGAATCGGAACAGCAGAACTTCTTACCACCAAGGCCACTTAGAGTGTCGAAGCTCTCGAAGCTCCTCGAAGACCTGGTGTCCTCGGAGAAATAATTCCCTTCACAGTTGGGATATGGAGAACGCTCCTGGACCCCTGAAGAGCTCGTTAGGGTTCCTCCGGGCGCTTCTTCCCTCAAATCGCCAGGTTTGCGATCCTCTTCGGAATCCAGCGAGTCCACCGAGTCCACGGAATCGACGTACTCTCCGGCTCGAATTCTCGGTTCAGCTGTAAAAGGTATCGGGATGTCCAAAGGATCCGAGATACTTTCCTCACCAATTTCCAGCTCGAACCCGAATTGCGTAGGAATGGAGTCTGAAGAGTACAAAACCTCGCCCTCGGTTTTGCGACTGGGCTTCTCTTCAGGTTCTCGGCCAAAATCCGGCGAGGCAGGGAGAATTTCGATGGTAGTCTGACTCTCGTCCGAAGAATCGATCTTGATGACGGAGGTACCATCGTTGTCCTCGAACTCGAAGAAGGCTACATTGGTCCCAGGAGCCAAGTTTCTAGTTCGGTCCTTTGCCAGGGGTTCCTCTTCGGCATCGTTTAGCTGGACATCGAGCTTCTCATGGTCCTTATCTTCATTTGAATACAACGAAGTTGCACTATCAGGAGTGTCCTTTGTACCGAGATCCCCCTCTGGGAACCCCCGCTCGCTCTTCAGGATCCTCTTCTGAGGAACCTCCGGTTCCTCCGAGAGTGGAGCGGTTCTGCACTCTTCTTCAGAAATTGTACTTCCCACAGAAGGATCCACCTTCTTCAAAGAGAGCTCCTCTTCGGCTGGTTCGCTCTTCAAGGACGAATTTACGGCAGATCCTGAACCGATGATGTTGCTCACTTCAGCCGATCTTCGCCTCTTCGTCTTTCGTCGCTTATCCGACGATCTTCCTACCTTGGAGTCGTCCCCTTCGCGTTTACTTCGCTTTTCCTCTTCAGCTTCGACGTCCTTAGGGTTCATGTTCTCGTCGAGGCCATTTCCGAGGCTCCTGAATTTTTCCTTCGAAGATTTCTCCTTTGAATCCCGTGGTATTACTTCAAGTTCGTCCCTGACCCTGCCAATGGCAGTGATAACGGTAGAGTCTATCGAGTTCGCGTCATCAGTTATCGCTGAGCTTGAAGAGACCACCGAGGAATTTTGTCGCTCGACTCCGCTATCGGACATCCTCCTCTCCACGCTCTTCAGGTTTGTCAGGTCCGAAGCCGACCTAGACCTGAGGAGTCCACCTCGAGGTCCAGATTCCGAGCTGATCCTAGAATCGCACCGATTCCTTCCGTGGTCCTTTTCAAGGTCTTCCAATGAACTCGACCTCGGACTCTGAAGATCCTTCGCCATGAGGTCCAACTCCCAGGATCGCTCCAGCCGCACCTCCGGCTGCCAGTTGGCGCTCTTCAGGATCTTCCTGCGACGTCCTTTGCTCAGCTCGCACTTGAACTCCGCAGTCGAGGAAGCCCTCTTGATAATGACCTTGGGTATCTTCCCTGAAATCTGCAAAATGCGATCCTCACCAGCGTCCCTCACTTCGGGGATGTCGCTCTCGGTCGAAACCGACCCTTGCTTCGGGTTCTCCTTCAAGGTCTTTTTCGGCTTCTTGGAGAGGACCTCGAATCCACTGCTCCTGCTCCTCTTCTTCGATTCCAGAGGCCCATCCGAGTCGCTGGAGTCCTGTTTCCTGATCTTCAGCACTGGAACCTTCTCTCTTCTATCCTGGTCCCTTTCCAAGTGCTTTTCATTTTTTATACCTTCTTCGGCATCATCCATCGCCTCCTCGAAGGATGTCTTCTCGTCTTCCCTTTTCCCCTCCGATCTCCTTTTCCTGGAGACCTGCTCGCAGGTCAGGTCCTTCGAGGTCGAGGTCAATGGATGGTCGGCTTCTGCCGAGGCTGGATTTTTTATCTTCTTGATCTTCAGCTTCGGGGCGAGTTTTCTCCTCCCTCCTTCTTCGCTGGTACCGTCGATCTTCAGGTTCTGGATCACCACCTTCGGCAGCGCGTCCTCGAGCTTGATCTTGATTTTTGGGAGCTTCCCACCGTTCGCCAGGATATCCTTGGATAGTGTTCCGGAGCCTGTGTCGACCATTCCGTCTTTTAGCTTGATCGACACTCGGATGCTCTTCTGGGTCTGAGTGGAGCTCTTAGAGGTGCGCTTCGAGGTCTCTGGGATTCTTTCCAAAATCGGTGTCCCGGGGCGCGATTTGATGTTTTTTATTATCATCTTCGGGATCTTGGGAGGAAGAGACGTGCCGGACTCCTTCTCCGTCTTCTTCGTCTCCTTCGCATCGAAATTCCGGTCTTCTTTCCTCGAGGAAAAAGTCTCCTCGTTGTTTCTGCGCCTCCGGACAGTCGACTCTTTCATCGGACTTTCCATCTCGCTCTCCATCGACTCGGGATCCTTATTAAGATTCTCGGAAACGTCTACGATATTAATACTACGATTTTCCATTACGTCTTCATGGTGTTTCACAGGAGAGGAGACTTTACACTTGGCGACAGAGTCCCTTTCCGAGGACCCTGAAGACCCTGGTTCCTTCGACCTCTTCGACTCCGACAAGTCATTAGAATTCCGTTTATCAGAAATTATTTTCCCGCGGTGTTCCCTCTCCCTTTTCTTGGACATTTTCGTACTGGACACTTCAGGGTTCCTTTTAACAATTTTCTCCTGACTAGAGTGAATTAAAGCCTCACTGGAGGGTGCCTCTTCAGGGTAGGGGATTTCGAGAATTCTTGA
This sequence comes from Orussus abietinus, assembly GCF_000612105.2. Lineage (NCBI taxonomy): Eukaryota > Metazoa > Arthropoda > Insecta > Hymenoptera > Orussidae > Orussus > Orussus abietinus. The sequence continues at coordinate 535,737 of NW_019395990.1, forward strand.
TTCTTTTTCCAACTCTTCAACAATTTTATTCGCCCTCTTCGAGGCATCGGGAATTTTCTTTCTTTTCGCCAGATTTTTCGTATCCCTTTTTAAATCGTCCAGCGAATTTTCTATGAGATTATTCTTCCCTTCTTTTAGGTCCTCTTCAAGGCTCCCACTCTCTGCCGTCGCAACAGTTATATCTTCCGTGTCGATATTTTTTTTCGACTCAGTTTCCGTTTCGGGCGATTTTTTTAATCTAACTCTTTGGTCTGCCTCATCTTTCGAGGTGGTTTCTTCACTGTTCACCGTGCAAATAAATTCTGTATTAATTTCAACAGTCTTTTCAACATCCAAAATAGAACTTTCGTCTTCGATAGAAGCGTTAACGTCCATTTCCTGTTTACTACCAACTGCAATCGATTCGCACATCGAAAATGCTTCGTTATCAATTTTTACCTCAACCTCCTCTATTTGGTCCACGACAGCTTGCCGATCTTCAGGGTCGATGGGCTTACCTTGATCCCGTATACTCGCAATCGATACTTCGGCTGATATAGATACATTTTTTTTATCATCCTCGAGATCACTTTCTATCACCTTCGACCCGACTTCGACCTTCTCTTCATGTCTGGCGATCCTTAATGGTGATTCACAGGTCGAATGGAATTCCTCGTCATCACCTCTTATCACCTTTTTACAGATTTGGCCAACGACATGCTTCCCAGGTTCGAAAATAATTCCCTTATCAACACCGACGTCCGGACTCTCGATTAAATCATCGGTGCTGATTCTCTTCCGGGAAGAGGGCCCGAAAGCTTCTCTTCTCTTATCATCAAGGTCGCTAAATTTAGGAGACACTTCAAATTCTTCGACTCTCTTAAACTCTTTCATTTTTGGATTTTCCATCTCCATCGAAATTAAAGGAACAGTCGATGACCCTCTCATCCTTGAACCCGAAGACTCCCCGGGGTCTTCAGGAAGTCCCCTGGAAGAACCACCTCTTCGCCCGGTCTCCACATCCAAAGAAAACCCCTGAAGAGCAGGCCTCACTCCTCCTGGTCTTATCGACCCTCCACCCAGGTGAGATTTGCAAGGTACGGTTGGCTGCAGCCTGTCCAACAACAAATCGTCCAAAAACCCGGTAATGGAACTCTTACTGCTAATTCCAGGCAGAGCATCACCTCTATCTGCCTCTTCATCCGTGTCTTCATCATCAGAGATTTCATCTCGCTTAGAAACTTTGCACCGTCTTTCTTCTATCGACTCCCTTTTCCTCTTCATCCTGGAGATGTCTCTCCTTTCCGAGTGACTATCGCAGGCCTGCCTCCTGTTCCAGAAGTCCCGTCGGTGTCGACCGTACCTACCCTCCTCAAGGTCCTCTTCAGGATCCTCCTCGAAGGGGGAGCTCTTCCGGCGGAACCTCGACTCACGTAGACTGGAATACCCGAAGAAATCTCGCGAATAAGTATCTGGGTAACAGACCTGCCTCGAGTTGGAATTCTTTCCTCGTTCTTGCGCCTCCATGATAAGAGCCCGATAAGTGAACCGCGGATTTGGGCTATAGGTGATTTTCCCGTCTTTGGTCGTGAACACCGGAACGCTGTTCAGGTCGACGTTGTTCAGGTTGGCCAAGGTCGGACTCACGTAGCCATCAGGATTCTTGTACTTCTCGCACTCTTCGTACCTGCTGCTGATCTTCGATGACCACCGATCGCTCGATAGGGTGTTCTGCTGATAGCTGTTATCATCCTCCTCCACGTCGTCGGCCTCTCTGGACTCGATGTCGAACTTGTCGAAATTAAAGCTGGAGGCTTCGACATCGCCATCGAAATCCGGGGACGTCGAGCTCTTCATCAAGGTCTCGATCTCCCTCGACGTCGCGGGATCGATCTCTTCGGCATCTTCTTCGGCCCCCCTCGAAGTTCCTAAACGGTCGTTCAGTCCGAAGGAGTCCTCGAAACTACCTGAGACATTTTCTGGAACTTCGTTCATTTTCGCTCTCCCCGATCCCCTCTCTTCAGGAACTAATGGACTCTTATCAGCTTTACCGATTAAGAGGTACGATGCACCGATTTCAAGGTCGACCGAGTCTCGAGTAAAGGGGTCCTTGTCGAAATCGATCGCCTCTTCGGTGTTCTCGGTGCTGAAGTTTCCGGCGACCTTGGGAGCGTTTCCCAAAAATCGAGACTCTTCGGCAAGTGGAAAGTCCTCTTCAAGATCTGCATGTTCTGCTTCAGGGTACCCATCTGGCTTGGGACTACTCCATGCACCGTTATCGTCCTTATCACGACCCTCGACTGCCGAGCTCGTCTTCGGAACGGTCGGTGACGATTCTTTGGTACCTTCTTCAAGGTCTGGACACGCATCGACATCACTACCAGAAGAGTTCCCCCGAGGTTCCTCCACTCTCCTGGTGCTATCACAGAATTCGTTTCTCGCTTTGGAATGGGACTCTTCGGAAAGTACGGACCGCTTTTCAGGATGTATATTCCTTCCTTCCTCCTTCTTCAAGGATTGAAAATTTCCTCGACCCTCGACCTCGACATTCGACGTTGACTCAGGGTCCTCGTCGACGCAAAGGTCTTCGTCGAGTTTGGAATGCATTTTTTGAGGAAGGTCTTCAAGGTCCTCTTCAGGTATCGGCGAGGCGTTTGCGGTTCTTTTTTGGTCACCAGAAAATTCCCTAGCCGTGGTCTCACGAGTAACGTCCTCGTCCCTATTGTGTGCATTGTCTGCGAAGCGATGTCGAATATCGTTTGCATTACTTAACGCGGAATTATCGTCCTCATTACGACGGCTTGGAGATTCGTTAGGCGGTTCGATATGCAAATCCGGCGAGATCGAACGTCCTATGGTCAACCCCTGATCGGGGTTATCGATAGTTAAGGGCTTAGTCTTATCGGCGGTTAAAAGATTAGTCTTATCGTTACTACAAGGATCACTTGTTAATTCGGAATGTATCTTGTCTTCTAGGTTCGATAAGGCAACTTCGTCGAGACTCTCCGCGGCCTCTGGCGAGACGTTTAAATTCCTTGCTTCTTCAACAACTTCTTCGGCTACGTATTTACGCACGCAAGGCGAAGTCAGTTCCCCAGCAACTGGATAAGCAGTACTCTTATCAGCGTTGCTGTCTTTGTTTTCGGAAACCTCCCCAGTTTCAGTTGCTGGACCCCGATAACTCATGACAGAGGATTCTTCAGCATTTTCATCAGCATCGGAGTGACTCCGACCGATGGATATAATTTCTACGCACTGTTCGGTCAAATCAGGATGGATAGGCTCTTGATTATGGAGTTCTATCGATGATCCGGTAATGACATCAGGATCTTGAAGAGACCCTTCTTCGTGATGTTTTGCAGTACCTGACAGCCCGAATCCAGGAGCGGTTTCTTTTTCAGGTTCCTGGTACTTCTTCAGGTATTCGTCCACCTCGGAATGAACGTTATCAATGGCGGAGGCGACTAATCCCTCTATCGCGTGGTCTACTTCCAAGGCTTGTTGCCTATGCAAATTTTCTGAATCGTAATCGCATTCCACCGTCAACAGCATATTCATGGAGTCTTTCGCCTCTCCAGCGCCCTGGTCAGCGTTCCCGGCCTCAAGGACTCCTTTCTCCATAAATTCCTCCATATTCCTCAAATCCAGACTATCCACCTGGATCTGAAAATTGTTCTCGAAGGCGCCCCGCGAGCCCGACGCATAATCATCGCATAATTTCGACTCTTCAGGGACTTCTTCAGGAGCCTCATCTTTGATCATGGCGATGGACTCGTTCCGCAATTCCTGGGAGTTACTCTGGCAGTTAGCAAGATCCGACACGGCTAAAGTCTCAGCGGGATCCTTCTGGACCCTCTCAACTGCGTAATTCTCACCAACACCGGCACTTTTCGAGGTATTCTTAGGTACAGGACCGGAAGTGACGTCCGCAGACGGCAAACTCGTTTTATCGGTCGCACTTTGGTGCGAGTTGGGCCTCTTCTTGATCTTCCTGAACTCCTTCAGTAGCTTTATCCTCTCCTTCCTGGAGTCGCCTCTCTCCGTTTGCCCGGGCGATAATTTGTCAACACGGAGCACCGACCCCGGCTCAAGCCGAGCGTTTTTTCCTTCAGGGTCCTTGGACTCACATTTTATCTGTCCAAGGAACTCACTTGACGTACCGTCACATATCTTACCAGGATCGAATTCGTTTTCGCGACTCGAGCCATCCTTTCGGTTCCTGCGACCGTCGTCGTAGTCTACCAGGGTGGGAAGATCATCGGAAGGGTTTTTAAGGTGGAACCGTTCCACCGATTCCTTAGCCAGGTCTTCGGCATGGTCCTTTTTCTCTTCTCCTTGGTTCCTAGCCATCGTCGACTGGTTCTCATCGGTGGAAGGCTTGAACGTGTCGAAGGACTGATGATCATCCGTGGACCCTTCCTCCAGGTCCATGTCCTGCTGATCGTACTCGTCGTCGTAGACCCCGGAGATGCCGTCCTTTTCGATGCACCTCACCTCCCCCCAGATGTCCTCGACCTTGTCCAGCTTCTCCTCGTCGGATTCCAGGATGCTGAGGTCGGTGATGGGCATGGTGTCCTTGATGACGGCGGTCAGGCAGTTCCCCTCCATGGGCTGGACCGGCATCTTCGGCTCTTCCGTTTCCTCGCCCGGTATCAGTGGTATCATGTTGGGGTCGCCCGGGAAACCCAACTGACCAAGGACGGTGCGAGAGTACTCCTTTTCCTGGCACAAGGATTTCTTGTCTTCCAGCGAGCAAAAGGAAGGGTCCACCTCCGAGCCGCTGCCCTCGCCGTCCATTACGAACTTCTTCTTCATCTCCGGCTCCAGAAGACCGTCGACCTTGTCGCCCTCTCGATCCCCACGCAGATCACCTCCAGGAGTGAGGGGAAGGTTGATCTCCGACGAACACTCTTCGGCAACCCCACTTTTGTCCAGAAACGACCCGAGATCTTTTTCAGGATGATCGTCCAACACCTCGTCGATGGACCCTGAAGAGCCCTCGGCACCTCCTGGTCCTCCAATGGTCCCTATCTTGCTGGGACCCATTTCACGGGGCTCTTCAGACTCCTGGACCCCCAAGTTGTACTTCTTGCTCGACGAGGCCCAATCCTGAGAATCCATCGCACCGTTGAAGTTTTCCTCAACTAATAAGATATCCTCACCTGCCCCAAGCAACGAAACCGGGCCCAAAGTCTCTTTCGACCCGTGGGTAGACTCGCAGAGCCGAAGAGACTCTTCCGGATCGTTGGCGACTTCGATGTTGTCTTCTCCAACCTTTCGGTTCTCCAAACCTCCGTCGTACTCGGCGTTCTTGAAGTAAAAGTCCTCGGAACCGTTGTACCGTTTCCTCCCGGTTTCGCTCTCCGGGGCGTCCAACTTCATGGGAGAATGTGGAAATCCGATCACCTGGTCGCTCCCGATGATCTCGATGGGGTTCGACGGGATCGTCAGGTCCACCTCTCGCTGGGGACTCTCCTCGCTGTCGGAATGCACCGGGGTGTTCAATGTCGTGGACAAGGGGGTGCACTCCGAAGTCGCTAAATCGGGCAGACTGAGGTCGTCGTTATTGTGGGACTCTTCGCTGGCGAAACTGCCCTGCTTCAGGAACTTCGCCTCGGAGGAGCCCGTGCGGCTCTTCAGGGTCGTCGGCGTCTCTCCAGGTCTTCCCTCGTGGTGTTTCGCATCTCTCATCCGCTCTAAAGTCTCCTCGAAGCTGCAGCTCAGACCGGAGCCGGAATACACCTGTTGCTTGGTCTCCGCGACGGAATTTAAATTTTCGTCGGACGTCTTCAGGGTCTCCACCTCCCTGCAGGCGATCGACGAAGACTCGAGAGTAGAACACGAGATTTTCTCCTGACCTTGCAGCTGGAGGTAAGGCACTGCGTCGAGGCTCTTCAGGGTACCTTCGTACGACTCGTTCACCACCTGTAGAGAAGTGAACGAGTCCTTCTTCGACTCCGTGGAGCCGATCCCGATGAAGGTGTCCTGGAACCCTGAGCCTGCCTCCGAATTCCCTCCTCCATCGTTGGACGTCGAGGTCTCCTCAGGTGCGTCTTCGGCGCGGTGTAAGCTCCCAGACTCTTCCACGCTCTTCGGGGTCTCATTTTCGTTTACCAGGAGCTCCAGAGGACCTGGATGCGAATCAGCTTTCGGAGAACCATCTTCCCCAACTTCCACGATGATCTTCTCGTCCTTGTGTTCCGCGAGGCCGATCTCCCCGTAGCTGTCCTTATCGAAGGACTTCAAGACCTCGGCGTTGCTCAGGTCGACATTCGGCCCAAAGTCGACGACGTCGACGGTGGACTTGCTGAAATTGGCGACGGTGATGGTAACCGGTTCACTGGGAACGGTTTCCAGGATCTCCTCGTCCTCGGACTCGCCCCAGTTAGCGAGGAACTGCCTTACATCCAGGTCCGGCTTGTTGGCGAAGTTCTTCGAGGTCTTCCTCTGCACCGAGTCGTCCTCGTCCTCCTTGTCCAGCGGGTCTAGACCCATTCTTCCCGACGTCCCATCGCTGACCTCTTCCTGACCGAAGTCTCTCCTCACGGGGAAGCGATCTTCGTCCTGGGAAGAGGACTCTTGAAACGACGAAGAAGACGACGAAGAGAGGTCCACCTTGTGAGGGTGGTCGATATTTCGTTCCTCGGCCTGGACGTTCCTGGACTCCAGTGCAGTTTCCCTGCCCGTCAATAACCTATCCTGTTCCTGGTGTCCAACGTTCCCCATAACCGGGTCAGCTCTCTGGGCACTGGCAAAGCCATCCGCGACGCAGCTGGAATTGATCAATACCCCATTCTGATTGAACTGGAGATTAATCGATTGTACCTCACCGCCAATCGGGGAAGCCATGGGTTGCTGCGCCTCCTGCAGGTTCCCGTTCTGCCGATCGACGGTCTGCTGAAGGGTGATGAGCTCTCGGTACCTCATCAAGTACTCCTGGTACTTGGGGTGCGTCTGGTACCCGGGGATCCTCGACATCTCCTTCAGATGATTCTCCAGGGTGAACTTCTGAACGGCGATCTTCCTCTGGTACATCTGATAGTTCGCGTACACCTCCTGAAGAGGAGCCGCAGCCTCCATCGCTCCGTACCCCAGGTTGAAGTCGCCCTCCCGGCAATCCCTGACGAACTTCCTGGGGACCTCTCTGACGTGTTGTTGGGTGAAATAAGGGTTCTCCCCGGGCCCGGCGACGCTTCCACTCGCCCCCGGAGGAACGATCCCCCTCTGGCTGTTCTGGTACTGCATCTGCCCCGAGTACTTCTGCTGCACGACGATACTCTGGTCTTGGTAGTTCAGGAGTCCCGGGTTCTGCGAGTCCATGCCACCCCCGGATGGGTAGTTCTTCATGGCGTAGGGATACTTCTGGTACTCGGCAAAGTTGTACCCCTGGATAGGATAATTCGGGAGTACCCTGGACGAGGAAGGGTAATTACTCGGGATGGGTTCCTTCTGGTACTTATACCCGGGGAAGCTCCTGCGGGGGTCCACGGCCAAGGGTACCGGCCCCAGTACGTCTTTCCCCTCGAACCCCTCCTTGCCGAAGTTGAACTCTCCCCCGGGATACCGTCGGTTCTCCACGACCTGGCCATACCCTGAGCCGTGCATGTTCTCCCGATAAGGCCCGTTCGGCTGAAAAACTCCGAATTTCTCCCAGTGGCGATACCCGGCGTTGGGGTCGGGCACGCAGCAGGGTCCCTTGCATGGCCCGTACGGGACTTGTCTGCCGGGCCCTATCGTGGGGTTCCTGGGGGGCCCTGGAGGGGGGTTCCCGACCAAGTGGTTGACGTTGATGTTGGGCAGATGCGTCCTCGACACCGGACCCGATAAGGCTTGGTTGCCGACCCTGGGGACCTCGTTCGACTCCACGGACCCGTTTCTGCTCGGGCCTCCGATGGTCCCCTCGGAGGCGCCGTTCTTCCCCGAAATCTCCGTCTCGTAGAGCTTCACGCATCCTGGCATCTGGACGGCACTCGGTATGGGGAAGTGCACCAGGCCGTTCGCTCCTGCGAGGGTTCCCGGTGAATGCGGGTTCCTCGACCCGTAAGCCTCCCCACGTGGCTTGGCGAGACCCTCGAACTCGGGCCTGAGCTCGCCGAGGCTCGACACGTACAGGTGGTTCCCGTTGACATTCTGCGTACCGACCAGCGACTCGCTCCTCTGGGGCACGTTATACTGCTGCCAGTCCGGCAGGCCTCCCCCGTAATTCATTGTACATCACCTTCCTCTCCCCCTGGCGGTCACTCGGAACGCTCAGCGTTCTACCTTGACTGCGCCATCGGTGCTCTTAAAATCGCTACTCGAACCTAGGGCAGAAATTCAGGACATCGGACATCGCACGGGGAACCGTCGCGTCTTCATCGGGGCACCTTATGCAAGTGCCAAGAATTTTCGAGACTCCCAATTATGGCAATTTATGGCCACCCATGACCATTCGTGGCCACATTTTAGGCGTCGATTTTTCGAACCTCGCCCCCTGAGATTACGGAAGATCGTAATCCTTCGTCCGTTCGATAAACGGGGTCTAATCGGGCATGGAGTCTAGGGGCGTGAACGGGGCTCTTCCTGTCGCCCCTGGACTATGGGGACTGCGGGATAACGTTGGTGATTTACGAGGGAAACCTTAAACGCCTCTATTTCGATTTTCTGCCTCCTCATCGCCGTAATTCTTCGGACCCTGCATGTCGTACTTGTCACGAGGTCACGGTGAAATTAGTAATACTCCATTAACTAAAAAAAAAATGCCCATAAATATTTTAACTTCAATTTTCGTATTACCGGACTAATTCCTCGTGTCGTTCAGTTTGTGTTTATCGTAATGGGCGCGATAGGAAACGTTATGTGGTAATTGGCGCGTTTGAGGTATCTTTTTGAAAAAATACTTTCGTGAAATTGTTATCCCGCGGAACGTTTATAATGCGACGATCGCCGTGTGTCGTCGTAAATTCGAGGCTTTGCGTGTTTTCACGTCGATCCAATAGTCCGATGGATTGACAAACCGGCGAACAGGAACATTGTCATCGATCCACGCTGTCGCGGGGAAGACCAATCGTTAGAGACTTCCGTTTTGGTCGATATGTCGCAACAAGGTCGCCTCGTCGCGCCGATCGTATCTCCGACGAAATCGTGACTTCGTTCGACGTTACATGGCAATATGAAAACGTGTCGTTGCATCGAGCTGCTCGCAAACGTGTCGCCATATAATATCAGAAAGACTAAAAACTGCGTACAGAAAATTCCGGGTATTTGCCTTTAAAAAAATTGATTCGATATCCACTCTTTGGAGGTGCCCACCGATCATTTCATTAACAATCGGATCAATAAAGGCAGTTATCGAAACACTTGTTTACCTCGGTACGACTCCAGCTGATTAGAATTCATTCAACTTGAACAGTCTACAGGCAGGAAAAAAGTCAACATCTTCGTAGCTTTGCTTGAAATTCTTACATCGACCGATCACAGGAAGAGCGAATACTTACGACTCTCCCAGTTTAACGAACATTCCTCGACGGATATTAAAAATCTACATTGCCTTGTATACACACGATACCGTAATCAAATAAATATCTTCGACACCCGTGGCATTAACGTGCCTGTAAAATATTTAAAAATGATGTGGAGGGCAAGAAAAATGCTCGTCACCTGAATTCTTATAATTGTGGGTGAGCGAGCTAACCTACAGAGGCAGATTCGAATTCAATGAAATGACATAAAACCAGGCGATATAAATATTACTTAAAAGAAAGTTAAAATAAATATTTACCACTCAAGGGAATCACGTAGTGAGGTCTCTACTCCAATGTTTACAGAATATCTGGCCATGAATTTATAATCTGATTGAAAGTTCCCTGAAAATCAGCCGTCGTCGTTCCGGTGGGTTTCCGTGTTTTAAGCAGGTTTCAGGTCGTGCCGATTGGTGTTATCGTCCGTTCGGTCGTTTTTTCACGACGTTGGGACGTTTCGCTAGCTCGGTGCAGGTGAATACGTGGAACGCACCTTGCCTGTCAAACGGACCTTGTCAACGCGAGCAGGGTGACACGAGTTCGCATATTTATGGAGTGACCGTCTTCCCTGTCGTTCTATGGGTCGACGACATAAATGCCGAAACGAGTCCTCGACACCGAGCGGCGCGTCGAGGCGATTTCACGACAGGGATTAAGAATAATTGCTTAGGGTACGAGAAAAAAAAAACAGGCTGGACCTTACCTGTAGACCGAGATAACCATCGCGACAACATGGATGCCATGTTGTTCGACGACAAGGTGAGAAAATTGAGCGCCCTCTCGTGAGAACCGCACCACCCCGCGTGCATGCGACTCCGAAAAGTACGTGTCACCCATGAACCACTTTAACGCAGATAGGAGGAGCGCCAGCGACTGAGAGCGCAAAAAAGCAGGGCTTCACCTCCATCGCTTTTGGCGAAAACGACGAAACTGAGAAGATTCGAGACTCGAGAGCATCGGAGACGGCACTTGCGCGCCGGTGCTGCCGCGCGCGGACCAATCGGAACTACGCGTTCCGCCGCCATCTTGCCTTTCATAGAGGGACGCCATGAGGGAGACGCGCTAGATTAGCAAGATGGCGGACGTAATGTGGACTTTGTTCGAACACTACGCCGAAGGTTGCTCGGTATTAACGAATATTGCGTAGTGATTATATCGTGGATTAAGGTCACCGGTGTAAACGCGGTCACCTCAGGATTTATGACTTCATGGCGATGCGATAAGCCGCGATCAGCCGCGATGCGCGATCGAAGGTGATTCGTTCGATGAGGTGTATTTCGAAGTTCGTTGCCGCGAAAATCGTTCCGTTCTCGGCAGTGCGCTTTAGGGCGGGCGTTCTCCGTCCTTCCGGAGGCGGCGAGAAGCGACCTCGGGCTCCCGAGAGCAGGTTTTACGATGCCGTAGTGCCCGGGAACTCGGGGCATCCTTGGTTCTTCCCGAGAGGTTGAGACCGCCGACAGATCGAATCGGATCGAATATGGCTCAAGGGGCGAGCGACATCGACTTGACTCCCCAGGAATTGCAAATCCTTTCCGAATTGGACAGGTAATTCCAGGACGACTCTCGCCGCGGTCTCGTTGACCGATAATCTGTCAAACGAGGAGTCGATGGCGCCCTAACCTAACCTACCGAGGCGACACAATTTTTTACCTGTTACACACGCCTTTTATGAAACTACTCCAAATTCCAGTTATGTAGCGCGGAAGAGAAATTTCTGACATATAACTTGTTCCTCGCGATGAATACGACCGACCGCGTTATCGCGATAATGGATCTAGTCAATATTTTCTGAAGATTCTCTGGTGAAACCGGATGACATTTGTAGTCTTGTTTCGACGAGACCAGGTTACAGAGGTGTAACGTTATTTACAGTTAAGGTTTTACGAAGGCTATATTAACTGTATATTTAACGTCCCATGCATTTGATTCCAGCCGGCAGTTTGGATTTCTAAAATTGAACTCGCCAGAGCAGTCGAAAAAGAAGGCCGTCGTCTTACGTGCAATAGAATACCTAGAGAAAATGTTGGTTCAGGCGCAGTCCGAGAAAACGAGAAACAAAGCCGACAGTACCGAAGCGAACTCAGAGGGCGAAGACGCCAGAGAAGACGAAGGAATCAATATCGATCCGAAGACCTACTGCAAGTTGGGTCACTTTCACTTGCTCCTCGAAGATTACGGCAAAGGTATGAACGTCGGTCGAAATCATTCCAAACGGTAACTCAAATTCTTTTAACTAACGTCCGTCAATTTTTCTTTACAAAACACGCATAAGGTGTACATTTTCATCTTTTGCAGCGATGTCGGCGTACCGTAAGTTCTACGCCCTTAAGGGGGACTACTGGAAAGACGCGAGCTTCTTGTACGGCCAAGGCCTGGTTTACTTTCACTTCAATGCGTTTCAGTGGTAAGTCGAGACCGATATTTATTCCTCAACCCCATTAATCGACATATTAACGGAAGCTCGATTCAAGGGGAAATCGAAGTGGACGCAAACGGTACACATTTCATAAATGAGAAAAATACAAAAACCATGAAAACACATCCAGCCGCTGCGTAACCGTCGTGCAACATAATTTACGCGATCCTACCGTCGCGCTTTCTCGAAATCTCATTATCGAGCCCTTCGAACCTCGAACCGCGCACATCCTCCACGACTCGCCGCGACTCGGTCGATAATCTCCTGAAAAACCTCGGGGGTTACCGAAAGAGGCCGTCGGTCGATTCGAATTTCCCACCGGTAATGGCGGAACCGTCGTCCCATTGGCCGCTAGGCGGTAACGCTCGTAGCCAACACACCTGGCCGAGCGGTGCACGGTGTAGGAGGGATCGGTGCACGGGTGCAGCTCTATTCGCGCGACCACGCGCTAACTCGGCCGTCGGCGGCTCGAAACGAGGGCGCTGCGCACGCGCGGTGTTCCTCTATCTCTACGGGCCTCCCCCTCCCTATGCCCGGCGTTCGTTTCCCCCGGTTCGCCCCTTTTCCACCCCTCCCCATCCCTCGGGGCTCTCCCGCATCCTGACTCGCGTCCGTCGCGTCAGTCGCGCGAGAGCCCTCTGCGTGCGTCGGAGCTTCGTCGCGTCCCCCTGCCATTAGAGAGTAAGCGCCACATACACCGTAGTCCTACACGTATCAATTAAGCTGGTTTTAACGGAGTTCTCTCGGGACCGAGACCGTCGCCCCTTGCGAGAGGAGCGGGAATCACTGCCGCGTCGCGATCCCGGGTGGTGTGCGCGCGCGACACGTCCGAGTGCCGAATCGAGAGAAGAATAGAGTGCGCGAGAGGCGAGGTCGCGCGCGCGTCCGAGAAGTGCGCTCGGCTGCCGTCGGAAGGAGCGCGCGCGCTCAGCGGCGGCAAGAACGAGAGAGAGAGAGAGAAAGAGAGAGAGAGTAAGAGCGAGAGAGAGGAGAAGGCAGCATCGCGGACGCGGCGCTGGCGGTCCGATGCACTCGGGTCCAGGGAGCGTCCTGCCGGAAGCGATAACGGAGCGAGCGGCCCCGGTCGGTTCCTCCTTCGGACGGAGGGGCTCCGCACGGCCCTCGGCCGCTCGAGCCACGGTTGGTCGCCGGCCGGCCAACTAGCGGCCCGCTTTCCGTTGGCTCCGGCCACTGGCGTCGCCGCTGTCTCGGATGCGCCTACGTGACGAGCGAGCCCTGCCCGCGCCCCTCGGCTCCCGGGGGACCCTGGCGATTTAAATGGTGGGTGCCCACGACGGTATAACCGAGGAGACGCGACGCGAGCCTCTCGCGTTAATTGCCATTTCGTAATTGCCCCACGGCAAAACGGTCGCGACGGAGGCTCGCCCGGCCGAGGCGCCCCTTTCCCCTGTCGCCCCCCCCACGCCCGCTTCCGCGTCTTTTGCCTGCCCCTCCCCTTACCTCCCCGCCCCGCGCTTCCTTCCTTCCGCTCTTCCGGCGACGGCCTACGTGACCGGGTGAAGGCGCGCCTAACCTGCGCCGCCCCTCCCTCCTAACCGTCCCCTTCCCCGCGCCGCCCGATTAGGCCCCGTCGATATACCCCGGACGCGCGCGCGCCAATGGCGCCCGGGCTCGCCGCTACGCGGATGCGAGCGGACGAGACCGACGCGATACCGTAAACGGGGCACGTGACCCGAGGGGACTCGCGAGCGCGACGCGGCCCCGGTGCCTCTCGAGATTGGCGCGGCCCTGCGATAACGCGTGTATGTATATACATATATATATATATATATGTATATATATATATATATATACACACACACGTCTTACCGTGATAACCGACGAGCACACCTGGGGACGCGCCTGTAACAAGTGCCCCAGCCTCGGGAAGAGCGGATGGAGGATGGGAGTGGCGGATATTTATTTAACGGGGGGTTGGGAAGGTTAGGTGAATTTATTTATTTATTTTTTTGCGTTTGTTAGGCATGGAAAGGGAATGGATTTTTCGACACGAGGATTTTGTAGGACTGGCGGAGTACGGTGATTATTGTCTCCCCTGTCTGGTAGTCATTGTTTGGGTACCGGATTGAGGCGTATTGTTTTTTTTTTTTTCTTTCCAGTTTCAAGGAAGAAACTCGTATTTCGAGTATTTGTATTTTTTTATACGGGGATATCGAGTCGCGAGGCGATGCATTCGGGCGACGTTGGAAAGCCGGAAGTCGGGTCGGCTGGGACTTTTAAACTTGTCGTGGGCGGGGAGAGATGGGGAGGGGAGGGCGTCGAGTCGTCCGCGGTTTCCGATCTCCCGAGTCCCGCTCCAGGAGTCGGGTTTTTCTTCAAATGACGTCACGAGTCGGGTTTTTCTTTAAGTGACGTCACGAGTCGGGTTTTTCATCGAGCGACGTCACGAGGCACGCGACGTCACCGTTCGAGCGGACGGAAGACGCCACCGGGACCGCGCGCCTTCCTATTGGCCGAGCTAGCGGCATCTACGTCACGTGTCGTCACATCTGCGAATGATTCAGAGAAAGAGAGAGAGAGATAGGAAGTGGCGACGGCGTGACAACGAGATCGCCTCAGTTCACGGGACACGCTCGTCCCGACGACAGACGTAGCGTGGGATGTCCGTCTATTTCTTGACGATGGCTCGAGTCTTAAATCCGCTTTTCGGAACTTTGTCCTTATTTTCAACCGCTTTGTATCTTGAAAAAAAAAAAAAGCGACCCGGGGTCATTGACGATTTTTCTGGAATTTCGTCTAACTTCGAATGACTTCAACCTGGCCATGTTAAAGACCGCCCGCGAGGTCAATGATGACTTTTCAGAAATTTAAGCTAACCTCTAATACGTCATCTCGCGCGGACAGGCGATTCACTACTGGCCGGGGTGGCCAAGGTCGGGAGTTTGGCGGGCTTCCTGTACGCCGCGAAGTGCACGGTCTCTTTTCCGGGAACGCGTTCCGATGGGAGCCGCTTTTCTTTTCCGAGGCCCTCGAAATTCGCCTTTGATTTCCTACCTGGGACCGCGGACAAAAAAAAAGAAGGGGGTCGAGGGGTCGGGAGGAACCGGCCCCGGGAGCGCAGCTGTCCTCTAACCTCTCTTCGGGAACTTTCTCTCCGTGCTTCTCGGCTTTTTCAATTTTCCCTACTTTGGTTTCCTTTTTTTTTTCTCTCTCTCTCCTGCCCGGGTAGCGCGGAAGTTTATGGAGCCGTCGGTAAACTCGGAGTCGAGTCTCATTGTCTACCCTGCCGCTATTTCCCCGTCGTTTCCATTTGGCGTTGAGAAGTTAGAGGTTAGGTTAACCCGGAGGAGGAGAGCGAAGTCGGTGTTGCAATCGTTACGTATCCGGGGCGATTTATTCGGCGACTCTCGCCTAGCGCTCGCGGGCGGAGGACTTCTTTCTGCCTCTTTCCCGTTTATTTGTCGCGGATAGAGCAGGTTATATTCGTAACCGGTGGCGCGGCATTCCGCGCGGCACCGTGACACGCTACAGTTTCGCGTTGCACGAGCGGCAGTCGCGAACCGCGGCCCTAATTCCCGGTCGCGGGATCGCGGCGCGACTTATCTCGCCGGGATCGGAATCACGGCGTGCGGGGAAGAAGGCGCGAAACGGGGAGGCGGAAATCGAGCCGAGAGTTCCCGGGAAGGGCTATCGATTCGCCGAGTCGCGGCGGGGTGAAAATCGCACGAGGTCGAGGGAGAACCGGGTGAGAGCGGCGAAAAGGAATAATCACCGACCAGAAGGAGAGAGAGGGAGAACGAGCGGCGCCGGCTCCATTTTTACGGGAAAAACGCGGGCCGCGAGATCGTTACTCGGGAGTTACCGTCAAGAATGGATCGCCCGTAATTCACGGCCGCCTTGGGAACGCGGATGATTACGCGCGGCTCTCCTTTATCCCGCAAACGAGCGCACCCGCGTGCGCCTCGCGGGTGGGACCGCGACTGCCCTTCTTTCCGATTGGCGCGCCGTTATATACCCCGGAGAGGTTCGGCGATCCATCTCGGCGCTGATTGGCCCGCGGCCACGTGACCTCGCGCGGGCCATTCAACGAACCCCCCGCGAGTCACGTGACCCTTCCTGTCGGGTATTCGCGGGTTCTTTCGAACGGAGGGCCGGAATAGACGAAGATGTCCAATTTTCGAGGATTTTTGAAGATTTCCGAGACTTTTTTTTTTTTTAGTAGAAATATGATAGGTAGCGTTTACTTTAATCCGATGGGGGTACAGTCGGAAGGTACCGAGTCCCACGGGCGGTCTTCGGGTTCGACCGGTCGCGTTCCTCTCGGGCGTCGACGGACGCCGCCGGATTCGGGGTCGACGACCCATGCGGACGCTCCGTCGTGAGTCAGAAGCGCGGCGCGCTCTCCTCCCGGTCCAGGTACGCGTGCGCGTGCGCGCCCGCGGGTGTGTAGACATATATCGGTATATATACCAGGGGACGGAGGCCGCGGCCGGCCATTCGGCGCGTTTCGGGCGCACCGCCCGAACGGGAGGACCGCCCGCGGCCCCGCCGCGGTTCAAGGTCGCGTCCAAGGCGCTCTCTCGTGGATTTTCTCGCGCTCGGCACCGTTAATCCGAAAGCGAATCGCCGTCGGCCCGGACCGGGACGCTGTTTTCGGGCCCGGGCCCTGCCCCGACCTCCCGTTAGTCGATCGGCGGGAAGAAAATGAGGATTTCGTCCTGGCTTGATTGAATTCAATCAGATTCGATTTAAAGGCAGCAACAGTCGGAACGATTTAACCGGAGGGACGTCCCATTTTCGCCCCCTCAGGTTCAAGGGGAGCGAATCGATTTCCGCGCCCTCCCACGAAACGGAAGGGGAAGGGGATCCCTGTCTCGGAATTTCCTCCTAATCGTTGCAGCCGATCGACGCTTACCCGAATTTCCCTGCTTTCTCCCGGAGAGGAGGTCTCTTTCACGGGACGGTAGGCCATTCCGGTCGGAAGCCCCGAAGACGGGACCTAATCAGGAGAGATTCGGGCCGAACGGTCAGGCCGGTCGAGAGGAAAAAGAGAGGGGAAAAAAAGAAATACCCGACGGAGAGTAGAGGTGGCCGAGAAAGAGGGAGATAGAGCGAGCGGGGGAGCGCGAGGAAGAGAGAGAAACCGAAGGGAGTGAACGGCCCCCGAGAAGCCCGGGGCCCGGGAGGGGGAGAAAAAAGGTTAGACAATTTAGAGGAGCGCGTTTTCGTGTCGGGCCTCGCGCGAGGGACTCTCGAGTGACCCTGAAGGTTCAACAGCCCTCTCCGAACGACCCGACCCTTTCCCCTTCCCGCGGCGTCCCGGCTACCTCCCGTTCCTCCGAGCGCTCCCCCTTCTACCTACCCGCTTTCCTTTTCCCTTTGTGCAGCGCGCACCGACCCTAACTGCGCTTAGACGGTGCCGGGGCCGTGCCTACGCTTCGGCGGCTCGCGCCCGTATGAGCCGCTTTCCCCCGTCCGCGCCCGCATCACCGGTCCTAGGTGCGCGCGCACGCGCCCGGACCTTGGCGGCGTCTCGACCCCTCAGTTGCGCTTTTCGGCGCGCGGCGGAAGGACCTCCAGGACCTTGTTTTCCTCTCCTGCCGGAGACATTCCGATCCTACATGAAACGAATTGAATATATTTTATTTTCTAGTTTTTCCCCTCCCCCTCGACCACCGATCCGCTGTCTTTATTTCTCTCTCTCTCTCTCTCTTTCGCCGGATCGATATTCACCTCTCCGGTGGATCCGCGGTTCGTCGACTCTGGATTTCCTCGCCGACGGTGCCGGATTTAGGTCGAGAGGCGGAGGAGGAGGGTCACCCGGGTTCGCGTCGCGTCAGCTGATCGCGCATGCGACGCTTACGTAGATCCCCGTCTCTCTCTCTCTCTCTCTCCCGCTCGCTCGGAGTATACGCGTCGAAGGCCCCGTCCTTCGCGTTTGCACTCGCGTGTCCGGCCGCCGAGCGAGAGAGACCGACCTACCCTGACGCGCCGCGAGAGCGAGAGAGACGCCGCGAGGGCCTCCCCTCCCCGCTGGCTCTCTCTCCCCTCCCTCCGCGCGCCCGCATTCTGCCGGCATTACACCGGCATTATGCGGGGAGTTGCAGCTGCGGTACGAGCGTAATCACCGCTTGCGTCACCGCTGCCCCGTCGTCCACGTTGCGGCGCGCGGCGACGCGTGGCCCGACGCGACCCGACCCAACCCGACGCAGGCCGACGGGGCCCGACGCGACCCGACGTCGGGGAGACTCCGCGACTCCGCATATCCAGGTGGCCGTGGGCTCTCTCTCTCTCTCTTCCTCTCTCGCGGGCCATTGTTCCTTTGTCTAGTCGCGCGTATATGTATATCCCTCTCTCCGTCCTCCCTCGTTTTTCGCGATTTCGCCATTTTCTCTCCCTCCTCTCGCGCCCTGGCGAGCAATCGCGACGCTGAATATCCGCGGCGCACTTTGCCTCCGCGGGGGTGACGAGCGATCGACTAATTCGCCGCGCCCATTGTCTTGGTCGTCGACATTGTATGGCGAGCATCGGTACTCGCCCGGAGAGGGGGGAGATTTCGACATATTTTTTCTTTTTTCCTTTTTTTCCTTTTTTTTTTAATACGCTTCTCAAACGTCTCGGGTAACCCCTCCCGTATTTTTAGTCCGGCGCATATCCGCGCGAGGGACCCGACCGCGGTGCAACCTGGGTATTTCAAGATCAGCTATTTCGGGTTTCCTCTATCGCGCATTTCAAGTGCAGTCCCTCCCCCTCCCTTCCACCACCCCCGATTATTCAGGGTCGAGTCTGCGCACCGATAGAAACTGCCGATGTGTCTCCGAGAAATATTTACTACTCGGCCCGTTAGTCGAGGCTTTCGCAGGGTTTACGCGGTTATTGGGACGGTTTTCCTTCCTGGGAATCCGGGATACATTGTCCGGGTGGAGGCTCTCGATGGGCAGGGTCCCGGAAACGGGACCTGGGTCTCCATTTTCTTCCCGGCGTACCTGCAATTCGTGGTACCTTGTACGCGTACCTGGGGGACGGGACAGTACCTTGTAAAACCTCGCTAGGATGGAGTGCACTTACTTGGGCCTCTGACATTGAGGGATATAGTCGTGAGTCAGAGGATCATCGCCGGTGGACGTAAGGAGGTTAGGAGGAATGCGTGCATTCGTGCATCCGGGTAGTGAGAGTGAGAGTGACTTCTGCTCGCCGGGGAGAGTGGCGTGAAAACGACGTTTAGCTTGACTTGAAAGGGATAACGAGGTTAGAGGATATCGCAGAATTCGGACCGGCAAGTAATTATTTCGTACCAGGTGAGGTTTGGGACTGTTAGGCGCCGAGAGGAGACGGGGATCCTGTCACCCCACTTGTCGTGCTGCTCCTCCACCTGATGCACCCGATGCACCTGATGCAAGTGCATCTGGTCCGGCAGTCCGGTTCCGGTGGCTCTTTGATGCGCTGCTTTTCTCGAGCCTTTCAACTCCTTCGGTTTCTTTTTTGTATTTTTTTTTCTCCCTCCCTTCCTGGATCGAGAGCTGGTCCTTTTTCTCTCGTCGGACGTAACACCTGATTCACTTGCGCCGACGAGTCATGCGGTCTGCTCCCCTAGGGGTTCTTTGGGGCTCCCTAGAGATACCTTCGTCCTCTTCCCTCAAAGGAGGGAATTATTCCCCGTTCCTAAATTGACTTTATTTATTTTCTCACATTTTGCCTTTAACTGTTCGTCGCCCTAGGTCGATTAGAACCTAGGATGACTGTTAATTATCTTTTGGAGAGTTTTCTGGATTTTTCTTTGTAATTATAGAGAAGGATATAAAGGTTACGTACGAGGTTCCAGAGGATCCTCTGTGCGCGCGTCTCGAGTATTTTTACGCGACCCGATTTGGACGGCGGGGGAGCCTTCTTATTCGGGGACTTCGAAGGGAAAACCAAGAGTAAATTAACCTAAACGAAATGCACCGCTCCCCGATGGCTCGTACGCAAATAGCGCGTGCCGTCGTTGCGTCGTCGGGCGGTGCTCGCCGGAACGGGCCGTCGAGATCGAAGGAGAGGAAGACGCGCTCCCCGACCCTTCCCGCTCCGCGGCTCTCCCCCTTCTGCGGACTCCCTATAACGGGCCGCGTCGCAGGTCGCGGTGACTCGGTCGCCGAGCCGGCGGTCGAATCGGCGCTGGCCAATCGCCGGCCGAGCTCGCGTCCGCCATCTTGGATTGCCGGGTCTAACGGAAAGCGGATTCTCTTGGATCCTTTTTCCCCGCGAGTACCAGTCATCGTCTTGGTAAGCGTGGTCAGGGATAATTAATTCTGATCGCGCGTTTATCCTTGATTAAGGATTTTAATTCGGATGTTGGGGCAGGGATCGCGTGAATAACCTTTTCTGTAGCGTGAAACAATTCCACCCCGTCCTTCCTCGGCTCGTACGTATTGTTTAATTGTTATTTAAAGGTGAGCATATGTAGACCGGTAATGCTACCCTCGTGGCGTCGTTTAGCGAAATGTTTGATAAGCTCTCCCGGCCAGGTTTTCGCGTTATCGCGACGCGAGCTCTTCTTCGCTCCTCCTCTTTCTCCTTCCCCCTCCTTATTTCGGGCCGCGATGTCGAAGGCGACGACGTGTGACGTCGCCGTCGAGTCACGTGAAAGCAAACATCGGGAATCGTGCCTCGCCTCGCGCTGTGTCAGCTGTAACGCCGACACGCTCTCGACTCGACTTTCCGCGACGGATCGAGAACGGACGCGGGTTTAAAACTCGAACGGAAAGATAACCCTTACTTCCCTTTCGACCTGAGATGAAAAAATGCCCGTAAAAAATTTCGGTGATACGTTCCCACCTCGCCTGGACCTTCACGAATTTTTATCCCTGACCTGACCTCAAACTCCCTGCGAGAAGTCACCAAATATATTCTAATATATCAGAATATATTAAAATATATGAGAATATATGAGAATATATGAGAATGTACGTTATCCTTTAGTATTTCGCGTGCGTCTATCAGCTGGATCTCGTCGATCGAATTTCTCTTTTCGGTGCGACAAGGACGACGAGCACCGGTGACGTCACGCCGCCCACGTGGCGGCGCACGCGCGAAAAGGCCGGCCACGTGGTCGAGCCAACACGTGCTCGCACGCGAGCGGAAGCGAGGCCGGGGAAACGATCGGCCGATCTCTTATCGGCCACGTCCTTCTTCTGCTTCCTAAGGGCGATCTCTCTTCTCGATCGCTCCTCGTTTTCGACCCTTCGCCCCGCCCGGCGATCCTATCGGCGCTAACTTCGCGTGAAAACTGGTGCACCCCGATTGCCTATGCATCGTTAATGAATTATTTATGAAAAGGGCTGACTGAAAAACCGGCCCCCCTTTTCCTAGTTTTTAATCACAGGCCGCGACCCTGTCCCTCCCGTTACACGGAATTTAATATAAAATGCCATTAAGTCCCCGTGACGCGAAAATTCGACATTTTTACGCGTTATCCCTTTTTCTTCCCTACCCTAAGAAATCATAACCTTGAACTTAAGATAGAGATCGAGGCGATTGTACACCGAGAAACGAATAATTATTCGACCGAAACTGACATAAATTGAATGCGACATTTCTTTGGAACTGTGACAATTTATTTCAGTCAAATGGATTATCCTTTGAATTAACAAAATATTTCCTTGGTTCAATGAATGTTTCTTTTTCTCATCGTATGGTGTTTCGGACGATCCGGAGATTGGGATGATTTTATTTCGAGGAAATTTAGAAAATTTTAGTGTGGGCTCTTGTTTTTTATTTATTTTTTTTTTTTATTTAGGCCGAAATTTCGAGGTTGGGAATTTTGCAGGATGTGGATTTTTTCCGGTCATCCGGGAGCCGTTCCGGCCCGGCACCTTCACCTTACGCATAACGCAACCGTCTCATTCCGGATAAACGGCCCCGATGACGTAACTCGAGGTACATACCGAGAACGCGAGGAAGATCGACGAGAGAGACCAGGTCGGCGACCCCGAGTGGTACCGCTAAGCCGAAAGAAGGAAACCGGAACCGGCGGGCAGCCGACGAGCGAAGTAACCGAGCCCGACGTTATCGTCCGCTCTTTTTCTACCCTCCCTCCTGCGCCTCCACCTTTTCCCTCCCCTTGCCCCGGCTTTCTTCAACGAGCGATTCGTCGCGTCGGGGAGCTAATCGCGACGTGAAAGTGACTCCTTACCTTAACTTAGATGTATTCGGCGCAATCGCGATTGCGCGATATCCCTGCACCGAGGAGAAGATAAACCAATTCATTTGAACCAAAGGAATATCTCGTTAATACAAAGAATAATCATTTGACAGAAAAAAAAAAATACTCATAATTTCAAAAAAAAATATCTCATCGAATTTACTTTCCTTTTTTTACGTTCCTTTAATTAATACAATATTTCTTTGGCTCCGTGATATATATGTGTATATATATAATTTTTTTTTCTCTTCAACACGGGTTTCAGACCAGAGTAGAACGGGCACGAAGGCACGCGGGGGAGTTTCTGGAGATTCCTAATTTTTTATTTCCTTGTTTTTTTTTTCCCGACGAAGGGGATGAAGTCCTTTTTTCCTCGTGAGGTTTCTCCAGGTCGAGGGAGGTCTTGTAAAATTTTCTCTCTCCCGTGGTCCTTTAATTATGATTAAAAACCCGTGCAATGTCTCGGGGATAGCTTTTGGGCGAAAACGCGGAGGAAACGCGACGTCCCTCGGACGGGGGCGGAAAGGACGCCGAGGACGGTCGTCGCGCCTCCCCGGGTTCCTGTCGGGGCGATAGCCGTGAGAGCGCGGCATAACCTAACCTAACATAACCTAGCCGAGGCTAGCCCAACCTTCGCTGGTCGCTGAACGCCTCGTCTCTCTTAAAGGGGATAGGACCTCGCGATTATTGACCCGCCTCGTCGCTCCGTCTCACTCCCTCTCCCCTCAGTCCGCGTCGCTCCCTCTCTCTCGCTCTCCCGAAAAAGGAGGACCCACAAATCTGTCGCCTCGATTCCCGGCCCGGGGAATATTTACGATCCCTCTCCCTCTTTCTCGGTTTTTCCTACCTTCGCGTCCGAGCTCTCGACGTACCAAACGAGCCCTCCCCTTTAAGGCCTTCTCCGCCGATTTATGGGATTTATGGGAATCTGCGACTCGACCGAACTCCCAATCTACTCGGGGAGACGGAATGCACCGATCTCTGCGTCTCATCGGCGAATTTACGATGGTTTCGACGTGTTTTTTTTTCTTTTCTTTTTTCTCCCGAAACTCTCGGCGAGGTCTCGATGGGGATTCCCGCGGACTGCAAAAAGCGGCGTCCCCGGCTTTAAGGCCATAGTCTACCCTTGGGGAATTTTTGGGGGAAATTCCCGATTCTCATTTTTTTTTAACTTTTTTTTTTCTTCGCCATTCGGCTCGATCGATCTGCCTTGGATATCGGAGTATGATTTTCTAATTTCATGCCTGGCATAATTTGTGTCAAGGCTTGGGGGGGAAAAATTTCATGTTCTAGGCGGGTTTGAGGCTTGACAGGATCCGCCGATTTTTTAGATTTGCAGACTGCGAATCCAGCCCTTGTCTCACGTCTATCCGACGAATTCGATGTCTCGACCCTGCAAGAGGCATCTGCGGCTCTTAAGGCCGGTTTTCAGGAGGCATCTGTCCCTGTGCCTTTGTCCAAACTTCGCTCCGTACTTTTCGCGCCGACCGGTCGGGATCGACTCGTGGCGGGAATGAAAAAAAGTGCAAGATATTTTCATAATCGGGCAGATTTCCCGAGGTTTTTCCCCGGATCGCTAGAATGTTCGGGGGGGGATTCTTTAAGTCGGACCCCGAGGAAATTGATCCGCTGGCGTTTCGGCCATTTATGGTGCATCCTGCCCCGCGACTGCCGGAATTAGCTCGTAACGAGGTTGCAGCTCCGCTCATTGATCGGTGCTATTTCCGGAGGACACCCCGTGTAAAAGTCCCGGGTCGGAAATACGCAGGACACCATAGAAATAGCGTGCACTATCTGAATTTATTCTTGACCCTTCGCCGGGGAAAAAAAGGGGGAAAAAGGCGATTCGGAGGGCGGAAGCGAAGCCACCCCTGGACGCGTCCCGGTCGTATCCCGACACGATCCTGGCTCGTCCTTTGTCCGTTCCCGATATTCGGGGTCCACTCAGGGTCAGGAGTCCCGATTTAATTCGGGCCCGAGAGACCGAGATCCGGTCCCCTCTTCCCAAAATAAACCACGTCCCCCTCCTCGTCGGGGGCAACCTTCGAGTCGGGGTGCACCCGCGTGGGCTCGGCCTCCGGACCCTTTCTTCCTTTTTTTTTCTCTCTCTCTTTCTCTTCTCCTCCGTCATTCTCTTTTTAGTGTTATCATCGTCCCGCTCCTTCTGCCCTCTATCCTCTTTTCACTAATCGCGTCCCTCTCTCTACCTTGGATCTCTGGACGGCGAACAATTTGTCCGATCAATCCGAGGGTACAAAACGCGGCTCCGTGTTTTCCTTCGAAAGCCTCGCGTGGATCATTTCGGGTTGACCCAGCCGAAAGACCGGATTCCCTTTCAGCCGGTCTGTCTCCCTTCCTCGGGGCCTTCTTTTTGCCGAGGAGAGAACGAAATCTCGCGTTTTTATTGGCCCTTCCCCTCGGCCGACTTTCGGGAAGCACCTTCGAACTAGATCGCCTAGTTGAGCAGGACCCCCTAGATAATATTCCCCCAGGTAGCGATACTGCGTTTTTCATGGATTATTTTTACTTCGGCATATCTTTTTGGATTCTTTTCACTAAGCGACGTTTCACGAGAGATCACGTCTCGCGTTCGAGATCCCTAATAAAGGTGGCGATCGTTGCGTCGTGACGGGGGATTTTTTTAAACATTTATAATGATGCTTCCAATGATTTTTGAAAACGTTAGGAGGCCCAGGGGGAACTTGGCTGGAACACCTGATTTTCGGGAATTTTCAGTGGACTCGGGAGTGTTGAATATATTTTTTTATATTTTTTTTCGGGGAATTTAAACTTGCCCCGGGTGGAAGCGAATAGGGGAACACCTTGTGTAGGGGGCTGGGGAACCGTGACATGAAAGACGGTGGACAGGTGTGTCGTCCGATACCGTCCGGTAGAGTCGTTCGAGGCCGCTTACGTGCAGTCTGGTTGCAGGTACAGGTTCGCCGAGGACTCGGTACCCGTTCAGGAGGGTTCGGAGGAACGATACCTATCGTGTCCAGATCCTTAGATAGAACCGAGTCGCCGCTTTGCCGCTAAACTGGCCGCGATTCGATAACATCGACCCTCGCGAGCGAGGCATTAAACTAACGAACGACTTCCATAACTAAATCCATACGGGGTCCCATAACAAAGTGCACCTCGGCGACCGGGCCATTCCTTACGCGCTGCAATTTATGCCTATCAGAAGTCTCTATTAATTTATTCTCGTCGACGAGCTCCCTGGTATCGCGATAACCCTGGGAATAATTTTCTTTCCTCGTCACTCGTACCGTCAAAACGGGGATATAATTTAATATAATTGTGCCCATAATTATGAAAGTAGTCTAAGTCATATATTTTTTGTTTCGAAATTACATTGAATTAATTTCGTTTGAAATCATATGGCGTGAAATAACTGATAAACTCATTTTTTTTTTTTTTAATTTTGACTTAGACCACTTTCATAATTATGGGCACAATTGAATTAATTTAACGAGATATTTATACCGCTTCGGTGTCTTCGGTGAAATTTTCATTTTTGGCTTTTCTTTTTTTTTTTCTCTCGTTTTTCTCTCTCCCGCTCTCAGGGTGGAGGCGCAGCGAAAGTTAATACTCGAGGGGCCGGGATCGGCAGATGCAGCCGAGACGGACGGCTCGCGGAAAGCGAGGGCTAATTATCGCTTTGCGCTTTGTGCGGCAAGATTTAAGTACACTCGGGCCGGACATTAAAGACGCACCTGCCTGTGCGGCGCGTGCTACGAGGATGCATCTGCCTCCACTTATACGGCGACCCGAACGGACGAGGCGAGTGCACCCCGAGTGCACATCCTGCCACTCGGCGGGCCAACCTCGACCTGGTTTTCGGGCTTTCCGAGTCGCCGCGAGGTCGATCGAACTCGATAACGGGGGGAACTGTAACGCCGATGAGGAAAGAAGAAGAAGAAGAAAAAAAAAGACAAGGCTTATCGAGAAGCCTCGAAGAGAGGGCTCGATAACGATTGCATCCTTTCAACGGAATGTGCAAGCCGAAATCCAGCGTTTGCGAGGGATTTCTTTTATTTTTTTCTTTTACACGTCGTACATACACTTTACGCATATTTTTATAATTACGAAACGGGGACAACGGAGCACCCGTTCGAGGGGAATAGGAGAGCGAAAACGAGGGGAGGAAAGTGAAACGTATTCTCTCCTTCGGGATTACGGTACAGAGGCCGGGTAGCCGAGTGCGCAAAAAGGAGAAATTTCACTTCGCAGCCGTTCCATCCAGGGCGAATCGGGATACGGGGAATACATCCGGAGAGTCAAAACGGAGGAGATTAAAATGCGATATAGGGATATCGGGACCTTCCCCGAGGAACTACCCTGGGATCGATTATTCCTAATTACGTCCACCGCTCTTAAGAATAATCGTCTGACCTATAATCCAGGTCTCGCTATTTGCGACACCTTTGTACACCGGGGATATTTATAATCCACGCATTTAACAACTATTCGTTATATCGGAGTAATTCGAGCTTACCGGTTTTACACGTGCAATTTGACGTACGCATACATAGGCTTATCCTAGGTCTTAACGAAGGTTCGCACATTAACTCCGGATGTATTGCTTGAATTTCTATTTCTATATAAGGCCCCGTGTGATATTATTTTTTTCCCCTTTCTTGGTGTTTTTTTTTTCTTTTCCCCTATTTTTTCTTCTTCACCCGAGAGGGGCCGGTACGTGTCCAGGGAGCGAAATCGTCGTCGATAAGCTCGCGGTCTCGTTAACGGTCGAGTAACGGTCTTCCGTTTATGCTTCCAGGGCGGTGAAGGCATTCCAGCAGGTGTTATGGGTGGAGCCGGGGTTTCCACGAGCGTGCGAGGTGCACCTTCGTCTGGGTTTGATGCTGAAGGTCCATGCTGACTTCGACGCGGCCCTCAAGCACTTCACCCTCGCTCTCATCGACGCCACCACACCTGCCTCCTTCTCGAAGCTCGAAAGTGAGTGCCTCCCCTCCTGAAAAACGAATTGGGTTAATTAGATCGAGCCGATTGAAAAATTGCATCCGAGCCGGGCCCTTTCCGACCGGGACAATGAGAACCGTGCTCGCGAGCCGCACTTCGGATCAGCTGGCGCAGTGGTGCTCACTCGCTGTTTACAGGTACACCGGTGGACCTGAATGCCATCCCTCGAGGCACCGGCGGCGCCGTACCCCTAGAGAGGGCATTCATGTCTCTCCCTGTACGGTGACGTGACCGGTCGAATATTTTGTCAACTCGGGCACTCGAATTCCGAGATGTCGACGACTCGTCACATTCCGTCATATTCAAAATTCCCATTAATTCCGATAATGAAGTTATAACAAAAAAATATATATATATATGAATTTTAATAACGGGTTTCAATAGTTTCAAGTATTAAACTGTATTTTTGATTTTGAACTTATTATTAACGCATTAGAAAAATTCTTACGAATATATATGTACATATGGATTGTAATACTTCTATATCGATGTACATCCCCCGTAGGGTGACATTTGTCGCCGGATAGACGCGGAGTCGCTGGGGTAAATAGACAGGCTCCTCGTTGCCACTCGTCACGCCTGTCGGGAGGGCGATAATAGTTATTGTACCCGTCAGGAAATCGTAAGTCGATTCCAAGTCGTGTACACGAGGTGCTCCTACGCGCGTATAAATAGCCGCCACGGTGTAACGGGAAACGGAGAGCGCCAAGGTTGTCGCCGAGGGAGTCGAAAGATGCCGCCTGGAAAACGCCACGTGGGCAAGAGACGGCGGCGGTTACGGTTGCGAAATGGACGCGTTATGAAATTTCCCGGCGGTTTATTGCCTTGTAAATGCGCCGCTACAAAGGCGAGAGGGGGGGCAGAAATGAATGCTTGCTCGGGCCACTTTGTCGCAACGCGTACGCCGGGTTACGTCGTTACGTGGATTCTAGAGAGACACGTTACGTGGATTCTAGAGACACGTTCCGTGCGCACTTCTCCCGCTTAGAGTACCCGATGTCGATCGAAACGCGTTACGCATCCCCGTGGCCCGTAACAATGCATACGCGCGAGCTCGCCCTGGATGAACGTAATCGCTGACAAAGGAGTTGAGCAACCGGCTGGCGGGGAATCGGCTTCATCGGCCACGGAGAGTTATCGTGTTGGCGGGATAATTCATTGTTATTCCGGCCTCTTCACTTGTCGGGTAATTTGTTGCCCCGTGGTGTACGGATTCGTTGCACAGGGTGACGCGACGGGCATGGGGCGCCTCCTTGACTTCAGTTTTCCTGGGGCTCGTCTAAAATCCACACGTTTTTTTTTTCCTGTGATTTTTGTCAAGGTGCCCTGGTTAATGAGAGTAACGAATGGTACCTTCCTTTGTTTCCAGTTAAGTTTCACGTGGCCCACCTTTATGAGGTCCAGGGCAAGTACCGGCTGGCCAAGGAACACTACGAGGCGCTGCTGAAGGAAAAGGCCTTGCCTTCTCACCTGAAAGCGGATATCTGTCGGCAGTTGGGTAAGTCGAGAGCCTGGCACGCGTTTCGTGATTCATCCTTATGTTATGTTACGTTACGTTGCGTTATGCCTCTCTTGAGCACGTAGGACGAAGGCGAGCATGCGACTTCACCGTTCTCTCCGAATGCGCCGTCCAGGGTCGTAGCGAGAATCTCCTTTGATACGCTCCGAGGTATCCATTGGTACGCGTTAACGTATATCAACTCTGGTACACGTGGCACGGAACGTGTTGAAAGGAGTCGCCGAGGTAGAGATCACGTCCGGAATTTGGGCGCGGGTAAACCCTGGATTTTTCCTGAAGACGTTAAAATTATATGTCGACTTTGTCTCACTTTATCTCCAGTCGACGAATGGAAATCGTACCTGAATTTCCCCCTTGATGTGGTGACGGCCCTGGGGCTGCGCGCCGAGCGTTGGTAGATCACCACCCACGCGTCCTAGGCACATATTTCTCAATGAAAGTTGCGAGTATCGAGAATTGCATTCGGATGACGTGGAACCCGTCCGAAGGCTTGCGGGGATCTGCAATGGAGAAAAATTCAACACCCGGGCGTAGGAGATTGCGAAACGCGAAACGGGTTAATTCCGATGCCTTGCCACATCCGTGTAAATGGTCGGTAGAGAGTCAACTTAGGAATTTGCGATCTTTCTATCGTTTCTTAATAATTACTTTATCGTTTTAATATTACCTCAAGCCGTCGTATTCCTATGGTCACTATAAAGCTCACCGGAAAGCGAGCGCTTTACTCGCGGGTTGATAATGCACAACCTAACCTAAAAAAAAAACAGGTTTATTACTACATTTTAATATCCTCCTTTTATAGCCGCCTTTATCGATACCTTATAAATCCTTACCGATAGGTATGTCGTATGGGCGGGTTGATTGCGCGACCTAACCTAAAAAAACATCAAGTATTATTAAATTTTAATATCCAAGGATTTAAAGCTGTTTCGCGACACCTTCTAAGCCGTTCTTGGACTAGGCGTACACGCTTGCGGGTTGATAGTGCACGACCTAACCTAACAAACCGTAAGGTGTATATTATTAAATTCGCCGACATCGAGGCCGCGTTCTGGCAATCAGCGCGCCGCCTCGCGGCCGACTAACCGGGTCAGTTCTCCCTCTCGCTCCGGCCCACGCGGGTCGCGAGTAAGACGGAAGCGCGCGGCCGCTCGTTTGTTTATATCCGCGTCTCGCTCGGGTCTTGGCGCAGGAGAGAGAGAAAAGTAACCGGGTTACCGCGCGGCGGCGGCAGAGGGCGCGCTCCGCCGACGCCAAGATGGCGGCGCCCCCTCCGAGTTCCGCGAGGAGGATCGGATGCGGGCGCGAGTCGAGAGATCCGATGGCCGGTCGATAATCCGAAGGGAAGCGCTCGCGCGATAAAAGGTGCGTACGTGCGCCCGGCCCGGCACACGCGTCGCAGCAGACGCGTGTATTGATTTATTCGCCGACTCGGGGGCGGCTCGAGCTCGAGCTCGCCGGGAACGAACCGGTGTTGCCATCTACATAGAATCCCCCGTCCCGAAACTTCGAATCGAAATAACCTCCGCGAGGTCGCATCGGCGATTCTCATCGCGATCGTTAACCCTTAACCAATGAATATAAACGGTCACCCTAAAGGCGCATCTTCATTACCGACAACTCGACACCTAGGGTTATCTAGTGATTTCCCGACGCTCGTAAAGTGAGATTTGCCGTTGAAACTTCTTCCACACCTTTTAGATTTCGGACGCTGAAGTATTTAGTACACGTCGCTACGGTCGGGAATGACGCCGGTAATTCGGCGGCTTAATCCACGCGTCAAAAACTATATCTGGTGGGGGAAAAAAAAAAGTCACCAGACGGCAACACTGCAGCCGCGCTATGTGCGGCGGCGAGGGCCGGGAAGCGCCAGCGCGAGGCGCGGCGTCCTTGTCGCACTTCCTGCCCGCGCGACTGGAGCGACTGAGAGGCAGCGAGGAAGCGAGGAAGCGAGGCTCTCCTTCTCTACCTCGCAGCCGGGCCGTCGCGCCGTCTCTCTCGCGGCCGGTGGTGGTGCCTCGCCTGGCAGATGGCACGCTTCGTCATACTTTCGATGCGGTAGCCGCGAACCTCGCAGGACTCCGAGGCAACCGGTTGCTCGCTTGACACTTGTTGGCAGATTTACACGAAACCGTTCGCATTGAATGAAAGCAGAATGAACCGAGCGGAAAACGAACGGAAGAAAAAAAAGAAGATATTTCTCTTACCCGCGTACTATTTTTCCTGGCCCTTAATTCATGCACAGGTGATAAAACTTCCCGACACAGGTGAAGTACCGGAAACGTCAGGTGGACCTGCCCTGCACTTATCTGGCCCTATATATTACATTACGCCGTTGCATTATTAAAGCGATGTGAAAGTCCCATTAAAGTGGTCTCGTCCGTGAAACTTTTTTTCGAATTGGGTGTACCCCATTCGCTTGAAATTACATACAACTTGAACGTGGAAGCTATAAGGAAGGTCCTGAACCGCGTAATAATTCAAATTTTATTTAAATATCTTTATAGACGTTTCCAAAAATTGGATAGAAAAGGGGACATTTTATGGGCGAGGGGGCCTTCCTTATAGTCTCTGTATTCATGGTAAATGATTCGGTACACCCTCTTAGGAGAAAAGTTACACCTTTGATATATCTAAGATGCTTTCCGCTTTCGTGTCATCTTAAGGATCTTGAGATTCCACGGGGAGAGAGTTCTCACGTGGGTGCTCTGTTTTCAGGATGGATGTACCACGTGGTCGACTGTGCCGTCCTGGGAGTAACTAGACAGCAGAAACAGGCGATCGCCATCCACTGCCTTCAGAAGTCCATCGAAGCCGAGCCCAAGAGTGGGCAGAGTCTGTATCTGCTAGGACGCTGTCTCGCGGCTTCTGGGAAGGTGCACGATGCGTTCATCGCGTACAGGTACAGCCCTCGTTATTTCCGATTAAACGTCGCTTGAACGCCCCCAATGGAGCCGAGCTGGGTCCAGGAATTTTTTTAAGACTCCCGGTGCCATCCTGTATGGATAATTAATTTTAATTAATTTTTCTTTTGCAACAGGAACTCCGTGGAAAAGTCCGAAGGCAACGCCGACACGTGGTGCAGCATAGGCGTGCTCTATCAGCAGCAGAACCAGCCTATGGATGCACTTCAAGCCTACATCTGCGCGGTTCAGTTAGACAAGTCCCACTCGGCAGCGTGGACCAATCTTGGGATTTTGTACGAAAGCGTCAGCCAACCGAAGGACGCCTTGGCTTGTTACGTCAACGCGTCTAGGTAATGCGGACACAAACCTTGGCCAAGGACTCCCAACCTCGTCGAGGGGTTTAACCCCTTCGACCACCCTGCTGCGTATGTAACGCTAGCCGTACGCGTTTCGAGGGGTTAAACGCCTCGACCTGGCTTAATCTAAGACTAGTGATAATCCTTTTTAACGCCGTCGCTCTGGAAAGCCTCCCTTCGGTGGCGTTTCCCCACGAGTTTCCTGAGAGTCGAGCAGAGGGAGCCACGCGCGCGACGATAAATCGCAGCGACATGTTCTAGGCAAAGTGGGCGACGTTTAACTTTTTTACCGTACAAATTAACTCGACGAAATCCGGCCCAAAGTGATCCGCGAAAATGTTCAGAAAACGAGCCGAAATGGCGAGGAATGATGCCCGGCAAAACGGGAACATTTGTTTTATCCGAAATTCAGATCACGAGAATTTTTATCACGGGTCGCCACGATTTATCGTTACGTGGGTAGCTACGATTATGACATAGAACATTGTACGTCGTTGGTGGTTTTTCTTTTTCTTTTTTTTCTATTTTTATTTTGATCGAGCTAGACTGGAAATTCGATCGCTGCGAGGGGTTGACCGTCCTGGATGGAGTCGGGTCTTTGGAACGATAAGGTAACCGCCGTCTGCAACGATCTTTTTAGGCGAGGACAGGGTGAACGCACGGGCGTGAATAAACTATGGGTCGACGTAATAACGTGGCATTTTTGTTTACTCCTAGTATTCCTAGTCTCAGACACGGCTATGCCGTTCTCGGGGATGCCTCGTAAGTCGGGCCAGGTTTCCGTTTTGGTCCCTCAAAAGCTGACCTGGTCGGGATAACTTCGATCGGTTACAAGCGCTGTTCTCACAGTTTGGCTTTTTTTCCTCTCTTTTCCATCGCAGGGGCAACAACAACACGCCGAATTGTGCCGGCTCGCTAGCGGGCCTAAGCGGGGCGAAATCAGCCGGCAACTGTCCGATGAACCCATCTCTTCAGCAACGCATTAACTTCCTGCAAAGTCACCTGAGCCAAGCACCGATGCCTTCCATCGCCACCAAGTGAGTTGGCGCATTTCTCTGTTTACTCTTTCGAATCCCTCCCGCGCTCTTTTTATATATATCTAGTAATTATCATACTTACTATTTAGCCATATTTATTATTAAAATCCGAGGCAATGGGTGGGTTGACAATCCACCATTGCCCATCTCGCCCGGCGATAAGCACAGGGCGTGGATCGCTAATAAAATTGTGTACGCTTTGGACAGCGGCCCGATCGCGGCTGATCGAAATTATCTTGTCAATTGAAGGAGGCGGCAGTTGCCGTCGATAGAGGAAGCTTGGAACTTGCCGATCAGCGCTGAAATGTCCAGCAGACAGCAGCAACAGCAGCAACCCTCG
This sequence comes from Orussus abietinus, assembly GCF_000612105.2. Lineage (NCBI taxonomy): Eukaryota > Metazoa > Arthropoda > Insecta > Hymenoptera > Orussidae > Orussus > Orussus abietinus. Next base: position 568,914 of record NW_019395990.1, read on the forward strand.
GGGGGTACGGGAGGGTACAAATATGGCGCAGCACCTTCGGGACCTCCACCCCCATACCCCCAGGGTCAAGGGCAGAACCTCAATGCGAAACGATTCAAGGTCACTATGCTTCACCCTCGTATTGTCGCGGTCTAACTAGAGTTATTCCCTCCTTCTTTTAGCTCGGCTTGCTGCGAGAGTTTCGCAACGGTGGTCGGCGCACCGTAGAATTGCCGCTTGCGACAGAAGTGCAATTGCATAGACGAAATAGAGCCCCTCGGAGAAAGTGCGCAATCCCCGGTTAGAGCCTCGAGTAGAAAGTACTTTGTCTAGAAAATGTCTGCCGACAAGACCGATGATAACGATCGTTGATATCGATGGCTATGGTCGGCCCTGCCCACGAAGAGTCCAGCAGAGGCTCCGAGTGCATTCTCGAAGAGTGCATCCTCAATGAGTGCATCTCTAGCTTTGCAGTCTGCTCGCGGTCTGTCTCGCTATCTCGTGTAGGCTCTCGTTAGTTTTAATCGGATCTGTTTGCCGAGACCGATACGTAATCACTCGGGACTTTTTGAGGCCTAACATTGCATCGCGACTGTTACACCGACGGAACAAGTTTCTCTGCGTTTTGACGTCCCTAAGACCCCTCTTCAGGGTTTCTCTTTTTTTTTTTCTCCCCCGGAGGACCTGAAACGCCACTTTGCGATATCTGATGGCAGCCCGACCACTCGTCCGGATTTATCGCGCGCTAGAAATAGACCGATAGTTTTGATTTATGTCGCGGTGTGTCGCGGATGCGGCGATTTGTATGACGTCTAGATCGGAGTCCTCTCCAGGGGGGACGCGTGTATGTATGGATGTATGGATGTTGGGATTAATCGCTGCTCTCTTAACAGGCGGGCGAGGAGGCGATATCTTCCGGGGCGCAGCAACGACCACCGCCGTTCCACTTGTCGGCCCAGCAGCTGCAGATGCTGCAGTACCTGCAGCAGAACCACGGTAACCTGACGCCGCAGCAGCAGAGTCTGTTGGTGCAACTGCAGCACCAGTATCGGTCCATGCAGCAGCACCAACAGCAGATCAGGCAGCAACAGCAACAGGCGATCCAGCGCGGCATCAGACCCGGACAACCGGGGTATCCCACGGCCTACGGCCACCCTCAGCCAGGACAGGCAGGTGTCATTAAGAACTATGGCATTCCGCAGCAGCCGGTAATTTTAATTGATCTAAAACTGCGATCCCAAGCAGATCACGTGCGATAGCGACCTCATCCCTCTCTAACGGCCCTCTGGGGTGGGTGTCGTTTCAGCAAAGCGGAACCGTCGCCCTGCAGACGGGATTCTCGGACTCCAGCATGGGCTACAGTCCAGCCGCGACAGGGAACACTCAGCAGCCGGCAGGAATGCCCTATAAATCGGCCTCTGATCCCCAGCGACAACCTGGCTCGGGTCAGTTCGGTCAATTCCACTCGAATCGGTACGCCGCCCAGGGGTATACCCAGATCACGTCGAGGCCGACCTCGTGTCCGGACGGCTCCTCCGGGAACAAGGACCTAGGGGTGACGGACCAGGAGCTGCAGGCTCTCCTCTCGCAGAAGGACATCGCCACCACCCTTGCGGAGGACCTCCTGAAGCACTTTGGCTCGGAGAACCTGGATGTCAAGGAGGAGGCGCCCATCGTCACCAACAACGGGACCCTCAGCTCTGGACCCTTCTCGCCGTCCAACATGGAGGATAGCGAGAAGATCAAGGAGGTCAAGGTCGAGAAGATCGACGAGGTGCAGCTCGGCTCCTCTATGGGATCCAAGCTGGACGTCTTCAAGAAGTATGAGTCCAAGACCGGGACCGTATCGGTCGAGACGGTCAAGTGCGAGGCCACTTCCAGCACGAACAAGGTCGAGCCTGTCCTGAAATTTGAAAGTCTAGGCGAGACCGTGGCGGAGCAGGAGACCAACATCGAGATGGACGCGAAGACCATCGTCGAAACATGCAAGGGCCAGGGTTTAAAGGGTCTACCTAACTGTTCGATATTGAGCGATCGGTCCCCGCCACCGGCTCCACCAGATCCTCCTAATCAGAGATTGACCAAGGAACAGTTACTGCCCCCGACACCTAGCGTGTATCTCGAGAACAAGAAGGACGCTTTCAGTCCCCAACTTCAGGAGTTCTGTTTGAAGCATCCAATCGCGGTGATCCGCGGATTGGCTGCTGCCTTGAAGCTGGATCTGGGACTCTTCTCGACCAAGACCCTCGTCGAGGCCAATCCGGATCACGGCATCGAGGTGAGTCTTCTTCCTGCAGTGACTATGATTTTTAGGCGAGGTGGTCGTGACGGAACAGGCGAGTAATACGAGAATCGCTCTTCAGGTCAGGACTCAGATACAACAAACGAGCGACGAGAACTGGGATCCCGTGATGGGCAGGAAGGTGTGGGGCTGCATCAGCCATCGCAGCCACACGACGATAGCCAAGTACGCCCAATACCAGGCATCCAGCTTCCAGGAGAGCTTGAAGGAGGAGAGGGAAAAGTCTCAAGGCATCCACACGGCGAACCTCTCGGACTCGGACTCGAAGGACAGCACCGGCGTGGTCAGGAGAAAAAAGAACGCCTTCGGCCTAGCTGGCCGACCTGGCGCCAAGATGCTGCGGTTCGGCACCAACGTTGATCTCTCAGATGAGCGGAAATGGAAGGTCCAGCTGCAGGAGCTCATGAAGTTGCCGGCGTTTGCGAGGGTCGTGTCCGCTGGGAACATGCTGAGCCACGTTGGTCACGTAATCCTGGGAATGAACACCGTCCAGTTGTACATGAAGGTAACAAGCGGTCGAGGGTCACTCCGGAGGTGCTGTGAGTTTGATATCCGGGGGTTAACTACTTTTCCATTATCTAGGTCCCTGGCAGCAGGACACCCGGCCACCAGGAGAACAACAACTTTTGCTCGATCAACATCAACATAGGACCCGGGGACTGCGAGTGGTTCGCCGTACCCGACGCCTACTGGGGAATGATCTGCTCCCTTTGCGAGAGGAACAACATCAACTATCTGCACGGTAGCTGGTGGCCCTCGCTGGAAGACCTCTACGAGGAGAACATACCCGTCTACAGGTTTCTGCAGAGACCCGGGGATCTCGTCTGGGTAAACGCCGGTACGTTCTCGTCCACGGTTGTTCAGCCTCTTAACGTGGAAATTGGAGATCACGGAGAAATTCTTATTCCCTCCGTTCCAGGCTGCGTTCACTGGGTGCAGGCTGTCGGCTGGTGCAACAACATCGCCTGGAACGTCGGGCCCCTGACGGCTCGGCAGTACCAGCTGGCGATCGAGCGCTACGAGTGGAACAAGCTGCAGTCCTTCAAGTCGATAGTCCCTATGGTCCACCTATCCTGGAACCTGGCCAGGAACATCAAGGTCTCGGATCCCAGGCTCTTCGAACTGATCAAGAACTGTCTCCTGAGAACGATGAGGCAGTGCTGCCTGATTCTCGAGTTCGTCAAGAGCAAGGGGGTCGAGGTTCGGTTTCACGGTCGCGGGAAGAACGAGGCTTCGCACTACTGCGGCCAGTGCGAGGTACGTCCTCTTCTAGCAATACCTTCCTCGCTGATATGGCGTCGCCAATCATAGAAGGCACTTATCTCGGACGTCCTCGTTTTCAGATCGAGGTCTTCAACATCCTGTTCATCCGGGAACAGGAGAAGCGACACGTGGTCCATTGCATGGACTGCGCTCGCAAGCAAGCCCCGTCCTTGGAGGGATTCGTATGCCTGGAGGAGTACCGGATGCGCGACCTGATGGACGTCTACGACGGGTTCACCTTGCACTCCTCGCAGACCACCTCCCTGATGGCGGCGCAGACCGGCCAGTCCTGAGGTTACACGCAACACAGGTACCTCGACTACTTGAGCACCCTGCGATGACCTGGGCGGTGCTTCGCCCTCGCCTAGATTCCTACGGACACGGTTGCAGTTCACGTACCTGAGAGAGCCGCCTCGAGGGGCGCCCCACGAGGCTCGGCTCGGCGCTTCTACCTACGGATATACAGAGATATCGATTATCAGGGACAAGAGGAACGTAAACGACTGTAAGGATCGAAGGAGACCAGCTCGGCCCCTCGTAGGTCGTCCTCGTCGTCCTCGCCGGCCCAAGGAACGAACCGGCTACGCCCGCGATATTACGTTACATGGCGTAGCGATATTTTACTTAGGACGATTTGTACAAATTGTTGGCCTCGTCCCCGCAACGAGGTGACCCTAGGTAGCTTGCGTCGTGCAGAGGAAGTCAATCGCCGATATCAACGATCAAGAGCGCCGATAACGACGCGAATGGAGCCGAGGAGGGGCTCGATGCTCCCGTTGTTGGGAAATGAGTCTCCTCGTTCGATGCCCCGTTACGTGCAAAGTTCAAAGAACGTTCTCGCGACTCTCATTGAATGCAATACCACGAGTACACGCGAGCGCCGGTGTGCACTTCCTGTTTGCGTAGCCATCGCGCCCCACCCGCGTGCGTAGAGGCGCAAGACTTGCGGTTTTTCACTTCTCTCCTATACTTCTTATATTCTTCTTTTTTTTTTTTTTTTTTTTTCGTATTCCTCCTCGCTAACCGACGCAGGAAACCGCGGCAACGTTCACTGCCAGTTGTATCTACGTACAAAGTAACGTGTTTAATTCAAGCGGTTATCGATCGGCGTTGATTATTGATTACGATGTAGAGTACGTACGACGGTAGAAGGCTCAAAGACTCGATTAAATATGGCGCGATGTCGCGGCTAGGGAAATCGCGGTCGAGGTCGAGTGTGCTCCAGTTGCCGGGCCCTTCGAACTCCGTTATCGAGGGGACCGCTTTTTACAATATCTAGGCAATCGGTGACTCCGTCGTTGGATGTAGAATTAAATGTACAGATGGGACGTCACTTTTCCTTTTCTTTCTTTTCTTCTCCGCCGCGTCTTAGTGGCGCTCCGATCGACTCGCTGGTATTATTTGAGGATTATTTTTGTTAATGCTAATTCTCAAAAGATGTTAACGCCGGTGCACGGTGTCGAGCTAGGAAACTGGAAGAGGGAGGTATGGTAATGGACATTGAAATCGGATCAGGTAGGGAATTATGCAGCGGTTGCGAAACGACACGTGGATCATTGTACATTGAAATACTCCATGGGGCCAAACGGACAGCGGGATCGATCGGAGGGTTCTGAGAGGTCGATTTGTAAAGAATTATCTATAATTTCGACGTCGAAGACGAAAAGGTGGCCCTCTTGATATCGAATTTGTGTCGGAGAGGACGCTAAAGGGCTCCGGTCTACTTCCCGTAGAAAACTGGAGAGGTCACTCGGCGATCGCTTAATTAATTTAAATGCGACTTAGATTGGTTTAATACTAGCGTAGGTGTATAAATAACGAGGGAACGACTGAACATTCGGACATTGTGAACAACCCATCGCTCCGGTCGCACCGAAAATCAACGCAAAGAAAAAAGAAATGTCGACTTCATTTCGACCGTCTGGATCCTCTGGCCCCTTTTCATTTGTCGCGTTTCAATCGATCGAATTGCCGATTTGGGATCCCTGATCACTACAGGAATTTCGTTTCATTTTAAATCTCCATTTCGCAACAAGGGGGAAATTCTTTCCCGTCGCTCTCCTTCGAAAGGAGAGTCGACAACTCTTCGATAACCAGAGGAAACTAGGAATGGAAATCATGATATATACGCTGGTCGTAGAGACGTCCTGAATGACCCGGGTTAAAATATTCAAATTACGGTTCAATCGAATATTTCGAAATTGAAATGATATTATTTGGAGATGTAGAATTTTGACGAACGGGACAGCCGATTGGAATAATTGTTTCTGGTCACTCGCGCAAGTTTCGCGAGTATGTCAAATCCGGCCCACTTGTAAAAGGAACTTGCTCATTGACGGAAATGACCGTTTCCGTTGCGAATGGTCATCAATGATAATCAAGCCCGTCACCTCGGTTCATACGTGACCAAAGATTTATTTAACGTAATATCCCAATTAAAAAAAAAAAAATAAATACTCCTCCTTATCGGTCTCAAGACCTATGGACCGAAAATCATTGTTCCCGTTGACGAAAGCGAGACATTTCTCATGTCGCATCTCCAACTACTCAAAGTGACCGTATCCTCATTGCTGCTTCCGCCTCGCTTAAGCAATTGAGATTAGTTCGTCTATATCGCCGATGCTTGTGATAAAAGGACATACACCCTTGATTCGCTAAAACGAATCTAAGGGAGAGGGAGAAAGAGCATTTCAGTCCAGACCCCCAAAAAATTAGACAAATCGCTTAAAAAGAGAGAAAAAAAAATGGAAATAAATTCAGTCCGCGTCTTCTGAAATTCTATATTTCTTTTTTCTCGCTCGAGAAGTTATCTCCCTTGACTTATCAGGCTACGATAAATCCCTATCAGGGGTGAGTTTCGGTGAACCCTTGGCACGTGGTCACAGGTCGCGCTCGATTTCTTTCCCTCGTTAGAAATCGACAGAGATGATTCGCCGCCGTTCGATATTAGCGAGAAAGTTGCGACGTAGACTCGAAACGAGGAGAGGCGCCTCCTCGACAATGGGGAAGATAATGTTAAAGGGAAGATATAATATGTATATCGGAAAACAGGCAGCCGCGACGACGTTACCGATCCGCACACGGAAGTGGAGGAGACCAGAGCAAACGTATTTTCTCTACGCGATCGACGAGATATCTACCTTAAGTTTCTAAGCATACCGAAGTAACCGGACGCAGAGGGAGCGGATATGAGAGGTGTATTTTTTCCCAGGACTACCGAGCGGAGAGTATAATAGTGAGATGGTTATATTTTCTAACTGCGTTAGCTCGGGATTACGGGGAGTCCTAGCCGACAACCTAATGAAACGTACATAACAAGCGGACAGGGAGGTCCTTAAGGAACCCCTGCGAGGTATTTTGTACGCGAAGATAACGTTCACTGCCAAATTGTGATACTAGAGGGGCGTCCTCTTTCCAGCTCGTCCGAAACACCGGGTCGAAAGAGAGAGAAAGAGAGAAAGAGAGAGAGAGCTTAGGGTGTAAGTCGGCGAATTACATCCCCGAGGAAGGTGTAATCTAGGTGCGATCTAGAATCCAATTAGCGAAATGTGGAATTCTTCCTCCCGAAGGAGAGAGCCCGCCCGAGAAACGGCAGTCGGCGCTGGCGCGAATTTTAATTTCTCTCTCGTGTTCTTCTATTGTTTTTTTCTCTTTTCTTTCTTCTTTTCTCCTTTAATATTTATTAAGCAATTAAATGTAATTAATCTTCCTCGCTTCTTCGCGGGGCTGAAAGACCGTGTCATCCGTTCATTGGACAGGCCATTGTACTCGAACAAGTCCCCCTAGTCCAGGTTCACTGTGATATAGTTCCTTGCACACTGCCCGTGACAGATAGACACTGCGACGCTTTGTCGAGTATCTCGATGTGATTAAACGTAACTTGTAGAGCGGTTATTCCTTGTCTAAGACGCAGGATTAATCTCTAAGCCTACGTCGTCTCTTGGTTCTCGCGTGGCTCTCTGTTTCACGTGTCTTAGCGACATCGGGACGACTCGAGGGGGGTTGAATTTAGCATCGATTGGTCGTAGTGCATTAAGTATCCATGGAGGGTGATACCTTTCCGGAAAGGGTCTCCAGTGGGTCCCGGAATCTGGTCCAGGACCTCCACGTCAGAGCGGGATTATTTTGTAATATTCCCTTAGGGTGTAGTTGGACACTGAACCGATCGTTGCAATTCGTATTCTATGAATATAATTAGGGGGACGTGTCGTAGCCTACCGGAGTTCGCATCTTCATTGTGCATTTCCTCTGTTTCTATTTTTATTTCCATTATTTTTCCTCCTTCTCTTTATCAATTTTTTTTTATTTATATAAAGCCACTCGGAGGCCGCAACTCGCGAGCGTTCCGTGGACACGACTTGGAAAGGAACCTGGCTATCGGTACTCCGAGGTGAAGATCGATTTTTTTTCCTCGGTGATATCTCTAGCCCTGGGTTATCTCCGCCTTAGGGCAATCGTAGGAAATTCCAGTAAAATTCTCGGAGGGGTAGAAGAATCGGAAAGGGCCGACGACGCGTCTCCGGGTAGTAGCGAGCGAGAACCTACTTCTCTTGGACAGCGTTGCTCCACAATCTTGTACATACATTGCGGTGTAATCTATAGTTATATATATATATATATACATAGTTAATTGCGTGAGTTCTGTAAATATGTAATCGCCTAACGTGAAGCAGAGTTCGACTTTCGGGGAAACCGAGGGGACGATTACCCGGACGACGTGCGACGAGACGTCGCGTCGTCGCGTTTAGATGTCACACGGGTAACGCGGGAGTCGTGGGATCGGTCTTGATATATATATATAAAAAAAGAAGAAAAAACTTGGGAACGATGGATTTGGATGGCGCCTGAACGGTCTTTGGAATGGAACACTGTGTGCCACCGCTGTGCTTTTGCTCTCGTCGTCCAGTACACACACCGTTGCTACCTCATCTGTAGATTAAAAGAGATAATCCATGTACCCTTAATTTGGACGAGGAGGTGATATATTATCGGTTTAAGGGATGTGCAAATTGCTTGGTGTTATCGCCCGAGGGACTCCGAACGTACTTGGCCGTAACTCGTTCCCTGGGGAAACGTTTTACGGAATCTTCCTGTCACGCTCAACGAGGATGCTCGAGATGGGAGGATTTTCGTAACGTGTTGACATTTCGACGACTTCCCGAAAGTAGTACGCCGCATTGCTTTAGGTCGTTTGACGCGAGTTATCATTTAACGCGCGTGAAAAAAAGGAAAGAGAGAAAGAAAAAACGCTGTCCAGGCGTTGCATCGCGATTCCTGCGCTGTCGCTCGATTGTGGGAATTGTAGAATTATGGTATTTTTTTTTCTTCTTTTTCTGTACGTCGAGCGATCCCTCAGGATCGCGATGGTTTAGGAAAGGGCCCCTTAAACTGCGATTAGTTAAACCCTGGCCTGGGAAATAGAAAAACGGGAGCCTGCAGATCCGGGGACAAAGACCGACGGTGCGAATGTATATTTTTCATGATAAGCGTCGCGATACATATATATGTATATATTTAACACAACAAAAGGCGTGTATGCATATATATGTACCTAGTTATTCTAAGGATCTTGCGTGTACAGTGCCTTTATATACGTTATGAAGAAGAAACAATTGCGAAGACCTTTACCTCTTAAGGTTTTCCCGCGCCTACGGCGCAATTAGAATCTTGATAGGTAAAAGTACCGACCCTCTTATGTATGTCGTGAGTACACCCTCGAAGTGAATTTTACATTGTGACGATTAGCCAAGTAAACCGAACACTGTAATTAGATCGCGAAGCGTATCGCTAATTGTACAGACGATTTGACATCTCTTAGAAGCGAGATTGTATTGTATTATTATTAATATGATCGTTTTTTTTTTATTATAATTATGATTACCACCCCCCACCAGCTTCGATTATTACTCGACATCCTTTTTTTGCCGATTCTTCGTTCTCTTTCTTTTCTTTCTCTCTTGCGAATCTTTCCAGGATTATAATTTCACGTAGAAGGGAGAGTTTCGAAGATTCTCTCGTGGCAGTATCGCTCTGGTTTATCGCTTTGTTTCTTGTTTTTTTTTTTCTCTCTCTTTTTGTATACTCTAAGCGTTACGATTTTTGGAAACGCGATTCACGTATGTAGGCATGAAGGGCAGGTAGGATGTCCACTTCCATCTGAAATTAAAATGGTATTGGGTTTGGGTTCACGTAAATTATTAATTATGACTCGTGATTCGTTGACTCACTTCCTCAGAATTTCCATCCCGAAGGGGAAATCGTAAGTACTGTACTTGGAAGTTGATTCTTCCGTTGTTTCCGTTAACGATATCTCCTTCGCCCAGGCATCGGTTCCCCTTTCCTCTGGAGTACCTGCGATAAGAATGGAAATTTTACGGATTCATTAATCTACATGAATGCCATAATTACAGGGAAGGGCACAAGAAAAGTATGAGCTTTTTACAGGTTCATCGACGACGGGGAGTGAAAAGTGAACGACTGGTTCTGTAATTATCGGCTTAGGAAAGAAACCGATTAGTTCTGAGCAACGACGCTCTGCCGGGTAATAAGTGCAGTCGCGAGTGATTATTATCTGTAATTAGAATAAATAGTATACCGGGTATAATGTGATCCAGAAGACATCCGATCGCTCCTCCTGTTAGAATAGTCGTGCTAAATAACACCGTCAACACTCCATCGAGCGTTGTAATTCCTGTGTTTATGGAACCGGGATTGCGGAGAAGCCACTTTGACAGCACCTTCGGACAGATGAGTACCATTACCACGATCACTATCCGCGTATTTTTAATTAATTTCTTGTGCATCTCCTTTTTCTACATGCAGAATGTAAGATCCAGTCTACATACCAGAGGGAAGAAAAGAGAAAATCCCAAAATGTACAAGTTTCTAGTGGACCGTAAATTGACGTACTGCAGGGTCGAAAGACCTGAAATAAGGAAATAAATATCTATTAAATGTTAATCACCGCAACGCCTATGAGGTTTAATTTCCACGGTCTTGTAACAAGTTACTTCGTTTTTAAATCCTAGGGATTATTCATTTTAGGCACCTACCGAATGCTGATATTATACCGAACATTATGCAAAATATCCCTCCTACTATCGGCTCGGGAATGATAATGAAGCAGGCTCCTAATTTACTGATCACTCCTTGTAAAATCATGATCGCACATGCCCACTGGATGACCCTTCGACTCCCGACCTTTGTCACACCTGGAAGAGCACGTTTTCGGGTATTATCATCTCTAAGTTGTTATCATGTCATGTCTCATTTTACCTATGGTGCCGACATTTTCGCCGAATGTGTTTGCACCATTCCCACTGCCCCATAGACCTGCCAGGACGGTTCCAATTCCTTCGATTCCGATTCCTCGGTTAATGGCGTGAATGGGAGGCGATGTAATACCTGAAGAAGAATCTTATGAAGCAAAGGAAGGTAGGACATTTTTTCTTTTTTTTTTTTTACAAGCGAAAATCGCGTACCACACATTCGAGCCGTCGTTGGATAATAGCTGACAGATTCTATGGTGCATGCCAAGACACCAGCCAACATGCCAAGTGCACTGGATAAGCTGACAGTAGGTGCACCCCATTGGCCTGGATATGGGATGTAAAACCATGGGGAGTCGTACAGAATGTCGATTTTGGAGTCCGTCCTCGCGGGATGGCCATCGGGTAGAACATCCGTCATCGTTAACACCAGACAAATTATCCACATTATGAATATCGTTAACAAGACCTGGGAATAAGGTATTTATAGTAAGGGAATAATACTTATTGGGTTATTTTACGCGACTTACCGGGAACAATCTGAACAGAGGGAACCAAATAACGCGAAGTCCTTTTCCCTTCCTATAGGTCACGAATGGGCACTCCACGTTGACCATAACTTGGGAATACAGGGTGAGCATCACTATGGTTCTGCAATAGCAACAAACAGGGAATTATAACAAAAAAAAAAAGAGGTAAGGGTATATTTATAAATGATGTTTCAATAAGAAATAGGAATATTTACCCGACTGCGATCCCCCAATGTCTAGAAGCAGCTTGAGCGGCATTTTCAAACAAGGATATCCCAACCAGTGTTATAGTCGGTACCATGGTTAATGGTGTTATGTACTTCAACATGTACCCTATGATACCTGGGAATCAAATGAGGTTTAAAAACACATGGCAAATAAATTCGCTGAGGTAAGAAAAAAAGAAACTTCGCAATTCCGTTCAAGTGTCCTCTTTCTATATATTAGCCTAATGACATAAATGTCCTAACAAACACGGGCGTCTTTGTCTATTATCGTAATGAGATTTTGTATGCGATACGTTTAGGGGTTGTTAACACACCTCCGAAGCCAATGATAACTTGGAAAAGTGCGGACACGGAAATAGCACCGGATAACTCTCTCATTCGTATTTGCCACAATTCGGTTCTGTCATTCATTGACATAGCATTCAGGATTTCAGGAGCTGGACATTTCCATTGCGGCAAGCTGAGTATAGCAAGAGTCGGGACTAAAAACGAGATGGTACCACCCTGTATCAGCGGAAGCCTGAAAAAAAAAATATATATATAAGTTAGATAGAAAATACATAAATATGAATTTAATTGACCCGTTTGCGTCCTAACGACGTCCGACGTTTGGTCCACTATTGCTTGCACGCCCTGACGAATTTCGCCCATATGTCAAAAGGGCTCCGCCAAAGAGTTAACATAGAAAAGTTCCGGTCCATTACCTGCACCCGATAATTGACTGCAAAAGCGTCGCTATTCCAGTTACAAATATCATGGTGGAAATAATGTAACTCCTTGCAGGGTCGCTCTCCGTGATGCAAAGTGCCGGCGTCAATATAAATGGAATCGACACAATGGCACCGATCATGGTGAGATAGTGCTGAGAAACATTACATTCTTTATCAATATATCCCAATGTAATTTAATAACCAGAATGGCGGTGAATTATGTACCTGTAATGCCATGAATAAACACAGGTACCACGGTGGGATGTCTTCTACTCCATAGACCATCTGAGGACTCCCATCGTCTTTTGGCGCCTGTTGAACGACGCCTCCATTTTCAGCATTCTTAAAAAATAAACAATATTCGTCAGTACAAAATGTCCGATTAATTTTTCTACGTTTCGTCAAAAGACGCGTTCAATTGAAAGCGTCGCACGTTATTTATGACGTACTGAAAATGAATTGACCAAACGAGCTTGTCGACGATAAGGAAGCGAGTGGTGGGCATTTAAAAGTGCATTGAGTACGATACAGTGGGTGTTTTATTTCTCGAGTAATTGTCGGCGTAAATTTTCTAGTTAATCGAACAGTAGATTGCGCAATTTTTTCCGGGAAACCGAAGCACACCGTAGGACGTCCCTTGGATATTTTCTCTCCATGAGATATTTCATATTACATCGATTAAATAAATTTTTTAATCGGGGAGTACTTAAGACCGACCTAAATATAACACGTAATTGCAAATGAATTCTTTTAGCACCGTAGTTATGTCTAATAACCGATCGCAGATCTCATCCGTAAAATGTGGGAAATACATAAAATATACATAATTAGTCGTAAGTGTTTTTTTTAATTCCCCGCAAATTACCAAGATGTCTATAACTCATTATTGACATTTCGAGCTTTACACCGGGTATTACCTCGTGAAGAGTAATTTATTTCTAGTAACGGCCTTTCTGTATCATCCACAAACTAGGAAGGGGTACCAGAAGTTCTCTAAACTACGGATCGCGTCGTAAAAGATAATTTACAATGTGTTGCGACCTTTCCGTTATCCCCGAGACAATATAATGCAACAATAGTAAAAACGAAGATGCGACCTTCGCTATTTCTAAAAGCAATTAAGCCGATTCAACCAACAAACCGATTATGATAGGGTGTGCGTATATTCTTAGAAACCCGTCATAAATCTTAATTTTAATTTGCATAAAACGATGGCACATGACGTTCTGCTGCTCATCATTTTTTTGTCAAGCTCCAATATTCCTTTTCCCCATTAATAACTTGTTCCGTGACTTGAAATAAAAATCCGGAAGTGAATGAAAAGTTAATATCTAGACCTGTTAAAATATTCTCACTCACCGTCTCGGGCATTTGGATCGCTTCTTCGGTCATTTTATTAAAAAATTATCAGCTGTCGACGATGCAAACATTCGGAGAAGGAACTCGATAAATCCTCCCAAAATCAGCGAGTACTTCTTTACTCCATTATTTTCCCAGGGTTCACGGTGATAACTAAAAACGATCAAGCAAGTACATTCATTAACGAACATTAAAAACGGAGTGAAAATCCTCATTACCGAATGCGAACCGCTACATACACGAGACATCAATATTTACTCCAAAATCGTTTTTGCCCCCATAAATTAAATCCATCCCGCTTAACCGGCACTCTGTCTTCCAAAGCTACACTCTCAGTACTCGTTAAATAAAGCTAGAAGCTCACACAAATTACAATAAAACTGCCCGGAATTTTCCCCCTGCATTTAAACGAAAAGGAAGAAAAAACACTTTCCACACTTCCCATAAGAAATACTCTCACTCACCATGCGAACAACTTAGGGAATTTATCTCCAAGACATCTCGATTTCTGAATCGGTATTTCAATTACTATTTCATTTTTTCTTTTCTTTCACCGGGCCTTCGAACGACGAGGACCAGGAAAATTCTGCAGAGATTCGGAATTAATTTCTAGGGAGATCGGATGAAATTTACGGGGCTCCTTGGAGGAGAGCGAGAGAAGATCCTGCAAGATGTCTCTCCATCGTAGGACTAGCAATCCAGAGACTCGAGAGATTCGTCGGATGCTGCGAGCCGTTCTTAATGCCTGCTCCCAGCAGGCGCTGAATCCCGGTACTTTTTTCGTCGATGCCGTCCCAGAGAGGCCAGTAATCGCAGGCAACAATGAAGGTTCAGAACATAATCTGGTAATCGGGCAATAAAGCTTAGACCTTCATAAAATTCATGAGTCGGAACGAAGACATCTCGAGCCGATGCGGACCGCACGAGGATAACTAAATCGGCAACCAGAATTAGAAAGTCGGAACGAGTGTTCGTGGGATTTTTAATGGCTGATTAAATCGGGGATACAAGGAATCCTGCAGACGGGATGCGCACCGTGATAAGAAATGACGCCCGCCACTCGATGGCGAGGACGAAAGTGCTGGCCGACCTTAAAAGATTCCATCGCAAAGGGTTAATTGTCCAGCGAATTTAGCCGTTTAACTATCGACGCAACGAGCGATGGTTAATATAAAACTGTATAACAGGCGCTAAAGTGACATTTATGATTTCAATCTATAATCGAACCCATCGGCGCAACAATGTGTCCACTTGGATAATCCCACCTAATGTTTGCAATTCAATTGCAGTCCCGACGCCTCGATTGGGACTTTAACAATTAATTAGTCAACGTTTGACATCAAGCAAGACTTAACTCTAGAATTTAGTCGGAATCGTATTTTAAACATTTACAGTGAGAGGCGATTACGAGGATCGCGGTGCGTTAGTTTGAAACTACTGGAATTGATCGGCATAAAAAAGATATCAAACTCACGGATCGTAGGATCGAAACGCAGGCGCCTTCACGGTTGTTGGCATAAAACAGACATAAAAGATAGGAAATGGAAGACTATACCAATGTCATATCATAAACTATTAAGAAACTCAGACCTAGTCATTATCTACGATATTCAGCCTGGCGTGTCAAATTGGACAATGAATGTTGTTTTTTGAACCTCTTGAATGAGTAAAGTCAACTTCAACGAGGCCATCGAGAGTGGGCGATTTTTCTGCATTTTTTAAGCTATGAACGAAACCGATTGGTTCATTTAATACAGAGATGTGCATTTTTTAATATTTCACTTCGCTTGAATCGCTTGAATTTTTCCGTCGACCGTTTCCGCGGCACCGCAGCGATCCAACCAATAGGCGATGGCCACGTGGCGCGGTCGTTTCGAATATCAATGTAAGGGGCTCTCGCTCTTGTTCTGGCCCTTGTCCTCACCCTCTCGCCCTTTTGCATTGATTTTCGTCCTTCTCACTCCACGCGGCGGCGGCGGCGGAGGATAGTTAATTAAATTTAAAATAAAAAAAAATAATAAATCAGATAATAAATCAATAATTGATTTAATACAAATAATTTGATTACATAAAGATGTGAAATCGAATCAAAAACACCTTCTTCAGATTGATCTCTCATTCGATTTTCGTGTGACATAAACTGCTCTCCTATCTTACAGTTACCGTCATCCCGATTTAAAAAATGAAGCAGCCGGTGACTTTGTTTTTGTTTACGGCCACCGAGTTACATCCTCAGTCGATTATGTCTTTCCCACGTGCGATGCGATTACGGCGTTTGGAGAAGATGAAGTGTTGAGCGAAAGGCAGGGTCTTGTGTCTATTCTCGCTGCGTTTTTGGAAGGTTTCCTTGTGTATTCCTCAAGGTATCTCAAGGTATTCCTCAATCCCCCTAACTCAATAAGCATCTTAATTCTGTTTGAAGACTTAGACAAGACCGCCTAAGATGGGCTATATAGCGATCCTCGGAAGGGTACAAATGGAAGAACGGGCCTGGAACGTAGGTGCATATTTAAACGGAACTTCCTAACGACAACGCTATCCGCATCCGGCAGCGGACCAACGAATTTCGGACGACCTCACCTGAATCCTCTGCAAAATTTTAAACCCGCGTTGGTCACCTGTCTTTCCACGGCCAGGACAAGCGCTTGGATTAGTTCGTTTTAACACGATTTTCTCCAAGTAACCGAAAGTAAGTCAGACACCTAGGCGTCTCCGTATCGCGAACTCGCTTTTGCCGAAGGTCTGGGCTCGCCATGATGGTTTACGTCTACAAAAATGTAAGGCGTCAAGAAATTTGGATTTATCCCTGATTTCGCCCTATAACGTACCGTCCACTTGTCGGGGAAAGACGTCGATGGAATCCGTGGGTTCCTCTCGAGCCCGGAACTGGGAGAAGTACCTAAAAAGTGGATAAGCTCCGGTGAATTTTCATTCCGCGGGATTAAAAGAAATAATATAGAGACAACGTAAGAGTGTTCAACCTTTCCGTGCAGTAACGTGTCTTTTTCCAGCAAGTGGATGATATTGAAAACGCCTCCTGAGGGTAGGAAGAGGATGTCGAGGGTACCCGGGAGTGAAGGTGAATTTTCTGTTTCCAGTCCACCATGTCTGTGATACCAGGACCGAGTTACGCCGCCTGGTCCTCCCAGGGCAGCGGTTTCGGCAACCAAACAGTCGTGGACAAAGTACCCCCAGAGATGCTCCACCTGATCGACCCCCACTGGTACCAATATCCGCCCATGAACCCTCTCTGGCACGGGATCCTGGGATTCGTCATCGGATGCCTCGGCTTCGTCTCCGTTGCCGGCAACGGCATGGTCGTCTACATCTTCACCACGACCAAGTCTCTTCGTACTCCAAGCAACCTCCTGGTCATCAATCTCGCCTTCTCTGACTTCCTCATGATGTTCTGCATGTCTCCACCCATGGTACGCCCCTAAAATCAAGCGAGACATGATCGATCTCCACTAAAATTGGACACCTGGATTTTTGGTACAGCTAAAATAATGTCTACTCCCAGGTAATAAACTGCTACTACGAGACCTGGGTCTTCGGGCCTCTATTTTGCGATATTTACGCCATGCTGGGCTCGCTCTTCGGGTGCACCTCGATTTGGACGATGACGATGATCGCCTTCGACCGTTACAACGTGATCGTCAAGGGTCTCGCTGGAAAGCCACTGACCATCAACGGTGCTCTCCTCAGGATCCTGGGGATTTGGCTCTTCTGCACCGGCTGGACCATTGCACCCGCGCTCGGGTGGAGCCGGTATTTGCCTTTGCCTTTCAAAGCCATCGACGACATTAATAACTTAGAATATCACCTGAACAATGGACTCATTTACCTCCCCTTACAGATACGTACCGGAAGGTAACATGACCGCCTGCGGAACCGACTACCTCAACAAGGATTGGCTCAGTCGCTCGTACATCCTTGTGTACAGCTTCTACTGCTACTACTTGCCGTTCTTCCTCATCTGCTACAGCTACTGGTTCATCATCCAGGCGGTGTCGGCCCACGAGAAGAACATGCGCGAGCAGGCCAAGAAAATGAACGTTGCTTCCCTGAGATCGTCCGAGAATCAGAACACCAGCGCCGAGTGCAAGTTGGCGAAGGTACGGTCACCCTCCACTAAAAAATCATCCTCCGTTAAAACGAAGCGCATAAAAATCTGCCCTCACTATGAATACAATGACGTTTCAGGTGGCCTTGATGACGATCTCTCTCTGGTTCATGGCGTGGACCCCGTACCTGGTCATCAACTACGCAGGCATCTTCGAGACGATCAAGATCAGCCCACTTTTCACGATCTGGGGTTCCCTCTTCGCCAAGGCGAACGCCGTCTACAACCCCATCGTCTACGGCATCAGGTGACGTGTGAAAATAATAATAAATACCTAAAAAAAAATTTTTTAATTCATCAATTCATGAATTATTTCTTACTTCATACGGTCCAACTCAAGCTTACCCAGATTCACCGGTGGACATGACTACCTTCGTGTTCGCCGGTACTCTTCCAAACGTAATACGCACTGAAAGTGAATGCGAATTTCTCGGTTCAATTTCAGCCATCCGAAATACCGAGCCGCCCTGTTCGCGAGGTTCCCATCTCTCGCTTGCGGCGGCGGAGAGCCAGCTCCACATGCGGATGCGACGTCCACCGTTTCCGGCGTGACCACGGTCGCCGAGGGTGAGAAACCTGCGGCGTAATAAAATCCACCTGGCCAAGCTTCGTGACGAATGACACCCTGAAACGCACGAAGTGATTACCAAGAGAAACGACAATACTCGCTAGGTTCAACGTCACCTTGAACACCGGCTGTACGTCGAACACTGCTGGCTGGACTCTACCGGTTGTGCTCACTTTCCTAACTCTTGTACATACTGCAGTCTTGTAAATACTTAACGATGAAGAAAGGTCGAGGAACATCTTCAAGGTGCCACAGGAGGAGGACGGCGTTGACGTCGTTCTGGCGCCGAGACGCGACGGACTTTCCTCAAGATCTGGGGATTAAACACGGTCTTGTCAAATTGTAATTACACTCTTCGAGGGAAGGGAACACACGCGACCGGGAATTAAATTGACGGGAATATGGGTAACCAGAATCTGGCAAACATTGGCAAGTTGCCTTTGCACCTTACATAGCGGACGATATCCCGGTCTGCCCACTCTGGGCTTTGGGATTCGTCTATCACCACTATTCGAATCGGTTTCCGGCTCTCACGTGGAGCGAATCGCGCGAACGGCCGTATGGAAGGTGCAAAGTAATTGTCTTACTTTGCAACAGGTATTCTACTTTACCTTTATTTAACGAATCAACTCGGGCGACAGGAGCATCTCTATTTCATTTTGTAAGCTTAAATAAACATGGCAAAGCAGCTTGACCTGGTTGTATTTTTTATTCCCTGTAGCGTAATGTGTCTTCGATGTCTTATTTATGCGAACGAGCAGGTTCGAGTAACTATGCGGATGCAATGGTTGGTCCTTGATGGATCGACGAATAGTCGGTCCTTTTACTTAGAAGAGCTGGATGAGCATTACAACTACGTGCACGACGATGCATACGATACTTATGAGAATGTATGGAAGAAATCTTACATTATTTAGGCAAATAACATCCTCATTTTACTTATGTGGAGTGTATTAAGTATTTCTATACATACATAACTGGATGGTACATAATATTATAATTACACGGCAAGGACTATTCTACACTGCACTCTCCATTTGAATTATTTTGGCTCGTCTGGAATATTTTCTAGCCCCTGAAAGAAAAAATGACTCTCGTGAATATGTTAATGTCCATGTTTTTCAGTGATCAAATAATGAGATATAGGACGATGCTGTCATTGGAATATAAGTTTATTAGTTTTTCAAGAAAGATTCTAACTTTAAAAAAAAATTAGGAATCATGAAAACATTACCACGGCATTAAAAGGAGCTCCACCGAGGCGAGAATCTTTTAAATACATGCAACGTTCCCAAAAGGTGTCCGCTGCTCTGTGATGAGGCTAAAAACAGAAGGAAAATATTATAACGTCAATACCTATAAATTATGATCCATTTCTTGTGCAAAAGTAAATTTTACTTTAGTACTGAGCGGTTCATAAACAATTGTTTCCTTTCAGTGTCAGCCTTCCGTTAACGATCAAATGTCCATAACACATTGATACTGTGGAATCAATGTTTAGGAACATATAACTAAAATAATATTAACTAATTATTGTGAGAGTAATAATGATGAATGTGAAGAATTAACTTACATGACCAATCGTTGCCATGTTAAAGTAATAAGCAGAAAGCTGAGGAAGGTACAAAGCCGTCATAATTATGCCCATGCAAGGTAACACCTCAAACCACATTTTCTTAGGTTAAGTAAACGTAAATCGCGAATAAAATTGAAATATATTCTGTCTTGATACCAAAATTAGATCGAACGTAAACGTCACATGCGAAGTGTGAGGTTACGTAAATGATGATCGATGAACAGGAACGTTTCTAGAATGTTGAACCCAAAAATTTACGAAGTGATGTCCCCAGAATAGTTTCCACAAATTGGCACTGCTTGTCGAAATCTCAAGCCTAATATCCAACTCATCCCTGCCTAATATCGAATTGCGCGATTTGGCCAAATCGAGCTGGCGGTCGAACGATAGTGACGGCCATTACGAGTTTACGATATATATCGAAATGTGCAATTATCCATACTTCACTTGAATTGGAATACGGCTCAGTTAACGAGGGAGTATACAGGATCGAAGATAACCGTTTGCAAAGCCATTCTATAAAGCTATGCCACCGATCGAACGTTAATACTTAACATTTTATTTAACTTAGGTCGCTTTTGAGCTAACAGATCCGATTAGTTTGTTCGTACCGTTGGACCGTTTAACCGCACTAAACGAGGATTCTCTCCGGTCGTGTCACGAGATTTATCATTGACAGTCGCCATTTTTACCACCAGCCGAATTTCATTTAAAACCTTTGATTTGAACGTTTGCGTTGTGTTGTTTATAGGTCAGAGAGACACGAGAAACGAGAAGCGTGACCGGGAACCGATCGAGGGACCGATTCGGATTAAAACTTCGGCGTAAGCGTTATTATTTATTATGTCAGACGGGTAAGACGACAGGCACTGAACGACTCGGCGAACAAGCGACAGACCTACCAAGTAGAACGGAGTAAAGTCACTTCGTATCGTCTTCTCGACTTGTCCTTTCTCGCCTTGCCTTTTATTTTCGTGTCCCATATACCGACTTAAGCGACGTAAGTAACGAAGGACTCCTGTCGGCGTGTCTACCGTGAAACTGTTCCAACGTCTTCGAGGGAAAGCCCACAGTGGGTTGCAGTCGATACATCAAGATTCTACCTGACACTTCTTATAAGCGATACACCTCAATTTTCTACCTTAGTCATATTCCTAAACCAAAATGAGCTGTCGACGTAATAGTGGAAAGATAGCCGTGCCCGACGATCTGAGGAACGTCCTTTTGGAGTTTACGATAAGTTACCTTTTGGAAAACCCTGGTGATATCATCGACTACGCCGTGGAGTTCTTCTCTCGTCTGCGGGAAAATAGACAGATGCAATCGATGCGTTCTAATGCTCAGACTTGCTCGTCAACACCGGATGAATCCGTTGACGAGGGTAAGCGCTTTTCTCTTGGTACCTCTATTTTAGTCCCTTTCCCTGTGTATTTGTTTGCAATGTTTTCTTTGTACATTTATCCTTTCTTTTATTTCTCATATTTGTCATTTTTTACATGTAATGTGTATATTACTTGCATCAATGAAAAAGAAATAAATTCATCGTAATCGCATTATGGGTCCTTTAGACTGTTGTGTCAATACTAAATGTTACATTCAACAACCAAGTAACTCAATTTCTTGTATGATAAAGTAACTAAACATAACTTTTTCATCACTTGTTTGTAGTGCATGTTCCATATGTCAATCTTTGTGTCTATCTTTTTGTTAGCTTTGGCCAATGTATTACATTGTCCATTAACATGAGTATTAAAGAAAAATTATTGCACTTGGTAGACCGAGCAAAATAGATGATTGTTTCATTAGCTAACGATATTCAAGTCAGCCTATTCACGGAAACATATTTAATATGTATTATGATTGAAAATATACTTCACTGCTCGTGGAAACTAGAAAATTTACATTCGCAGCATGCATTAAAAAAATTAAAAAACTTGATCGATAACTAATTTTCAACCTTGGGACATATAGAACTAAAGCACTGCAAGTTCCTCACGAGTCTATATTATAGCCATCACTTTCTCCCTTCGCTAACACTTATTTGTTAACAGGATGAAATATAATACACAATAAACTGTGTTACTTTCCACACCAAACACAACTGTAATTTATTTTTTCCTCCTTTGCAAGTCCTACACAGTTTTAGTTTAGACATGGTCATATCCTTTACCCGTTTGTGAAAATCATCAGAAATGAAGTCAGCTAGAAAGAATCATAGAAATTCATGTATCTATCATTTTTAACACTTTTCAAAGGGGCTTGACCCTTCGGAGCCTGTCGATATAATACCCACCCTGCTTAAAAGCTTCGCTAAAAGGCGACAAAGTGTAGCATCAAAGAAAACGACGGAGGGCTACCATGTTCACTTTGTTGTGAATTTCATGCTTCAGTCTGTCGTCTTTTAGCGATGCTTTTTGTATTAAATGTATTGAAAATTTCTCTCTAACCGTGGCCAGATTCTCTCAGGACATTTGAGCAAGGACTTTCTTGGCATGAAGGATTAACGTATGCCTTTGATCTTCATATGTACTTAATTTTTAATACTGAATTCTCTTATGAAGCGGGCAGGACGTTTCATTGATGTCGTTACGTAATCGCTATCACTGTACTGATAAATAATATTTTTATATATATCTTGTCGCTTGAAATAGTGTCCATTAAGGAACTTCTTGTTTATGGGCCTCGGCCAGCCGGAGCTCTACGCCATTCTCTGTAGATTATATAATATATAGATAATATGTAGGGTGGGGCATATAAAGCCTTACGAGTCAATACCTCTGAAAGTATCGGCGAAGGAAATAAATGTTTCCAATAAGATCTATTCGGAATCGAGGGGGATGTTACGTGGTGGGCGTAATTCTCTTCTCGATGGAGACGTAAGCCCTTCGGTATTGCATTGGCATTTTTTTTTTTTTTCCAAAGAAACGGTGCTTTATCGCACGATACAGGAGACCTCGAATACACGAGGAAATACAGAATTTAAAGGCGTGATCGAATTGTATCTGAAATATTGATGGAAAAAAATCTCGAGTTGTTTCAATTGTCGAGACCGAGTTTGGGATATTAATGATCGGTCCAATTGACTGCAACACGCGATAACGATAACTCGGCTTATTCCCAGTAATGCCGTATTATTTATTAGCCCTCTCTATAATTTCATTTCCATCTGATACAGAATTTATTAACGTTGATTCCAGAACCGCCGGTTGATAGATTCTCATCGCGGAGGAAGAGCGTCTTCGCGGAAACTTACAACCCTGAAGAGGACGAGGAAGAAGAAGGAACGAAGGTATACCATTGTGGACGTTGAAACTCATTTCTTTTATTTCCCAATCGCTACGTCAAATCGGGAATTTCAATTAATATTGGGTAAAGGGAGTGGTGGGATTTTATTTGAATTATTTGAACATTTTCAGATTGTACATCCAAAGAGCGACGAACAACGGCACCGGCTCAGCGAGAGCGTCAAAACTATTCTGCTTTTCCGCGCGTTGGACAAGGTGAAGAGGAAATGCCATTTACCGTATACTCGTAATTACATTAAACGGCGAGTTTAATTCCGTTAACGTCGCAGGGAACTCTAGCTCTAGTTGACCTTAGATAAATGCCGATCGGATTACAGAGCGGTCGCAAACGAAATGTTGCAAGATGCTCTTGAGAACTCGCGAAATACATTTAAGGCCGAGCATGGATCTGTTCTAGAATATCCGAATTGTCGAAAGTCTCTACCGGTAGGTACTCGGCTTTCTTGGTAGCGCTCACTTGTAAAACTCTGCCTAAGAAATAGATTTGGCTTAGGTTCTTGGCCTTTGTTTTGCGCTGAATAGGACCGAGCCAGAGTTTAACTCAAAGCCAAGCTAGGTAGGAAACTACGCCTCGTAGAGTTAAGTAGAATATTAAGGGGATGTCAAAGTGGCATTCGAAAGGTCAATCGTTCATGAAACTTTTCTCCGAACTGAGGGTACGTAATCACTTCAAACATTGCAACGTGAATATTTAGGCTATAAGGAAGGTCCCGAGATCCATGAAATTACATATTTATTTCAAAATTTATTAAATACCTATGAATATATATAAACGAGATCTCTGTGTAGCCACTTTCGCATCGCCTTAAGCCCGAGTAATTTAGAGTATCGGAGCATATAAGAGGTATTCACATTTCTGAAATCTGGATCATGCATTCAGGAAGACCTGTGGATTTCTCTCTTGCTTGGGTTTAATCGTTGAATCTATGTTGCGTTACTTTTCGTCAGTGACGTGTGACTTTTCCTTCTAGGAACAAATGGCTGACGTGTTAGATGCTATGTTTGAGAAAACTGTGGAACCAGGGGAATATATCATTCGTCAGGGCGACGATGGAGATAATTTTTATGTGATCGAAAGGTAATTAACGAGGACCCTCGTATGGAACTTCTCTACGTCTCGACGAGCGTCCTCTCATGGTGACTTTCTTTCTTGCAGGGGAAAATTCGAAGTCTACGTTAAGGATCAAACTGGAAATAATATTCATATTCATACATATGATAACAGCGGAGCTTTCGGAGAGCTGGCTCTCCTATATAACATGCCGCGTGCGGCAACTATTAAAGCGGTTACTCCTGGAACGTTATGGGCAATGGATAGACAGACGTTCCGGCGAATACTATTAAAGTCGGCGTACAAAAAGCGGAAGATGTACGAAGATCTTATAAATAAAGTACCCATGTTGAAATCACTGGAGGTAAGTGCGACCGACTCATTGGGACTGTCCGGAGAAATGAGATGAAAAATATTTAGACTCGTTCGCAACCTCTGATATATATATATATTTTTTTTCCTTTCCGCAGGCGTACGAGCGCATGAATTTGGCCGATGCACTTGTTCCAAAGCACTTTGCCGATGGCGAGAGGATCATCAAACAAGGAGACAGCGCGGACGGGATGTACTTTGTGGAAGATGGCGTTGTCCGAATCACGATTCTAGGCGACAACGGGCGCGAGGTCGAGGTATACCCCTTTACGTATATCTTGTATAATAGATAAAAGGAGGGTAAGGATTCGGAGTATCGATTCCCGGCGACGCCCTTAGCTTTAATTGGGCCTGGGAAAATCTTGAGTGGCGTATTCCTGGCAAGAGGAGGTTTAATCTCGCCGTCATCTCCTAGATCAATCGTGTTCCTGCCGGAGGATACCTTGGCGAGCTCGCCCTAGTTACGCACAAGCCTCGCGCTGCTTCCGCCTATGCAGTTGGGAACGTCAAACTAGCATGTGAGTAGTTTATTTAATTTCGGAGGAAATATTAAAGGCAGCAGAGAGTCGCTACAGAGATGCTCAGGACTGTGGAGAGATGTTCTCTACGCGTTAACGTGTCTTTTCCAGTCTTGGACGTGGAAGCCTTCGAACGCTTGTTAGGGCCGTGCATGGAGCTGATGAAGCGCAACATCGACGACTACGAGGACCAGCTGATAAAGATATTTGGCAGTAAAATTGACATCTCGGATATCCGATAATTGGCCAGCTGTCGGATGTCGAGCGCCGCCGTATCGAAGATCTTTTACTACCTATCTAGCTACCGTACAATATGTACACTCGGCTCCCACGTAATTGTGATCCTTAGTGAATATTTTACCCGATGTCACGGGAGTACTCGTATTTAAAACCTGATTTCGCGTTGAGACTTGCGTATTTTATCCGACACCAGCGTGTGGAATTACAACCCGTGGATTTCGATTCGGTATGTTCGTGTATTCCATTTCTATTTGACATGGTTTTTCCGTTATATTTCAGTATTGTAATAATCTCTTGGCTCGAAGGTGCACAACGTACATGGAGAAGACGCTGTACTTAATTCTCATTGTCATTACCGTTAGCGAAGGTCTGTTCTGGATGTCGACAAAAATACATTCGTTACTATTAAATAAAAGGGTTTGCATCGTGAAACATTAACGACGACTATAAAGTATAAAAATGAGAAAAAAATAAAATGTGTGTGTACGTATGGAAACGTTGCGTCGGTAATAGTAAGTAAGAACCGATCGCGTATCTCGTGTCCTCCGCTTATTCGGACGAGCTCGCTGTATTTCAGTTATCGAGTATCTCGATCCCTTTGTCGATTCGGATGCTTCGTCGTTATAAGAAAAAAAAATTCATTGTGTACGTATCTCTCGTTGTAACGGTGTTCCTCGATAACGCGGTCCTCGCGTTGTCGCTAACTATCGAATTCGAGCTCGGTTCGTCTCCGTTCGCGCTGTCGAAGCGCGGTTTTTACTTCCTTTGCCAAGTACGCGAGCGTTCCTTTATCGCGACCAAACGCGACCGGATAATACACCTTTCTCCGTACTCTTCTCCGAGAGAATATTGAGTATTTAACGGCAACTTATGCAAAGTATTTGCAGATGTGCAATTAGATTTATATCCGTAGAATACCGAATACGTATAACATATAAGATATGGTCGACGTGTTAAACGCATTAAATGCTACTTACCGTATGTAGACGAAGTATTACATAACTCCCTCCGCAAGAACAGGTGGAAAATGAAATGTACTGCACTTTTATTAAATACATAGTAGCCATTTTTATTTGACATCACCAGCTCGGCGTGTTATCTTACGTTGTCGAGCCCAACGCATGAATTGTCTTAACAGATTGTTAATGTCATTAGCCCTGTGTTGAGCGTTAATATGAAAAATAATTTACAGAACCATACGTTGCTCCTGTACGGTGTCGTCTTTAAACAAACCAAGCCTGGGTAAACTTGTGCATGAAATCGGAATGTATATGGGTTCTACGGAATTTATAGTGTAGAGATAATTATTTAACAATTCTTTTTATCGAGATTAAGCCTTCCCATCAGCTGTTGCATTAGACGATGCATCAGGTGCAACTGCAGGAGTCGTGGCTGCTCCGCTCTTTGGTGCAGTTTCTTCCGTCTCTCCGCATACGAGGAAAGGTAGCTTTTCCTTGAGAGCGGCTCGATACTTTGGGTGGCTTTAACAAAACCATTAAATTAACGCCCCTTTCCCCGAATTCGGCATTGAATGTAATTATTCGTCGACCCACCTGATCCCATAAACGATGGGGTTGTAAGTCGCGTTTGTTTTGGCGAACAGAGAACCCCAGATACTGAACATGGGTGTAATGATAGATTTATTGAAGATGCCTGAATAGTTGATCACCAGGTACGGGGTCCACGCCAAGAACCACAGGGATATAGTTGTTAAAGCAACCTGAAATCGTGATAAATTATAATCGATTATCGTGATAAATTAAAAGAAAAATGATCTTAAGAAAACGACTACCTTCGCTAGTTTCGCCTCTGCGCTGGCTCCTTGGTTTTCACCTGAGCGTAGCGAAGCTACGTTCATTTTCTTCGCTTGTTCTCTCATCCCCTTCTCATGAGCTGCTACAGTCTGAAGTATGTTTCGAATTTTGTATTTTTAATTTTTATTTCAATGTCTACCCGACGGCCAATTATCAGATAATCGGAACTCACGGAGACGATAAAGTAGTAGCTGTATATTATAGTGAACAAAGGTGTGTAGTAAACGAAAACGGAATACACCAGGATGTAGGACTTGGAGAACCAGTCGTCGGCGAGGAAGTCCGTTCCACAAGCCGTCATATTACCCTCTGGAACGTACCTGAATTAATGAGATAAAAAATATTAATACCGCTATTTACATCGTTGCGTGCTAATTATTCTGTATTTTATTCATCGCGTGATTATTTCCGGTATACCTGTTCCAACCCACCATCGGTAGAATCGTCCAAACCAGGGCAAACGTCCAGATCAGTAAAATCTGGAGTAGAGCCCTTTTGATGGTCAACGGCGTCCCGGACATCCCCTGGAAATATTTTCCGAGGCGTTGGGGAGAGCTTTCGGACCGAAGAGCGGAGGAAGAAGACTCTTACCTTCACGATAACGTTGTAACGATCCAGAGCGATAGCGGTCATCGTCCAGATGGATGCTCCACCGCACAAAGAGCCAACCATCGCGTAAATGTCACACATCAGCGGCCCTGAAAACGACGTTATGTCACATCCTCGGCGTTACCAGCCCGAATGGACCGTTTCTAACGTTTCTGAGTACGCCTTTCTCGGCAGACAAAATTACTAAAATTACCTGCCGACCTTTTCATTTACCTAGTATCCACGTTTCGAAGTAACAGTTAATAACCATAGGTGGGCACATGATGACCATCATGATGAAGTCGGAGAACGCCAGGTTCACCACGAGGAGGTTGCTCGGAGTCCTCAGGGAAGGTGTCAGCAAAAATACGTAACAAACGACTCCGTTTCCAAACCAGCCCATGAAACCGAGGACTATCATCACGAGGCCGAGTATCTTGTGCCACATCGGGTCCATCGGTGGAAACTGGTACCTGGAAGATGGGAAAAATAGAGTCGGCTTTATTTTTAACATTTTAATATTTTTCCTCTATTATCATTTTTATCATTTTTATCCGGAGGTGCTCAGGGAGATATCAAGGACCTACCAATGAGTGTCTATTAAGTGTAGCATCTCGGGCGGCACTTTATCCACGACGGTGTGGTTGTTGAATTTCATGTATTGTCTCGCAAACTGCGGCCCGATCGTTGTGAGGACATCGGAGACGATCGCAACCGCGCCCACCGTGTGGACGAGGCTCTCGTTCACCCTGGTCAGGGTTTCCATTTGATGTGGACAGCTACACATTTTCCCTCTGCAGTCCTTTCGTTCCTTGCCTTATTCTAAACTTTGTGAACATTTTATGATATTTATTAGCACGCGGGTATGATTAGATTTGTACTCACTTTGATGAGCCACCCGTTTGGGAGATCCTTGGGATCGGTTTTTATGGAGGAAGCGAGAACGTCTTGTTATGGGGGTTGTAAAGAGACTCGGAACATCGGGACACTTTGCATGGAGTATTGAGGACTACTACAGTAGGGCGACTCCGAGTTCTTCATGTTATATATGGACGTAAAGAAGCTGCATAACAAAGCGATCCGATAAAATATTCAAATGAGATCGTCTATACTTCCTGAAAAGGTTCCTCGACGGTGCTTTTAATATTATATCTTGGCGAGTCGACTCTATCAAGAGATATCGGTCATGATGCAGTGCTTCGGATGTCACGGATGACATTCGACATTTAAATCTCGTTTGGTCTCATCGGCTCGACAGTACAGATTTTAATTACGTAATCGGTATCTGGAGAAGTAAGTCGGTGTGCTGGAATCTTGCCCTTGACTCGGTGGTTCGCATTCTAGGACGTACATCTTTTCACGATTTTTATGAAAAAATGATTATATTCTTGACTACCAGGCACGGTATCCAGGGGTACACTTGAAATTATACACTCCGTAGGGGTTTACCATTGGGTCAATTAGTTCGTCATTATTTCATAGTTCTTATATATCTTCGAATGCGATGGCCACGACACACCTGCATGGCTCCTTCCAGTTCTTGAGCTAAATGGAGTAAGTTGTTGGGATCTGTCTGAAGTAATACGTGCTCTACTTTGTCACTGTCTTCGATGTTCTTCAAAGCAAGATCCAATGTTATTAAAGGGGTGGCTTGGTCAAGGCACGATCTTTTGGCAACCTTAAAAATAAATGCCAAACGTGGTAGCAAATTTCTCATGATTTTTACTAGATTAAAATAACCAAGTTTCTGACAAACGTACCTCGACTTCGAACCTCCACTCTAAATTATGGTAACGCTGAAGTTTTAAACTCGAAGCGGAAAGAGCATTCAGGAGTTCTTTTTTCAGAACCGTGTATGATTTTGAAAGTACTGCTTCCTTTTCATCCGTAAAACCTAACGAGGCTACTAGCTCTGTGAAATCCTTATCGGTTAACTGGAGAAAGGGCGATTTCTTACTATTAGATGTGTTTTGTAATGAAAAGTGTTAATCCATTAGACATATTTCCCTTCTTATGTCAAGATGAGATATGCTTACCTTATATTTACAACATTCTGCCAATAAATACACCAAACTTTCAACTCTGTCTCTAATATCTTCTGGTGTAACTTCAAGTTTATCTTGAAAGCAAGCAATTAAATTAATTCATGTATAGAGGAAAGTTATGTCAACTCGTTAATTCAGTCACGATATTGTTTTTTACTTACGGGCAGCAACGCTGTATAACTTGAAACTGGGACCTTTGCGTACATAGTCGAGAACTAATTTACAAAAGTCCTGCAATACTATATTATGTGTGATTAAATTATTCAAACAGTGCTTGTTAAATTCAAAAGTCAGATTATTATTCAACTGTCTAATTTCTTTACCTTGATGTGAATATTCTGCTAGTAAGAGTAAACACTTTTTATGTTCCGTTGCCAATGTTAGAAGCATATTTTTTATTTGTACTATTTAATCATCCGTGTTCACAGGTGTTTATTATAAAATTTCCTGAGAAACAAGCGGGGATTGATGATGGTGTAAAGTACTTAACTTATTAACATTTTTATATTGGCAATGCTGTTTCTGGCTG
This sequence comes from Orussus abietinus, assembly GCF_000612105.2. Taxonomy (NCBI): domain Eukaryota; kingdom Metazoa; phylum Arthropoda; class Insecta; order Hymenoptera; family Orussidae; genus Orussus; species Orussus abietinus. Next base: position 599,281 of record NW_019395990.1, read on the forward strand.
TTCATGTCGCACGCGCACGTAAATAGCGTCAAGTGTCATCTTGCAGCTTAAAATCATGCAGAGATGATGTACATTGTACTGTTTTCAACTCGACATAACTGATACATATTTTTCGAATGTACTGAGAACAATGATGAGTGTAACAGAAGCCGAGACAATCGCTGACTTGGTGCAGAAATTAGTTGTATCGTTATGTGGTGAACAAAAGCCAGGTTAGGTTGTTTGTATATTCTCCCGCTCTAGATTGCACTTGATTTATAATCATGCAGGTTGATGGAGGGAGAGTTTCAAAAGTTAATTCTAAAATTAAGGTCTTTATAATTTGCAGAAGTAATACGAAAACTTTTGCGGCTATCGCTGGGTGTACTGTCTTCGGCACAAGGCTCGGAAACATTACGAGAGGATGAAGTTACAGTGGCAAGCCTTATTCGCGACAAACTCTCGTTACAAGATGCTCTACAATTTGATAAACTTCATAATAACTTGAAAGATGGGGTAAATATTTCAGGGAAAAATGTTTAAAATGCATACTAAGGTCTAACGATATTATTAATTGTAAACAATATGTTCCGTACGCTTTGCAGCCACTTAAAAATAGGATAAGTATTCTATTATTTCTATTATACGTTGGTCAATCGCCAGACCAAATTAGGGAGAGAAATTTTTCAATCCCAGATATGAGATTAGCTTTAGCTACATCTGCACCTCTTCCTGCAAGTGGTGAGTATTGATTTGTATTTATTGTGTACAGCATGAACTGGCTATTTTAGTAAGGATTATTTTTTATTAATCTCGTATTGAAATTATTACAAATTTTGTTGTCAGGTCAATCATCTCAAACATCGTGTACTCATGCACAAGTAGTCTCACTGAGCACAGATTCAAGTATATGTGGTCCTAGTAGGATACTTAACGAGGACTGCATTTCTGAAGATTTAATCGTTCAAGATTTGATATACTCCTTCCAAGGAATTGAGGGAAGAATTCTCAAATTAGACCCAAATTATGGATTTCAAATTGATCCAACTGTGAGCATGAACAGATCACACAAACAAGCAGTACTGAGGCTCAGTGAACTTGGTTATTTATATAATGTAATAAAAAGGGGTTTGGAAAGAATGTCAATGACTGGTGCTGGTCGCGTCGTGGAAAGCTTCATTGCTGCGCTAAATCATGAACTGACTGATTATTATAGGTTCATTGCCATCGTACAAGAGGAACTCAATAGGTACGAAGACCGTTTCTTTTAAATAATTTACAAAAAGTGACATTGCTTTCCTTCCTTGTTTAGAGCACAAAGTTCATCTGGATTGTACAACGTAACGCTCTCTCATCTACATGTTTGGGCATACGATCCTTTGGAATCTTTAAAGTGGTTGGCAAGTATTATCAGAGCCTGTCAAGGAAGGAAAGGTGGAGCTTTAGCTTCAGCAGTATATGCTTTCAACCATCATGGAGATCGTGGTGTACAAAAACTAGTGAAGAGAATTCTGGAAAGTGTCTGCGACCCTCTTTGCAATATGTTATTGAGATGGATCGTAGATGGTGAATTAGACGATCCATTTAATGAGTTCTTTGTAGAAGCCTGTGCAGATGTGGCTGGTGAAAGAATGTGGCACGAGAAGTACCAGGTCAGAGACGCGATGGTTCCTTCCTTCATATCCAAGTCACAAGCCAGGCAAATACTGGGTACTGGAAAGAGTATTAATTTCCTACGGGAAGTTTGCAAAGACTTTGCACCTTTGGAAGAGCGCAATGCAAGTGTATTCAAAAATGGGGCAGACGACTTTAAAGGTAACTCCAATCACTTATTAATTATTTAATCCTCTTAACACCTAAACACTCATTGCTTTTTACAGTCGATGCGTTCTTTGATATGGATCCTGATGGGCGTTTGCAGACCATGATGAACACAGCTTATAAAGAGACCTCTACTAGAGTCGTTGAAGTTCTCACTAAGCAGTATCAACTTATGGACCATTTACAGGGAATCAAGGGATACTTGTTACTCGGCCAGGGTCATTTCGTTCAGCATCTCATGCATTTACTCGAGTGAGTTTCATCGATAACAAAATAAGTAGTCATTTAATAAACCTATTATTTTTTGTATGTTGCAGGCCTGAATTAGCAAAACCAGCAAATTCCCTGTATCCGCATAACATCGCCTCAATTTTGGAGACAGCAATTAGAGCAACTAGCATGAAATTCGATGAATTAGATGTACAGAGACGTTTAGATGTAAGGTTCCTCGCTCCATCTGAAAATGAAACTGGTTGGGACGTCTTCGTCTTAGACTATAATGTTGCGGGTCCAATTGGAACAGTAAATATTCACATTACAATTTCCGGGATGCTGACATTATTTAGAAATTTTATCATGTAACTTTTTTCATAGATTCTTGCGCCATGTAGAGAAACATACCAAACGGTATTTTTTGCACTGTGGCGAGCTAAACGAATGGAATCCATTCTATCGACTATCTGGAATCAACAGATCACATCTGCAAAGATGTTCAGGAAGATGCCCGAAGTCTTACCTATACAGAATCATATTCATCTTATTACTAGTAGTATGGTACACCTGGTGCATCAAATGCAGTATTATTTCCTTTTTGAAGTAAGTTTACATGAACATGCACGCTGATTTGTTTATAGGCTGTGCAATTTAATTTTTGTGTTTTTTCCATTTCTTCGCTTAAATGCAAACCAAAATTTATTAATTCAGCATGAATGTTTAATCGGTGTAATAGTAAGCATTTTTAGGTTATCGAATGTTCTTGGGATACGTTTGCAAAACAACTCGGACAGGCTGCGTCCCTTGATGAAATCATTGCGGCACACACGAATTTTGTAGAGTCAGTACGGCATGGCACTCTACTCGACGAGGAATCTAAGGTGAATATTTATTTTAGCATATTTTATAACAATAATTCTTGCAATATACATGGATCGACATAAATTAGGAACTGATGGATCATCTACGTTCTGTCTATGGTCCAATTTTGGAGTTGCAAAATCTTGAGGAAACCTTCTTAGCTAGAACTATGCAGGAATACGAAGCACGTAACAGGATCGACAAATTCGTTGATAAAACAAGTGAACAGACAAAGCAGTGGGGAAAATGTACTAGTGATGACACAGAGAATGCAGAGCGACAAACAGCTTTCACAAAGTACCTCAACACTCTTTCGATTCAACTTAAATTCTTGTCGAGGATGTATCAGGTAAAGAATGGTGATTACCTTGTTGTGGAACTATTTGAGAAACTTACCTCCTAATTCCAGGACCGAGTACAAAAGTTCCTCCTAATGCTCGCTTCTGCAGAGGATGCGTCTCTTCAGTTGCTCAGTGTTCGGCTGGATTTTAATGAGTATTACAAGAGCAAAGATAGCAGATTAGTTGCACCGTTAACCTACCAACACCGTCGACAAAGCGAACAGATATTCCTGGCGTGCAAGTGACCATTATTACGGAGGATGCTTTCTGCGTTCCACTGTAATTATTCTAATGGATCAGTTTCATACATTACTAAGAGGCTGATCATTTGAAGCCATAAATAACAAAATGTTTATAATTTGATAACTGTGGCTCGAGGAACGGGCTCACAGTCACTTCGTAATAAATACAATTTAACTTTCTCCCAACTCATCTCTAGTGTTATAGAGTAATCGAATCCTGTAGGTAGCATTTGAATTTGCCGCGTAACGAACTGTCTACGACTAAGGGTGGAACAGCTTCGGTATGCCGCCTTTAGGTGGTCAAGGCTTGTAGATAAACGTGGGTTATGGACACTCTCTGCTACTCTTTATTTTATGCCATCTTGAACCGAATGTCACGATGTAAACTGGCCTAATGCGAACGGAGTGTAATTTATTATTCTTGTTTTTCATTCTCACGGAGAATGAAGTAGTAGAATTCGAGTGTATCAGGTTAAAAGCACGGCATTTATGTAAAGACTTGACAAAACTTGAATCCTTGCACAAGGAGAAGAAACTAATACGTTGAACCTCGTCGTTCATGAGATCACATTTGACACGAGATTTTTCAAGGAAATTAGGAAGAACATGCCTAGAAGGTACAATCTTAATGACCACAATTAATCGGCAGTTTTTGAATCTCTGATCTTTTTGTAGTAAAGTGTGGGTTCGTAGAATGTTTTAAATTTTGTAACAATCGTACGTGCAGGTTAGGCTATTTTTAACTAAAACCTTTGATTCTTGATACAATTAATTTTATTAAGTTAATGAAGCCTAAATGAAAATTGGAATTTCGTCCGATGATCGAGGGAAGTAATGCCTATATTTCGGAGTATATTAATTTATATAATGAGTCCTCTGTATAGATAATAAATCGTTAAGTCCATCTTTTTATTGTCTAGGCTATGTGTAGTACGTGATATACAGATTTACACACAATTAATAAGCAGGTGTACTACTTACTAAGGTCGAGTACGTTCTGCTTTGTCTTAAATGTATGCACAAGAAATGATTACTAGTAAACTGAAAGGAAACAATGAGTGCATATTTGGGAACAGAGAAATGTAAAAGAATCAAGTAGAAAGAAAAATAAACTGGTTTTTATCAAGAAACGGCATCATGTATAGTTTTGAAGGAGATTACAGACGTAAGCCACAGCAAAATCTCGCAGGGGCGAGCAGAAGGAGCGAAAAAACGGCGTTGCTACAACATGCTCAAAATGAACGATCAAAACGAGAGCAACTCAGAAGGCAGCATGATGCAGCTGTCAAAGTACAAGCGCACGTGCGTAGTTTTCTAGTGAGAAAACTGGTACACCAGCATGAAAGACATAACTTTGATACTGCGTACCAATCTATTGGTGGCAAGCTTAGGAATTTACAGGAATTAGTTCCTTTTATTCGGAAGTTGATGTTCTTTTACAATCAGTCACGGGATGGGAATCGGCTAATTTGGATCTTTCAGCATTTTTTGAAGAATCATGAAGAGATTAAGCAGTCGACTACTCATTCAACTATCTGGTTTTGGAGGTTACGGTATGTTCAGTTACGTTATGTGCATGTTCTAATACTGCAAAGTTCATAGTAATACAATTTCTTTTTTTATCATTAGATGGGTCCTTCGCTTGTGCATGCAATATAGCATTGGCAAGTCATCTTCTGAAAGCACTCATTCATTGGCAATACCTTTGAGGGTTTTGGAGGTTTTTACCATGCGACAGGAAGTAGAGAAAATTCTGAAAGAACAAACAGACAGATACCTGGAAGATGTATACATTTATCTAGCAGCGAATGGTTACTTCCAACAAATTAAATGCTTAGTAGATGAGAAAGTACCTCCTATGCTCGAGAGTACATCAGTTCCTCCAACGCCATTGGCAAAGTGCCTCCTAGACATGATGAAGCAACCATTGGATCTGATTCATCGCATGGACTGTAACAGCGAGTACTCAGTGCTTATCTTGCGTAATTTCTGTGCAAGTGTGCTCTCGCCAAAGATGTCTGATTCTGTCAGAATGTTCATCCTTCCCGCTTTGTCAGAGCCAAAAGATTTCCCTTATGCCGAGCTGATTGACTGCATCGACAGGCTTGATATGGAACCTACGACATACTTGCTATACTCTGTTCTCTTACTAGAGCCTATACAATATTGTAAGTAGATACTTTATTTTTCTTTACAATATGCTGTCCAGGTGGATATTGTCATAACATAAAAATATTCTGACTTCAGCCTCTGGAGCCTGCAAGGATTCTTTAATAAAATACCTCAGGGTGTTTGCGAAATTGAGTTTTGCTATCTCTCCACCCCACTTGGAAAAACCTACCGACAATGGAGAGGACTCCGATGGGGATACCGACATGGAAACCATCGATGAGGAAAAATCCGATGCACTATCGGACTGTATAGAAATGATAAATGCTGATCACCGAGTGCAGGGAATCCTTTCTGTGGTGGATCGAACAGAGGATTCGGCCTTGCTACAGCCACTGTGCCAGATCTGTCATAACCTTCTCGTTGCCGACAAACTCGCCATCCATAAGTACAAGCTTCTCTACATGTTGGCCTTTAAACCGATCTTCCTAAGGAACCTGTGGATGATTCTGTTGTCGGTAAGACAAACTTCCCTCTTCGGCAGTGACACTCCGCTCCTTCAAGTGATATCCCGTGGAATCGCCTTGTCGCCAGAAGACACCAAGAGGATCGTTCCTCTTCTGGCGGTGTTTTGTTCATTGTTCAGCCTTCTCATTGCCACCCTGCATGATTCAGAATTTTTCGTTGAGGAAGAAGATAAGTGGGAGTGCCAGAAACAGCAGACGATGCCATTTACCACATCGGTTCTAGTCTCGCTGTCGAGTCATCTGAAAGGAGTATGTCTAGGATTAGTGGAGCTCGCATTTCCAGACACCAGACCGACAGTGAGAGATAATTACAAGAATGCAGTGCGTGGCGTATCCTCAGTGGTAGCGATGCAGACACAACGATACACCCAAACTTGGGCTCATTTGTTTAAAGTGACGGTGGGCCTGCTGCGTCAGTTGCACTCTCGTGATCTGAGGAAACGTTATTGCCCTGAAAACCACTGGATAGCATCGAACATTGTGATACCTTTGGACAAACCTCAGGATTTCACCTTGCGCCGCAGGAGACTGAGAGGTTATGTGCCGTTCCAAGGTTTGAGGGCTTTCACGAGAGAAGACTTGGAAGAGGGTCCGCCACTCTCAACAAAAGAAGTTAGGACACTGACTCTTCTTCGGGAGGTACCGTTTGTGGTACCATTCAACGATCGCGTCATAGTGTTTCAATCTCTGATCTATCGGGACAAGCTTGAGAAACAAGGCGAACTGACCAACTTCATGCAGGGACCGTCGATTGAAATAGCTGTCAGAAGAAATTATCTCTACGAAGACGCCTTTGAGAAATTGGCGCCCGAGAACGAATCAGAGTTGAGGTTAAAAATGCGCGTGCAATTGGTGAATGCGGCTGGCTTGAACGAGGCTGGAGTCGATGGAGGAGGTCTCTTCAGGGAATTTCTGTCGGAATTGCTCAAGACAAGCTTCGACCCCAACCGAGGCTTCTTTCGGCTCACCAGAGACAATATGCTCTATCCCAACCCTACGGTTCACCTCCTGGTGGAGGATTTTCCGAAACATTACTACTTCATCGGCAGGATCCTAGGAAAGGCTTTGTATGAGAATTTACTTGTCGAACTGCCCTTCGCTGAGTTCTTCCTCTCAAAGATCGTTGGTAGACAGGCCAATGTTGACGTGCATCATCTTGACTCGCTGGATCCGATAATGTATAGAAATCTTCTCTACCTGAAGAGTTACAAAGGTGACGTGACTGATCTGGGATTGGACTTTACAGTGCTATCAGATGAACTTGGTGAAAGGAGAGTGGACGAGTTAAAACCCAGCGGGGCTAATATTCCAGTGACAAATCATAACCGTATCGAGTACATCCACTTGATGGCTGATTATAAACTGAATAAACAGATCAGAACGCAGTGTTATGCATTCAGGCAAGGGATTGGTAATGTAGTGCCTCTTGACTGGCTGCAAATGTTCAACAACAAGGAGCTGCAAGTACTGATCTCCGGGGCGCAAATTCCTGTGGACGTTAACGATCTCAAACAGCATACTAATTATACCGGAGGGTATACTCTAGAGCATCCTACCATCGCTGCATTCTGGAAGGTTGTTGAAGAGTTTGACGACACCCAGAAAGGCCAACTACTTAAGTTCGTCACGAGTTGCAGTCGACCACCTTTACTTGGATTCAAGGTATGAGCTCAAAACACTGTTCTTTTATTTTTTTGTTATTCTTTTAGAGTAGTCTTTAAAATTTAATCCCTTCTCTTTTAATTTCCACAGGAACTTGATCCTCCGTTCTGTATCCAGCATGTGGACAGTAGCGATCGGTTACCAACTTCTAGCACTTGCATGAACTTACTGAAACTGCCTGAGTTTCCTGACGAGAAGACACTACGTGAGAAACTTCTTTACGCAATCCAAGCTGGTGCTGGATTCGAACTTAGTTAGACAGTTTGTAATTACCTGAGACCCGTGATCACGGACAAGACTCAAATCTCGAGAGAAAAAGATTGAGTATTTGCACTCTAAAGAATATTGGCTCGAGCGATCTTCAAATTGCTGTGTCGTGGTAAGGAAAGTAACATTTCAGATATTTTTAAATATTTTCCCTTAAGTGTTGTCCGGCACTGCGGTCGACTCTAAGGTTTACGTTACCCAACAATTTGATATGTGAATAACGTAACAATGTGTATATTAAAGTTTGGTGAGAAAAAAAATCTATGCCAAGAGTTAGTGCTGAAACTTGAAAGGTTATTAAACGAGGCAGTATGGTTGAAATGTTTCAGCGGCCTATTCAAGCTGTAGGTACTTTTCGTTTTCGCATATTAGACATTTTTTCTACGAACTAATGTAGAATTTGATGCATCAAATTCTCTTAGAGTAATCGGTTCTCGATTACTGGTACAAAAGTACGTGAAATTCTTCTACCTTTCGTGGCAGTTTATTTTGGAAGTCGCGTCATCTTAGTGACGAATCGTGTTCATTGTATGTACAATAAAATAGCACGAATTGGGATCGCAGGCTCGACTTCACCGATGCTACTTTACAAGGAAATAGATCTAACATTTCTACTGGATCACCCTGAGACAAGTGTTGCATAACTTCACTTTGATCACTTGAAAGCGTAAATTAGATCATCCCTGTAACCTATTATATTTATGTTTTCTAGTTAACTGTATATTACGTGACATTTACGTGAGTGTAACAATAAAGAGTGAACAGTTGGCAAGGCCAACTCGGATTGAATCTACGAGTTAGGTCAGATCGGTACAGATATAAGAGTTAGGAAGTACAGATACATTTAAGAGTACTCGTTAGGACTTAAATTAAGTATTTTTGAATTATTGGGTATATCAGTGAAATGAAGAAATCAGAAAAGGAAAAACCAGTTATTAACACGGTCAAGAAGGCGAACAATACTGTATCGAGGGGCCAATTATTTAAACAGCGTACACATACACACATACCAGTAGTGGCACTAACTGCGAGTGTTGTTTGTTAAGAGTTAACCATACCGTTCGATATACTATACACAGTCATATATATTTTTGTTGCAACTTTTTATCTCTTGAACTGGTCTGTAAATGATGTACATTCTTATGTTTTATATTTACCACACATTTGTGTATATTGAATGTGCACACTGTAAGAGGTGTATACGTTAAGTGTATCTGCATAGGCGTTCTATTGATGTAAATAAATCCATTTCCGCATTAGGGATATCTTAGAGATTATCGCAAGATTCAATAATTTTAACTGCCGCATAGTACAGGGAAATTAAGAGGATATTGTTTTGTATCGTTTTTTTTCGTTTATTTACAATCAATACATAGAAAAAAAATCATACAGTATTGTAACATTCGAATTGTTTTAAAATTATGTCAAGTTCTTGTTGAAAAATTGGATTTCTTTAACATCTCCTTTAAATTCATTTTTTCTATCCACGATTCAATTGGGACTCAGATCTGAGCAACAGTCTTCAAGAATTTTATGGTATGTGCTCTTTTAAAAGGGCACAACGAAATTAGAAATAATGTATTTTACAAGGTACTCTGTGCCTAGAATTTATATTAATTATCGATGCACGTATTTACAAACGTCTTCGTAAGGTAATCTCTTCACGATATCTCCTGTTTTCAGTTCGACATCGATACTGTACTCTTCAACACGCACTTTTTGCACAATCGCTGTACATCCAGCATACTTCCCCTTTAATATTAGTACTTCCTTCCCAATGGCTGGTATTACAGTCTCCAAATGTTCTTGGTCAATTTTCAACACATGTCCCTCGACTACTTCAGGCGTTGTCAACTTTATTTTCCCAAGAAATTTGAAATCGTCTATTGTGTCCTGTATAACACCCTTAGCACGGTAATACTTTTCCCCGAGACTTTTAGTTACCACTTTTACCACTAAGCCACTTCTCAACCAGCCAATCGTGGCAGGTGTGTCTTTTAATTTCACGTCCATGGGTTCTTTGCTGACAGATCTCGATTTTGACTTATTGTCTCTCTTCTCCTTTTTACTATTACAACTTGATTTACATGGAATATCAAATTTGTCGTAACTGTCGTCATTCTCAATTTTTATTTCGTCAGATCGCTTACGTTTATTCGACGGATTTAGTTTAGAGGAAAAGATGGTATCGAGTTTAGGAACTGGTAGAGCCTTTGGCTTCAATTTCATCTCCAGTATAAGCGGTGCGTCATCTTCTGGACGTACCAGAGGTACCTTATAATTAGACTGTTCGTCCATCTCTTGACGACCTCTTTCTACTTGCTTTTCAATGAACTCCATCGTCCGTTCCTCGTCGTCTTTGTCCATCTTTTGTTTCTTTGCCTTTTTCTCTAGAGCTAACAGCGTTTCAGGATCCCGGTCGATGTATGTTACGAACCAGCCTAGAAGAAGCATTCGATTACGATTACTGTCATCGATGATTAAATTCTAATAAGGTGCACAAATATAGCTATATATAAACCTTTCTCAGTCTCGTCGACGACGCACTGTCCAGTACGTCCAAGCCACTTGACGAAGGCTGTCAAGCTGAGCCAGATAGTAGCATTCATGTGAACGTGAGTTCGGTCCGCAATGTACTCTTGGTAGACTCTATTAGCTGGGACTCTTCTCGTGCCGAATTGCCTTTTCAAGAGATTCAAATATCCCTGGGAGAACTCTCGAGAAAATTGGTCCATATAGCGTGAAGCATTGTCGGCGAACAATAATAATTGACGGTGATGGGATTCTGACATTGTATGACATTTGAATCCATTCTCGTCCCGACATTGTTTCTCGCAGATTTGGCAGAACCATTTCAACTTCTGCAAGCCTTTGGCTTTAATCTTGTTCGCGATGTACTTTGGCGTCCCCACTTCGTGCTTTCCCATGATTGTTTCCTTTTAAAAATCCTCACTGACTCCAATTTCAGCATACTAACCTAACAACCAGGAATGACATAAACGAAGTCCCGTTTCTTCGTTTGTCATTGAGAATAAAAAGACGGTTATGAATGTGCTCACTTGTTTCAGAGGTAACTATGAATTGGGACGTGTTCATATTTCTAATGCGCACTTATTTTAATGCTTTGGTGAGCCTTCGCTAGAGGGCACTGTGTTCGCTTTATGTTAACCTCGTAGGTGGATGATCTATAGAAATGTTCGACCAATGAACGCGCGCGAAAATCATGAGTGACGCACCTAACCAATTCCCGCTTTTTATATCTGTCGAATTGTGTTACCTGTTAATTTTGTGATGTAAAATATCGTTAATTTCGTGAGAAATAAGTCAGTTATGGCTGGCGATAATAATTATTAACCGCGACTTAGTCGTCTGCAACGAGAAAACTACGTTCATGTACTTTACATGACAGACTAGTTCGATTTATGCTCAGCAAGTATTTACGGTATTGTTACTGCTATCACTTATTGTTAAGAACTACTTGTTGCGTTGTAACTGAAGGGTGTATTTTGTGTTTTATGTTCACGCTAATTTCGAACTCATACGAACCTCATTCATGTGAATATTGATAACGTTGGCTTTGTTTAATTTTTCTCTTTTCTATTCATTACCGTAAGTCCTATCAATGTAACAAGATTTCATTAATTTTCACAGAAAATGAGTACTCCTACTAGAGATTCTTTACGTAGATCGGATGTACAGCGAAGACGATCTGGACGTCAGGCGTTAGCAGTAATTCCAGACATGACAAGCATTGCAGGTTCACCTGGTATGTTTTGTAGTTGGTAATTATTCTTATGAGTTAAAGAGAAAATATTTTGTACAAATTGTTTTAATTATTGATATTGTTTTTACAGGAGAAGCTATTTCTGTAGAAGTTAATGCAATGGACAATGTTATTAATAGTAGACACGGTATCGATTCGTGGAGTCCAGCACTTAGTCCAGATGAACTTGTAATTCAGAAACGTGGTCGTCGGCGAAAGACGATCGTTTGGTCTCCAGATGTCGATGCTTGTAAACGGGACAGTCTCTTCAGGTAATTAGTAGTAGCTTCTAAATATGACAAATATTTTATTTAATAAGGTATTGAATGAATTGTATTTTCCAGTCTGAGCTCGAGGGATCGAACTCCAGTCAAAAGTCCAAGGAAGTCTACATTACTCAGAAATACACCGAGGAAACGACTCTTATTGGGTGATAGTGCAGAATCTCAGTTGGCTACTCCCGAAAAAAGGAAACCCACTTCCGAGTGCCAGACATCCGTGGGAAACGATTCTTCTTCCCAGAAACAATTCAATCGAAATTTAGTGAAAGGATTACGTGGTCTTAGTCACGAGCAACTTGTAAAGATGATCATGGACCTTGTCTCGATGCAGGAAGACGGTCTATTGACTAATGAAAAATTAAGAGACGTTTTGCTAAATATGATGCCCATCGCAGATATCCATCCTTTACGGGAAAGGTTGAACATCTTGAGACAAAATATTCACACGACTGTAGGATCTTCCGATTTGGACGAGCCTTGCTATGGCAGAGCATATATTCACTTGGATGCATACCAGGTATATTAGCATGAAATATGTTGAATGCTTGTAACATTTCATGATGAATTTTTTATTTCAAGCAAGCTACTCTTCGGGACCCTTGAGTGAAGGTTTCGAATGACATTTTCTCGGGTAAATTAAACAAATGGGCTTTAAGTTAATCAAGTCTTGCATGTTTCTTGCACGCAGAAATCTGTGACAGAACAAGGTACCACGCTCTTGGAATCTGAACACTGGACAGCAGTGATGCAGTATGTCTTCGCAGCATGGAATATTACTAAGGATTTACCACAATGGGAGTATCAAGGTTCTGACGATACGTCTCGAAGATGTTTCAAAATTTTGGCAGAATTCTGCATGGAAGCTCTTAAAAGCGGTACATTTGTAACGTCGACACTAGATGCGTATCACAAAAAGTGAGTTTTTTTACCATCCTTCGTAGCCCGCGATTTTGCAACCGAATGTTAATCGAACTGGATTCCTTTTACAGACTTGAAACAATGATCGCGGACTGTGAAGATCTGACAGTATGTTTGAAATTGATCAAAGATGCAAAACGGGGTGATCACTAAATTCGTACAGTACGGAAACATAATATATATGTAATAATGCATATATATTTTTAATTCGTTTTATATATGTTAGACGTTGGGGAGTCAGATGTTATTTATGACTCTATCTCTCTAGATATACATTTCTACGGAGAAACGAGGACTACGAGAAATGTTCTACTATATTTTCTGATATAAGGTTTTATAGCACGAGCATGGTTTATTTCTCGGCATGTTTAAAACCTATGTAGCTGTTTTCTTTGACTTGTTCCTGTGATTTACATTTTGTACAGATATCCCGTAATATCTTTAATGAAATGTTCACTAAGCTCGCGGATCTCAGGTTCTCTATAAAATGAAGTACACTTTGTAAGTAACCCAATGGTGCGCTAATAAGCAGAATGAATTTGTATTTTTATACATCCATGATCAACTTATCATTATATCTTAGTACGCAGACAATCCCAACGAGAGAAAGCAATTTAAGTTTTCGAATGCCAGGAAATATTTGGCACGCTGTAGTTTACTTTCGTCTAAACCTCCACTGCGATTGACTGAAATATTTAGGTTTCCAGAGTATGTTCCACTTACCATATTTTTCCACAAAATAAACGATTGTGTGCTACATCCTTCGTACACTTATCCACCCTCCGATGACATAATTGTACCCCGTAAGCCACATTATCACTATCTCAGAAAATTAACCTTCGCAGAGGAAACATATTCTCTTCGTCGATGGATAAGTTTTAGTAAAAACAATTTATTCATCATAATATATCGTGCAATCTTTTACATAATGTCGTCATTATTACTTTTAAAGGCACGTATTTCATTTATCAGTAATCAATATTTTCCGTCAGGCCCGTGACCGTGTTATGTGTCGCGTGTAATGAGAATGTGATGTCTACTTATACAACAACGCAATTAGAATCTACGTATCGATCGCTACGGCCTAAGAAAAAAAAAATTTCTCTAGACGGAAGAGCTAATCTTTACCGAAATTTCAGGGATCCTCGAGCCAGCGGTGAACGGCCCGGATGGGATTTAAAAATATACATATTGGCAAGCTTAGAATACATATACCTTTAGGAACATTTTCAAAGTCCAAGGCGCTCGGTCGGACTTGGAAAATTTCTCGCAGTAAAACGTAACAAGAGGTGTTTTGTACGGAACAAAAGAAATCTGACTTCATCTAAACTAGGTCGTTTAGGTGAAACAAATCTAAAAAGTTTACAACGTCGCAATGGGCGAAAGGTCCCGATCGCGCCGGAATCGGAGAACACGATATCCGCGGGTACTGATTGGTCACGCGCAGTATGTACAGAGTATATGCTTGGCAAGTTAAAATCTAAAAGAAAGTGAACATTTCGAAGGATCAGCGGAAGTAAGACTCGGATCGGACTGTCCTCCATTGTCGCGCAAATCCGGCCGACCCTTGCTCTCGACGAAGCGCGTCCCTTCCTCGAGATGCGCGTTCTTCAACTCCTCGACAGAATATCCTGGGCCTACATTTTCTCCGATTGATTCCTGCGACGATATCGCCTAAGTTACAATAATAAATACAGAGCCGAACGTGTCATCCAGCTCTCTATTTTTATGCACTTCCTGGCTGTCGGCCTCAAGATCTAAAGGATCGAAACGAAGAATAATCCTTACGTGGTTAAGGCGATGCGAAAGTGGCATCGGAGACTTCTCGTTTATGAAACTTTTCTCCTAACCGGGTGTACCGAATCGTTTTCAACTTTACAACGTGAATATGAACTCTATAACGAAAGTGCTCACGCCCATGAAATTTCCATTTTTTTTTAAATTTGTTCATAGATATTTTTTAAATTCTTTATAATAAAGAAGAGTGAAATTTCATGAGTGCCAGAGCCTTACTTGTAGCCTCCGTGTTCATGTTACAAAGTCTGAAACGATTCGGTACAGCTTCTTTGGAGAAAAGTTACATGAACGATCGACTTCTCGGATGTGACTTTCACGTCCCCTTAATCCCAAGCGAGTCTCGCAAGGTAACGCAATTGCTTCTCCCCCTATTTCTCTCTCTCTCTCTCAAGCTTCGGTTCTGTAATATAAAAGTTGCATACGCTACAGGGAGATAATAAAAATAATTTCGCGCGCGGCTACACTGTATAATAACGCGTACGGGCTCGGTTGGAACGATTTATGGGGCGTCGTAATTTGAAATTAAAAGAACGAAGAAGGAAAAAAAAAAGGTAGGAAGAAGAGAGAAGGAACGGAGGCGTTCCCGGCACGGAGCCGACCGTCGACGTCCCGCTAGCTTAATCGTATAAAACTTTGAGAACAAAAAAAAAAAACCTCGAATTTAGCGCTCTCCACGGACGCGTGACCCGCGTGGTCATTAAATAAAATAATATTTATAACGTACTAATCTACAATACCTAACGATAAAGCTGCAAATTGAATACTGTGGTGATAAATGTTCGGATATTACTAGTTGCTTGCAGATACGGAAGATCTTCAGTCCGCCTTGGCCGGCTGCACTCTGGGGTAAAGCTGGAAGGAAAGCCAACCATCGTTACCAAGGTACGCACGAGATAGCTCGATAACGCGTCTCCCCTATTAATTATTTTACCATCTAATAGGAAATTAAAAACTTACGCCTAGTAAGTTGCGAGGCACGTAGCCCTCCTTGTGGCCGAGTTTGCTCCACCACCATTCCCTCTCGTTGTCGTCTCCTTTTCGAAGAACCACCAGGGAATCTCCATTCTTCAGGGAGAGCTCGTCGCTGTGCTGCGCGTCGTAGTCGAAGACCGCGAAGACTTGGCCGTTGTTCATGATGCCCAATTTCTCCTGTACACCTGGGGGACAAGAAGCATTAGAACGCTCCCACAAGAAGAGGACGAACAAGGTGAGGAAAAGTCCACAAACTCACTGTACAAGTACTCCGAGCACCCATCGAAGCCCTCCTCGTCCTCTTCGCACTTCTCGGCGGCGGTCTCGTGGTCGGACAGGGTGGTCGCAAAAATGCAAGCCCCATGCTCCACCAGGAACCTCACCATGGCGAGGTTGTTGCAGCTGGCGGCGCAATGGAGGGGCGTCCTGCGAGTGGGAAAGAATTATTAATCGAGAGCTAAGGCATCGAGGGAAGGTTAAAGTTGGGGACCGACTACGGGGAACGGTGCCTCTCAGGGCTTTAATTAACCGGGAAGTCTCCTCTTGCCCAGGAAGGCCAGGAAAGCGCCTCGAGTTTAAGGAAGAAAAATTAGGAGAAATAGAAGGAAAACGGCTCTACCATCCATCGCTGTCCTGCGCGTTGACGTCGCACCCAAACTCTACGAGGAACTTGACGATCTCCAGGTGACCCGCGCAAATGGCGTTGTGCAGGGCAGTGATGCCCTCGTCGTTGGCAGAGCTGGGGTTGGCGACTTCCTTGGCAGTCTTCTTGACGAGCTCTAGCTCGCCTTCTAGGCTTGCGTCGAGTAAAAGGGCCAGGGGATCGAAAGACACCCTCCTCGAGAGGTTCGCCTTCCCGGTGGTCGACTTCAGGTTGCCCTTCTTCCGCCTGATCACGTCCGCCGTCGTCTTGTTCTCCGTCTCGCCCTCTGGCCTGCGATCGGCATCCTTGATCTTCAGCTTGTCCTCGATGTTGATGACGTTCAACGCGTCCACGATGTCCGAGTCCTCCAGCTTGTCGTTGGCGACGTTCTCTTCAGGATGCACGGCTACAGGGACCGGTTTCTTGCAACTGTTGCTGTCCGTCACGTCTGCGATCTGCTGCTGCTGGGTTTGCTGCTGCTGCTGCTGTTGTTGTTGCTGCTGTTGCTGCTCCGTTTGCATAAGATCCGCAGGAATCTCGGTCTCCGGGAACAGGAACGCCGGGGGCATCTCAATGCGCCGATTTATGGACACGTGGACGTTCGACTTCGCATAACGGAGCTTGGGCTGTTCCGAGAGCGGGGCCTTCTTCAGGGTCAGAGGTCGCGCCTTGATGATTCGATGACCGCCGACCTGGGTCTCCGTTGGCGACTCCGGAGGCTCCGACGTGGGAATCGGCGGGATCTCCTCCTCCTTATCGGACCTGGAAACCCAGGAAAAACGTAACAATACAGAAATATATCAATGACGATCGGAACGGTCGGGAGAGTCGAAGACGAGGTACTCGTTAAACGTTATCGTGTCGCTATTTATTAAAAAAAAATTTCTTTCGGGAATGTCCTCGAGAAAAAATCCAACCTATCCGTCCTCGCCTTCGGCTCCCTTTTTCGCTGTTTTTAATCCCGGAAAATTCTACCGCGATTTTCACGTAATGAGGACCACGCGACGTTAAAGGATGGCTAAGGAGAAACGGAAACTGTTGCCCCAGGTCAGGAGATTACTCGCGGGTTGACTCGATCTCGAAGAGGCAACGCACTTTTCTCTCTATCAGTAGACTCTCTTTTTCCCTGTTTTTTAATCCCGGAAAATTCTACCGCGATTTTCACGTAATGAGGACCACGCGACGTTAAAGGCTCGTCACGGAGAAATGGAAATCGTTGCCCCAGGTCGGGAAGACTCGGATCGACTCGAGGATCGATCTAGAAGAGGCAACGCACTTTTGTTTCTATCAGTAGGCTCTCTTTTTCCCTGTTTTTAATCCCGGAAAATTCTACCGCGATTTTCACGTAATGAGGACCACGCGACGTTAAAGGATGGCTAAGGAGAAACGTAAACTGTTGCCCCAGGTCAGGAGATTACTCGCGGGTTGACTCGATCTCGAAGAGGCAACGCACTTTTCTCTCTATCAGTAGGCTCTCTTTTTCCCTGTTTTTAATCCCGGAAAATTCTACCGCGATTTTCACGTAATGAGGACCACGCGACGTTAAAGGCTCGCCACGGAGAAATGGAAATCGTTGCCCCAGGTCGGGAAGACTTGGATCGACTCGAGGATCGATCTAGAAGAGGCAACGCACTCTCGTCTCTATCAATCAGAGACCCCGCACTTACTAGCGTGCGCGTTCTGTTGTCTCTCGGCCATACCCGTTCTATTTCGGTGTCTATTATTTCAGACAGGCTGCGATTCACTCGCCAATTCGATCGCGGACTAATTAACATTTATAATTAACCCGGTAAACGTTTTTCGATTCCTCCCTTGAAATACGCCGATCGGTGGAAAGAGGCCAGGGTGACTCGAGGGCGAAACGACCGCCAGACCGAGTTTGTTGTTAACCGAATCATAAAGTCGAGTACCCGAGTACTCGTACAAGAAAATCATCTACCGAGATACAATGCATTACTCTACACTGTTAAAAACACCCACCCAAAATATAACTCCCACACAAGGTGTAGAAATTCAAAATTCCATGAGACCGCCCCGCTAAGGTGACGTCACAGGCGCGCACTGACCCTCGCAATTTTTTAACGTCATTCGGCGTTACGTGAAAAATACTCAACATTATTGAACTGTCACATAGATATCATTATATTCCCATCGAGTATGAATTCCAAGGCGCTGGGAATATAATCAGTTAAAAGTTTTCAACGGCGTAGAGCTTTTTAGAGAATGCCAAAAGCCGTTCCAAGCCTTCAAACCCTTTGGTTATTTTCCCCTAGAAATTATGTGGCGGTCCATCAAGCGGCGTTTCCAGCTGGAAATGGATTACGCGTTAGCGGGGCATTGTGCCAGGGGGAAACCGGCGAACCGTTAGCGCGGCATTGTGGATTGAAAAATGCGGAATGTCACTCTTTCACGGTACCTCGAGCCGCCGACAATGGGAGGTTTCCCGTCGTTGAGTTCGCCAGCAGCCTCGACCTTCTCATGGTGGGTCAACCTGGGGGGAGGATTGGGCTTGCTGGGTTTGGGCGGGAGGGCAGGCTTGGTTTTGTCCTCGGTCTTCATCTCCGGAAACCCGGCCTTCCTCTCGTTGTCGCTCTTCGTCCTGTCGTAGTCGAACGGTTTGTCCGGGAGCTTCGAGGGGGGCTCGAACTTCGCGGCATGGTCGTGCTTCGCCTCGTACTTCGCGGCAAGATGGTCGACGAATTTGTTCTGGCCCTGTTCGTACTTAGCATCCTGCCTGAGTAGGGCGCCATTAGCATTTCCATCGTACTTCGCGAGCGACTCGTGTTTGAATACCCTCTCGTGCTCGTACTTCCCCGGGTGTTGCTCGTGTTTAAAGCCCTGATGTTCGTACTTCATCGGATGTTCGTGCTTCTGCTGGTCGTGCTTCGCGGGAGGGTTGGCGAGCTCGTACTTCATCTGCTGGCCCTGCTGCTCGTGCTTCGCCGCCTGGGGGTCGTACCTCACCTGGTGCTCGTGCTTCCCCGGCACGAGGTGGTCGAACTTCTCCCCCTTCCCCGGGTCGAACTTCAGCCTCTCGTTTTGCGGGTCCAGGGGGTTGTTGCTGGCCGGGGTCGGCCCGCCCTGGCCTTGCGGCTGACCGTAGTTGTGTGCCGAGTAATTCCCGAAATTCGGACCCCCTGCGGCGACTAGGCTCGAGTTCTGCGCCAAGTTCGGCGATCCCTGGGACTGCTGGTACGTCCCAGGGTGACCACTGGTCTGCACGTGCACCCCTTGTTGCCCCATTCCTGGATAGTTGTGCCTCGAGGAGTAGTTCTGCGACTCCTGGCTGCCGGTGGTCTGCTGGTTGTTGTTCTGCGTGTTCAATGCCGAGTACCCTTGGTTACCTGGGTGGCCTCGCCCGATTAGACTCAGGGTTTGCGGCATCACGGGGTGTATCTTCGTCGAGGAGGTCTGGTAGATCGGCGACTTAACCGGGAAACTCGGAGCGACGCTCGACACCGGCTTCTGGTGGGTCTGGAGATTTCGGTGGTTCTGATTCTGTGTAATCGACTGACCACTTGCCAGACTCGAGTTGGACGAGTTCGTCGAGCTGTGCTGCTTTTGCTGCTGATTGTTGTGCTGCTGTTGCTGCTGCTGGTGCCCGTGGATCCTGAGGTTCTGCAGCTGCAGGGCATTCTCCGACGCCAGGTTGTTGTGCACCGAGCCGTTGTTGTTGTTATTGTTGTTGTTGTTGCTGCTGAGCAGGAGGTTCCCGGTCTGGACGCCGAAGCCCTGAGGGTTGTTCTGCTGCTGGTTCGTTCCCAGGGGCTGCGACTGACCTGGGGAATTATCGATTCGGAGTAAAATCGCCTGTCCAATTTGATATACAATCGAGGACTGTATGAATTTTCACTCCGCCATTTTTACGATTCAACATTCATCGCTCTTCGGGGCCGCCCAATTTATGCGGCTCAAACAAGACGCGGGGTTGATGAAATCTATAAACTTCCCGTTTCAAATTCAATACTCGGGAGCTGATGAATATCGACCCGGTTCGTCCCGTAACATCCGTCGTATCTTTTTGATAGACTTAGTACGCACTCCCGCTGTCGATAAACCCACCTAGTCTATAAATGCAGTTAATTCAACCAGCACGATATCTTACGGAATCGGTAAACGCGATGTTATGGAATTCCCCGTAAATTCCCCGAGCGCCGTAACGCCGCCATAAACCCGGGAATTAGCTCGTTTCGCCGAAAATGGAGTACCTCGCATTCTCATGACGTATTCGCTTACGTTATATCAATCGTAAACCGGCGTTGCAGCTCTGCTCGGACATGGAGCTCGCGAGTTCCCCTCCGCCATGTTCGAGCTAAGCGAGCTAAACCCAGACGAAGTTCTCCGAAGAGTTTGAAAACCCCAGTTTTAACCATACCCTCGTTCTTCCAAACCTCCCGTGATGAAGTGCCCCCACGCTACCCCTTAACACACCCTGACTTGTCGCTCTTCCCCATTCATAGCCAAATTAACAAGAGTAAGAAAATCATTAGACCTCAGGGTACAAAAAAGAAATATACCCCAATTGACAATTCGATTACAAAAACCGACAGCCTATTTTACATTAAGTCGGACCTCTTCGCAGGTGGTCCGGATAATATACCAACCCTGGATATGTGACTGCGACTGACTATGAGCTATTTGGTGGCCAAACTGCTGAAAGGACCTCTGACCGATCTGCGAGGCGCTCGCGCTGTGCTGGATCTTGTTCTTGTTGACGTCGTCCTCGGCGGACTTGAAGCTGACCGCGAACTTCGTGTTGTACGGTAAGGTCTGATACTTGGGGTCGTTCTTGTTGAGCGTGAAGTCGTTGTCGTTGGGGATGTGGGAGTAGGGCTCGATGGCGGCGATGTTGCCCGCGGGTCGCGGCTTGCCCCCGGTGTTGAACTCCAATTTCGTGTCGGCGAAGCCAGGGTTGGCCGCGGTGCGATTAGACCCGCCGAGCTGTTGACTCAGTCTCTGATTGAGGGCCCTTTTCTTTTGCAGCCGACCCTGCAACTGGGCTATCCTGGCATCTATGGACGCCATCTCCGCCTGCCGCTGCGCCAGGGCGAGTCTCTGCTGCGACACCACCTGGTTCTGCTGCTCGTTCATCTTGTTCCGGTACTGAAAATAGGAAACATGGTCAGGAAGGAAGAGCAATCTAACTGTGAAACGATTTACCATATCACACATTAGACGGGCAGGCTATTTTTTATTCAATATCTGGAGGCGACCCGAGGACGCGCTCTGTGTGACGCCCGGCGCGTTCAGGGGGAGTCTTGATGTACCCTCCACTTTTTATGCTTTCTAGGGCCGGAGAGGCCTCGATCGGGAGTCCTGGATACGCGCGACCCCTTCTACAGGGAATATTCCTCTCTTGGGGGGTTTCGTCCTCTCTTTCGAGGACGTGGCACTCACCATGAGCTCTCTCCTCAGTTTCTCGAGTTCGGCGCTGGCAGGGGTCGGCAGATGGCTGCCGCCGCTGTTGTGGCGACCTCGGAGCTCCTCGAGCTGTCGCGTCAACTCCTCGACCTTGGCGACCGCCAGCGAGAGCTCCTTCTCCTTCTCGTTGAACAGCGCCCTTATGCAGTCCAGGTCGGAGGCTGTGTACAAAGAGCGCCGAGGTTAGGCTACATGGAAGAACAATGGGATCGGGGACAAAGGAGCGCTCGAGATCTCCTCTCGGACTCCGGAGCCATCTGGCCCTGGATAGTCCGGCCGATATGCACCTCGAGGAGACCCCGAGGACTAACCCTTTGGTTTGCTCGAGAGAGGGGACCAGAGATCGAGGGAGACCGACGCAAAGTGGGACTCTTCCTTTCCTCAGTATATTCCAATGGAACATCAATCGGTCGAGTCGAAGAAATATTTTCTTCCCTCAAAGAATAATCACTTACATGAAATCAAATGAAGTGGCTATTTCTAAGATATCCAAGTTACTGGAGTTCGAGTCCAATTCTTTGAGTCAAGAAAAATATGACATTTGATCCTATTCTAAGGAATATCTGTTAACCCTTTGGGTGCTAAGTACTGTCGCCGTATGGGCGAATTTCCTCAGGACGTGCTAGCGACGTTCGACCAAACGTCGGACGCATATGTGCGCCCATATCACTCAAAGGGTTAAGTTCGATGACATTTTTCTTTTCTTCGGATATGATTAGGAAAAACTCCCGAATTTGCGAGCAAGAGGGAGAGGGCTAATAGTCGATATTAATCAACCGTAGGCGCGTTCGGTTATCTTCCTCGGGAAATGGCGGTTTTAATGGCCCTCGTAACGACGGGGAACTAATTATCGCAGGTACGCCTACGTAATTCAAGGGTGAACTTTTATGCGCCGGTAAAACACGCGATCTCTAGATTTAGAGACTTGTTTGCCTTCGAATGTGGAACGTCTGCCCAAGTCGTATCATCCGTCCCGATGTCGTACCTAGGAGGTACTCATCTAAGTATACCGCGACCTGGGGCATAAATTATATTAATAGAATCGTTAATAAAGCGGCCGTAACGAGATCCCGGGGAACTTTGGACAGTCAAAACTCGAAGTCGTATCCGGGAATCCATTAAAAAGTTGGCTCGCAGTGGGTACACCTTTGGGCACTCGTTACATCCCTCGTACGTTTACATTAAGGCGACGCGATTCCCCAGGTGCCGGGGGATCCTAACGAGTTAATGAAAACGCTAGGTAGGGGGCGAGCCTTGTTCCTCTGGGGGAGGATATGAAAAAACCCCGCCGAGGACTCCGAAAAGAGACGGCGAAAGAATTTCAAACGCGCCAGATGCGGGGGACAAAAAGCTGAGCTTAACTACCGTGACCATTCCGCGACACGGCGCCGTATTCCCAAGGACGTTCATTTTAAACAGACCTTTATGTGCCCAACTTCGAGGACGAGACATTCTCCCCGTAAAGAAACCCGGCTGAGTTCCGCGCCAAGTCGACGCGGTCCCCCCGAACGCTCGGGACGAAAATGTCGAGCTTCGCTCGTTTATTCCCGTTTTTTTTCTTTTTTTTTTTCAAGAGCAGCGGCTCTCTTCGTCAACCAAATCTTCCAGGGGAATGTCATTCCTCGCACGA
Organism: Orussus abietinus; assembly: GCF_000612105.2. Lineage (NCBI taxonomy): Eukaryota > Metazoa > Arthropoda > Insecta > Hymenoptera > Orussidae > Orussus > Orussus abietinus. The sequence goes on from NW_019395990.1 coordinate 622,728, forward strand.
AGGGCTTAAAGGGCTTTTCGAGGCCCCGAATCCAGCGTTGACGCGTCATTCGAGATTTTTTACATAAAATACGCCCCTCGAGTGTACTCACTTTTTCAAAGCGGTCAAAGTATACATCACTTGAGAATCAATATTTTAGTATAAAAAAAAAAGAGGAATCAAAAATAATGGCAAGTAGGTGGGAGCCATTAAAAAGATCTAGGCTTCGATACTCCAGTTTTGAGAACATTTCATGGAAAATTTGGAATTTTAAGCGTATCAGGAACTGCGGAAACAAAGTCCGATATTTATGTTATTTACATGACGTATGAAATTTGTAATGTAAAATACCTAGGGTATTTTATTTACCCTGTCTGAATGGACCCTCGTCGAGATTAGAGAGTCCATTTTCGCAGCGAGTTCACTTTTGGTCTTGCGGTGCGAAACAAAGTCCCATATTCGTGTAATTTACATGACGTATGAAATTTGTAATGTAAAATACCTAGGAATTCACCGAAAAAGCTACGTAAATTACCTAGGGTATTTTATTTACCCTGTCTGAATGGACCCTGGTCTGGATTAGAGGGTCCATTTTCGCAGCGAGTTCACTTTTGGTCTTGCAGTACGAAACAAAGTCCCATATTCGTGTAATTTACATGACGTATGAAATTTGTAATGTAAAATACCTAGGAATTCACCGTAAAAAGCTACGTAAATTACCTAGGGTATTTTATTTACCCTGTCTGAATGGACCCTCGTCGAGATTAGAGAGTCCATTTTCGCAGCGAGTTCACTTTTGGTCTTGCAGTGCGAAACAAAGTCCCATATTCTTGTAATTTACATGACGTATGAAATTTGTAATGTAAAATACCTAGGAATTCACCGTAAAAAGCTACGTAAATTACCTAGGGTACATTTATTTACCCTGTCTGAATGGACCCTGGTCTGGATTAGAGGGTCCATTTTCGCAGCGAGTTCACTTTTGGTATCTCGCCGCTCTACGACGACGTGGGACGTTTATTCCCGTTGTCATTAGACGTCTGGTTTGCGAGTACTAAGATGAAAGGCGACGTTTATACATAGAAACCCGGCGAATGCGCGTCGTCTTTACGAGCGGCGACAACGGTTTCCAGCCGCATCTCCCGAGAGGGCCGCCTTGCGGATGCGGCCGACACGCATCCGCGAAACTTTGACATTACTAACTGAAAGGTTCGTTCGTTACAGCGGTAGATTAAGTTATGGGGCGTCGACTCGAGCCGAATGCTCGAAAGGAGGCGTCGCGACGGCCAACTAAGACCTCCGGAACTCGGAGAGTCGGGGAAATCAGAATATTTAAGCGAGGCCGCTCCCCGAAATTGATTTTCCGTCCCCGCGGTGACATTCCGATAAGCCGGTGCATCTCGTTGCATCCTGGATGCGTAATTACGTCAAGACGGATCCTAATAGAGGAACTGGCTGAGACACTCCGAAGATATAACCGCGGCGCATTTAATAAATCCCATTATCGCCGGGTACATGTAAATACCCCTAAGTGGCATTTAATTTGACATACCCGAGGGTATATCAAATTAAATGCCACTTATCCACGACGGGGGAGGAGAGATTACATTTGGAAAAATTAAGTGGCCGAACGCGTAAGCTCCCTCGAAACGCCGAGCACGGACTCGCCTTGACAAAAGCGGAGATAATTGATAAGGGACGCGTCTCGAGAGAGAGGGGGATTATTCCCCCGTGTATAGTCCTAAGTCCTGGAGCGCTTCACGCGTCGTATCGGATACCTCGAAGACCCGGTATCGTTAAATTAATTGCCTCATGATGGATCCTTCCCTCGCGATAGTGCTACGTACGTTACAAACATTACGACCTTCCGGGCGCACCGCACCATTCTATTCTTCATCGTTAGGTCGCGAAAGCATTCTATTTATTCCTTGGGCGTACAAGGGTTCGTGCTTTCCCCCCCTATACGTCTTCGTTACGCTCGGACTAGATTTTGATAAAGAACACAATTCACTCCGCGACTCGACCTCGGCGAATGCGGAAGAATTAATCAACGCGACGACTTGGCGGGAGATCTTGCACGGCTTAAAAAGTCCTTCGACGTCTCGGACGTTAAGAAATAAAAAACGACATGACAGAATTAATTACCAAGTACAACCCGAGGTTAAATCCCACCCCGTCGAAAACCGCTCGATAATTTATACACTGAGAATGTGTTAACGCATGGAAACATTAGACGGAGCGGAGAGACGCGAAAAATCGGTACGTCATAAATATTGAATATTGGGAGAAGCTTCGACAAGACGAGGGTATACCACCCACCGAGGGGGATTTTTAACGGTGCAGCGGAAGGGTGCATATTCCCGTACATATTTAAAACCTGGAGTCACGTGCCGGGCATTCCGCAGAGCGTTTAATGCGATTCCACCCCTGCGGAAGGGGCGATTCGGGGGAGAAATAGAAAAATCCGAAGGAAAGGGCGGCGTCGAGCCCGCGCGCTTAGGTTAACGATCCGGCGTTGTCTTCCGTTCGCAGTTTAACGGCGTCGTAAAGTACGCGCGAATGCAAATACACGCACGTGCCAGGCCACGCGGCATCGGTCCGTGGAAAATGTCGGCCTGCAATAAGACCTCGCTAAACGGGCGCCTGGACATTTACCATTTATTACTAGGAGATCGTAATCGGCCGGCGAGGCGAAAAGTGCGTAACGCGGGCGTTCGCCAATTCCGCTCGCGGAGCAATCGGCTCGAAATCGAGGGGGACGTATGTCGTCTACGTGGCACTCGCAAATGGAGTATATACCAGGCTAACGTAGGCATAATTAAGATCGACCATCCCCGATAGCAAGACGGAATGCGGCTGCCCCGCGTAGGAGAGACCGGGCCACTTAAGCGGGTTTTTACTACCTCGGAAGTGCATCGAAAGAATTCCCCGGGAGTAAAAAGCTCTAGAGGGCCAGCCACGGGAGGGACGTCGTGAATAGCGCTTCGAGCGGCCCCTAGAGGAGATTTGTCTCGAGTGTCATCCTCCGAGCTGGCCCCCTTTCATTTCGCTCCTTAAGCTCCGAGCCACCGCCTTAACGGCTATTTATTACGCTTAATAAGGCCATCGCAAGCCCCTAATTGGTCGGTCGTTATTCCACGATCGCATCGCGTTTCCACGGCGACATATTTCTTCCTCCCAGCCGGCTCGGTTATTTGTTCGCCCCTGCATAATTGGCCAGGACCTCTTCGGCCACTTCCGATAGGATCTCGAAATCCTTCCCAGGATTATCCGGATCGTTTCCAGGCTCTCTCCTCGTCCTTTGATACCCCGAGCCTCCCTTTCAGTGGAACTCCAAGATGGGGACTCCAAATCGTATGTGCTCCTTTTCTGCTGGACTCCTTTCGTGGGTTTTCCCTTTTAATTCCCGGCTAGTCCTGGAACAACGTTTCCGGTTAGCTTCAATCTCCTTAGGTTTCGGACTACTCACGTGGGATTGTTCCTGGGATACTTCGAATCTCCCTTCCGATGGAACTCCAAATCGTATGTGGTCCTTTCCTCCTGGACTCCTTTCCTGAGTTTTCCCTTTTAATTCTCGGCTAGTCCTGGAATAACCTTTCCGGATAGCTTTCAATCTCCTTTGGTTTCTACTTACGTGGCATTGTTCCGCGGCTTTGTCCTCGGGTCGTCTCTTGGTGCTCCTGGTTCCGGGTTTGCTCTCGGCGGGTCCTCGTCGAGGCACGACTCGGGGCCATCGGGCGGAATCGAAGAGGACGATGGATGGGAAGCGGGCTCGTTTCTCCGCGGTAATGGGGTCTCGCTTGTCATTTGTTGGACGACTTGGCCAGGTAATGGCCTCGAAACTTTGTTCGCGGCCAGGCTGCCCTCCACCCGATAACGGCCTCGGAACTTCCGGCCATCGTCGAGGTGGCCGTGCAAGACGCTCCACTCGGAGTCACCTGGGGCCCGATCGATGTTCGATCGCCTCCAATACGGCCATTTATCGACCAAAGTTCTTGCCGACCAATAAGCGAACGTCTATGATCACCTCAGGAACCCACCGAAACTTCCTAATCACAGCTCGTGTAATTAAATGCCAGACCTGCAGGTGCAGTTGTCTGCATCGAAGAAAAATCCACACGTGGAAGTGACACTTGTAAACTCTCCTCTGTTATATCTCTATTGTTTTTCTTCTCTTCTCCCACCTTCTCCTTCAACCGAATTTTGTCATTTAGGAGTCATCGAGATGTTTTATTCAACCGGGTTGCGTCGACGTGGCGGCGAAAAGTATCTTCTCCTGGGTCCCGAGGGACCGTCTCGCGGGTCTTTGATGGGAGGCCTTTGCCAGGATTTCCCGAGGACCGGGTTCAAGAGAGAATCCGTAATTCTCCCCCTCGTGAACCCACCCACCGGGGGGGTAAGTATTCGCGAGGTGGAGTAATTAAATTTGCTCTCGGTCTGACACCTGAGACGCACACCTGAGAGGAAGGTCTCGGCAATATCGTCGTCTGGGCGCGGTGACGCGTTTAAATATGACTACGTGGGTTACAATAAATTCCCGGGAATTCTTCAGAAAAATCTTTAATTAATTGCGTTGCCATTTTTTGCTTCCAAGAAAAATCAGAATTTTTCTTGGAAGCAAAAAATTCGGGCGAGGCGTTAGTGGGAAATTTATGGGGATAATGTGGGCAAAGTCGCCGGGAAAATAGGAAATTTCCCAGGGCCCCAGGACAGGATTGACATCTGACACGAAACCGTCGATGACGCGTCGCGTCGTGGGCAGGAATAAAATGAAATCCCCGTGACGAGCGTCGCGTCACTCCGTAAGCCCGTGTCACACAGTTCGCGGCGAGGCGCTGAATAATAACGAGCTCGAAATTAAATTTCTGGGCGCGATAATCGATTCGAGGACATCGACGCCTCGTCAATTAAGGCGACACCGAGCCGCCTTGTTTGCGGTGCCCTCCGAACTAATCCTCGGTAGCCCCTAAACGTCGGCCTTATCAGTCGTTTGTCATACGACGCAATTATGCCGACCCCGTGAAAACGCCACCCACCAAACCTTATATACATAATTCGACATAAAAAATAAAAACCATTACCAAGAATCATCTCACTAATAAATTTAAGGCCCAAAAAAGTCTCAGGAGCCCCTAAACGTCGGCCTTATCAGTCGTTTGTCAGACGAGGCAATTATGCCGACCCCGTGAAAACGCCACCCGAAAAAAACCTTCCATGCATAATTCGACATAAAAAATAAAAATCATACCAAGAATAATATATGCTTCTTAATGTAAAGTAATTAAAACGGAGGGGACTTATTCTTCTAACTTATGTTTAAACTGTGTACGAGGCGTAGTGGTAATTGCACCTTCACTTTCGGTCTTGTCGCTTTTATTCCCTGTCGGGGTTTTACTGGAATCATTTACTAACGTCCCTTAAACGAGGGGTTGGCAATGTCGGATTTTGTTCGACAGGTTGAAAGGACTAAACACGGTTCGAGGTATTCGCTTCCAGACGGAAACGCGTGTTCAATCAGGGCCCGTAGGAGCAAAAGTTCGCGGGGGGTGGCGACGAAACGAAGAGGACGTCGACGTCGACGTCGACGGGAATAAATTAAGCCGGGCCACAATTGGGCCTCGGCGTGCCTCGGGAATTCTATTAACCTATATTTAAAGAGCCAGGACGGTCGATGTTTCTTCTTCCCGAAAGAGAAGCCGATAAATTCCACCCGGAGACTATCGGGATGCGATCGATCGGCCGGACGTGCTCGGATTTCGGGATTATCCTGGCACGGCTGAATTTGATATCCACCTAGCCTCCATAAAGAAGGAAAAAATGAAACTTGAATTTTGTTTCCTTGATGAGCAATGAACAATTGTTTTCTGGAGGAAGGACAGCGGCGAGTCGAAAGTTGAAACAACTCGGCGGGACGCGCGGAAAAATCCCGGAAATATTTTCCGCCGACTCGGAGTCGGATTTCGAAATTATCCTGGCACGGCTGAATTTAATATACACCGAGCCCCCATAAGGAAGGAAAAAATGAAACTTGAATTTTTCTTTTTTGATGAGCAATGAACAATTGTTTTCTGGAGGGTGGACAGCGACGAGTCGAAAGATGAAACAACTCGGCGGGGAAAAAATCCCGCAAATATTTTCCGCCAACTCGTCGATTTGGCATCAGATTGGTTTTCATGATTTCCAATTGCATCTTTCATGCGGACCGTATCGGAATTAACCTCGCCGGCGATAATATCGTGACAGGGATATGAAATATCGAAAATGTGGGCTGTCCCGATAGCGCCTATCAGTCGCAGGGTTGACCGGCTAATGGTCGCCGATTTCGCGGGAAATTCTAGATGCACATTCGGAAAATTTCAGGGGATCGATACATGCAAAGAATGTAATAGAATTGTTCCTCGAACCGTGGCATTCGGGTCGGCGAATCGATTCTAACGTCGCCGGAGAGAACTCCCGACTCCCGGCGATCGGAGCTTTTCAAAGCGGATATACGAGGAATTAGGCCAAGCTTTTCGCAGTTTAGAGAAGGGAAAACGACGAATGTATGTCGGGGACGCGTCCGTACGTTCGAACGAACATTTTCATATTTCCTTTTTCATCCCTAAGTACGCTAATCCAGGAAATCGCTCCATTCCGATTTTTGTTCCAGCCCGAAGTTCTTCGCTAAATCGATGAATTATCCTATAAATACGAACTCGAGGTAATTTCGTGGATACTGAATTTGATAATTTCCCTCATAACTATTTTTAGGAATTTTTTAATGAATTTATTCTTCGATAAGAACATCAGGTGTAATCGAGTTTACTCTTATCGGCGGCGCGTCCGTACGTTCGGGAACGACCGTTTTCATTTCTTTTCATCGCTACGAGTTTAACTTCCTTAATTACATTTTTACGATTTTTTTAAAATAAATTTATTCTTCGATAAGAGGGAGTGTCACGCGTAATAGAGTTTACACCCTCCGAGAGGAGCGTTATGACACTTTCGACGGGACTCGCGACAGGAACGCGGATGCACTTGACAACTCACGGTGACAATGGTCAAATGATTTCACAGGCCAGTGGGATGCTGGGCTATCGATCATCCCCTATCTAGACCCGCAACCGGAGAGCAGGGGGGAGTCGATTGGTTAACAAATTGGAAAGCGGCGAGTCAAAGGGCCAGGTGTCAGTGATACGAGGGGTTCCCGAAATCCTGGATCAGATAACAGAAAAATAATCGACGGGGACTAATGGAGGTCCTTTCAACACTGCTCAGGATTTTCGAAAATTTAAAGAATTCCAGAATTCCAAAATTCCAGAAAATCCCAAAAATTGTACGGACCCGCCACCGACCTCGCGAGTCGAGTGATACCAAATTTCGAGGATAGATAAGTTATCAGAACGTTAAGTTACACATCATAGGAATTCCTGATTGACCCTAAGGTTCTTTTAGTGCCTCGCAGGAATTCTAAAAAATCCTGAAAAGTCTCCCAAGCACCTCGCGGGTAGAGGGTGTTGAAATTTTGGGGTACATAAGGACAATGATAAGGCTCTGATAACGTTTTAGGCTCTTTCCAAGGGCCATTTCTCATCGATTGTCGGTCGTTACAACCATCGAGTGGTTTTCCGACCGACTAGTCGGATTGGAATTCCCGACCGGCTATGATTGGAACTCGCGAATGCCGACATGGGAGATTAAAGCGAGCAGTTTGCAAAATGAAGAGCAACGCTCGCTGTGGCCGACCCCGAGTGAGTGCAGTTCGTCCTCGGCGAGGATGCCGGACACGGGGGTAATTGAATTTAGGATTTCCAGGGTCGCAAACCATGTCCAATCGGCGACTCCATTTCCCTCCCCGGTAAACAGTCGAAATTTTCACCGTTCCTCGAGTCCCAGTCCGAATCGGTCATGCTTCGCCATCCGACCGACATTTTCCACATTCCGAATGGGGAATAAACATCTCCCAGCAATTGGGCTTCAATGACCGTGTCTTGAAGGTACACCATTGCTCGAAGCATTTACCTCGGAATTAGATCACGCGGATGGGAGGGTCAATAAATTGAGATGACGGACCGGTAATTAAAAATGATATACATATACGTGTAATTTTAATAACGTACAACGACATTTTCCACATTTCGAATGGGGAATAAACATCTCCCAGCAATTGGGCTTCAATGACCGTGCCTTGAAGGTACACCATTGCTCGAAGCATTTACCTCGGAATTAGATCACGCGGATGGAACGGTAATTAAAAATGATATACATATACGTATAATTTTAATAAACTTATTTTAATACATCCCTAGTTAATAGTCGCGCGGACGAGGGATATCTTAAAAAAGGAGACATAATAATTATGAAAATTCCAGGTATTAAATTTTATACGTATTTTTAAAAAATTTTAGATTGAGTAATTTCGACGGACGTATTTTTATAATTATCTGAGATTATTAGTGGATTAATTTCAGGCAGCTCGATTAATTACGTCTCGGTTTACCCGAAACGAGAAGTACGTCCTCTTATCTCTCTTGGATGTCGTCGGAGACGCGTCCTGGTCGTCGAGCAATTATTGTAATCAGCTTATTAAGGGAATACGGCCGGTGTCCTGGAACATCTCTATAAAGAGGATCTCAGTGGCAAGAGGGTTTACGGCGGAATCACCGGAGGCGATTAGAGGACGTAAACGTCGCGGTGGAAGCGGCGGCAAAACAGCCGCGGCGAAGAACCGTCCGAGTAATCGCGCGGTATCGCAAATAGGGCGAATCAACCGGATCGGTACTCGCGTAAAGCGCGTAACGGGTGCGGATGCGTTCCTACGGAGAAAATAACGGTGGTACGTTCTTAGGCCAAGTCGAGATATCTCGATTCTTCAGCCTGGACTTCCGGCCGATCCAGAAAGACCTGATATCCCGAACAGCAGCGGAATTTACCCCGGAAGGCTGCCGATGTCGCGGAATTTTTAATATCGAGTCAAACTACTATTTTGCATCGGCAAAAGAAAATAAGTCAATAAATAATAGGCTTTCCGACTCCGACAATGGGGCTGAATTTACCAATGAATTTACCATTTGACAATGGGCGGCATTATATTTCTATCGGCGGATCAAACACGCGGCCGAATGCTTTGTCTATTTTTTTATTATATATTTTTTTTTTCCGCAACGTTCCCGATACCCTCGTGGATTTTTGTCTCTTAAAGGGAATTCCTCCGAATAAAATTATCGCGGAAATCCACTCGCCGCGTAATTCCCCCGGGGTGGAGGGAGTGGAAAATCGGGAACAAAGGGGGCGTCGAAATCCCGCGGAAAAATCGGACCGCGGAAGGACAAACGCGATTCGGCGGGCCGAATTTACACCGCGGTTTTTACGCGCCGGATATAAAGAGCGGACTGGCAAGTAAACAACGCCACCGCGGGGAACAATACTGCGGCCGATCGGACGGAAAACGAAGCGACGATCGAGGGGCTTTTGCGGAATCGGCGAAAACTGGCCGCCGTAAAGTTAGGCTCCGATCGCCCGAAAAAACTGACCCCGGTCATACGGATGACGGTGAAACATGTCCACGGTGCGACGTTAATGATAACGTAACCACTGATAACGTCGACATTATCAATGGTAACATCTATACGCAATGAAGTAAAATTCAGTTTCACCGGAGGTCACTTTTTCGCGAGACCGAATCAGCACCCCTCGGAGCAACAGGGGGTTATCACTCGTTATCAGCTGCGCCTAGAAAGACTAGGAAAATGGGAAATGATCCGATTACTCTAAATAATTCCAACATGTATGAAAAATACGTACAGAGGAGTACTCTCCGCCAGTACTCCTGGAAATGTAATCTCTGTTTCGTAATCACCGGTAAAAACGTTATCAACGTCTCGGCCGGGAAAACCCGGTAGGTTTTCCACCCCGTCGAGGGGATGAAATTTTGCGGATCCACGCGAGAGCAATCGAGCCGGGACGAAGCGGTGAATTTCACTCACTCCGGCCGATTTGCCGAGAGTAAAACGCCCCCCGAACCCCGTGCGGAAAATCGGGGGAAAATTCGACCCCGAGAGATCGGGAGCGGATGTCTCCTCCCTCTTGGTCGCCTTGGCGCCGAGGAAAATATGTATGAAAATATGAAAATATGAAAATATGTATTCCACGCCGCTCGCGGCCGCGCCTCATTCACGGCTCCGCCCGTTTCGAGTTTTTCTCTCCGTCCCTTTTTTTTTCCCTCATTTTCTTTTTTACATTTTTAATTCATTATACCCCGCGCACTGGAGGCCCCGCTCCATTCCAATTAACGGGGCGCGTTGCACATCGCGCTTTAGCACCTCGTCTACAGGGTGGCGAGAATTATTACCCGAGAGGGAGATTATTAGGGGTGGCGTCGCGCCACCTCTAAATACTCGATACGCGTCGCGACGTCCCCGGCAATCGGGCGTGGCCGAGGCAGGTATTTCGCTTCCCTAAAATCGCCATTTTACCGTTCCGCCATATTTCTATATATGCATAAAATATTTTAGGTCATTTAGGAGGTTGCAAATGTATGTAGGATTTTTTTAACACGTTTTCAGCTTCCTTTGGAAAATCCTCAGGAGTTGGTTCTCTTGGCAAAGTTCGGGTAAACCGGGACTTGGGAGATTCTCGAAGATTCGAGGATAAATCGAGGGATCGTTCACTCGTTAGGATACGAAGAAGGCCCAAGTCAAATACTTCCGGTCGTCTTTTGGCTCGGAGTTCCGGATCCGAGAAAAGAGAGTTTGCGGAGGGCGTACATATATACATACACACGTGGGTGAAACTCCACCTCGGTAAATTCTCCCCTCGCGGATTTACTCGCGGTTCCCGTTCGCGACTCGTGTGTACACATTCTGGGAGAAGTAAAACGGAAAAGTGGAGGCGGCGAGAAAGAATCCCAAACTTCGACCCACCGGGTGGTACGTGTTTGCGGGGGGTCGAGGAGGGTACCCCTTGGATTTCTTATCAGTTATCTAGCGCGGGTCGATTCAACTTCTCAATAGGTTCACCGCCTCCTGGGGTCGGCATCTCCGACGGGGATTGAACGGGGAACGTCCGCGTGGCGTTTCAGGACAGGAAAATCGCGATTCCCCATTCAGGATCATATCATCAATGTCGCGATTACAGCGATAACGTGTACACAGGTGAACGCATATTAAAGGATAGCCGATAATCGCATCATTGACGGCGTGGTATCCTTCAACGATATCGCCAGGATCGGGTACAGGTGTATTCCGGTGCGTTTCTGCCGCGCGATATACGTACTAGTCCCGGGGTTCCGGAATTAAACGCGGCCAGGTTTAAAATCGGACGACCGCCCGGAATTACTCCGAATTAAATTACTCGTCCTAGGTGGGCGGGATTGTCGTCGAATTTGTCCACCGTGACATCCAGCTGTGTTCCCTCGGAATTTAGAATTTACACGACGCCATACAATTGCATTACACGCCGCCGTATACGCGTCTACATCTCGGGTAGAATTAAACGAACGTGTACAATTTTTTTTTTTAATTTTTCTATCTTTTACATACTTATGTAACTTATGCACTTTACTCAACGTGCGTCCTAAAATCCAGATAGAATTAAATCCCACCCTGCTAGTCGTCGGAATTTTCAGGCGAAACTTAAGGGTGCAATTATTTCATTAATTTTTAATTCACTAATAATAAAATTAAAAATAATTATTCCTGTCATTTCTTTGCGACATCTCCCCGGCGCCGCTTAGCTCGGTTTGTACACACGCTACAATACTCCCGGAGCAATTAATCGAGACGCGGAAGGGTTAATCGAAAAGGGATTAAAAAATGGAGAGATCGAAAAAGCGAAAAGGGAAAACCGAGCGAAACGAAGCAGACAGAGGCCGAATCGAATTTCTCCGGTCTCGTTGCGGGGATTGTCGGCGTTGAGCTTTTCCCGGCATATACCAGAGACTCGCTCGCAGATAATGCAGTTTCGGTGTCGTCGGGAAGCTCCACATTCCAGACTCCTCGTGATAGGTTTACGAAGCCTGTTTATCGTCCAAGACGTCGGCCAGGCCAATATTTTCCCAGGGAATTACGGGACTCGAAATTCCGCCCGTAATTAGACGGCAAACGGCGCCTATGAAGTATTCAGCAAAGGCGACAAACGGTCGAATTTAATTATGCAAGCATGTCCATAAATGCCTCGACTAAAAAACTGCATAAATCCAAGGCCCCGACATAATGCCAAAATAATTTCCAGGGCGTTTTTTATTTTTCACGGAAGTTTTGAAATAATTAAAATGAGAACTAAATGAAATAAGTCTCAGTCGACCCGCGGATGGCAAGATGGATTTTTCACCCTCCAGGAATTTAATTGTACAAGTACATCTGTAGTGTATTAAAAAAAAAAAAAAAGTCAGATACTCATCCTATTAAATCGTCCGATAACTTCGAGGGGAGGTTTTTAAATTGTTTTCCATCCAAATAAAATCAATTCCAACCGAATCGCGGGTCGGTGGATGCATTTTGGAATCTCCAGGGATTTATCCTCGAATTTACGGAACCCGACATGTAATCCCGACATGTAGGGGCGTATCTAACGCGGAATTACGCGGATCCTCGTGGCAGGAGTGTCAACGTGTACTTGTCGGGCTGGTAAGACCGTCATTCGTAATAATGCAATTTCGGTGTCGTCTTAAACCTCGGGTACGTAGGTTTACAGAGGGGGGGCCCGTGTTTTCCCAGCCGAGATACCGGAGCAAGAGCTAATATTTCTCCAGAAAATTACGGGGGCTTTAAATCCGGACCCGCGGTTTGCCGAAATTAGACGGGGAACCAGGCCACCTCTTCGTCGGTGGCGGAAATAAAAACCGACGTCCGGGGAGCCTTTATAAAAAAAAAGGATGAAAAAGAAAGAAAAAGAAAGAAAGGAGAAAAGGCAGTAACTCCGAAATTCGATGAGAGCACCGCCGGGAATCGGGCTGCTCTTTCGAGCCACCAGGGCTTAGGACCCATTTCGAGTTGGTATTTCAGCTGTAAGGACGGTTCGTTAATCCCTGGGAATTAGAGCAGAGAGGGAGAGAGGGCTGTATTTTCGAGTCTCATTTACAGGGATTACCGGAGTACAGCTTCCGTGCGTAGGAGGCAGTTATTCCCGATAATGCAGTTTCCGAGCCGCCTTAAAGCTCGACGCCGCCTTCGCCTTAAGACGCGCTCGCGTAAATTGCGAGCTTAGATACCTTAGTGCTCATGATTGGCCTGTAAATAGTCATGAAGAAGTGCCCTCGGGCAAGAGAAGCGGGGAAAAAATTCGGAGGACATATTGGACGAGCCCCTGAGGGAGAAAAAAATAATTCCAAGTTGTCGGAGGAGGCTTAATTTCAATTGATATTCGTTAATAGCCATTGACACGTGGTTCGTTTCGTTGTTGAAAATTTCCTCTTGAAGTTTTACAAGGGTCCGACGAGTCGGGGAAGATTTAGCCAGGGCTTGAGGAGCCTCGAAGATCATCGCTTGGCAAGGTTTGGAGCGATAAATTGCGTTTTTTCTTTTTTTTTTAAATTTAAATAGTGAACGAGTGGGGAATTTCTACGCTCCCTTGTATTTTCTTCCCTTCCTTTTCATTCCAATTAACGAAATTCCAAGGCAACGGCAGAGAGGGAGGGCAATATCCCAGCACCTTAGCGAATGCAGTCGTGCCACGAGGAAACGAGCTTCCGGTCGCCCTTTCCGTCCTCCGGCTGCTTCCACCCGCCATTTCCCGGGGAAACGAAGTTCCACGACGGCGTACCCTGGCGCAGTTATTGTTAAACGGGTAGAAAACCACCGGCGGACCGAAAACTCCTGATTTATGCCCCGGCTCGTGGAGCCACTCTCGGTATTATTTCCTCCATTTTTAATCCCCCGAGGGGCCTCGCGAGTGAGACGTCAATTTATCACTGCTTTTCCAAGTCCCCGTTTATCAGATCCTGATTAATCACCCCGACGTATATTTCGAGGTACACTTCTCATTAATGGCCCTTCAAGAGGACTCCAATAGGAGTAATTGGTCAATTTGAATGTCGGAATTGCCCCATACCTCTCCACCTGTGCACTTCATTGGGAAAATGTTCATCCGACCTCGATTAATTCAACGTGCAGTTTTCTCCTTGATATCCGTTTCCAAGGGACATTCTTAAAGTAGGAACCAGCCAATTTGAATATCGAAAGTGCGCGATGGAAATTCCCTATTTCGCCCTCTGCTCTAAAAACCTCCACCACTTCCCTAAATTTGGAATTTTAATTAGATCAAGAACGAGGTATCAATTAGTCACTATTTTGGAAATTCCCAGTGTTCATCGGACTTCGATTAATTCGATGTGTACTTTTCATCGATAGGTCGATAAGGGAAAAATCCTTAGGGTAGGTTATCAGTAGGGTAGCAGTCAATCTAACCGTGGAAATCCCAAGAGAGATAGACACCTCGCCATTTCGCCCGCTGTTCAGAAATCGGACAACGTCGATCACTCCTGCTAGCTCGGGATGTAATTCGATCGCGGAATGCAATTAACGCGCGACGCGTAATAAAGGGCGGCCCGGGAGTAATTCGATTGTAAAGCGTCAAGGAGCAGACGTTTCGATCGAGGAATTCAGCGGAGGTAGGCGATCAAAAATCGGGAGGGGAGAGAGCATGAATATTTATCGCGGAATAGCGAGTCGTACTAGAGATCAGGGGAGATTGAATAATCGTCGCGATGTAATTCCACCACGTGGTCGAACAATGTAATCAGCATAAAAGTAAGCCTCCCGGGAGGGAGAGCACCAACGCGCTTAATTAGAATATTAGATTCAATATGGATATCCGATCAATTATCAATAGGCCGATAAAGAGGATCGACGGGATAACGAGGATAGAAAGTGCCATAGAAAATCCCTCTGGTAGTGTAACGAGAATCGGGAGTATTGAATATATAACCGAAGAGAAGGCGCCGATAATCTTAATTCCACGGATCTCTAGCGCTTATCAGAGGGTAAGAGGATCTAGGGGACGAGGATAATCGAAGGCGTCCTCGGCGAGCCTTAAATCTTGTCAGAGAGATCAAAAGAAAATGGAGAAGCAGAGATCCCCTCGCGCAAAGGCGACCGAAACGAGCCGGGAATCTTATCAGCGATATGGGATAATATCTATGTAAATACATGTTACATAATAATAGGTAATATATATGTAAATCTAGATTTCGCCGGGAGGTCGAGGCATAAGTTTGTTATCACTGGCCTTCCGGCTGTCATTGCGTTTGCGTATAGTACGTAAAAGTAGCGCGTCGTATATCTCTAAGTGCCGCCGTTATCGGGGGAAAAAAAAATATTCTGATAAGTCATAATCGCCCTTTTTCAGACCTTACATATACTAGTAAGAAATCACGGTTATGCCCTTTCTAACTACTGCCAGAGCGTACAATAAATTGCAATTCCACGCCTGAGGGAGAGGGGGTTCCCTCCGGCGTTTTTCGCCGTGTAACGCCAACTTGCAAGTAACGAGGGTAATTATAGGCTGTGCACTTATTTGAGGGAATCGCGACCCAGCTTCCCGGTCCACGAGCGACGCTGGAAAGTTATTCCAAGTCCGGTGACGTAAGCTCAGGGGCATTAAAACGTGGCCAAGGAGTCTGATATCGTATCACACAAAATGACTTATCATAATTATAACGAATCTAAGAAAATCAATGGATCGATTAATATTGACATTTTCTCGCGTTTCCTTTTTCACTCAATTTGCGGCCCCGACGTGGCGCGATAAGGAATCGAAATGGCGAATGATTACGTTCCAAAGGCTCGCTGGGGGGTTTCAATTTCAAGGAACACCGGACTCTCGTCGGACGCCCCAGGACTTCACTTGGAATTTCACGGGCTAAATTGTTATCGCGGCTCAAAGTTCCCGAGAGCTCGGCTCGCGTCGTTTATCCGAGTCAACGTGACCGGACTCGGTTGGTTTCCCCAGGTCGGCGCAACGGGGAATTCGTGCGTTTTTCCGCGTCCGTGCGAGCCGCCCCCCCGGGCGGATTTCCGCGCGAAATCTATCCTCGACGATTGTTCCAAATGATCTCCCAAGCACCGCCCTTCCAGGGTGCCCGTTATCGCCCGGGGCCCTAGGTAGACGTAGGTAATGCCGAGTACTCGCTAGGTAACGTCGAGTACACTCGTCGATCAAATGCAGCGAGGAAATCTGATGCGCCGGAAAAACAGTTCGATTTTTCCTGGATCCTTTTAAGGAAAAATCATTTTTTTAACTGGACCCATTTAGGCACCGCAAAGCCCGAGTTCGCTAATCGTCGGTAATCGTTGTTAATTGTCATTTTTTTCCAATTTTCTTTGAAGTTTTCCCCAAGCCCTTTTTCTTTCTTACCCCCAGAAAATTTCGGGGTTTTCAGGCCTCTTTTATGGAGCTATCCTGAAATCGTCCAAGAGATAAGAGAGACCATTGTGTCCCAGTAAAATAATACTCTCCCATCCTTCGAGCAATCTCATAATCGTACTCATGAGTTTCTGCCACGGGGAAATGGAAAATGGACAGGGCGCCGTTGTTCGGATGCACCGGAAGTCTGGAGTTGCGTTCCATTATGCGTCACCCCTGATTGTGGGCCATTGTATGGTACAATGAAACCCGTCGACTGTACACCCGCGTATCTCCTCTCGTTGCACTCGATGCACCTGGGACAGTGCAAAGTGCAGGATCCCAAAAAATTCGAGGACTCAAAAAAATAAATAAATAAATGATGCACTTCCTTCCCAGAGGAGCGAGGCCCCTCACCTTTTGTTGATTAGCAAGTGTCGCAAAAGAAAGAGCATCCAAAAATAAAAGCCCATTTAATAGACCCCTTTGTCGCCCGGAGGGAATCCTTCATCGCGGCGCATTGTGCACCGCGGTATCTTTTTTTCGT
Source organism: Orussus abietinus (assembly GCF_000612105.2). NCBI lineage: Eukaryota > Metazoa > Arthropoda > Insecta > Hymenoptera > Orussidae > Orussus > Orussus abietinus. Next base: position 639,574 of record NW_019395990.1, read on the forward strand.
GTACAGAGAGAAAAAGAGAGAGATGGTACACCGCCGAGTGTCTTCCTCGAGTACTCGCATGGCCTCCGGAAATACGCAAGAAGAGATTCATAGAGCCCGGAGATGATAAAGGAGAGAGAGATAAAAAGAGACCGGCATCGGCGACATTTCTGTCCCCCTCGCATTAGCCGAAATTACGCGAAAAGGGAGAAAAACAGGGATAAAGATAAAAGATAGAAAAAAAAAAAAGAAAATAAAACAGCGGACATTATTCTTCCCTCTTTCCAAGGAGATCCTTCATCGCGCGTTACCTCTTCCTTCTCTTTTTACCCCGGTACCCACCAAGTGCGCCTTTGAGCGCGCGCCTCCGGAAATACGCAAGATGAGACCGACTGTCTCGGGACGACAAAGGGTGAGAGAAAAGAGAAAGGTGGGCGAATAAGAAAGGGTAAAAAAAAAATATACGCATATATATGAGGACGCACTCGAAGCGTCTCGCCGTACCGAGGACGTTTCCCGTCGCCTTGAGTTGCCGAGTATTACCTTCCATTACCATTACCCGGAGACGGCGGTACGGCTCGCTTACCGGGGAGAAATTACTCAAGGCAGAGCATAAACGAATCAATTGCAAGCTCTGCAAAGTGACTGCAACGAGCCCGGGGCTCGCACCCGGTCCGGTTATCCAAGGGAGACCATCCCTCTCTCTCCCCGTTCTCTCCCTTCGCTCATCCAATCCCGTATGCACCCCGAGGCTCCCCGGAAAACCGCGAAAATCCGGCTGTTTCCTCGAAATTGAATTTAAACCCGGCGGAATAAAAGGGCCCTGATAAAGCGCGTTACAGAAAAATGGCCGATAAGCGTAAAAGTCTCGCCATGAATACGCAGTCTCGGCAGGCCTTCGATCCCTCGGCGAGAAATCGGAATGGCAAGTGTCCTCTTGCACCGGGCGTCGAGCTCTTGAACTTTTCCCATTGTTCTCGTTACCGTGGCCCCTTTTTACCTCGTCGCCTTTCCGCTCTTCCTGCCTCTCTCCTCCGTTTATCCGCGGCTGTCTGCTCGTCTCTGTCTCTCCGCCGCCTCGTCTCTCCTCGTCGCCCTCGGTGCCTTCGACAAAGGGTCATCCGATTACATTGCGCTCCGGCGATTCCGCCGTTCCGTCTTCCCTGGGATTTCTTTTGCCTCGGCATTAACTTGCTACGGTCAAACGTAAAACTGCAGCCGCTCAAAGGCAAAGGCGAATTGATTCCCTGCCTGGGGTTCCTCTCGATCCGCCGTCCATTTAACTTAAACGCTTGGCTAATCGTCGCCCATCGTTTACTTCCTCTACGTCCCGAGATGTCGCTTCGAAAGCTGGCGAAGTTCCTTGCTTGTCCCTTGCAATCTCGTCCTTAGACGCGCCTTTCCGTTAACCTCCAGGTGAACGTTATAGCGATAAGAGGAGGAGGAATAAAACCGCCGAGAAGTAGCCGGCGGTACCTTCTTCCGGTCTCTTCTCTCTTGTCCTCGAACCTCTGTCTCTTCGGCTTTATCTTCACGGAGCCCTTCTTTTCCTCCAAGCCGGGGCCATTCCAGGGTACCACTGTCGCTTAAAACGCAGACGGTAAACGGCTCCCCCGCGATAACCGCAACAATGGCTAAGCTAATGATTTGTGGCGCTGAGGGATTCCGGGAGAAAAGATTGCGGGAGGGCAACTTACTGCGACTTCCGAGGTCTAAGGATCGCCCAGGACGACTCGCGTAATAACCCGAGCATTGGCGGGCCTCGTTTCGGCGAGGACGACGCTCTTCTGAAAATTCAATGAAAAGCGCCGCCGAGTTTTCTCAATGCTCGGAGAAAGATAGATGGTCATTCACGGGGTCTGATTACCGTATCGTCAGATGGATCTGCACATCTGCATACACCCTCGTTCCTATTTACCCGATCCAGGGATACATATCCGATTTCGGTCTCGATACTCGGTCCCGTGTTATTGGTTCGGGCCATTTCTGGATCGATCTCCGGCCACAGGGTGAGAACGGCAATCCCGCCGAGCTCGAGCCTCCAAATCGCGCCCCCTAAGTGCAACATATCCGAGTTACCTTCAATTTTGTAACCCTTCCGTCAATACTTGATACCCGTAATCTACCTCTTCCCACCTCTTGGTCCACCAGCCCATCCGAGTCGGCCATTTTGAACCATCTAAAAACATATCCATCATAAAATTCCCCGTACAACATAAAGTAAACTCCTCCCCCCAGTAAGTAATTCCCTACACCTTTTCATCCCGTTTTCAGCCCTAAAACGCGTTATACAAACTGCATGGGAAAGCAATTAAAATTGCGTTTAATTACTCGGGTCATTTCCGCCACAGTTCCGAGTGGCTTTTCATCCTCGACGCGTCGACGCGTCGTGCCCCGAGAAAATAAATTTCATTGAACCAAAGAATATATTTGGTTAATTCAAAGAGCAATTATCAGACTCAGATAAATTCGAATAACCTCTTCGGAATTATGACCATTTATTTAAAACTTATTCCTCGATTCCACTAAATATTTCTTTGGTTCGATGAATTATTTCAACACAGTGTGACGCTCGACGCGCTCTGTGGGACACCGGGTCTAAAACTAGGGATGGTGGAAAAGAAAAAGGAGATACGGCGTCGCAAAAAACGAGAGTGTCACTTAACCGCTTGCGGTAAAAAAAACTTCCAAGAGGCGGCCGCGACAATGGCTGAGCAAATAATTTGCGGTGCGGCAAGAGGAGGTGCTTTAGAGGAAATATTAGGGGGCGATATACCCCCGACGACAGTTTACGGGCGTTAAGGTACACCGGACAGCTCGAGTAATAACCGGAGAGGTCCGTTTCGGCGCGAACGGCGCTTCTCCGGTGAAAATTGAATGAAAACGTCGGATCTGTCGCGCCTCGTGCCGGCGGAGGATTTCATCGTATTATGATGTACCAACGGCTGGTCCCGCGATCCGCGTATGCACTCTCATTCCCGCAACACACCTGTCGGCGAAAATTCCGTTTCAGTTTCTGGCGTGTGAACGTCCACACGAGGTACGGGAAGTTTCGGGCCATTCCCGGCGCCAATTATCGGCCGGGACGGCGTATTACGGGAAAGTCCGTCGATTAAACATACCTCCGTGTCAGCCACGGCGAAACGTTATCAAACTTGGGCTACAACTACTCCTAATGCCCTTAACGTTCCGAGCGTTCGATTTCCTCGGACGACCGCACTAGGGACACGTGAGGAATTTCACCCTTAACGGTCAGAACGATCGACGCTCGTAGGATCGAGAATATCGGGTGCACCCCTTGTTTGCTTACCTTAACCTCTAATCTCAACTCGAGGGAGACGCCAGGGACCATTGGAAGTGTGGAAAAACCACGCGCCAGCGAGTTTAGCACCGTTTTTACGGCCAGGCGATCCGCGTTGACGGTCCGCAACGTCCGCCATCTTTGACGCTCGCCGGTGGGTACGCAGTCCCGACCGCTACCGGCCGATGGCGCCACCGTCGAGGCGCGCAATTTTCGAACTCGGCGAAACTCAAAGCGGACTGGACACGCGTTATCGACGGGCCGAGCTGATAAATTCGGCCCGCGGATTATCCTTGCCCTCGGTCCGCGCATATACGGGGTGGTTAGGGCGCGGGCGCGCGATCATTCGAATTTTACGGGCCGCCGTAAAGTCACGCCCGCAGCGCCGCGTTAACGAGCGGCAATTCCGCGCGCCCGTTGGGGAGTGGTTATTTACCTGGCTCTCCCTGCGCCCGCGGAGTCGTCCTTACTTCCTAGGGCGTTGCTCCATATATTTCAAATGCGCGTGTAACGTACGTTCATACGCTCGAGTACACGCTCCACTCTACAGGAAGCTTAAAAAGAAAACAACAAAAAAAAAAAAAGAAGAACCTGGGTGCGATTTCCTGCACGCGCCGAGGCAAGTCTGCGCTTTAGCTTTGCACTCGTTTTGAGGTTAGTTCAAGGAACTTCGTCTTCTCTCTAGGGACGGCATTTAAAATTCAACGCCGGCGAAGCATTCCACGGCCTCGCGGGACATTACGATACGAATTTTCTCACGCAGTAGGTGTTTTGCAAAAAAAATATATATATCGTCCATAGATAACGTAACGCCATTTAAGCCTGTTTTTGATCGTCCCTCATATAGCGGACCGCCACCGTTTCCCCTGTTACGTGATTCCCCGGTACAGCGAATCTACTCCGCCTCCTACTTCCATCGCTCTTGCGCAATGTCCTCTGTACAAGGTATTATCATTTTTACTCAATTACCATAACCTCGTTTATCCGTTACTTACTCTCCTTTTAATTCACCGGTAACAGACTGGCTTTATTCGGAGGCATAAAAAACTCCGTTACGCGTGCCCCGGCGAGCAAGATGGCGGCGAATGAACGCCATCTACAGGACGGGAAGGGAACGAAATTAACTTCATAACCGGAACTTTAACAAAGGTAAGAACAGGTAGACCTCGACGTGCCTCCTAGGAACAACATCTACTATGCGGCACGTCGCTGACATCGTTAATAACCGAGTACTTCGGTTACAGGAGAGAGAGAGAGAGAAAGAAAAATCATGCCAGACAAAATACAAGCGGCGTCAAACATGACCTACAATGCGTGCATTGTTTTACAGGAGGCGAGCGTTCGTGGGGCTTGACGTTACGGAAAAAGGGAACGACGGAAGCGACGCTGTCGACTTCCGGGAGATGCGTTCAGGTCTAAACCAAGTCCTGGAGGACTCGGCTGGGACAGGTGCGCAGGAAATGGGCGTGGAAAGAGGATTCCCGGAGGGAGGAAAGACGAAGAGCCCCCGACAGGGCGACAGGCTTGGGGCGATTTCAACCCCCCTCGATCGAAGCGAAACCTCGACCGATCGCGTTCGATCTCTTGCTAAATACGTCCTTCTGCGGGCGGGTCGGCACGGAAAGACCCGGAGAAATGGCTCCCCGCTCGCGGAAGCGGGTGGGAATCGATAGAATTTATTATTCCCGGGCTCGAATAACGAGGGCCAGGTGAAAAGAGTGCCCTGAAGTGGGGGGCCCCCGCTTTCAAAGGGTCGCGCGTAAAACGTCACGATTTTTATGCGGCCTCGTTGCCACCATCCTCCTCCCCCGCGGAAAGCATCCATCACCCGGGGGAGAAAAATGGATCCCGCCGGTAAAAATTATACTATCTGAAATGCGGTCGACGCTTCGCTCGGTTAACGAACGCTGTCGATCATCTCCAGGTTCTTTTTCATTTTTACAACGATTCGACGCGCACCGATAGAGTTACACGAGGCACGTAGACTTATGTCTCGTCTAACTCTAGTGGGATTTTTTTTTTTATACAATAGTTTGTATACGTTGATCCACATTGTCCAGTTTCAGGGGCTATTGTCAAAAATTCGGTGGATTAAGGACCTGTCCAAGGAGGAAGTCCTTGCGCGGAGGAAAATGTAGATGTTGCTGAAGACAGTTTATAGGGAGTCATACAAGGGTCCTGAAAATGTAGACATCATTGAAGACACATTACAGGGAGTCATACAAGGGTTCTGACACGAGAATGAGAGGGGAACGATTGAATTGTTGGGGCGTATGCTTCCGACTGCAAAGAGAGCACGAGGGGATGCCCATGGGAATGCTAATGGAAGTGTCTGCGGATTACTGAGCATCTAGCCGCGCGGCCTGTTCTGATTAATCGATCGATAAATATCGCATTTGCGCCGAGCAAAGCGCAACCGGCAGACAAAACGAATCGGGGAGGGAAAAGCAAACGAGTGGCAAGGGTGTTCAATGCACGAGTTCCGCAGTCGAAGTACAAACCTCGAATTATTCTACGGGCTGGACAGAGATTTTCCGCACCGAAGGCTCCGGAAAGGATTAAAAGACTCTTTAGATTGACCCTTTTCTCGTACATTTCAGTTGGCCGGGTATCGTAATTTAATTGCAGGGTTGTATCGGGGGTGTATCGATCAGCGGGAAATCGTTGCAGCGGCGAAAGTCACTCTGCAACGCCCTCGAAATAAAATGCACGTATCGTGTAACGGAGCAATGCTTGCAGGTGCGAAAAACCTGCGTTCGGACCGAATTACGCTTATGGGGAGAGAGAGGGAGAAAAAAATAAATAAAACAGATGCGGCTCGTTAATCGCTCGAAACTTGTCGATACCGTGTAAGAGGAAGGTGGAGATCGAATTGTCGAGATGTAAGCATAGAGCTGCAAAAGGAGCAAAAGTGCGCACTCGGGAGTGTTAACCGATGCACCTGCAGGATCAGGATCAGAGCGCTGATTAATCGGCCAATAAATATAGCGTAGCAGGAGGCAAGGATTAACCGATACCCGGGATCAATAAAATCGGTCGGAAGCGAGGAGGGAGCTTTAGGAGAAACTTCAATCCGTCCGAAGTTGGGGAGGACTAAGGGCCGAGTTGGTCCAGGACTCGCGGATTCCTGGTCCTCGCAAAACCCCGACTAATCTTTCCCAAAGCTCCCTTTTTCCCCAGGTCACCTCCTGCGGGAAACAGCGACTCCGGGGAAAGGTTGACTCGGGGGTCGGATAACGTTAGGAGTAACAAAAGCAAGGGAACCGAAGAGTGTTTCATTTTTATTTCTCTTTGCAGCTTCGGACACGAGCCAACGCGGACTTAAGGACGGAGGAGGAGGAAAAGAGAATTCAGGAAGAGGTCCTCCCCGGCACTTTCCTGCCCAGAGCCGTGTATAAAGTTCAGTCAAAAGCGCGAAGGAACACTTTTATGAACTGAGTCCCGGCCGGGTGCGAGGTCCCTCTTCGGGGAGAAAGTCCCACCCTGAAGAGAAGAGAGGAAGAGAAGGAACGCAGGCTGGCAGAGCAGTCGACGTCGCCGGAAAAGTATACCGTATAAAAATATAAAAAAAACTGAAGGCGCCTCTAACGGCCGCTAAAATTCCGGCTAGGACCCGGATATTAATTCTTCCGGTACACTTGGCCAGGTTGGGCGAGCGTAACAACCCGAAAACGGGGAACGAAGCGAGCTGGAAACCGAGCGAGTCCAGAAGAATCGATTCGCTGCCGTGCAGGAGAGAAAATAGAGCCGAGCGATTCCGGGCTCGTCGCTTCAGCCGGTCGTTACCGACAATCGCCGGCACTTCCAGAGGTGTCCAGAGAATTCCCCGAGACCCCCGGCGAAGGGGATTTCGAGACGAGCGATACCCAGGAAATGAAATCCAGCAGGGAGCGAGCAGGAACCGAGATCTAGATCCGCGGCGAGCAGAAGAGGAAGCGACAGGACGCTAGTGGAAGAGGAGGCGACAGGAAGCGACGGGACACGAGTAGGAGGCGAACCATGAGAAAAGAAAACGGACGACGGGAAGATGTACTACGGCCGAGGGGAAGAGAGGACACTTCCACTTTATCCCCCGCGAATGGAGTTCGCCTGTCCGATCGTGGTCCATCCAGGAACTATATATATCTCCGGGCGCAGAAATAGAGCCGCAGCTCTTTCAAACCCGAAATCGAAATCTAGCCAAACGTCCTTCAAACAAGATACTCTAAAATTGACTTATCGCCTCGAGGCACGAGTCCATTGATATTTTTATGATTAATCAATTTCACTGGAGTCTCCGAAACATCCGGTTCCTTGAAAGCCGTAAAATTCGTGACGCCCCCCTTCAGGATTTTCCCCGGCAGCGTTTTGCCCCTTTCCTGCATAAGGAACCGCATAAAGAGGGGCGCGGTGAATTCGCCATGGAACGAGGGCGAAATCTCGGGGGATTTCCTCGCGAATTCGCATCGGAAATCCCGTCGGGGGTGGCCCTGCGTTCGCCAGGGGTGGCGGGGTCGGGCGTCCCTTTTCCCCTGAAAAGAGCTCCAAGAGTCTCGGCCGGGAAATCCCGGAAGTGAGGAGAGATCTCGCGAGTAAACGGTTTGCGGCGGGGGGAGGGTTTCGCCCCCTCCCGGGGGAATCGCTAGGACTCGGGATTACGAGGGATCAGGAAGCGCAACGGAGACAGACGGAATGGCGCCGAAGGGGAGGAATTTCCAACCCCCTCCCAGGAGTGACGCCCGGGATGACCCGATCCTCTTTCACGTCGCGCGCCTCTTTCCGGTAGATTTCAACAAGTTTCGCCATTGAAACTCGAGGGTGGCGAGATAGGGAGGTGAGGCACCCCCGCCGGCGTTCATTTTCTATCACCCTGCAGGATTTGGGTGCCCCCTTGGGGATATCTAGCTCTTTCTCTCTGCCGAGCTCCCAGAGCCTTCTTGAGGTGACCTACCCCGGATGGGGAAGGATTAAAGAGCTCGTAAAACCGGCACTAGACATCTTCCTCGTTACTTTTGTCCCGCTGGAATTAATCGGTTCAATTTTCCAGAGGGCGAGTCTCCGTGGGCGGCGAGCAGAAAATTCAGAAAATACGGAAAATTCGAAGGAGACCCTGAAAATCCTGAAAATTCTATAAATTCAACGAAACGACCAGGAAGACCTGGGTCCACGCTGGTCCAATTGGGGGATGGTTCCACTCGTGTCGGGTGAGTATCCTCTCTGATCCCCTCTCAGAGTACGTCTCGGTACGGACGATAATAGGAACTAGATGAATCAAGGGAGTCGACAAACTTACTCAGCGTGGCATTGTTGGCCCGGGATTGGTCGGTCTGCGACCTGAGAAGACGCAGCCGATTCAGCTTGCTCTGCTGCTGATCCAGCCGGTGCCTCAGCCTGGCCAGTCTGTCCTGCTGTGCTGGCTCCTGCAAGAGAAACGAACCAGGATTAGACTCCAGGAAGCCTTCGATGGCGTCGTCACGAGTTCCTCCTGAAACGTCCCCCAGCGCATCGGTTCCCTCAGAACGTTGAGTCCTGCCACAAGGACCTTCCAGGACCTCCCAGGACCTCCCAGGACATGCAAACAGGTATCGGGAGAGCGCACCATCCGAAAGAGGTCGATGGGTCCCATTTCCGGAACTTGGATCCTCGGTTTCCGGCGGCCTTTTGTGTGCCCTCCCCGTCACCCTCGGGGTCAGAGGTCGAGCGTCTCGGATGCGGCTCCAAACTAATTAGCCCGCTCCTGGCTGAGCCAGAAAATTGAAGCGGGTCCCCCAATTAACCCAGGAAGACGGCCCGCTCCTTCGGGGGAGGCCAAGGATCTTACGCGGCATTGTCCCCGCTCGTTAACGGACCCCCTGCGAAGAAGGGCGACCCTAAGCCCTGGTACCAAGGGCGAAGGAGTAGCGACCTCGATGACCACCCTGTGGACGGTCGACCCGATGGTCGGGATTACGGCATTCGTCGCTGATCCTTGCGACATCACCCCCTCTTCACCTGGGTGCGTATTACCTCGGAATTACCGCACACCCCCAGGACATTGCGGCTCCCCTGAACTCCGAAAAGACGGCCCTAATTCTCCAGGATCTTCGGCTCCCTAATTGCGACTCTGGATGTAACTGAACAATCGGTATCAAGGGGATCCAGGTGAATTAAGTCCGGCCAAAGGTGGTCGCTGCTTGTTTAAACGGCCCTTGATTTTCCTAGGACCTCTATAGAATCCCACCCTCGAAGGGGAACTTTCAAACCGGACGTGAGTAATTATACTCGCTTATGAATCCATTTCAGAGCCAGAGGTTCCTCGACTAATCAAGAGGGAATGGACCCAAGAAGGAAGTCGGCCGAGATCCGCGAGTTGGCCGCGAAAGGGGTAGGTCAAGGATCTCTTGTCTCACCCTAATGACTTCGCGCACGAGCCCGAAGGTACCGTGTCGTGTCAATGTGATTTTTCAAACTTCTCCCACCCGGAGGCTCGAGGTTGCGGTTTCCGTCCGCTGGTGCGGACTCCCGGGGATATTTATGCGGCGTGTCGAGACTCCTGGGAGGGTATCGAAAAGTTATAAAGGATCCTGTTTACAGTGACACGGGAGGAGGAAGGGGAAAAAAGTTAAGGCTCGGAACTGACGCAGCACTCTCGAGGACCAGGTCAGGTGGAACGTCAAGAGTCCCGGGTCGCTTCGCAATGACGACGCTTACACGAAGCCAGGAGTACCGGTAACTGCATTGACTCGCATCTGGCGACCGAGCATGGACGATTGCGCGATCAAATTGGAAAAATTGCCCGACCGGATGAAAATTCCGGTAAAGCTCGAGATGCGAGCTCCAGGTCGGCTGGGAAAAAAAAAGAAACGGACACACGCCGAATCGTTAATTTTCCCAGCGTCGCCTTTCCACCGAGACTTGACAGAACTGAGGTAAAATCACATTACTTCCTCTCATAATTACATATAGTTGATTTTTTTTATTCTTATCAAAGTAGACAGATAAGACGCCTCGAAGGATTCACCTGGTGACTCTTGCGTAAGGGAACCTAACGGCGCGTTGCGTGATAACGAGCTTTCCTCGTTTTTATGTAAATATATAAATAAGTCATGAATAAATCATACATAAATCAGACGTATATAAAATGTCAACAGGTGGAGAGGGGATTTCCTGACACAAGAGGTTACTAGCCGAGCGGATCGCAGGGTCGGATGATCGACACCTTGGAGAGCTCCCCTGACCCCCAGGTCGTTCCACCCTGGTGACTCGTGCGTACGGGAACGTAACGGCGCGTTACGTAAGGCCCGAGGGTTCCTCCAGAAGGGGTCGTAGGGAATAAACGTAAGCGTGACGTTCTCGTTAGCCCAGGTCAAGGTTGACGCGAAGGATAGGCTAACGGTAGACGCGTCTTCCACGCGCCTTTTACGCCGCCAGCTGAGTCAGGGCGGCACGCGCGTCGAGGAATCTCGCAACGCGTCCTTAAACGCCGTGGATAATTCCCAAGAACGGAGTTCCTCGTCCGTCCGCATTTATCCCGCCACTTGGGAGCCGGCCGCCGGTCCGGAGTATCGATAATAGAGAAACGGAGGGTGGAGTATCGCGCCAAGTACTCCCGGAGCCTTATCGGATTCCCTGTTTTAGGATCCCAACTGTGCGACCCCGGGTGGTGTTATCGGGTTATCCGAACGCGGAAGGACCCCGCTGGGAGGACACAGTCGCCGGCTCCGATAACGGCAGTCCCAGGACGAGACCGTCACTTTGCATCGCCGGCACCGTGAACGCTCCCGGGCTGGAAAAGAAGACGAGGCGAGAGGGAGATAACCGAGGCTGGAGATAACGGAAGCGCGCGCCGGCCATCCGGTGCTGGAGGAGGTGCAATCGCGAGGGGAATCGCGGGTTACGATAATTGCACCAGGAGGAAGTCTCGAGAAAAATCCACGCAGGATGGATCCTCTCCCGTCCCTCCTAGGGGTGCAAGGTCCAGGACCAAGCATCCAGCCGGAAGTGGACTCGGCGTCGCAATCGAGGATCTTGCTTTCGCCTAATTGCCCCGTGCCGAGGCGAACCAGGACCTGGACCGCGTCTTCCGCGTTCCTCTCACTTGTCACGAGGCGGCGCCGGTTCGGCCCAATCGATTACGCGATCGATCCGATCAAGATCGGCGAGAAGGACTCTTCGGACGCCGAAGAAGGTCCGATTAAAGGCCTCCTCCTCGCGTTTGATCATCCACCGTGGGACGCTTCGAAACCGCCACTTCTCCACCGATATCTCTCTCTCTCACCTGTACCCGAAGAAGCAAAAGCCACGATAAGGCGAGTGCTTATCAACCCTCACCCGATAGCGATCCGAAATGTCCCGGTGGCAGAAAGCCGACGTCGAAGACCGCCGAGGAGTAATCCGGGTCCCCGTGATTTATGGAATGCAAAGCGACCCAACTTTGTGCGGTGCCGGATGGCGGACCCGGCAAACGGAAAAGAGACGGAGGAACGGAAAGAGAGTCGGAGAGAAAGATCGATCGGCCCGACGTTCAGTCCTGACCTATCAATCTTATTCCCGTGACAGCCTAACCGGAAGCGCGCACTCTGGGCGGTTCGTTCTGTGAACATCATCGCACGGTCCGCCCGCGAGTCGATCTCTCTCTCTCTCTGTCCCCTGGCAATTTCCGCAATGAGAATACAATTTCCCCCTCGTCCCTGCAGAGCGCTAAAATTTGCCGTGCCGGAAAACTGGCCCGAGAGGAAATATGCGAGTTTCCCGCCGATGGATGCCCAACGCTGGTCACTCTGGATCCTGGAGGATATTCCAACCATCGCGAACCACGTGGCGATTTAGGACAATTAAAATCAGGCTTGAGAGACTTTAGCGCATTATCTATCGTAGACTTGTCAATTGGTATTGCGGTACCCATGGTCGCGGTTGGTTCCGAAATTCCCCGGTAAGTAATGCGTTGAAATTCTTAAATTATCAGACTCAGCTAGGTGGAGGTGGCCTCACCTGTGCGCCCCGAAGCACGGCGAGTCGGGCCTCTCTCTGCTCCAGGAGGCGCCTCTGCTGGGCGATTTCCCGTTGCTGTCTGGCTGCCATGCTTTCAAGCTCGCTGAGCACCAGCACAGCCCCGCCCCCGCCCACAGGTAACTGCAACAGCAAAGAAAAAGGAGAAAAGTTCAGATCACTCGATCGAATCATCCAACACTTATCAAAGTATTCCCTAAATATAGGAAACGTGGAAACGGCGCCCTGGGAACGTCCAAGAGAGTCGACGCTGATCGAAGAGGGATGACTCGTCCATCCACTTTTCAACCCTGATAGTCTCATCGCGATTACCAGGATTAGGTGCGCAAATCATGTAAGGAACGGATCGCATCCAGGTGTCACGGATACCTCTTCTCGACACCTCAACGGAATTGCGTCCTTCCACGTCGGCACATGCATCGACGTTAAACAAGTCCTCGGATAAATCCCGCGGACCGGCTTTAGCGACAGATCCTTCGTCAGGATTATGGATTCCTTCCTGTCAAACGGATTTAGCGATATTCAGCGCCGGCAAGGAGGCGTTACGCGGAATAGTAAGCGGTCATTCATATCAATACTCATTGTAAGACCCGACGAGACCTCGTGGGTCGCACGGTAGATTGTCCTTTTATTTTCGTTCCTGGGAATGAAAGTCGATGGACCTTCCGGCGTGCTAGAAATCTTTCCCAGGGGCGAGGATTCCCCCCTCGAGTCTCGTTAGGTCAGGTCAGGTCTCGCAATTAGAGGGATCTTCCTTTTTTCTTTCCTTTTTTTCCGGACCAATCGGGCCACGTATCGCGGACTTATTTCTTTCGTTTCGCCCGTCCGAGTCCAATTCCCGCTTAAAATAACAATAAATCGATGCCCTCCTGGGTGGGAGGGGGGTAATTAGAACGCGGCCTTTCCGCTACTTCCGGCTTCTTTCCGCCAGGTAGAACGTCGAAGCGCACTCGGCGCAACCTGCGTCGCGGTTTTCTAAATTAAATGGACATTTCATGTCCCTCTTTTATTTTATTCTAATTGTACCCCGCATTTCCCACCCACCACCCCCGGAGGGGGTTGCAGCTAGCAAAACTTTTCTCTTTAACTTTCAAAATCGACCGCGTGTATGTCGGGGCCTCTCGCTGAATGCGTCGCGAATAATGTAATAATGTCGAACGAGTTATCGAGTAAATCGGCATGATTGTAATGGTCGGGCCCTTTGTCGGGATGATGGATTTCATCTTGTCAAAGCGAGAACGTATTTAGCGTCGGCCATGCCGCGTCGTTCGCTCGATAATGTAATCGAATGTATGTACACATATATGCGCACGTATATACACATTTGTACAGCGTTTTACAGTACAGACCCTGACGTACATTCGGGACGTTTCGAGGAAACGATTTTCTTCTTTTTACCGATCACGCCGATGAAACGGAAAACCTTGCTCGAACGTCAGGTGGAGGTGGGGGTAAAAATAAATGATGTGTAAATTACGAAAGAGTAACGATAATTAATCCTTTCAGGCGGATCGGATTCGAGAAGGGGGTCTTCCTTGCTCTTATTTAAATCGGAGTCAATGCCAGGGGAAGGTTAAGGGTAAAGGGGATAACAAGGGATAACTCGGCACTTTCGAGTACGAAATCCCTATATTACTGGAAATGACGTCATTTCGAGTAATCGCGCCCCTTAATTGCCAGACCCTGGGAGGAGACACCTCTTCTCGAGGCGATTCGCTGGGGGGCCTTAATCGCCCCTTTTGGGGGTCCTTCAAGTCCCCCAGGGGGAGGGCGAGGTGGAAGAGGAAAGAAATGGGAAAAGGGACGACTCCTTCGGATCATCCCCACGGAGGGCATTTTGTAGGTCGGGAACGAGCGTTATTAATTTTAACAGACGCCTTGGCTGGACCCGTCTGGCTCTCTTTGCAATCTGCCAGGCGGAATTACGTATTCCCGAGCACCGCGTTAAGGGAAGATTAGACACCCCGCTCGGGGCTTTATGCGGAAACAAGGTTAGCGCTTTTTTGAGTGCCGTTAAATCGAGTTAAGCCGCGAGGGAGCCGACAGAGGACTCCTCGTGGAGGGGGTGCTTTCTAGGACGTGGGGCGCAGATAAGTAGACGTCCAGCAGATGCCACCCCCCGGGTGAGGCGAGTTAAAAAATTCGGAATTATCCGCAGTCCTCGTAATTTGTTATTCACCTCTTTCAATCGGAAAATTCACACTTTCGTGCAGGGCGGCGCAATGGCGCGCGCCGAGCCGGATTGCCGCTGGGCGGATCTTTATTTATTAAATTGTAAATTAATTCCAGGACCAACTTCGCGCTTCCCCTTTTCCAGCCGGCGAACTTCCCGCCGCGAATTCCAACTTTGAGGGAAGTTTCGGTTGCCGAGCTTTCATCCCAGGGTGCTCGTTGAATAGTTGGACACGGAAAGCGTAACCAAATTCGACCGGTCGTCCAAAGAGGGAAGATACGAGTTCGCGGCGAGGACGTGCTTTGATCGAGATATTGGCAATGTTAATATCAGGAACGTCAAATTTCAAACGGCTCCATTCCTTAAGAATAATTCACCCGACGTGAATTTTGGCAGGTGCGGTATATTCATCCTTTTTTTTTTATTTATTCAACTGAAATGTAAAAAATCACGCGTGCGCTTTTCTCCTGATCCATACCTCTCGATTCGTTTAACCAGTCGATATTATTCAACCAAACCCAAAATCAAAATAAAATATGTATTTAGAGTCCAATGTGTCCTAGTATACGCGAATTTTCCTCACGTCGGTGATAAGCTTCGATTATATTGTAAAATCAAAATAAAATGTGTAATTAGGGCCCAATGATTTTGAGGTACTCCAAGTATACGGGAATTTTCCTCACGTCGGTGATAAGCTTCGATTATATTGTAAAATCAAAATAAAATGTGTAATTAGGGTCCAATGATTTTGAGGTAGTCCTAGTATACGGGAATTTTCCTCACGTCGGTGATAAGCTTCAATTATATTGTAAAGTCAAAATAAAATGTGTAATTAGGGTCCAATGATTTTGAGGTAGTCCTAGTATGCGCGATTTTCTTCACGTCGGTGATAAGCTTCGATTATATTGTAAAATCAAAATAAAATGTGTAAGTAGGGTCCAATGATTTTGAGGTAGTCCTAGTATACGCGAATTTTCCTCACATCGGTGATAAGCTTCGATTATATTATCACATCAAAATAAAATGTGTAATTTGGGTCCACTGATTTTGAGGTAGTCCTAGTATACGGGAATTTTCCTCACGTCGGTGATAAGCTTCGACTATATATCACTCGACCTAAAACTTCCGACTTAATGCTTCGGAGGGAACTTGTCCTCCACGAGTTACTCGCCCGACATGTCGAGCTTTGCTCGCAGTTTCGCGGCTGTTATCGGCCTGGGATTCAACGAAAACTTGTTCGGTTAGGTTTTACAAGCCGTCTTGCCGGCGAGGTCGGGTCCACGTCGTTCACTTGTCGCCGGCCAACCGAGATGATCGCGTTCCCCGTACTTGCGCTTCCAAGAAGACGGGGGCCCCCGAGGAAGTGTCGATTGTTCGTCGCAGAAATGGCAGAAATGCCTCCCCCGTCACACGACGAACCACCATGGACGTGCCTCGAATTCCCCGCCAATAAATCGGCCCACAATCTCAGCCACAAATCATGTAATAAATATTTCTTCGATCAGTCCCGAAGAAATGCCTCGTCAATTGAAAAAAAGTAATCCTCCCCGATATACACGTTACAAGTGTAAGATCAATTCGACGATGGAAATTTTTTTCCAGATTTTTTCCTCAAGGGTCAGCGGTGTAAAATCAAACGAGGCGCGATAACGACGCCATCGCGCCGATAATAAAATCGCGAGTCGACTCGACACGGCGATAAATCCCGACAGTTGGGAAAATGGGAGGCAAACTCCCCCCAGGAACCCCGGGAAATAATTGCGCCCCAGGTCCCCGACTTTGATCCTCTTTCTTCCCGGCGAAGACTCTCATCCCTTCCGAAGGATCGACTCTAAGTACCCTCGTAAACAACCTGGGAATAATTACGCGTCGTCCCTGCGATCTGAGAGTTTCCGCCTCGGTGGAAAGCCAAAGACATCCCTGAAACCGATCCCCCTGCAGAATCTTCCGGGAAAAAGGAGTGCAGAGTTTCTTCACTCCTTTAATCTCAAGTCCTGCCAAGTTCCGCTCTCCTCGATTATTCCCATCCCTCGGATTAATATTTTTACCAAACGACGATCTGGAATTTCCTGCTAGATACTTAAAATAATTAACGTAATTCCCACTTAACGAGTCGACACTGAAAATCCCTGAAAACTTGACACTGACACTTACGTTGGCTCCTTATATAATTGCTGATCGTCCTGCGGTCGATTGCCGATTTTTAATAAATTAAATTAACGAGGTTAATCGAATTGTTTCATGTGATCCTCGCTTTTCAGGAATCCCACCCCTTGAGGAATCCCTGACCTACCTCATTGTTCATCGGCGCGGCGATCCTCGCCTCCGACTTCTCCTTCATCGTGTGCATCTTCGACTTTCTCCGCGACCGTCCATGTCGCAGCTTCACGGTGGCGGGCTTCGATTTGAAGTTCTCCGGAGGATAGACGCAGGCCAGCATTTTGCGAGGTCGTGTTCGCTTACATGGAGGTCCCTCGGGGCCGTACGAGGCCCTGGACCGGATCGATCTCAATTCGAGAAGAGAAAACGGAGGGAACCGCCGAGTTGGCCTCAAAGGGCGCCGACTAAACGGCCCGAGACTTATTTCTTCCAGGAAGTCGGATCCCGGGGGATGAATGGACCTGTTGATTTAACGGTTCCTCCGGGACTCTAGCCCCCTTTTTCCGCTTTTCCCGCCGGCCTCCGGCGAGCTTTTCACACGTGGGAGATCCTCTTCGGGGGGTGGCACCTCGCGGGGTGGCTCGACTAGCCCGTAAATCGGAGGACCTAAACATGGAAAATCAGGTTCCTGGAGTCTCCCCATGAAGACACCCCATATCGGGCCACGATGCGTACAGGGTGAAACGATATCGAGGTGGGAATATTCTTTAAACGGTGCTCCTTGTCGGCTCCTAGGGGGTCGCGCGTTATCACGAAAAGAAGTCGCGGAAAAAGTCGAGGAAAAATCGTAGGTTTTCTCGCCGATTAGGGAAACGAATGGAGGTCGGGAAATCATTCCAGGGGAATCCTGGCTCTATTTCCGAGTGACTAGACTTTCGTCTATACCCGAGGCGTGCTCAGGGTGCGAGGTGGAGATGCAGACAGGTGCAGTTGATGCAGGTCAAGGGTGCAGAAAAGCCTTAAAACTCGGCTCCGACCCTCTTCCAGGGAGTCCCTCGGTTTACGGAGCAAGAAAGTCGTGTCGCATCCGAGAAGTAAGCAGTGTTCCCGCAGGAAAGGCTTGCATTATTAATCTCCCCGGTGGAGGAGCGCCTTTCGGCGAGGTCGCGCGTTCGCCGCGCCGAAAAGAAAAGGGTCGCCTTTTCCAGGCTCCCGATATGAATATTTTTCCCATAAAAAATTCCAGCCATCCCATCGAGGATTACCCCCCTTTCCAAAAAGAAATGCCATATCAAGTTCCGAGGGAATAAAAAAAAAAATACATATTAAAGTAAATCCGAAAATACGGATTTTTAGACCGCCAAGTAGTCGGAGTAAAGTCGTTCCGAGGGAAATAATTCTCGCAAAGCTCTCGGATAATTTCAGAGATCCTCGATCCTTGACTTATGGCCATTCGGAGGTATCCGATGACAAGGAAATAGAAAAGGGAGAAATACGACCGATGAAAACGGCGGCCTCGTTAAGGGCGTCCTCCTCCCTCGGGAGGAGAATGAGGGGCAAAGCGGATCGGCCAACCTTTTCCTTGGGGATTTTTCCTCGACCCCTTCTCTGGTGGAATTAGAATGCCGCCGTGACCGGGGTAATATACTCCCGGGTACGTTTCTCGTTCGATTCTCCGATGCTTAATGATCGACGATTAAGGCCGCCTCTCGGCGCGGTCTTACGAGCTACCGAGTCGATCCTTTCCTACCTCGGCTCGTATTTCCGAATTCTCGGGTTGGGATTTCCTTTGACCCGGGGCCGCGGTAATTGCCCGGGATTTCTACCCGGTGCTCTCGTTTTCCTTCCGCTACCCGGTACTCAACCCAATTCGCCGAGGCAAACACCACCGGAGGTTCCGGCTTCCTCTTTATGTTATTCCCAGGGCGTCCGCCATTAGCGCGATCCGGTACCTTGGTGCCATTTGTATTTTCGGTACTTTTGCGCACATTACAGGTACCACAGGTACCACAGGTACCACAGGTACCCAAAGTACCCTGCGACCCCGCTATCAGCGAGAATCACCACCCAGAAAAAATAAAAATAAATTCCACCCTCACGTCAAACTACATCCCTCGATTTCAATTGCATAAAAAATCCAAGAAAAAAGAGGCAAATGATAAATATCCTGCTTGCAACCTAATAATCAGCAGACGTCAAGTTTACATAACAAATAAGTTACGAAATATGGTGCCTCCACATCGTGTCGATGCCGTCAAAAATCCTCACTCAGGGAACAAAAATATCGCCTCGCGTGACTTTTTATTATTTTCTTCTTTTCCACGGAAAGGAAAGAAATATAATGATCGCCACGTCTCTCTCGGACGCGTGATCTTGCAAACGATTCCCCGGTGATAAATAAACGCGGCATCGATCGAGCCGCAATTAAAGACGCGGGGGAAAAACCGTCCGCTCGGCGGAGCGAGCAATAAACGATTGGCGATCGTTACCGGAAAGAGCGTTTTACGGCGCGATTGCGTTGCCTAACGAGTAATTAACCCCCCGGCGAGTGTTCATCCCCCTGAATAAAAATCCCCTCGAATTCCAGGGCCTCGAATGCGCCGGCCTTCTTGTCGGGCCGGACGGAATAAAAATAATTGCCGACCGAGGGGAACACGCGAGGCGGCCGGCTTAAGTCAAAGGTCCGAGGGCCGGTGTAAGTACGTCAATGGTGTAATTTTACAAGCCCAGGACTCGCCGGTTATTTCGACGGATGGGCCTTTTTTACGACAAGGCCCAGCAGTCGATTTTCAGCGGCCCGTAGAAAGAGGCCCGGGCAGGTCCCCCTGTGACGATTTTATTCGTCGATCTCGCGAGGGATTATTTATTTACGAAGAAGACGAAAAAGAAAAATTTCAAAAATGGGGAGGGGAAAAAAAAGTACCTCGACATTCGAGGCGACGACGAGGATTTTCAGCGGTGCGTAAAAAGAAGCTCGCCTGCTACCCGATAATTTAATTCCCCGACCTTGGCGGGGGATAATTTATTTCTTAGCGAAATGGAGGAAAAAGGAAAATGGAAAAATCGGGGGAAATGTATCTTCGCAATATTCGAGGCGAGGACGACACCGTTCGGCCGCGGCCCCTTTGGACGGATCTCGGCGGAATAAACTCGCGGATTTAATTACCGGGGGAACGAGTTAATTTACGTCGATCTTCGCCCCGTAACTTTCCCGGCCGACTCTTTATCGGGACCCTGGAGCGGTTTCCGCTCGCCCACACTCGGCCTGAGGGGGGGAAAGGGAGAAAGAAGGGAGGAAGAAGTTATCCTCACGGCCGGACCGAGTCAAAGGTACGAGGGCAAGTTGGAGCTAACGAGGTAACTTAACGTCCCACCGACTTCCGATGAATATGTAACGCCGCGAAAATTGAGACTCAACTGGTAAGGGAGGATCTCTCCCCCTTCCTCATTTTTTAATATCAAATAGAGATTAATTCCATATTTAATATACCCCTCGCGCAGTTTCGGGCTCGCCCGAGAGTCTGACAGCCGCGACGTCTCTGGAAAGGATGGATAATAATTGTGAGAGCAAAAGGGGAGAGGAAAAAAAACTCGAGGACGAGTTTAGTGGGCTCTAAAGCGAGGGTGATTATCGCGGGATAAATAACGAGGACCGCGCGTCCCTCGACCCTGAAGAGGTCCCTGAAGAGGTCCCTGAAGAGGGCCTCGAAGAGGCGATTCCGCGTTTAATTAGCGAGGGAATAACCCCCCCATCAATTCCGTTAATCTCCGTCACCTCTTGGGGGTCTCGTCCTACCCCCAAAATCCGGCCTTTTTCCGCCCTCGATTTCTCGCCCGGGCGGAAAAGAGCCGAAGCCCCTCGTAAAACTTTACGGCCCCGCACTTTGCACTCGGTAACGTTTCGGCTTGCGCCGACGTATATTTAATTAGACCGTAAAAAGTGCTAAGTGAAGAGAGGGAGAGAGAGAGAGAAAGGACCGAGTCCTCTCTCGACGGACTTGGACGACTTCGCGGTCTCGGAGGCGAGATTCGCGGGATGGGTTTTGCGGATCCGAGCGCGGCCGTTTTGACCGCAGGAATGTCACCGCGATTACAAAATGGCTGGCCAGAACCTCCGAGGAGGACCCTGAAAAGTCGCCGTCTCTGGAGGGCCTCGGAGGCCTTTCGTAATCCCTCCGAAGGACCTCGAGAGAGACCTCGAAAATTTCCATCCATCGAAACCGACTCTACGTATACCATGAAAATTAATATTAATAATCGGGTGCACCGAGTCACCCAATACCTCGGCACATGATTACGGAGGTTCCAAGGAGAAGCGCGATGATAAAGAAATTTCATTAAAAAAAAAATAAATAAATAAAACAAGATAGACTCCCTGCCGAACATCACCCTCGTGGTTCGATAATCAATGTCAAGTGCCGCCGAAATCCTAAGTGAGCTACATTTTCACGGATTAAATTTCTTTTTTTTTTTTTCTCCTTTAATTCGTTGATAATAACGTTAAATAAAATAAACCTCGAATCAATTCCCAGGTGAGCCCGCGGTAATCAGTCGCGACGTTTGATTGACTCTCCAGCTGTCATCGAGGGGAAGGCACGAGTCTATTGAATTCGGAGCTTCTTTTTTGTTCGCCGACGCAGGAGAGGCCGAACGAATGGCCGTGAATACGAGGTGCGTCGATCGGTGATACCGGGTAATTTTCAATTATTTCTTGCCGAGGGTTATTAGACCCGGGGAGACTCGTCAACCCGACTCGGCCGATGCGAGATCCCGGACGACCGCCGACTCGTGACTGACACCGGATAATTGTCAATTATTTCTTACCAGGCGTAATGAGGCTCGCGGGAAAACCTGTCACAATATCTCGAAGCGGTATCGAGAGCTCGGCACGAGACCCCACGGCTCGTGATAACGAATGGCCCCCTTCCAATCATTTCCTCAAGACGCCCCATCGCGTAATTCGCGAGCCATTGAGCCTCGAGTAACGATTAAAACTGATTAGTCAATTAACGACATCCCCCGATAAGAGGTCGCTTATCGACTCCGATAAGAAATCCCCAATTCCATCCGGGTAATCATTTGATTTTCTCGAAAGCATTGGATACAATGGGAATTACCCGGGTGTTGATTTCTTAATATCGTATGATATCATAATAATTGGTTATTAATTTATGATCAAGGTGCACGACGCTCAGCGTCCGAGGGATGATCCCAGGGGAGGAAATCACGCACGGGGGTGTTTTTATCGGGTCAAGTCACTCGGGAAGAAATCCAGGTCTGAGAAAAACCTCGCCAGGTGAATAAACGAGGTCGGAGCCATCCCGGGGAACGAATCGAGAGGGAGGTCCCGGGGACACGCGCTTTCCCGCGGGTGCTAACGACGTTACCCCGTGCTCCCGTTTCTCCCGGCGACACATCCTGGATTCCGGCCCCACAAAGGGGTTCAAAGGGTGGCCTTTCTGAATTCCTGATGCCACTTGACCCACCCTTCGGGGCTTCTCGATACCGTTTGTGCCCCTGACAGGACTCGGACGGCCCGTCCACCCGGAACCCCCGACGTCTTCCCCGATTTATCCCGACCTAACCCAATATCCGGGATTAATTAAACGCAATACCGGATGCGAAAATCACTCTCGGGAGAGACTCGATTCGCCACCGGCGCTTCCGGGTGCATCCTGCCGGAGATGCACCGAAAAAATCTGCAAATCGTCGATACCGCCAAAAGAAAATTTTTTTTTATCAATAATAGATCATTAAATTCCAAACCGAGTTCCATTATATCAATTGCCTAAGTTATCCGTTCTCTGATGAATGTTTCTATCCATTTGTCGAGGGAGTGGCTGGATGGGCGAGTTGAAAGAAAAATCGAACTCCGGGGAGACGGACCTAACTCGGAAAATTCGACGAGAGGTACACAGGAGGTTTGAGATATATGGAGCGAGGCGAGTCGTGGGTTCTCGAGGCGGAATAAGCAGAGAGAAAGAGAGAGAAACAATGGGTCCGAGGAAAGGCTCGAAAACACACACGCCCAGGGCGAGGGACCTCCTCGATACGCCTCTGCGCCCGCGAGAAAGAGGTGAGGTTCCGTGACGGTGACTTAACCGGTGTATCACCACGTGGGTACACCTGGGTCCACGTGGGCGGTGCATAGCAGTATTCCGGGATGACTGAGAGACTCGAAGGGTGTGACTCGTCCCGAGGAAATATTAAGAAGAGGTACCATACCGCATCCTCCGCTCACATCCTCCGAATCCTTCTTCCCCCTTTCTAATTTCAACCATTTTATTCCCTATTAACCATATTTAGGTATTTTCAAACAGAACCAGGGATGTCAGAGACGCGTTTATTTCGCACGTCGACCTAGCCTCTAGGTCCACAAACCTCTCTTTCTCTCTACTCCCTGACTCGTCTCGTACCGGAACACGCGATAAATGCGCGAGCATCCGGCGCGACACGTCTGAGAAATAATAATGGATAGTGTCTGGCCACGTACTCGCGTACCACCGGACCCCCCTCCCATTGTTCCTCGTTACCCGCCGGTATACGCGCGATTCAGACCAACCCCCCCGGAAAACCGCCACAAGTAAGAACCCCTCCCCCGAGGGTGTTTCCACTCCCGAACGAAACTTCCCCCTGCGCCGTTTCATTCCCCTCGCATTTCCCGCAATTTCCTCCCTATCGCAACTAACATCAAGCCAAAATTTCTCACCCTTCCCACGATTTCCCATAAATACCCCATAGGTATGTCCCCGCGTCCGAACCGAGCGGAATCCCAAAATCTGATTTTCACCAAGCCATCCAACCCGACACATCAAACGCACGCAAGACAAAATGGGGTGATTTTTTTGGGGGAAAAAAAAAAAGAAGAAAATTGAAGAAAGAAATTCGGAAAAAGAAAATCTCGAGCAACTCGGAGAAGACGGTGAGACCTCATAGGTGTTCAAGGGCCAACAGGTATCCAGGGGGGGTGGCGGGGTAAGTAGAATCAAAGAGAGGTGCCGATCGATAAGGGGTGCGAACCGGAGTTATCGATAAGCCGGGTTAAGGGAGGATCGCCGATCGATTTATGGAAATTGCGTCGAGACGCGCCGCCTCGCGCACAAAGTTCGCCGTTTGACAGTCCTGACAGGACAAGCCGGTTGACAAGCCAATTTGGTATGCAAAAGGGTAGTTTTCCCGGTGGGGCGGAAGGGGGGCAAGGGGCGAAACGGACGGCGATCTCCCCGAGATTCGATTAAACGCGCCATCGGGGTCGCCCCCGGGGGTAGCCGATGTCAACCCCTGCCGATAAGGGAAGCTTCGCCCCCTCTTGAGGGGAAATATTGGGGCTTTCGGCCTCCGTGTTTTATGGGAGCCCCATCGATTATTTCCCTGCCGTAAATTGTTTATTTGTGCGGAATTCGGGGTAAATTAATTGCTATATAAATATATATATAAATCGTAATAACGTATCTTAATACTTGAAATTATTACATCGGTTGCGTATGTGCACGTAAATGCGAATGGATTTTAAAATATTGAAATGGGTTATTGAAATTCATATTTACATGTATACGTATTTATTTATGTAGCACTTATTTAAACAGTGCGCACTGGACTATGCCATGTAACGATTTTATGGAATAATTACGCATGGCTAAAATTCAATGTACGACCGAAATCGAGAAGAATGGGGCAAATTGATTATGACATCGTCCCGATGGAATATCGGGGCCACGGAGGTCACCCTCTCGCGTTGACTGATAAGACGAGGACCGCCCTTATCAGGCGGAATGCGAAGCAACTAGGAAGGGGTTCCAAGTTCGAGATTGCCTCCGTGTCGTCCTCGCGATTGCATCCCCGTCGACCCCGTAATTAAGTCCGTTGTGCAGGTAATTATCATTAGAACCCGATCGAGGGTCGCCCCCCTCGGCAATTCCTAGGGGGAAGCTCGATTCGCTCTTGATCGTCTAACCCTAGATTCCGGATGTAATTAAAAAAAAAGGGAGAGACAGCCATCAAAGTTTAAAGGATAGAAATTGAGAGAAATCCCTCCCAATAAATCCGGATAAAATCGGAAATCCTAAGTTTCCCCTAGAACCGAAATCCAGGGTCCATTTCGAGACGATGCATTATCGCCCCTCGGCAATTCCTAGGGGAAAGCTCGATTCGGTCTTGATCGTCTGACCCTAGATTCCGGATGTAATTAAAAAAAATGGGAAAGACAGAAATCGAGAGAAATCCCTCCCAATAAATCCGGATAAAATCGGAAATCCTAAGTTTCCCCTAGAACCGAAATCCAGGGTCCATTTCGACACGATGCATTATCGCCCCTCGGCAATTCCTAGGGGGAAGCTCGATTCGCTCTTGATCGTCTGACCCTAGATTCCGGATGTAATTAAAAAAAAAAGGGGAAAGACAGAAATCGAGAGAAATCCCTCCCAATAAATCCGGATAAAATCGGAAATCCTAAGTTTCCCCTAGAACCGAAATCCAGTGTCCATTTCGAGACGATGCATTATCGCGACCCTCTGATTCCATTATCGGGGATATCGGGCTATAAATCACGGCGGACCTTTTCCCGTGGGAAGAAAAAAATGGAGGAGTCAGGGGTCGGCCGAAAAGCTCGGCCCCTCGGCCTCTGGATCGTTTAAAGACGCGTTTCCGGCCCGGAATTCTCGGCTACAGGACGAAATCAACAGGTCTTCATCTATCGTTAAAGCGAGCATTACCACGGCCTAAGGGCGGCCCGTGCGGCACCCCGATAAATCTCGCGATTTCGAGGGGTGCATTATCAACCGGCGCCCCCGAGAGGATGTTACCACGTATGTGCATAGGTGCATAAGTGCATCGGCGCACGAACGGCCACCTCGAGGGGTCGAATCCTCGACCATTGGTCCGGGGGTGGCTCAGGGGGGTACAGTATGTCGAGTACTCGACAATGCCGAGAGGTGAACTCCATGCAGTGCGCACTGTGCACCTGTATGCACCTCCTCCACTTAGAGCCCAGATTTCGAGTAATCCGCGCATTGTTCGGACCTTGACGGCACAGGTGCGCGCGCACGTGGACGTACCTTAATCAAGGTACCAGGTAAGGGCGAAAATAATGGGGCCTTGACTGATAGCACAAGAAATTCCCAAGAAAATCCCCGTCCAGACCCTGTGTTAAATAATTCGGCGATCGAACGGAAATGGGGAGGAAATATCAGAACGTAGAAAAAAAAAATGGAGTAAAGTCGAGAAATTGAAAAATTAAAAGCCTGGAAATGGAAGAGACGTCGAATCGAGACGTCTTCGCGGAGGGGGCTCGTCCTCGGCGAGAAAACGTACCTCATGGGTTTGATTGATGCATCCACCGTGTACCGTCGTCTTTCCTCGGGATAAATCCGGCGGAAATGAATGGCATAAACGAGCGGTTTAAATTCGACGATTAAACCGCGAATGTAACATCGGCGGAGGAAACGAGCGTAGCTTAGGGCTTGACAAATTCATCTGGGAGATATCTCGGCCGAGGGAGTATTTTCTTATAATTAACCAGGGGGGCCTCCACCCCCGCACTTTTAATTACCATCCCCGGGGAGGACTCTTTTTCTTTTTTTAACAGTGGTCCCTCGTACCCCGCGGACGCCGTGATAACCGCGACCAGAGGAACGCTTATCAGAATCCTGCGAACATACACGAAGGCCTACATAGCAGGAAACAATTACTCGGATAAATAATCTTTTTTCCCACCGGCAGATCGCGATACACCTTCCACCTGCTCGACTACTCCCACTGAGTGGACGCCTGGAAATTGCACCGACCATTAGCGACGGAAAAAAAAAAAGGTATGTACATAATAACAAATATTGAAATAAAAGGTACCGTGGTGGGGAAAAAAAAAATGAGTCGCGTTTATTAAAACGATACTACGCGGGATATTTTACGGCTCGTGAGGAGGAAAAAAAAAATAGTCGCATTTATTAAAACGACGGTACGCGTGACATTTCATGACTCACGAGGAAAATAAAAAACGTCCGTCCAGTGTCGCGAATCGGCGTATGAAACGCTACTAAAAAATTAAAGAGGAATCGTCGCTGAGCTTCGCGCGGTGAAAATTCGAGGACGTGTATCTTTTTTCTTTCTCTCTTCTTTTTTTTTAATTCTGTTCTCTCGAGTTGCCGCGACACTTTCGGCGAAAAGTGGAGGAGGCGAGCCGGGAAAAAAAGGCAATCGTGTACCCTCGCGGACACTTCGCGCTTCGCGCGCCCTTTAACTGGCGGCCCTTTAAACGACTGTGGAGCGCAAGTGCAAGTGCAAGTGCACCTAGGGACGTATTTACGGCATCGTTGCCGCAGGCCGGCGAGTCGGTGCTGTCCCTTTGGAAGGTTTTCGCCCAAGCACGCAATTACGACTTGCATTTGATCGGAGCTCTCCAGACCGTGGGAAACGTCGCCTCCTTTACGAGACAGGTCCCCGGTTAGAGAAAATTAGAGACTAGAAAATCCTAGGGAATAAACCTGGAACTTTGTTACTGAGAATTCTGCCAGCCTTTTCGACAGAAATAAAGTGGAATTCCCTCTTGAGAACTTTTTCTTTTTTTTTTTAGCTAATGCAAAAGTCATGCGTAATTTCTCTGTCATTTATTATTTAGCGGGGGACAAAATGGACACCCTGTACGCGCGTGTGGCCCTTTTCGAGAGAATACCTATTGGGTCTCAGGTATTCTTGCGGAGGCGGGGTCCGTTCTTCTGAGAGGGTCTTCAATCTTGGCTCTCATTGGTTGATCAGCGCGTCACCGGTTTCAACGGAGCGAGGCTCAAGGACCGGGTCGTTCGCATTTTGCGTCCCAATTCGCCGGTTCCGGTCGCTTTTGCGACGGAAGGACCGCGCTCGCGCACGCGCGTGGAACGGATGACCCGGGAAGAAGGCGAGCGTGCGCCCTCGCCGACCGCCGTGGACAAACTGCACGCGACCGCACGCCGGAGAAGCGCGAGGAGACCGCGGGAGGGTGGGCGCGCCGAGCGCCCCCGAGCGCCGGCGGAAACGGCCGAAGCGAGCAGCCGCTAGTGGCCTCGCGGGTCTCGAGGGTGGGGGTAGTCTCGCAGTCAGTCGGGGAGTGGCGCTCCACGGGAGACGTTCTCCTCCTGTCGAAGACCGCTTCCAAGCGAAAGATCTCGATCAGAGGATAATTCCATCCCATCCCAACACGAAGTTACTTCCAACGGTTAAATGTAATCTCTTGGGACCTAAAAACCGCGTTAATAGAACCGTTTCCCTAAATCCCTCACATCTACCATACCTCGCGGTTATTCGAGTATTTTCCACTCCCGGTGCAGCGGGGAATTAATTCGACGTTGGCGGAGCGCTGGCGCACGGGGGACGCGAAATTCGGAGAATAGAATTAGCGAGCTTTGTGGGAATTGCCATGTTCTTTTTTTTTTTCCCCCAAGATAAATCGGGCTTTCGGAATACCGGCGTGCGTGCCGGGCGTTAATTAAGCGCTCTTTACAAGAGTGCAGGATGAACGTCCGGTCGTGCGTGCGGCCATTGTTGCCGGAGGGGGAAAAGTTGGCCGAAAAGTTCATTACCCACCGGCAGTAAGGTTAGATTTAAGACGAGAGACGCAGATGGACGGCGGTTTCTTTTCACGCCCACTTCCGGATCCCTCGAAAAAAAAAAACCGGCCTACCCGATCGGGAAAATTACAACTCCCGATTAGCAGCCAACCCTCCCTCACCCAGGAAATAGCGTTAATTTCCCTGGCCCAAATGAAAAAGTAAAAAGAATGTCCCATCTCGATCCCCGGTATACCGGAGCGAACGCGCGACGTCCGTGCGGCATGAATATTAATTCCCATCGAGGGGGGGAAATTTAAAATTATTCCTCAACTTCTGCCAACATTGCTCGTTATGCAGCTTGTTAGAACGATAATCACGGTGGCCGCGTCCGATTCCGAGAATCACAGTACCATTACGATGGCACACCTCCAACGTCACCAAGAATGGCGACGTATTTACATATATTTCTAGACACTCCGAAAAAAAAAGAAAAAAGGAATATCCAACCCGAGAAATATTTCCCCGAACAGTGCCAAACAAAGATATTTTTTTCATTCGACCGAAACTGGAAGGAATTGAATGCGGCGTTTCGCCGGGATCGAACATCAGTCATTTTTTGAATTAACCGAAGTATTTCATTGGTTCGATGAGTTTGGTAATTTTTTTTTTTTCTGACGGTGTGTTAATATTTTTCATATTTTTAGGACCGCTCGCCTCGGTCGAGGGCGCATTCTCCGAGCCATGGGGGGTCCCGAGGAACCTCGCCTGTCCATTCGACGTAGAAAGTCATACGAGAGCCGCAAGGATCGAGGAGCGTCCGCCGAGGAAAGAATGAGAAAAAGGGAGGGAAGGAGAAAGAAAAAGACCGGCGAGTCCTCTCCAATTACCGGAGACCTCCGGCGTCGTTCGCCGAGCCTAGTACGTACCGGCGCACCGAGTCGGTACGTACTAGCTGGTACGGTACGAGACGAGGCCTGATCTCGAGACCGAGACTTGATCTTAAGACCAAGCCTCGTCTCGAAACCAAACCATCTCGAGAGCCCTCTCGACCCATGACTCGCCGATCGTGGCCGAGGAATACGATCGTTCCATTTTTTAATCTACATTCCCCTTCCACATGCATTTTCTATATT
Organism: Orussus abietinus; assembly: GCF_000612105.2. Taxonomy (NCBI): domain Eukaryota; kingdom Metazoa; phylum Arthropoda; class Insecta; order Hymenoptera; family Orussidae; genus Orussus; species Orussus abietinus. Next base: position 668,746 of record NW_019395990.1, read on the forward strand.
TCTTTCCTCACTTCCTCCGCACTGCGTGGAATTACTCCGATGGTGTGAATGTAACACGGTAACATGATAACAAGATAATAAGATAATGTGGGCCTAACAGGTGGCGGTGGCCTTTCTGCGGTCCTTCGGTGATAAGTGATACCTCGCACTTCCGGTTTATAGGGAGAAAGAGATCCTTTAAGGTACGCTGTTTTTTTTCGGTCGCTTTCCGGGGATTTTGGACAAGAAGGGGACAGGGGGAGTAGGGGGTGGATTAATCTGAGATTTTTTTAATATCTTTAGTTGCAGAAGGGGAAGCAGGGAAGATGTCGACTCGCGTGCCGTTTCAAGATTGAGACACGGGGGGAGTCGCGTGTCTCTCCGTGTCCGAGGAAATCGCAGGCACGTGAGATATCCTGGACTCCTGGAATGAGATTCCAGGAGGAGCCGAGGAGCGGCAACTATCAAACGAGTGATCACACGCTTCCAAGGACTCGCGTGCTCCTCTGCATCGCGAGCATTGTATTTCTGCCCCGTGTGTCGCGATTGCCCTTCGAGGAGAGTTAATTCCAATTCTTGGGATCCCTCGAATGTTTCGGGAAAGGGAATGATTAAAAAATTCCAGGTTCCTCGGTAACATTCGATAGGGAAGAAAGTAAGGATAAAAAACAGGCCGGCCCTTGACGGACTCCTGTGTCTCTCCCTAGGAAAAAAAAATCGGTTTATTCCAGGATGTTAATAATCCTTCAATTTAGAGAGTTAAATCCCGGGTGGAAATTCCAAGATTTGAATTTTCAACAATTTTTCTGAGAGGAAAATTTGTCCCCGTGGAAAGGGGCGAGGCGAGGAGCGATCGGCCTCTATGGAAGGCGCCACCTTAATTCGGGCCCGACCCTTGATAAAGAGGGGACATATTTTCCACGCAGAATGGCGCCGTCTCCTCTCTCGTGATACCGGCGATACCGGGATGACGAGAAACCACTCGCGTCCCGAGATTAGAGGGGAAATACGCCGACGTGTACGAGAGCCGGCCTCGTCCTGGCCAAATCCGCCCAATATCCGTGGAACCTGCGGCTCGTCCCGGGATTGGGTGACCATCCCTCCACCCAATTTATCCTCCCGGGTGCATTCTTGCTCGAGGGACTTCCTTCGCCCGTGATGAGTCCTAAATCCGAGGCAAGGTGGGAGGCCCGAGCTCCCTTTTGACGCAGGACTTCTATCGACGTCGATTTTCTACGATGAATCCGAAGAAGTAACACCCTCTAAAAAAAATTCCCCACCTTCCAAACCTATCCAAGATGAAGGTAATTTCGCTCGACATTGCCCTCCCTCCATCCAGAATTTATTTCGGCAGCTAGAACAAGGATGATCGAGTGTAACAATTTTTTGGAGGGTGCTCCAGGTGTTGTGTTAAGGTACCTTGTTAAGGGAGAGCCGATAAAATATCCAGGGGGGTCAGCGGAAAAGTAACAGCCGCTCGAAAAAATTCTCAACCTTCCTTTTCAAGGTGTCCAAGGTGAAGGTAATTTCGCTCTATATTCCCCTTACGCCATTCAGGATTTATTTCGGTTGTTGGAACTAGGGTGATTGATTGTTACCATTTTTTGTCGGGGGTGCTTCAGGTGTTGCGTTAAGGTACAGTGTTAAGCCGATGAAATTTCTAGGGGGATCAGCGAAAGTGGTGGGAATTAATTCTCACGGGATGGACGACCACTTGGGAAATTCGAGCGAGGGTGGGATTGACAAATGGCGGCGCTGGTGAGGAGTTCCTTGGGTTTCTCTTCGGTTTTTCGGATTCCCGGCCTCGGGGACCGCTGTCGTTCCATTCCCACGTTTAGACGGGAGGAAACGGGAACGGGGAAACGCGCTGGTCAGTCGGACGTCGTTTTATCGGCGGGAAGGCGTGAAATAACGCGCTCCATCGGACCCGTGTATTTTATTTTATATCTCGAAACGTGGACGGCCCGAGAATTCCCGTATCCTCGCCGAGACGCCCTTAAAGTCATCGCCTAAAAGCCCCCAGGGCGCCTGTCTCCCTATCGGAAGGGAGGAAATTGACAATAAAAATAAACCCAGAGTCCAGTTAGCCCCGAAAACGAATCGCCGCATTCCTGGGATACTCGCCTTCCCGTGGGACTCGAAGAAGTCACCGAGAGAAATCCCGAAAAAGGGACCACGCTTCCAGGAACGGACATTTCCCGGCTCCTCCACCAGTTTTCGGGATCTCCCCACCTCGAGACTATTTATCCGAGATTTTTCAACCACCCATTTACCTACGTTCCGTGCATATATACCGAAACACCGATCGAGTGGTCCGTCATTTTTATTTTTAGGTGTGACTTTCTTTTAATTTTTTTTTCTTTTCAAATTCCTCCCTTTTTTCTTTTATTTCAGACAACGTCTCCATTCATTCCGACCTCGAGGTCGACTCTGGATCGGATCTCATATTCGAGCTTCGGTATTGGTTTCGCAGTCACGCCTCGAGGAACATCGGCACGTGAAATATGTAATTTCGATAGAGGCGAGTTCTTTCGCGAGGGCCGATCGCGGATGCGGATTCCGCGCTCTCCGCGCTTAACCTTAATTAAAATGGAATCGCGTTAATAAATCGGGGGAACTTATTATGCAAATGGCACTGCCTGGCGGAGCCTCTCGCTGGGTGAAATGCACGCGAAGCGATACTCCTCGTGAGATATTCATCGACGAGGTCCCGAGGACATTCCCGCGACTGCAGCGCCGCTGGGGACGAACTACGACATTTTCCCTCGGTTCCCATAAATTGAGGCGCGGCCTTAATTTTATTTAAATCACCACCCCTTCCGGCTGAAATTCTATGGCTTTCGGAGATTCTCTTTTTGGGTCTAACTAATGATTTCTGTGATATGGAAGGACATTTGACGTCGAGAAGACGACTCAGGGATGAGGCGTAACGACCGGTCCCGATCTTTGATCATCCGCTCAAAGTCGAAACCCTTTCGAGACACGTCGAGGGTCCCCGGCTTTGATCTTCTTCTCTGCTCGAGAGAGATCTCGTCTCGCGACAATAATTGCCACTTTGGGCATACGGTATTTACATATATTGGCACGTGCCAGTCTCCTAGACCGGCGACGTCAGTCGCGACGTCGTCTCGTCTTGGCTTAGTGTCAATTGTCCCCCGTCTTAAAAAATCCCCGTCAAGGAGCCTCGCGACTCCACCAATAGGAGCAACAATTACCCAACATTTACGGATTTACGTCCAAGTCGTCCATAAAAACGTGAATTGAGAGACCAGAAGGAAGGTCCTGAAACTCATGAAATTTCCACTCTTTTAAAATTTCTATATAGGTATTTTAAAAATAGTTTATAAAAAATCAAATCTCCCGAGTTTCTGAACCTACCTTAGGGTCTCCATATTCACGTTTTAAAGTATGAAACGATTTACGACACCCAGCTCGGAGAAAAGTTTCATGAACGATTGAGCTTTCGGATGCCACTTTCACATACCCTTAAATGATTAATAAATCAATTTAACAGCAGTTTCAACGTTCACTTGGCGTAAGGGATTTATTTTCATTATTTCAAATGTACTCAGGGGGAGTTTGGCTTTGACGTGCACGTCTCGATTTCAGGGAAATCTGTGTATTGTCAATTGTCGTCTATTTACGATATTTGGAGGTCGGCACCGGACGCTCCTGCCTCCGTCAGCTGATCCGGAGGACACGTTCAGGACGCAGGACACGGACTCGATGGCGTCGCTCGACAGGACCCTCAGAGTGGTCCTCATTTTCCTGGCCGACGTGCTCTTCCCTCTTTTGGATTGGGAATTTGGAACCGCCACACGTGGCGGAATCGCCGCCCGACTCGTCCGGCCCACGGATACCTTGGATACCTTCGACCGTAGGTCGAGCAACCTACTTCGTGGCCGCGCCCCGCGTACACTAACTCATAATTCAACCTTTATTGAACAACGGCCACGGGTTGCCATGGGGACATTGCGCCAACAACACGCAATCGGAAGCAACCTAGCATTACCTGAGGCGGCTCAGGTTAGGGCGAGCGGGTGAGGTGGAGGTGGGCCGAGGAGGTCAGGTCAGGCCACCCTGGACCAGGTTAGACCTGATTAGAATAAGATGAGATAGATTAGAATAGCTTAGATAGGTTCTACCTCTGGGTGGATTTCCTTACGAAGAAATTAAAGGAAAAGAATTGAAGAGGAAGGGTGAGAGGTTCGATCAGGATGCGGAACAGGGTGGAGTAGGTGTGGAATTTTTTAGACACCAGATTAGGCTCCACCTCGAGGGGGGATTTATTTTTACTAGGGAGAGATAAGAAGGAATTGATTGCCAGAGGGAACAAGGAACGAGTCCGAGTCCTTGGCGCCAGCGGCCCTGGTTTCCGGCCCACGTGGTCTTTCTTTCGCCCCTTTTCTTCAGGACAGGTTTGCGAGTGTCTCTTTTCAAAAGCGGCGGAGGGTCTTGGCGGTCCTTTGCAGGATTTCAAAGGGCCTGGCGTAATTCAATTCCGCTGGAACAGTCCGATTTTAGGGACAATGAGTCCTCTCGTCCTCCGAAAGGATCCGGGAAAGGCTAGACTTTCGAGTGGACGGGAAGGACTCTGCAATCGACGGCTCGATGCCGATGAGAGATGAGTCTCTCTTGGGGATAGGAAAGAAAATAAGGGGGGAAGAAAAAAATTTTAAAGGACCGCCGCTTCCTGGAAGGATGACCGAAGGATGTCTCGAGCCCTGGGAGTCATTTTCGGATTTTTCCTCTGTATATATTTAAGAAAATCCCGAGATGAAGGAATTATCGTCGCGCTAGGAAAACCGCTCGTCAGGACTCGGACCGGTGGAGTTCCTTTAGTCCTTTTTCCTGGTTTCCTTTATTTCGCCGACGTGTTTCCCGACCCTGGAAATACCCGCCACTCTTGCTCGCCTTTCCACAAAACGAGGCCGAGCTTCCGTGCCCCATTGGGGGTGGGTAAAAAATTCGGGAAAATTCCTGCAACAGGAAATCCCCTTCCAGGAGGTCGCTGCAACCTGTCGGGAGGATCTGTCTAAATCCCACCTGAAGGACGATTAAATCCGGCCGGCCGGAATTGGCGATTTTAAGTATTTCTCGGGAAATTCTCTTCGTCCATTGTCCAAAATCAAAGTGGCGATTTCTTTTTCATTCCCATTTTCTTTTTTCTCAAGAGGCGAAGCCTCGCCCCACGGTAAACCTCGACAGCCGAATAAATCCTGGATATAAATTTCCGCTGACTCGCGGCCGAGACGCGGCGGTTTCCCCGAAAATTCGACGGGTGCGGATTCGGGCGGAAAACGAGCCGTCACTTCGAGCGTGCATTCCGGGTAAGATATTCCGAATGCCGGCAGATAGAGAAGAAATATTCGCGGCAACGATTTCCGATGCTCCCGGGCGGTTCCCGATGTGGAAAGATGTCGGTTGGTTTTTGAGGGAAAAATGGAAGAAAAAAAAAGGAACCTAGCAAAGGGGAAATGAAAACAATTAATTCGGAAGGGAGGAAAGAAGTCCCCTGAATGAGGAATCGGAGCCGAGGTGGGAGCAAGGGGGGAGAAAGAAAATAAAAATAAAGGACGCGCGAGAGAGAGGAACACGTGCGATATAAGAGGGAATCATTCCTCTCCCCGTGTATCCCGGGGAGCAAATAATTCCACGCTCCTCGGCGAGGAGGAGAGAAAAAGAAAAGGCGGACCATCGCCTCCTCGGACGACGCAGACGGAATGAAAGTGAGCCGGTGGAAAGTTGTTTCGCCGGGACAATCGGGCCGTAATAACTTTTCCTCGCCTTTTCGCGCTAACTGACACCTAGGCGGGATGCAAAATTAATCAATCGGAGGGAGGAGAATTTCACGCTCCAAAATTCGGACCCCAGCCTGGCCTGAAACTGTTTTTCCCACGAATTCATTACCTCTATGTTTATATTTCTTTTTATTTTATCTACATTTAATTTTCTACACTTATACGCGTGTTCGTGAAATCTCGAAATATTAACAGGAATTTTTTGGTTTCCAGGTCGGAGGAAATATTCTCCCCCGCCCGGTGGTCCTTGATAAGGCTCTCGCGATAAGGCTCTCATAAGGCCTAAGCACCGTAACCGAACCCCAGGATGCTCCCCTTAAAGCAGATTACTGACGGATTACCTCTCCTCGGATTTCATCCTGCAGCATCCTCCGATACTTACGATCTCTCCGTTCCCTTATCACTCGCCCCCCTCGAAGAGACTATCATCCCCCTTATCTGCCTCGATTAGTCTCTAAATAGTTTCCAAATCTTGTTTAAGGAAATTCCCCATAAAAGCGACATCGATAAATCTGGATGCAGGTGCCGCACCTTGCATATCGTTAAGCTGATATGAAAGGGTCATCCTATATATATATATATACAAAACATCAAAATATTGATAAAACTTCTCGTCAAAATGAGTGCACCGAATCATTTGGAGAAAAGTTTTATCAATATTTAGACGTATTGATATATAGTATGACCCTTTCATATCACCTTAACACAGAGATGCGTCGTCGGTCGAGGACCAATCTCGATGGATGGCCATCCAAAGGAGTACACCTTCCCTTGCACAATTCCTATGGGGTGCAGGTCCCGAATTCCAGGAGGCGTCAAAGGACCGTCTCCTTTCCGGCTTGGCTGACTCTGGTGACAAAAGTGGCGCATGGCTTTCAGTGTCGACAGGATTCCATGTAAAAGGCGACAGGAAACGACCATCCCATCCCATAAAGCCCGCCAGGTGAGGCACCTTGTCGGCCCCCCTTTCCCACGCCCTCTTCCCCTACACCTGCATTCTACCCTGAAAAGAAAAAAAAAAGAAAAACATCCTCGAACCGAAGAAATACCTGGTTAATTCAAACCACAATGATTTGTCTCCAATAAACCCAAATGAATTTACAAATTGTTTCTTCTTTCTTTTTTTTTGGGTACCGTTCGAATATATGTTTCTGGTTCAATGAAAAGGTTTTTCTTTTTTCTCAAGGTATTTATGCAAGATCATTTAACGTTCGATTTACCTTCCTCCTGATATGGGGATCTAAGGTGCGGAAGGGGTGGATTTAATATCTCGTGGTCTTAGGAGTATATCTATGCTTGCCCTAGCCGGATGAATCAGAGGGGGGACTCGATTGCTCTGGAATATTAATTATACCTAGGTGGGAAACTGGCGGGTCCGAAAGGGTGAAGATGCCTCGGGGACTGCTCGGGGGTGGCATATTCGCTCCGCGTCGGAAACGGAAGTGCAGGTCCTCTGCGGTGACGATTCGGCGATAGGAATCCCGAGACGCCACCGTTGAAATCCTGGAGCATTCCTGGATTCGACCGAAATCGGTCCACGTGGGTGCTGGAGTGCTCCGATTATTTCCGCGGTGATCAAGACGCGTCGCGTTGCGTGTCTCTAAATGATTCTGGATTATCTCAACAAAATTGTCATCCTGTACATATCAACCCGTAGAAATATTAATAAAACTTTCCGCCAAACTGGAAAATTGCGACGCTCATGAAATGTCACTTTTGAAAGGAAGAATTCTTTTATTCATCCCAGACTAGAACCAAGGACGCCATTTTATTTTTTTTCTTTCTTGAAAAATGAACGTTTCGACTGGGAAAATTAAACTATTCTTTTCTTTCGACCGTTCATTTTGATTTACCTTGTATTTCATTTTTAAGGTTCAGGGACGTTAATTATCGGCATTATCGGCTACGGAGTACCCTCTTCGTGTAAATCGACGTCGATCGACACGCCTTAAGGATATCTCTCTCGCGTATTTCCGGCTCACCGGGACGAGCGATATTATGTCGAAGCGAGGTCTTGGCTATCATTACCGCGCAAGTACAATCCAGCTCGAGCCGGCAATAAAGCCCACTCCGCTAATGAGGCCTCGAGCTTAGCGTTCCCGTAAGCAGATCGACCGCGAATTGGATTCCAGATAGGGAAGATGATCGGCGCATTTGCATACGCGGGGAGTAATGAAGCGTCCGCGATTCCCATTTTCCCGGAAGGAGGTTCGCGACGTCTTTCTTTCCCCCCGGAAATCGATTTATTTCCCGCTCGCGGATGTGGCCTCCCCCCTAGAGGGGGTCTCCGCGTTCAATCCGGAAGCGTTTATTTTTACATACGACCGCGGAAGGTTTCCGCGGAAACGGTATTTCCGGGAGGGTGGAAATAATCGGCCGAGGGTCCGGGGGAGGTTTCGCCCCACTTTCCACGCCAGGGGTGAAACGCCCCCTCCTCTTCCTTTTAATCCGCCGAAAAATAGAATCCTTACCGAAGCAATTATAAAGAATGATATCGAGATCTCGAGGTACAATGTCTATGAATTTTTAGAAATTTTCAAGACAAGGGAAAAAAAAATCTAAGGGACCGTTTCGACTTATCACCGGCTATAGGACGACCTTAATCGCCTCCCCTGAAGTTATTCTTTTAATCCCGATTAATCCAAGGGAGAGTACATTGCATAGGGCACTTTGCCATCCCCTTTCCATAGGAAAATTCTTCCTCGATCGGCGCAGGAATTAAGCGCGTCGCCAGGGGTAGTTAAGGGAGTTAATGCCGAAGTTACCCTTTGATAATGACGCGATGAAAGGCGAATGATTTCCCGAGCACCCTTTACTCCAAGTAAATGAATGTACCGGAGTCTTTTAATAACGAGCCGGGAGAAGTTGTTACCTCTGGAGTTTATCCGATTACGCCGGTACACGGGGGGTATTAAATGTACACGAGTCGCCACATATGCTAATAACTAAATGCTAATGGGATTGCTTATCCACCCCAAACGAGAAGGCAAGGACGGCATTTTGAATACACAACTTCGATGCGCGCTCGTTCGGCCTCCAACTTCTCCCCTCGAGTTTCATAACTTTTTCATGCCTCACCCCCCTAGTGCAATTTAAGTTGTAAATTTGTGCCCTCTTAGATTTCCACAAGGTTTAACGAGTGGATATCGGGCCGCCGTAAGGGGCAGAGCCGATGATGCAAACTCGAAGGAGGCACGTCGCCCAAGAGGGGGAAAACTTCGCGGGGGGTAAACTTCCGGCCCGGGAATGCAGGTAATTTGTTGTTCGCAAAACTGCGGAAAGATTTGCAAGTAAAGCGAAATCAAGGCCGTCCAGGAGGCTGCTCGGCATCCCGTCCGAGATGCAATCCCCTCGCTGGGGTTGCACCGACATATGCAGCTCATTAATAAAATAAATAAAAAAAAAAGAAGAAGCGAGTGAAAAAATTAAAAAAAATAAGAATATATTCCCTGGATTTAAATATTCCCGAGGGATGAACTGCAAGGGGGATAATTTCATTAAGATCGTCACCGCCCATCCTGTAGAGGGGTTCTTTTTGTGCGGATAGAAAGGGCGTCGCACAATGAAACGGAAGTCCTTTGATCGCCGCCCCCCTGCCCCAGGGTAACTGGGTCGACCTGGTCCATTCGTAACCAGGGGGTCCCATGGATAGGAGGACGGGGGATCGAACCGCGATTTCCGATCAGCTGTTATTAAATACTCGCTGGGCACGTCTAATTGGACGTCCCGCGAGGGACTGGTAACTCGTCTCTGAGCTCTTATCAAGGGGAGTCGTCCTCCTCTGATAAGGGGGTTACGAGTCCCCATGCACCCTGTCTTTCGACGGCGTTAATTGCGAAGTTAACGTCCGAGAGGGGAGTTAATTAAGAGACCCCTCCCCTTGGAAGCACCCGAGGGTCTCTGACTGGAGAAAAGTTATCGCCGAGTGGCTCCAATCGATAGCGCTTATCAGGTCCCCGCGAGAAGGGGCGGCGATTCGATCGATTGAGTTCTCTTTTTAATTTCGAGCTGCTCGGAAAGAGAGTCGGTAAATTCAGGCGGAAGGTGATTCATACGCAGATCTTTGGAGACACATTTGTCAGGGGAGGTTTACTGCGATGCACTCGGGGTCGTCGATGCATTTTGGAGGGGGAGGAAAAATCTGAGGATTTCCCGAGATTCGATCGATTGAGGTCTCTCTTTTTGTGTGATAATAAATAATGAAGGGGTAAAAAAAATCCGAGGATATTTCCGAGTCACCAGGGGATGCTTCCAAGATGTGCGACGAGTCCCTCTGAAACGTCCCCCGGACATGAAATAGGTCATCTCGACTCTAAGACACCCCTCAAGACCGACTCCAGTCTGAAGTGGAGTTTCTAGGTCTGGCTGAGACGTCCTCGAGGAATTCTGTTTCGTCCACAGAGGAGGAGAGCCAGGTCGTGCCTGGTGGCCGCCACCCCACGAGGGGTCCGGATTTATGCCACCCCCAGGTCCCACAGTAAAATCCCCCGCTTATTATTATCTCCAAATAATAACTTGAAAATAATAAAGTGGGCGGCGTATTTCATCCGACATAACGTCCACTCTGAAACTACCTCAGGAATTCTACATGAACCCCCTCTTAATTGCACCCAATTTTTCCAGAGCTCGTGGCGGCGTCTCGCCTTTTTCCACCCACTTTCTGAAATGCACCACCCCGAGTGCAAGAGGCCAGTGCACGCTCCCACCCTTGCAGGGGGTAATTCCATTTACTTTATTGCCTTGTCTTCCCTCCCCTCGCCCCCAGTGAATTTCCGCGCCCCGAGCAGGACTGCGTCGTTAAACAACCTGAGAAAATTCCATAGTCCTTTTCCCCATCTCTTTTTTCCTTCGAGATTTCACGGTCGACGTCTCTTGCATTCGAATGCAATTTCCCGCGAGGGGTTGAGAATGCGAGAAAGAAAAAAAAATGGAAATCATTCCTGGGTGGGATTCAGAACAATGGGATAAAAAGAGGGCTCCATCGCGAGGCTGTCTTCGGGGAGCCTGAAATGCCAACTCGTAGGGCTGCACTTTTGCAGTCGTTGCACTCGGTGCAACGGCCTGAACCCTTTGAAGTCCTCCCCGACTTGGGGTGTCTCTGCGGTGTCTTCTCGTAGACTCTTTCCTACCATTCTTTGCCTTCCATTGATCCGACGGGACTGCACGGTTCGGGTCTCCCCGATGCACCGGTGCACCTATGCACAGGTGCAGCCGACACCCTGGAGACAGGTAACACTATCCGTGCGACACTTTGCCATGCCGATTTCCGCGGTTGGGTTACCGCTGCGGAAAGGGGACGGAAAGGTAACGAGAGCTCAAGTGATTACCGGTAATTACGCCAGCTGGCGACTGCAAGAGAGAGCGAGGTCGATCAGCTGATTTCTGTCAACCGCGAAAAAAATGTATTTTCCAGTTTTTTATCAGTCTTGGATACTGAATGCTGGAAAGGGGTAAAAATTAGAACTAATCCCGAATTTGGATAGAAAATTGACTCCTTGAATGATGGGTCACCCTGGTAGGGTTAAAATGGAGCAGGATATTTTTATCACCCGTGTGATACCAGGATCCGGGACATGGTGCATGACATTAACCCGGTACAGGTCGAACCACCGTGTTCCGAATATATCGGAGGAGTTCCAGCCCCAGAGGGGAGGGGGCAGGAGCGGTTCAAACTTTCGGGAACAATGGATGGCGATTGTTATCGACAGCTTCGTCATTTCCATGCACGCACGCGCTCCCGAATGTAGCCGAGGCGATTGCAGGGCCTGGAGGAACGTTAACGCAGAGGGTTGGGTGATAAGGATCACCTTAAAGTGCCAGTGGGGGTCTCTTAGGTAATCGGCTGACCAGGGTAAAAAACCGATTTATCGGGTCCAATTTTCCAAAATTGTCAATAATCAACCTCACTTGTCTCTTCCTTTCTCGATAAAAAATTCCGGATTCCTAAAATACCTTCGAGGTCCATCGTCGCGCTTTTCCGAAACGATCAGAGATTTGCAATTCGCGTCGCTTCTTCTCCAGAAATCCGGAAAAGAGGAGTCTTATCGCGGGTGGGAAATGGGTCGAGATAAGAAATCCAACCTGGGACTCGCCGAGAGGCGAAGAATGCCTCGCAGGGGCCGATTTTGGAGGAAAGCCTCACTTACTTTCTTGTAAGCCCACTTGACGCTGCGCCGGAATTTCGCCATCGGAGAGTCGTCCACGAGGTAGTACTCCACACTCTCGTCAGGGTCGGGGCTCTTCGGGGTGTCGGACTCGATTTTCGCGTCCACCTCGTCGACGTCGCTGCCCGTCGGTTCCGAGTACTCCGTTATCGTGGACAACCTCTTCGGGTCGCCCTCGGTCGTTGAGTGATCCATGACTGCAACTTCGCGGATCTATCTTCCGAACGACAGCTCGAGGCCTTTTGTCTCCCCTTGACTTCCTATTGTTATCGGTGACAATTCGAAACTTCGCTATGGACGCGTAACGAAGAATGACGCTGGTCAACGACGGGGAAATAAAAAAATTATGTTGCCCCAGGTCGTAAAAATGGCAAAACCTGCCGATCGGGATTTTTTTCTTCTAATCGTTTCGGATCAATTACCGAGATGAATTCGCGACGTTTGCTCTGATTATGGAAATTGCGAAACTCCGCGAGTTCATGTCCCGAGAACGAGTAAGCGGATCTCACGGGCCTCCGTTTTCTCCCGAAACTGAAATTAGTCAACCGGCCCTCTTACCAACTTATCCGACAATTTCGAGTTTAATTAAATTCCCCCGAATCTCCGAAGTTCCTCCACCTCCCGCGAACAGGTTATATGTGCGTACTTAAACACGTACATATTTAATATACCGCGTGGAGTAAAAAGAGGAAATAGGAAAAATACATATTTTCCATTATCGTCGTTAAATCACCCGAAAACGCGTGAAAATTGTGTGAAAATCGAACATCTGACTCGCGAATTGATAAACGGCAGGGGTGAATCAGCTGATTAGGGAGTAAATGGGTAAACGGAAGTTCCTCTCCTCGAAGTCATATCGGAAGTCGACGTGTCGGAATTTCTGGGCCACGGTCGCGGGTGACAAAACAGTGATACGCACCAGGAAAGAGGCGGGCAACCGATTTATCGACCGAAAAGAGGTACGAGTCGCTATCAGGCCGATAAAAAGGATGCAATTTCGCGGCGACACGCGTTTCCACTTAGGTCGGTGTTCCGCACGACATTCGACGGCTCGTCCGGTGCTCCAGTTCCAATCCGGCGAACAATCCGCCACGAGATAAACCGGAAATCGGGCGAAATCGAAACCGTGTTCTAGCCGAGCAAACCGCGATGAAGTGTCCGCAAAATCGACGTTCTTGAAGCGCGACTTCAAATTAGACATTTCTAGGAAATTAATGAATGATAAAAAAATATGTAAAATAAAAATATAAAGAATTTACCTAAATTCGTTAGAGAAATATCTCCCCAGGGATTTCATTTTTAAGGAAATAGAGTTCCCAGGTGAGATTTCACACGGAGGACGGGCTAGTATTTGCAAATCCTTTTTTCCTGATTTTTCGGTAGACTAGATTCTCTCGCGTCGCGGCTGCAGCGTCCCTAGCAACCGCCGTTGCTAAGGACGCCGCGAGTCCATTAGTCCTGCTCCGTTTCATCTCCAGGCTCGTTGGACGTTCCGTTTAACGAGACGTTGCAACGTTTACGACTAGTTGCGAGATCGAGGATCTCCGTCGATCGTCTGGTCGCGCGTTTCCGGCAAAATCGATCATTCTGTTCTATCCTGCGGAAGTACAAACTGCAGCGTTTGCGGATCCTCGAGGGACGCTCGAGGGAAGGCGTCACGCTCGGCCGACTTGCGCGATAACTCGGCGAAAATTGTAGAAAAGTGTAAATTAATTTGAAAGGACACCGAGTAGAAGAGCGAGACAACTGCTCCGGGAGTTGCGGTTAATTTAGGCAACATCATTTATTTAATTTTCCATCTCAAAGGCCCGCCATTTTGTGCCATCGGAGAACACGGTTTAACGATCGTCCGCCACTTCTAAACGTTTCGATTCCACCGACACAAGCCGTCGCTCAAACGTCGGAGGCAATAGGAGCATGCAAATTTGGCGGACACTTCGATTATCGACTGCCAGTGCTTATCGCCAACAATGTCGCGATCCTCTCTGTCGATCACTCTACCGCGAAGCTCCGGAATAATCGATCCCTCTCGCCTCCGCAGAAGCTGCAAGAAGGTTAAACTACTAATTACAAAGACTGTGAGCTTCGCCGAAGGAAAAATTTCATTAAAAGGAATTATTAAGTTCCAGGACAATTGCCCTAGAAATTAACGCATTCCCCATAGAAACCCCCAAAAAAATCCCCTAAACCGAAAATCCATCATCAGCAAATTAAAAAGAAAAATCCAAATGATCAGGAATTGATCTCGGATAAATAGTTTGAAAAATGCCCAGGGGTTTAAAAAATTCTCAAAAATAATTCCCGTCACCCCGATAATCGGATCTCTTATCAGCGGTACCCCTCACAATTGAATTACCGACAATTTGGACGTGCATTCCCTTTATGGCGAAAAATTTCCTTGAAATCTCTCAAGATTTCCTCGAGAGTCTTCGAAAATCTCCTCCCATCTTCATTTTTTTTTCATTACCGATCACTAATAGGCACTCCCGAATTTCCGAGGTCGGCGACGGGAGAGGCGACGCCCGGCGTCGCCGCGACGTCCGTACTCACTGGCGTAAGACCGCGAAATAGGTGGTTACAAGAGCCGCGGTCCACAGCTCGGATGCTGGGACCGCGGACTTTATATTTAGACACTCTGCGTGTGCACTGTGCTTTATTTTCCAGGGTGCGTTCGCGCTAACTGCGCGGCGCATCGCGACGCGTCGCGTCGCCTCTGTCTGTCTCTTTTTCTCTCCGCCCCTCTCGGCGCCCGTCGGTATGCCCCTCTCTCTCTTTCCTTCTCTCCTTCCAACACACGGCCGTGTACACCGCCCCTCGCGTGGGCGTGCACGCGTGTACACTCCTCGAAATCTCGAGCCGACGTCCCGTGGGACGTCTCGGCGGGATAGCAAGAGTTTTTCTCGGCGAGCGCTCGTTTTGTAAAGTGTTAATAAAATTCGGGAAAAATTGACGCGAGATTTTCAATAAGGGCGGATAAAATTATGTCGATTATTTAAATTTATATGTCGAGAAAATAGACGGTCCCCTTATCGCCGTGGGGAATCGCGTTATCATCGCGCCGATATGCCCGTTCGGTATGCCGTGGGTGCATTAAATCCGAAATTGTTTCGTTTTATCAGTGGTCAAGGTCGGCTGGACTGAATGGCAGTGCTCGTTGAAATTCAAGAGCACTCGCGGGGTATTACACGACCGAGTCGGGAGTCGAACTCGAATTTCTGGAGGAAAAGTTTCCCGAGGGAGCCGAGGCGGGTTTTGAATGCCGCCATAAAAGTCCCTCCTCTATTTTTCCCAATACGACTTTACGGGCGCACTTTCACCGATTCCGGGCTATAAAGCGAGAATACGCGTCTTAACCCATTCGACGAGTTCCGAGGGAAAACTCGGTAGGATCGAGATTGAAAATCGCGAGGTCGATTATTAATTTCCGCGTAGGTTGAAAAATCAGCCTGGCCATTTTGGATGGAGTCGACTCTTCTCTGGACCCCGGGATCGAAATTTCGCTCCGATTTGCGGTCCGGAAGAAATTCGACCCTCGCCGCACTCGATACCCCTTATCCGATCGCAGTTCGATTCCTGGCGATCGGATAAGGCGAGATCTGTCGCGCCACCAAAAAGATGAAACCACAAAGCCCGGTTTTCAGCAGCCAAGACTCTACCGATATATGTAAAATAGTAAAAAAATTCCTAAGTCGCGGAAAAAAAAAAAATATGTATATATATACATATATGAAGTGTCAGGTCGCGAGTTTCTTTTTTTTTAATGGACATCTAGGTGCATCTTGCAGTGCGCGATGCCCGCGTTGCAGCTGCCGTTATTTCCAGCGTTAAAAATCCTTAACAACATTGTAAGCTCCGGTAATGCTACACCCAGGGCCGATCATTCCGTCGTCCATCTTTCGCCGCACCTATTTTGCCTATCCTTGCGAACCTAGGTACACCGGCGAGCATGACCGTCATCCCATCGTACAGTGAGGGGGATTATGAACACGGAAGGCGTTCATGTCCCCCAATGTACGAGAAACGGTTCGAGGCGGCATGCAGACCCCGCAAGAAGGAAGGTTGCGTCTCTGTCCGCCCGTTTCCTAGTACTTAATCTCCTCGACTTATCGGCGCAAGTCGAGTAAGTGTACGCGTCGAGTGCGCGAGTCTTGCGCGGACAAATCGCGCGTACTTAGCCACAGAGGCGAGCACTTGGCGCGGTCGCTCTACATGGCGCCGCGTCATGGGGTGCAGGATCGATTTTTTCAGACGGATTGAAAATTACAAAAATACCTTCCCTAGTAATAAACAAATGTCACGTGAATAACGATTCGACTCTCGAAGTGCAGTTGCATTTCTAGATGCAATTCTCGCAAGTCCGACACGTATCATCAAAGTGTTACCGATTGAAATGGCCGCGCGTCTACGTTTCTCCGGGGGAAGAGAGAATAAGAAATCGTTTGAAAATTATTTCCCGGGATTAAATCGATCTCTGGCGGCGGTTTCATTTTTATTCCTCGAGGAGGGGCTTTTTCCGCTCCATCTCGCCGATAAGCACCGCGGTCCGAGCTTTTTATCTGGCAGGTACGTAAAAAACCGCGAAGCTTATTCAAGAGGGCTGCCCAGGTTCGGTATTGACCGAAAAGCCAGAGGGCGCCTTCCGGGAGCCGGTAATCTCGAAAATGAGCTCCGGGGCTCGACAAAGTGCGCCTTTCGAGAGCGCCGAGACGAGCGTGCCCGGAAAGCTCTTACGAGCAAGTTCGTACGTACTTATGCACCGCGAATCTCCGCCGAGTGGTCTGTCAATGGACCTTCAAACATTCTAGGAGCAACCTTCGTATTGACTTCGAAAAGCTCAGTGATAAATACCATGCGCAGGATTGATTGCAAATTTCTAAACAAAAGGGTCGAAAGAGCCGAGAAAAAAAAATTCCATCGAACCAAGGAAATATTCTGTTAATTCCAAGAATAATTACGGGAATAAATTGGATGCGACGTTCCATCGAAATTATGGCAATTTATTTCTGTCAAGTTAATTAGTGAAATAATTCACCGGGTTCAATGCGTGATTATTTTTACGTAGGAATACCTTATGAATTTCCTTACAATTAGAAAAGCTCACAGTCCAGTCTTTAACGCCATCCGCGGGATTAGCGACTATGTAGAATTTCTGAAAAATTCCTGGAAAACTTATGAAGATTTTTTTCCCATTTTCCTGGGTGTTAAGGGAGTCGGGGAGACCTCGGCGAGGAGTTGCACAGTAGTTCCCAGCAGAAGGAGATCGGTAAGTAACCCGATTACCACGCCACCTCGCAGGTAATGAGTCATTCCACGCCTACTCAGGCTCGTATCACACGATCGATAAAGGAGCGAGACCGATTCGAAACGAGATTTCACCTTTACATGAGTTGACCCGAGGAAAGTTCGGCTCCTCGAAAATGTTTCTAAGAGAGATAGAGGGAGAAATCACTCGAGCGCCCTCCTCATTTGCGGAACTCCGAGATGAGAGGAGGTACTGACTAATTTCCCTTGGAACTTCCGAACTTGCGCTGCAAGTCTGCGATGTCTTTCGGGGAGCTTTTCGACCGACTCGTGAAATCCGGGGCTGATTAAGGAAGCTAACGATCCGCGATATCTGCTCCAGAACACGAGGGAAACTCGCGATAAAAAAAGAGACGGATTTTCCTCTTCTTCTGTTGAATTGAACGCGAAACCGATATCGACAAATTATTAAATAAATAATATAATAAGCTTCTCTAAATTATAACCCCCTGTGGTCGATTTCCAGCATTTTTCTCCCAGCTTTTTTTTTAATTCTTCAATTCGAGGAAAAATAGGCAAGACCCGCTGAAGGCTCCTCTCAATGGACGAGATGCATTCGCACGTGCCTGCCCGGGAAATGCGGTGCGATAATTGCTGGACGTGACTTCCGCCAGGGAGAAACAGAGCGAAACGGCGAGTCCGCGAGAGAACGGGAAAAAATGAACGGCTCGGAAAACTGGAAAATATGAATTTTTCCCTCTTCCCCCTGCCTCCGTCAGTAAATGGCCCGCGTCGACTGTTTTTCTTCGATTTCCCCGATTCTCTCGGAAAAGCGGAACCTTTTGGCGGCCTAGGGGTGGAAATGCGTCCTGGTAAAGGACGACCGCCAAGAAAGGTCTTAAGGGAGGAGTCCTTTTCGGGCGACGCTTTAGGATGACCATAATCATTTTCCCACGGTGCTTCGACCGAGTGATTCCACATTCTCGTCGAGTCCGCCTGCAAGAACAGAGCCAGCGCCATATACGCGACGCGGAAGTCGGCTCCTCCGTAAAAAGGACGCAGACCTCCTCGAGGTGCCATCCCCGGGTGCATCGGTTCCCCGACCTCCCCGAAAAGCCGGATCTCCCCACAAAATCGGAAACGGTCCAACGAGTGGCCATTAACCTAAAAAATAAAATGAAAAATACCAACTCGAAGGAACAGGTGCAGCAGCATGAAGTAGCTCTCAGCTGATCGACTTAGAAAAATGAGAAAAAAAAGGGGGATCACCTTCAAAATTTGTATTTTGCATTTTTATTCTCTATTTAATTTCTCTCTTTCTTCGCAGGACATCCCAAATTGATTCGAGGGATCCAGGGAAAATCCTTTTGGGGAGGAATCGAGAGGGCCTCGGAGGGCGCGAGAAAAGGCGTTAAAGTCTCCCAGAAGAGGCAAACGCGGACGTCGAGTGGAGAGGCGTTTGCGAAGAGGCGAGAAGACGTTCGAGGAGAGATTCAGCCTGGAAAAGGGGCGGAAACGCTGCGGAAAAATGCCGAAGAGATCTTCGAGGCGATCTCCTGGAAAATCCTAAACAGCCTCCGCCCTCTCTTGCCATAAGTCAACGGGAGGTTGGTCGTGGGGTTGTCAAGGGTTGCAGTGTCGAAATACCATGGGTCTGAAGTTTTGAAAAAAAATTCCCCCTCCCAGCAAACCTCATTGTACGTGCACGTCTCTACCCCGTGTCATCGATCACGGTGATAACCGGAACCTCCCTCAGGATTTTTTCCCCCCTGGACCTCCCGGCTCATCAATCCCGTCCCTCCTGGCCGAGATGGGGAATTCATCAGGGCATTTTCTCACCGCCGAAAAACGTCCACCCTCCGCATCAACCTCGAAGAAAAGGGCGAAAAACTTATCGAATTGTCATTCCCGGCGGTCGGTGCGTCGTTAAAAATCTATTTGCCTATCACGGCGACTCCGTCATCCCGAAACGGCTCCCAAGAGCAGTTTCTCGAAAAGGGGATCAAAAAGTGCATATCGATTCCTTGCCTCGCTTAGAAAATTCAAAGGGGAAATAGGAAACTCTTCAGCGATTCCTCGCGATTTAGGCCGCTCGAGCTCTGTAACCTCCTTCGCTATCACGACGGTCGACGTCGCCAAGAAATGTCCTTTATCTTATATAGAAATCATTATAAAGAACGTCCGAAATGTCGATTTCGCCGTGGCCAATTCCCCGATAAGACTGAAGAAAAATTCTAAATCTTAGAATTCTAATCCTCGAATTTTGAACCTTCATTTTCCAGTCCACTCCTCGCTGATAAGAGACGTCCATCGGGCCGCACCGAATTTTCCTAAAATGAATAGCGCCTGCAGCTAGATCCGTAGTACGGTTAATTCCGTAGTTTAATCTCGGTCTCTGGTAGCAGTTGCGACTTCATGCGCCAAGAGACCCAGCAAGGGGTGCATGTGCAGGGTGCAACGTGCAGTGCGCAATTGGGCAGCACCGAGACACGAGAAGGTCCAGACTAACGAGCCGCATACTTGCGGCACCCGGACGTGCATCTATCAGCCCCGTGATTAAGGGCTCGCATTAACGCACAGGTGCGCACCACCACGGGTGCATCGGCGATGCACTTCCGGGGGAGCTTCCGGCGCGTCGCCTCCCGATATGCACAATATCGACGAGATAATTAGCCAACAATATCGGGACGCCGGCAATCGCGAGGAAATCGTAATTAGGGCTCGACGTGTACAGAACAGTCATTGCCAACTGCAAGTACGGATCCTTGTCCGACAATTATCCACCGGTGCATCCCCTGGGCCAACAAGTGCATACAATAGATATCCGCCTCGATCGACTCTTCCCAACTACCAATTCCACCATTGCACTGATTTTAAATAAAATTCCAAAGATATTGAAATATCTCAAAACACCCCCCTGTACATTTTTCGCACCTCGCATTTCCTGTAATGGCTCTTCACGGGGCTCAAGATAATCCCGATAATGGCCCCAGAAATTACCATCGTTTTCCAGGCTAATTTATTTACACATTTATCCGACCGTGCATAGAGAATGGATCCGGTTGCCGCTCGATGCGTATATGTATATACATATATGTATTCCTGGATATATAATTTACACGGGTATTTCGGACGGCTCGCAACCAACGGATATATCAATTCTGCATTTTAGGCTCGAATCGGGGCCAGACGAGCTCCCGGCCCCGCGAAATGGCTAATCGCGATGCCGTTGTTGCGGCTAGGTCTCATTGCGGATTTAAGCGAGGAACGAAGCGCGATGCAGCTGCGCGCATTATCGGTGCATACTGCGATGCATTATCGGTGCATCGCGCTCGGACCGAGGATGGGGTTCGTTAAACGGGCCGCGTTTCGGCTCGCCTTTTGACATCACCGATAGGAATTAAGGTGATATCAAAAGATTGTATGAAAGGGTCATTGTATATATACCAAAATATCAATATGTTTATAAATATTTTTCTCCAAACTTAGAATGTAAGAGCTCGTTTAATCGCGGGTTTCCTCCCGAAGGCTTTTAAAGGGGCCGAAGGCAATCGGAGATTTCGATCGTTAATGAAGTAGTTAATTAAGGAGGAGGAATGCTCGACAAATCGATTGCCTCGAGTATCGAGTACGAGTGCAGTCAAGGCTCCAGGAGCGCTCTTAGTGCCTGATAGCGGGAGGTCTTATCAAGTGCCGATAATACGGCACCGAGAGGTGAAACGCGAGAGGAGAGCGGTGCGTACCGGCCTTAAGGCCTTAAGTTTCTCTCGCGTGCTCTCTCCCTCCTCTCTCTTGGTCAAGTATTAACCCGGTAGCCTACTTCGTCTTCCTCTGAGCCAATGGCCCGAAGGCTTTCGAAAATACACTTCTCGCTCGCATCCTCGCCGTTCGCGGACTAGCTCCTCCCGTTCTACGCTCATTTTCCTTCCCTCCTCGTGAAAGGACGGGACGGGAAAAGGGGCCACTTCGAAAGGCCTCCTTCGGGCGATATTCCGATGACGACAACCTTGGCACTGGTGCTCGGTGACTTCGAACTCGGCGAATCGACGATTTCCAACTTCCCCTTGATAATATGGAATCATTGTCAATAACCTCCTCAAGGTACGTACTGACAAATATTATTTTCACTCGGGGGACAGGCCAGTATTTGTAAATCCTGTTTTCCCGATTTTTTGGAAGACTAGATTCCCTCGCGTCGCGACTGCAGCGTCCCTAGCAACCGGCCGTTGCTAAGGACGCCGCGAGTCCATTCCGTCTCCAGGCTCGGTAACTACGAACGGGGATCGGCGATTTCTAACTACCCCTCGATGATATGGAAACATTTTCAATAACCTTCTCGAGAGGTGTACGTACCGAGAAATATTTAAACAGTACCAAAGAAATATTTCGTTAATTCAAAGACTTATTACGCGACTCGAATGAATTGGACGCAACGTTTCTTAGGAATTATGACAATTGATTTGAGTCGAACTAATTATTCTTTGAGATAACTGGATATTTCATTGGACCGTTGAAGAGATATTTCTCTGGGGTGATGAAATTCTTTTTTTTTTCTCGGGGTATATATACCCTAGTGCATATTTATACGCCGGACGGGAATAGACCCTCTCTTGGACGTTTCGCCAAAAGCAAAGTCCTCCTTTTTCGGGGCATCGCTCCCGGTGGAGGGGCCAATAATTAATATCTGTAGTAATGGAGATAGAGAGAGAAAGAGAAACTCACCACCTCGGCAACGTTGCCGGAACCCTCCCTCATGCCATCTCTGTCCGTGCGTCCCCCTGAAACGAGAAGAAAGGGGGGTTAGAAATCGGAATTGGAACTTAACTTAATTAATTAAAAAATCCAGGTTTAAATGTCAGAATTTTAGCCATGCTTCAATGCGTGGAAATCTCGAGTTTCTCTAACCTGGACCAATACGGTGGTCTCAAAAAGCGCATTAAAACCGACTTCTCCTCCCTTGCGGTTTCGCACCGCAGAGTCGGCTCTAAATCCTCCGCTATGACCGACAGGGGCAGGTCCAGAGGAAAAGGGAGAAGGGTAATCATTGCAGTTTGCGGTGGATATCTGTGGCTTAACCCGATACATCCCGCCAGGTATTCCTAATTAGACGACAGGTCGAGCTAGCCTCGGCTGGAATTTCGAAAATTCCCCCTTATGGTCGAGCACTGTTTCGCATCATTCACCCCGAAATAATCGACTACCTCGAATCTACTCCAAGTTTCCACCCCCAAAACGTGAACCGCACCGAGAAAAAAAAACCCTCACCGTATCAAAGAAATATTTCGTTAATTCCAAAAATAACCACTTAACTGAAATAAATCGTCAAAATTCCAAATAAACGACCAATTAATTCGCGTCTAATTACGTCAAATAATTATTCTTCCAGTCAACAAATTATTTCCCTGGTTCAGTGGCATTATTTCCTCGGTGTAGACAAGGGAAGTCAACGAATGCGGCATTAAAGTCAGGCGATCTATATTTCACTCGACACGGTTCTCGAGTGCAAGTTGCGAACTAGTCGGCGCGAATTTCATCCGAGACTCGCTATTAAATTCATTGCAATATTAGCGGAAAATATCGGAACTTCACGATACTCCTTTGAAACTTTCCTCCCAACGTGCATTAATTTCCTGACCCTCATTCAGATGAGATCCGTAATCAGCAAATTTTTTCATTCTCTCTAGAAAATTTCAATTACCTTCCTCCATACCGTGAGAACAAAACCAAAAAAATAAAATGCATTGACCCAAAGAAATATTTGGTTAATTTAAAGAATAATGATGTAACTCATATAAATCGTCAATTCCGACGAAACATGGCGCACCATTTTTTCCACTGAGTGAAAATAATTATTCTTTGAATTGCCAAAATGTTTCCTCGCTTCGATGGATTTCTTTTTGCCTTTTTCACAGGGTAGGTGGAAACAAGGATATGATATTCTCCCGAGAGAATGGAAAAACCTACTAATTGTGAAGCATGGAAAGGAAAATATTTTTTTTTTTTTGGTACAATGGAAATATTTTGTTCTCGTGGTAGAAATTGATTTTTTCGCTCGGCGTGTAGACTCGGTTTGGACTCGCCTCGACGTACAGTTTCTGTATACTCGTCGAGTGCACTGGTACGCGTGTGTATGAAATTACATCCGTTGCACGTACGACTTCGGGGACGAAAGGTAATACGCGACTTCTGCGGGGCGAAAGCTTCCGAGAGTCGGCGTCCTGGCGTCGAGCGGCGCCATTTTGTTTTCTTTCCCGCAAACGAATTCGCGCCGAAGAGGTGATTCAGAGGCTGCGGAATCCTCGGGGGCTTTTTTCCGCGTTCCCAGGTCGACCCGGGAACGCGATTCCGTCGAGGTTCCGCGCAGTGGCCTTGACGAATCGGGCAGCTCGCGGAGAACACGCGAGGCACGCCGACTGCGATGTGTTAAAAAAGAAATGGAGAAAAAGGAAGGGAGTGGGCATAACAAATTCCCGAGACTCTCCAAGGAGAGAGAAAGAGAGAGAAACCCGCGTTCGCCGGACGTTCCGTAAGGAGGGAAGGATACCTCGACTGAAAAACGAGGAATAAAAAAAAAGAAAAAAAAAATGGAGGAAACCGACGGAATAAAAGAAAGGACCCCTCGTGGCCCTTAGAGAGATTCTCGGGTCCTTCCTAAAATAGTTAGACAAGGAGTAAAACGTGGTTACTCAGAAAATGGATTTTAATGCTGGAAATCGCAAGTCGAGATCCCTTAAAAAATGGTTGGACTGTCATGGAAAAGTCAGGATTTTAAATCCGAGCGTCACTTGTTATCGAATCACGCTGCTGTATATCGTATGAAATTAAAAAGGCAATCGCAAAGGTGATATGAAAAGCACCGGGTGGAAATTTCGGAGCCCCGTCGCCCTTAGAGCTTCTCGGATGAATTCCTGAAATTTGAAATAATTCAAACGCGATTTCTCATCGCCAGACGGAGGCCACGAAGGAAGCGCGCAAAGACGAGGAGTAAAACGGCAGGTCGTAGTTTCCACCTGACCGAAAACGAGACAGGTGGCAACCCTGCCGGGAGACCCGCCAGGGGGTCTGCACCTTCCTCTCGGCTCGTCCTCTCCAAACAAAAAGGAATCCCGGACACGGATTACGGGAAGGAAGTGACCAAGTGACGCAAGGCGGTCCGTCGGCCATGTTGGATCGGACCGGAGTTAGAAAATTCGCCGGCTTATCGAGTTACCTCCGATCGAGGGCAACTTTCTCATCGGAGGAGCGCTCCCCGCGGCCCAGATACGCCGGGCGTAAAAGTCGCCCACGGTTCGCCGCGTGTACCGCGAAAAATCGCGGCGGTTCGGTCGAAAAGGCGAGGAAAAGAGCCGGGGAGCTCGTAAATACGTTCCCTGGGAGGGAAGCGAGACCGCTCCTCGTCCCGCCGACTTCCAAGGCCAGCCGAGACGATTTTAATTGGAATTTTTTCCGGCGCGCGCCGAACGAGTCGGTCCGCGCACGCGCGGCCCGGGGGGTATATAAAGGAGCGGGCGCGTCCCCCGCGGCCACTCGGGGTCGCGCCGCGGAGGCGCGCGGCTCGCGGATACACGAGGGTCGGCGCTGTCGCCGGTTTCGCTCACCTTTTTTATGAATCGGCAGAATCTTGGCAATCCTCGGGTCTCCCGCGTAATCCAGATTTCGAGGGTGCAGCCGCGGAGCGCCGCCCTCCTCTCGGGCCGGCGGCCTCTCTCCGGCGGGCCTCGTGGCCGTTCACTCCGGCGATCCTAACCTCTCTTCCTCGCCGGGCCCCGCGGACCCAGCCTCCTCCTCCTCCTTTTCGACCCAATGGCTCGGGTCCCTCTCTGGTATCTCTTATCGCGCCGTCCGCGCGAACCTAACCTCTCGCGACCGCCGGGTGCCGCATCTGCTTCCTCTTCCCCGGACTCGGCGTGGCTATTTCATGCGACTTCTGCATAAAGGGGCGGGCTAGTCCATCCGTATCAAGGGTGACGATTCTCCTCGTGGCCGGGCGTCCGCTTTTCGGCGGGAGCGAAACCGGCCGGGCCGGTTCGCCGATTCGAGTCCGTTGGCGGCGCTCGACGTCGCGGCGCTCGCCTCGACTCCCCAGATCCGGATCCGAGACCTCCCCCGATGATTCACCTCCGGCCACGACGCACCAAACCTCGAATCCTGGGGCCGTCTAAGCGACCTTGATTCGGTGCCTCCTGACCATCAAATTTCTAACGGCCGGAAGATTGCAACGAATTTCTCGAACTCCGGGTACCCCCGTTAACGGCGTCGAAACCGTCGGTCTGGTTCAGTTCTGCAGAGCTTTGTCGCCATTTAACGGGCACCTCGCCCTAGGTATTCCCCGCAATGGATCCTTCTTGATCGGCAACGCACAGGGCACCCCGTGCCTTCCAGGAACTAGGGACGTTAAATCCTCGTTTAACGGACGGATCCCGTTGGGTTCCCTCGTTTCTTGCCGCGCTTCGTTCTCGAGCACCCTGGCCGAAGTCGCGCACTCCAGACACCACCGTCACCGTGCACTGGGCGAGCCTCGATGGCCGTTAAACGGGCGGCCTGGAATTGCGCAGGTTAAAACGGCGCAGCTTACAACGGCACAGCCTGGAAGAACGCGTTGGGCGCCCGGCACCGGTACATCCCGCTGGGAGGCCTCGGCGGCGTCGTTAAACGCGGCGATCGGCGCCGGTCGGCCGTCGGTTGGTAGGCCTGGCGCGTCGCGGCGCCCCTCGGCTGGGCGCTGGCGTCGGCGCGGTCGCTCGCATGGGCCCGGGTCGGCGTTTAACGGCGGCGCGGCCGCCCGAGGGGAGCTGCCACGCCACCGGATGGCGCGCGCGCGCGCGCACCGTGGGCCGCGCAGGAACGCGCGCCGCGCCGCGCTTGCGCAAACGATCCGGGGATCTATGCGGGTCGCGGGTCACCCGCGGCCCCGGGTAGTCGCGTCGGCGCTCCCGATCTCGCTCGGCCGACCCGCAGCCGGCCCGTAAACGCGGCGGTTCCGCGGCGGCGGCGGCGACGGCGACGCGTCGCTTCGTCCTCGCAAGATGTCCGCCCGGCCGTGCGGCCAAGGTAACTCGAACTGAGCACCGGCGGCGCCACGGTAAACGAGATTAAAGCCTCGTGCCGGCGGAGCGGCCGCCGCGGCCAATGGGGGCGCCGCCACGCCGGAACCGGCCAATGGCGGGGCCCGCACCTGGTCGACGGTTGCCCCTGGTGCACCGCCAGGCGCCATTGCCTGGCGTCGGCACGTTACCTGCACCCAGGTGGGGGGCGCATGCGCGCCGCGATCCCCCAGGGAGGGGGGCGACCGGCGAGGAGACGGCCGAGAGCCGGCGAGACCGGCGAACGGCGCCGGAGACCCCGCGACCGGTCGCGCCGATCGCGGGATCTAACGCCTTCCCGGGGCGCGCTGGGGAATTTCGGTGGAGGAATTCTAAAAAGCCTTAGCTCCCAGGAGATCCCTCCAAGGACGCGGGTCCCCCGGGATGCCTTTTCAATACTATTTCCCCGCGCCGCGTGAAGGCCTCCCCGCTGAGTCGGCGCGGTTTTCGGGCCGGAGCCGGAATGCGATTTCGTCGGTACTCGCGCTACGCACTAATGACGCACTCGACGCGCCATTCCTTGAGAAATTCCGACGATTGAGTTATGAATGAGACGGTTAATTGGAGCGATAAGGGAAAAGCGTCGATGGAGGCGTCCTGGGGGATGGAACGTCTCCGAGCGGGTCCTGGGGGCGGGGGCAACCTCGGGCCGGATGTAACGGGCGAGGCCGGCTGAATGGAGGCGTATATACGCGGTTCGTGGCGTACCGTAGGCATTCGTCCCTTGGCCTGTTGCTTTTATACGGCCGAGTTCGGTCAAAAGTCGGCGCGGACGGCCCTCGGGCCCGACTAGCCCAAGGACACCCAGGAGAGACGTCCCTCTCTCGCCGAGCCCGGCTCGCTTTTCTCTCTTTCGCCGCTCCAAAGCCAAAGGCGGCGATCGTCCTTGCGGGAGTACCGAGACCGACCGCCGGCCCAGGCATTCCTCGGCCTAGGGTAATCCCGCTCGCCGAGGGCCGAGGTGCAGGTGCATCCCCGCTGCATCCGCCGTCGATCCGTGCCCTCGCCTCTCCGGATTCCGCGTCTCTGCCCTCCTCGTCCGTCGAGCGAATCGACGCAAACCACCGCGAGGTTTCCTGCAATTGGAAAAATAAAATATACATATGTACAAGGCGTCTTGCATTTCTACATGGTTTAAATTCTTATGTTGTACAATTTTTAATTCTCTACAAACGCGTTGGGTCTCTCCTGACCCTAGAAACCACTCGACACTTGGCATGCACCACGAGAGTGAAATTCCGCGTCGCCGATGTTTCACCTGTGCGTCGACTTTCCTCCCGGCAAGTTTCGTCCGCGTTTCGAATTTCCAACCGTGACCCGTGGAAAAGTATTCGGACGGCACGAAAGAATCGCTCGTTACCAGGAGGCCTTCCCGGGGAACGCGGCGAGGGACTTTCGAAAAGGAAAACCTCGAGATGCATCGCTGATAAGGGAAACGACGCTGTATACGCTCCGAAGAAAAGTAATTAATCGCCGTTGCGGAATACCCGGGTGGTTTCGCTTTCTTAGAGGTTTCACATCGAAAACGCATCGAGACAAGAGGTTTACCCAAATCGTCGGTTTTAATAACTCCCTCTTCCCCGCGACGGCCTTTCAAAGCGACCCCTGGGGCGCAGGAAGCGAGTAAATAGATCTGTTTAAAATTCATCCATTTGCGTCAAATAACATCCGGAGTGGAGTTATTTCTGACGGATAAAGAAGTTTAATTAAAATCGATTCCCCATTCAGTACGGGGGAGGAGAATGCATTGCTTAAACCGAATCGAGTCCTGTATTAGCGGGATCCACTTCTTTCGGTTTCACTTAACCCGAATAAAAAACTTTATTCAAAGCGGAGGAGCTTTTCAATTTGGCCCTCCCCTCTCGCCCGCCCGCCGTAATACCCATTACCGTCGTATTCGGGGGAGTTTATTTATTTAGTCCGGCCAAGGTGCATTTTATGTACCCATCACGCGTATATACGCGTACTTAGATCTGCTCGTACATAAATATACGTACTCGAAGTACGTCTTGCCCGGAATACTAAGTATCTCCCCCTCCCGCGTTTCCGCATCGTCAACCGGAACCGACTCTCTTGTCTCGAGTTTGCGAAATTAAAGTGTCATATATATATAATAATTAAAATATTGATAAAAAACATAAAACGTAAAACATTAATAAAACATATCTCCAAACTGGGTGCGCTGAATCGTTTGAAACTTCGGCACGCGATTATGGAGACTCGAGAAAGTTTTATAAATATTTTCATATCGCGTAGAAATAACTATTTCGTAATGTCTTAATTCCCGGGAGAACGAAATCCCATAAATTCCGGACCGAGGTTTTCATCCGCCAGGTGAAAATCCGCGACTTCGGACCCGTTCCTGCTCGTAAAGTTCCCGGTGAAGTTGCAAGTTCCTCGAACCTCAGCCCACTGCCCTACTGCGAGGGCTCTCGCCGATTCCTCCTCTTCTTCGTCCTCGATCTCGCGCTCGTAAAGTCCTATCTCGGCGAGGATAAGAACGCCGAGGACCGCTTCTGCGTTTCAACGTCGTTCCTCGGGTGCACGATGCGAGGAGAGGAGCTGCAAATCGCGATCGCCGGGTACCCTGAAGCGTCCTACGAACGACCAGAAGCCGTCAGCTGGGTGCACCTTGAAATATCTGACAGATCGCCCCGAGGTCGAAGAATCCCTACAAAAGCAATATAAAATATCATTAAACGATATCATGGAACCTAATTAAATATAATTACCAATCTGACTATTGCTCCATCGAGGTGATCGAGTCCTTTCAAATTTTCCTCTGGGACCCTTCACTCGTATCCGGTGCGTCCTGGGTGGAACTCTCGCCGAAATTGGAACCCTCCCTTGCGGTCCGGTTAACCGAAGACTGTCCGTTCACCGCCGTATCTCGAATCCTCGAAAGCCCTCCTGGGGGTCATCGTCCACCCGAGCAGGGTCCGATTCCAGACATCCGTTAGACACGGGAAGCGTTTCACTCCGGCGGGCATCCCGGGAACCGGGGCGTGACAAACGTCCTACCTGTGGAATCCTAACCGGGGTGGTGCATTTCCGGGCCGGGCCGTTGACGCGTTAACTCCTGGCGTCGGTCAGGAGTCGGGGTAACGGCCCCGTTATTCATCGACTGTCGTCAACTGGGGGTGCGACAACGCGTTGAGACCTCTCGGGGAAGCTTTTTCTCTCCGCTCGATGCTCCCCCGTAAGGGTTGATTTAACGCGGCGGAGGCGCCGACGCGTTTAGGCCGCGCATTCGTAACCGCCGTGCCGACCTCTTCCGCATAAAGTGCGTCGTAATCCGGCGCGCGGAAAGCTCCAGTTTTACCTTCCGTATAATTAATGCCGGGATCCGAGTCCCTCCGTGAAAGGGGAATCAGCTCCTTCCCTTTCGTAGTCGCATTAATTTAGCGGCCTACATTGTTTCCAGGTGATCCCGACGCCGAAGAGGTGACCTAGGAGTCCTAAGAAGGATCCTTCAAGATTTAACCACTCAAAGTGGGGGAATAATTAAACGGCGAATTACCTCCTACAAGGTCTCCAGTGATAATTGGAGACTCTTCCTGGTCACCTTCCATAGTCGACCTGGACTTTCGATTGACGAGATGCAGGACTCCTCGTTTCTCCTTTTTTTCTCCAGACCGGAACACCTTGTCCTGGCTTCCGTATAACTGCAGGCGGACCCTGTAATCATCGATGCAGTCCGGCATAATTTACTTTGCCCGTGAAAACGGGGGTTTGGGCTAATTTAAAACAATTCGGTCCGCGATCATGCATGCCAGGTCCTGTGGGTCTGTCGGTTCCCACGAAATAAATTCAACAAGGAATCGGAGCTTAGGAAGTATCGGAAAGAATGTCTCGGCTCCTTCTTGCGTCGCGTGTCGGCAATGATTTTGGCATGACCGATGTCCTGATTTAAATGGCCCGTAAAATTCAGGAGTGGAGCCTTTCCCGAGGGGGCAGGAAGAGGGATCCTTAGGCGGCGGCAGATAGCGCGATCGAGGGGTCTCAAGAGTGCGGTACACGTGCAGCTCGGGGTCGTAAAGGCAGCCATGTTGTCCTCGAATAACTAGGGACATGCGACCCTCCGATACTTTATCCTCGTAGGATCCTCGGAAACGTTTTCCAATTTCCTCCCGACGTTTAACGGGCCACGAGGCACCGGCCGATGCCAATTGCGAGGGTCCTTCTTCGAGCCCTCCCGAAATATGCTCCAACTCCAACTGGAACCACCACCTTTCCAAGTTCAGAGGAGAGCCTCCCTCGAAAGTCTACGATCAACAAGAAAGTAGGAAATGAAAATCCCGCCAAATATTTTCCTACTTCCCGATAATTTACCCTCGATGAGGTTAATCGATAGTACCTTTCGCTGCAAGGGATGAACGGATGCGAAGGGAGGGGTGAACCGGGCCAAATTCGAGGTTCCATTTTTCCAGGGACCCGGGAATAAACGCTACTCCGTTGGGGATCGCCCTAGCATATTTTTCCCGGAACCCGGAAAAATGGAGGGGCTCTTTTTACTTGTATACGTACTCGCCCCTCCGCTTCCTCTCTATCCTCTGGTCCTGTTAGGTCCTTTCTCAGGAGAGGGCAACTTTTTAACGCTCCGCAGCACCCGATATCATCCTCCCTGGTGGAGTTCCTCGGTTTGCGGTAAAACCAGGACCCTGAACGGCAATAAAACTTTCCTCGCAGATTGGTGGGTACCGACTAGGAGGGCAAAACCTGGCTCCTCCGTGAAACAATGGTTCGGCAAGTCTTCCTTGTGATTCGTGTCCCCTCGAATTTCGTCCTCGATTACCTACAAACGGAGAGAATTGATAATTAATCAATGAACAAATTTGAAGGGAATATTTGCGGCGGAGATATCGTTGCTACCCCTGTCGTTCGGTCGGCCAGGTGCGGGGAAATCGGTGCGTTTTCGCGCCCCCTTTCCCTGCGGCCGCGGGTCGCCAAATATTCCCGACACTCGTCAATATTCCACCGTACCTGATGGGGTACGCGCAATCCTTTGTGTACCCAGGGTAATTTGAAAAATAAATCCCCTGCACTTTCCTCGAACTCTGGGACACCCTCCATGCGTTGGTATCACCCCCTGGCAGCCGACCCCATGCGCAATCCCCATGATCCTTGTCCAGATCTCATCTACAACGATGTTTAACATGTAACGTCTTATATACAAAAAATCAACAAAAGCGAGAGAACGTACAATTGGAATTCGAAAATTAGGCGTTCAGTCGACGTAACTTCTCCGTAGAATTTAAACGGCGTGAAATGCATATCGGCTCGATTCAAGAAAGGGCAGTGTACGCACCCCCTCCTTGTGCTTACGGGCGAGGAAAATAGGGAAGACAGAGCTTGCAATTTCCGCGGAACGAAGCGCTCACGAGACCGTGAAATTCTGGGTACAAAAGGAAGAATAACTCCGATTTGCCCTTCCCTGCTTCACCCTGGGCTCGCACGTTCTCCCGGTAATCCCTGTCGGCCCGATTCATCGATTATTAGGACTCCTACCTATGTGAATCCTGAAGGATTACCGGCCCGACACGTACCCGGTGCTAATCGAGCTTTCGATGCTTCGCCGGATATTCCCCGGCGAATTCGGTGCCTCCTCGATCCCCGTAGATGCTTGCCGGGTCATTAGCGACATCCTGGCATTTTATGAGGACTCCAAGCCCTGCCGAGTGACCCTGGAACAATGATCCACAAATTAGCTACATCGCTGCAATCCTGAAAAAATAGATCATTTCCGAGCAAACCACTAAACTACGGAACGAAGAAAAGAATTTCCCCGTTTTTCTATCTCCTCCGTTGTTTCTTTCCCTTTCTTTTCTATTTCCTTTCTTTGGAAGATGTCGAGGGTACCGTCACATCTTTCAAAGACGGCGAAGTCACAAAGGGACGATCCAAAAGGACGAGTAGGGCCTCCCGGCAGGCACAGGGAATGCGTTATTCGGGCTTTGTTACCGTTTGTCGTTATTGCCACCGTCATTACGTTACCGAGGTTATAATGGTCGTCGTTAAACTTTACAACCGCAATTGGACCCGAAGCTGACCGTAACGACGCGCGTAACTTTGTCGTCAAAATTCAAGCGAACTCGTGTTACGTATCTTTGTTTACGGTCACCGGTCCTTCGGCGATTGTGGGTGTTCGGTCCGAATTGAGCCCTCCCAAAATTTCCGACAATCGCCGTTACATATAGGACATACAGGACGATGCAATACAGAAACTGTAAGGAGTACAAGGAGATTCGTGAGATTTCCAGCGGGGCCCCGAGGGATCCTTTGAGCGTATGTCCCCGTATTATCACATCCAATGCACAACGAGCGTGCAGGTGCATACAGAAGGTCTGTAGGAATCATCGAACCGGCGTCATTATTTCCCACGGAGCCCTTACAACGGCGTTATTCGGTCCCCTGTAAATGAGCCGACCTTTCGTGGCATTCGCAATGGTCGATTTTACGAATTTTCCCGGCATACCGGAAAATTCAGCCCGGAACACGGAGGCCATTATGGCCTCCGAAACGCCGCTCCGGGGGCATTTACGTTTAATAAGCTCGCTTTAACAGCCACGAATTTACCGCCAGACGTTTATTGGGCTCACGGCCGTATTTTCGGCGAACAAATTATACGCGCAGGACACTAACAGGTGTTCCTCGATTCGGTGATCTTCGCTCTAATTAATCTCTTCATAGGGACGGATCGCCGCGTCCCAGAGGTTCCTCGGTTTATTATTCCTCCCATTAAATTCGCATTCGCCCTCGCCTGTTATCGCTTCTGGTGACGCCTTCGTCTGAGTGAAATTCGCGAGGTCCTCGCCAGGATGAAGGACCTCCTATTGCCGGCTGATAAGATCGGCCCCGCGGTATCTACGCTCGCGGAATTCTTTGAGCCGCGGAAACTCTTTCGTGGTCCCCCTCCATTTGCATGGCATAAATATGCAGAGGATCCGCCTCGGCACCGGGACCGTTCTAAATAGCTTGCAAATCACTCTTGCCCGATAAATCAGCATTAACACCGTCGCGGCCGGCGCTACAAATCGCCGGTGAACCCACGCGCATATGGGATCGCCGACTCTAACGGCTCCGAGGTCGCACGACCCTGTCTTTTGCAACTCCCTAATCGTCCCGATCGCTCCGAAACCCGTCGTCAATCATGATTTGCTGCTCGCAGATTATAGTCTCGAATTAATCGCGCCGCGTTAACGGGCCGAGCGGGAAGTCTTTCGGGATAATTGCCTAATGGCGCGCCGATGAACTGGATATCCGGCTGGAGGGCCTCCAGGTTGACTTTCCAAACTTCCCTGCTTTCCAAACCGCACACCTAGAATTATACACATACTTTTATTAACAAACCGTCCGAACAAAATCCGCATTTAACGAACGGCCAAAGTCGAGTACAGAGATATCGCGCGAATTGTAGCCAGAGGTAGGGCTGATACCGCGTGCATTTCGCTTGCGGAAAACGAGATATAAATCACCGAGGGGTACTTTCGTAAACGGCCGAAGTTCATGAATAAGCATTCAACATCGGGCGTTCGTAATATTACCACCGCTGCCCACTGTCCGCAAATTTCTATATGGGGCCCCTGGCAGAACTCCAAAGCCACCCCTCCACCGAATGGATTTTAATAAATGTGAATACGTTTACGAATATGAAAGTGAAAAGGAAATACGAGGAGGGTGGAACTACGCTGCGGAAATTAAACGCATCGCACGGTGCGCGGAGTGCGGCGTGGCATCGAACGCCGTAAAAAAATCCGACGAATCGGCTGACGTATGACTTATTAATAGGAAAAATACATATTCCGAGGAAGCCCTTAGCGAGCGTATTCTGTCACCACTACTTGCACGTACGAACACCCGGGAATTCATTCGAGACCTTCCTCCCTCGAGGAATTGTACTCGCGGAAGCAATAATTCCCTGAGTACTCTTCGGCAATCGACCTCTATGTGCTCGCACGTTCCTCGTCCTGAATCTATTCCGCGTATTCGTGATTTAAATTTCTAACGACGTACGCGCGATCCGGGTAAAAATCTGCGAAGATAATAGGCTCGGCGGAACATCATGCGGAATATGAGAACGATGCAAGGACACCAGCCCTGAGGTAAATTCCCGGACTTTTTCCGAATTTCGGGCAACACCCTGCCGTGCTTCCCGAGGGGATTGCCGAGGTAAATAACCGAGAATCGTCTACTAATTCAATTTGAGCCCTCTGTCGAATCCAATTATCGGCCGAGTTATAGGACTTCCTCGACAATCGGGCGAGCCCGCAATTAAATCTATGTACTATTTTGCTAGCCCCCCGCGTTTCATTGTACAACGAGGGTTAAACAGTGTTTATTTTCCGCGGGACGATTAACGAGTGGGTGTACCGATCCCTCGTAATCTGCTATCAGTTTCGAGGGCGCCGCAGAGTTCTGTCCAGGGTGACTCGATTTACCGGCTCGAAAGGTCTCTGCACCGAAGCCGCGATCGGTGGCGAGGCTCTTATATGAACCAGCGGTCGATGGACTAACCGTAAGGCGGTAATTTGATGAAATGACCGAATTTAGCACGTCCAATGGAGCGCTCCGGCGAGTAATCGTAACGCTAAACGTGGCCAATCCCTCGCCGAAAGAAGGAAGAGAAAGTCCTGGCGTGTCGGGTGATTCCTTCGGAAATCTCTCTCCTGGTAATAACTCTGCTCCTGATCTCCTGACCCCTCTGCTCCCCTGCACAATAGCCGTGTAATCTGTGTCTGAAAGAAAAAAGTAAGCGAATGAAATCCCTTGCATGGAGATAATTAATAATATCGACCGCGTGTGATATTATTGATCGTCATCATGGCGAAACAGTTGGTCCCTACCTGGGGAAAGGAGAGATTTTACGAGCCCGAAACTTCTCAGCGGTATATTAGCCGACTCTAGGGATTTAGCTCGCGCATACGTGAATGGAGGTTCCCAGAAAAAAAAAAAAGAAAAAGAAAACAGAAAACACGCGCTCTTTGTTCCGATTACGAGGGACCTTCGTCGGAGAGAATGAACGGAAGTTCCCTGGGATCTTTCCCAGGACGAGAGGCGGTATTAAATGGAGAAGGTACGAGGTACCCAGAGTCGGTAACTGTAAAAAGGAGGCCACCTCGAGAGGCGATAAGCATTTTTGTGTCGCCCGGTATATCAGGAGTGATCCGCAGGGTGCCTTAACTTTGACCCAAATGGGGTTTGCCTCCGACCGTTTTTCTTCGGACTTTTCTTTCGATCCTTCTCCCTTGGTCACCCCACCCGATCTCCTTTCCGTAGGCGTTAACTTCTTTTGTCTAACACCCGAAGTAGATAAGAACACCCCATCGGTACCGGCCAAGAGTTCTAACGTTTTTTTGACTCGACTTTCCGTGTACCTCGAACAACTCTCGAGGTATACCCGAGGAACGTCTTGCGATTTCTTCTCTTCTTTGAGATCTTGGACACGGAGTGTCTGGCGCTCATTGAAATAGTAATGAAAGCAGCCAAGTACATAACGTAGTAGAGAGCAGACGGCTCGTCTAACTTTTAACTACTGATAAAATCACAGACATTCCAGCGGCGCCACAGACCGATGCTTATACTAAAAATGACCAATCTAATTTCTTTCTATTCTACTCTCTTCTACTTTCATTTTCAGGTCGTGAGCGGAGCCGCATCTTGCCCATATGAGGTCTGCTTCCGATGGAGCTCTTCCACCGCGTCCCTCCGTCATCTCGGTCGATACCGTCGACACTTTTTCCAGCGATATCCCGAATAGATGAAGTGGCCCCAACAGCTTCTGTTATCCTTCGGGCTGGAAGCTATCCGGTTCGAGTGGTTTCACGGAGCTGAAAAATAAAGTCCGAGTAAGAGACGCGAGACCTTTACTATTTTCTTTGGAGTTTCCGCACCTCTCCCCTTTGCCGTTCTCGCCCTCATTCCCCGATTTCGGTCCCCCGTTGTTATCACTCAAGTATCACCCCTCCCCCCCGTGGACGCGACGCTATCTATCTCTCCGCTCGATCGCGGGAATTTATCCTTTTCTCGAGCATAATTTATTCCAGGGCGAGACCGATCGAGGGGAGACGGGGAAGTTTAGTTGCATAATACGGCACGAGCGAGGCTAAAATTAGACCGAAAGAATTTAAAGAACGCGGCATGCTTACCGGGGCCATTGCCCCAACCACCCTCTGTGGACTCCACTTCCCCTGTTTTCTCTCCTGTTGATAAATCGCGGGAATACGTTTCCCCTGGGACGTAACGGCTGCATTCTGGGTACAGAAGAAATTAGCGACGCTCTCTTTTCCGTTTATCTGCGCGAGACTTAACGGCTAGAATGGCGGCAATGCTCTTCTCTTGAATATTTGCATACTCACCTTAATATTACCTAACGTCTGGCAGGACGTTTTATGTTAATTCGGAGTGTTTTCCTAATCATTTCCTTGATACTGTAAATACTGGGTTAACGGCCGTTGGGATGGTCAGTCATGCGCCATCTTTTGAAACTAATTACGAATTGTTGGGGTAGCTGAGCCGAGATAGGAACTGCTTTATCTTGCGGTTGAACTTACCGATTCTGGAAACCAGCAGCAATTATTCGATTATTGTGAGATATTGTTATTTGTCAATGTTGAGATAGGTGGATCTTTTTTTTACTGAGAAAAAAATAATATAGAAATCAAACGTGTTACCTGCTCCAGACTGCAGCACTCGTGCCTCTTCGACCGTTTGAAGTGATTGCCGAGCTTGCCGCGAGATGTCGCCACGCGACAACTTCACGCTGGAAATTGATACGAGCTGATATGTGGAGCGTTCAATTCTTGCACGTGTCTATTTAATGTTAAGTTATAATGAAAATGGACAATTTTTAATTAGTTCAGTTGTAAGAAATAAAATATTGGACCATGTGAATAGTACAAGTTTTTATTCAACTTGAACAGTAAGATTACTTGAAATAAATTTGAAATATATATGGGTGGTGTAAGTGATACATTTTATTATTGTTGGCAAATCATACAAAATTTCGGAAATTTCAGTCCTTACGAGATACAAAATGACTGATGAAGACTTGCTGATATTACTTAAAAATTTGAAGGCGGCCAAACGAAGCGGGGAATTAGATGACGAACGATCGCTGGCTAATCAAAATGTTAAGTGGAGAAATATTTTGGATTATTGTGTTTTGCAAACAAGCATCGAACATCATAATGTTGAGGTAACTCTATAAGTGATTAAAATTGTTCGAATATGTAGATACAGTGTATTTTGAATAATATCTATTTTTACACAGATTAGATTAGAAGCTCTTGGTTTATTGGCAGAGTCGAAGAAAAGCACACAATTATTTACAGCTGTGGAACTGCGTTTTATCGTTATGTTTTTGAAATATCATCTTGGGGAAAAAATGGAATTTGTGCCATTAATAAAAAAGGTAAATCAAACATTTATCATACAAGTAACAATTAATTTATTTTATGTGTGATTTCCTAACAGGTCATAAAACGCGCAAATGATGGACTCGCAGTCTTACTGAGGCAGTTGGCTAGACAAGAGAGAATTAAGAAAACCGAAGAAACAGCTTGCGCCGATAAAAATAATCCTAACGATTCTGAAGTTACGGGTCAAACAGAACTATATAATTTGATAAATGCTTATCAAGAATTCTTTGTATCTATTCAAGATGTCTGTGTAAAAAATGTATATCCTGGATCAACACATTGTCGTAGAAAATCCAGCTTACAAATTTTGTGTTTACTGTTGGAAATATCAGAAATCTATGAATTATCGTGGTGTAACGATCAAGTACAGAATTTATTTGAATGCCTGCTGCTTGACACATATGAATCGAATAAGGAGATGGCCTACAAAATCTTAAAATCTATAGATCCTCATATTCTGCAATTGAGTAATGAGACAAAAGTCAAAGAAATAATTAATGTTGCCTTCCAGTTAGGAAATAGTATCAGACCGATTGATACTTTTACCGCTGCATATATGTTTAAAATCAGTACTTTGTCTCCCGTTATAACAAATGTACTAAATTTGCCTGAAACGACTGATAACATCTCAAATGATAAAGAAAATGCTGTGTTGCTGTTAGTTAAGCTCTTGCTCACAAACTTAAAGGTAATGTAACTATTTTACATTTTATTTATTCGGAAGTTATTTATTACATTTATATGTTTCAGACTCCGTTGAAGTTAGCAGAAGAAAATATTGTTATGGCAGTTACAAAACATTCCTTGTATGGATATTTATTTTGTTTAAGAAGTCTATTAAAGGAATATGATTTGAGGTGATTACAGTTATAACATTCTGTTTAATGTAATTTCAATGCAAATATGAATTCTGATTTCAACAGAAATCTTACAATGGAAGAATCATGGAGACATGTAATCAGTGAACTGACAAGCATGTGTTTTGTACTAAGTGACACAGTGTCACAGATAGTGAATAATTCATCGCCAGAAGGTCACTTACCAATGGACTTGAATCCAAAAAATTTAAATTATCCTCTACCTGAAGGAAGCTCGGTAGCTGTAACTCCACAAATGGTACTCCTCTGTTCTTGGCATACCGTAAAAGAAATCAGTCTTCTTTTTGGCTATCTGACTGCAAGTTCACCAGTTGTAGGCATCGACTCATCAGGTGGACTTCTAACTGATATTCAGGTAACTTAATTTACTAATATTGTGCAAACGTAATCCATAATTTCACGTGTTAAAATATATCTTCAGATAAAAGACATCGGAGAACATTTGGTAACACTATTATGTGAAACTAAACATCGAGGTGCTTTCGAGCAAGCACACGTGGGTTTTCATCAACTTTGTACTCGACTGTGGCACATAAAGGATAGCAACCTACAAAAGTTGCCTAAAATGTGGCTATATCAAACTTTATTGGCCATCACAGGATTATCTCCAGGAACTTCAAAATTCTGTGCAACTAGACGAAGTGCAGGAGTGCCGTTTATGGTGCAGGTATGAAAAAGAACGATGTGAAACAGTGTTTATTTATACCTTATTTCATAAATCAATTTTTCTAGGCCTTAGTGACATCTGAACCAGGTGTACGTTTCAATACAAAAACTACAGCTCTTATATCTGTGATGAAAATTTTGTTAGGATTTACCAAATTTACAAGCGAAGATGACTTGTCTGCCAAACTGGATGATTTGATACACGACGATACCGTATTTTTTGAATTAAAAGATATATCCACAAACTTTAATCATCCGAGTACTATGAAACACAGCGAACATAAAGACGCTGTTACTGAAATTAAAACTCATGCTTTGAATATACTTAGAGCACTTTTTAAACACTCCCTTCTCGGTGAGGCAGTGAAGCCCTATGTTGCAGACGGTATAATTGCTGCTATAAAAAGCTATGATGGCCAAACTTGGATGGTATGTTTTCTTAAAAATTTATACATTCGAACCTTTTGGCACATCTTAATAGGTTAGGTAAAAAAAAATGTTTCTCTTTTTGTCAAGGAGCGAAATGCCGCAACACTTTTGTTTGGCGCTTTGATCATTCGAATTTTTGGAGTGCAAAGAACAAAAGATCATCTGAATTTAACTGTGCACAATAAAATGACGGGTCGAATCTTCTTCGAAAGATATACAATTTTACTGCCGTTTATGTTGAATGAATTGCAACTTTTTGTGAGAAGAAAGGACACCGTGATGAAACCAAGCGTGCAATTAATTCTTTTGTTACTTTCTCGGTTGTATCCTGGTCACTACTGCCAAGGTGCAGAATTCAACTGGCAAGTTAGTGTTATAAATCCACTCGACTAATTTTTTTAATGGAGAAGTACATATAGGTCTTTTCAGATTAACAGCTTCGTTGATCTGGTTTCAAAATGTTCTAAAAGCAGTGTGTACACTACTCGCGAATTAGCAGCTAGAGCTGTAGTCCCTCTACTGACGGAAGAGACAGTCTGTGAATTTCTCAAAGATTTGTTCAACAGGTTGAAGAAAATTGAATTCTTGAGAGGTTCATCGCTTAATACAGTACATGGTTACATGCTTCAGGTCCGATAATCTTATTTAAGAAATCTAAATATTTTATTAATCTTTGATACATTACATAGACATGTGTTGTTCGTTCATTGTAGATATTGGAGATTTTGAAAAACCATCGAAATATAAAAATTAGTGCATTCGGCTTGGAATGTTCTAAATATCTTAGAAATTCTTCTGTGATTTTGGAAAGTTTGGAAATTACGTCTAGTGCTCCAACATGTTTTCCACTAGCAACGGCCTATGTCAACATTCTTTCCATTCTTCTACAAAATGATACTGAATGGTAAATGAACGAACAAGTTTTTAATTAAAATATATTATTATTGTTTATTTTACAGGCTTGATACGAGAGTTCAAGAAGCAATTATTTCTAGATTCGAAATGCATCTTACGCGAAAAGAAATATTAAAGTGGAATCCTGGTCGAGAAGTGTATGAACATGCTGTGGCTACGCTTCTTACATCTATGAAGAGAGTAGACAAAGAATCCAATTGTAATAATTCTGTAAATGACGTGTTAATATTTTGCAAAGAGATGCTAAGTCATAACAACAGCATGGTACAAACAATTTGTTGGTTAAAACTGGCTCAGACGAGATCTGCCCAAATTGATGATACTTTAGAAAGAACAATATCTGCAGCACTTACAGCTGTACCAAAAGCTGTTGAAGATATTGATTTATTGGAATCAATTTTACTGTTTTTGTATGAAATAGTAACGAACAGTAGTACAAATGGTATTACAGAAAATACATTATCGGTAGACAACCTTTGTCACTCTATTATATCTATAATTTTAAATGATTCTAGAAGTATAGATTTATGTGAAAAGGGAACTGTTTTACGGTTGCTTGGCAAAGCATGCAGCAGATTGATGACTACTCACAAGGTTCGTATATATTTTTTGTTGGCTTATTTAATTATACTCATAATGGTTCTTGTTTATTGGGACTTTTTTTTTTAGAATGAAGACCTGTTTCCAAAATACGTCCAAGAAATGTATAGATTATTTTTAAATAATTCATGGATGGGTGCTGCGGATGTTGACTGCAGAATTGCAGTGTCGCAAGTGGTTTACGATCTTTACGTAAGGTGTTCGGAATGTTGTACCCCCTTAAGACTAAGTAAGCACTGATTTATGATCATATAACATTTTTTATTATTTGGTCTGTGACTTTTAATCAAGGCTTCAATTTTCTGTAGAACTATTGTTGAACTGGTGGACTATGCTCCTTAATTTACTCATAGACGATAACAATGAAGTACGAGAAAATGCATCATTGACAATCTGTAAAATAGGATCGGAATGCAAGTTAAAATGCAAAGCGATTACGATGGAAATATTTTTTACGAAGTTTATGGATTTGTTAATACACAGAGAACTGGTGCCTGTTGCATTTTTTGTATGGAGCATGACCCTGTCAGGAGATGCAGACTATGAAATGGACGAGACAGACGTAAGACCATTTGCTCCTTTTATCCATATTAAAAAGTTATCATTAAGTTTTTTAATAATCATAAATTAACGCATTGCAGGTGTTTAACAAGTGTAGCAATTATGAGTACTTTGAACCCGTTCGAATATCGGTCCTATGCATTAATTCCTTGGAAAGATACGATCGCGGGCAACTTATCGATCGAACATTGCTGCCCGAAGTGAAACAGTGGGTATGCGAAAGATTAAACATTGCCGAAATGCGGTCAAACACTCTTAGAGAAATAATTATGGAATACAAACAACATATCCCTACGATTACGAGGACATTAAAGGACATTTTAGATCCAACATACAACGACAAATTATTACGAGTACAAGCATATGAAAAATTCGAGACCTTAGCTCGTGAAGGACAAAATACATGAACATTTGAGAAACGGATGCAGCAAAATGTTCAATTCCAGAGTAACATTTCTGACAGCAAGTTGCCCGTGAAATAAATACTAAATCTCTGGTAAACCAGTACCTTCCTCACAATAAGCCCTCTCATTTCTCTCAAAGCTACACTGAAGATAATCTAATATCGCGTCCCACCCAGTCTATCGAGAAACCAGGTTATCTCGTTACTTCCTGAACCAAGTACGGAACGGTGCAAGGTCACTATAACCTAAGATACGCATAACGGTACTCATCTACCGGTTTACTTTCTCCACTCGGTAGTTGAGTAATGTTGAGTAAACAATGTCTCACTCGAGTCAATCGTCGACTTTGACTATACGCATACAGTCAAAGATCTTCAGGACGCGCAGATAAAAGAGACAACCAGGCATTAAAGTGTGAAAGTCGCGTCGCCAGAAGCTTTACCGGACAATGGGATGCCCATCCTCCGCCCGCGGTGAGACCACGCCGTCTCTTTCTCCCTCGCGTTTGGAAGCCTGATACGACGAAGATGGTCGAACCTGCGAGAACCATCTAGGCATCTAACCTCTCCCCCTCCCGCCCTCCTCGCGGTATCGGTTGTCGACCTTGAGCGCGTCCGATCCCGTCGCCCGGTAAACCGAAGATCACGTGGTCCTTCGGAATCAAGATGGCGCCGGACGGCGGGGCGAGTCCCCGCATGCGCCGCCAGTCGGCGCCACCACCGCGGCCGGACGACCTCGCGGCCGCCTCGCAGCTCGTATTCCGTGATTTCGGGCCGCGAATTCCGGAGTTTTTCCGCCGTTGGCGCATCCACGCGACGCGAGTCGCGTCGAGTCCGCGAGTGTCCGCGCGTTCCTCGCCCGCCGTGAGCCGCGGAGCCGTCGGTTGGCTCGCGGGCGATGCGCCGCCGCGCCAGTCGCGCCCGAAGCCGAGAAAGTTGAGGACCGTGCCCGCCGCCGAAGGAACGAAGCCGCGGAGAGGAGAGCCCGTCGGTCGCGTGCTCCGCCCGCCGCTGGCGCGCACACCGGCCTGACCCACCGGGCATGGAGAGCCCTCGCCCGCACCCGGCCCGACCCACAGGAGACGACGGTGAG
Organism: Orussus abietinus; assembly: GCF_000612105.2. Taxonomy (NCBI): domain Eukaryota; kingdom Metazoa; phylum Arthropoda; class Insecta; order Hymenoptera; family Orussidae; genus Orussus; species Orussus abietinus. The sequence goes on from NW_019395990.1 coordinate 711,976, forward strand.
TGAGCCAGCGATAACTCGATCTCTCCGATCTCCGATCTCGCGAGGATCGGCCCCCGGGACCCCCCGACTGAGCGCCACTTGTCGCTCGAGCTGTCACCCGATCGCGCCGATCGGCTCGAGGGCTTTGAGCACCCCTGAGGTGCTCGGGGAACGCGCCCGCGGCCGAGCCCTCCGCGAGAGTAGCATCGAGCGAGCGCGCTCTCTAGCCTCTCGCTCTCTCGGTCGCCAAGGCGTTCTCCCGCCGCGGGAGCGAGAGAGACCGAGCGAGGTCCCGGTGGAACTCGCTCGGAAACTGGAACCGGCCAGACCGTCCGCCGTCAGCTAAGGCTCCGCCGCCGTCGCCGCCGTTTCCCGAAGGCGGGATTTCGAGAGAGGAGAGGCGCGCCTCGCGACCCGGCCGGGTCGTTGACCCCCCGCGGATTCCTGCCCCGAAGGACTCGACCTATTCGCCCCCGGAGGAACCCCCGATACCCAAAATGCCGACAAAGGTGGATTACCTCCCCCCCGAACCTCCCGAGGGAACCGACCTGCTCGCTCGAAAGGAAAATTCCCTCCCGGCGGAACCGACGTAGACCTGGAGAAAGTGACCTCGACTTTCGACTACGACGTTTGCGGGGAAACGGGGGCCTAACGGAAGTATTTAACGGCCGAGGGCCGGACCCTGTTTTTCGACGGCAGTTCATCGCGGAATCTCGGATTTGGTGGAGGTACTACTGGTTAACTCGGCCTCTGATTTCTACCTCTTCGTTTTTGAGGTTAGAATCGGCCGAGTCGAACACGTGGCACGTGGTAGGAGCCCCCTCGCTCGGTGGAGTCCCGCGCCAAGTGCGCCGCTCGGAGGGTGAGGTTAGGATCACCGGTTTGCGAGTTATCATTTAAATTGGAGGGCAATGAGAGGGATTGCAGGTAATTGTTCATCTCTTCTCGGTCCAGGATCACGGGACGCGCGAAAGTTTGACTAGATTAACCTCCTTACGCACGCGGAATATAATTAGATCGCGATCGAGTGCGTTCTCATCCCTGAAATGAGACGGCCACGACGAGTGCGCATTGTTCGACGAGTGTTAGTCATCTCGAGGAGGAACGCCACGTAAGATATGACGGGGGGGGGCAAATGATTTAAGAGGACCGTCCAAAGATCGACGGTGACCGGACCGCCGGTTTAACCAAATTATCGCCGCGTTATCACCGATCGGCCGACGGACGACGATCTAACCTGGGACCGATAACGTTCTCCGATGACCCCGCCCCTTGAGTGACGTCATGGTATTGTCTAGCGGGTCGATCCGAAATAGATCCGCGGTGGCAACGTGACCCGCGAGCCGAAAGGAGGACGCACCTCCTCGTGATATACCTTCATCCCCGGGATTCTGCATTTTGAGGTTAATTATCGATTATTATCGTTCTGGACTGTCGGATTATCGAGAGGGCCGATAGGGTAAGTCGGGGGGATTTTCGTTTGATTTTTATATTTAATTTCATTTTCGTTTGATTTTTATATTTCCTTTCATTTTCGTTTGATTTTTATATTTCCTTTCATTTTTGTTTGATTTTTATATTTCCTCTCATTTTCGGTTTGATTTCATTTATCCTTTCCTTTTCGCTCGATCGTACTTTCCCCTCTATTTGGTCGCGTCCATTCTCCACCGTACGTCGTATAAAACGCCGGTAATCGCAATTGCGCTCGCCGCGCCGTGACGTCAGCCATCGAGTTAAATGCCCGCTCGGTGCGTCGCGCCCGGACGCCTGGACGCGAGGGCAGTCGCACGACGCCGGCGTCGCGGTCGCCCCCGTTCCGAGAGGCGAGCTCGAATCTACGCGGGGAGTTTGTTGGATTTTTCGGGGTGAAAAGGTGAATTAGCGGGGATTTTTACTTGTCGTCGGGTGCGGAGGTCGAGAGGATACCGTGGAATCGGATTATCACCTTTCGGGGGAGGAGCGCGGGAGGCGCTTCTCTGGTTCGATCGTTCCCTACGTTATTCCAGTCGATTATACTCGGGGAGGGGGGCGAGGGTCGGAAGTCGCCGACAAACGAACGGGGGTGAGGTCCCGCCGAGAGGTCCTCCATCCCGCGGGAGGAGATCATTTAACGAAATCAACGGTCGGAGTTTCCCCGATTGGACGGGTTCCCCGGAAATGGGGGGAATTTCCCTCGCCGGCCGGTGTATAATCCATTTACGCCACCTGGACCCGGCGTCCCGGGTCCCGTTCGATCCCGAAGGACGAGGCACCGTCTGGACCGGACCGGAGGCCGATATCCCGGCCAACGTAACGGGACACTGGTCAAACCTTGGGGGCCGTCGATATTAGCGAGTCCCATCGGGATATTCGATCCCTCGGGAATGGGTCTCGGCGCCTTCCGGAAGCCCTGGCGGGGAGCGTCTCCCTCGAAATTGCCCCGAAAATCCGCACCGGTGGGAATCTCGAGTGCCTGAGCCTCGTTATTTCGAGACTTATGAAAAACCTCGAGTCCTGGATTTTAGTCGGGATGTCGGGTCCCTCGGGAACGGCGCCTTCGGGCAGCCTTGGAGGATCCCCCCCACCGAAATCGTCCTTAAAATCGACATCGACGGGAATGTCTCGCCATTCAAGGTCCTCTCGCAGCCTGGAAGCTGGACGTCCGGGGGAGGATCGCTCCCGCGGGATCCGCTGGGCCGGAATGCCGGTTCCCTCGGGACCTCTCCGCTGGGTTTCCGGACTCCGAGGGAGACCCCCGATTTTACGGGCTCGCGCACCCTCGAATTAGCGTTCCTCGGTTACTCGGCCGGCATTCCTTCGGGGTCCGGCCTCGAGGATCGGGATTAAGGCCGATCCCGGGAGGGGGCCAAGGGGGTTGGATCGGGTTCCCTCGGGCTGCCGGCTTTGTTCGACGAATTCCGACATCGACGAGACCCACCCCCTTTCCTTCCACCCCTTGGTCAGGGAACGATCCCGGGTGTCTTACTCATTTCTTTTAAATTTCAATTCCTTTTTACTTTCTTTATCTCTCCCCGCGTTTAATATCCCACCGCTCTCGTTAATCGGTCTCACTACGTGGCGACGTCAAAAAAAGAAAATGAAAATTTTTTTTTAATCATTTTTATATCATATTTATATATTTTTTTTCTTCTCTAAAATATCTTTCATTTGGACAGGTGTAATTCCTGTTCCGAAAACCTCGATAGAAGGCTTCGACCCGGAAAAGCGATACCGAGGTGATCGCGGATACTCGATTCACCTGCAAGGGTGCATTCGATGCATCTCCCCTCCTCCGAACCTCGAGGGGGTGTTAATGGCGTGCTAACACCGAGCGAATAATTCCCGGGGGAGGGGGCCGACTCCCCTGGGAAACTGAAAAATCAAGCCGGGATTCGCCTATCCCCTCGACCCCCGTCCCCTTTCCAGAACTTTGGAAACGACCTTTCGAAACTTTTTAACTCGATCCCCTCCCCCGCGACCCCTGACCCCGCTGGGTGCGTTCGTGCGTCGCCCTCGATTTTTTCCCCCCCGTCGCGACGAGAGTTCCACTTCCGGAAGTGTAAACCCCCCCCCCCCCCCCTGCCCGACACTTCGTTTCGATTTCTTTACACGGGACGATTAGACGACCGCGGAAATTCTTGTCGGGGGTGGATCACCCTATTTTTTGCGGATCTACCCCACTTACGAGGAAGGGGGGGCACGACTTTTCGAGGGGGCGATTATCGATACGGTTTATGAGAGCTCGATCCTCTTCTCTGGAGTCCCTCCCCCCCTCTTTCTCTCGAGTGCTTTTTATGCTCCTGCGAGCGACGTATCCCGGGGGATAAATGTGGGACTCGAGGATTTCGGGGGTGGGGGGGTTAAACGCCCCGAAATGTCGAGGTGGAGTAGCGGAAAACGCGGGGCGGAAATTCGCGATAACGCGCCGTATTTTATCTGTTCCTCGTCCCTGTCTCTTCAGACGCGACCGGAACTGTGCGGAGCGGAATAAATCGCGCGGGGTGGTAGACATAAATAATACATGCAAAAATACATAAATATCGCCCATCTGCATGCGAGGGCGTCGAGCCACCCCCTCCCGAAACGTCGACGTCGATTTCGACGCTTCCAGCGCCGTTTCGACCCTCGTTTTTCGAGAGCTTTCAGGGGGTGGGTCGGGGTAGTTTTTTTTTTGTTTTCTTTTATTTTTCTTTTTTTTCTTACCTCCCTGGGGTATCGAGGATTCGAATGTTTCGCCTTAAATCGCGGTTTTGTCGACCGGGCGGCCGAATCCCGTGGGGGGTGGCCGGGAAGGAGGCAAAGGGCGATATCGAACGTCGTCGTCGAGCGTATGCACGCGCACGTAAGCCCGATACCTAACCGGCTGTTTTGCGGGGAGGGTCCTCGAGGGAGGATGCTCCTGGGGGGCGCCCCCCCCCCCCCCCCCTTCGGGGGTTAATTCGAAATTTATTCATGGTCCGCTCCTTAACGCGCGAGGTCCTTCCCGGTCGTCCTTATGCGTGCGTCCGGGAGGGAGGAGGAGAGAGAATAAAAAAAGGAAGGACGCCACGCGACCCTATGAATACGTAATTCCGCGGTAATCAAGAATTAAAGGGCAGGCCTTATCGATCGGCCTCCTTTCCTTCCGGCGTGTCGGGTCGCACCTGCGAGGCAGAGTGGACGGAAAACGCGGCCCCGGGATCGCTCCACCCTAAGTGGCCCTTGATTCGTTCCCGAGGAGTCCGAAGGGCCACACTTGACCCTCTCCTGGGGGCACCTAAGGTCTGCTCCGTATCGCTGCTCCTGTATTTTTTTTCTTTCCCACCTTTTCCTCCCTTTCTATTTTTTTACCATGCTCATGCCCTCTGAGGGGTCCATTGTTAATAATTAAAAAAAAAAAAAAAAAAACTATATATCTATCTATTTATTTTCATAGAGAGTTAAGAAATTCTATTATTTCCATTATTTCGACCGAAGAGTTAATTTCGGATTTTACGGTGAATTAAGAAATCCTATGTATAAATGGAGGTAGTCGCTCGGTCCTAAGTGGGGGGGGGGCCCTTGATTTATATCCTGGGAGTCGGGAAATTCGCGAAGCCCGACCGCGTCCGCGGGAAATCTGATAACGCGAATCGTTTTCCCGGCCCCCCCCTCCGTAGAGGGTGCTCGCACCGCCCGCGGGATCGTCGCGGATCTCCTTTATGAATTTCTCCCCCGCCCCGCCCCCCCCCCCGGGGGGGCCAGGGGGCGGACGTTACTCGGTAGATGAAGTAACGAGAAAGCGGGGCGACACTCGTAAAAGCCGGCCGGCCCTGTTTAAACTCCGCCGCCGATGTTATTTCTGTACGTACCCGGGGAGGATTCGTTTCCGGCGCACCACCAATTTGCGTAATTGCTGTCTTCGCCGAAAAACAATGGCCCTCGCCCCCTCGCTTGTTTTCTCCTTCTCTCTCTTCTTCCCTTGCCTCGAGTTTTTGCCGAATACTTTGGGGAGGAATTTCGAATTTTCTTGAGGTCCCTACCCGGTTCCGGGGGAGGGTAACGGGGGGTTTAATAAGTCGAGAATCCCGGGGAAGATCTTCCGCGGGACGGCCTTCCAGGTCCTCCGGAAGTCCCTCGAGAGGACACTTCGGGGAGTCATCTCTCCCCCCTCTTCTGGCTCGATATTGGAAGAGCGACTTGAGGGGGGAAGGGGGGCTCGCACCCCTCCGGGATAGGAGCGTCACCCCCGTACTCGGAGATCATCCCCGGCGATGCCCACGTGGTCCCCTTTCCTCTTGAACATTTTGAGGCGGAGTTTAAATCAACGCGGCGCGTCACATTTTGGACGAAGATAGGAAAAGTGTGATATTGTTTTTTTTTTTCGTGGTTTCGATCAATTTTTATTCCGATTTTTTTTTCCCCCTTTTAACTATGAGTTGACCCGCCGCGCTCGGTGCGACGCGCGACGCGCTCGGTGGGACGCGGGACTCGCTAGACTTCCACCCCCACGGCGGGACGGGGCTCGCTCTCGGGCCGCCATCCGGTCCTCGGTTTTGCTCCTTTTCGTCGGCGACCCTAAAATAAACCTCCCGGGAGTAGGGGCCGCGTCTCGGGCGCGTCCTGCCTCCCCGAGCGGCTCCCTAAGGAGAGAGAAAGAGAGAGAGGAAGCGCCTCGAGAGGAACACCCCTGCCGGGGCGACGCTTATCACTAGTCGAGCCGACGTCGCGACGCGGTCCGTCACTCTCGAGGAGGGGGCTCCCAGATCTATACCGACCGAAATCACGTGAAAATGTGGGAAAGCTACATTAATAAGCGCTCCCACCTCGGGGGTAATCTCTACTTGTAATTAAATGTAATTTAATTTCTAATCAGCGGGTACACGAGGTTTCAAATGACTCGGAGGTAAATTCCTAAGTTTATATTTTTTCGCATTTCCACTTTCAGATCCCAGGAAGTCGGCCCGAGGAGCGATGCAGAGGCCGGCCGGTGGGCTCGACGGGGCCGTGGCCTCGCAATGACCGATCGGCCGACCGTCGGCCGGACGTGAGGACTCCAGGGGCCGAAGTCGCGGAGGAAGTCGGCGTCGGGGGCCCCCGATGCTCTGAGCCGGCCGGACCCAGCACCACCGACCAATGGAGGAGACGACGATGCGCGCCTCGCCGGGGCGCCGGCTCTCGCAGATCCTGGACCCGCTGGCCCGACTGACGTCGGAGCTCGGCTCGACGTCCTCGGCGCCGTGCAGCCCGAGGCTCGGGGCCCGAGTGGAGTCGAGCGCTCTCGAGGAGGGCGCCGGGGGCCGAGTTGCGGCGTCCTCCGGCGAAGAGGGCCGAGCTCGGCCGAGCGGGCCCGATAGCCCTCGCCTCCTGCCGCGCCGGGCCCGCCAGGCCCCCACCCCTCCTCCCCGACCCCGCAACAGCCCCGTGCACTTCAGGGACTCGCCCTACGTCAACGTGCCCAGCCTGCACTTCCACAGGGACAAGAGCTTCGCCGAGAGCGCCCGGAGCGCCGGCTACCAGGAGCTGAGGGAGGGCTCCAAGGCCAGGGCCAGCCCTTACGACTTCACCTCCGAGCCCAGCGGACGCGTCGAGTACGCCGAGCGACGCACCTTCGGGGCCCAGACCGACCCGGGACTGACGTTCGACCCCAAGGTCCCCCTCGAGGTCGGCACCCCCCGCGGCCGCTCGCCCTACGACGCCGGGCCCTCCGTTCGGGCCCCCCAGGTCGAGCGCGCCCTATCCTTCACCGGCAAGACCGATGCCGCCCCCCTTCCGGTCAGGGCCAACGCCTTCGCCCCGGCCGATCTCAAGAAGGACAAGGCACCCTATGCCGGTAAGGGCTTCGACGGGTACCCGCCACCCGCCCCCGAGGAACTCAACTGGCAGGAGCGCTGTCTGGAGCTGCAGCTCGAGCTCCATCGGAGCCGCAGCCAGGCCACCAGGGTCCGGGACATGCTGCGAGAAAAGGTATGTCGGTATAACCCCGTCCGTCCGATGCCTTGCCTAGGCCACGTGGGGGCCGGAGCCCTCGAGGAGCCCCTCGTATGCCGACGTCGAGCGGTTACGTAAAGGACTTAAAAATAGAGGGCCCTACCGGACACCCACGGGGTCTTCCTACGTTCCTCCAACCCAGAAGACATTTCCTATTTCGATCTTTACCCGCAAATTCGATCGACCGCCAATTTTAGGCGCCTATTTGTTATCGTTGATGTCGCTGTCGACTTGATTAGAGGGTTAAAATATGCCCGTTAAAATTGACTCGTCTTGATTGGAGGGGTGGAACATCCAGGAGGGAGGGTTAACGCGATTAAAATGAAACATGCCTTGGGAAGGGTTAAAGGGCGAAAAATGTCCCTTTACGACATCACCGCCGTTCCTCGCGCCGTCACTCGCAGCAAGTGGTTTATGTCCTAATTGAACCGAGAGCCCGACATTCGACCGCGGAAAAGCGATAGTCCGGCCCCCGAGAGCCGGCGATATAAATCCCCCCCTTCCAGCCAGACCGGGGGCGGTATTTCCTCGCAAAGCCCGCAATTGGCACATTGATTTAACGCGCGGCAACGTATCGGCCGGTTATTGCGCGAGTCGATGGGTATCCGTTCCCGATGTCGGCCTCCTCGGGAAAAACGCGACCCCCCGCCGACCAAGTGACCCCGAGGTGGCCTATCGGCGAGATCGCCGCCCCTTATCGAGAGTCCCGGGTCCCCGGGACTCCCCCTCTTGCCCCAGCCGAGTGCCGGCTATCCCGAGGGTCCGCCGAGAGAATAATAAATTAAACTTCTTCACCCTCGGCGCCGATCCCGACGCCCGAATCGCCGGGTAATCCTCCGGCGATGCTGCGGCAGTCTTGGGATACCTATTCTTTTTATTTTTTATTTTTTTTTCCTACGGGAGATGTGAGATACCCAGTCTTCTTCTTGCCCCTAGGAACTATCGGGGGAGGAAAGGGAACCCTCTGGAATATCCTTGGACTCGCGTCCACCCTTTTTCTCGTCGATTCGGTGGCTCGGGTTTTCCGGGGTTTCCAGGCGCCGTGATATTCCCGAAGTTTTCCGATTTCCAACCAGGTGGGCCGGGAAAGGGGGTAGTTATATGGGCCCTTCCTGGGATGCTGAGGGTGGATGCTTTCCGAGTCTTTGTCTCTTTGGGGGGTTTTTTCCCGGGTCTTCGAGCTGAGGTCGCCGCAAAATGTCCTGGAACGTGGTTTAGGGGAGGGATGCTCCACCCGGATGTATCTCGGGCTTAAGGGCGGATGCGCTCCGGGATGCTGCGGGGATCGGATCGGAAGTGTCACCCTCGGCATGCGAAGTCACGGTCGCTGGTTTAACCCTCGGCCTAGATAGGGCACGAGGCCGCCCCTTCTAGGGGTGGGTGCCCTTATTCGAACCGAGCTTTTAACTTGGAATTGAATCACTTAGCGAGGCGAGGCCCTCGGCTCTCCTCCCTTCCGACTTTCTTAGCCCGAGGGACGCCTCGTCCTGGAGAATTTAGGAATCGAGATTTTGCAGCAATTTTCTTCTTTTCTTTTCCTCGACTCTGTATTTTAATTTATTTTTCCGGAGTTTCGAAAATTTCTCGAGTTTTCCGAAAAGTCGGGGGACGCCGACACGAAACGGGGAAAATTTGAATCCAGGAGGAAGGGGGAAATTCAGCCGAATTTTTCAGGGGTTCTTGGATAAGTCGGGGCATGGGGGGAGTTTTTTTTTTTTTTTTTTTTCGGGGACAACGTAGGATATTTTCCCCGCGTTGATTCAGACGGATCGCCGGGGTCGACGGGATACGGCGGGGGATGCAGGAAGTCCCGAGGGAACGGATGTCGGCGTTGATTCCGCGTGTCGGACCGACGGGAATTATGGTCTCTCGTCGGGCTGGTTTTACGGGGTTTTTGACGTTTCCCGGTTCCCCGACACTTTTTAACCCCTTTTTGTAACGACGCTCGCAGCTCTCCGAGTCCTGGCCGAATCGAATCCCGGATTACGAGCGGCGATCCATACCGCGGGGAGGGATTTTCCGGGACACCTGAGTCCTGGTGCAGGTAGACACCCCCTCTGCGAAGAGGGGACCGTGCCTTTTGTCGCAGGTTTTCGCGGGAGCACGTGTCGAGCCCCGGGTCGCCCCTTAAATAAAACCACGAGGGGGCGGAAAGATACCTACCGGTCGTGCAGGGATGAAATATTCATCCCTAGGGATGTCCCACCCCCTGCACCCCTGAACCGACTCCACGGCAGGTGAGCCCCTGGGGGATCCTCGAAGGTCCCTCGGAGGACCTCCCGAAATTTTTACATTCGAGGGTCTAGCACCGATTTCGAGACGCGGGAGCGTATAAAAAATCCCATATGAAAATTCATTAATTTTTTTTTCTTCATTTCTCATTTATTTTCTCCCTCTCTCATTATTCGCACGACTCGAGGCTACGCCGTCGATCTCGATCGAGTGATATCGATCTACCTCGATCGCGCCTCGTTACCTACCCCCCTGATTATTAATATATAAATCGAGCCGGTCATTTCCGTAACGGGAACACCGGCTGTGCTAAGTTCACCTCGGGCTAGACGTATAATTATTGGCTGATTGCGGGTTCTAATGCCGGCTTATCACGAGATCGCTATACCCGCGACTCGTCGGTGATAACGAGTCACTCGACCCCGCCGCGCGGAACCGACTATCGGGGATTAATCCTGTCGGGGATTTTTTTTTTTCTTTTTTTTTTACTACAGATTCCCTGATTTTTTTACCCCCTTCGAGGCGCAAATTAGACGTGGCTCTTCGAGTTTACCGAGTTAATGCGTAATTGCGTTTACCAGCTCTCTCTCTCTCTCTCTGTTTATCTCGGTACTCCGGGTTTGCGCTCGTCACGTGTCACCGAAGTTGGGTATCAATTGGCACGCGCCGGGCCGCATCGGAAACGCATCCTCCTCCGCCTCTCCGTGACTGTGCACGCACGTGCAGTTAAACCGAGCTCTCCATCCCGGCAGTTGCAGATGCACATAAATCGTGGACACCCGTTCGGCCCCACGTCCTACTAATATGCATTCCATCTAAATAGCGCCTCGCGACGCGTTCGACATACAAACACGATATGAATATTGATTGGCCGCGAATAGGAGGCCGCCGCACCCTCAAAGACCGGGAGGGTGTACGCTTTCTTTTTAATATTTAACCAGCTAGATCGGCAATTAATCATTCGGGGATTAATAATAAGTACGCGTCGTCTTTACCTTAACCGGCTGGATTGATAATGCGGGGATTAAGGGGAAGTAAAAGAGGCATCCTAAAGCTGAATCGTTCATGAAACATTTAATTTTTTATAAACCACTTTTAAAATACCTATAAAGAAATTTCAAAAGAATTGAAATTTCATGAGTTTCGGGACTTTCCTTATGGTCCCCCTAATCACGTTGTGAAGTCTCAAAATATTTTGTAAATTGAGTTGGGAGAAAAGTTATATATACAAAACCTCTTCGACGCCACCTTAAGGTGATTGCACATCACCTTAATCAAAGAAGGGGGAGGTGGGAAATTAAAGGGGGATTTTTCGGGAACTCGCGCCCTCCACCTTGCAGCTCTTCGTCGCCGGTTCGCTCGTCCCGCGTCCCACTAATATCCATTCCGTCTCTCAATAGCGTCCCTGCGTTCCACATATAAAGTTCCTATCAATATTGATTCGCCGACTGTGAATGGGTCCTACGTGCAAACAGAGCGGGATTCAAAGCCGCGGCGCCGGATTCGCGGAGTCGCTCGAAAGGGGCCTGCCTTCATCCTGGATTTTTCCTCGTATTCCCATGTATGCCTACATTCATGTATTCCCGCACATATATACCCACACTTTCTTCTTACCTCTTATACCTATTTACACGTGCGGAGAAATGACTCGCCCCTCTCTCTCTCTCTTTTAATAACCGATCCTTCGAGGCGAGGAGCGATTCCAAAGTTTTCCTCGTCACTGGCACTTTTTTTTTTTTAGGTCGTACGTGCAATTTACGCATCAATTCTGCTTGGAAATTTCGCAAAAGCTCACGTGAACGCAGGTCCTTCAGACGCGATCTTCGCGTCAGGGAAAAATGATTCTTTACGAGACGATCCGGAAAGTCCGCAACACCTGAAGCCCGATATGGCGGTGATCGTATATACGCCTTAATCTTCGGGAGTGACGCCGGGGGATTATTTTATCACCTTGGTAAAAAAAGGGGGGGACCCTCCTAACCTGGACCGCGGATGCTGCGAGGCGGCGATAACGGGTGATATCGCCGTTTCGAGGAGGTGAAAAATTCTCCCGAGTTTGTGAGCCTCGTCAAGACGACATCTTCACGGGCGCTCGTCTCGAGATAGGTCATGGTCTGTGAAAACGGGGCACCGTTCGATATTTACATTTTTTTTTCCCTTTATGGCGGTATTTTTTTTTTTTTTTCTTTTATGTCTTCGCGCCGAACTCGGATCGCGTCGTCGAACTTTGGCGCCGTCAAAGCGGTGATAAGGGAGAAGAGAAAAGTGTCATTCGGGGAAATTGGCGCCGCGCGAAAAATTCTCCCTTTCTCGGGGTTCCTCGCGTGCGCGAGAGGGCGAATCCTCCGGGAGAGGAGGACGTCGATATGCACCCTGAGGGGGCGAGATAAGGAGGGAACGAGCTCGTGGCGCTGGGGCGAGAGAGAAGGCGCTATGGGTCGAGGGAAGAAGCGACAAGGACGAGGCGAGTCCGCGACTCAAGGCGGTAGGAAGGAGCGAAAGAGAGGGAACGAGACTACGGGGAGACGCGGGAATCAGTCCCATCGTTCCTATTGATACAGATGATGGCCCCCGTACTCCCGGAGGCCCGCGGGACCCCCCTCGACTCACCCACCCGTTACATTACCGTGAAATATCCGCCATTATCTTGATTTGTACGAGCCCGGTGTCCCCGCCACCGGCGACCCCTACGTCATCAATTATACATTATAATGGATTAACATATCCCGCAAGGTCCGACCACGAGATCGACCCCTGCCCCACCTCGCCCTTATCATTGGCCTCTATACCTATCACTGCGTCTCTATATAGACACCTGCACGGAATTTCCTCGATACATTTTTTTTTTTTTTTCAAGACTTCCTCGACTCGGGAAATAATTCTCATCTCCCTCGGGAACCCTCGGCCCCCGATAAGCACATCGATAGATCGATCGATCGATGGACCAGGACGTCGAATATATCGAAGGGGTGTCTTTTCTTCTTGGGGGGTGGAAAATTCCTGGGCGATCGCGAGGGCTCCGCTTCCGGGAAAATATGTGTCTGTGGGTGTATATTATATATGTATTATATACGTATTATATATTCGAGTGTAAGGCGGTGTCTCGTATACTTGGCGGGTGCTCTTCGCGGGGTGCACTTCGCGGGATTCAACTACGGTGAATATGAAGTCCCTGGTTCATGATCCCCCCCTGCATGCAAGGGGGGTGATTTTCATTGAGAATGCTCACGGGGGGCAGACGAAGCCCGGGCTCGCTCCCGTTCCTCGCCTCTTTTTACGTCGGATTTCTTCCCTCTCTTTTTTCCCTCGCCAGGGAAATTTTTCTTCTCGCGATTTTGCCCTCTACTTCGGCATGTTGGAAAATTCGACCGGGCGTCTCGACGACTCCGGGTAGATTTTCGATATTCATAAATATATATATATTTTTTTTTGTCCTGATTTTCCCGATCGGGGATTTGTTTTTCTTATCGCCCCTCCCGTGGTATCGTCCCTTTGTCTCCGCTCGGCGGAATCGAAGGTACGATTTGAGCACCGCTTAATTATTCCTCCTCCTTTTCCTACCTTTTTTTTCCGCGCGCAATTCTTGCGATTCGTTAGGATTCCCAGGTGGCCTTTATCCGAGAGCCCGCTGCATAATTACGGTGCTCGATACTCGATATTAACCGGAGGAACTTATTGGACCTCCCGCGAGGACTTTGCACCCCCTCCCTCCCCCCCCCCCGAGGACTTGTAACGACTTCCGCCATGAGTCGCGCTTACTTCCAGGGAATGAGAAATCTCGCGGATGGGCCTCGTCGCCGGGTGACGTTCCTGGAAGAGCATCTCAAAAGGGTGTCCCCCTAATTGCTTCCTTCTGAGAGCTCTCAAAGGGGCGCCCCGGTGCCCCCGTATTTATACACCTCGCGAAACTTCGACCTCAAAGCTCCCCTTCGAGATCGGCGCCATTCCGATCTCGATGACGACTCTCCCGAGCGTCGCGGTGCTTCCGGCACTTCCTTAACACCTCTATTTTCCCTCGAGCTCCTCCCAATGGCTCCTTTCAAAGAGACTGAAAAGTTGAAAAATGCTCCCAAATTTGGGAAATTTTCGTGAAAACTGACTTGAAAAATTTGGTAAATGCAATTGAAAATATCAATAAAATAATGTCAAGGTTAGATCAAATTGGAATTAATTTTTCCTACTAAAAAGCTTAGAGAGGACTTCTCGAGCGCTAGGCGACTCGCAATTACGCGACTTGAATTTGGCCGAACGAGTCCCGGGGGACCCTCGGAGCCCTCGTCACCGTCGCGGGGGATGGCACTCCTGGGTGTCCCTCGGGATAAGGAGGGCCTTCGCCTTCGCGTCCGGTCCCCGACACCAGAAGAGGCCTCGTCCGCAAAGACGTTTCCGTATTGCCGCAGAAGGGCGTCTAATTGGTCCCATTCGAGGGCGCGTCTCGACGGAGGCGTCGCGACGGGTCGGTACCCTCGCTTAGGGGTGGAGATAGAAGTACAGGTGGAAGTGTGCGTACAGGTGGAGGGGTACACACAGGTGCGCGGTACTCGCCGAGCCGGGGGGCGTGCTCGTACGTAGCCGAGATAAAGGGAGAGACCTCGGGTCGGAACAAGGGAACAATTCGGAACCGACTTGCCGAATACCTGTTCGGGCCCGTTCACATCTTACGCCCAGGTGCGCACTCCAATTAGAGCCGCGGGCCCTCGAACTTTAATGAAACCCCGGGATTTCTCGACTTAATTAAAACTTGGGACGTTTCGTCAACCGACCTTACCGTCAGCTCGGCGCGGTGAGGCTGGGTATTTCGAGAAAAAGTCGATCCGCTTTCGAGAAAGGATCGATGATTATCAACTCGCGTCCTTAGATCCGGAAACGTGGGAACTTCCGACGAATTTTCTAATTTGAGAAATCCCGACGCACAAAACGACGCCGGTAGCACGGTGGACCTTGTCACGGAGAGAGTTAACGCGATAAGAGGACGCCGAGTGTTTTCGATACGACAGTGATAACGCCGAGTGGCTAACTTCCGTTACCCCTTATCGATAATGTGACATTCGCCGCGCCGATAATGTGTATATATATATTTCCGTTGGTGCACGTGGCAAGGGGGACCACGTGGTCTCTCGGCACAGAGAGCGCCGATTGGTCCCCGCCGAGGAGGGACGCACGTGATTGGTTCACCGCAAGTCGAACCACGTGGTCAGGCCCCACGGGCCCGCGCATGCGCGGGCCTTCCCTCTCTACCGCGCGGCGGCGTGGGCAGCGCATTCGAAAAAGCGCGCCAGTCGGCTCCCGGCCGCGGGGGCGCGAGCACGTGCGCTCCCCCCTCGTCGGCTGGGATAAGTCGTTAGCGCCAGGACGCGCTCCAGTCTATCCACGTCCGCAGTCCCGGGGACTCCTAGGGACACCCCTAAGCGGTTCTATCGCGTTAGGGCTCGTCCCCATTAGAGAGACCGAGTCGCGGCCTGCGAGCCGAGTCCTCCTCCTCGGGCCGCCCACCCCTGGCGAGCCTTATTTACTCGCAAGAAGATAATCTTCCGCTTAATTCCCGACTCGGCGACGCGCGTCGACTCCCGTAATGGGACACCAGGGCCCCCCTCCTCCCTTTTGTCTGGAACCCTCCAGGGCGGGGAAACGGCGAATCGATGCCCCGTCGAACCGGTCACGGGGGAGGGCGAACGAGGGAACGAAAGGGGCTCCTGGGCAAACCTCGGTGATAACGTTCTCCTCGTCGTAATCGGACGGTTTGTTAATTTTCGAACGAGGTCGGGCTCTCCTAATGTCCTCCCTACCTCTGGTTATTCCGCCGAGTTCTACGACGGCTGTCCTGTAAATCTGTCGGTTAAGGCGAGCCGAGTCCCGCTAATTTATGGGGGTATCAGATTAGGGTAGTTTACTCTGACCTCCGGCGACGTCACCTAAGGGTGGCCCGGGCTAATTCCAGGGGTCGGTGGAGCTCGGACCCCTCGCCAAAATCGGGTAGGGTACCCGTAGAGGGGAGCCGAAAAATCCCTTCACTCTTCGATTCCCTGACACCATCCTTCTAAATTTAGGTGCTATCTCTTATCTCTCAGTAATCATTATTTTCCGCGATTACCTGAAAAAGTGCAATGGCTGAAAGGTACTCGGGAAAATGAGAAAATTCTTTTCCTCTCGTAGAGACAACTCCTATGGATGTTTAATAATTTAATAATATGACGAATGACAGCGATAGGTAAAGGACAAAAATTTGTAAAATAAAAATAAAACGCAACAATTTACCACGTCACGGTATGTATATATATTTTTTTTTTGTTAGGAACGAAATATTTATTCCATCGTTATCGAGGGTTATTGAGTATTTGTCAGTCGGTCTCCTTTCTGGATAACGTGTGACGCTATTCGAGAATGTAATGTCGTTTGGTTCGTTTAACAATTGGCGATGTAAAAGTCGATGACAATTGCCCACAAAGAGCTCTCGCCGCTCGTACCGGTCAAAGGGAACTCGACGAGGGACGAGGCCGACCACTCGTCGGAGTTTGTGCATCGGGAGGGCACTGTCGGTTGTTCTTTCGAATCGATGCAAGGGTTGAACGGAGCCGCGGTTATCACTGCGCGGGGTAGATAACAGAACGAACAACCTCGACCCTCCGCGAACAGGGCTCGATCCCTCGTAAAGGCTTT
The DNA here is from genome assembly GCF_000612105.2 of Orussus abietinus. Taxonomy (NCBI): domain Eukaryota; kingdom Metazoa; phylum Arthropoda; class Insecta; order Hymenoptera; family Orussidae; genus Orussus; species Orussus abietinus. The sequence continues at coordinate 728,272 of NW_019395990.1, forward strand.
TCCATCCCACCGCGAATTGTCATCTCCATTGTCGCCGCGTTGGAAAATCCTCCCGAAAATTCCATACGGAGCGTTCTGTCATTCAGTCGTTCCTGAATTCCCAAGGGAAGCTTGTCCTTATTGTTATTACTTTTTAATCGCGACCGTCAGGAGCTTATCGCGGTTGTCTGGGAGTCGCGTCCATTTTTTTTACGTCATTTTTCTGCGGAATTTTCGGCTCAATTATGGCGATTAATTTGTCATTTTTGTCAGGGACACAAGTCCTTGCGCCTCCTTTATTTACGCCATCCTCGGTGCCCGGAGGGACGTAGAGGACGAGCCTCGTCGACTTTTCATCCCGCCTGCCATTTTTGGGAAATAAAAAGGACGCCTCGAAGGGGATTGTTTCCAGCATTTCGCGTCGCGGGGGGCGGCCTCCTGATTACACCCCTTTAGGCGGGGTGAATTGATCTTTCCAACCCCCCTCTCGAGTCACGCCGACGTGTTAACGTAATCGCTTCCGAAGGGTCTGGATTTGATCCAACCCTTTCATATTTTTCTCTTTTTTTTTTTAACTTCCATATCTTCTATATATCTGCGAAATTTCATCCCTTACAGGATGCACTTCGGGGCAATTCGCTGCATATTCCGCCTCGCTTTGGGTCATAGAGGTCTAATAAAGCCCCGAATGTCGCAATACACCTCGCACCGTTCTTACGGACGTTTCCTAGCCCCGGAAGTAAGTGTCGCTCGTACTGTCAATATCGGTGCAATGCGTGCATTACCCGGGGGTGCAGTGTCGACTCGTGCATTCCGCGCTTTATCGGCATTCCCCGAGCATGGGTCGTCGTCGGGAGGTGGGTTTATTTATTATTAATGCACCTATTATACGTATCTATACATACGTATTTAATTGAGAGTATCACCGGAATATTGTTATTAATCTGGCGGGCCGGCTCGGTGCATCGACCTGCATTCACCGTTTTATGTAGCCGGGTCAAAGGTATACGGAATTACGCGGGATTTCCCTTCGCTCTCTTGTCAATATCAGGCCTGGGTGCAGCCGATATACCGTGATAGCTCCATAACGTTTATATTACTCTCTCCTCGGACTAAGTGCGACCGGGGTATACTGCATATCGCTGCAATTGCACCGCGTAACGATTCCCACCTCCGGCCTCGCTAAGGAGTGGATGTCGCACTTCGCCGTTGCAATGGGAATTATTACCAGGTTGCGGAATGTCGCGAGTATGCAAATTTCGGGCGAAAAGTGCCATCGTCAATTTGCGAAAGACATCCCCTTAGATAACCGGGGACATTTAATATTCCTCGAGTCGTCTCGTATAATTATTTTAATTATTTATCGGCGTCGGTATTCTTGAGCCTCACTGCGGAGTGAATATCGCGAATATGCAAAATTAGGGTGAGGAGTGCCACTGATCAAAGACATCCCCCTTGAATACTTATTTAATATTATATTTAATATTCCTCTAGTCGTCTCGTTTAATTATTCTAATTATTTATCGGGGTCGGTATTTATCCGAAACGGGGGGAGCAAGTTAATTTTTCCGATACGACCCTCTGAGTTATCGGGTCTTGCCATTGTTCTCGAGAGGGTGGGGTTGTCGAGGGTCAGGGACGAAATTTCGTGGGGCATGATGAAGCGGCCGGTGTTTAGTAATTTCGCCCCCCCCCCCCCCAGGGGGGTCGGCTGTGAGGGGGAATAAAAACTGATGGGGATGACGTGGAACGAGGGAAAACTCGAAACCGTCGAGTGGGTCCTCCGCGATCCTCGAATTTATTTATCGGCGGATGGAGAGGTGGGAGCACCTCGAGAGATTCGCCCTCGCTTTGACGCGTTTAACGTCGGACGCGGTGGGGACAAATTACCGCTGTCGCACCTGACGGCCCAATTGGCACGGCCGCGAGAGGTGACAATTTTGGGTGACACCTTTCCCGAGGAGGATCGCGACAGCTGCCTCGGTCGAGTTGGAAAATTACGCGCGACGGAAGGGGAAACCACGTGGAGGAGTCTCGAACGACTCTCAATGTCACGGATCGAGGTGTTTTCTCAGATCGATAAGGGGAAGCGTCGCCGATAAGGAGCGAGGCTGATAACGGGAGAAGGTGGAAGAAACGCGAACCTCGTCTCGCGTGCACACCTTGAGGCGTGAAATTTTTTTGCAAATTCAAATTCTTTAATTTTCCGACGATTTCCGAATTTTTCGCATTTTTTCTTTCTTTTTTTTTTTTTCGATACCTTTCCCCTTATCACTTATCAGTGCCTTCCTATCCTCGAGCTCTAGCGAGAGGTCCTGGCGCATCGGGACCACTCTGACAGGATTTCGATCCTGATCTCGGCTGAGGCGGCGAGTCCTTTATCAGGTGATCCTCCCCGAAGATAGAAGCCCTCTCGAGGTCCCCCCGAAAATTCGCCCCCCCTCAGAAAATGGGGAGGGGTAAAACCCTGAGAGCTTTAAGTCGCGAGACCTCCTCGAGTCACCCCCCAAGGAAGACGCGGAAAGCAAAATCGATATTTCATTTTAACGAAGGTGAACCCCCACAAAAGAGGATCCGCCTTGTCGTCCCGTTAAAGGGGGGCAGGGAGGGGGAGCGACTTTTCCGCTTTCTTCGAGTTCGTCGCGCATTTTCTTCCCTCCCTCACCTCTCTCTCTCTCTCTCTCTCTTTCGTCATGCCTCTCCTTTTTATACACCTCCGGGTCGGAAACTTAAATCCGCCGAGCCGAGGAGAAGTTGCGAAGGGGGGCGAAGGAAATGGGGGGCAAGGGGAGGAGAGAGGGGAGATTATTACGAGAGGGAACGGGAGAGAATGGAATAATGAGTGTTATCAATTTTTTCTTTCCTCCGTCTTTTCTTTTCTTTTTTTTTTCTTCGACCCATTAATTCGGGGGTTAATTTTCGGTGCCTGGTTACCCCCTTCCCCCCACTTTTTTTTTCTTTTTCTTTCCTTCGCGCTCCTGATTTCCTTTGAGACCTCCTCCTTAAGGAAAGGGTTAAGAGTGGACGTCGGGGTTTACGAGGGTGATGTTAATTGTCCCGGTTCTCTCGAGGATGCATCCCCTTTTCCCCCAGGGGGGCGGGGGCGGGGGTACCCTTGCGCGATTTATCGCCCGGAAATTTATGGCGGATAACTTATCGCCGGCGGTGTGGCCGCGATTTATGACCGGCAGGAATATTTCCGGCCGATCTTCCCGAAGGGAAGAATCGAGATCGAATCCTTGAGGAACCTCCCCCCGTCCCCTGGGGACCCGGTTTTCGAGTGTACTTCCAGGACTCTGAATAAATTCCACGTGTGAACCAATTTCGGGATACGCGTCCGGGAATGGGTCTCGGCCGGAAAGAACTCGGCAGAGTCTCGCGCCAAGTGCGTCGTACACGAGCGCGGTGTACTCGCGATATATCATATTAAGCAATTATTTGCAAGATTCGACATCTCGCGGGGTTGGATCGGATAAAAAGTGTATATATTTTATTCGCCTTTCGGGGTTTTCTCAAGCCTCGAATGAGAATTCATCGTAGCGCGTTTACGCCCGTTGGATTTACGACGAGAGGATCGACCTTTCCTTCGATCCATCGTCGGTCGATTAATTTCTCCGATTAACCCTTCGGTCACCTCGCTCGTTACGGACGGCTCGTCGGGGAGGGAGGAGCGTCCCGACGCCCCGGGTCACTCCGATCAAGTGCGCCGAAGTGCACGCCGAGGAATTCGTCGCCAAGGGCACGGGGGTCCTTCGGAATCGAGGGCCGTGAATTAAGGAGATCGACCTTCTATCAGGAGAATCCATAATCGAGGCAGTCGAGGTCCGCCCCTTGGGAGGGCGGGATTCGAAAACTCGATTTCCTGGATTTCTCCAATTTCTACAATTCCTCCGATTTCCTCCAATTCCTCCCGTTTTTCTCCACCCCGGGGCTCCTCTCGAGGACGTTACCTCGGACCTCCCCTCGTTTCCTTCGGGTGCTTTAATATTTCTTCCCCTCTTTTAATTTTCCTCACCGCCACTTTTTACTTTTCTCTCTCATTCACTCTCACGCACGCACATAAGAAAGAAAAAAAAGAAAAAAACAAGGGAAGCAAAGAGTCGCGGAACGAAGGCAGCGCCTCGATGAGCAGTCGATACATCTCGAACTCGCGGTTCTCTATTGACTTTCTCAGACGCTTCTGAGTGTTTTATCCCCCCCTCTTATCTTCCCCTTTCTTTCGTCGAACTCTCCTCTCGTGTGGCGGGCTTTCTCCCTTTCATTTCCCGCATTCGCCCGTTTCCCTCTTGTCCTGGGTCGGGAGGAAGGGGGAGGGGGGTCGATTGGGTGCGATGCAGTCGTGTATGCACTTTCCGACTTTTGGTCTCTCTTCTCGCCTCTTTTCGCCTTTCTCGCCGCGAAATCGTTCTTTAACCATGAGTGGCTGCCTCTCCTTTAATCCCGAGAATTATTATTATTATTTTTTTTTTTTTTTCACGTAGGATGAATATTGACATTATTCATTTTTCTATGTTTATAAAGTCTCCTTTTAAGGAGTCGTTTTCCGCGGTTGGAAGTGAATTAGAAATAAGTCTCGAATTTCGAGGCCCTTGTCGATTATTTCGTCCCTCTGCTGCGAACAGCTGATCGTCCTACGTCACTTGCAGCTAACAGACCACGTGTTCGCGAGACGCGCGGATGCTCCCGTTTTCTCGTAGATAAATCGACCCCCTTCCACCCTAATGAGCCCTCCCGAAAGGATTATAGGCGTCCAGTTACTTTGAGGGAGCCCTGCTAAGCCGATAAGGAGCTTCCGAGGGCGAGGGTCAAGTGTCCCCTTTCTCGAGGAGCAGCCCTAGAGGCTAAAAGGGCCGCCCTAAGACTTTCGGTATCTCGGACCGGGGGCGCCATTAGGGAAAAAAAAAAGAAATCTCACCTCCGCATCCGTTATCGCAAGGAATTGTCCGGAATCTCGAAGAAAGAGGGACAGGGGCGAGACATTTAGAGAGCCACCCCCCCGAGCAACCGGTGGTGCTCTCGGCAAGGGAAATATTAATTAGAGGAGGAGCCAGGACTCGAGGAATCGCGGCCCAAGCGGGAGGAAAGAACCGGGAGAAACAACGATAAAACTCCAGGGTGCAATTTGTCATGGGCACTGCCAAGGAAGAGAGGAGCCGCCGAGGGGGTGTACCCTCCGTGGCGGAACTTCGCCCCGTCGCCATTAACGCCTTTCCCTCCACCTTCTACCCTGGCCTCTCTTCTTCCACGTTTCTCCACCTTTCTCCGTTTCTGCGGCCGCTTCGAAAAAGAAAATGACTGACTACCCCGAGTCCTCCTTTCTCCCACGCACCCCTTGGGCTGAGGGAGGGAGAGGGTAAATCGAGGGAACCGAAAACGAAAACGCAACTTGTCGAGCTCGAGGACCGAATTTCTTTCGGGGAATCGGGTCGCAATTAGTCGGATACATTGTTCAGGCGAAAGGGGCGGGGAGGTCCCCAATTTTTTTGTTCTCCTTGATAATGCAAACGGGGGAGGGGGAGGGCCCACTCTCGTTACAGCCACTATCGGCTTTCAGGCGTCAGGTCTCTAAAAGCCTCAGACAGACTCGATTATCGTACTTTTTGTCCCTCTTGCCCCCCTGACGCCCTCCAGCCTTCTGTCAAAAATGGAAACGAGGTTTCGTCGTTTCCGCCGATTTTTTCCCCTATTCCTTTTTTTTTTTTTACCCCCGCGTCATTAAACTCGACGAATGGGAGGCGGATCCGTTTCCCGCCCGGAAGTCTGCCTGCTCTTATCCACCTGTTTCATTTTTTTTTTCATCTCTATTTCTTCCTTTTTTTTTTCCTCTGCACTCGTCACCCCTCGGGCCGACAAACCCCGCGGCGGCGCGACCCGCCCCCGATTATTAATTCGGCGCGTTCGAATGGAACTTGCCCGAAAAGACAAACAATGCGAGGCGCACTTGTCAAACCCACGACACGGGGGGTTGGATTAACGACCGGGGAAGAAAATACGCGAATGTCACCCCCGGATTTCAGGCCGGATTGTTTTTCGGGCCGGCTCTCTCGCGCTTCACGAGAATTCACCCCCTTTCGAAAAGGACTCACGTGACGCCTCTTTTCTACACACCGAGGCACTTTCGATCGTCGTTGACGAGTAATCATGCTTAATGCATCCTGTTAATTCCATGGAAATATTAAGAATTCATGAATTAACTCGACATACCCTCCTCCACGTTTCCGGCACTTGTCGAAGCGACAAAGAAGTGACGAATGGGCCCGGACTCCGTCAGAATGAATAGGGAATTATTTTAATTTGGAATAATGCAGGGATTATTTTTACTTTTTTTTTTACGGGTTATTACGTTGTCACTGGATTTTCCGTCGCGGGATAAAAAAAATTGAGGTCTTTTCCCCTCGTCAAGGATCATATGGCAGGACGTCGGGCGGGGGTGGAGGGCTCAGAAATATGGCGGGTCCAGGCCGCTCGAAACTTTCTCAATATACCCCTCTGTATTTACATCCCCTGGCTTGCTATATGTAGCGGAAAATAAATGCGTATCCCCCGCCGGGGGAGCGGGGAGGGGTGGTTTTTAAATCTCGTCCGAAAGGGGTGGAGTGTAAAATCCCCTATTCGGGATTTCCCCGCGCAAGGAGTGAGAAAAATCTCGAAATTCGAGCCGACTTCCCCCTTTTCTCCACAGTAGGGAAGTTGCCTCGGGTTTTCAGGAAGTTTAAAATCCCTCCCTCCGGGGGGAGGGAGGGCTGGCTGAGAAACCCGAGGGGCGGAAATCGGGCCTTTTCGGGAAATGCCTCGAACGGCGAGAAGTGGTCCATTGTTTAACTTGATAAATGAAGTTGCCGAGGGGCTCTTAACAATGGATATATATATATATATATACGTATGTACATATATATACGTATATATTGTTCCGAGTTAATTCATTGTTGGAAACTCGGCCTACGTATGTGCTTCTCAAAGGCTTTCCCCTGCCCCACTCCCCTCCCCCCCCGCCCTCTCTTCTCATCGTTTCTCTTCTGCGACATCGAGGCATCGATCCGAGAGGGCTGAGGGCTGAGAACGGAAGCAGACCCGACAATCGGAAGAGAGGCGACCTAATCAGGTGTTTTCTACCCTTCGTTTCTGCTTTTCGGGGGGATCAGGTGGAAACTCGACGGTCTACTTGCGGTTGGAACTCTTTCAAGATTTGTACCGAGGGGGGGTATCGGATAAATGCGGAATCGAGGAATTAAATTTAATTACCGTTTCCCCGTAGACAGGATCCGATTTATTTCACCGTCCAATATATTCCTGGACGGATTCCCGAAGGTTAGAAAATTTCTTTCCTGGTGTTGAAAGGGACTGCGTATTTTTTTTTTTTTTTTTTTGGTTCTCGACGATTTATCTCGACAACGTTGATCGGTCGTTGGGATTTTTCGGAAGAAGGTGGTATCGTAAGGTTTGACGGAAAGCCTGTTCTCGGCACTGTCGGGTGGGTTAAAAATCACCGGAGAAAGTGAAACGCGGTAAACTGCGGACCTCTCGGTCTTCGTGGGAATTTCGCTGCCTCGGAGGCGAGGAAAGGAAAGGGAGGGGAATGGAGGAGGCCGCAAAGTGTGACGAAGCACCGGCACCTGGCGAGACTGGAGATTTTTCGAAAATCCAGTCGAGCCCGGGGAGGCCGCCCGTCCCGGGGGAAGAAGACGTGCAAAACGAGAGAAAATTCATTACCTAGCCTTGGTACGGGATGAAAATGCCGGCGAATTAAAGAAAAACAATTAATCCCTTTTTCTTTCTTCGCGTCGTCCGACGCGGCCTCTTCGCGCGTGAATGTGAAAAAGTCCATGGAGGTATTCGTTGAATGGTGGAAAGTGTGAAAGGAGGGGTTGTAAGGGAGGAAAGTCCTCGAGTATTTCATCCCTTTAAATTCGGACTCCTCGGCGAGCTTTTCCACCTTCGCGTGTCCGTTTCTCCTTCTCTGCTTTCTAAGGGTGGAATTAAGGGCATTGATCCGAGGGGTTCGAAGAGGGGGGCCAATCGCGCCTCTCTTCAAACTGCGGACCATTCTTCGATCTTTCCTTTTTTTTTTTTTTTTTCGAAAATCGCGGAATAAGAAAAATCCCCAGAATCAGGAGGACATGTTTGTCAGGGGGGAAAGGGTGCCGGTTGCAGGCGAAGGGTTTGATTTCTCGGATTTATCGGATTTATCGCCTGGTCCCCCTTTCGCCATTATCCAGGCGAGACTCGCTACCATCGAAATTCCACCGGGGAGTTTTCGAGAGAAACGAAAGGACGAGAAAAGGGAGAAATGGCGCGGCAGCTTGCGAAGGGGGCATTTTTCAAAAATCACTCGAGCGGGCGAAAACCTAAACTGCGGGACATCCCTCAAGAAAATTAGGCGCCGGGAAAACAAGGAAAAAGTGGAGCAATCTGGAAGGCGCGATGGGGCGCTTTCGCCCCCGAGAGGGTGAAATCCCCCGAAAAAATTACCCCGGCCGAGGGAGGGTGGAAAGCGACAATTTCAAATGGCCCGTTACCTCTAGATCCCCGAATTGCGAACAATTAAAGTCGAAAAGAGCCGCTCTCGGAAAAGTCCCCTGAATGAAAATTAACGAATTCGGGGGAAATTTAAAGCCCAAGTAGGAGGAGGGCGAATTTCTTGGTTTCTCTCTCCCAGGGTGTACCTTTAATTTCCGCCGAATTTCCGAATTCGAGTTGTCGCTCGAATTCAATCCGGAGAAACGGAGGGAAATTCGATGTCAAGATTTCCTGAAAATTTAATCCCGTCCACGGGCTATGTTTCCGGAAATTTCGCATCGCGATACGAGCCGGTGATGGTCATTAGGAAAATTACTGCCAAGAGCGAAAGACGTCGTTAGGTGGACATTTTCACCATGTGCTTTTGAAGCGCGATGCACCTGAAAGGGCGATGCACCTTTAAACGCGATGCACCTGCAAGCATGATGCACCTGCAAGCGCGATGCACCTTCAAACGCGATGCCCCTGCAAACCTGATGCACCTGCAAGCGCGATGCACCGGAATACGGGGATGAAACGAGGGGGAAGGAAATGCATTACTCCCAGGCCACTCGTCCTCGGATCGCACTTCCTCCCCGCGCTTACTTAGGGAGTTAGGGTGAAAGCAAATCGAATCGAAAAGTAACAAGAGTAGTTTCCCCCCGTGTAACCCTTCCCTCGAGCCCCGAAGTTTACTTTCCGAATCGAATCTCGATGCTTTTTGGCCCGGACTCGCCAAGGACGGCCCTTGAGAGAGAGGCAGCAAAGACCAGAAAGCGCGAGGATGCTGTACCGTGCATCGAACAGAAATAAATAAACCTTCCGATAATACATATATTTTTTTTTTCAGTCGAAAAAAATTAAATTGCGGTTTTCATGCGTCGCATGTTATATCGTCAATTCTCGCGAGAATGGACACGTCATCGCCGAAATGACCCGAATGAAATGAAATACCGAGGCAATATTTCCATATGAATTTCCTGCATTTTTTTTTAGTCGATGCTCTTGCTTTATTTATTATCACCATTTTTCGAGGGATGTTTAAGAAGACTCTTCGGACATCTATGGCGGACCTGCCCGGTTTCGACGTTAATTCCCCGCGTTAATGACACGTCTGACGTCGGAGGAACGACGTCCGGCGTCGCTCCAGGCTGCAAGCTTTGGGCGGCACCGTGAAATCCGCTATCAAGCTCCTTCTGGTAGGAGCAAAAAGCGGGAAGCTCTCGCGACGAGCGTGAAACCCTTTGGCTCGTCGGAGGGACCACGTGGTCGGACCTCTCTCTCGCCCCCGCGGGCCGGTGCCTCGTGCCCTCTCTCTCGCACCCGCAGGGACCGCGCGGAAGTGTTTTCTACACGCCAGGCCTTATTAACTCCCGAGTGTCCGTTCCCGGTAGGGCTATTTATAAAATTAAGACTAAGGCAACCTCTTCTAACGCCGTTAATCCCAGAAGGGGGAGGCGAAAATAACCGAGCCGGGATGACGGACAACGATCTCGTCCTGTCGCCATTGTCCCGAGGGAGAGAGAGATATGGCGCCCCATGGACCGGAGATATTAAAATCTCCCATATCTCGAGCCACCACCCCCTTATTTTCATCCCCGCACCTAGGGGCACCCCTCCGAATATCGCTCTTCTCGAGACGGTCCTAATTGCTCGAAATCGGGCTTTGATCGGGTCCTGATAAACGATCGGAGGGAAGTGCGAGGAGTGGACGTCCGTCAAAGGGACTCTGGTCCCTCTGGGTCGCGACCTGCCTCGTGGTTACTCTGTGATAATTATGTTACCGGGAGGGATGCTGGGATGCTGCAGGGCTGGTCTCTGCCTATGACAATGATGGATGCACTCACGGCCAATTTATCATTTCACGCTCGACTACGGGTCCTCTTAAGCAAGGGATAAGGGCTGCCCTCTGGTCCCTAGGGATGCTGCGATCCCTTGCCCTCTCGTTCGTTCAAGCCCTAAAATCATAATTGATAGACCCTGCGCCGAACGACATCTGGTATCACAAATTACCGGGATTGATAACGGGTGCCTTCGATATATCGACGTAATGATGCTTTTGGTCACAGATCAACTTCATACATTTTTTTTTTTCTTTTTCTCATAATTTTATCACGTTACGTTATCCACATCTCGAAATGATTTACCCTCGAGATTATTTCCCTTATAAGTCGTCGAGAAGGGGGAGATAGGATACATCCTAGGGATGCTGCATCCTGGACCGCGAGGTCTTAAGGAATTAATTGCCACGATTAAGCGCTGATTAAGTACAGGCTGTTGGGATGCATTTCGGGACTCCCGGGATAATCTCGAACCCTGGGATAGACTCCCAGGAGTCACGAAGCTTCCCGGAGATTGCAGCGATTCTTGCCGATCGATCGTTCACTTGAATTTTAATTTTCTCTCGCGGGGACTTTTATTTATTTATTTTTTATATGTTTCTTTTTTCTCCTCCCGGGTTTTTATGGTCTAAGATCGATGACGTCCGTTGATGAGTCCCGACAATACGCGAGGCATCGCGTTAGCGCGAACTGCATTTACCTCGTCGAGGACGAGGAGTCCTTTATCTCCCCGAATGAAAGGACTTGATTGGATGATCGCACCCATTGATTCCCTTCCAAAGGGCCACCGAGGGATTAAACCGACGCGACTGCCGGTCCTTTCAGTCTTCCTCCCCTGGTTTTCCAAGTGACGCGAATGGGAACGGAGGAAACCGCGGAGAAGAATCGGCGCCCGCCAACAGAGGAGTTATCATTGTCTCCGCAAGTGCCCTCTTTACCCCGCCGCGATAACGCCGAGACGCCGCGGTTCCGATTTAATCGTTCACCTTAGAGTCGACCGGGGGGTGCGGTAATTGCGAGGGCATTGAAGGCCGGGATCCGCGAATTTCTCGAATCCGCGGAAACGGGATGAATGGACTTCCGGGCTGGAAGAGTGCCCGATGAGCCCAGAGATATTATGAGAGGACGTTAATCCTCGTCAAGGGTCTCGTTGCGCACCGACGAGTACACATTCTTCTCGGGGATAATTAATTCCCCTACTTTTTGATAATCACCCCTTGGCGAGTACCTATAAAAAGGCCGATCGATGATAATCGGTGCCGCGTGTCCTGTAGAATTGTCGCCAATTTTTTGTTTTCTTTTTTTTTTTTTCTTTCACACTCATCGATCAATCATTTTCCAACACATCATTCGTCAATTGTTCTTCAAGTGGTAGATGTAAATTCCAGATGAAATCTCGAAAATCTCGGCGACGCAATCGATACCGATCGATCGAGTTGGGGGGACGTCGAGAGGTTGGTACCGAGATTTCGCTAATTATCCCCATTTAGTTGCGGACGTTTCTCTCCCTCGTCCCCGCAAACAACGTCCTGGAAGAGATCGGACCCTTCCCACGGGATTAGAACCGGCGGGAAGACGGACAACGGGATCGGAGATAACGAAGGAGGGCTCGGCCTGAATGTCACCCTGTAATCATTGTCAACGAACGGACTACCTCGGCCCTGAATCCCGGAAAAGGATTAGGCGATCGAACCTCCCCTAAATTCGACCTATTGGATCGTCCTCGTGTCTTAAAAGGACCCGGCAAAATGCCGACCACGGATTCGCCCTGGATTTATTTTCCCCCCTAAGAATAAAAAAATGTTCCTTTAATCCCCACCTCCTTGCGCATAACGAGGAAGTAAAAAAAAAATATATATAACTTTTTAATTTTACCCTCTAGCAAATCGGAGCGATCCAAACACCGGAAATCAATTTCGAGGTTTACCTCGGCTTTTCAAAAATTCACCGCCTAGGGGGACTGTTTTTTTTGTTCTTTTTCGTTTTTTATTTTTTTTTATTCTCCACCCCCGCGAGAGCTATCGCGTTAAATGCGAAACTGCGACCCCACCCTTTTCTGTTTTCCCGGTTTTCCGGAGCCACGGGGGTATTTAATCATACAGAACATTCGTAAATACCCGAGGTTTTCCGGTCGGGCTTGAAATCGGGCGGAAATTGCGCGCGGTGGGTAAACGTGTTTTCACGCGCGGTTAGGGCCGATTCTGGATGGGAGAAAAATCCGGAAAATTCGAAATCCCGGGATTTCGAATTTTCTCCTCGGAGGGAATAACGTGGAAACGCGTTTGTTATCTCAGCCTCGGTGGAGGGAATTTTTTATTCCCTTCGTTTTTATACCCTTCGTGTTGCTTAAAAAAGGGGAAGAAAAGAAAAAAATAGTTTACATAGATAATGCGGCGGTACGTTTAATATCTCGCGAAATGCGGAAGTACGAGGGAGCGATTTCCGGGCGATTCCGAATATTTTCTCTTTTATTTCCAGGGGGTGGAGTCCGGTTCCCTCGAGTTCCTCCCTTTGTTTCTGTACAGGGGTATTTAATCCCACGAAGGATTCAAATACCACCGGGGTAGGGGGGAGGGTGAAACGGTGCGGAAATTGCGCGCGGCGTGCAAACGCGTTTCCGCACGGCGGTCAGGGTTGATTCCCGATAAGGGGAGGGGGTTCGTTTCACCCCCAAGACGCGCCGAATCCGGGGTTGGTCCACCCCCTGAGATCCTCAAAGGAGGCTTTTCCCTCTTTCCGCGTCTGCAGCTGTCAGGTGGGTCCGGAAAAACCCCGCGGGATTAAATATCGATTCCGCGAGCTCACCCCCTAAAAAGGGGCTTCTCGATAATTGCCAGGACGGGCTCGCCTTTCGACGTCCCGCTACCCTTGAAATATTCCATATAAATATTTGTCGACCCCCTCTTCGTTAATTTCGAGGGAGTGGAAGTCACCCTTTCCTTCCCGAACGGATCTCAAGGGGCTGAAGAAAAAAAAAAAAAAGAAATCTGCCAGTAAATATCTCGATCTATTTGCTCGCAAACGTTTCCGTCCTTTTGCAAGCCACCCTCGCGACTCCGCTGGGAAAATTTCCTCGCGAAGAGGCCCTCGATTGGGGGGTGCAGGGGTGCGTTAAATGATTTTTTTTTTCCTTTCCTATTTTATTTTCACTTTTTTTCCCAGGGAGAAAAAAGCACAATTTCCTAGGAAGGGTAGCGATGGCGGGCATCCCGGGATGATTGGACCAGTCCGGGAATGGATTTTTCGGGGGGGGAAGGGGTGAGGGGGCACTTTGAAAAATTGCGATTGATCCTCGACCCCGCCGATGGCGAGCTCAAAATTCCGCGCATGCTGGGCCGTCCCAGGAATTTTCCCGAAATCCCGGAAAATTCCCCCCTTCTCGATATAATGAAACCGAGCCTGCCCTGTCGGTTATTTAATCGATCGAATTAATTAATCCTCCTCGTAGGGGCGGTCGGAATTTCGACCCTCTCGAATTTCCTTTCCCCTCGGTTCATTTATCAACGTTAAAGGCGCGGAAATAAAATGATAATCGCATTCCGTCATTTATGATATTAATTTCCGTCGATCTGTCGGACTCGTGTAACGTCCCTTTGTTTTTGTTACAGGTAAGCTCGTGATTTGATACACGGGGGATGGGGACGAGGAGACGAGCGACCACGAAAAACTCAGGTGAGGTCTGTGGGATCGTTCATACGGACGTTATCGTATTTGTAGGAACAATCGAGATCCGACTGGCGCAATTCCGCTCGGCATGGCCGTAATCGTTCGGCCGATTACCGTAACGACTTAATCGTTCGGTCGTTTAGCCTTCTCCGGTCTCCGGATAAATCCATTAGGACCTCCGCGCCTCATCCCGAGGTTCCTGCTTCGCGCGACTCCCGTCATCCCGCGAGCTGTAAATAAATTATTTACCCTAATTTTCCAAGAGGTCGCGAACCGACCTCGTTCTCTCGGCTGAAGCTGAAAATCCACCTCGACGTCGATCGAGGCCAAGCAAGTGTCCGACAGGGACGGAAACCGAGCGGAACGTAGCGCGAAATTCCCCTCCTCGCGACCGCTCGTGATAAGGATGATAAGGCAAGGAAGGCGCCGGCGCCTAAGGAATCGATATCGCTCCTCTTGGACAAACTCCATTCCCTCTATATAAGAATCCAAAAGATCCTCAACGGAGTTACTTACATATGTATATACCTTTATGTATACACCTTTATTATCCACCCCACCGTGCTCCGAAAGAGCGCGCCCCTGGTTTTCCGGAATTTTTTTCGGCGGTCCATTCGTCGGATCTCGCGTTTTAAAAAATCCTGCAGGTTGGTACACTCCTCCCTCTACCGCGTGGAATTTTTTTTTCTTGCGAAGATTTGTCACCTTGTTATGAAAAATTAATTGCGAGTCGGGTCCCCCCTTTTCGCGCGGAGGATCTCCCGGAGGCGGTTATCTCCAGGACACAGGGGAGGAAACGCGCTTGCGCATCAGGGAGGCGCGCAAGTCCCTCTCGTGTGTATTTTTGTTTAGGACTTGCGCGCGACCGTGCGCGCAACAACGACGCCGGGCGTCGCGGCGCCGGCCGCTCAGTGAGCCGTGCGCCCCGGCCGGAGAGACACGTACGCGATCCTTCGTCCTGCCGCGCTTTATCTCTCTCTTTCTCTTTCTCGTCCCCTTATCACTCCTTATCGCCCCTCGGCACCTTCGTTCACCGCGAACGAGATGTAGCGTCGCGACCTAAAGACCGCGCGACGTCTCGAGGACGTCTTCCTCTTATCGTTAGCCTAAGCCATGAAAACTCGAGATTCGACGATTCGAGGACAGTGATAAGAGCGATAAGGGTCGATTAAGGGGGCGCCAACTCAGTGCATTACCGTAATCGACTACCGTAAGGGCAGGGGGATGAGGGGTAACCATGCGCGGATCTGATTTCCGATTTTTCATCCCCCCCTTCGATTATTGATATTTCTTTTATTAGTGATAAGGATTCTCTTTCGTTTAATTCCATCTAGCGTGTGAGGTCCTCGAAAATCCGCGGAAAGAGGAAGTAGGGGAATTGTGAAGCCAAAGAGCGAGAGTCGAGGGTCGATTTACGAGGTCCAAAGTTGGGGGTGATCGCTCGGAAGATCGATAGGAAGATCGATACGGATTAACGGGAGGTTCTTCGGAGGAAAACGGAGCTTTCGAGAGCTGGACCCGAGTCGGGCGCTTTTCACGGCCGAGCGCGTCCCGGTATATCGGGGGGATCGATAGCTCGATCGGATCGATCTATCGACCGGCCACGCGCCCGGTGTCCGAGGGGCGGATTGCCCCCGTGTGCGATTTCCGATTTCATTGAAAAATCCGCCGTCCGGGAGACGGATTTACGAGGGTTGCAGAACCTGGAGAGGGTTGCAACCCCACTCGCGGGGGGGGGGAAGGGGCAAAAGCCCCCTTTAAGACGGGGCGAAAAGTCAGCTGATCGAGGGATTTTATGTAAGAACTCTCTTTTCTATACACTTTATCATACGTTTATACATATAAAAGTGTATAAGAAAAAATTCTTACATATACTCCGACCACCCATATGCCAATATCTTAGAAAAAAATTCGACAATCCCCGGGAATTTCGCCTAAATTTCGGAAATCGTCTTATCGCGATTATCAAAGGTACCGATTTTTCCTTCCTCTTTTTTCCAACGCGAGCAATTCGAGGTTCCGAAGAGGAGCACCCTGAGAGAGGAGGAAGGTAAGAGGGCCAAGGCGCGATAAAACGGTAGCCAAGTTTTTTTATCACCTCGTAATGCATCCCCCTAATGTCCGCGATACCGCGTTGCATTAAAAAACGCAGGAGGCGCGTTAAATGTGAAAAACGGCCCTCGAAGCTTTCCTCGTCTCGGTCTTCGGGAAGCCATTAATTCCCGTTAATGCCTTAAATTATCGCTAATTGATAAGATTTATTTTGCGCGACGGCCAATTGAGAAAATAATCGATCAGCGCTCGATACACCCTCCCTCCCTCCTTCCCCCTCTTCGGGCCGCATCCGCGGGTTACGCGATAATTAAATAACTTCCCGGGGAAGAAATTTGCATTTTATCCGGGAACGGGGATTTATCGCCGACCGTCCAACGGATTAACGAGCGGAGCTTGCAGCGGGACGCCGACGAAAAGCTCGCCCGAGGAGGGCCCGTGCCCGCGTTTGATAGCAGTGATAACGCCTCGACGACTTCATTGGCTCCCCCTAGGAAATCGCTTCCTCTCTGTCCCCTTCCTCGGGATATCGGTTTTCACTTTCCGGGAGAAATCCGCGGAAATTAACATTCGACCTAGAAAACCGAGCCCGCGATATCCCGGTCTGATAACGAAACGGACAACCTGGGGGTAAAAAGGGAGACTCGGGGGTCCTTTTTTCTTCTCACTCCCTTCCCTTTCGATCCAATATAGGAAATAAACCGCAAGATTTGTCGGACGAAATCTCGCGGATGGGAGAAATCGGAACAAGGGAGAGAGCCTCGGGGTCGGGTCGATCGATTTTTTTCTTTCTTTCCTTTTTTTTTCTTCTTTTTTTTTTCAGGACGTCCAGGATTATCTTCCCTCGATTCCCGACGTGTCCCTCTCCTGTGGGACCGAGACAGGAAGCGATCGCCTCTTCCTTTTTCCTCGTGTCCCTCCAAAAGGCGGCCCGAAAATACTCCCTGCCCAGAAATAGTGTTCCGGCGGGTGCGTCCCTTTCCGTCTCCTTTCCCGTCTCTCCTCGGTAGAGAAAAGTTCGAAAGCCCGCTCTCTCCCGGTCCAGAGCCCGCGGGAAAAGAAGGAGGGCGGGGGAACCCGTAATTTATGCGCCGGTTAAAATAGTCCCGGTTAAAATGAGAGATATATCCCCGTCGACGCGGGCGCCGCGGTGCCTCTCTCGCGTATACGCGTCCCCCCTTGGTACCTCTCGCGTTTCCCTCCTCTTATTATTTCATTTCCCTTTTTTTTTCTTCTTGTTTTTTTTTTTAATCTCTTTTCTTTGCTCTTGCCCCTTGTCGGTTTCTTCCTCTATCTCGGCCCCCTCTTTCCCCCCCACGTGAGGCCTAATTTATGCCCGGACGACACGCGATCACCGCGGATGCTCCCCTTATCAGGATCCCCTTTATCAGTCGATTATCTACAGGGGGGCCTCGCGGTTCGCTCTTGCCTGCTCACTGCTTCCTTTCGAAGATTCATCCGGAATCTTTTACTTTTATTTCCCATGTTTTATTTATTTATATTTATTTAATCGAGGATACTCCCCTTATCGGGATCCCCTTTATCAGTCGATTAGCTACAGGGAACCCGTGCGGTTCGCTCTTTCCTGCTTCGTATCAACGTTTCATCCTGAATATTTTCTCATTTCCTGCTTTATTTTTCTATATATTTTTTTTGTTCCTGTTTATTCCACCGCGGATGACTCCAGTTCCTTCAAGAGTCTTATCACAGGGGGTATCTGTGCGAGTGGCCTGTGCAGGACGCCGGCGGAATTGACATTAAGACCGCCGTTGTCTCGCGATTAAGGGCCGCAAGTGGTCCGGCGATCTCGTCTAATCGCTCGTGATAACGACACGTCCAATGGTGCAGCCCGTCCACACCGACAGCAACGCCTCCGGCCTGGACATGGAGTCCCTCGAGGAAATGCTCCGAAAGGTAACGATCAGGGTTATCAGGCCCGATATCGTCCAATCACCGGTCATTTTTCCCGGCCAATAATTCTATGACATCCTTATAAGATTATTATAAGTATCTACCGATCTGCGACCTCTCGGCCTCGGATCAGCTGATCGTTGACCACGTGCGCGCCGAGACCCTTACGTCGGGAAATCATAATCGCATATACGATACATGACAGTAGCGATAATTTGGTCGCTAAATTTTTCTTTCCCCCTTTTTTCTTGTTTTTAAATCGCTGACGTTCATCCGCATTCCCTGTTATCAGCTGATAATTCCCGTCCCTCCTTCTCCCTCTCTTCATCACCGGACGGGGATGAACCGACTCGCGAGAGCGGCCGATAAATGGGCGCATGCGAATCGAAAGCGAGAATCGTGCGCCGTGATGAATGGGGCTTTTTAACTGCTACTTCCTGTATAACGCAATGCATCAGGCTCCGCTGAATGGACCACTTAGGGAGAGGCGACCCACACGTACTGGCGCGTACTCGCGTGTACTAGCGCACTTAGCCCCGCAACGTGCGGAGAGTCCTTGACGCTTTACGTCCCCCCACCCCCGCGATTTATCCCCCTCTTATCACCATAGGCCAGGAATTAGGGTCACTCGAAATCGGGAGGAATCACCTGCGGAATATCCCTCGGGTCAATTTTTCTCCCTCACTTATCAAAAAATGAGTAAACCCTTCAAATTGTTTCCCAGGTCCTCCCCGAGCTAGGTTATAAGAGGAGGAGCCTTCGAATCCTCTCTCCCCCATAGGAATAAAAATGTCCACCCCACACGGTCAGGTTCACCTCCGATGTCAACCTCCATAGAGACGGCAATATTTGAAAATATTTTTCACTACCGTTTAAGGGGTTTAAATCCACGACGGGGGGGGATTCTTTATACCGGGAACGTCCCTTGAGGATCCCGTGGGATCTACGGGACGTTATTCGCGTACATTCTCCGTCCATTCGAGCCTGACAGGTCAATCCTATGGCGGGCTCGTCATCGATCTCCCCCTACGGTCGGATATCGTCCCAGGAAACGATTTCCAGCAAAGCGTTACAACGTATCACGGAAATCCCCCTCCCACCCCCCGTTATCAGGGCTCCGCCACGCTTTTTATCACCGAGCATCCGAAGAGACGGCAAAGAGTCCCCGCGACTGTTGCACCGCCTGCACTAATGCACCCTTAATGCGCCTCCCTGTCCTCGACTGCGCACCCTTTGACGACTCCTCCCCCCCTGGGACATTTTTTTCCCTACTGTCGTGCATTTCCCCCTTTCTTTCCTTTTCTTCCCTTTTTCGGAAAAATCCCCGCGTGGAAATTCGGCCGGCAAATCGAGCTCGAGGAGAGGGCGCACCCCCTGGACCGGGCATCGCCTCTTAATGGCCTTTACGTGTCGGGGTGTTTCAAGAAAGGAAAAGCTTCCGTTTTTCCCTCCCCCAACACCCCCCCTTTCCGCGTGCTCGGCCTCTTTATAAGACGAGGCATCGACTGTCCGAGGACTTTTATAACCCAATAAAAAGAGCACCCCCGACTGTGGGGTGCGCCGCGCTCTCGACGTGTGGAGGATTGTTTACTCGGCACTCTTCTCGATAGTCTCTATCTAACCCCTTTGTTGTTCGACCTGTTGTTCGGAAAAGACTCTGGTTAGCACCCTGGATAGGAGCCGACTTTATTTCGGACTTTTCCCCCGGGAATGTGATTTTTCGTTATTTTTTTTTCCCCCTTTTACCTTTATTAAGCTGCCCACTCGAATAGGTCCCGAGAGTGGCTTTGATACAGGGGGGCGTTTATTTAACGGAGTTCGTTAACGAGGGGTTTTGTTAAATCGGTGGGAGATTGAATGTGAGTTTTCACCCTTTCCCTCGTGTGGGGAGGATTGCACGAATCCGAGGGCACGTCGATACGACGGAACGACCGACGATAATATCATCTCTGGGCTCGTCGACGTTCCGTCCCCTCGTACTGTCGGGCCGTTATTAAAAGAAAAGTTTTCCCCCCTTCCGGCTCGCCTAAGTTTCGATTATTATACCCCGAATGGGACCCTCCGAGTGTTCCGGCATTCCCCCTGGGCAGGAAAATCGAAGTCGGTCTTCAAGGGTGAAAAATCACGCGCGGTATGAGAATCTCCTCGAGAAGTGTCTATAGACTTTAGAGAATATCTCCGCACGGTTTTCATATTTAATTTCTTATTTTTCATATATATATATATATATGGGGGTAATTTAAATCCCTATTTTTAGAGGCTTTTCCAATTTTCTAGGACTCGCTCAACGTCGACGTTCTCGCCACGTCGAGCACCGCTCATCGTCCCCGTCGTCGGTTTTCCTTTTAACGGAGCGGGGCGGAAAATCGTCGCCAATTTTTCCCGAAGGAAAGCGCGCCCTTTCCCACCCCCTCTCGGCCATTTCTCCCCAAGGGTGTCAGACGTATATGGAGGGGTATATACCCCGAGACTTCGAGGGGAGGAAAATCATCACTCTCAAGAGTTTGGCATTCGTCCGCGGGAAATCCGGGGGCAGTTTGGCCGAGTGGCCGGGGGGTGGTTTCCGCGCGGGGGTGGCCGGAGGCTTTTTTGGCCAAGGGCCCAGGGTAAGCGGCTTTTTGCGGCCGGAATGCGCATTATCGACCCCTACTCCCCCCTGAGCACTCTATGTACGAATTTTGGCGATCCACTGTCTGATTCGGCTTTGACGCGTCGAGGAAAATCAAGAATAAGCGGAAAATCCAGGAAACTCGATACTTGAAGAAAAAGGAAAAAAAAAAGAAATGATTCTCTCTCGGACGATCTGGAGTATTTCTGGGGGCTCGGTAAAGGTGGGGAGGGTCCTGGATTTTTCAGGAACGGGAAGGGGGGAGACTGTTTTACCATGCCCGCGACATTACTTAATCCCGGGAATTTTCCGGGGTCCCGGATCCCGGCGGGAGGCGAAATTAAACGAGGTCCTTGCGAGATGAAGTCGGAGGGAATTCCCTCCCGAAAATTACGGGATACGATCCACCCATCGGGGAGAATCTACGAATTGTCGGGATTTTTCATAATCCGTCGTTCGGTCGTCACCCGAGAGGGTGGGTCGTGACAATGAACGTCGCTCGGGTGAAATTCGTCATTTCGGTGTTCTTCTCGGGGGTAGGGGGAAGAAAGAAAAAAATGAAATTTTCCAGGAGGGGTGCTCGCCCCCGCAAAGTGCTCGCCACGTAATTGACCGGTGGCGGAATGAACACCGGTGACGAAAAAAAGGCGTCCCGGGGGTGCAGTAAGCCATTTTTGCGGGACTCTCCTTGGCCAGGACGGAGGGATAAACTTTACCACCCCGACGATTTATATGCATGGCCTCGCGTGTGCTTTTCGCACGCCTCTTTACCTGCACCCCCTCTGGCAGGGGGTGGTTTCGGCTGCTGGATTTTTTTTTCCGAGCCCTTTATCGAGCGAAAAATTACTTTTCCTCTTTATTTTCCACCGCTCCGGTAATTATGCCCGCCTCCCCCGAATTTCTTCCGGACGATTGAAGGGGGAGGTGCCTCCCCTTTGGCAACCTTAAACGAAGAAAAATCACCCCCCCGCTCGAGAACAATCGAATCCACGAACCCCGGGAGATGGGCTCGCCAAGGGGTCGCGGATTCCCCGAGGGGGATGATTTTTATCAATTAGGAATCAATTCCCCTAAACTCTCTCCGAACTCCTCTCTAAAGCCACCCTCTCGATCAAATTTCCCACTTATCACTCGGTGCCTCCTTATCAGGAGGGAGCAAGTGCTCCCCCCGAGTCGTCATCCCCTTGATTACTCGGAAATGCATTTTGACTCCCTCCAGTGCTTTCTTAGGCTCTTTATTCCTGGAGATAACGAGATAAGCATCGTGTCATCCCTTGTGCCGCTCCCTTTCGTGTCATTAATTCTCAGCCCTCGAAATCAATTTCGCACCCCCGAAAATCCTGGGACTCCCTTCGGCCAGAAATCCCGGCCTGTCCGAAAATGATTTTCATCCCCCGGTTGCTTATCTAGAACTCGCCCTCCTCTCGGTGACGTATGCGCGGACGTACCTGGCCCTTATCACCCTTATCACCCCCTACACGTGTTTGCGCAAGAACGAGCCCCTAAGCGAGTAACGTATCGCGACTTTACGGTTCACCCCCGGCCACCCCTCCAGTCGTAACCTCAAATTTCTCGGGGACGAGGAAATAAGTCCTGCCCTAAAAGTGTCAGGCCGTTTTCCGGGTATCCCTAGGGTATCCCTAGGGTATCCCGGGACCCGCGATATAATCCAGGACCTCGATCGAATCTCGACACGCGGAATGTTGACCCGGAATTCGGGTCACCGATTCGCGCAACCCCTTATCAAATTAATTAATTAATACTTGCCCCTTATCAGGGGTGTAGGCTGAATGAAAAATCGGCCAAGTACCTAGGGTGGATGAATTCAGTCCGCGAAGTGAAGTCCTCTTGAATTCAGGGTGCAGAAGCCATCCGAATCCTGGGTAAGGGGTGGTTCCGGAATAAAGGGTGGAGGGATAATTTTTTCCCCTCGGGGAGTTTCACTGAATGTCTGAAAAATTAATATAGCGTTCATTGAAAGAGAAATGGTGACGAGTTTAGGTGAAATCTCAGGGAGAGGTAAAGGGGAAGGTGCAGCTAAGGGGTGTTATCCCTGGATCTCTGATCAGCTGGCTTTTGATAAGCGTCGAAGGCGCGAATTTCAGCCCGGATATCTGGACGCCATTTGTCCGGGCTTTAGGCCCCACATCCGGAATTTACGGTGCATTATCCGGGGTCGCATAAAATCCCGCCGATTCGACAAAACATCCCCCGGGCAGCCCTTCGCAATATCCTGCACAGCCTCCGGCTCGAACTTCGTCCCCGGAAGTTTCTCCGAACATGTATGTGCGATGTACAGGACACACCCCCTCGGGGGACGTAAAGGGGCAATAAAGCACAGAGGTCGCATCTGGGTTACGAGCTTTACAAGGCACTAGCTTCCGTGTCTATCTCCTGGCCCGGCTATTACTTAACTTCTAAGCGATTTCTGAAACGACTCCGTCCCCTTTTCGACCCTTCCCGGTCCCACCCCTTGGAATCGTATCCCTGGACTCCAACAATTGCGACTTTTTCAGGGAACCTCCCCAAATGCACGAGCCGTGATAAGAAGCCCCTTTATCCCCGATTATACACATAAAAAAAAAAAGAACTCGAAAAATCGTTTCCTATTTCTCTAGACACTCCCCACCCCACGGATAATTAGGAAATAATTACGGGTAATTCAATTTACCCTCGTATTTGTTTTATCTACTTATCGAGAGGGGGTGTATGCGCGATTCAAGGGTGTAACAATCCTGAAAATTTATATTTCCAAGTTTCAAGTTAACGAGGGGCGACGCCGGGGGTGGCCGCGCCACGTACATAACCTCACCTCCAACCGCCGGGGACGGAAGGGATATCATAATTAAAAATGGAAACTAATTCCCGGGGGATGGAAATTGTCGGGCCACTTATGAAAGTAATATTCGGCCGCAATATCGCTACGGAGGACTCCCTCGGCCCTCGTTAACACATGTGCAGGCCCACGTGTGCATGTGCATGTCGCGTGCACTCGTGTCACCGATATCCGCGCCGAGTTTCGGCTTACCGCGGGCATATTGCACCCCGTCTAGGTGCAAGTCGCGATTACAATGGTCCAAGTTACCCGGCGGTAAATCCGGCGTGCACCGAGACCCGGCATGTCGGATTAATAGGCGCAATTTCGGGCCGGCCTCGGTGCGCGATTGCGGCCCGGCCGCTCCAGGAATCGCCGCGAGGTTTTGACGCCGCCGGTCACGTATTAAAAATTCAGGCCCATTATTAGTTTGACATGGCACTCGCCCCATGCATTATTCAAGCTCTTTATTGCTCGGACCCACGTCCTCGAAACGTAACTCGGCCGAGCCGTAACGTGGACGAGGCTGAGGCGGTAAGGCGACACTAATGGAAATGGACCTGGAGATCTCGCCAAGAAATTTCTCCTAATAAAAATAATTAATAATAATATTTGTACATCTAATTCAGCCTCCGAAATGACAATCGCCGATGTCGGGACACTCGCCAAGAAATTTGACAGTACAAAATGTGTCCGTACATATTTGTATATTTAATCCGACCTCGAAGGTGCCGAGACCGTCGAGTCTCCGACTCCATCGGAAGGGATTTAATTTACGCCTTTTAATTTTCCCTTCCGGCTCGAGGGCCTCCGCAGTCCCGGAGCGGCAGGCCTGATTCGGCGTTGCGGTGAAATTTGAATTTAAAATAAATTTCGTCGCAGGCTAGGGTGCATTGCGGGTGCAACGTCGACGCTTATATCTCGAGATACAATGCCTAGGTGCACCGCAGCCCCGAGGAGACCGTAACCGCGCTCGTCCATTCCGCAAACCGAGGACAATTTTCCTGGTTTTACTTGCCCGAAGGTGATTAAAATGACGGAAATTCGATGAAATACCTCGATTTCGACTAACTTAACGAAGGGAAGTTGTCTCTTCGATAACGAGACTCGCGCTGCCTGTTATCGCCGCAGGAAGCTCCGGGTCCGGGACTCGTGATAAGGATCGCTCGAGCTGGCTCGTGCTCTTATCAGAGCCTCCGCGGACGTCGCGGCCCTCCTCTTCCTCGGCCTCGACTTAGGAAGAGGAAACGCGAGAAAAAATGGCAAAACCACCGGTCGAAGTTTCGAACACGTCGAACCATTAACAAGTCGATCCGTATCTTCATGCCCGGCACGCATGCGCCATTACCACGACATGCTTCGGCCTTATGCACGGATGGGCGCGTTGTCTTCTCTCTTAACACGGGAACCTTCCGTTCGCGTTTCCCACCTACACGGGAGGCGGTTTACACGTTATCACGGAGACACGTACGCGTTGTAATGCGCCCTCGTAACGCACAATGTGCTCGGTGCATGCGGATTACACGTGGACTTAGAGGCGAGTCGCAAATCGCATCTAGTACCGCTCGAAAAAATTCACCCCCCCCCCTCCGTTGTACATCTCAGGAGTATTCCCCGTTAATATTTCATACACCGAGTCAAAGAAATATTTTGGCATAACTCAAAGAACAATTAACTGGGATTACCTGAAATTCTCGTAATTCCAAAGAACTGCATCTCATTCGCGATTATTCGAGTAAGATAATTATTCCCCGAATTAACCGAATTTGGCATTGTTCAATGAGATGTCCTTTCTTAGGGTACATGAATTCGGTGATGTTTTTTTAATTATTGCTCGGTGGTATTTCTGAGGCGGGGATAGGTAAGACTAGGACTTATCGGAGTGGATAGGAGGTACTCGATGTTTTGATGCGTACTCGTAACTTCCGTGGAGGGGGTATGGAGGATGTATGTAAGGTGCACAGAGGGCTACATACGGTCGACTGTAAGCACCGGCATACTCTGGCCAGCCCTTGGGTCTCGCGTTAACGGGTTACCACCGACATAAGGGTTATGTACAGCCATAAATACAGGCGAGTACCTACGGTGCACCGAGGGCGCATCTCGGTGCACGTAGGGCCGCCTATTAATTAAATGCATTCCTCGGCCGGGGCGAAATTAAAATACACCCGGTACATTACGGAGTTATTTAGCCCTGGTGTGCCTTCTTTTGCCGGCGCGAAGGGGTAATGAAAAGAACAACGCTCGCCGAAAACCCCGGGGAAAAAGTTCCCGAGAGAAAGGAGCGAGCCCCGGAATCACCGCGGCCATTTTGAGAGAATTTCCTCTCCTCTTTTTTTTACTGGCCTCTCCTTACCGAGCCGTACGTCCTTTTAGAATCCCCCTTAAAGGAGTCCCCGCGAATGCCCGCTATAAACCCTCGTGGTATAACTCAGGGGGTGGAACTCCTTCGATTTCCCCCTTTCTTGGGTTTGTAGCCCCCTGGAAGAGCCCCCCCGCGAACCGGCGACGGCGATTCGCGATGACCGACTCCCCATGGGGTTGAATGCCCCACCGGGGGTACTTAGGTGCCCCTCTAGGTCGTCTCCTTTTATCCTCGAATTTCCCTGCTCCGCGGAGAGATCGGCAGACTCCGCTTTTCACCGGCCCTTTAAATTAAGCACGAGGAAAATCGGCCTTTTTTACACTTTTTTTACGCTTTTAAGCACCGACGGGTGGTCTGGTGAAAATGATAAGTGCGAGGCTCATGCATATTTACCAGACCAGAATTTTAATCGCGTTATCACGTGTCAATATTTCATACCTTTAAACTCCGCCATTTTTAATTTAAATACCTAAATAGATACTATTTTAATATCCTACCGGGGATTTAGAACCTCGTTAACGGTGCCATTTAAATACGGTGATTTTTCTTTTTTAGCGTTAAATTTCCGGAAAATGAACAAGGACGATTATTTATGCACGGCGCTAGACATGACTTCTCGTCTACTCTCGTATTGACTTCTCTGATTAATTTAACGCAAACGTAGGTAGAGGTGGTTCCCATTTTAGTCCTGTGGACGCTGAGCCTCGACTTGGCCAAATTCGTGGGAATTCACCCCGAAGAGGGTGCGTAAGGACGGTCGACTTTCCATCCCCTAGAACACCCGGCAAACATTTAGGCAATCCAAACCGCCGGGAACTTCCCCGAGAAAAGTCAAACACGAGGACCGCTCGTTTACAAACATCCCTGCACATTCCGCACACTGTGTGCATTGCCCCAGAAACTGTCTAAAGATTCATGCAACCCCTGGATATCGGGGTGGTTTCGCGATAGAGACGAGGGGCAGGATTTTCTTCGGCCACGTTTGCTCGGAAAACCCGCCCCGACGATCGTTAAAAAAATTTCTTCCTTTTTTTTTTGGCGTCGTTTTTGAAAATTCATATTTTCTCCCGCCAGGAAGTGGGGCGCAGGGACGCGCAAGAATGATTACATTAACATACAAATGAACGACGTGTCTCGCTATTAATATTTTCGGGGAGGACATCGGACATTTAAATGTTGCAAACCGGCCCGAGGAAATTACCGCTCGCTCCGATCTGGGAGGATATAAATGTCCCGAGGTCGCTTCTAGAGCACCTCGAGCTCTGCCCACTTGCTGGCTCGTTATTCGTTATTTCTCTTTGAAACGGAAAGTGAGTGGGTGACCGAGTTAGACGGGGACAATAGAGGGGGGACCGAGAGAACCGGAGGAAATAAATTACTCATTATGCCCCGAGAGACAGGTCTCGGACGAGATATAAAAGGGGCGCACGAGTTACGGGAGATAAATCTCGTTGAAGTGGATACCCACTTGCCCGACCTTATAGTTTAACAAAGTGAGCCGTGATAAGCCACGATATCACGGGGGGGAATTAATTTCATCGGTCTACATTGTCACCTCGAGCGACCCGAGTCATTAATCCGGCAAGGTGAAAAATCCTTGGAAAATTCACTTTCCTTCATCAGCGATCCTTATCACCGAGCAAGGTCGCTCGTAAAATATATCCATACGCTGTGAGAATTTTTTGGGTCATCCTGGATTATCCTACATTATCCTAAATTATCTTAAACTGTTACAGATTTTACTTGAAACGCCCCTACGTTAAATTTGTAATGGCCGTACTCGCGGCCGTCGAAAATTCCGCCGAAAACCAGACACGAGGACGCATTTTCCGACGTGTTACAGCAATGATAATCGTAACAATGATCGTAGCGATAATGGTAGTACTAAGGACGACGGGCGCCGTAAAGCGGTACTCGCGTAACGAGCGCGTTACATCATATTGCTTCGGGGACCCGCGACAATTCTCTGTGGGAAAGCCAGGGAAAAGGGACCGCGCCTCCACCCGTTCTTCCCTCTTCCCTGTGACCATAAATCCCCGAAACGCAAAGCTCGCTCGTGGAAATCGACCCACACTGATAAAACTGCCCACACAAATTAACATTCATCATTGTTTATATCGATGCCCCGATAAAAATTCCAGTAAAATAACATTGCCTCTATAACATCACATTCAGCATCTTGCGATAAATTAAAGAAAATTACAACGCAATATTTCATCGAACTCAAGTACACAGCGTTACGTGCATTAGTACATGTTCAAATTTGAAATTCTTTCCAGCTACCTTTTTTCTACGTGAACCTTCATTTACGAGGTAATGTAAATTTTCATCGATTTTTGTCGGCGTAGGAAAGTTTCCACGTAAAAAAAAGGGGGAAAAAATCCGAAACAACTGGAGAACAATCTTAGCGCTCGGCCGAATTTTCCGGAAAATTTAGTTTCCAATACTAGGGCGGAGATTTAATGCACGTTTGCCGGAAATTTAATCCCTGCTCGGGTGGCGTTGAAACATCGGGCACGGCCGATGGCGCATAAACTCGAGAGCGTAAATTTGATTTTTCCTCGCCCGTGCTAATGGCCCCGCTAGGCTTTTCTGGGTTAAGTAGTATTTTGTCTGAAATTCTGCGACAACCCCATTATCGTTCATTATCGGAAAGGGGTATTATCTCGGGGGCCCGAAGTTACCGAGTGTCGTTTGTAAGCGGGACAACGAACCCGGGCCGACCTGCTTCCGAAATTTCTGGGTCGACCGCTTTCCACCACTGCTAAGCGAACAATGCGCCTTCGGAACAATATGATTTTTGGAGCACGTGTAACAATCCTCCCCCTTTCTTCGCAGCCCTGCATGCATTTTATCCGCTCGACGCTTACGATACTCCTTCCGCAGCGTTTTCTCCATTCCGCACCCTGGAGACAGTGATAACGAGTGCTTCCCCTCCGTGATCCGATATATCTCCCTCGACGTGGCCTGGAAATGGAATAATTTTTATTCACGGTCGTCATTACGTTAGTTTATACAAATTTCCTCCTTAGAGGGCAGAAATAATACTATATCGAAACGTAAAAATATTTATACAATTATTCTTCTAACTGGGTTAGGAGTAATTAGAGATTTTAACGCGTGATTATGGAGAGGTGTTGAAACTCAGGGAAATTCCATTTCCCGAGGTAACAATATATTATTCATCCCCGACAAGAGACAAAAAAAAAGTGTTCAAAGGAAAAGATTTCCTGAGTTTGAACATCCCTCCATGATCACGTGTTAAAATCTGAAATTATTCGGTGCATCCATTTAGGTGAAGAATTGCATAAATATTTTTTGACGTTTTGATATATGCGGAATCGTAACACCTTGGGAATATTAAGATTGAGAATAAAAGCCAGACCTTCCCTCGAGGAGTCATCAAGAATCTTGGAATACAATTTTTGTTGATTGTTTCATTAATGTTCTATATCCTTGGTGGAAGGGGCGAAGAGGAATATTTGTTCCTTAAATAAAATACTCATCCTCTCGAGGTAATCTCTCCCGGGACGGGAGTCATCATCGAGGATCATCGGGAAGGACGAGTCCAGAGGGGAAGTCGGTAAATCGGGAAAGGGGGCGGTTTTCTCCCCAAGTTCCGCGGTCTACCGCCCCTCCCCCGGGACCCGGGACTCCCTGGATCCTCCCTGCCCCGGATAATTAATATACACGACCCTGGGGAGTAATCCCGGTCCAAGGGGTTCTCGTTAAGGGTCGTCTAAGGGCTTAGGCGCGACGAGAGGTCGCGGGGCCCCGTGGGATCCAGGGGATCCCCAGGATCCCTCGGGACCGCCTCCCCCAGGTGTGCGTCAGGTGCGCTAATGCGCTGAACGCTAAATGGACCCTGCAAATACGTTCGAATCGGTGCACCACTATGAATTCGAAATGCAGGCCGCATATAATGGACGTGCATCGCGCGGGGGGGTAGGTCCAGATTGCGCACACGATACGGTTATCGCCGCCACGGGGGTGAATCCACCCCGGGACCGCAAGGTATGAATTCTTAACCCCCTGGCTCGGAAGGGCGTATTTACACCCCCTAAATGCGAGCGTTTTATGTACGGAGGGCTTACATAAAAACCGAGCACCGAATCGTACCATTTACCATCTCTTACGTCCTATGCTCCCGCCGATAAGAGCCGAGATTAGGTTGTTACATAACTTCACGGACGAATTTCAATTTCACCGAGTTTCCTTCTAAGAGATACCGATAAACCAGTCAAATGTTCATACCGGCATTATTAATTATTGCCCGGATTTCAGTAACAAGCAATAACTCCAAATCCTTACAAATTTTTCCGTGAATTTGTCGCGTGCACCGAGACAAGTAATTAGATGACTGAAAAAATATGTATTGTTCCCTATGTATAATTGCAAGAATTATTTCATAGAGGTGAAAAGTTAATGTCGTTGGTATAAATGAATTTTGATTACTCAGACATTTTTTTGGACGTATTTGAGCGTGGGAATTTGTTGTCGCGGGACATATTTCTTTCAGTCAATTTTTTTCTTTTTTTTTTCCTCGGTGTAATATATGATGAGTCGCTTATATATACGTGTTGGTGGAGTCCCGGGGGAATCGCTGGAGGTGATCATCCCTCAGGAATTTTGAGGAGGCAGTCGTGGACGGGTCTAGTCCCTCGCGGATATCCGGCGCACGTAGGTGTCCGCGCGTATTACTCGAGTACGGAGCGTATGTCACGTATTACATACATAATACATGGTGGACTCGATGCATCCGAGTGCGCGCCTACGGAAATAGGGGGGCCTTTGATCTCGACCTGGCCAACCCGGAGTGGACCTTAAAAATAATTCGTCCCTCCCTGACCTAGCCCAAGAATTTGTCCACGCACCCTACAGACTATTGTCGCATATCGGCGCACCAAAGACGTATACAACAAACACGATACATTTATTTCCCCACTAATCTCACGACCCTAATTAATGCCCTACACTGAGATAAAAAGAAATTCAATGTACCAAAGAGACATCATTTTTTTTTTCTAACTCAAAGAACAATTACGAATAAACTCAAATCGTCATAATCCCGAAGGAACGTTGCATCCAATTTATTCCAGTTTATACGAGTTGGATAATTATTCTTTGAAAATATTCCTCTGGTACTTTTTAATTAAGTATATCTTAGATTCAATGACAATTTCTATTTTCCTCGAGGTAGACATACGGATGGAATAAATGTTTCTTGGAGCATGTTCCGTAGGCGGTATGCGTCTTCAGGGTGGAGCCGAGTTACAAGAGGCAGCCCGATCAGGGGCGAGGATAATTACCCCATTTCTCTCCCCCTTTTCATTTTTCCCGGCCAAAATCGCACCCCCTGTCGAGGTCTCCATAACTCTCCCGGACAATATAAGGAACGGGCGGACCGCCCCGGAACGGTACGGCGCGCGTTATGCCCCGGATCACGCCATTGCCCGATAACGTTAACTAACCCTGGGTACCCATTTTCTATGGGGTTGGGTACCCCTCCCGACGAGGGCAGTCGCGTGATCGCGACACAAGAGGATCGCCTCGTTACTCCGGGGCGGAATCGCCGCGCGATGCTACAACCGCGAGGTTAAGGGTGAATAATGCCATCAGGGTGGCATCGCGAACGTCTCTGTTAATAAGAAACGTACAAAATGTCGCGAGGAAACCATCGAACCCCCTGGTGAAATTTTCCAAAATTCAGGGGGGCGATCATCCCCGGAAATTCGGTATTGGGATCCTCTCCGAGAGGACTACTTATGCATTAATTCTAACAGATACATTCGCAAAATCGCTGGTTATTTTTTATTTTTTTTTTTTTTTTCCGTACAATTCGGACAGTGTAGTCCAGGGTGCGTTTTTTTTTTGCGGAATCGCAGGACAACCGGGCTAGTTACGTATCGCGATCTCGTAACGAGGCCATTAGGGTTACATCACGAAATGGGGAGAATCGAGAGCGCTGGTCGAAAAGGTGTCGACGCGTTCGAGTGGAGCAAATTTAGTTGGGCACTCGATTGTCCCTCTCCAGGCCAACCCCCTCGGAATCCGCGTCTCGATGGGACATCAATGGATTTCAATTTTCGGTCGGAACGCCGGGACACGCCAGCGCGGTTTCGAGCGATTTGCAGTCGTCGGAATCGGGGAAACGGAGAGATTTCTCCCTGGAAATATTTCCACCCCCGGCTGATGAGACATATTTCATTCCGGCGTTTCGAAGCCAAAACTGACAAACAATGGAAATCGCTTCCGCGTGTAAAAAATACAAATTGGAATCGTACACTTTTACCGGCAAACAATGTGGAGATGTTTCGACGGTGCTGATCGAACGCCTGCCAATAAGCCTCAGATCTCGAGGGATGAAGGGGGGCGGGGGTAAGAACCCTCCCCCCGCCCCGCACAATTTCGTCCTTGCCTTTCAAGCAAATCGGAGGACCGCCGTTTGCATAAAAAATTCATAACCGAGAGAGGGAAGAGGACCGGCCGACAAAACGATCGACTTATCCGTCCTTTTTCGGTCTCGCGGGGCGATTCGAGGGAAGGTCCACCCCGATTCGATATCTCCTCCCTCGATATATCGACGCGATAAGGGAGGACCTTTTCCTTCCAGCCGGTGTCCGCGACTCTCCGGATCTCCCTCGGCGGAAAATCGGAGGAAATCGCGGAGAGTCGTGGAAATGCGCTCCCCTCGTCTTCGGGGGGTGCGACCCTCCTCCCTCGTTAGGGTGGGTTTCGCGCAAAAACGCCGAGGCCTGACGACAGTTTGAGAGATCCAGGGCCTGGTTCGCGGCTAATGTACCAGCCGCAGCTTCCGCGCTTCCCTGCCACCCCCTGGACCACCTCCTAGGGGGTGCCACCCTCTCGAGCCGCAGCCCTTACACCGGGGAAGACGTTTCTACGTTTTCTCTCGACGCCAGATGCTGCTAACTGCGCCCTCCCCGATGCTGGAGGAGCCGCCCTCTTCCTTCTTGCGAGCACCCTTCGCTCGCCGGATGAATCTCGAGATTAACCGCGGCAGCCTCGCCGGGGAGCTTTTTCGCGCCTGGCGCGCGAAGGGCCGATCGATGCCGACAATTGCACCACCATGTTGGCTTCCGGGTCGACTTGACACCTGCAAGTCGAAAGCCATCTTGTAAACCACAGAAATGTTAACCTGCGAGTCGTCTTCGCCCTTGCTAGCTCCCTTTGCTCGCAGGACATATCTCGAAATTAACCATAAAACCATAAAAATGTTTTAAACCCCAGAAATGTTAACCCGCGAGTCGAAAATCATCCTTTAACCTGAAGACAATTTTACCCACGACAATGATACCTAGAATTCATCTCCGAGATGCAAAATGGTAATACATGGATAGAAGAGCGCAACGATATTTTCTGTACAGGGTCTTGCAACGAGGTCGCCGCGTTAAACGTAAATTACATCCGATATTTAGTCCCGCGGGGGCAAGTGGTGCTTAAGCATTGTTTTACGGCGCGTTATTTAAGGACTTTTGTCGCCAGTCTTAAAAGGGAGGCTCCCTTTTATCGCGGGCCCTTTTACGCCCGAGCGAGCCTCTTCGAGGTGAAAAGCAGTCCTCCTTTCGCCCTCCTCGCAGCCTCCACTCGGTCCCTGCCTCCTTGTTTTATTACTTAGGCCACTTGCTAATAGATCCCGCGTTGCGAAGCTTTCTCCGCCGAGGGGAGAGGAAACGAAGAGGCCGGGAGGATCGCGCCTGAGCAAAGAGGCGCCGTGTCAGTCAACATTGTTAACGGGCAGGAAATGCGGCGCATTCGTGTTTCCCAGAAACCGCAGACAAGGCTACTGCATCCCATGCATTAAGAGACGAACTCTCGGTACGCGTCCTGCGCTCTCTTCGCATCCTCCCGTCCTTTTCCGATGACTCTGCAAGACCCTGTTTACTCCACCCTCCGGCTCGGCGGTACACTGCATTTCCGCCTACGTGTACGGCTCATATCGGATTTCTGCCCACCTAGTTGATATGCAGATAAGCCGAATTCAATTCGAAATTGGGATTCGCCGATGGATTTTCACGGATGCCCGGCGCTCCGCATTGCCTTCGCACTCCTCGATTTTCGACACGCATTGTACGCGTGGAGCCGCATATTACTACATGGTACCGCATTCGCAAAAGTACCAACTAGACCGCTTACTCTACACACATGGTACGCTTCTCGTCCCCGTTCTTACGCTTCTTACGCACGGCGCAGCCTCCCATGAAGGAGTGTGGCCCTCTTCTGCGTGGGGTCCTCGCTTCGAATAATTATATTTCGAGGTTAACCCAGGGGACGGCATAAATTGCACTTAAACCCAGGCCTCGACCCGTAGATTAACCTCGGTTTTAATTAATCACCCCGTGTACACGGTGTCGCGCTCATCCGACGTCTTTATTTATGGCGGTGTACGTGCGTCCTGCGTCCACCTTATGCGTGAGCACCCACGTGCCCCTGCGTTCCATCGGATCCTCCTTTTTCGCACGTCTTGGGTGCCGGAGGGTGTTCGCAGTGCTTTTTTTTTCCCCTCTCCCTCTTTTCTTTCCGTTTTTCTCGCTCCTTACATACGCACGCTGCGTCGCACACCGCGGTTCACGCACGGGACGTGTTCCTGGAGGTTTGCGTGCGTGTCGGCCGGGCGACGCACATGCGACCCTTCGGCTGCACCGCGTGCACATGATGCTGTCTCGGTGCGCCCGGACATGTGCGCGTAATAGCAAGTACTCGCACAGTGCGGGGGCATGCGTGAGAATACGTGAGAACACCCGCGAATACGTGCGAATGGGTGTCAACGCGCTCGCAGCGACGCATGCGCGGTGCTCGCATATCGCTGGTCGGGTTTACGCTCACCTAGGATCACGCAGGATACGCGTGGAGACATATATCAATCTAGGCTGGATTAAGCCGGGCTTAGGACCTGCTCAGGACGCCGCCGCATCCATTAAACTCTCGTTAGGCCTCCGACGTTCGCATACCCGATTCTCGAGTTCATCCGATGAACTTTCGCATGCAAAACTTTGACACTTTCGTCTACATATTTCAAACGTCAACCAACGACAACAGTGCGAGATTTTTCCTGCGTATCTATTTCTATGCGAAGCGAAAAATCGCATGAATTCCAGAAAAAAGAAAAAAAGACAATTCATTGAGCCAAAGAAAATATTTTTTTTTAACTTGAATATTCCTTTGGTTCAATGAACATTTTTTTTTTTTTCCTTGAGACAGATCCGGCGTGTGGTGGAGGCCGTAGTCTCGGAGAAATATGAACAGCGTGGGAAAATTATATAAAAATGATGAAAAAGGAGAATTAGAAAATAATTAAAATTGCCGGAGGTGATTGCGTACTAAGGGCGGTGATTGGAGGGACAAGTGTCGGTCGGGTTAACATAAATCGCCGGGGAGTGTCTCGAGGAAAGCCAAGATAGTTTCTAGTTTCTGAGAGGGGGAACTTAATCGGCAACTTCGTCGATGAGGAGCTTTACAACGTGGCGATGCGATTACGCGTCGTAAATCCAGCTACCCCGGCGTCCGATACGCCAGTTTCCGCTCCTCGTGCTAGATTTTACACGTCGATCACCTCCTTAATTCCCCGATTCCAGTTAATCTCGACGGGCCGGCATTGGAACAGAAATGCAGGCTAATCCAGGCACGCCAGGCACGGATTCGCATAATTCAAATCGCCGGTAATTCGGGAATGTACTCTTGTCTGAACTCGAGACGGAACGGACCGGTCACGAAAATGTTGCATGAGGAAAGTTACAAGACGCCCGACTGCGATAGCGTGACAGAAGGGTGACCTAATTAAGATGTAATTTATGTACGTGGTGTTGCACGCGGCCGGAATGAATAAAACCCGAGGTCCCGTCGCACTCGCAAAATATTGAAATATTGAAAAAAGTCACGTACAATGGGGTTAAATTATGATAAATAATTATTTTCCCCCCGCTCTTCGGAGGGAGTTATAAACTACATCTTGGCTGTTTCTTGTTTGTTGCAGCTTTCGGAGCTGGAGCAGCGAGTCCTGGAGGCGGAAGGCAGGGCAGACGAGGCGGAAGACAAGGTGAGCCGATCTGCGAAACGTCCGGATAACCCAGTTTTATCGCCCCGTACGTTACGCGGCTCTTTCCTGTTCGCGTCTTAACACCGATTGCTTTTCCGTTTTATCGTGCCGACTGTTTTCTGGCCGGGAACGTTTACCGACTCTCCGTCGCCCCCGGTACACCGTCTACAAGGCGACGGTTTCGTCGTTGAGGAAGCTCTCACCGCGTCAGCCCTTCGTATCCAGGAGATTTCCAAAAACCGCTCGTTGTCGATTTCTTCTTCCGTCTTTGAGGCCGGACACCGCAGTTGTCTCCCTCGAAAGTCGTTCCATATGCCAAGCCGCTGTCGCTGGAATCCGTGTCGATTACTTCGGCCGATCTGTCGATATCAGAAGTTACGGTTGACAGGACATGTGTTTACGTCGCGGTAGCTAATAAGTACGTTGCCTCACACCGAACCGTATTACCTGGTTATAGAGCGTCAGTCTGATTAATTCAAACGGGAAAGCCGATCCGCTCACGATTAAATTACTTTTTCCTCGCCCGCCTCCGAGGGAGCTTTACGGCGGCGATATAATTCAGATCTACCGCACTTGCAATTCCTCGTCAAGTGAGGCCTGGTTACTTCTGCAGGATCCTCGTGACTTGCGATAGGAGTGAAGGAAGGGAACTTGCGGCTCGTCCGCGTTAAAGCGGAACTCCACCGGCAGCTGCCGAATAATTTGTAGCTTCGGATTGTAGCGGAGCGCTGGAGCTCCTACGTCAGTCCATTAGTCCACACTAAATTAATTGAGCTCGAGCGCCCTGGAAGGAAGATGAATAAATAATTAAACCCGCGTTTACGCCAGCGGTAACGTCGATTACGTACCGAATGCTTTTCCGACCACCCACCCCCAGAGATTGCTGGATCACTGCCGTACCGGCTAGGCTTGAATTTCTAGCTCGAATCGTATCATACGCATCCAGTGGTACCGACAGAGCTTGCACCCTCGGGGTTGTCCACCCCCGTAACCACGACGAGATAGCACGCGACCTTACCGACGATGTCGCCGTCGACGCGACGAACTTCTCGGTTATTGGTTGATAAGGGACCACCACTTGCCGCCTTTTTACCAGCCCTTTTACCGACACCATCGATTGCACCTAGCAGAGTCGCGAACCCCTAAGGGCGTACCTGAAGACCCTGTCATCCGGAGCTGGACACGTGTGTAGCATGCGCATGTTACACCGCGTGGTCTCGCATTGATTTTCGTCGCGAGACCAAGATGGCAGGCCGACACCCTGACATCTCCGTTTTGTTATGAACCCCGGTATCGCCCTTCCATTGTCCGCCACGTTGCCAGGAGTGTTCGCCAGATTTGGCCAAGAAACGCGGCGCGAGAAGCATCCGTCCAACCTGGTGGCTGTCAGTCGTGACAGCTGGCTGCCAAATTTGTGCGTCGAGTTATGGATCCCGACAGGTGACATCGATGAAAGGTAACTCGAATCTTATCACCCCTGTAGTCTCCCTGAAATAGTGGTCATCGGATCTTCATATTTCATCCCCGTTCTCGCACGAAATGCGTTCCGTCCTGGCGACAATGGTGCAAGGGCTTACCCTTTCGTTGCATGGTAGCCATTAGATACAGGAGAAACGGAGCAGAGAGTCAGATTTGTCGCAAGGTGTCGGGTCTCTTATTTCGGGCCGTGGTCGACATCTTTTTGGGCCGACCTTCCTGCGCCCGGCTTCTCGTCCGTCTTGACTCGGCTTTGAAAAAAATAACGTATAGAAATTACTTGAGAACACGAGACAGCGGCTTTACGCTCGCTTTGACGAGACGGTCGTATATAGGATTGGCACTGTGCCGAGTCGTGAGTAATCCTCACTTCCCGTGCGCACCCACCATCCAAAGGGATTAAAAGGACAGGAGCGTTTTCCCGCGACAGTACATTCACCGTAAATATTTCATCAACTCCTAACCCTCGATCGTTGAACCCATCTGCATCTTCACGCAGAACCGATCGATCTTCCATACCCATCTCGGTAGAAAGTGAACGCCATACTTCGTTGACAAATTCCAGGGACCCTATTTTCGAGTTCAACTTTCCCGTACAAAATATATAACTTTCAAATATTAAACAATGACGCGACTTCGCGGCAATTATATATATTAAAACGGCTTATATATATTAAAACAGTGATGAGAGACCATGAGAATTGGGAATTACTTTAAAGAAAAAAAAAAAAAAATGGTAAAACTATATTTTATAACCGTGCGCGCGTTCAATTTTTGCCGCCTACTGTACATGAATGGATATTTCTGCCTGAAGAAACAACAGGGGACTCTCTGGGAGCCCTTTGGCGGGGTGCCAGCATGATTCAATGTTATATCCAAAGAGTCGCTTCAACTTACCGATATCATCCACGATCGCTATTTTCTCTACCAACTATCAACGGCATTCCCCATCCATGTTCTCGATTTATGCCTGTAAACTCCATAGAACAATCGTGGAACAACCTAGAGCATCGTGCCGGGCGCCATCTTGATTTTTCAAACTAAGCCTCGTGACGTCACTCGGTCGACCCTAGAATTTATTGTATAAATAATAGCGAGTAAAAATCCGCCGCAGAATTCCTTTCTACCTAGAAAGTGATTCTTTTAGCTCGGCGTAGGTCATAAAAGATTCAAGTCCTGCGCGACGTCCATCTTGTCCGGAAAGGCGGCTTTTGTCCAGCCGTACGCTGGCCACCCCGTCTTCCGCGGCGCGTACTTTATGGTGTACGCTTTATATGCGCGCCCCACGCCGCCCCTCTCCCCCGCTGGCTCCGAGCCAACGTGACTCACCGACTCCAGGAAACCCCCGCAGCATTTAGTTCGATCTCGAGCGCCGGACAACGTGGGACAAAACTCGATTGTTTCGCGTCCGTCCATCGGTCCACCTTGCCCGATAAGGCACGCCCGCTCCCGGAAACCGATCATCGATCGACGGGTTCTCCGGAAATCGATTGTCGATCTACGCGTTCCAGTCGAGCGAGATCCTTGCCGAGCCGCGCGAAGGACGGCCCTGAAATCCGCGCCAATTACTCAAATTACGTGAATTACGTGAATTACCCGAAGGTCGCCGCGCGCGACGTGCTGCATCAAATCGGAGCGAGAGTGCGATCTCTCGAACGGACCGATATCGAACATGGCCGCCCGCTGTCCCGGTAAGACGCCCCGCGCCGCCGGCCTCTTTCTCCTGGGCCGCCGCGCCAAAACTCGACGCTGATTGGCCGACGCCCGGTGGAGCGAACCTCCCGCGAACTGGACTTTCGCTTTCGCGGAAGCCAATGTACGGGAATTCGGAGACAGGCTAGCGACTTTTTATCAAGATCGTTAGGTTAAATGTACTTTCGATCATTGATGTGTTAACAGTACAGAGGAAATAGGGTTAAATCGTGAATTTGGTTAGGTAGGGTTTTCGGTAACAGCGGAACTTTCGGATGCAGGGTTAGGAGAGTGCAGACATTGACCCCGGTGGTATCGGGAGAAGGAAATCGATACCGTCGATAACCTCGTTGATTCTGCACGCACACTTGCGCGGAGTTTTCACTTATGCGTGGATATAAGCGTAAATGACTCGGCGAAGAATTAGGAAATAATGCAGCTAACAGGAGGTTGCGGAATGGGAAGGAGAGGTCGATGGAAGAGCCTCGTAACTTCGGCGCTGTCTTCGCCGGTGCATTCCGCCGCTATCTCGACGGCAGGAGCTCGAGGTGTCTATCTTCGAATTTCGCTTAGATAAGGAGTGTTTCACTGATGGTTATCGACGCCCAGTGCCGCGTGTCGTTGGGTAAAGATTTCTCGTATCCTATTGATTTTCTCGGTGCGGCTCCCTTCGAGCTCTCGCTCCCCTCTCTTGGTACACCCGTCGTATGTTGCGTGTAACGTAAGCGATATCGATTTTTGACAGCTGCTTCCAACCTCCGCAGGAAACGGGGTGCATGCGACATGCAACGCGGAATGCCGTCTCTGTCACGTTAATCCCGCGTGTCCCCTCTCGGACGTGTCTGCCAGACGGAGTCTCTGGCAGTGATTTCACTCCTAGCCTCGGAACCGTCAGGAACACTCTTGGTTTAAATGGCCTCGTGGGATCATACGCCTCGTCTTACCTTGTTGCTAAATTGTGTGAGAAAGTGCCTCGATGTTTGTTCGGATAAACCTCTCGCGATGACAGAGGAATTTCCTAGGGAGACGTCAGTAGGTGGAGTGAATTTCTATGACCGAAATTAAGGCTGTTACGAGGCTTTGATGGGAAACGAATACCCTTGTTTTGGGTTCGATTTTCTGCCGAGGGTGGTGTAACGGTTGGTAAGAAAAGATAGGCACGGTGACGGATGAAACGTCAAAATCAGTATGGATGTGACTTGTACGATCTTGACTATAATCTTTGAAATGAATCAAATCCTCCTATCGATGACTTTACTCAGAGGGTAATATTGATGTTGGTCTCAACTTCTCAGGTACGGATGATGGAGGAGCGGCTGGTGAAGGGTGAATATTGCTTGAGCACGTCCAGTGTCAGCACTCCGCCGCACTCGTTACCATCCACCTCGGGCACTCAGAATGATAAGATCGAAGATGTCCACTGTGCCTGCATCACGAAGCTAGAAACTCAAGTGGAGGAGCAAGTGAGTCGAATACCATAAGCTTGATATCATTTAGTTACTTTTCGGCCTTATATAGTAGATAAGACTCCGTGATAAAGAGCTGTGCATGTGTACCGAAGCTTCAAAGTATTTATCTGTCATAATCATCGGTGATATTTTACCAATAAATTTGATATCGTGGGTAAAACAAATTTATTACTCATTTGCAGAGGCAACTGCGACTCCAAGACGCAAGGCAGGTTGAAGCAAAAGCAGCACGTATTAAAGAATGGGTAACAAATAAGTTGCGAGAATTGGAACAACAGAACCAACATCTGCGAGAGCAGAACAATAAGTGCAATCAACAACTAGAACTGCTTCGGAATCATATTACTAATATTGGATTGCGACCACCAGTAAGCATCAAAAAATTATTTTAGAAAATCGATTAACTTTATGTCAAATCACAAAATTTAATGTCACATAGGCACCGACAAGAGCATCTTTATCGCTGGAGGTAGATCCAACCTTGCGCAGACGTTCCGAAAGTTTGGAAAGCACTCCGCAGATTGTTTCTGAAAGTGTTCAAAGTTCGGTTCCGGAACCACAAACTGGCACTAGGCACAGGAGACATTTATCTGCTTGTGGAACGATCCAGCAAGGAATCCCCCTAACAAATATGGATTCCAGGTATAACGTTCATGCCTCAGTCAATATGTGTATCGTAATACGAAGTACTCACGTATTAATGTCGAATATACGCTGATTCTCCTTGGGAGGTCTCACGACGTGATAGCGGAGCCCGACTTTTTAAAATGTGGTACCCTGTAACGTCCTGAGACTTCCTGCGGGGATCTGTCGACGAGCCCAGGCTTAATCAATGATCACAGACTCAACATTATATTGCTTGTTTTTTTTTTATATATAATCCTCTTACTCGGCTTAATTGTTAGGAAATTTCTTGTTTCACTTTTTCAACGATTATATATTTTTTCAGTCTTTTGTCCGAGGAGCTGGCAGCTGCTGTCGAAAATTTGGTTATGTTGCCCAGTATTCCAGGGGTCTCCGAAACGAATCGAGACAGTGGCAGCTCAGAGGCCATTCACGATTATGCAGAAATTTATACACCAAGCAGGGAAGGAATTAATTGGAATCAAAGTGGAGGACAAGCCCCTCGACCACCCACACCACCATTGCACAGATTTCCAAGCTGGGAAGCAAAAATATATCAGGTAATACCTTTGTTTTTTTTTTTAATCTATTTACCAATTTTTAAAAGACTCATTGCTGATTTAATGTATTTGGAATTTATTAAGGTGGCAGATGGTGGACTCGGTATAGGTCAACCACCCAACGAAGAATCAGCACCTTCGACCACTACCAATACGACAACTTCTTCGAAACATTCCCATGCAACCGGACATAATTTAACAGCTCACAATTCTCAGGGCTACTGCGATATATCAGTACCTGTGTATGCTACGGTTAAAGGTAAGCAGGTTCATTTTATTAAGAAGTTGAAACAAATGCTATGAGTAACCTATGCATGTCTATATTAATGCTTTTAAATTCTACTACTGTTTGTACAGGTCGAGCGAGTCAAATCAGGTCAATGCCCTTTGGAGACAGTTCTGATGATAGTTCAGATGGCGAAGAACATCCAAATCAAACAGAGACGAATACGAGAATTACGAACAGCTCATCGGATAACACTGACTCGTCTCTGGGTAGTGGTAGCAGTCCTTCGAAGAGTGTTAAAACCACCAGCAGCCTTAGTCCTGCTAAAAGGAGTTCGAGTGGTTCTCCCAGTAAAAGTGTAAAACGTGGTGAGTCTGTGATTTGCACTTAAGATATTTTATTTCCTATATTTTGTTAAATAATTAATATTCCCATGCTCATGTTACATTAATCCACGAGATTCCATAAATCCCCTGCAACTTTACGAGTCCTCTATTCACAGATACCTCCTTGGAGTCAGGTCTCTCCGAGGACTATGCAATACCCCCCGATGCCCTCAGTTCGACATCTCTGGAATCCAGTATGCCCAGTCTATTGATGAGAGTGTCCGGTGAGAGTCCGAAGAGGCTGGAATCGCTCGAGAAAACTGGTCACTTGGCGAAGCTCGGTGGCAAACTAAAAACCTGGCGGAAACGTTGGTTCGTCTTGAAGAACGGAGTGCTCACATACTGGAAGAGTCAGAACGACGTAAATCGGAAGCCGCAGGGTCAAATTATTCTGGATGAAGTATGCAGGTATGTGATACATCGAAAATCTAACGATGACCTTGAATTTTATTTTTAAAGCCAGTCGTCATATCGAGGGAATCTGTTTCCAGGATAAACCGAGCAGAAGGCGCAGCTACGTTCGAAATCGCAACCGGCAAGAAAACTTATTACCTAACCGCGGATTGCATTGCGACGATGGAGGATTGGATAAGAGTCCTTCAAAATGTTCAGAGGCGAAATGCCACGAAGTTGTTGCTCAGTAAGGAAGATAATAAACCGACGATTCAGGGTTGGCTAACGAAGGTGAAGAATGGGCATGCCAAAAAGTGCTGGTGTGTCCTTATCGGCAAAATGTTCCTGTATTTTAAGTGCCCTACAGATACCGTAAGTTCAAGAGTCAAATACCTTAGAAATTAAACTTCGATTCCGTTGAAATTAGAAATATCTAAAACGCGAACTCCTCCCCCTGAATTATTTCGATTTTCTCTACAGAATCCTATTGGCCAAATTAATATGAGGGATGCTCGCGTTGAAGAAGTCGAGCACGTTTCTGACAGTGACAGCGAAGAAAGGGACGCCGAATGTCCACATGAGCGAACCATTGGAATATTTCCTACCCACCAAGGACCTACGTACCTCTTAATGCCTCATAAGCAAGATAAGGATAATTGGTTGTACCACTTGACCGTTGTTTCTGGTGGAGGACCTAGCGCGGGTACTCAGTACGAACAACTGGTTCAAAGGCTAATGGAGGTCGACGGTGACCCCAGCTGCGTCTTGTGGAGGCACCCACTATTGCTGCACACTAAGGAAAATATTACCAGCCCGCTGACCAGTCTTACCTCCGAAGCCTTGCAGACCGAGGCCATCAAA
This sequence comes from Orussus abietinus, assembly GCF_000612105.2. Lineage (NCBI taxonomy): Eukaryota > Metazoa > Arthropoda > Insecta > Hymenoptera > Orussidae > Orussus > Orussus abietinus. The sequence continues at coordinate 771,746 of NW_019395990.1, forward strand.
TTATTTAAGGTGCTTAAATTTAGACTCCCCGGGACACTTTAAATATTTCAACGTGGAGTCTCTCCTGCTCTTGATAAATCATGATTGCACCGGGTGTATATTACATATTTATTTTCAGGCTTGTCAGCTGTTCATGTCTGTGGCTGTAGAACAAGCCGGCATAGACTATCACGTCGTTCTCGCTCAAAACGCGCTCCAACAATGCTTGGACCAACCAGAACTTCAATCTGAATTCATATGTGCTTTGGTAAAGCAGACTAGTCGCCACACCCAGCAGCGTTTGGGCGTACAGGTAAAAAAGGCCGCCAGACTCGTGTCGCTGGGTACTGCGCGCGTTGTAAGTCCTGCTTATTGTTTAACAAACACTCGAAAATCCATGTACCATTTTATGTTTTTCGCCTCGTGTGACGTGCTCAGCAAAGATATAATGCTTTCGCTTCGCTGCAACCGGTATGACTCGACGCTAGTACCTAATCGATGAAAAAGAGATACGAGAAATTGAATAACAACGAATGAATGGATTTTTGCAAAGTGTACAATCGGTCCATACGCGGTGACGAGACTTTGCCACTGCAAGCGTACAAAATGGTACATCGGAACGCTTGGTCAAGTATTATGTCTAATTCTATCGATGCAAAGAAGCGGTTTGAGTGTATTAATCACTTCTTTTTTTTTTTTCTCTCCCACTAGAAATAACGTCTAAGAGTTTTTATTAATCACTAACCGTATTATCACGAAGTGCCGTAACGTTGACTTAACAATGATACTTGACAAAGTCTTAACAACTATTTTAGTTATAACAATCATCCACATTTCACTTTCATTTGCTGCTTTACATGTGCTATCCTTAGGCTCTCTCGATTTCTAAGTTGCATGGATCTTATCTTTTAGGTACTTCGAGTTAAGTTCTTTACTTTTTACCATTTATTTGTTATATAATATACATCATACCCCTCCAAGACTATCACCCCACCCTGGCGCCGCGATCACGTAGGAAGAACATATTTCGACAATGTCCCCGTTCCCCGGCCATCCTTTCTCGAGCACTCATTTCTTCGTCTCACCTCATTGCGCGACATAGTAATTCCCGTCTTTCACCGGGGGATCTCGAGTCGGTAAAGATTTGTCTAAATACGTTCCGCGGCGCAAAGACACACACTTGCAGAATGGTATGTTGGTGTACATAAGATATCACACACAGAAAGACATCATTTTGGAATAAGTTTTTCTTTCCTTAAGTTTTGCTGCGACAGTTGATTACGACACTCTGTGTTTTTTGAATGCTGCTTCGAGAAACTAGATACTAGTCGTCGCAATAGCCAGTTCATTTAAGGATGCCGGTCCACGAGTTCGATGCTTTGTCGGCCGCAGCCCAGCGGAGAACGATGACCCGACATCGTAGACGATAAAACGCGCGAGAGGGAACCGACCTCGAGCTGCAACCTTACAATAGCTGCTTACAATGTATCCACATCAATAGTCCAGACGCTTCTCATCCGCATCTCTCGTTGATTCATCGACTTGGTGACTCGTGCGTGTTTTTTTTTTTCTCTTTTTTTTCTTTTTTTTCCTGTGATTAACATTACATGCGGTTTTGCGTGGAGAATTCGATTACCATATCGCTTGTACTAACAAGGCCGAGGACCCATTCTCCTCGACGAGGTAGATCCACGTCGAGGTGCATCGTTCGATCCATCCGGGTGGGAAGTAGAGTCGAGTCGTAACCGCGGCGAGGATCATTCGATCAATGAATCTCGGAGGTGTCGGCCCGTGGAAGCTGGACTATCGAAGTCGGCTACAAGGGAAAGCTCCCCGCGGTTTAGGGCTTGGTCGCGGACGCGCGACCTGGCGCCCGCGACCCAGCTTAAGGCGACGTGAAACTGGCGTCGAAGAGTTCCCGTTCATGAAACTTTTCTCCGAACTGGGGGCACCGAATCTATTCAAACGTTACAATGTAAATATGGAGGGTGCAAGGAAGGTCCTGAAACTCGTGAAATTTCAATTTCTTTTCTTAATTGCTCGTAGATATTTTTTATACTTATAAAATATGAAATTTCACGAGGGTCAGGACCTTCCTTGGAGCCTCCACGTTCACGTTGTGAGGTTTGAGACGATTCGGCACCCTCAGTTCGGAGAAAAGTTTCATGAACGATTGACCTCCCGGATGCCACTTTCGCGTCCCCTTAACGGCAGACATGTCGAGGGACTATTTTGCAAGGGAGATAAAGGATGAGAGAAAGAGGGAGAGAGATAGCGTAGGATAGGAGTGGTCCAGTGCACGGGCGTAGTAGTATGCCAGCATACCATTGCAGCAGCTCCTCCTCTGCGCCACGCAATCGCTCTTCACCTGCGATACGCAAAGTCCCGCGGCGAACGGCGCCGGCGAAAATGCGGACGCACAATCGACGGCCTCCACTTCTCACAGTCCTCCGCTCACGCAGGGCCACTCGACCGCAACGATCTTGGACTGCAAAACTAATCCCGCTCAGTACGTACTCGTCCAGGGCTGGCAGCTCCTGGCGCTCGCCGTCTCCCTCTTCTTCCCGAGGAACAATCGGCTGCTCTGGTACCTGAAGCTCCACCTCCAGAGGAACGCCGACTCCAAGTAAGCCGACTTCCCTGGGACCTCCGTTTTCTAACCATTTGTTTTGCCGTCGACTGATTCCCCACGTGTTCCCCAGGACCGAATGCGGCAAGTACTCTGCCTACTGCGAACGCGCCCTGGAGAGGACGCTGCAGAACGGAGGGAGGGAGGTGAAGCCTTCCAGGATGGAGGTCTTGTCCATCCTCCTCAAGAACCCGTACCATCATTCCCTACCACACGCCATTCCCGTTCACTTCCTCAACGGGACGTATCAAGTGGTCAGCTTCGACGGCAGCACCACCATCGAGGAGTTCCTTAACACTCTGAACCAGGAGATCGGCTGCCGAGACGTTCATCAGTCCGGATTCTCTCTCTTCAGCGACGATCCGATCGAGAAGGACCTGGAACACTTTATCGACTTGCAAGCCAAGGTGGGTAACGTCGATGACCAACGCGTCGGTTAAACGAGTAACCTGGGGTTTGCGTTTCAGCTTTGCGACATCATCTCCAAGTGGGAGACCGCTCTGAGGGAGAAGGGGTCCGGGAAATTTGAAAACACTCGTGTAATCCAGTTGACTTATAAATCCCGATGTTACTGGCGGCAGGCTGCGAAGATGGAGACCGACCGGGAACGTCTCCTGCTCTGTTACCAAATTAATCAGCAGGTCGTGCAAGGGAAGTTCCCCCTGAACCGTGAACTGGCGTTTGAACTTGCTTCGCTCATGGCACAGGTAAGACATATTTAATATAGATTATCCGCTATTGAACGCGTTCTGGGATACAACGCCAGGATCTACCCTTGACCTCTTCTTCTTCAGATTGATTTCGGCGAATATAACAACGACAAAGCTAGAGGCAGTGGACCTGGAAATAACCCTCACCATCTCGTGCTCCAAGCTCTGGATAAATTTTACCCGGTCAGGTACAGATCCAACATCACTGCCGATCAACTGAGGTGAATATAACATCGATGCCTTGACCGAGAGGGAGCTGGAGTACGGAAGGAACCGTTTGAAAGTAAAATCTCTACGATATTTAAATCGTTCATTCTGCCTTTAGGGAGCTGCAGGAGAAACTGCAGGAGAAGTGGATCGGTTTAAAGGGTCGCAGTGTGCTGGACTGCGTGCGTATTTATTTAACTTGCACGAGAAAGTGGCCTTTCTTCGGAGCTACGCTTTATCAGGCGAAGGTAAACAGCTGAGAAGTCGTCGGACTATCTCGTTAAGCATGGCTGTCCACGAAGTGTGGTCGAGGACGATAATAGGAATTTTTCTCAACAGCTAAAACAGACCGAACCGGTCACCGTATGGATAGCGGTTTCGGAGGACAGCGTGACCTTGTTGGAACTGCAAACCATGGCGGTCATGTGCCGATACAATTACGCAAACATCGTAACTTTCGGCGGATGCCTCGACGACTTCATGTTAGTTGCGTGCCCTGACGAGGGCGCTGCCGAGCAGAAGCTTTTGTTCGCGCTTAGTAAACCCAAGATCTTGGAAATAACTCTCCTAATCGCCGACTACATGAATGCCTTGGGTCACGCATTGCCCGGAACGCCTCAGATGAACACCTTGACGCGCAATGGATCCCACCGGTCCATAAAATCAACTCTGAGGCCTGCTACTGGTAAGCTAAGGAAAGGCAGTACGACGTAGAGCTACCATATTCTTGTAATTCAGTATCGTTATGACCTCCTACTTCAGGTTCAAGCTGTCTTCCAACGCAACCGGACATTTTAAAATCTACTCCGGACCACCAAAGACCCTGAAAAGACTGCAGGATTTATTTCGCCGCAGAAGCAACGTATTTTACGACTGTCGGTACGTGGCTCTAAAGAGGCACTAATTTTGCATTCGACGAACGCCGAAGCGGGACGGAGTGTTCGATTGAGCGATCGGCTCTCGTTTAAGTAAAATTATTACCCGACGCTCGTGAAGTAGGGGAGACTCGGAGCTGCTCTGTGAAAGTTCGGAGTCAAAAGGGTTTCGATCGGTAAACCGCGGGGAATGATATACTGACGAGAACACTGCCTAAATCAATAAGTGTAATCACATCGAGTAGTTCCGTTGGAAGGCTAAAAGCAATGTGCTGAAATCTTTTGCTACCGTATTTATATACCAGACCATAAGATAAAGTAATTAATATCGAAGGTGGAGTTGCGTATCGTGTACATATAAACATTAGGTGTTATATGTCTAGAGATTTAGATGGTTTCAAAACAAGAGAAAATGAAAAATCTGTTACTAAGATTCGAGACGTCCGCTCGAGGGAGTCTACTTCTTGCCAAATCAATGCAACACATTATGAGTATGTGAAATATTTGGTGAACCACCGAGGATATAAATATTAGAAAGGAGATATGACATTTTTGTATTATTTTTTTAATCAAAGCACGGTCGATGCAATCGCGATTGCGTTTCCTGGAGGTCAGTTTTTGCTTCGTAATTGCATACCGTTGTGTTTAAGCAAACGGAGGAGCCTCTTTCGCATTTGTCGCAAGGTATAAATGATGTCTCAAAAGATATATGAAATATTTTCTACCATACGCGAACGGTAATGGTGTATACGCTGACGGACGGCAAGTATTGACAACAATGTACATTTTTCGTACGGAGAATATTGACGAAGGTTAATAAAGTGTAAGCTGCTAGTTTCCCAGTATTACAGTGTACAACATTTCCTCCTGACTTGAAAATAAACTTACAGGGCACCTCCGTTTACGTGAGCCTCTGCATTGCTTACTCGTTTAGTGGCAAATATTAAGTCGTTTAAAAGGAATAGTTTGAATACGTTTGCCAGGAATTTTGAATACTTTGAGTAATGTATAAGTTTACCAACAAGTCTATTATTTTTTTTCTCTCGTTTATATCGAGAGCCTCGAAAAAGTGTATCATTTATATCGTTACTAGTAACCCTCTATTATCCATATTTTGATAATTACTAGTCTCAGCATACTGCGTATTTATTTCACCGAGTAAACCATTTATTTTATATAAGGAGACGACCAAATAGTTGTAAAGGAAGCGAGCATTATTTAACGACGTAACTCGGTAACGCATGTAACATCTGTAACTTGTCCTGTCGCTGTAAAAGTTTTGTACCCGTTTTACGCGTCCTGTGGAACTAGCAGACGTCTTCCTTTATCATCTAATCACAAACGAATAAAAAAAAAAATTATGGCAGGGCAATTTGTATAATGCGTACAAAACTTCTGCACGAGAATCCTGAGGAGCTGAGTACCATTGTTGTGCGCACTATTAAAAGCGGCATTTTTATGGCAAATAGTTATCAGATTATTGGGAATGGTACAAGAAAAATGCAAGAGTGGCACTTCATCTCTAATTTTTATATCGTAATTACATGCTATTGCATAGGTGCTTGTCACCTCTAATACGATACATGAAATTCACTCATTTTGTAAATAACATACTAGACGTAAGTCCTTAGATATATTAGAATCAATACGGGCAGCTGACAGGCAACGGAGTGCCAACATCGAATGCCCACAAAGGCCATCTTTGCGGTGCGCTAATCGAGCCTACCATCTGTAGATTTTTATTTATTATTTATTCGCGTAAATTGGCGCACGAATTGCGCGAATGATGTACGATCAAGAAATCAGGACATTGTACTATTGTACAAAGGAATAAATAAACTCTGCTGCAAATTGTAAACCCACGATTTATAGGTTACTTATAAAAACAAATGGCACTCGGTAACAGTAGCATAAACACAATGTATGTGCAAGAGATACACGGTTAAGAATCTGTTCTTACAAACTGATATTTTATAGAACTGGCCGTACATTTTCAATTCATTGATCAACCTCCTCTGGACGTACCGGATGTGCGAGTGGTATTACAGACTTTTTCTTAGAATCCCTTGAGAGAGCTTTTCTCATATCTGTAAGTAGATTTATTACAGTTTAATAGTATACTTGTGAAAAAGAACACGTTAATTATTATTGAACTCTATAAAATTTACCATAAGCATTTTCATCGGGATCACCACTGTAATATTCTAAAATTGTTCTATAAATAATATATCCCAGCTCGTGATACATTTTGATTGCTACTTTGTTACTGACACGTACAAAAAGATCGACAAAGTATGCTTGCTTCCTGAAAATAATTTTTAGTAAATGAATTGTTTTATATTAATTCTCATAAGTATCGCTTTCTGATTTTAATATCCAAACTTTAAGAGTTGCATACTTCTCTGAAATTTGCTCCAACGATTTCATTAACCTTGCCGCAAGACCAAGCCTTCTATAATCAGGTGCCACCGTCAATGCCGTTACGTGACCATGCCAATTCTCTCCATGTCCCTCGGCCTTTCCGATAACTAGATTTAAATTAGACGATTGAAATATTTCTAGTAACCTTTACTTCGATATTACTTACTATATCCCATGATTTCACCGCCTGGGGATTCTGCAACTTGAAAGCATTCTGGCCAGTGTGCCATGTACTGCATATAAAATGATAATGCATACTAATTTATAGGTTAAGAAATGATTGAAAACTACTAAATGTGATTACTAACTAAAAGGGAGGTGACAATAAAAGGATACTGTCTCCGTTAAAGGATCCAAATTCCTAAAACGTAAGTACAATTAGGTTAGGCTGACAGACAGTATCCTCATTAACACTTACATGTTATTGAACTTAAATAAATCATCGCAGGTAAAATTCCTGATCACAGACATCTCGTCGATTTATTTACAATGATTCTTATTGATCTGAAGTCGAATTCGGTAAAAGTTTATACAACCAACACGTATCGTTTCAAAGCAAACCCCGCGATATTTAAGATTAGGTGGGATTTACAGTTTACAAATTAAGATATTTCAAGAATGTCCTTGGTAGCAGCAAAAATACAGAGAGACGACGTAGCTATAAATTTCAGTACTACGAAGCAAGCGGCATGCCCGGTACCTGGTATAGATTAGGTCGCTTAAAGCGCCATCTCAAAGACAAATTAAAAAATGAAGTGTCCTTGGAGGCTAATTTATCATGGGGCGTTTCTCTCTTCCTAACAGTATCGTCCATGGCTGTACAAGTTACAGCGGCGTCCGCACTCCGCGGGCGGATCGGGAGTTGGTGCGGGCCGCGGCCGTTGGCAGCCATTTTGCAAGCAGTCGGGAAAGTCAAGTGAGTGCCACCGTTCCAAGAGCAGAACGTTGAAGGAGGTGGAAAGATCGAACAAGCGATTAAGCTAGTAAGCTGGGCTGTGCTCAGGTTTCGACTCGTCGAAAGACTCGACGCGTTCCTTTGTTTTTCTTGTTTCTCGTATGTTTACGGACCGCACAAGGCAACGTTGATGATTGGGATTCCGCGGGACGACCTGCACAAGATCACGGTTAAGATCCGCAACAACATGAAGAGAAGCTCGAGTCGGGACACCCCGCCGCCTCGCGTCAAGCGAAGCAGGTCCTCTATAGGCCGGTACGTTTGCATCCTCATTTCTTTTTTCCTTGTTTCTTTTATTTCCTCCCCCATTACGCCACTTTTTTTTTTGCCCTTGCCCTCACCCGCGCCACCGATGCTCGGCGTCATCCGCCATTTTCTTCCCCCCCCATTCTTTTTTCTATGCCCGATTTCGTTTAATGAACCATGATATTCACTACTTACTAACCACAGGCATTACATCCTTTATTCCGATAATGAACTCGCCGATACACTGACAACGCATTCTGTCATTTTTCCTTCCTTCTACTCTATCTGTGGTTTTTAAGGAGTCAGCTTGTCGGTGTCATCTCCCTTCTTTCCATACCATGACTTTGTTTTTCTAGATACGAAGACTCGAGCGACGAGCGAATGACGCCGGAGAGAATTAGGCGTCGGAGCAGAGGAGCTCGTAGCCCGAGTCCTCCCGGCAGAGGCTCTTCGGCTTCTCATCATGCACGCGGTTACCCCGAGTCTAGCTCTCACCGTGACGACTATCTCCGAGGGGCTCGGGATCTACCACCGGACAGACCATATGGATACAAGGTTCTTTGCGTCAGCTCGATTCATCCAAAAGCCAGTGACGAAGCGATCAAGGACACCCTCTATCGAGAGTACAAGAAATTTGGGGACTTCTCCATCCGGATCTCCCACGAGCTCGACGAGCGAGTGGCATATGTGTGTTTTCGTAGCTCAGAGGATGCAAGGGATGCGAAACATGCCAAGCCCAGGATTATAGTGTATGACAAGCTGGCCATCGTAGAACCTGTATACGAACGTCCAGGACCCGACTCATACCGCCGACCTCGATCTCTCACGCCTCCTGATTACGACCGCTACTACGCTCGATCACCTGGTCCGGAACGTCATCATCGGCCCCTGGAAAGATACGATCGCTTGTACGGTCCACCGCCTGTTGGATTGCCACCCCACCGAGAGGTAAGACGCGAGACTCTGCCACCTCCCCATCACGACTTCGTACGACCACCCGTACACCACGCTCCACCTCACGTGCATCCTGGAGGAGGTGGCAGTGGAGGTGGTGGTGGCGGACCACCCCATCACTATGGTCCCCCCAGACACCTGGTTCTCCGTCACCCAGTGCACGGTTTCGAACGCGTCGAGAACAAGAAGGACAAGTTTCCAAACTACTTGCACCACGTCTCCCCCGAGGACGACCCTCTGGCCACAAGGACCCTCTTCGCAGGGAATCTGGAGATTAACATCACCGAGGAGGAGCTTCGTAGGATCTTCAGCAAGTATGGTATAGTGGACGACATAGACATAAAGAGGCCACCCCCGGGGACAGGGAACGCGTACGCGTTCGTGCGTTTCCAGACCCTTGATATGGCTCACCGATGCAAAGTGGAGCTATCGGGTCAGTACATCGGCAAGTTCCAGTGCAAAATCGGATACGGGAAGGCGACGCCAACGACGCGGATCTGGGTGGGCGGCCTAGGACCCTGGACGTCGGTACCACAGCTCGAGCGGGAGTTCGATCGGTTCGGGGCCATCAAGAAGATCGACTACATCAAGGGCGACAGTAACGCGTATATACTGTACGACTCCATAGACGCGGCCCAGGCGGCGGTGAAGGAGATGCGAGGGTTCCCCCTGGGAGGTCCAGACAGGCGGCTACGGGTCGACTTCGCCGACGTGACCCCGGGCTTCGGGTTCAAGCCGAGACCCTACCCCGAGGATAGCGCGGACTTCAGGCAGCGACCTCTGGACTACGACTCGCCGTACGACCCCTACGGCCCGGACGGCGAATTCGGCTACGCCTCCAGAGGGTTTCGAGGTCGTGGAAGCGCACCCTGGCATGAGCGAAGAGGCGGAGGAGGTAGTAGCGGAGGTGGCGGCGGTGGTAGGGGCGCTTATCGCGGGTCCTATCCCGAGGGATATGCCAGGGAAGAGGACTGGGCCGCCAGGAGGCCGACCGACCTCGAGTACGAGGCGCCGCGCAACATGCGCCGATCGGTGTCTCGCGAGCCCGGAGTCGATCGGTCCAGGTCGAGGTCGCCTCGGCGAAGGCCCCTCGACTCGGACACCGACTCCGAGAACGCGCGCACCGGCATGCTCTCCCTCTCGAGGACCCTGACCGAGGTGGCGCGCAAATCCGTCGCTGTTTGGCAGGGTGCGCTTATCCTGAAGAACTCCCTCTTCCCGGCCAAGTTCCATCTGACCGACGGCGACACCGAGATCATCGACTCGCTCATGAAGGACGAGGAGGGCAAGCACATGCTCAGGATCACCCAGAGACTCCGCCTCGACCAGCCGAAGCTAGACGACGTCTCCAAGAGGATCCAGACCTCCAGCTCGCATGCCATTTTCCTGGGCTTGGCCGGCTCGAGCGCCGCGGTGACCAATGAGGATGCCAACGTCCAGACCAGGCCACTACGTAATCTGGTATCGTACTTGAAGCAGAAGGAGGCTGCCGGGGTCATTTCCCTCCTCAACAAGGATACCGAGGGCACGGGCGTGCTCTACGCCTTCCCTCCTTGCGCCTTCTCGACGGAACTCCTGAAGCGCACGTGTCCTAGCTTGAGCGAGGAGGGTCTCAAAGAGGATCACTTAGTGATCGTTGTCGTCAAGGGTGGTAGTGCTTAAGTTGGATTCGAGTCTTCGCATCTTCTTTTAACCGATCCCTCTTCCAGAGATAGATCCACTCTGTCTGCTCGCGATTGCTGTGTACGAGAATGAAATAATGATGCGACGAGTCGGATGTTTTAATGACTCGAGTTCATTGAATTCAAAGCATGGCCATTGAAAGAGTTTGAGACTTGAGTGCGAAGACGACTCGGTGAGATAAGAAGAAACGTACATTCGAGTTGACGTACACGGCCATGATGAGATCGTTGGCAATGGACCAGGGAGGCGATTTACGTTGTACCGGAAACGTAAACGAGCGAATTATTAATCGTAGAGTGATTGATCGTAATGAAGGCAACGTAGTGCAAACGTCATCCAGTGGTGAACGAAGAGATGTTTGGATGTGGTGGTGGGAACCGAATAGTTCAGTTCGGTACAATCATTGTAGTTTGTTTGGAAGATCAGTGGAAAAGGGGGAAGGGCCAATGTGAGTTCATGTGAGCTGATGTTTGAGGTCAGGAATGTTACGTTCGATGATGGTTGCACTTTTGAACTCCTTTTCGCTACGGTCAACCACTTCCTGTAGATGCGCGTTAGACGAGCACGTGTATTTTCCTCTGTAAAATATGTGTCATCGAAACGTTGGAATGCTATTTGTACCGAACGCAAGGATTTTACTGATAAAGCATCCGATCTTGATCAAGTTGATTAGATTTGGAGAAAGCTTGTCTCCGTGAGGTTTGGTCTCGTATCATGACAAGTGTTTTCTCTCGTACGTACTTGCGCCTGTATGCTCGTCTACCGCGAATCGATCCGTAATAATAATACATAAATCTATACACGATGAATCTTTATATGCAAGCTTAACGTGTGAAATTCGCCCACAAGAAAGTTGCTTTTCAGTACATTGGTGAGAAATCACGCCAAAGTTGTGAGATAGGTCTATTCACGATTTATTTTCATTTCAATTTATATTCAGTGACAGCGTCGACAGGATTAGGGCCGAACCTTGACTTGGTGAATTACAGATAATTTTATCGTAATGTCTATTTAGGTAACGTAACTCTGGTAAAAAAAGTACCATTCATGTGTTACGTACACAAGGTTGTACGATGCAGGGGAAAAGACGAATTCCTCTGGTCGAATTTCACGTAGAGATCATGCATAGTCATTAAGAATGGCGCTGAATCGGTTATCTTTAACAGACACTCCGGCTCTAATGGACAACTCGCCGTGCAGCGACGATACGACTATCATCTACTAATTACTAATATAACATATACTTAGTGGTAAAGAGTACGAAGTTATTTGTATTATATTACATAAGAGAACGGAATTATTTGTACACAGTTCTTTCACATTACGTGCTGTAACTTTTATATAACTTCAGATTTTCATTTCCGCACCGATTGTGTATTTCTCTCTTAACGCATCTATTGACTCTGCAATCGTATATCTGTAGATAGTTAATTGTACACCGTTGATCGGCAGTTCGCGAATGATCATGCGGTTACGGTAAGATTCTATTGCAGAAGTAAAAAAGAAAAAGAGATATGCGACGATCCAGCCGTGACGATACAGAATTCGGTTTTGACTCGACATTTCCGTGGAGCAAATCCTTTGTCGAAACGAACAGCTCGATTTGACTCGGTCTTCCAGGTTCTTTTGCCTTTTTTAGCATACCCGAAACTGTATACACGGGGATTCGATATTACCGTGGTTCCTTGTACGAGAAAGAAAGGCACTCGAGTTCATTCGCTAGGTGAAATGAAATTTAGACAACTCTATCGATGTACTTATTTTTAATCATTCGTAATAATTGGCCTTTACTAGGCCTTTGCTTTGGAAAGCTTAAGGAATGACATGTCATCATTGTACAAAATGATCTCCACTTTGGACCGCAGAGTTGCTCAGCTCTCAATGGATGAATTCAGTCCGGAGACAGATTTTTTACAAGGACCCACCAATGTATCGAATCACTGTATGGACCTGTATTTTTTATTTTAACTCGTTCCAACGTCTACCTACGTCCGTTAGAAGTCGATTGAGAGATCTTCCCGAGCTGCCGAAATGGGTTAAGTCGAGTAAAGAGTACGGGGAGTAAATGGGGAGCTGCATTTGAACGGCATCGTTGCGCACCCGAGGGAAAGCTTCGTAAGATTTCCTGACGGCGATGCGAAAGAACTGTAAAAGAGACGAATGTGTTTACTAATTAAGGATTACTATACATATACATATATTTACACACACACACTTACATGTGCGCATACCGAGTGCGACGAGCGGTCTGTAACGGTAGAAGTCGTAACGCGAGCCTTTTTACGTAGATGTCGCCAATGTAACGCGCTACGTAACCATGTAAGTGACATAGTGCCGCACATACACACACACGCCCGAGGAGGAGGTCCTACCTTTGACGGTCAGTCAGAAGTGTGAAGTTGGTGGAAGAAGACGAGGAGAGGAGAGAGATTCCCTCGCGGACGGTTGGAAGACGAAGGGTCGAGAGGGGGGTTCGCTCGCTGGGCCGAAAATCTTGTGAAGTTTCTCGCTGCTCTAGGGAAGTTATTACGTTCGGTGTGGAAGAGTCTCGCATAATGAGGACAGTGTACTGGTGGTAACTGAAAGATAAAAGGAAAACGAAGGAAGGAGGGAGTACCGAGATTGTGTACAGTGATGTAAATCGAGAAACAAGTGTTTGTGTCCTCGGGCCCGAGGGTGTGGGGAGTCCCTGCGGAGGTCCCCCAGGAACGCGCAGGGACGCTCGTCCAACCTCGGGCTCGACCGGAAGGTGCAGTGGTTAAGTGTACCTGGTGTTTACATCAAAACAAATAGATGCCGTTATGCAGTCAAAAACAACCGATGCGTTATCAATCCTCTTCTAAACTGCGCGTCCGAAGTCTCGCTTAGTGGCTCTCTCCCTTGGGGTGAGGTATCCCTCTCGGTGTAGGTCTTCGGCCAGGACGACCGGGTCGGGTGCATGCCCGTGGCAAGAGTCGACAGCTAGGGTCCAGGAGTCGTTGCGTCGCTCGGGCCGGTTACGAACGCTTACAGAGAAAGTAGAGAACAAACATGACGTTTTGCCAGTGCGCGGTTCCCCGTGGATGGCCTACATTCGCGGATCCGCGAGTACGTACGTGGTGGTGTGTTCCGTTGTTCGACCCCCGGGAAGTCGTCGTTGGTACGTAAATGCCTGGCGGTGCCTTGTGAGGGGGTTGCGACACGTGGGGATGTTTAACTCCTATGAGGGGACTTTACGTCCTGGGGGTTCTATGTAGGTCGCAACGGTTCGGTACATCTCCCCTTGTGCTCGGTGATGTTGGTGGCTTTTGTGCGGCTCCTGCGTGCACCCCCAGACTAATTGGTTCGATTCGACGTAGGGGTTGTCCGAGGTCCCATGGACACGTGGCCAAGGTGCTCCGAGTACTCTCGGGGACCTGGTGCGAGATCAGTAGTAAGATTTGCATGTCGCTCCCGCTCACCAGTGAAAGTGAACAAGTTCATTCTGTGATTCTCTAACGTTTGTGACCGTGTAGGGCTCCCTCGTTGAGTATTGTCGAGCCTCCAGGCTTTCTATCGAGGTAACCTGCTCGAGGTCTGCGGTCCTTGGATGGGTAAGTTTCATGGAAAACAAATTAAAGGTCTTGCTTTCAGATCCTGAAGACCTCCAGGGACCGCTGCAGCTGCCGAAGGTGTAGGTAGGATTTCGTGAAGGTCGAGTGCTGTAGCTAGTATAAAATGATAAAGCAGTCGGAGTCTAAACCAACTAAAGCATTCTGCAAATTTATCCTGGTTATTGGTACTCCAATAGTACACCATTCTTTATTACGTTAAAGTTGACTTTTATGATGGTGACGTGTTAAACATATTTTTAACTTACAATTGCTTATACGTTCATTCATATTTTCTTTGTATCTGTATCTTCCAATTTTTTTAATCCGTTTTTGTAACATGCTATTGTCACATCCATGGAGGTTCGTCGTAATCTCTGCTGTCGATCTTCATTATCACACAGTTCCACAGTTCCACAGATATTTATCATAACTGATGTCGATCCTGATGTCGTCTGCACTTTCGCTCAACAGGTAAGTCGATACTTCCAGTTCCTTCCTTTTCCTTAAAACAGAAAAAAATAAAAATCTTGGAACATGTCCTGATCTCCTGATCTTGTAACTTTGTTATATTTTACTTGAGATTGTTATACAGAGACTGAGAAAAGAGAAGAAGTAATTTTTTTTTGTTTTAATTAAAAGTGGTTTTTCCCCTCTATCCGAAGCTGTTCATATATGTTTTGCCACAAGATGTGAGATTTTTTGGAAGGCTGCAACGCTATGCACGCTTTGTTTATTATGTTGCACATTCCATTTTTGATTGAAGTTGAAGTATGTAACGACCAGTAAAGAGAATAAAGAAAATATAAAATAATGTTTATGGGCCCACGTTGTAAGGTCTTCTTTTGTCGGTGTTGTTTTGCTAGTGGTAGTTCATGGTATTGATATGAATGATCGATTTGTTTCTTTTTTCCATGAAACGGCATTCTCAATAGGACACTTTGCTACAGGGCCTGGTTTTTATCAATTCTCTGTCAAACTAGTAACTAACACGAAATTAGTAAGTCATACATATAGTAATATAGTTTTTCTAAAAGTCGAAACACTTAATGAGTAAACGTGAGACAAATGAAAAAATTTACTTCGATTCGGTAAACATTTCTGAATTCTCATTCGACAAAATTTAATCAGCGTTTATAATGAATACATCTTAGGAATGAAAGTATCCTGCAACCCATGGAAATCAAGAAACTCGATAGTTTCGAGTCAAATACATTTTTGAGCGAGACACTCGTAGCGTTGAGCGATGCGAGATTATACATATAACAGTTGCATTTAAATTTGTGACTTGCGCATTAGAATTAAAGCGGGTGTTTAGTAGCTTACAAATGTAATTCGAATGTTTTGCTAAACGAGCATTACATGGTGGTTAGTGCTAACTTAAGTGGATCAGCTTCGATATGCAGCCAACAGATGGGGGGCTCGAATGACTGCAAAACAGAGACGAGTTGATTTCGCCCCCTGCTGATAACCACCCACGAACCGAAATCCAAAAAGAAACAAATACAATTCAAATGTAGGATCAGTACAATTGTTTACCCTGGTAATATTAAAAATGAGTGACTTCTTGGGTGTCAGTAACACTTGTGGGCAAAATCTATTGCGACTCGTCTCGCGAGGAAATGCGGTAATTGCTGAATTAATGAGGCTCAAGGACTATGTGCCACCGGTTTTTAGGTTAACACTTCTTTGACAGGCTATTGTTTTCTTATTATTAGGATTGTTTTATAACATTTAATGTAAATATAGATTCTATTTAATTATAGGATGGATTCCAAACTGTTTGAGCAAAAATATGGATCGATTATTTTGGATTTCATATATTTCAATGCGACTGACCAATACGAGCAAAAAATTGATAACGATCCAGTATGTAGTCTGCATAATTTATGCACAAAAAGGAAATAACTAATCTAGTACTGAATAGCATCCAAAGATATTTTTTATTTCAGATTCTCCAAGAAGTAGACGAAGAGTTAAGAGATAGTTACTCCGATGTCCTGTCAAGGTTTTACTCGGCATTTGAGAATATTTATAAATACATTTCTGAACTAAATAACTACATTAACGAACTTGAAGCCGGTTTTTACATACAGCAAACCGTGGAGTCTGTTATGTTAAATGAAGAAGGGAAACAACTAATGGTATGGACATGTCCGGTGGTGGCTATTTCAAAGGATAAATTTTTCTACCTTCTGCACAAAATGTTTCCTTTTAGTGCGAAGCTGTTTACTTATATGGAACAATGCTATTAGTAACAGACTTATATTTCGAAGGCTACATTCGAGAGCGTCTGCTCGTTTCTCACTATCGCTACAATGTACAGAATTCTTCTTCAACGAGATTAGACGATGTCTGTGTATTACTCCGTTCGACTGGATTTAGTCAAGTACAAGCAAAACGTCCATCAAATTATCCCGAAGCTTATTTTATGTGAGTCAGTATTGTGCATTTAATATTTTAATTGTGTTTTTTCCGACATTGAATGAGACAATGGTTTAGTGAAAGAATAGGAATGTTAGTTTTCTTCATTCATAGTTTGTAATGTGTTTTAGGAGAATACCTATAAAGAACTCGCTCATAGAGCTTATAATCGAACGATTACGCTGCGACGAGTTATACAACCAAAACCTTGCTTTCCCTTTACCAGAGCATCGGTCTACTGCACTAGCGAATCAAGCATCGATGCTCGTAGTGGCTTTAGCTTTCGCTCCAAACATATTGCACAATCAAACTGCATTAATGAGGGAAGTAGTCGATAGGTTTTTCCCAAATAGTTGGGTCATAAGCGTATATATGGGGATTGTGATAAATCTTTTGGACTGGTGGTTTCCCTACAAAGCAGCGCGAAGTGCCCTTGACAATACTCTCGAAACTTCTAACGTCAAAAAACATGCTCAAAAATATGGAGTAAAAATGAAAGTAAGTGAATGTGTTTCTATTCAAAGATTTGCATCTGTCGTTCAATGTGAATACTTCATATTAAATTAATTTCTGGGCATTAATATTATTTAGCTTATGTTTTAAAATCCTCGCCGTTTTAGGATCTAATCACGGAGATCAGTGATAAGCAGATCTCGGTACTAATGGATGAAATTGCCGTTGAAGCTCTTGTGAAATTAATTAGAGATTGTAATGTGACACTACACTGGATCCTGCTTCATGTAGCGACTCCTAGTGGATTGTCTATTCCCTCGAAGCGTTCGCGCAAATTGCAACAACTTGTTCTTCAAGAAAGTAAATATATACCACGAGAGTGTCTTCAGTTGCTGCTTGGTACAGCTCAAATTGAACATGATGTCAAGCAAATATGTAAACAGGTGTGTGTGTAGCTTTATTAAAAAATACAGTGTATAATGCTCGAGTATGAATTTTGTAATTTGCTCATGTGCAGTTATTCGAAGACAAAGAATCATCGTGGCTTAAAAACAAACAAGTATGTGTCGAACGTATTGGCGAACTTGCTGAAACGTTTAGTGGTGAAAGAAATATAGATTGCATAGAAAAAAATCAGTGCCTTCAAGTGTGGTTTCGGGAAATTGCTACTCACATCGATTCACTGCAGCAAGAAGACGGCAAAAAAATAGTGCAGTTGTTGCAAGCACTAGAAGAAGTTCAAGGTGACGATATCGTTTCCATACATTTATTAATTATATCTTTCACGTAGTTTTTTTCACATGATTCGTATACCTTTCAGAATTTCATCAACTGGAAAATAACTCGCATATTTTACAATACCTGGCCGATACGCGTGAAATTCTGCGTAACATGTTGAGATCATCGACTGTAACAGAAGACATCATGATCGTATTAAATATCGTAACAGATTGTTGTTACGCCTGGAACATATTGGATTCTTTCGTTGACGTTATGCAAGAATCCATAAAAGAACATCCTCCCATTGTCATCAAATTAAAGGCTTTATTTTCAAAGGTAACGCCAACTATAATAAGTGTTAAAAATAATTTCCATTAACGTGACTAGTGGACTATACTCAAAATTTCAATTTACATTTTAGATGGCCTCGGCCCTGGAAATGCCCCTTCTGAGAATAAATCAATCGCACAGTGCAGATTTATCGTCGGTTTCGCAATATTACAGCAGAGAATTGGAAGCTTTTGCACGCCGAGTACTACAGATTATCCCAGCAACTGTGTTTGGATTACTCGCTGATATCATTACCCTTGAGACGAATACGTTTAAGGAAATCCCCAGTAAATTGAGTAAAGAAAAAATGAAGGATTTCGCGCAATTAGATGGTAGATTAAAGGTATAAAATATATCTATTCCCACGTAAAGAATGAAAGAACTTAGCGGACCATCTTTGAAATCGTTGCTTCATTTTAGGTAGCAAAACTCACATACAATATATCAGTTTTCACTAAAGGTTTGCTGTCACTACAAAGCGTTCCCTTGGGAGTATTAAGGGTGGACTCTCAACGTCTTCTTGAGGATGGAGTACGTCAAGAACTTATAAAGAGAGTCACTACTGCACTTCACTGTGGTCTTGTTTTCGATACTCGAACAAAGGTAACTCAACACTCTATAATATTTCTCTCTTATATATCACTTTTGGGAGTCAGTCGATATCACATCACTGATTGTTAATTTAAAATTGAAAGTTTCTTGTTTTAGACGGACTTGGTGAAGAAACTTGAAACATTGGCCGGAATTATGGATGGGTACCGTAGGTCTTTTCATTACATTCAAGATTACATTAATATCAACAGTCTAAAAATATGGCACGAAGAAGTAAGTGGTACACCTTATCGTCACCATATTTTCAACCTTGACGTCCCATTAATTTGTCATAGTTAATTTTCAGATGATATATATAATAAATCACGCCGTGGAAAGAGAGTGCAAAGGTTCCACTTGGATTCCACGAAAAGTAGGCGGATTCTTTCAAGATGAACAAACTTACACATCGGCACAGGGTTTGGGCTCAACGTTCATGGGAAGGGTTCTGCAAGAATTAATTCGCATCACTGATCCCAGGTAACGATATGATTTAAATTCTGAAAATAAAAAAAATTAACGTGTTCTCCCTTCAGATGTACCATCTACATGGAGCATGCTCTTGTTTGGTACGATTTTAAGACCCAAAACGAGGTTGTTAATCACAGTACCTTCTCTACAATTCTACGAGCGATCGGACCACCAGGGCTGTATGGGATCGATAAAATGCTTTGTTTCCTAATTGTAACAGAACTAACGACTCTCGTGAACAGTATAAAAGTTGAGAGTCGCAGCAAAAGTTGGCAGGAAGTGTTGGATGAATGCAACTCATTTTTTGACAATGAACGTCTGACTAAAGGTAAGTTATTTAAAGTATCTCTTAGAACTTTACAATGTTGCATTTAGAAAATCAAGTCTTCTCAATGGATCATATTGTATTACCATCCTAATTTGTTTAGATGACTTGGGAAAGTTGCAAATGATGGCTAATCAATATGTAAGCAAGATATGGCCTTCGGTACTTGATAAAATCCAGAAGATCGGGCACCTGCAATTATTAAGGAAAAGGATCACGAAGGAATTGAATATTCTTTGTAGATTCGAGGCAAAACATATGGAAGCTGCTCTTAGGACCTTTACGGAGTAAGTATTACTCGTAGTGTAAACCTATGAAAAAAAAAAATTATTAACTGAGGCATACATGTAATTTTCTCCCATTTTCAGGAAAATTCTTTCCGAAATGTCAAATAGAACGGAGGAAAGTATAGGAAGTCGCCAAGAGGCAGAAACTTTGTTTCAATTATGTGGACGCGTAGATCGCACTGGCATCGAAGATACTCAATGTCAAATCTACATAAAAGCTAAAAGCATGCGCAGTGTTGCATCGATAATGTTTTTGGTGACGATATCACAACTCTCGAAATTATATTATTCCAAAACCTTAGGTACGCGTTTAGTACTATTTTTACAAGATCACTCGGATCACCCTTTGAAGTTAGCTAGTGATTTTAAGCTGCCACTTAAATTTTTACTTTGCAGCTACTCTTTTAAGCAAAAGAAATCAAGATCCACTCGATACAGCAGTTTTTATAATGGGTTTAAGGACAATTCTTGTCCAATTCCATGATTCTGTGTTTAGACATTATGCAGTCTTGCTGTGCGAGTACATAGTAACCGCCGTAACTATTGATAGGTATGTGAATGAATTGAACTAACTATATATAATAATATCGAATATTTGTAACGTTCAATTAAAAAATTGTCTGATTTAATATAGTGGAAGATTAACAAACGATTTGGAAGCTGACGGAGGATCGATGCTGCACTTTTTGGAAGCGTTCGCAAGATGTTCCGCAGAGTCGAAAACTTTAATCCATAGCAATATTCCTAATATTATACTGGACCAATTTAGTGTTAAATTTGATAAATAGTATAATTTCCGAGCTTTAATAATATTATCGTGGTTGTATACAGTTACATAGAATGTACCAATGAATATTATGTACATGTGTGTACAATTTTTACATCTCTTTTCGATTATTGGTTAAAAGCAATTGTAATATAGCACGATTGTTATGTAAATATAAATGCGTTTTAAAAACGAACTGAAAATAGAAATAGAAAAGATCCCAATAATTACTCGACTACCCTACATCTGTTTAAATAGAAACTTTGATTTTAAAGAAAAAATTGTTTAATACCTTATTATCTAGTATTCACAAAAATATATTTAATGACTCACAACACAAAAAGAATGTATTTTTCAGGGGCTTTCCGGTAACTCTAGGTTCTGATTTTCCGCACTCGTATAAAATTGTTCTCCAAACCACTCTTGGTGTAACTCCAAATAACTGTGGAATTGAAATTGCGTTCAATGTTAAAAATTATTACTATCTATCGTTTCATCAATTTCTATTTATAAATAAGCCTAAATATTTTTTATTGGAATGTTCATCTTACCTTAAAAACATATCTAAATGTTTTAACAGTGTTTTCAGTTTCTTGACAGATATGTCTGAAGATTGTAATAAATCTGGTAATTTAGCTGAAAAAAGTAACGAAAGATTTATGCAGCCATTGTAAAATTCTTGATGACTATGGCCAGTTGCAAGATTACCCTGACATGAAATTTATTAGTTAAAACTCACCAAAAAGACGTGTCAGATGAATGGCACCATAGTATGTTGACGGCCACAATGAATCACTATTTATTGCTGTCTCTGGTAAAAGCCTCCATTTATTCGACTGCTGAAGAAGTACGCTTACTTGAGCCGAAAGTATGTGTGGAACTTTTAAAGTTACGCTTCGTGGGCTAGAACAGCGAGAACTTGTACTTGCCATACTGAAACGTAAAATCAAAATAAATGTTATCTTTTTTTCAATGAATTAAATATGCAATAAACATAAAAATTCAATAAAAGAAATGATGATACCTTGATACATTTCCTGGTTCTTGTTTTATGTCATCATAGCAACGTAACTGTCTTCCATCTTCGATGGAGCTTACTCTGCAGGACCTTAGTCGCCTTTTTGCAAGATGAGCAGATTTAGGCGAGCTTTCAATTTCGATTTCTTGTTCTCGAAATGGTGGTAAGTGAGCATATTCAATATCTTCTGGTTCTTCTTTAATAAAAACGTCTACATTCCTAAAAACAATAAATTAGCTTGAAAGTGCCCAGAATATTCTAATCGGCACATAAGATATTCAAAATATATGTATTGTATCAACTGATACTCACTCCTCGGTAATTATTTCTTCTTTGGTTGAAGGTGCAAATTCAGCATACCGGAAACGAGATCTCACTGACAAATACTGCTCCCTTTCTTGTTTATACAATAAAAGATCACGAAGTGTAAAATCAAAATAGATACGTAACCCGTCTGCAACCTGGCGACAGATATTGGCATCTTTTACTGCTTTATCTATGGTATCATTTGATTTTACCCTTTGATTTTTTTCTGCAAAAGCTGTCAGCTGTAAAGTAGTAAAATGTTGCACCCATGACTCTAAAATATTTATTACTGTTGGTTGAGCAGGTAATACAGCGAGCTGAAAAAAAAATTATAAGATGCCACGATTGCTGAAATTCATTGAATCAGTGTAGTCAAGTTTAAAGAATATTTGCAAACCTTCTTCTTATGAGTAATAAGATCATAATCTTGTTCCAAAATATGTCTTAAAGTAGGGCCAATATCAAGATCCACACAAGATCCAGTACCACCAGACTGACCTCCGACACTACCTCCTCCACTGTCATCATCATCACTGGTTTCTTCCGTGTAATCAGAACTACTTTCCGTTTCTTCCTCTGTTATAGCACCCTAAACATTATATTACATGTTTTATTTTCTTGATTGTATTTCACTTTAATTTCATATTTTCCTAGATCTAGAATGGAGAAGATTACCTCTGTGTCATAGTCATCATGTAAGCCGGAACTACCATCTTCAGACGACCCAGTTGTAACGGAAGTTGCATGACTACAAGTACTTTTAGGTTTACATCGTGATTCCGTTCCTGAACCTGCCAACCGTTCCGACGATTTGTGACTTCTCTTTTTACGTTCTCTTCGATACAGGTATGCACCACTAATAAGAAGAGCATGCAATAAATTCAGGGTGAACCGGTTTAATAAATTTACAGAATGTTTACATACAGTTGTAATTGAGCTTTCTGAGCAAGATCTCTCTGTAACTGACGGTTCTCTTCGGTATCTTTTAAAACATATTTTTCCGTCACACAGCGATCCCATGAAGAATTCCATCCCTATAAAATATATTGGAACTACAGAGTTATTAGAACAAATTAAATGGAAAATAAAATATAGTACAATTGAATTAAACACATTTTTTTTTTTCAAGACAGGTACAGCAGGGAATAAAATTAAACTTACTTGAAAATGTATTAAATACTCAACAGCCTTTCGTCCCCTTTGATCTTTATTAACAATGACATCCAAAACCTGTAAAGAAACGAGAATGTGTAGGGAGAGTTTACTATCTGTCAATTAGGCTGATTTTGAGGTTAAAAATAAGCGAGACAAAAACAAGAAAACTCCGAGATGCCGGTCGAGTGAACGATTACTTTACACGTAAAATTAAATATATTGAGTACCTTGGAATCATAGAGAACTTTTGCTTTCGTTGGATCTGGCTCATAACACAAAACTTTTTCACCGTCGGAGAATTTAAATTTCGGGCCACGAGTAGACACCATTGTTATTCCGGTTAATTCGATGTGCACGATTTGTCCTGCCGCTAGTTCGCGAGATCAACGAGCTATGAAGTGCTGATTGGCTGCTTTGGCTTATTTTTATGACCAATCATGAAATTGATTTACACGTTTTCACGCGGCAAGGTTAAAATCAGGAATCCAGAGATGGCACAAAACAGCGACCGAAGGGCTTCTCAAGGGAATAACTTTATAAAGATGTGAGAAACCAGAGATGAGTTGGGAGATTGCTCACGGGCAGGACATCGCGTCCTCTTTTCATAGTCTATGTTCCAGCTTAAACGCAGGCTCATGTAAACGGAGCTGCAACTTAATAAAAAAAAAAATTGATCAATTGACATAAAGGTCGGAGTGGTGGTACTGGGCTCAAATCACTGGACCGAAATCCAACATAAGGAAGAAAGAAAGGCTGGAGTGGATAATTGACGGAACGCGTGGAATTTCGGGAGAAGAGTTTCCTGACATTTAAGTAATAATACTCGGAACAGAACAGTATTTATTTAAAACAATGTACCTATCAAAGCTTACGTGCTGTTTTATTGCCCTCCTCGGTGAGTTCTGCTAAATCTTATCATTATTCTCGAACGATTTAAAAAAAAAAAAAGGAAAAGCCGGCGTCTTTCAAATGTTATTAATTTTGAAGGAAAGTGTAAAGCTTTATCAGAAACTGGTAGCATCAGTTAATTTCGTGACATATTTTCGGATTAAGTGATCGAAGCTTATAGTCGGATATACTAAAATGATCGTGTAGTAACTAACTTGTAAAATTCAGAATATATTCATTGTCTCATGAGAGCGATATCTTCAGTTATCCATCTTGCCGAGGCTGGATTCTACTCACGAAGTCACTCGAAAGAGAACGGTCAGTCGCAGTGGGGAAAGCCGCAAGTCGGCACTGCAAACATCGCCAATGCCACTAAAAATCAAAAATCTACACAGAGAGCAGATACAGGAAAGTTTGATGCTAAAAACGGTAAAACTTCTGCTTTATCTGCATGGGGTATTATCGGTATAATACTTGGCGTTATTATGCTAAGTACAGTGACATATTATGGTTTCATTCTTTATCCATATTTATGTAGGCAGCAAAGGAGTTACGATATGATGGAGTTATCAAATATCGTTTGACTATGCGTGCCGTAATTTAATCTTGAAGCATTCTTTGTTTTAAGGATGTTACGGCACGTAAAACAAAGACAATGCCTAGCTTTTGACTATTTTCTAAAGCAAGCTTGATAACTATAATAGCCATTGTTTATACACCTACAGTAAGCATGTCGTTATCCTATGCATCGAGCAGATATGTCATTTATATTCAATTTAATTTGTAAAACGTTTTCTCAAGTTTTTAGATCATTTTACAATTGAAACAATTTCTTAGTAAAAGCAAATCATGACAAGCAGAAAAAGTATACCCTTTTTTGAACAAATGTATTTTATACAGCAAAAATGAAAATGAATTACTCTAATATTTATATATAATCCAATGATCTGTTTTTACTGATAGGTCAAATACTGCTTTTACCGATAGGTTAAAGACTTTTTATACGCAAGCTTGCATAGACTGGTATAATCATCAAGGCTGGTTTCGATTTTTATATGCATTTGTATTTTTGTCTCTCTACTTATACGAACGTATTATTAATCAATAAGGTAGAAGCTTAGATATTCTAGACTAAGTACTTTAGAATCTAAGTAATTGAATAAAAGAAACAATTGTCTCACAGCAAATGTTTTCTGGAATCATGAACACTTGAATATCGAGCCGGTGTCAAGAACAAAGCTAAAACATAATTTTACTGGTAGGATAGGTCTTTTCTTCAATTGAAGAAGTGTGTAAAATTATAAACAAACTAAAGACTTTTTGTACTAGTATTGTAGAATGTAGACTTTTTTTGTAGGTATGTATGGTCGATTTTTTGAGCCTTATCATAAACCAGCACAAGTGTATCACTGCCAAAACGTCATTCCAGTTAGTCAATAAACACATTTATTGACCCTTTTACTGTAAAAACCAAAATGTACCTTATTTTAAGAATGCGATCAAGTAATCTATACTAAATATAATCATAGTAATACTTGTCCGCACAATGTATAGTCCTTTTTTCCTTCATGTTTTAATTTGTGTGTCACTACAATTACATCGAGCAGATATAATTTATTTGAACAATGAAAAGTGTTTCGTGTATTGATATAATCATTATGAAACCGTCCATCATAAAGTTAATTGCAACTGTACCAAATATGATAATACAGGACCGGGTTTTTTTGGACACACAAAGAAAAATACAGGAAAATATTTTTATTGTGAATGTTGTTTAATAAAAAGACAAATGAATGATCATCACAATTAACATTAAGTCATATTATAGTTTCATATAACACACCGATTGCAATGTTATGTTGTGAAGTTTAATTTCCAAACGGTAAAATTAAACTATAACGGTATGAATTCCATAATCTCTTGCGAAAATTATGAAAAATATGCGTGACATGAAGTGTAAATATCTTCAGGCTTTGTGACAATGCCGCTTGATAACTCATAAAATGTTCATAAAATCAAGGAGCTGTATCAAGCTGCAATTTATTGTATAACGCCTATGTCGGAATAATTCCTATGAAATCTCTGAACTCTATGGAAGACGTGACCCAAGATTGGGTAAATTTCTATATAATCGTTAATTTTAATTGGCGAATTATTTGTAAATTAAAGATTAGGTAATTAAAACGTGTGTATGCAAAATTATTAATTCAAGCAATACTAAAATATGTAAAAATTAGGAGTTACTTAGTTACGACTATCTCTCCTGTAACTAGCAATTAGAAATATGTATTGCGCTAATAAAGAATAATCTATAAGACTGTAGTTGAATTTCCGTTGTTCAAATATTTGGCCCCAATCTGAAAAAAAAATTGCTATGGAATGTTATCTTCAGATATTAATAAGTTCCAGTTTTATGAAACCATTATTGTGGTTAATTTAAATTGAGTAATCTTTTAGTCAACCAGTTTCACATATGTTAAAAAGTCTTGGATAGTAAAGGCGTTTATAAAAAGTTTGATTTATCTCTGTCCAAAATTAATTTACTTGGAAAACATCACGTCACTTAATGTCAAAATGCAGAGTAAACTCGAGATTCCTAAGCACATCAATTGGTACTAAAAGTTTTACATCTCTTATTTCGAGAGGAATCTATAGAGGAAACGTGCAGACTTTAATGAGATCTATCGAACAAAAGCCTGTAAATTTTTTTTCATTTTTGAGAATGTAGGAAGTAATCTTATCGTATGTGTCTGTAAGAAAATTATATATGCATATATATATGAGTTTGTTGGAACTTCTATAGATAATCTGTGATGTTTCATAATAAATGTATGTAACAATAAACAGATATAATTATCATCAGTGGAGACACCTTATCTGTTGCTGTTTTGTATGAATCTCCTGTAACGTAAATGAACTAATAATTGTAACAAAAGAAGTTCAAGTTTAGAGAAAGTGTTTCAGTCCAGAACTTAAAGTTCATCCTTATCATCGAAAATGACATCACTTAAATCGATATCTTCTTCCTGAGGTAATTCCCCATCTTTGCCGTCCCATGGTTCTGTTTCGTGGATAACAGGCAACTCGGAACCTGTTAATGGAGCAGTTCCACCGCGTCCATAACTTAAGTCTCTCAAAAATTCATTAATCCCATCGTATGAGAAACTGCCTTTCAGCAATGAATATTTCATTTTCTTAACATTAACTGCTGCTAAAGCAGGATATCCAAAACCTCCTATTTCTAAAGCTTCTTCAATGTTTGGTTGCGCTCCAGCCTCGGCCCACACCCATCTACGTTAAAATAAATAATTTATGAATGTAAAACTGTGCCGTGGACAAAACGTATCCACGGAGAGAATTCAGAACTAAAGACTTACCCCCACATTTTCTTTTTGTATTTATCACCAAGGTCATTCAAAACTTTCAGATATCCATTTCTGCAGTCAGACTGGCAATCAAGAATGTGTGGCAAAATTGATACAATGCACAATGCTCTGTCTTGGCATGCCTTCTTCAAACTTTCTTCATTCACTATTTGGACTATCTCTGGTGCTGGAATATTTTCTGACAACTTATCCATTGCCCAGTTAACGATATCACTGCTTGTACGACCACCATCGTACTCAACTGCAGAACTTGAATCCTTTTTACCCGGAGGGAAGTACTTTATTGTTGGGTAACCTTGGATTCCATATTGACTAGCCTAGAACATAGTTTCAGAATTAATTTTACTGCAGTTCATTCACTCAAGAGTACGCAAACCACATACTCACTTTCATTGAGCTTGCAGTAGCATCAAGTGCTCCTAATTTAACTTTTCCTTTCAGTTCTGTAGCAGCAGAAGCCCAAATTGGAGCTAAATTCTTACAGTGCCCACACCATGGGGCATAGAACTCGACCAGCCACATGTCATCAGAATCCAGGACTAGTTTATCAAAGTTGTCATCAGTTAATTCTATTACATCCTTTGAATCTTTAGCCTGTTGAAAAAAAAAAAATGTTATTGTATACTTTATGTATTCACAAGAAGAATATGTACGTTAATCTGAAACATACCTTGGAGCCAGCACCACTTTTCTTGCCATTCAGGAGCGACTGAGCCTTTTGAGAAGCTGCATTAATTGCAGCATCAACAATGCCGCTTGCTGTTCGTGGTCCATTAAAATCTTCAGGTTTTTGTTTATCAGCTCCAAAGATTTTGATAGTAGGAAATCCTTTCACACCATATCTTGCTCCTAAAGATTTGTGTTCATCTGCATTTATCGCCGCAACTTTTATGATACCCTGATTGAAAGAAAAAAAATAATATATATGTAACGGAACTGCTTCAACAACCTGCACGAATTATATAAAACATAAACAAAATTATTACTTTAAGAGCTTTCGCAGCCTTTTCATATTCTGGCTTCAGTTGTTGGCAATGTCCACACCATGGAGCATAAAATTCAATGACCCAGATATTTGCACTTTCTATTACTCTGCTATCGAAATTGGTCGGATTTAATTCAATAACATCCGAATTAGAGTACATACACTGTACTCCCACAAACAGCGTCGCCAAACCTTTTAAAGTCAAAAACAATCAAAGGATCAACAGGACATATATGATAAACTATAATCAACCATTACGATAGACACTTTATGAAAAAATTAAACAAAAACAATGATTATACGGGTGGATCGAAATACATTCGATGCTCCTCTTCATTGTTCTACCTTTTATCAGCAGATGACAATGAAAACCATAGAGAATTATCGAAATTACTGACTGATCAAGAAATAATAATAAAGATCACAACATTATACGAAAATTGCTGAAGGACGACAGTCAACGAGGCGCACACAAACAATGTACTTAATCCGGTTTTTATTTTTACATTCGCCGGTTGGGGACCAGCAAGAATATCGAATAACTGATATGCGCTGCTGTAAATTCACTTACCTATTAATATCCGCATTTTTCTCTGGAATAATGCAAAACCTCTTTGACTCTCACCTCCGCATCCACAAACACCGAACTGTGCACCTCGCCGGGCACAATATCGTAATAAAATCGCTTCAAGTGTTGAACGTTCCTTCGTTATACGCCGCCTCTAAATTTTTCGTGGACTGTTCCGATTGGTCGATGGGATTTTAGGATGTAGATATCGACAGTGCTGCCGCCACTGTTTGGTGGCCACTATGGGAACTTCTAACCTATTTCCAAAGCAGGTTCACTGCTGATAAAATAGTTTGCCCAAAAATGGGTCGAATTCCTTGGAACAATGACCAGAAACTGGTAAATTCTATCTGTACAAGATGTTTAAGATAACGCGTCCTATTGGTTCATTCTTACGTATTAGAGATCCAATAGGATGCAATGAAATATTTTACCCCAACTTTGCGTGGGGGTTCTTTTTTATACAGGGCCGTCGATATAATTTCGTGCGCCCCTATATTTCACGGTAATGATTTTAAGATAATTTGAAATTGGGTTTGCAGAAACCACCGAGTTCGAAAGAGTGTTCAGCTTTAAATATGTGTAGTCTAAACAAGGGTGGCATATTGATGAGCCATTTTTTTTTTAAATTGTCTAAGCTTCAACCAAAGTGAGCGCTGGATTCATCTTCCCGTGAAGAGGTTAGTTTTCGTCTGGATCCATGTCAGATGCATAGAAGATGACCACGAGATAAACAGTTCGCTCCTGCATTGTTCGATTATGCGACGGTTTTCGGGAGGTTTACTTGTATAGCCTGAAAAATGGTGTGCACGAATGAAATACAGTTGTTACTTATGAATGAAATAGTATAGATAAAATTACTGGCTGCCCCATTGAAAATTCATTAATTAGGATGTATCGTACAAATGTAAGAATTGTACATCTGAATATAATCCATTGCACTAATTCTGTAAAAAATTGATTATGCAATTGCAAATGCCATAAGAAGCATGCATTCGTCGTGATAACAGTGGTATTAGTAAATATTCCAATGAAATGATTCGTGATCGATTTGCTTGACGGAGGCTTAAAATTTGTTTTCGCGAATAAGTGTAATATCCAATTAATTCAAATATTTTTAATAGCAAAATGGACAGCCACAACGAGTAAACAATGAACCAGAACATCGGAATCATGTCTCTGACAGGCAACAGGGGTCTGCACATGTACCGATGTCGGTTTCGGAACAATTTAAGGAGTCGTGGCTTACCGCTATTATAGGATCAATATTATTTGCATTTGGCATGTGTCTCTTATTTTGGAATGAGGTATGTATCCAACAGGTACATTTTAAGGGAAAAATAAATGTTCCTTTAAAAAATGGATTTTTACAGGGTAGAGCGGTTAAAGTTGCGCATTCTTTAGATGAAGCTTTACGCAGTATAGTCTCACTGCCAAATCCGACGAAAGCATTTCCTGAGTTCGAGGGTCGTGTTGTACATTTAACAGGCCCTTTAAGTATATCAGAGCCATTAACTGAGCCAGAATATGGAGTAATTATGGCTGCCATTAAATTAAAAAGAAGAGTGCAAATGTACCAGTGGATTGAAATTGAAGAGGAACGAAGGTAGACTTCTATTTGTTATTCAATAATTAACACGTCTCTCATTGCCGTAAAAGGTGATTATTGGTATTAATAAGTTTCTAAAATGTACTGCTTTAGTTTTGGTGGTGTCACGGAAGAGGACAAAAATTATTATTACACCACTGAATGGAAGGATAAGCTTATCGACTCTGATCAATTTTATATAAGAACTGGACATCATAACCCTAGGGAAATACCTATTAAAAGTCAAGTACAAATTGCACACGAAGTAAAAATTGGAACTATATCACTTGGGTCTGAACTCAAAATGAAATTCACTGACTTTGTTGAAGTGACTGGTGATGAAAGACCAGAGCGAAGAGATATTAAACTTCATTCAGGACTTTATTATCACTGTAATGATCTTTGGAATCCTCAGGTATGCTGCTTTGGTTAACATTCAAAAATATATACAAAGAAAAATTTGAAAAGATCATTGAAGAAAACGAACGTAATGGAAATAATTAATTCACAGGTAGGAGATATACGAATTCAATTCTCATATGCTGGAAAAGTGGGAGACGTGTATTCCGTTGTTGGAATGTTATCGGAAGGAACCATTGTACCTTATTACACATCGCACAGAGAAGAGATCCTTCTTCAAAGAAAACATAAATTAACCGTTGACCAAATGTTTCATTTGGAACATGTTCACAATTATTGGCGCACATGGACTATTAGGTAAAGCAATAATTTAATCGTTAGTGCATTAACAATAACTAATGATAATATATTTTTAGAGGTCTAGGTTGGTTGGTGTTATTCCTGGCAGCAACGTGTTTAGCAAACATTCTGAAAACGCTGATTTTAAATTCCAACTTTTTATGTGGAATAATTGCCATAGAATCTCTTACTATGTCTGTTTCCATGTCGATCAGCTTATTAGTTATTGGATTTGCATGGGTATGGTACCGTCCAGTTATCGGTTTATGCCTGGCATTGGCCAGTGTCATACCATTCATCTACTCGACGATAACATCAGGACCGCAAACTCAGCAGCGTGACAATTACAGAAGATTATAATACCCCTTCGCACCATCCCGAGAGTTTTGTATATATTTAATAACACACTCGTTACTTATACGTAATAATTTATGCTTAATAATTGGACGCTACGTTTAGTAACGTGTTCACAGTATTGAAATATTTATCAAGTTTATATTATGTATAGAATAAATCCCACGTGTGCGTCTCTGTCTTTCTCTGATACTTTATATATTTTATATATATCTCCTCAGTCGTTAAAATCATTGATCAAGAAAATAATGGCTAAGTAAAAATACTGTCGAAATATCTGAAACTACCGTGAAGTAACTTCACGGTCGCATCGACAGATGTCGCCACAGACGAGCCGATTCGAAAGTCGCGCCTAAAACCGAAGCGCGATTTCCCAATTTGAAATTCCTCCGTTGAAAAAGTGCACAAGTCCTTTCCAGGAACATTAAGTAAACAGTCCAGAGTACGTTAATAAATCACCGAGTATTGTCAACTAATCTACAAGGAAAGCAGGTCATCACCATAAGGAGGACAGCGAAGTTTCCCGTTATCACAGACAAGTGACCAAGCGAGTCGCACACTGTTATCTCCACACCATACCCTGCTTAAACTCATACATGCGTCATGTCCTACACAGCAAGCCATAATCATAAACAGGGTTATTTATGTCCCAAAGGCGCACAGAATATATCCACAGAGCCTCCTGAAGTACATTCATGTCATGCAGAATGATAGTAACCCACCGAGCAAGTAGGAGCCCTAGAATTCCTTTACGTCCGATCACCGCTCAACAAATAATAAACCATAAGAGATAATAATAACCATGTTATAAATTTCAGATATTTGCACGTCTCCACTCGAGGCACAAAGGTATATTAAGCCGAGGAAGTTAACAGAAGTGTCGGAAAGTTCTTATATGCTCCCCCTAGGTGTCTTACCCCGTTAAAAAAATACTCCATAATTTAATAACATTCTCCGTCACATTTAGGATATTGTATAATTCTGCTACAACCTTAGGTACTAAAAGTGCATGAATTTACTGAATATTTCTAACAGGGTAGGACGGAAGAGTCGGCCTTATTTATTTATTATCATATCAAGCGCTTAGAGTTTACAACGGTTCGCGTAATCCGTTTTCACGTTCCATGATTCTCTAATCCAATCCGCTCGGGAGGAGAAGTGCATTCATCTTCGAGGATTCTAATTCCCCCGATAATCCTCGGCATCGATAAACTTGTTCGACCCTGGCCGTTAATTTATGTCTGGCAGAACGTAATAAAAATCGACTTAGGTGACGGTGGAACCGAGGTATCGGTTAGCACCCTTTTAGGTGTTGTTAAAAGTTTAATCAAAGTCAGATTAGCCGAGCTCCTGGGTGACGCACCTCGGCCAAGGGGTTGTAAGGGGGTTGCGAGGTGGAGCGAGCCCATGGCGGGGTGCGGATGATTTCCTGCGAGCGGCATAGCTAGTTTTATTAAACAGGAGTTGATTACAGGGCGCTGATATCTATCCGCATTGCGTACGCAGCGAGCTGGTCTTTACGAGGCAGCCTCCCTTCCAGGCGAGATGCCCTGTTTTAAAGATATTCATAAAATTCATACACTTTAGATACATAAGGTTCTCATAAAATTCTACACTTCACCTCTCGAATGGAAATTATTAGAGACTTATTTGAATAATATTTAATATAAAAAAAATCTTCCACAGGAGACTCGAAGAGGGACGTCGAGTCAGCATGGAATTCGGTATCTGCCTAGCTTCCGAGGCGGTTTGGACGTCGGATTCGAAATTAAAGTCAGGTCGCGAGTGATGGAAAACAAACAGGCAGTTCGGCACGTGCCGTGGATTTGTTTGACTTCCAGAAGGTTCTTGGCCGAGCTTGCTTTAACGGGAGATAAAAGAAGACTGAAGCGTTAAGGACTCCGCGCCGTTCGCGCATGCTTCATTAATGTATTTGGTGCGAAACTCTACCGAGCTCCAGACACCCTTACCAGTCACTGGCGAAGAGGAAGAAGACAAAAGACATTTTTACCATGTAAGTGGGAATTCAATTACGAGTTACATGCGCTTTGTTAAATCCCGATTACATGTTTTAGCGTTAGCATTAATCGACGATATTTTTATCGAGCTCAGTTCCAGGTATATACTCGTCAGCGATATCAGGGCACGTCGGGCCGCGTGATAGCACGTTGGGGGCAAAAGGGGACTCTGGTAAAGACACCGTGATTAAGGGACAGCTTGGCGGAGACATATTTCGGCGGCCACGAAGGGCGGGTGGGAAGTGATTCAATCTCTGTGTAATCTCTGTAATCCCGAGGGCACCGAGCCCTGCCCCGAGTTCGAGCCCCGACCTCGCGAAAGCTCCCTCGTGGATCTAGGTATCGTTTTCAATCATCGCCCTCATAGCCGGGTCCCTCCCTTTGTGCAACCCTTTTTCCGATATACCAAAAAAGAGGGGGAAAAAAAAAGAAGAAAATAAAAATCGCCCTCACAATTTCTCGCATCCGGAAATTCCCGTCGTCTCCGTGTTAATTTAATTGTGTACCTGGATTGCGGATGAATTAAATATTTTACTGATAATTCGAATATCGATTTCAGAGCCTGCTCTCGAGTATGGACAACCCGGGAAAGTCGACATCCACCCTGAATTGCGTTCATTTCATCACATTACCGAGGGCTCGTTACGCAATGCGCCCCGACAATGGACCACCTCGCATTATGACAGCGCTTCGTTAAGCTCGTTCAATTCCGTTTAACGTCACGCATGGTGATCCAGATCGATAGAAATCCGGCGAATCGGAGCCCGCTGTTCGTTTGCGACGCTTAAGTAAATAGCCGGTGACGATACGTGCGACAATGCATCCAGTACATGGGACACATGCAATACGTACAACACGTGCGAGAATACGCGCGATACGTGCGACAATACATGTAATGCATGCGAGAAGTACTCGTATATCGACCGTCGAGAGGTCCCTTTGTAACAGTATTTACAGCCAACACGAGAAGACGGGTCTCGAATGACCCTGGGGCCGGTGTAACCGCGCAATAACAACCCCTACGACGTCTCAACGAGGTTGACACACCCCCGCCGCTGTTTACGCCAAGGGGAGCGCGATTTCCCTCGCCCCTGCTGGCTCGAGGCTAATGAATCCGATTTGCATCCGATCCTAAAGCGATCCCCGATCTCCGGAATGAATTATTTAGGACCGCCGAGCCCATCCGTGGGAATGATTAATTCCTAGCCCCGTCTTCTAATTATAAGTCCAGCGGCGTTAAAGCGTCCCCGGGATTCGTAAGGATCCGAGTGTTGGATATCGGTAAATGCGTCCCAATTGTACGGAACAACGTGATAATTTAATCCTCGAGGAGATATATGTAGAAGATAGAGGCGCGCGATGGGTATTCCTAGATAGGCAGGAGAAATTAAGGGACTCCCGCAGGAGAATCCGTACCCCGCAAGAGGGCCCGGGAGACTTTAACGCCGGGTAATCGGCTCGAGCACCCTTTCCCCAAGGAACTAATAGCCTTAACATGACGAGGCAGGCCCAGGAGCCAAGTTAAAAGTAATGATTCGCGCGAGGTCTGCCCGGAGGAAATAAGTCGGCTTTTATTGCGCCCCGAGGACCGACAGGAGAGGAGATCCTTCCCCTGGGAATTGAAATAAACGGAGCCGGATGATCGCGGCCGGGAATCCCTAATTTGACGCGTCACAAATGTCCACGCTTTGTAACGATTCCGGGGAGATCTCCGGTCAGCGATGTCCAATCTCACCCCGGAGAGATTGGAACGGCGACGCCGGTTTCTTGGCCCCTGGAAGAGGACCTGCGTGACCGGAATGCGTTTAGTGCACGCAGGTTCCTCGAGTTCGCGTCTGGTGGGCGGAGTGCCCTCCAGGCCCTTTTCGGGTGCTCCGCCTCCTGAAGGAGAGATCCTGCGTATACGGGACGGGAACCATGTTAGCCGAAAACCACGCGATACCGCCCTCCCCTCGATGTGCTCATCCTTTATGCGCCCCATCCGACGAAAAGGACACCGGGGACCTGCAACTGGTGTCGATATCCTCGTCCTCGAGTTCCGCTGGGAAACGATCCGAATCGCTTCCACCTGGCCACCTGGACGTATATGATACCCCCGGGTGGAGGTGGAACGATTTCCCGATTTTTATCATAAAAAGCGGAGAATATTGGGAATTCCATAAGGAATGAAATTTCACAGTCTTGGAAGTGCGGTCAAACTAATGATAGGAGGGGTGATTAATAGGGCTCCAATTAAAAACCGTAGAGTATGGAAATTTTCTAAGGAATTATATTCCACGGTTTTGAAAGTACAGCCAGGGTAATGATGGAAGGGCTGATTAACAGGCATTCAGGGACTCAATTTACGTGGGTGTCGAGCGGCCGGTTTACGCCGGGCGTGTAAACGCGTGTAATTTCGCGCGTGCGAAACCGGGAGCTTCAATTTACGAGGGTGCTCATTTTCATAAATCTATAATTCCACCCCGGGACACGACCTACCCCGGGAGACCCGACCCAATATCCTCGGCTGGGTGTGCACCCTTCGGCCGTGTCGATGTATAAAACCAACGTGGGACCACCGATCACTCGTAATCTAATTAAAAAGTTACCCTTCGGGACGGGTCTCATAGTTTTAATATTAATGCACAGCCATATTACCGCGGATCAGCCACGTGCGATGTGACGGCGTCGGCCCATAAAAACGGAGCGAAATCCCAGCCCGGGGCTCGGATCTGCGTTTATGCTGTTTGCTCCCAGGATTAAGACGGCTCGCTTTCGAGCTTCGTTATGTACTATGAATATTTACTTAGGACCCTACAGGGGGTTCCTGTTCGTGGTTCCCTCGACATCGGCACGCGACACCGTTTTCTCGGTGGTATTGCATCGTAATTGATATTGTAAAATTCTCAAAAGACTCGTAAAGTCTTTCAGGATTTTTATTAAAGCCTTGCAGGATTTCCCAAAGTCCTGTATAATTTTGTGGAATATTTTTACATCCTGCAAAGTCTTGAAAAAAATTGTCCACTTACCTCGGCGATGTCCTGGTCGTTGACTGGGACGCTTCTCGTCGATATGAGACTCGGAGGGGCGATATCATTCTTGACGAGTGCTGGGCTCTTTTTCGGGGTCCTGGAGGAGCCATCCTGGCAAGGGGATCGAGGAGTCGTGGGATCCCCTCGAAGTCGTCAGGTGTCCCCGAGGAGAAGGGTTGATGCCTATTTATGCGCCGGCGAGGATGTTAACGATCAAGTTGTCACTGGGCCTGGAGTTTCGTTTCCAGTTCATAAACCTCCCTAGAGGCACAATGCCGGCTAACTAGGCGTGGCGACGTTGGTGCTCTCTTTGAAGAGGGTCACCAGGTACGCCTGGATTCGGATGTCGAGGTGCAATACTCGACCTGGGTCCACGTGTGCCGGGCTTCGTGGGTACAGACTCCGACAGGTTGATGCCGCACCTTGACTCCGCTACGCACCCTCTGTCAAAAGTGTCAAGACCGCCAAGAACCGTCAAGAACTGTCAAGCACCTCTGTCAAGTCGACCACGTAACTAAACAGTCAAACGCGTGTACGTTACCACCGCTGTCATCTACCTGACTACCTGGAGATGGTATCACCGACCTCTTCGAGTACTCCGGTACAAGGGAATGGCCAATCGAGTCGGCCCTTTAATCCTTCCTGACCCCAAAAGGACCTTTTAATAGCCAACTGGTTGCCCGAGAAGTCCAATTGGGCCAATTGTCGCTTTCAAGGGTGTGGGACCCGATTCTCGAGTTCATACGATCAACTTTCGTCCGCAAAATTGAGTCTCGTATATGACTTTCAAATGTTGACGCGACCTCGCAACAATGCAACACTTGTCATGCAAATTTGTTCGTATGCGAAAAAAAAAAAAAAATCCGCCTGAACCCGAGAATCGAGTTCCTGGTGTACCGCACACCTGAACGGCGTAGCATGGCATTGGATCGAATTATAAATTCATGCCGTTTGTGTATTAAAAATAGTATTATAATTTTTCTAAGCGAGGGATGTGACGGTCCAAGTGCCCGATTATTGGGAAGATATCCCCAGCACCGCAATATTATTAATCAATGTTAAATTCGAAGTTATGATGTACATTTTGTTAGATAGCAAAACACGGCTTAGGATAATTTATTATATAATTTTCAAGGGAATACTTTGAGGAGAGGGATGTATACTTGACTCTTCTCGCCGCCGAGGTGACAGGATCCTATCTCGCGGCAGGATCGTCGAGGATCGGCTCCATCGAGGATGATGTCCACGTGGGCGTGGTGGATCCCGAAGGACCAAATTACAGTCCCATGGGTTACGAAGTTCCAGAGCGAAGGTGCTGGGCTCAGCCTCCATTGTTTGCCCGATGACAGGTGAGCTTGTTCTCGGAAGGAATGGACCTTCTTCTTAAACCTCTGTCGAAGGAGCCGATCCTGTAGATCCTCCGGGAAATCACTCCCGTGATTTACATTACCCATCTGGGAAGCAACGCGTATACAAACAATGCGGATGAAAAAGGAGCCGATAAAAATGGACGAGCAGGTGATCTTATCACTCTTTGACGTCGTATTATCGTTATCCTTGCATAATTAAGCGCAGGTAAAGGTGTTGAATGCATGTAAATAATTTATACACTCTTTCGGCAGCACCTGCGTCATCCATCTTGGCAAGGACTCGAAGGACTTTCGGAAAACGAGCCGGAATCTCTAATTCGAGGGTCGTTTCCGAGCCAGAGGACAGATTCCAGGTGCAGGGTGACTTTAACGATCCTCTCGTCCTCCTGCATCCACGACACGGCGAGGCGACAAGCCTGCCAACATCGTAAGTCCTTCCTAAGGAGATTAGGTCTTCCCCGTGTTGGTAATCGCGACGTGCCGCGAGGTCCTTCGGCATCCTTCGTCCCCGATTCGGTCATCCGTGGAGGAGTTTGTAGTTTCTCAAACAGCGGATTAGCCGGTACGTCGCACCAGGGAAATCCTGGCCCTTGTCGTAACTTTGGTGCACCTACAGAGCCAGGACATCGGCTTAGAAGATCCCGAGAATTTTTCCGGCGATCCTGCATCCTTTCATCCCTTAAAAATTCATCAGCGCGAAAAGTCGCAGGATCTCGTCTTCCACCCTGAAGAAGATCCTCGGGATTTAGACGTCTTGGAGGCGGATGGTCCAGGTGAGGTATTCACTTCCCGACCAAAGAGGTCCTGTCCATGAAGAATAGTCTCGAGGAGGGGGTTCGGGTCCTTGCAATCTGGATCCTGGGGTTGGGGTCGATTTAACGGGCTCTTAGTTAATTACCCACGAGGGACGTGGTCTCTGTGACGAGCTCTTCATTTTCTTTCGGTATTTTTCTCCTTTCTGGGTCCTTGGAAGGACCAAGGAGTGACGCGGGGTTTGGGGAAAGCTGGTAACTTGACTTTCCTCTGCGGACCCAATATATTTTCCGTCCAGGACCACCCTGAGGTATGCAGTAGCGCGGTTCTATCTTCACAGGATCTCTGTGTTTTACAAGCCAGCTGTGTATCGTCCTGGATCGTTGGTCCTTTGTATTCGCGCTGAACGCTCGAGTGGCTCGGCTTGACTTCGTTGTTTGTTCTCGGACCCGAAAGCAGGACCTTCTTCCGAGGAGGATCATCCCCTCTTGTCGGCTTAGCTTTCCAGGATCACAGGGATTTCTTTATTCCCCTCTTGCCGGAGGAATTTGCCCCCCCCCCCCCCTCGCATTGTTTGAGTCCTGCAGGAGATCCTTCCCCCCTTCGTCCCACTTTTCTTCTTTTCCACTTATTAGTTCATTAGAAGTCCTGTAACTTCCCTCGGGCATTCTCCTCCCCTCTCCCCTCGGTTACTCGTAGGACGAAACGCGTCCCCTCGAAACTTTCATTTCTTCCATTTTTCCCGGGTTCGGTTAATTTTAATATTTCTTTATTTTTCACTTTTTTTATTCTCACGACGTAACGTGTGCTGGTCCTCTGGCTTTATGATCAATTGTGCCCGGTATTACTTTTTAGAGTAAGGTAAATTACGATTTTTACAGCCGCCCGCCCGGGATTTTCATTCTTTAACGAGGTTGACGCTTCGCCTTGAGTGGAGAATTAAATCCTCCGAGGAAACGTAAATAAGTATGTATGCCTTTTACCGTACCGTCATTAGGACTCTTTAGGAGGCATAAAGTAGTAACACGATCCGCTCACAATCGTTTCAAGAATCCTGGGATGTTTAGCCACAAAGACAGCCACGGGATCCGGTTTCTCCTGCGACAGGAGACGCTCCTTCCGGTGTCAGGGTAACTTCCAATTTCCTCCGAGGCACGGTAGCAGCCATTTATCTTGGGCCCAGCCACCGTGGACCATCTTCTCAAGGACCCGAGACGTGGACGAACAAACTACTTGAACCGTAAGAAAATATTTATAAAGCCCTCTCAAGTGTCATAAAACATTTCCGTATAGAAACTCGGTACCGTTCAGACCGTACTTGGCGCAAGACTCGACCTTCCCTACCTACGCGATTAGACCCTGGTGCATAAATTCCCATCTTTCGAAGGACACTTTGAAATTCGTAACCATTTTTAGGTGTCGATCGCCGAGATAAATCCGGGCAAAAAAAATGTGAAAAGTCGAGAAAAAGCCGGAAAAACCTGGCTTTTATCTCGGAGGAGGATTTCGAAAGGGACTGAAGGAAAAGTCCGGAGGAGACAAAGGGCGATAAAATCGCGATCAAGGGTCGAGGTCGGCAGCTGAATAGGTGAGCCTTGGTGCCTGTCCGGCAGGGTAACTCGTAACTCGTTGTCATTGACGGAGTGGGCTGGCACCCACCGGCCATGCCGAACCATGGGCCTGGTGCCCAGCCAAGGTGTTAAAGCCACGAGAACGAAAAGCCGAGGAGAGGAGGAGCAGAGAGCGCGAGAGAGGGAGAGCGACGAGGCGCCTCGTGCGTGGAAGAGAGAGGACCGAAGGACAGGCGTGAATGAAACAATGGCGGGCCCACGTGTCGACCAATCGGGGCCCGACTCTGGATCGTGGACAGTGACGTACCCACATTGTAGATCGGTAGCACTGTACACCTCCGGATCCCATGCCCAGACCAAGAGAAGGGAATTTAAACGAGAGCGCGAACCTCCTCGTGCTCCACATCCTAAGAAGACAGGAATTGTTCCTGCGATCGAGCTCCAGGTCCTGAATCCCGATCCAAGGGAGGTGGGAATTTACAACTCGAAGATCGCAGCCTAATATCAAAGGATAGGATGAAATCGAAGGGCATGGGTCATTCTAGTTACGTACTTACGGCATGGCGTACCTCGTGGAGGGCCTTAACGACGTACCGGAAGACTTGCTCGGCGCATATGTACCATCGCGGAAGAGTCCACGAGTCGATTATTCGCCCAAGTTCTTTGATAAATCCCCGAGCTGCTCGTGCACTCCGCTATTAATTCCGGGTAATGAGAGGGAGCCTAACGATCGAGCTACCTCGAGGTCGCGACGCCCACGTGGAGGGCGTCGGGTGGTTTCTTCGGGTTTTCTCCGGATGTTCTGCGGGATACGAGAAAATAGCTGGAGTCTCCGGGTTTTCGTCCTTTGCGCGCAGAAACGGCTGGAAACACGAGGATATAATTGATCGACATCAAGGGGTACATCAGCAGCAGATGTTGGTACACGCCCTCGGGGGTGTCGGCGTCTCTCTCGCACTCCCTGCGCCCCGTCGGTCCGTCCTTCTCGCACCTACATGCAAACCCGCCGTAGATCGACCAGTCCGCAGATTAAGGAGCGAGATAGGACTCTCTGTACAAAATTGCGCAATTTTTCACGGGCAATATCGCTAGCCGACTCAAAAATCCCGATTCCTGCCTCCCGGGAAGACGTATCTCGGCGCAGATATGATAGGAGGCTTATTAATTAAACTCTCCTGGTACACTCGGATAAAGGACGAGGGAAAGGCTGGGGCAATCGTTACTCACTTAGAAGCAAACCTGAACCGTCAAAAGATCTCTTTCCCAGTTTTCTCACGAACATACAATACACCGTACACTCGCGTCCCCCGAAACAATGATTTCCGTTGATAAGAAAAGTGACATCATTGATTTACATTAATCTTGTTTAATCTTACTGACTTTCGTTGTACGTACTCGATCGCAGGATTTCCTCGTAGGAGTGCATATATCTTAGAATGAACTTTGTCATTTTCTCAGTGCACGATTTATCTTTAACTGCATAATTTTCTCGGGAATTCCGAGTTCATGTACCTATCCTCGTGTCGAGTCGTCGCAAGTAGGTTATTTGGGATTCGCCTTGAGGGGGGAATTATGCTCGGCCAGGTGGGAGGGAAGGAAATAATTTGGAAACGAGAGGGAAAGGACCACATCCTCTCGGCCCGGTCATTATGAATTTCGTACGCTTCTTCTTCTTTTTTTTTTCCTTCTCTTTTCCTCGGCGCAATAAATTAGTCAAAAACGACTCATCAATTCTATGACGTGACCCTCGTAGAAAACCGAAACCTGAAACATCGCCCCGTCCATCACTATACGTTCTCGATGACCTCGAACGTGATTGATGATTTTTCTTTCCCGCACACCAGCGCGCCGTCGTCCGGAGGCTCGTTTCTACGACCGGCGCGTCCACGTGCCGATATATTCTTTGACGTCGGGAACGCGCGATAAGCCCTCAAATTTGAACACCCTGACCATGGACAACGAAGGAAAGGTAAGAATTCACTCAAGAACCGGGACTCCCCTCCCTGGGGAATATTTCACCGTGTATTGATTACGCCCTTCGGCCGTCGGTGTCATATCTTCGCGAGTGGGGAGGGGGGTTTAATTAATTATTAATTATTAATCTCGACGCCGGGCGCAGAAAATCCGTCGGGGGGGCCAACGGGATAATTATCACGAACCCGCTGCGGCTTTATTGCAGTCGCAATTATTATTTTCCGGTCTCGGTGCTTTGGCCTGCTTTTGACGCGTTTGCGCGGACAAAGAGAGGCGCAGGGCGTAGGTGGGCCAACGGGGTGAGGGGGGTACGATACCGTCCCGACGTATCGGTGCAGGACGATGAATGATAAATGGTCGCGAGCAGAGATGCGCGGATAACATAATGAGATGTATTGTGTTCCCGCTCGGCGAACTCTCCGACTCCTCGGATGCCGGACATGAGAAGAATTTTCAGAAAGAGTTTCGGGATTTTCGGAAAATCTCCGGAAACTATAAACGACCGACTAACTCGAATGGACTTCTTTCAGAATTTCTTGGAGAGAGTCTGGAAAATTGTATACTGCGTGTACATAAATTATAATATATGTAGTAGGAGAGGGTTTCGCGGTACACCGAGAAGAAAGATCAGTTGACCGAATATATATATATCATTACAAGGAAGAATTATTTTCTTGCGAAGAGAAATGACATCGTCGATGACATTCCTTTGTACGTATTTAATCCCAGGATTTTTTCGTACCAATGCATATTTTTTTTAAGCTAGCTAACTTTTTTTTCTCAGGCCGAGGAAGAATTTACCCGGGCGCCATTTTGATTTTCGTCGACGCTGTTTTAAGGGTCCTCGTGGCATCGAAATTTCCTGTTCATTTCCCAATTTACTGTCGGGTTTGCAGAGCTCAGATTAGAAATCTGACTTTGGGGTGGATTTTCTTCCGGTTTGCAGTTTATTGTCGCCCCCTGTTTACCCTTGGTGCAAATCAAAGGTCCGTTCGAGAGGATCTTCCATGTCGGCCGTTCTCCGCTACGGCGCTGCGAGAGCTTAGAGGGTGGTTCCAGGGTGGGGGTGAAGCGTAGAAGTTGGAGGTTAGGTTAGGGGTTAGATAGGATAGGGTGTGTCGTCATGGCTACGCAGCAGGGGGCGGGGCAATCGATACACCCTCGCTCACGCACTAAGCGCACGCAATGCGTTTATAACACAATGAAACAATGACAACCGCCGCAAGGGGATGCGGTGGCCATCGCGCCCTCTCCTTCCCGGCCTCCTCCTCGTCCTTTCCGCGAAACTATCATCCCCCTCGACGCCTTTAAAGGCGATGTCGCGTCACCTCCGGCCCGGGTTAATCGCGTTAATCGACGTCGCCTTTTCGAGGATACTCCATCCTAAGAAAAAAAAATAAATCGACCAAACCAAACATCCATCGCTGCCCATACAATTGCGACAAAAAATTACTTTGATAGGGTATGAAAG
Organism: Orussus abietinus; assembly: GCF_000612105.2. Lineage (NCBI taxonomy): Eukaryota > Metazoa > Arthropoda > Insecta > Hymenoptera > Orussidae > Orussus > Orussus abietinus. The sequence continues at coordinate 815,456 of NW_019395990.1, forward strand.
AAAAATTCTCACGGATATAAAATAATTCCTGTCGATTAAATATAATTAAAAGTTCACTCAAGATCGCGAATATTTCCTTGACAAGGAGTATTTTTTCTTTTGGCTCAATCCATGCAAGACGAGTGTTCACTCGGTAATGATGAATGATATTAATATCATGGCTACGGGATACTGAGATAATATTTAACGAAAGGTATATGAAGGTTTCTTGTATTTCGGTTGTATATACATTTCTGGGGGTGCATCGACGCGTAGCCCAATTTGGCCGCGTCGGCAACACTCGGGGATTTCTTTCCCATTTCTCGATTCGTCACTTCGCTCGTCCAACAATGGGCAACCTGTCCGCCGGTTTATCCTCGGTTTCATCGGGCTCGCGGGGATTTTTGGCGGTTTCATCGTCGAAACGAATTCCGAAGGTGCATCTTCGGCCTCCACCCCCGTAGTGTCCCTCTTCTTCACGGGCATTCGCCAACAATGGCGGCACCACGTGGAAACCTCCCTCGGACAATGAGCTCTCGAGTGTATCATTCGGTCGTTTATGAGTTTGCGGTCGTTCATCATCCTGGCCGCGGGTCGGCATTTTTCATCGAGGCGTGTACCGGGTGTGTCGAAAGTTTGGGGAACACCTGTACGCCGAGGACGAGGTGGGCCGAGGGCGAAGGCAACGTCGAGGTCCACGTTGTACAAAGGAGGAGAGTGGAAGATCCTGGGCCCGACCTACCGGAGTCGATCGAACTTGATTGATGAAATCCTGGATATCCACCCGGAGCTTTTTACCGGCTCGGGTTTAGAGACTCGCCTCTACGTGGGAAAGATCGAGCTGGCCCATGATGTCTGGGATGCTGGATCCATATATCGGGTTAATTAATAATTAGCAATTGATTATAGAAGGGACGGGAGTACCATTGGGGGACCCAGTGTTGCTATAAACATGCCAGGACGTCGAGGACCTCCAAAGGGTGCCGCAACAGTTGACTAACAATGAGACTCCTATTTTTATATAGTCGCAAGTAAAATGAGCTTTCCTGATTCAGCGTTCCTTTTTCACCGAGTCAATGGAGCTTTCCCAGGGAGTGTCGGGGGTGAGCAAGGTTCGGACGTCCTCAGGGATATTCCAGGAGAGTTTCCAGGTCTTTAGGGAAAGTGGCCGGAGCGTCGTCACGGGTCAAGGGACAGTTCCCTTCGGAAAGTCATTAGCTCCTCGTGGGTCCGGAGGAACGCAATATTTCAGGGATCCCTCCTGACAGGCATCCTCGGGATAACACACGTGCACCTGTCCAGGTAGGCGGGGATGGGTGGAGGCCTCTTCCAGGAATTCGCGACCCAGGCTCCGGCCTGTCTGCCAGGATCAGGATCGGGAGTTTCGTCTAGGACGAGTCCCCGCGTTAATGAGTTGCCCCTCTCTGGAAAGGACCGAGGTCCTTCGAGGATGCCAAAAAATGGACACTTGTCGCTATCCCGACCATCGTCCTCCCACTTGCGATTAAGCAAGGACCCGATTAATCCTTCCCACGGTTAATTCCATCGTACGAGCGGTATAATGACTTTCGTCCTCAGGAGTGTCCAGAAGGACCTCCGAGGACCCGTCTCCCCATCCATCTCCGATTCCAGGACGGCGTGAAGGATGGACGCGGTCGGCGAGGAGCAAAAGGACTCCGATGGCAGCCTTGACATCCCGCGATCGGGCCAGGACGACCTTGCACCGATTCCTGCGATTGCTCGGGAAGGTCCTGGCGGACCCTTCTCGGGTCGACCTGTCCCACATATTTAACGGATTCGCAACAGTCCCGGACGCGTTGGCGCAGTTGCACCTGGGCCCTGGACGCGGAGTGACGGATGGCTACATCGCATTTCGCGGCTCCATATCTCCCCGATTTCTCGCGTGTAATTCCCGTAAAGTCGTTTCAGCCGGGCCGAGGGTCTGGCCGAGGCCTCCGCGGACTTTTTCTTCGCCTTCACCCCTTAATTCCTGCCGTGAGCTCCTCTTATTGGCCGGCGCGTGCATACCATTAGCGGCCGAACGTTAACGGCCAAGATGACCTCTCTTGCTCGTAATTACGATCGGCGAAAAGCTCGGCCATTCGCTCCGAAGGCCACGAACCATGCGTGGGAACTCGACTAGGTGGACCTCGCTTCCTAGGTTAGGAAACGCGACCACGTGGGACGCGGTTGCTAGGAGACGTCATCCTCCCAAGACGTCCACTCCCGATTTTTTTTAACACTTTACATGATACGGATTACCCCCCTGGAATTTTCACATGGATTTTTGTCGACCCATTGACATCCTCTTATTTCTTATACATTCTTTTTTGTGAATTTTTATTAATTGTCCTAGGGAGCTGTGTTCGCGAGTGTCGGTCGTCAGAAAGCTTCGAGGTGTCCGCCTTGGGGTGTTTCTTGTTTACCCGGAAGAACACCTTTTCTGACGGGTGGAGGCGTGAAACAATCGGTGCCTTTTTGATTTATCTGCTCGCGATGGCCTGCGAAAACGTTCCTGGATCGCGCAGAGGGGGAGATTCGTGGAAGGATGAGCATTGGGAAAGCGATCGATCTAACGAAATGCCTTTGGAGGTTCCTGGAAAACCGATTCCCTCGGGACCTCGCGTCCTCTTCAACAATGCTCTTCCTCTATCCCTCTCCGTCTCTCGGGGCCTTGTAAGCGATCCTCGTCTTCTCTCGCCTCGGGACGTTCCCTCGGAGCAAAAAATGATTAATTACGCTCTCGGGCCTCGTTGTTTCTCGGAGAGGGCCGAACAATTCGGCCACAATGTGCCCCACTTTGCCAACAAAACGGTCCATCTTCCCGTCCGTTTGTCCGTTTGCGCTCTAAACCCGAGGAGAATCGATCCCAGGCTCGGCATTGTGTCCCTCGTTTTTTACCCCCAAATGACTGGTCGCCCAGAGCTGTTTATTTAAAAGAGGACCGCCTCTGACCTCCGACGTTTTTTTACTCCATTATTTTGACCACTGATCCGAATTGCAACAAAGAATTGTAATCGCCACCCGGTGAATTTATTTAGAAGGGTCTAATGGCTCGAGTTTCCAGGGATCACCTGTTAGTTTTAATCTCAGTGCCGTCGATGTCGATGTCAGTGTCAACTGCAACTGTCTTCGGCATGACTTGGGGATCAAAGGGCCATTAAGCCGGCGATTGCGGACTCGAGTAAATACAGCCGCTTTTTCGCGCTCGCCCATTTACAATGGGGCCGATGAAGTTTCGGTCAACGAACCGATTTCCGCTCTTCATCCCCTTAGAGTCGACTAACCACCCCTAAGCAAACTCATAACTAGGCCCGTGGGGCTGCTTGTGACACGTTCCTCCCTCGTTTCTCCGCCCCATATACACCGAGCGCACGTGGGTCGCGTGACCATGGTGCGCCCTGCAACTTCGGTTCTCCCCCTCTTCAGGGTCGACCGGTGGCCCCCCGTTTACCTCAAAACGCGTCCAAAGTCTCCTCAAGGTGTATTTCAATTCGGTATTCGCTCTAGATAGTCCAGGTTGCCCGGAACAAAAATAAAACCCCCGAAGTGTCCGATCAGCTGATTGTGTTTTTTTTTTCCCCAGGGAGAAAAATTGAAAAAATACCTAAAAACGTTCTTAAGGGCTCTTCAAGGTGTCTTCATCTTATCTTCGGCATGGAGGTGGGAAGGGTCCAGGTTGCTCCGATCAGCTGATTCCTCTCACTCTCGGGGAAAAATCCCGGAAAAGGGGGAAATATTAAAAATTTTCCCAGGGGGAGGTCCGACCTCCACCCCTTCGCGTAATCCAGGGCGCCGGATTATCGGATTCACGGGCCGTGGGTCGCGACATTATCATAAATAATGCAAACAATCACGCGTCTCTTCCCGCGAGAGAGCGAATAATATAATGCGGCGGATTCACACCAAGGACAAAGACGACCCCATCGGGGAGCGCGCCTCGTCCATTGTAAATCACGCTTCCATGGATACGATACCTAATGTCTAGCTCGACGAGAGGGTGCGTACACGCGTGTGCGTGCGCAAGTTATGCTCATACTCCGTACTCGAGGGCTCTCCATGGAAGCTGCGTTACGCATCTCGAACCCCGGAAGTCCGAGCAAACCGGAATCGCGGAAGGCTCGACGTTTATATACTCTTTCGGTGGTATAAGTGCGCGTACGAGGGCGTTACGCTCCCGACACGCGTGTGCGCGACACGAGGGGGTGCACGCCCTCTTTATTACCGAGCGAATCTCGGAAATGGGTGGATACCATTACAGATGCGACTTGACGTATCGAAAAAAGTCCCTGGGGGGATTTTCGGTATTTTTCCTCCCGTTTGGAACATCCTCCTTCGTCTACTCCTTTAAGGTCCTGCGAATCTCTGGAGACCCCTTTCCCGGTAACGCTTGACTTCCTGTAGAAATAATTCCCTATTTTTCTAGGTGGCTTTAAATATTAAAAAATTGTATCAGAGCGATGGAGCAGTTGTAGGAAGTATAAGGACCCGGGAGATATTTTGGTGGGCAGGATTCGGTGCAAGAGGGTCAAGGGAAAGGGGAAAATCTCGGTGTGATCGATGGCGGGCACTCGTACCTGTTGAAGGGTACACATGTTTCGGAACAGAGTGTTCCTCCGCACTGACTGTGAGTCAACGTCCCGGAATAAGGCCGGTTTATTTGCGCAAGAGTAACTGGAGGAAGTTGGCACGTCGAATCGACGTGGGTCGTGCAGGGCAACCAAGTACGCGTCTGCGTAATGTCAATTAATCCCCTCGGATCGGTCAGTGTCTCGCACGCTATTTAACGCCGCGTTTCCTCCCCCTGATTACGCACTTCCGTTGATTCTTTCAAGTTTTCGAAAATTCCGAAAAATCGACACATCGGTCAGGTCCTTGCAGACTATTTAACCCCGCGTTTCCTTCCCCTGATTACGCACTTCCGTTCATTTTTTCATGTTTTCCAAAATTCCGAAAAATCGGCACATCGGTCAGGTCCTTGCAGGCTATTTAACGCCGCGTTTCCTGTTCTTGGGGTACGCACTTCCGTCGGTTATCCCGAGTTTTCGAAAACTGCGAAAAATTGGCACGAGCCATCTGCCGTTCGCACAGGTGGAGGAGCAGCTGCGAGGCCCCGAGGGAAATCCTTCGATTTTGCGAGCGAGGCTTAAGGCACTCGAATCCTTGCACTTCCGCCTTGGTCGGGTCGGCCATAATAGGGATATTCAGGAACCAAGTACTGCATTAGATTGAAAATGAAATGCACATCGGGAGGGATTACGGATGTACTTTTTGTAAGGACTTCGGCGGCGGACGTTGCAGATGCACCTGGCTCCCTTCATGAACCGTCGATGCTGCCTCTACTCGACAGACCTGTAATTAGTACACGCGAGTGCTATCCGTGTAATTGCGAATCCCTTGGAGAAAAAAATAGAGATAAAAGCACATACCCCGTGAAATAAAAAATCCACCCATAGGCATTTTCCACCTCCTAGAGTGCACCGTCCTAAAATCGAAACTTGCTCCAGGGCGTTTCGAAGTTCTCGAGTCAGTCTTATCTATTGGATAAAGACATTAATATGAATGTATATACCCCGTGAAATGAAATGAAATTCTTCCACGTGCATCTTGCTTCTCCTGGAGTGCATCGCCCTATCTTCCAAACTTGGTCCAGGGCGTTTCGAAGTTTCGGGTCGTAAACTCCCTTGTCGCTGTACTTGCATCGCCAAAATTGGGGGCATTAACGAGAGAGATAACTTCGGATGGTTTATACAGGTAATATCGTCCGGCCATTACCGATCGTCCTTCGAAGGGTCCTTATTCGACATGCCCCCTTAAGGGGCCGTCCTAGCCGAATCGGCGATGCAAATGTCCCCGCTTTTTTCCCGCGTTATTACGGCGGAAATATTCAACAAATTGATAATTTTCTTGCCCGCCGCGTCACTCGGGGCCTCGGGCCTTATTGATGAGATCGTTAATACGTTCGATCGGTCGATGTTTTGTCCGATCGACCGTCTATCCGTCGCGATCGGCGACCACCCGATGCGATGGGAACGTGCGACTCGCGGTAGCATCTCCTTATCAGAACGACCCAACTCCTCCCCGAATATGATTATTCCGATTTAATAAATAAATTTTCGTCCTGCTTCTTCCCCCCGGCCTGATTCTTATGCCGGCTTTTTGCGCCCTGCCGGATTCCTCCTTGACGTCTGCCAATCTGGAACATGAGGGATGCCGCGATTATCACACTTCGCCGCCATCTTTTTTTTCCCCGCGCGACTCAATCTCTCGAATGACACAGAGTCTGCAGGAAATAGTAGAACGACGTGTTATCGAGCTCGGAATTTCTTCCTCTGATTAAAAGTCCCAAAAGTTTCCACTCCAGTGCCCCCCCTTTCGTAAATTCAATTTCAAGGAGCCCGAATTACAATCGGCGCCTTCCAATTGATGCCGTGGATTTTTTAAGTACATCCAGTGAGCGTATTAATTATTTCATACTAATTATTAAATTAATCTCGATGTCATGGGTTTGGGTTAATTTCCAGGGGTAATTTCTAGCCATTTGTTTCCTTTTTCATCCGGCGGTCAAGCATCTCTATTCCGCGCAGATTAGCCGTTATCGAGGCTTTTTTTTTAGCGCAACTTCGAGGTTGATTTTGTTTTTTTTATCTTGCACCGTATCCGGTTCACCTCGAGGTACTCGTCCAGTTTCTCCCGTTCGGAGCTCGGTACCGCGTTCTTGTCCACTAGACCGGCTTACTAATCGATTAGGGCCCTATCGATCGTACTTCGGCGAGCATTTTGTCTTAATACGTCCGCAAGTCTCGGCGCAAGTTCGGTTTTTGCGTCGATTCGAGCTCTTCTGGCCGCATCTTCCCCCGGGCCCCCTTGCCTCCGGATTGGCAGGCCAAGGCATACATATTGCATGCACCGGGCGACATATTTATTGGGATCTCTATATACCACTGATAAAACCCGACTTCGCCCCCTCCCCTCGTATGAATAAGGTATTCCAACCCAGGGTAGGTTTTTTCCCCCGAGAGCGCGTGGACGGCGGTAATTTTGCGGCCGACTCCTTTAGTCAATGATCGATGCCAAAATTATGGTACCCGAGTTTATCTTCGGGCTCGATCGGCCCTTTCTTTCCCGGCACTAATGGCAAGAAGCCGAGCAAGAAGTCTGTTTTTCCAAGCCCGGAGAGATTCCCTAAAATGGAGGCGATCCTAACGCTTAAGAATTCAAACTCCCATCCCCCGAACGATTGCTTAAAAAAATTCATTTAAAAGCCCCCTAAGTGGTATAATTAAAAATCGATTTACCAGCTCAGAGGTGCGGTCTCTTAATTACAATAAGACGATTCGAAAGTGACGGCAATGAGGTCTCTCGTGAAACTTCCCGTCCGAACAGGGTGTTCGGAATTTATTTCAAGCTCTGCAAATTGAATACGGAGGCCATAAGGAAAGTTTCGACTCGGAATATAAATTTTTTCAAAATGTCAAGGGAATTCTTCTTTTGGCAAAATTTTATATACGAGACCTCTTGGACGTCACTTTGGTGTTAGTTTAATAATCGCGTTAATTTCGGGAGTTCCGATGGTTGCGGGAAATCGGGACGAATCCATGACCATCGAGGAAGGAGAAAAAAAAAATGGAGAAATCCCATCCAGGAGATAGAGGCCGATTTCTCGGGGCCCGGGTCGTCTTTTTCTCTCGTCTCTCGGATATCATAAGTAACGACGTCTACCCAGGCGTGGACAGCTCTTCTGTCATGTCGGGCCCGGGCTCTTCGAGAGGTCGACTTCGTCACGGCCCGCCATGGCCCTCATGGGGAACCTCCTCGAGGGAGAGCGAAAACGCCGGAACGTCCTCATGGGGTCCGGCCGACAGGGTTAATCAAGTAGCCCTACCCCATGGAAGACGCGGCCCATTTCTCCGGCTTTCCTCCCGAGAGAGGAACTCTTTATTCACCTGGCCAGGATCGGGTTACCCTCGACGAGAACTCGCGTGTTATGATCGGCCATCAGCGGATTCAGTTACCCCGAGTAATTATGACCGCAGCTTCCACGGATGCAAAACTAAATCGATCATCATAAAAAAGAGCCCATGAAAAAAAAATAATAGGCACTTTTTATACGAAAAGGAAGATATTTGCAAGAAAAAAAAAAAAAAGCAAAACGGAGAGAAGTTCTAGCAAAGGACTGCATTGCTGATGGAAACAATCCTCTTACCGCGGGAATAATTGCACCGCCAGGAAAAATGTTTACATTTTGAAAAATAGGTTTTTCTTTCTTCAGAATTGCAAATGAATGCGTGGCAACGGCCGAGAAAATATCATCAATGGAATTTATTAATATAATTATTTTATTGGGGAGATATTAAGATTAAAATAACTCTTAATATCTCCCCAATAAATTAATATAATTATTTTATTTCCCAGGAGGGAAATTCTAATAAAAGTACCGTAACTTTTTAAGGTCCACCATCACCGGACAAATTGACCGAGCAATTAGTAGGGAATTATGCCCGGTCTGCAATGGTTGCATCTCCGATCGCGGCGATAATTCAGGGCAGGTCGTAGCCGGTAAATTAATCGGCGCAATTAATTAATCCTCGTCGATCGGCGATTCCAGATTCCCGAGGAGGGGGCTCGTTAATTAAGGAGTTCTTCCTTATTGTCCGAGGGGAAATTATAATACGACGGGTCAGGTATATCTAGGATCGTCGGAATGCGAGGAATTCTCTCATTGGGGTCCACGTGAAATCCACGTCAGAGGACCTTACAGGTGTGTCGGTTGGTCGAGGTATACCTGGCGAAGTTAATGCCGAGTGTAGGTGGTTGGGCCTCCATGAGGTAGACATGATCCTAGGTCTAATTAATTACTATGGAGTCCGAAGCACCCATAGCTTGGAAGGTAGCTCGTAGGATCCGCGGTTACACCCCTGTCGAGGCATAACCGCATCTGGACAAATTTAAATGTAATTTATCGCCCGACTCCGCCAGAGAGCCCTGTATATTTGCTAGCGGACATCGAAGCCTCCTAAAATTGGACGTGTTTGAAAAAGCGATATTTTCTATCGGGAAATGGTTTACTCTAAATCAGGGAGTGTTGATCTTAGGCGTGGAAAGAAACCGCGGCGGCTATTCGAGCCGGGGAATTTATTTCTGAATTTTCTCCCAGGAGTTCGGGAATACACTTGACGTGTCCTCGACCAAGAATTTCGTCCTGAAGAATTCTTGAAGACCCGGAAAGGATGTGAGGTATTTTCCAAATTTCTTGGGGCATTCCAGAGGAATCCTCGATCAGGAGCAACAGTTTTCGCTAGCCTAGGGATTTATTTAGAAATTTTCCCGAGGGAATTTCCGGGGACCCGACAAGATTCCGCGGTTCTTCGGAGAGTCTGGAGGAGTCCAGGACGAGGGAGCAACGCAACAATTCCCAAGCTCGAACTGGCGGATCCGGGACCGGGGATTGGTCGTGTCGCTCAAGGCAGGACGGCCGAGTTCGGCGGCGATGTGATCCTGTCGGGGACAGGACGTTGCCGCCCCCGCGATTACAGACGAGGACGCGAACGAGGACGCGAACGAGGACGATGCCGGGGATGGAGGGAGCCATCCCCGAGCGTCTCTGCCTCTGACAGTTCCCCTCCTTTCTCGGCGGACCACTTTACCTATCCGGGCGCAAACACGCGCCGAGGCACCCCTGCACATACACGGGATATAGGGTGGAGTTCACGCACCCACCCTGTGGAGTATTGTGCCGAAAGCGTACACGGCACGCCGACATTCTTGTCGCAACCCCCCCCTGGGGGTGTCGGTCCGCATTATCAGGACCCGATAGTGCGCTTGCACATCATCCCCTAACTACAGGGCGAAAGTGGTTCCCTTCCTAGGTAAAAACGTTCCCCCCACACATGGGTACTCAAAGTCGCCGATAAGCCGCAATACAAAGGTCTGTGGAATACTTTTGCAGACCGGGGAGAATCTGGACCCATCATGGTCGAGATGCATCCCATACCTGTGCACGTTACACGTGGGTGGAATTGGCGGGGGTCCACGAGCGTTCCTCGACCCGGTCGGCAGGCCTAGGTCCACATTAACATTCCAGCCCGGAAATTATTTATAGCTTCATCCGAGATTTACAAATGTAAATCAGACATTCCTTTAACTCGAGGCCTGGACAGGTATGACCACTGTCTGGGCTAGATTTGCATAGGGTGGACTAAGGATTTTCTACATTTCCATGGTATGGGGAAAGTTGCCGAATGTAAAAATACTTATCAGGGAAGTTCTTAGATTACGCGTATTATTGTTACGAGATATGAGATGGGGAAGATCTGTAGGCGTTCCTCTGTGAGAGGAGGCGAAGTCCTTCTCTCCATTTTCGACGGATAGCTTCCACCCTCGGCCTCATTCGCCATCGTCGCGGCTCGTCTTTGCAATGGACGATCGAACGCGTTTCCACCCTGCAATGGCTTCGCTCCCTTTCGCGGATTAAGCCTCCCCCGTCCCTCGGTAATTGGCGGCCAAGACGGATGGCGCTGGTTATTTGCGACGTGGCAATCGGAATGAAAAAATCCACAAGTGCGCCGCTCATTAATCTCCCGCGGGAGTCCACGAGGTGCGGCTACCGTGGAACGCTCTCACCGCGGGATGTAATCGCCGAACAAACTGAAGCTCCGTGGACAATTTCCATCAACGAGATTTACGCTGCTCGGGCTCAATCAGCACCCTCCGTACTCTCTAACGTACGATGCTTGGAAAAAAAAAAAAAAACAACACCTCTTACAACGTCAATTTATAATTACAAACATCTCCTTAACCCACTACAACCCCAACTTTGAAGTCCACACCCTTTCATCGACTATCATTCTACCCAGAAAAAAAAAAAACAGACATATGCAGTTGAGAAAGTTTTGCTTTACTGCAGGAACAATCGCACCAACAAAATGGTGGCAACTGTTGCAGTAAGTAAAATTTCATACAACCGCGAATTCTATTCCTGCGCGCCGAGATGGTTGATTCACAGGAAACTTATCGCATATTTATATTCTACAATAACATCAGAGAGTTAATAACTGCAATTGTCAGATTACATTACTTTTATTCTGGGTTGACAAATAATTGGAATACAGAGGTTAGGGGAGCATGGGTTCCCGTGGACCGGGTCTAAGAAGAGGAACGAGGTCGCCTCCTGCAAAATGGACAAATCAGTGTAAAAAATCAAAGGGGCATAAAAGTACCTTTAATCACCGGGCCTTCCAGTTCCTCTTGAGACAACCTAAAAGTAACTGAAAAATCGATTAAGAGGTGCAAACCGTGCAGTCGTTGGTGCACTTCTCCCGGGGTCCGGTAGGCGCCCTCGTCCGTCCTCCCCGCGGTCCCTGGGTCGACTGGCTCGTTTCCTCCTACCGGTCCCGAGGAGCCGACTCGGGCGCAGCTACCATTTCTCGGGCGGTGATTGGCTCGGCGGGGGGTGGCGCATGCGCACCGCTGCCCACCGGACGCGCGGCGCATTAACATTCCTAACCTCGGCATCGCGTTGGCCTTTTTGCCAGTGATAGATCGCGGGGAATTTTCGGACGCGTTCGGGATAACGCGCCCCCTGCTTATCGTCCTTATTCCGCCACTTACTCCCGGCATATCGCGGTTTTTGCCAGGGCAGGAGTTAGTCTCGCGCCACGCGGTCCGCCCTACCGTCCCGCGCATGCGCCCCGCGATTGCCACTTATCGGGGAGATAGTGGCCGTCGGTAACGTCGGCGCCGCGCGGGTTCGAGTCCGAGCTGACCCGGGGTACTCGCTTTTTATTTACTCCTCTATTTATCCGACCGCCCCTTCTCTCCTTCGCCGAGTAGTCGCATAATCGCGCGACTACTCAAGAAGGTAGGCCAGCTTGATGCGAGGGCATATTGGCTCGACGGGGTGCGGGACCGAACGCGAACGCAAACGCGAACGTAATCCCGTTCGCGGGCCCTGCGAGGGCCGAGGGGCATGCCGGGATGCGGGCGCGTGCGAGAGAGACGGACCCATCCTACTCCGCGCGGGTCAGAGAGAGAGGTCCGACCCTACACACGCGATCCTCGCGCGTGATTTAATGCCGCCTGAGCTGTGCCCCTTATTTATGCACCGAACATGCATACACGCTTAGCTGCAAGCGACGCAGCTCGGTGCAACCTACCCGTATCCTACCCTCGACAAGCTCGCGCGGCTCGTTCCTCCGCGGACTCGCATATTACGGCCGAGGGGGAGGAAGGAGGCGAAAAGGAACGCCGAGAAGCCGAATGAGCGGACTCGAAATTAGGAACGAGTCGCTTTGCGCGAGATTCGAAATTCGGCCCTTAGGAAATTTCCGTCAAATTTTTTTTTTTTAACCCTTTTGGATATAGTCATACAGACAGGACGCTACGACGAGATGTCCGATATAAATCCTTCATTTCATTCGCGAGGTGATTTTCTTTTATCTTGAAAATTTTTCTCCAGACAGGACACTGGAAAATGTAATTCGATATAAATCCTTGATTTAATTCCCGGGATGATTCTACCCTGTGGTTTTTTGTACGGATCCTCGTCGAGTGCAGGGTCCCAGATTGGTCCAGTATCAGTGCCGGCAATTAGCACCCGTAATTAGTGCCCGGCACGACGTGGCTTCTTGTCGTCGGGTTTCCTACCGCCCACGTCTCGTTCCCCCGACTGATCGATGCTCCTTCCGAGGTAATTACTCCATCGATCGGGTGGCGCTCGATCGAGGCCCCCTAATGGACAGATAAATATTTCTTTTCGAAGATTAACGTCCCGAGACGGCATCTACCGTGACAAAAATCATTCATTACTGTTTGCAATTACGAAATAGTTGCGATAAGGGGCTCCCCGTTCCGCACACCTAGGAAAGAGACATCACCGAACGAAAGAAATATCTCGTTAATTCAAGGAATAATTATAATCGACCGGAATAACCAGAAATAAATTCTCGTCATTCCGAAGAAACGCCGTATGCAATTAATTCCTGTTTGTTAAAGTGAAATAAATATTCTTTGAATTAAGGAAATATTTCCTTGGCTCGATGAAATTTTTCTTTTTGTTCTGGCCGCGGATAATGACTGTCGGTCACAGATGCTTTGGTTAGTTTTTCATTCTTGATAGTCGAGGATTCGTTGGAATTTGCATCGGAGAGCTGCTTTACTCGGATATTTCGGTAGCTAATTCGAAAACGCATCCGTCGAGGTAGCTACCGAGAGTTCCCGAGAAAGCCCCCGACTCGGCGTGCACTTTTAATAACGACGAACGTCGGCTCGCAGGAGCAGATGCCACGGAGGAAGAGGAGAGAAGAAAGGAGACGGAAGAAGTGGGAGCAGCCATGGCGGGAGGAAAGAATTTTAATTGCCGAGAGCAGCTACGGAGAGAGTCCAGCCTCATGGCTAGCAACGATGGGGTTGAGGTCGAGCTGACTGCCCAGTCCAGGGCTGGGAACCGAACGGCTTGGTAGCCAATGGGATCATATATCAACTACTGCTTCGGTAGGCAGAAACAAAATGGCGCCGCCGATTAGACGTTTTTACCCTTTTTTAGGCGCAGGATCTATCCTTGCAGAGCCCTCGGCCCAAGGCGCAAAGTATTATATTAATATATATTTATTCCAGTTTATTTGAGTGGACTAAGTACTCCCCTTGAGAAGAGAAAATTTCCCACTATTCAAGGAAATATTTCCTTTGGTGACATTTCTTTCTCGGGGTGAAGTATCGAAGTTTGAGGAGTTTAGCTAATGACTGAAATTTTTCATTGACTCCACGTGGCCGCTACTTTCGAGGGTTTCGGGATATCCGAAGTGAACCGTGGCTTTGGATGCATTTTATAATTAGATTTACTGGAAAGGGCTTGCATCTGGGACGCTGATAACCCGGCAGTCAATGAAGTCGTGTATCAATTACCGGCACGGTAGGCAGAACCAAAATGGCGGCGTCATTTCGGCGTTCCTCTTCGCGATGGTCTTTTCATCCTGGGCCCTCGGCTTGTACCACTAAATCGAGCGTGGTGCGAGAAGGATTTTAATTGGATGCCCCGTAAGATATTGCGTTCGGCTCATACCCGATGCCATACATCACGAAGTGCACTTAATTCCTCTCGAGTCTGCAAAAGCGAGGCGACCCGAGGTCGTGACTTCTACCCCTTCGAAATATCCCCGACCCCCTGTAAATAAAAAATCCGCAGGGTGAAAAATTTCTGTCAATATATTTTGGGAATACCTGACCCATGGTGCAATTTTTAATACAAGCCTTCCACCTGTACCCCTTCATCCAAGGCTCTCGAAGGTGCCCGGAACATCGTTTGCAATTAACGCCGTGCAATGCTAATTCTGACCCATATACTGCGGTAAAAATGTCCGATGAGCATGTGCAGGGGGAACGTTTAGGACATGCACCTGCTCAAAGGATTCCATTGTGTTATCCGAAGGTGCGTAATTTCAGGCCCGACACGTACGCGGAAACGTTAACGCAATCCGGCCGATTTGAATGCGCACGAGGTGTCGGCCGATACATAAAAAATCGCTTTCTACCGAGCCAGCCATTGCGGATGGACGGAAATGGCCTTTCGACGAAGTTTACGAGCCAGCCCTTAACGCGTTTGATTATCGACCGACAGAGATCACCTGCAAAGTGCATCGTTCTCGTTCCGCACTTCCACAGGATGCAGGTAAAAAAGACAGGAAATTTTATCCCTGGCCGATTTATTCGACGGGCGATTTTTTTACATGGTCGATCGGCGACGTCGTGAATCCTTTCGACAATTTCCAGGACGATCCGCCGGACAATTGAAACGTTATGCACCTTGAATTCTCACGCAGGACCCAGGAGTTCATATCTTGTCAGGGTGTCGCGAGGTATTGGTGCGTGTGGGTGGTTTTCCCTCCCCCCCCCCTGCACTCAGCTGTTGTTGCACCTGCTTGCAGTACTCGGCACACCGGGATTTACATACGCTCCCACACAGAGTAATTGTTACCGCGCATAATGCCACGTCCATACGTCTCACCTGTGATTCCCCTGACGTCTCACTCGCAACTTGGAGGATAAGTCCCTTGCGAGGAGATGTGCAATTTATAAATAAGTTTTTATGAATTTATTAACAATTTATAAAGACACGGAGGGTTTAATCAAGGTGGATCGATTTGGGGAATTTCCTTGGTATGCTTGATATCCTTAATTTCGCACCAATGACCCTTGACCTCGTGATATGTTTAATTTTTCGTAATTATATTCCGTCGAAAAATTGATCGTCAACGTGAGAGCGTATCGAGTGAGGGGTGGAGGCGCGTCGATCGGCGTCTCGCATTAGCATAGTTTAACACCGGATTTCTTCTAGGGAATGATCGACTGCATATGCGACCGATAAAAAGCCCACCGATCCAAATCGAGCAAAAGGTCGCGGCAGGACCTTAGAGCAGTCGAGTGGAGGGTAAGATATAAGCTCGGAGCGTCGTAATTATCACGGGAATTGGAAGATGTATGTGTTTCGTGTTCCGCGGCGTCACGGATGCGCGTCCACGATTAAAAATATGACGAGCATTCGTTTCCCCGGTCATAAAATCATTAGCATAAGAATTCTACCTGCGAGTCGGGCCGAGTTCGCCTTCTGCGGACTTTCGGTCCTTCCAGCTCCTCCCAACCCCCGGCTCTGATTTATAAACATATAATGTGACGGGGGTGTGGCCTCGCTACCACATAATGATAGGCTTACGTTAATTGCATTTGCGTTTCTGCGCGGTTCTTAGTGCGCGGGGGTGGCCCTTCCGCATTTTAAATCCACGGTCCCCCCTCGGAAGGAAGGGCGGTCCATTGCTCCCGTCTTCGCTTCTCACCCTGAAGGATATCACCTTTGACCCTAGGAATTCATTTCGTCCCCACGTCCCATTCTGAATTTTTTACCAATTTTTTTTGTCCATTTTTTACGGATCCTTTGCGGGGAGAATCGCCGAAATCGTTCCGATGAAATTCCCGTAGATCCTTCAGATATGGATAAGTGAGATAAGCGCAATTCTCGGGGAATTTATTTCTTTATCTTCAAGTGGGTATACATGAAAATCTAGGAATTTGTACATGAGGGAAAGGATGGATAAGATCCTTGGAGGTTATCTGAGAAAATTGATATTCATTCATTTTTATAACGGCGATGGTCAATGTCGGACTTTTCGGGGCAATTGTAACGAGGTGGCGATTCTTTCCGGCCATGGTCTGGTGACTCGAGGTTCGGGCACGAGAGTTAATCGAAAAATCGGAGTTTCCTAAGTGACTGGAGTTTTCGTCGACGGAATCGAGCGAGGGGCCAGGTCGGGCCCAAAGTCGAGGTTAAACTGCCGTGGCTTAACCCACGAGGCCTCGGCTTGAAATATCGTGGTGGGCCCGGTATATGTTAATCATCGCATTAGCATAATACCGTGATTTTTCAAGGATCATTTGGAAATGCAAATAAATAATTTATAATAATAAGAACGGCCGAGGCGGCGCGCGAGCGGTCTGTTGTGGCAGGCGCAGCGGAATGTCAACGGGACACGATTCCGAGGAATGACGAATCATCCGGATGACGAATCGATATGACATGATTCCATTTGCAATCTCGGTGCCCACGTGAAAATCCCGCTTACCCGGGATAATTGAATTTCCTCAGGTGTCTTAAAAACCGTCATAAAAATGTGTCCAATATTTGATAACATATTTATGGATACCTACATGGTAAATCCTCGCGAGTGATTCGTCGATTAAAACATCGAATGACATTGTAACGCTGAATAAAGAATAATCACATGACTTAATCATGACAATTTAATTAGGACCTAATTTTTTTTAATTATCCTTGCTTATCGGTAGTATTGATGATTTCTCTGGTTCAATGGACACTTTTTTTTCTTTTTTTTTTTCCCTCGGGGCACTCGGCAATCGGTCCGGGAATATTACGGAGGAATTCGAGGAAGGTGGAGGGCCGAGAAAAAGAGGAAGGAGAATCGTAGGTCCCGGTAACCCAAGCCAGAAAGTTATACCGATCGCGGGTCCCTCGGGATCGGGAGCTTGCGTCCCGCGGGCGGGGCTAATGGATGGAGTTTACGATTCCTCGAGGTTTGCCCTCTCGAAAGGCGCCTACGATCTTTTACGCTCCTAACTAGCTCCGAATTTATGTGGACGTTTATGTTCCGGGCTGGCGTTGTCCCCGGGCCCGCTCCCGATCACGTCCGCGACAAAAGCGCCGGTCAGAGGCCACCCTGCGAACATCCCCTGGGATCTTGAACGACAACTGTAAATTAGTGCCCCGCGAAATTGCTCGTTACGACGTTAGCCCGGCATGGAACGAGGAAATATGGGAAAGGAAGTACCCAAAGAGGATGATTTGTTCCGCCGACCCGACGACGTCCGAATAATCACCGGAGACGCAGGGATGCTGGGACCAAAATGGTCCAAACTGGACGAGTGACCCCATCCCCAAATAGCCCCACGTTCAATGATTTTCCTGTAAACTCAAGAAATGTAGGAAAACTTCCACATTTTTATCCAGAAAAAAAAAAATAAGTCGACCCCCAAGATGTGGTCCAGCATCCCATCTCGATATCGCGTTGAGGGGCAAATCTTCACTAAACTAATATACGAGATTAATCCATATACAAGTTTCCTTCGGTGAATTTAGCAAAAGTTTTGTATTATTTTTTTTCTTTTTTCTGGCGATGATAAGTCGGCGCCGAAGATGAGGTCCAGCTTCGCATGGCCATCACTTCGGCGGACAGTTTTGATCTGTTACGTGTTAATACGTCGCGCCACCGTGAGTTCGGCGATCCGGTCCCAAGGCGATCGTTTAAGTCCAAAGACGCCTATAATGGAAATCTGGGCCCCAGCGTTCCGGGAATCCGATTTTATGAAGTCATTTCGACGTCGTGGATCGTCCTCGAGGGCGTTCCTCGTAACAATGCCCGGGATCCGGTTCGCGCGTACGCGTCGCCTTCAGGTGGACCTCTAAAAGTCATCCCGGTAATGACAGCGCCGTTAAACGTCCGTCTTTTTTCGAGGAACCTGCCCTTCCGTGCGAGAGAGACGCCCAGGAGGATCTCTTCAAGGTGTCCTCGAAGGATGTACGTGGAACGAGCACGTCGTCTCTTAGGAAATACGACTCTACATATTTTTCCCTCCCTGCATTTTATCTCTCATTAACACATTCATACAAAATAATTATAATCGTAAGGAGTGTAAATTAAATGCAAATCCTCCTCTCAGGAAATAATTATTGAATTCTTCCCAGGAATTGATGAATCCTTTCCGGGGATTTATGAATTGTTTTCCATGGATTTAAGTCGAGCCTTGGTACTTGGGACGAAGAGGGAGGAGAGGGGAAGAGTACCGGAGGGGAAAAGGAGGACATCGAGAGAGAACGGGAGAGGAGGGTGGGAGGGTCGAATCGCGGGGTGGGAATGACAAATGAGAGCGACTACAAATTGTACTCCCCGGCTCTCGGTCTTTCCCCTCTCCTCTCTTTCTCTCTCTCTCCTCTGCGTGCCCATCACCCGCGAGAATTTATATATCTTCGTCCCTCTCCTTGCCCTCCCTTCCTCCTTTTTATCCCTGGCCGCCCCAATGACGTCCTCCCGATTAATCGACGTCCTTTTAATCAGCATCGATTGCCCCGAAAACCCGTCCTTCTCTAATAATTAGATAATAAGTATCAGGTAACGATATCAGGTTATCGTTGCACCCTCCCTAAAATCTGTACCCAGGATAATGAATAAAATATCCCTTGGATCAGTTGTATGGAATTTTTTATCTCGGCATTTTCCTGCAACCTGGGCAAAGAGTATAATATTTATGTCGGTACTATTTATGGGGAAGTATTTTGGGAATTATCATTCGAGGTTTTGCGACGCTTGGAAATATTCTTCGTGTCCATCCTTATGACGATGCAACCGCTAGTGCATTACTTCGGAGCGATGGCGCATCCTTCGGGAGAGGGGCAAGGATCGGGAGTCCAAGGAGCTACTCTTTCTCCCTTACTTTCTTCCCGTTCCTTCGTCCCGACATATCCTCGGTGAGCAGTCGTGGCTCGCTGCCGTTGTAATAACCCCCGTAGATCATACCCGCGCATACACGGCCGCCAGTGCACCCGTGTATGCACTCGCGTGCACCCGCGTGCACCCATACCCTCCGAGGCCGCGTTATTCATTCACGGCGCGAGCAAGAGCGCACGACCGCGCTGCACACGATTTTGACTTTTAGAAGGGTTAGAACCTCGTATATTAGTCTCACCGACACGATTGCCGCTTAACAGTAGACGGCCGTATACGTTCCTGGAACTTTCCGATCCTGAAAGCCTCGCCTTAATAAAAGAAATAAAAAAAAGAAAAGTGAGGAGAAAAACAAGAAGATCACACCCCAATTTTCCTGATTTTCTCGATTAACGGAGTTATTCCCTAGAATATCAAAATTTTTGATCGATTGAAAGCCCCCCGACTCTATCGACCCCATTTTCAGATTTTTTTCCTTTATCAAATTATAACCAGATTTATTTTCCCAAAGATAATATTCTCCTTTCCGTAAACTTACCATTAGAAATGAATATATGACGTGTCGTAGGATGCTTCAGACAATAGAAGCAAGGGGAAAAGTTTTTCACTTCTTCGTTAAAAAAAAAAAGAGAAAACGGTGTTTTTTTTTTCTTTCAGAATTTCAAATCGAAATTAGATTT
The DNA here is from genome assembly GCF_000612105.2 of Orussus abietinus. Classification (NCBI taxonomy): domain Eukaryota; kingdom Metazoa; phylum Arthropoda; class Insecta; order Hymenoptera; family Orussidae; genus Orussus; species Orussus abietinus. The sequence continues at coordinate 835,119 of NW_019395990.1, forward strand.
TCATCACAGGAATTAGATGTATTGAATTTTCGAAGAGGAGAGAAGGATATAGTATTCCTTCCAGTTCTGGTCTTCCAGGGCCGTTCGCTCGCCCCATCTCCTCGCATCGCGCACCGGCTCGCGATTTACGGGCTTGTCACGCTAACACGACGCCCGGTGAGAAAACTGTCTCGAAGTTCGATGTATCGCCCCGGACGGGCCGACTTCGCATCGGGGGCGCGTAATTTACGTCCCGACGAGGATTCTTTCGCGGGAGTACAAGTGACTTCACCCTTTATCCGAGCCGGAGCACGCGACTTTACTGCGTGTGCGCGGGGTGCAGCGATTTACGAGCCTCGCGATGGCCGATTCGCTCCTGGCCTCTGTCAAGGGTTCAAGTAGACGAGGACAATAGAGAATCCCCTCCCGAGGACGGAAAAAGTCAAATTTTTTAAGCCCTTCCCTCAGGCAAAATGGACACGACAATGAAAAATCGACAAGACGGGTTAATTTCCATCCCTAACCCCTTGATTAGGATTTAATGACGAGAATCTGGCAATAATGTACCATTTAATTTCAGGTAGCCCCTGCATATTATAATGTCGCAAACAATGAAAAATTGACTTTCCACCCTTAACCCCTTGCGCTTGGATTTAATGACGAAAAATCAGGGATAAAGGGAATTGTCGCGGTTGGCCATTGGAACCTCATAATGAGTCTAGCTCGTCATTGTAAGGGGTTAAGATGTTCCTTTTTTTTTTATCCCCACCATTGTTGGGCACAGTTTGGACGCTTTAATTTCCAGCAACCGATTCGCGTCGATGGGGCAGGATGCGTTCGTTTCGTGCGGTCTCCATCTTGCAGAAGGCGATTTACGAGGAGACGATTGGCGACATTGTCGGAGGTTTGTCGGAGGAGCGTTGCGTTACGACTACCGGCTCGGGACCATTACCATCGGCCGTATGACGCCGCGATCGGAGATACAAAGAGTGGGCGAAGGTACAAAGGGTGGTCGCCCGTGGGGATCGCGTCGGCCCGATTGTGGCGGGAGGAGAAAGCGATGGCCGAGGGCAGCTGCTTCGACTAGAGCCGTTTTACGAGGGACTTTCCTCCCGGCCTCCCAAGTGTCTGACTTACGACCGCCACGGGTGCGCTCCTTGGAGGAGCCACCCTCTGATTGCAGGTGGTCAAGACTGGATCTTCTTGAAAATGGGAACCGAGGAGACAAGCTTCTTATATTGGATTAATCAAGGAATTTTTTTTTATAATTTTAGTGGATTAAATTGAGGAGCCACCCTCTGATCGCAGGTGGTCAAGACGGGATCTTCTTGAAAATGGGAACCAAGGAAACAAGCTTCTTATATTGGATTAATCAAGGAATTTTTTTTTATAATTTTAGTGAATTAAATTGAGGAGCCACCCTTTGATCGCAGGTGGTCANTTCCATACCAGAATAATCGTCAAGGAATTTTTTAGATAATTTTAATACGATAAGTCATGCTTCATACCTGGTATGATCGTGGTCCCATGTACTCCCGATGACGCAGGCGATCCAGGACACTCGAAATTAGACCTATCTAAACCAACGATTGCAATTGTAAATCCCGTTTCTTTTTAAAATTCAACGTCTTAATGAAATATTGCCCTCGTTCCCTCCGGCGATTGCCCCTGGCCCGGGTCGTCAAAAAGGTCCGCATCGGCGGTGCAACTTAATCGGCGCATTTCGGAGCACTTTCTTCGGGGGTTTAAGAGAAACGTCAGTCGCGCGAAGGGCCGATTCGTCCCTGTCAAATTATCCCACGGCGATCGACGTCGGCCCGATTAATTCGGCCTCGGCGATTAATTCGGTACTCGGGTAAGGGCACCTTCGCCGAAGGTTGCACGCACCTTCCGCAGGTACTCTCGCGAGTTGCACGCGATTCGCGCGAGCTCTGGAAGATCGATGCCAGGGCGCAAAGCCGGACTCTTTGTTCGTACCTCCCGATATATACCAGGACGCGTGTATAAGTTGCCGAAATTAAAACGCGCCTCGTCGCGTTATTAATACGACGCTGCCATGAAACCCGTTCCTCCCGAGCGGCGAGTTTAAAAAAAATGCCCACGGAGCACGTATGCCCGAAATCCGGACCTGGAGCCAGGACTCGATTAAAAGTCGAAGAAAGATCCCAGGGGATAATTGGATAAACATTGGGATCATCGGGTGTAGAGGTGAGAACTCGGAGTTCGTGACCGACGTGCAAAAAAAACTGACCTTCTGATATCTCGATATGGAACCTCAGCTAAATACGAGAGAAACCTTAACTCTCTGTAATGATCGAAAACCCGCTTAACCACCCTTAATCGGTCCATTTTCCATTTTCCCTATACCGAGAAGAACTGTCAACGAACGACAAAAACATCCCTTTGAATACCATCAAAGGAACATTTCGTCGACTCAGAAAATAATTACTTCCGATAAATTGGAATAAATAGACGGCAACATTTTCCCCGGAATTAGGACAATTTTGGTGAAAATCATGGAATTAACAAAATATTTCTTCGCTCCGATGACATTTCCTTCTCGGTGCAGGTCCTCTGACGTCAGCCGATCAGCTGATCCAGAGACCGCTCGACATTCTCGCCGCGACGTTTCCTCACCTAGTCTCGGTATCAACGATATATATATTCTTTCTTTTCCCCCTTTTTCAAGAAACGCAAACAAGATCAAGGATCTCGGCCTGGTCCAGATCGATCGTTCACGAAGCATCCCCGTGATCGGCGTCGGAGACGGCGAGGTAAAAGGAGGAGTCAAAAGTCATCGATCACGGGGCAATCAGGAAAATCTAAAACACCTTGGTCCACGGCTATCTCCAGTGATCTCCTCGTCAAGGGCGTGTCATCCCGGTCGCGCACCCCTTTCGTCCACCCACGAGAAGGATTCCAGTTCGCGCGTCCGCAGGAATAAAATGATCCGGAATGCGGGGGAGGGAAAGGGAGGGAGGGAGCGCAGCCTCCCCGAAAATAATCTGACGAATACATCTGGATAAATCGAGCAATAAACCGTTACTGTCCCGGCGGATGCCCTCGAGATAGGATCTCCTTCTGGCCCGTCTCCCACGGCTCCGAAGCGTCTTGGCGCCGATCCCCAGGAGTAGTCCACCTAAACGTCTAATATGCCGTCTTTTTGCTCCCTCCCTCCCCCCCGAAATACTGACACACTACCCGAGCATATCGAGAAATTATAGTAATGGCGGCGAGGTTTGACCCGCTGCTTTTTAATGGGAATATATGCCCAGGCTCGCGGCTCAACTTTGGGTAACGATTTTTTGCCGTTGTCCTTTGATCGCATTGTGTTTCTTTTTCTACACCCCTACACATCTATTAGATCTACCTGCGATAAGGAATTATTGCCACGGGGATGGGTCGCGTCTCTAGGATTTTATTTAGGCAGATCCTGCCACGCGTTTAAATCTTGATTGTCGAAGGTCCTTTGTGTAAGAGCGGAAGGAAAAATCCAGTCCCCTTGCGGGTTCGATAGCTCGAAATACGCCGATTGACGTATCGAATATATTGATCTATCGTTTCGTTTATTTATTTATTTATTTATTTACCGCGGGAGGTAAGGCACCCTTGGGATTCCACTCCCGAGACTTTTGCTCGGCCCTGTACGAAATCGAAAGAGGGATCCTGGAACGAGTCCTGGGACTCGAGGGGGGCGCTTAAACGCGGTATTTATTATTTATCGACGAGACGTAATCTGCGGAACGGAATCGAGAGTCCTGCGGACGTTTTTCTGAGGGACGCGATTCGCCGTCCCGAAAGCACGGGCCTTTCTTGTAGCAGTTTATTATCTCGCTCGTTCATAAATTCCGCGAGGAAAATAAAATATTCCCCGCATCCTTCGTCCCTTTACCCCCGGGGGCCGAGGGTCCTTCGTTTAAAGGGGCTCGATGAAAATATCCGCGAGAAAGGACTCGCGAGGTCCTTCGAGGGACGTTTCGGCGTAATCATGACTAGTCTTCACTTCGCATCGTCAATATATTTTTTCCGTATCTCTGCAAAAAAACAATCGTTATAGTATATGGTACACCGTGCGGAGGGCCTCCGTTCGTTCCTTCGTCTCTGCGACCTAAGCAATGTACACAACAGAAATAATAATTAATACAATAATGTTACTTATACCAAGGACTCTTTCTCACCCTCGCATTCTCTCATGTATTCGGTATCACGCACTCATGCACTCGCAGTTACGATATTTCACCTCCTAGCTCACTCTCCATATGTACAGGATATCACACAATAAGATCGCGGTACATATCTTACACTGAACACTTATCTTAGGCTTTCTCTCCCGCGCAAATATGAATTTCTCATGCATTCCCCGGGTCGCGATAATCGTATCCGCGACTCCTATTTACAGTCCCGCGGTCGGCGAAAATCCTGCGGAATTTCTTTTCCGCTCGATAACGGGCTGACAGAAAGGCTCGAGTCGGACCAATATGGTCTCACGCTTCGCTCGCCTCTGGCGACGTCACATCCTGTCAAGATCCCGGGAGAACGTCCTCGAGAGTCATGGAGAAATGATCCTCCGATTCGGGTCAGTTTCATACGGAAGAAAGAAAAACGAAAGAAAGTCTTTCATTCCAGGAATCTTGCCGCCAGCCGATGGGAGAAAGAACTGAAATTATGGGGACTCCTCGCAGGACGTTATCCTGGCACTCTCTTCGAGGATGTCCTCGAGGGGTCGTGACGCACCTGGAAGACGTCGTTAGGAATCTCTCGTCCACGAGGACGTCTTCGAGGAGCGTTTTCCCCCGTCGACGACGTTTCCAGGAATCGGGCGCGGGTGGACGCATCGAGTAGCTCGACGCACCGCGCGCTCGCAAAGAAACGCGGAGGAACAATATTCCGCGAGTGGACGCATAGATTTCCGCGTTGCGGAATATCGAACGTCACCTCCCTTCGGCGTTTTGAGGCACAAACGTGGCTGAACTTGTACATCCGTTCCTGCTATCCGTCGTTCTCCTCGTGGTCCGGCGCTCGGTTTTCGGATTGCGACCCTCCAGATTTCTCGTCCCCCTTGGGGCCCCATAAGGTCGAGGACGAGGTCCCCCGGAATTCCTGGAATGCCTCGCATCGCCGGGATTCCTTCGCCCCACGGATAAACGATCGGGTCGGGACGAATCGACGAGCTTATCTCCAGATCTGATCACGTCCCCCGACATCTAATTATTTGTCCTACAGGAGCGACTCTAATTCCCGTGTTCCAAGCTCAGGGATAATTAGTCGAGGCCGAGTGGTCATTAGCATCCAGGAGGAGGGAGAAGTCCTGGGAGAGACGTCCCGACGGGATCATTGGCAAGGGTTCCAGGTGATTCGACTTCGCACCATTACATCCCGCTGGACACTGGTGTGGTCATCGGCTCCAGTTTTGGGACTCCTGGGTGTCCCGTTTCTTGCTGTCCAGGTCTTGAAATTCCTGACCCACCGCAACACCGTCACCATCACCGTCAACCTAGGGTTGCTACTGCCTAATACCGCTGATGATAACTTTCTATAACCTGCTGATGATGAATTTCTTTCCAGCGCCGATGATGACTTTCTTCTGGTGCCCACATCGTTCCATGCAATGCCGATGAAGATGCCTCTCCAGGTGTCGATGCCGATGATTCCCTCGATTCTGCCATTCCCTCCCCCGGCGCAACATCCGACCTACCCCCGTGCACCTACCAGGACCATCCCTTGGTCCCGATCACTCGTGGTCGCTCCTCAGGACCGAGTCCAACACTTCCGGCCACCTCTCAGTCGCGAGCCATGGTTAATACGCCGTAGCCTGATGGTGCATGAGGGGGTTGAAGTGGTGGCCCAGGTGATGGGGTGGTGGTGGACCAGGCAACGGGCTGTGCTGGGACCCCACGGCAGGGGGTTGGCACACGTACCACTCGGTGAGCTCCGGCCCTCTGCTGGGAGGGTGACTCGTCCCCTGATTGGTGGAGGCTCCGCTGGAAGAGACAACCGCCGAAGCCGGCTGGGGAGACTCGTTGTGTCCCGTCACCGAGAGACTTCCCCCGCTGCTGCTGCTCTCCTCTCCCTCGCTCTCGTACCCGCCCCCCAGCTTACCCTCGCCCAACGTCATCCCGTGCACCTGCAACAATGGTAATCAAAGATATGGTCAGAGAATGGCTGTCGGAGGGCAGTGACGAAAAAAGGAACGGTGACACGGCCATGCATGTAGTATAGAGACTCGGCGCCAGTCGCGGCGCGACTCTCTCGTGTACTTGCTCGAGACGCTGCCGCGTCTCTTGCATTTCTACGTTTCTAACGTTCCCCCGGAGCCAATAGATTTCGCCAAGGAACCCAGGGACAAGGTATAAGGGAATTCCACGTGTTAGACATCGAGACCTACTCGCGCCCTGCTGGGTTTACACGGAAAAAGGACATGTTTCCTCGAGGTGTAGCGTCACCGGCAAGTTTAAGGGCTGCTATAATTTGTCCCCCGTTGACGAGCAGTCGCGACTTTGCGGCAGGTTGAATTTATCGCCGTCGTTGGCCTCGGCTTTACCGTCCAATTTTACAGGTGGTCCTGGGATATATCGCCCGCGATTATTTAATCTCTAGTCCTCGACCCGGCTCGGAATTCTTCCTTTCGATATAGGCTTCGCTATTTCTCGAAATCGAGGCCGAGGGGTCCTCGAAACCGGTGCGTCGGGGACCTCGTTTCCAAGGACGAGGGCGTCCTCCCTCCCGGGTGGAGGCGCCTGGCCAAGACGCGTAAATAACCCGCAGTGGTGGATCTTTTTCCAGCGGTCGGTCCAGTTCATAAGTCAGCGGGCGAAATCACCGGCGACTGGCTTCCGCGAAGCAGCAAAGGCGCTACCGCGACCGGGATAGGCGGGATAGGCGGGATAGGCGGGATAACCGGGACCTGCCCGACAATCCTATCGGCCATACGTATCTCCGGGAGGCAGGGGTTTTGCTCCTGCTGTACGCGCCGAGACGCACAGGTAATTTCCTATTAAGATTCCGTGCTCGGTCGCGCGTAAACCCTCTTCCCAGACCGGGCCCTCCTTTTCTTCTTCTTCCTCTTCTTTTTTTTTTTTTTTTTCGCGTCCCGCGACCCGGAGACGGACTCTCCGTGCCACTTTGACGTCCGGGAAAAGAGACGACCGCCAGGATCAACGTCGGACAGGACCCGCGTTTCGGAGAGAGCCCATCTTCGGGGAACTCCCGGATCCTGGGAGGGAGCCGAAAAATCTACTCTCCTCCCCGATTGGCTGGAGAAGGAAGAACCACTCGGTAGCAGGGAATCTGGATACGGTGCCGTGACAAGACTCCCATAAATAAGGAATTCCTCTCGTCCATGAAACATTTCTTTCAATAGTACCGAACAAATGCCCCCGTCCCTCAATTTACGCGAACAATAATCCCGTCGCGTAAAGTCAATTGGTACGAAAGAAAAAAAATTAAGAAAAAAAAAAAAAAAGAAAATACTGGAAATGAAAACCGCGTAAATTGAGGGTGTATTTCATTTGAATGAATTATTCCTTTAATCGAGGAAAGTATTCCTTTGGTACCGTTCGATGAAATATTTCTCTGGCTCTCGACCGTTATTTTTCCTTTTTCCTTCTTTCAGAGCTGCTTTCGGAATCTGGTAGAAGTCCACGAAGAGAGGTGGTCGTTACCTTCATGTGTTTGCGCAGCGAGCTCGGATGGGTGTAGGACTTGTCGCATCCGGAGACGCGGCAATTGTAAGGCTTGTCGGACGTGTGGACGTGGCTGTGCTTTTTGCGATCGCTGCTGTTGGCGAACCGCCTCTCGCAGCCGGAGTACTCGCACTTGAACGGCTTTTCGCCTGGAAAAGAAATCGAAGGAGTCTAATTAAAGTCGGATCGAGTCGACGCACATATCCCGGCTGATACGTAGAACGGAGCGACGTCAAGAAGGGAATACAAATACGGGAATTACCAGCCAATTCGGCACCCTGCATATGTAAAATAAAAAAATTCCCCGGCTTGCGATTAAATTGACAAAGCCTAGTTTCGCATTCTCGGGGCAGTTTGGGAGGATCGATTTTCTCTTTCTTTCGGGTAAAACGGGGAGGGATCGAGAGTTGGAATATTCCCTCTCGGAGATGTGGGAAAGAGCGATGCGCGTTTCTTTGTCAGTGGACCAGAGATGATCTGGATCTAGATTTGGTATCTTCTTTGAGGAGACCCGGAGCTCCCTTGGCTCGGCTCGCGAAAAACCGAGCGGGGAGATAAAGTCCCCGTAGAAAATGGCCGGGCGCGAGGCCGTGGCGTGACTTTATTTATTTCCACCGGAAGTTGACTGGAATATATATTTTACCACCGGCACCCTCGTCCCGTCTCTGCCTCCGTTTCCCCCGGCGCCCTCCTGGCACTCCTCTCGAGGAGCGACGCGAAACGGAAGCGCGAACTTGGCGGATTTTTTATGCCCCTCCGGAGGGTGGACGAGTTGTTACGAAAGGGCCGAGGGAAACTTGGGAATCTCTAAATTCCTCAAAAGCCTGCCCTCGCCGAGATAAAACTCTCCCAGCACTCCAAATTCAGCATATCCATAAAAAAAATTAAAAAACGACATTAAAAATAAATATAAAAACAAAAAATGCATGTATTTGAACAAAAAAATCACTCCTCGCGACCCCGAATAAAAACCAAGGAATTAATACGGAAAAATCAGGCCAGGTCAAGGCAGACCCGCCTACTCATCCTTATCACCGGTCGCGGGTGTTATCACACCTCCACGTGTTACCCCTCGCTCCCCACGAGAGGAGTTATTCATCCCACGTGCTAAAAGTGCGATAACACGGCGGTACCTGTCGGACATATCGTCCCGACAGAGATTATATTCAAATCAAGGGGGTCGTAAAAAATAGGGGGGGGAGGATATAAATATTTATGAGGCCTCGGAGACAGTCTCTCAAGGTGGAGCCGCCTCGAAGAGGAGATCTCGATTTCCCGGCCTGGTTTTCCTCCTCCAGGGCGGTCGATGAGAGAGGCAAATGGCGGCAAAAGGACCGAGGAAAGAGGAGGGAGGCTGGAGAGAAGGAAAGAGCATCGATCTTCCGGCTCTAACGAGACAATTAATAACTTTTCAGATCTGTCCCCGGCAGGCCTCTTTCGCCCGGTAGCGCGAGTCGGCAAATAAATAGCGGATAAATAAAAGCGTCTCCGCGTTCTATTCTGTCGCATGGGGTTGCGTGTGCAGATGGCAACAATATGCCGTGAAATATTGCCCACGGTGTGCCCCCCGTGTCCGTGTGTGCGGCACACGGACGGGACAACCGTGTGTCGAGCGCGTCGACGCGGAGTGGGATGCTGGATCCGCGTGGTCCAGGTCGTGAGGGGTCCCTTGTGTGTGGTGTCCATGGTTTATACCGTTTATATCGTCCCTGTGGTGTGTGTGCCCGTGCTAGAGTCGGGTCCCTGCAGTCGCCACGGTGCATCTCGACTGTGTGGTGTTATGCACTGGGCCGGCAGTATACCCGGTGTTATGACTTTCAGAATGGGGAGCACAATGGGTCAGATCCGCGCGGGATAAAATAGTTATTATAATCGTTTTGGCCCCGAGCTCGGAGGATAAGGTATAGGAGAGATGGGAGAGATCGTGTGCGAGGTGGACCGCGCGTGCGGATGGATATTCGGGTGTGGGTGTGGGGATGGATGTTTAGCGCGGGGGTGGGGATGCATATTTACGAACCCGGGGGTGGGGACGGATATTTAGGTGCGGGTGTGGGCATGAACATGGACATGGACATGGGCATGGACGCGGACATGCACTCGCGGTGTGCGTGCCCAACGTGAATCGGCAGCCTCCAAATAGAAGATAATGCACAAATGGCTGGATAAGAAAAAAATGCCGATCGCAATCGAGCGACGGAGGAAACCGGGAGGACCTCCTCGCGACTCCTAAAAGAGCACTCTCGAAAGGTGAAAAGAATTTCAAAACGCTCACGTACAAGAAACGACTTAATTCCTTGATAAATCCTATTCCAGGAGGTCATTTCTGGAATACCGAGCGGAGAGTCCTTTCTATCCTAACCTCGAAAAGTGCCTCGACGGTTCCTGGACCGACTCCCGACGTCTCGAAAAATTGTCAGGGTATGTCCAGCAGGAAACTGGTATTTCGCAGGAAAAGCACACTTTTTTTTCAGGCAGAAAAAAATGCCAAAAGACATTCCAGGGCGTCATTCCACGAAGAAGCGAGGACCTGGGTCCTCTTACGCGGAAGAGACGCCGGGGCGCAACTGGTCCTGGCAAAGGTCTTCGGAAAATCGGTTTAGGGCCCGAAACGATCCTCCAGGTCTCCGGAGAGGAAGATGCCGACCCGGAGAACGTCTCCTCTCGTGGCCTCCTCCTCTCTCTCTCTCTCGGGCTCATTCAACAGTTTTTGGAAAAGCTCCCGGGTGATATATGGCCGTCCGCCATTGTCCCGGGTACGGGCCGGCCTCGGGCCTCGAGGATATAATGGATGATTTTTCGCGTCCATTGTTACCACGTGGGACAACCAGTCGGGCCACCAGACATTGTTGCGAACCTGGGCCGAAATAGCAACCCCTCTGGCCGTCCCTCCCTCGTGGCAGACCCGAGGTCCTTCGAGCCTCCTCGAGTGGATGATTTTCTTGTTATTCCTTCGCCATTAGGGCAGGACCATCCCGAGTGCGATCAAACGTGCGATATTAATACTCCGGTTGCCTCCAAGAGGTAGAAAAGGCATCTCCCCATCAAACACCGTGAACCATGGCTATTTGTTTCTCGTTCGACTCCAAGTGGAGTGATGCTCCGTATGACTCCATCACACGGATTATTTTTTTTTTCGCACACCCATAGATTAGCCTGAAGAATTTTCCATTGTTGCGAACTCGCGACATTGGTCAACATTTCAAAGTCCTGTGCGAAACCATCAATTTCAAGTTCAATTAGGGCCCAGGTCCATCGAAGGATGTCGATCGAGATTTTATGGGGAATTTAATTTTTAGGGGTTAACCAGCCTTCTCGACGCCGATTTCCTGATCCACTTGCAGAATTTTTACCCGGTGACGTTTATTTACACCCTGAAGAGGTACTCTCGGGTCTGGTCGCCGACTTAAATTCTCTGAATATCCTTAGTTCAAGAGCGTGCATCCTCGCATTTGGATCCTTTCCCTGATTTCCCGGCGTCCTTATCCCTTCCTCTCTTCCTCGGATCCTCGCGATCTTCGGGATCGCCCCGATTGACACTTTCGCGTGTCTCGCCTTCGGCGAGATCGGTCCTGGGATAACCTCCGAGTCGGGGAGATCGGCCTCGGATTACCGGAGTCGTGGCACGGCTCCGGATTAAGGACCTTAGATATTAGATTTAGATAGATCGAACTATTTGTATCGTATGGGAGGTTTGGCGCGATCGGGGGCTCTCTCTCTCCTTGTGCCCGATGACTCGTGCCTTTTCTTTCCAGTCCCCGTTTGCCTCGCATCCATCGAGGATCGATGGAAGAAAAAAGGTCCTCGGAGTCCTGGGAGATACCTCGGACCCTGCGGGAGAGGCTGGAGATCCGAGAGTGAACGAACTCGAAGGAAAGAAGAAAAAAAAAAAAAAGGAGCAAGAAAGAAAGAAAAAGGAAGAATTCGTGTAAAAGGAAGAACCTCTCGAATTGATCAAGCCCACGTGACTTCCCCTCGGGATCTGAGAAGTCGATCTCTGGATCGAGTCGATTGGATCGATCGGTAATCTACGATACGTCTCCTGTCCGGGGGGAAACGAAGGAAAATCTCTGGAAAAGGGAGGATCCTGTGATCTCTACCCTATCGGGTGAAGAGAGGCAGTTAAGGGGTGGCTTGTATTGTTTGTTTACCCAACGGCAAAATCCCACCCTAATACTCCTCTAGTGGGATCGGGGGGTCCTGGCAAAAGGTCCCGCAGGAGTGGTTTGCAGGACTCCTGGAATCCGGCGATACCTCTTTTCCCTCCTTTTTCCGGGATTCCTGCGTCTCCACCCTGAAGAAGGCTCGAAAATGGGACGGGTTCCTGGATACGATATCGACGGGTGAAATGTTGCTTTTGGGTTGTTAATATTAAATTATGGCGCGCCATAATTTCACCTGGGGACCGTCTCATCCGGGAACGAGAGAGGAGTCAGACTCGGAGGGGGAAAGATGAAAAAGAACCGCAAATCCGTGGGCAAGCGTAACTACCGCTCGATGCGCCGATCATTCCGCCATGTTGGCTCTGAAAGGGAGAGCGCCATCGGCAGATGTTTCTCCTCTCGTGAGGTAATTCGAGTGTTTGTCCGCTTGCACCAATGCGATCGTCCCCGGCCCTGCCCCGAGCCTTCGATGATATACCCACCTCGCCGGAAAGCATCCCGGGACCCTCCTGGACCGAGAGGCGCCCAATGGGAAACCGAGCGAGTACAGTCCTGCCAGAGATGGGAACGTTCCCATCCATTTCCTCTCCCCAAGTCTGAAGATCCTCTCCAAAAAGTGACATCCGATTTTTCCCCATTTTCCAAGATATTTCAAGATTTTTCGTCAAATCTCCTGGTCCCAGGAGTTCCCATCGGCGAGCCCTGGAAATTCACTCCCTAACCTCACTTTCAAAATTCCCCCGGAAATTCCTTTAATAGCAAGATATAGAAAATCCCCTAGTTCCCCCCTTTATTTTCTCCGGTTAAATTCCGAAATCTTGATTTTAAATTCCCCTAGACGTTTCCAGGTTCCCGGATCTCTTCGCCCGAACGAGCGCTTCTCGAGTCCAGGAACCCTGAGGAATCCAAAGGGTCACGCGAGCGGTCTCGAGAGGAGGCGAAGGGTGCGGCGAAAAGTCTGCCCTGATCTTGATTCCCGAGAAAAATCCGGTAGCCCGGTGTCCACGTAGGGGCAGTTTAGAGTCGTATATCCGCCGGTTATCCGAGTCGGATGCTACCGTTGCGGCCATTCCGCGTGTGGGTACCGTCACCCACCCGCAGGAGTCCCACTCACCTGTGGAGGTAACTCGCGGGTAGCTCGTACGATCCGCGCACACGTATACTGATACGTCCACCCCAGTAAAACGCACACCCTTCCGTGAGATGCGTGCACAGGACACATTATACAAGTACACCCTGGAACATGTCCATGTGCGTATCATGGCCAGCATCCGTTACACGCGTGCGAGTCGCGGGTGTGTCCACTGGTACGGCGCAGGTGTCGCGTGGAGGTTCTTTTATATGTGTGGAGGTACCTTCCCATGTGTGGAAATGCCTTCCCATGTGTGGAAATGCCTTCCCATGTGTGGAAATGCCTTCCCATGTGTGGAAATGCCTTTCCATGTGTGGCAAACGCCTCCCCCTGTGTGGAGGCGCCTTCCCACGTGTGCGTGCATCCCAACGAGCATCCGAGATCAAGCGCGGAGATTTTCTGAAACTGCCGGCATAAAAGATAGGGGCGCCACGAGCGCGGTATGCCGCTGGCCCATCTAAAGTTACCAGGGACGCATTCGCGGATAAACCGCTCCCTGGACATTCCTCGGTCCCCCGATCTCGAGGATCGGATGCGAGAAATCGAGCCGGGAAACGGAAAGGAAGCCTCGGGGAAAAAAAAGAATAGGAAAAATGGCCGACTTCGCGGAATAAAGCGGAAGAGAAAAATTCCCTAGTTCCGCGGTGGAAGATGAAAGGAGGAAGTTGTGAGTTCTGTGTATCGAGGGTGCGTCTATGGGGGGAATTAATTGAGATCTCGAGGTTTTTACATTTTTTCAGAATTTCAGAATTTCAGACTTAGATTCTTGTACAGGGAGGGCCGGTCATACGAGGCGGAGGACGAGAGCAGACGACCCGGTACGGCCCTGACCAGATCCCCGTATGCAAAACACGCGACATTTATTCGGGGAAGGTGGCATTTTTTTGGACACTGACCCGCCTGTATACAGTTGTCACAGAGCGGCCTATCTTTGCGCCGATCTGACCGTAATTGAATATCCCACGGGAAAGGAGTGGGAAGGACTCACCGAGCCTGGGACTGCCTGGCCGAGAAATTGGTCCCTGGATTTCGAAAAAACCTCTCCCAGTACCTAGAAAGTCCCCAACTACCCCTATTAACACGTTGACTGCCACGCGCATTTTATTTGACTGCCATGTCACCCGAACATGGGTGACGTGGTAGTCAACGTGTTAATTGGAACCTGAATAAAAAAATTGGGAAAAAAAAATCGGGAGATTTTCTACCGGCGGAAAAAAAGAAAATTCGATACCATTTTAGCATTTCTTCAGTGCCCTGTCCCGCCCGGGCGTTGCTATCATCCCGAGGACGCAAATCCTTCGGAGGCTGGGTCCATTGTGCTCGTCCTTCGGCGCGCCGACAATGGCGGCCAAAGTGGAGAACGATTTCGGAAAACGGGCCGCGCCCTCTCGAGGTGCCAACCGGCGGAAGAGCACTCGACGAATCGCAAACGTAAATACCATTGAATGGGTCTCGCGTCCCATAATGGAGGAGCGTGGCCGTTTCGTTCCGGGAGGAAGCTTCGAGGGTCCTCGAGGAAGCGGCCGAGGGTCGCCATTGACCGAGGAGCGAGAAATCCCGAAGAAATCCCCGAAAAAGCCGGACCTCCCTTCTTCCCGGGCATCCAGCCGAGGTGTCTTCGGCCAGGTCGCCGAGAAAAGCTACCAGGACCTTTCAAAAGGCAGGATCCTGCGGCCGGACGCGAGTCTTCCAGAATAAATCCGCAGAAACGCCCAAGGACCTTCGAAGGATGCCCAGCCACCAGGTCGGGACGTTCCTCCGGAAGAATTATAAAAAAAGTATGATTGAAAAGGAACAGGAATTGCGGGCGGGACATTTTATCCTGGTCCCTTAACAGAGAAAGAGAGGTCCTTGACCGTGAGCGATTAAATTCCCGGCCAGGACATCGAGGCAGGATTTTCCTCGAGTTCGTCAGGACGTTCGGCCAATATGGCGGCGAGTCGTCATCCTGGCGAGAATTCTGGGATTTTTCAAATTGTAGGGCAGGATCAATGGCGGTAATTCCGATGCGGCGAGAGGACTAGGATCCTTGTTAGCGAGATCCAGGATTTCTCATTGTTGGGGGGTTGTTGAAGGGAACGTTTGTCGGGGGGTGAAGGTCTCCAGGAAGAGCTTTGACTTAGAGCTTTGAGGTATTTCGCGTTAAACGACAGAAATCCCCGAAAACTGGACCGGGGGAGAAGAGGCCAGGGAGAAGAGACAGAGAAAAGGACTGCTTGTTAGGCGGCCATTGTCGGGCCGAGGCTCTTTTCCCTCCAGCTTTCCCCGGAGATGGAAACGGCCCCGACGCTGCCGAGGACCCCGAAGAGGGGCAAAGCCTGGATTAAAGCAGCTCCTTCATGGCTGGAGGAAAGTAGCCGGAACGGATAGGTCCTTCGAGTAGGTCCTTGGATTCGTTGACACGTACTTGGTCGCGTTTGTTGGCGGACACAATGACACCGCGGCGGAGAAGGAAATAACCCAAAATGGCGTCGAGCAACGTTTTCGATCCCAGGGTGGTTTTTAATTGCGAGCACATGGTGTCGGATCGCGCGACAAAATTCTCTGTGATCTTTCCCGAAGGACATTTCGGTCCTTCGGTGCATTCGGGGATGCATCGGCAAGGTGGAGGAGGCCGCAAGGCCCCTTGCGAGCAATTCCAATCGGAGCCGTTAACCGCACTTTAGTCACGGTTAATTTGGTTAGCCGTTTAGTCATTAATAGACCGCGGTGAGCGCGATCGATCGGTATTTATCGACGGCCGATGAATCGACACGTTCTCTCGGGGCCCGGCACCACCTCCGGTCCCTCGAGATATCGGATGGGCCCAAAGTTTGCCGGTCATGCCGCGTCTTCGAGCCTCCAGGACCATCCTGGGATCCTGGACCATCTCGGAATGTCCCTCGTGGGTCTTACGAGTCTCGTAGGTCTTTTAACCCTAGCGGGCCTTGTGGGCCCCCCTGCCCTCCTATCGCGGATATCCCGTGTGTGGTCAGTTTTCGGCTTATTAATGATCGACCGGGGGTCATCTAATGACTAGACACAGGGCGTGGCGGGAAGATTGCTAAATTAGATCCCGTCCTAAGGGCGCCCCTCGGCCCTCGGCCCGATTGGCCCTCGTCATCGACGCCTTCATTTTACTCGTTAATAAGAGTAACCATCCCCCCAGGAATAATTCCCCCTGGAATTTCCCTTATCAGCGTCCCTGAGACGAGGAAGAAACTTCATACTTCACCTGTGACCGATAATTCAATTCCAGGATACTAACTTCAACCCCTAGATGAGCTTTCCCTCCCCGCGTCGAGGTATCAACGACTCCTTATCCAGAGTTAGACCGCTTATCAACAAGCCGGAGATCACTCGAGCCCTTATCTATCCGTCTCTGATAAGCGAGGAAAATATTCCGAATTTTTTCCTACCTGTAATTCTATCGCAATTAAATCCTCACTTTGCATCGCTCTCTTTGGGTATCCTTCATCACCGCCGACCGCTTATCAAAGCGTAGGGCATTTATCAAGGGGTCTTCGAAACGAAGGGAAGGACCAGCGTTTCCCACAGGACCTCGCAGTTGTATATTTCACGATATAGCGAGCAATTTGACATCTCGGACGAAGCATAATTCACTTGGCCCGGTGGTAACGCTCGTACCAGCTCGACGCACCGAAACCATTAGAGGACGAGAGAGAGAGAGAGGAGATTCCCTTTCGTGAAATATATCGCGGAGCGAAAGCTCGCCTGGTCGTTTCTCGATTCCTCGTCGCGTGCATCGTCGCCTCTTTTAGCGTTTTTCTCCTCGTTAAGAGTCGCTGATACGCCGTTGGCGTGTCCGCTCGGCGTTTCGCCGCAATATTATGCCTCGACCTTATCAGCGGTCCTCTTCCGATCGCCATTTTCCAGAGATTTCCTCTATACCACTGCGATACCCGATATCAAAGCGACGTCGAATGCATTTCTCGAAAATCTCAAATTTTCCTGAATTTTTCTACATTTAATCCGTTTGAGACAATCCGAGCTCACCCTTCTCCGTCGCATGTTCTACCTCGAAAGAAAAAAAAAAAAACAAAAAAAAAAGAAAATGATTTCATCGAACCAGATAAATATTTCTTTGAAAAACGACCGAAGAAATTCTTCATTCAATGAACGACCCCCAGGAAATACGAATAAATTGGACGTAGCATTTTTTTTTTAATTTCAGTATCATGACATCTTACTCGAGTTCATCTATTCCTTTAATTAGCAGGATATTTCTTCGGTTCATTGAGTTCTCTTTCGCTCAGGGTAGATTTATTATAATTCCCGGTTACTATTTTTTTGGTTATATTCAGATGTCTTTTTGGAGGTTTTCCACGGATCCGGTTGCTCCTATTGTCGAATTTTCTTCGGGAGGTTCCTTCTACCAAGGAAGGGGAAAAATCCCGAGCCGGTCCCGCGGAAACGGGGCCTTCTTATCAAAATTGTCACCGTGGCTATCGGCGACGAGCAAGTCCTCCCTTTTCGCCGTAAATCGTAAATCCCTATCGTAATCTACGATTGCCGGTCATTGCTTGCGTCCGGTTCTGCCCTCGCGGGTTGCTTTTTTATTATTTTTCCTCCGGCTCTTTAAACCGGCCGCGAGTACGTGCCTAGAACCGATAACCGATAATGCCCGTAAATTTGCATAAACAAACTAATCCGCGTTAATCGCGGTAAACGAGTCGACGCGAGGGCTCGTTTAACGACGGCTCTCCCTCGTAAATCGAGCAACCGCGATTCGCCGATTTTATTCCCGTCTAAGGGATTTTCATCGATGCAAGGAGACCGATAACGATTCCAATGAAAATGCAAAATGGAGACTGAGCACGTGACTCATTCGCTCCAAGGTATAAATCAAATGAACGCCCATAGAAAACAAATGAATGAAGTTAATACACGGTGAAGAACGGAGTCGACGATTTTCAGCCTCGTACACGGTATTACCACGGTATCCTTTTCCTTTGATTCCCAGGAGGCAATTTAATTCGGTGCATCCTGCCGTGGAGTAGGATAAAAAATTCCGGACAAAGAGGAGCGTAACTCCTTATTGCGAAGTCCGGGCTCTGATAATAATTTCTACCACCAAGCAACCCTCCCATCCCTGTAGAAAACGTTCGAAAGAAATATTTCTGAAATTCCAGTATGTCCAAAATTCCAGAAATTCCTCCCTGAGAAAGAAAAAAATAACCCCTAGAAATGACAGAAAGCCAAAAAATGCGAAAGAGGAGCACCACTTCGGAGCTTCGCAGTGGCCAAACGACCCATATGTAAATATTCCACCCGCAATCCCGGTTCCTTATCATTTTATCCGGTTCCCGGGACTCATCCCGGTTCCCTGGTTCCCGGTTCCCGTGGGAGGGGAGGCGTACGGGGGGCAGGGGGGCCCAGCATTCCAGAGCCCGGGCTCGACCCGCGACCCGCGACCCTCGCCCCCTAAATCATCCACCGCTGGCCGCAATTCCGTTTTGTTTCCTCTGCCCTCTCCTCGTGCTCCTCCTTTTTTATTTATTTATCCGTTTGTTCGTTCCCTTTTTCTCATCCCACCGGCCGCGGGGACAACCGCCCGCGTCCCGCCTGATAGAGAGAACTGTGGGAACGTTTTCGCGGCCCTCCACCCCTTTCCACCTACCCCCTCCCTTTTTCCATATAAAGAAATTTTCGATAAACACTTAGTCCAACATTTAAATAATCAAGACCAACCAGGCACCCCACCTGAGACCCTGTCGACAGGTATTAATATAAACGGGGAAATATTCGTAAATAAAATGTCCCATGAAAAATGGAAGTTAAAAGGAAAAAAAATGGAAACGCCTTGATGTCTCCTTTTTCTGTCTCCCGGAATATCGGTAGGTATTCCTCTCCCTTTTTATCGGGGGGCTCGCGGTTTCCGGGGGAAACCTCGACGATTTCACCTTTTCCTTTATTTTCTTTCATCTTTCCCCCAAGTGGGCGTTTCGATTTTTCGAGGTGGTGGATAGGCTTCTCGGGTGGTGTTTCGTTTGCACCTTGCTCCCTGTGGGAGTTTTCTCGTTCCTCTTCGGGTACTTAGAGGTTACTAGAGGAAGGCCTGGGCCCGCCTCGAGGACCCCGTTCGGGACACTTTTCGGACTTTCGGGACCTCGGGTGCACTTGAGAAAAAAAAAAAAAAAAGAAGAAAAAACCGCCGACGAGGAGTATAACGTTACTCGACACTCGATATTTTCTAGATGATCCTCATTGTGCCTGTCGTTTCGACCTCACCTATACCCGGAGGGTGCAACTCGCGCCACCGAATCCCGCCATTATTTACCCCGTCTTTGGTTACCCTGTTCCTTTTCGCCGAACCACCCCAGGACGCGTTTTCGGAATTCAGTTCACGAGGGCCAGGGTGGCCGGGGGATGAAAACTACATTTACAGTCCCCGGGAATGCCCGGGTAAATATATTAGGAATATGATATACAATTTAATAAAGAAATACCCAAGGAACTCGGGGCGTCTCATTTGGACCTTCCTTGGAGGAAACCTACATGAGATATCTTGACATTCAGAAATAACGCATATAATTCCACGGCGCTAAATTTATATTCCTTTTAAAAAATTTCTCCCCCACACGTATGTATATATTTTTTTTTTATTTTTTCTCCCTCAATTTCCATGCAAAATGGAGTAAGCCTCGTCCCGTGGACGCGACGGATGTGCAAAAGTGCAGTCGCAAAATCCGTTCCCGGGAATTCCCGAGTCCCCACTGTTTCTACATAATTCCATAGTGGCTTTACGGGGGATTTCCCGAAGGACCTGAAAAATCAACCCCCAGAGTCCTGACTTTAATTCCTCTCCCTCCTCCGCCTTCGCGAGTGATACTCTCGCTTTCCCTGTGTCAGGACTCGAGGGAATTAACGATAAATCCCGTGCAATGTGTTCCTCCGTGCGTGCAACCTCATTGCGTATGCAAATCGCCGGGACTTTCTAATTGTTCCGCGCAATTATCCACTAAGTCTTCCGCAAGGGAGTGTTACGATCCGCGGACCTGGAGAGATCGGGATATGTCCTGGGATTTCCGAGTCCTTGTGGCGAGTTCCATCGTCCTCCCCTAAATCCAATGATTAATTTCGATTTTATTGATCCTTCCCGAGAAGAAGAGAAAAATGTCGATCGACCCAGGGAAACACGCCTTCCGACAAAAAAGTCCTGCGTATCACGGACAAGGATGCGATTTGGTACCAAGTGACGTTCGGCCTAAAATTAATTGCGATAATTATTTGGGTAATCTCCAGCGATTTCTCTATGATCTCGAGGATTAAAATCCATATTTTCTTGAGTTAAAGAACCCTTAGAATTTATTCAACCCCTTTTCTCGAATTATTTGCGACAACAAAAGTCCTGCGTATCACGGACAAGGATGCGATTTGGTATCAAGTGACGTTCGGTCTAAAATTAATTGCGATAATTATTTCGGTGATCTCAAGCGATTTCTCTATGATCTCGAGGATTAAAATCCATATTTTCTTGAGTTAAAGAACCCTTAGAATTTATTCAACCCCTTTTCTCGAATTATTTGCGACAACAAAAGTCCTGCGTATCACGGACAAGGATGCGATTTGGTATCAAGTGACGTTCGGTCTAAAATTAATTGCGATAATTATTTCGGTGATCTCAAGCGATTTCTCTATGATCTCGAGGATTAAAATCCATATTTTCTTGAGTTAAAGAACCCTTAGAATTTATTCAACCCCTTTTCTCGAATTATTTGTCCAACTCTTGAGGCTTCGGTTTCCTCAGCTGGGAAAGGGGTGAGAGCCAATCAAGGCCGAACGCGGAAGCAATCGGGCGCATAAATCTTGCACTATTTTTACAGAAGCCCTCTATTATTGCAGCCCCGTATTTCCAAGATAGGGTGGCGAACAACGAGCCCTCGACTCGCGATCGTATAACTGACCGCATCCGACGTCTCTGCTCGCCATTAACTGTATCAACATCCAACTTCCGGGAGGAAGTTTTCCGGGGAAAATTGTGACTTTGCCCCTAAATGAAATCCCACCGAGATCATACGTGCCTCCAGAAGTCGCGGTTAAGATATCTCAATCTGGTCTAATTTCGTGGTCCCTCCAAACTCTCCCTAAAATAGACCCCACGATTTCCCTCTTCCGTCTTCAGCCTGACATTCACCTACGTCATCTCGTTAAAATAAAAAAAGACACTAATGTACAGAAAATTAAAATTCACCGAATCGGGATTTTCCTCCGAGAGGTGGAGGGGATTTTTCGTTGGACCAAAAGTGGAGTGAAAATTTTTTATCCAGTCAATTTTTCACCGAGCCGATGATTTAGGTCGACAGAGAGGGTGATTAAACAATCGGTCAAGGGTTTAACGACGGGTCAATCGACCCCGGGGTTATTTGACTTTAATTGACCACTGGGAAGATATTGGCAGATCGGAGGCGTGACCCAGGACTCCCGGGTGTCCCTCGGGACCCGCTGGAGGGTTCGAACGTGGTTAAGATTTCACTCCCTTTATTAGGCCGGCCGACATATTGCCTGGAGCCACGTGGGTTTATGACAAATCTTTCAGTCCGAATCGATTTCGGGTAAAATACGAGTGGAGGCCCTGAAGGTTCGACCTTCCTTGAAATGAAAAGAGAACGGAAAAAATAAAAAGGCAAACGCCAGACCACGGACATAAAATATCGAAAGTATCATTGCGTTACCGGAAGGACGCTCCAGGTGTGTCTACTAATTGACATTTGAAATATCAGTTTTCCTTGCCTTTCCTCGTCACTTTCTGCCGTGTCGCTTTAAACAAAATGGCGCCGATGTCGCGGCCAAGTGGAGGAGGCGCCATTTTTCCCCTCTTTTTCCCGGCAAATGGGGGGGAAGAAATAAATTCGAGGGGTGGAGGGAAAATAATTTCCTCGAGAGGTCGTCTATACCTCGTAAGAGTGCGTGTACAAATATAGGGAGGACGCACTTTTGGGGTGGTTTTCAAGGTGCAGGCGCGAAAAGGACTCGTCCCTTATCGACCCAGTGTCACCTATAAGCGTCCTCCTCGGCTTCCACGTCCATGTACCCGTAACTCGTAAGCTGCATCCCCCCGTGTGCCGCCATAAAGCGAGGCCAACCCCCTTGGATGCGGATAAAAAAAAGACGAAGGAACGAAGAAGAAAAAGAGAGACCGGGAAGATAAATGCCCTCATTGGCGAGCGCGACGACAGGGTGGGATCCCTTCGATGGGCGAAATGATTTCCTCGTATAAAAACGAGGAAACGAGCACTCGATGAAAGATGGGAAATCATTCCGAAAATAGGAAATACACCCGCGGCCTCGATTTTCCCCACTTTTCCATCCTCCCCACATTTTTCTCCCCTTTTTTCCTTTCACACGAAAATATTACCTAGGGGTATACAGACCGCGATGGTCCCATTGTTTTGCAATCCAGGTTCCCACCATTAAACGTCCACGAGTGGCGGGTTCCATAAATCGGATTTCCTGGCCGTAAAAAATGGCGAAAAAAAAAATATAATAAGAAGGAAAGAAAAATCTACGGACAAGTCACGAAGAGAAACGTGCCGTTCGCGTTCAGCTTCATTTCGGAATTAATTCCACCGATCGTTTCCCCAGGTCAATTTTGATATTCTCCTCCTTGATCGGGGATTTCTCATCCACGGGAGAGGTGTCGAGAATTTCCTCAAGGTGGTCAAAGAGCGGGGACAAAGCGGAGCTCCTGAGGGATACCGGAGGGAAGAAAAAAAATCGAGAGGCGGAACCGGCACGGTCGGTAAAGTGGCCATTTGCATTTCCCGGTCCCGGTCCCTCGCCCCTGGGCTTAGTCCGCCAGCCCTCGGGACTCATCCCGTATCATCCCCTATTCCAGGCGCTAACCCCCTAGAATCCCGACCAATGAGAGACACGCGGGGCTAATCCCATTGTGGAGGGAGCCAATCGAGACAGCGCGTGCCCGGCTCCCGAAGGACCCCGGGAAAGAAGAGAGGAAAAAAAAAATAGAAATAGGGACGCTCGGTCGCTTTATCATGCATATCAATTCGCCCTAATGGTCGCGCGTTCCTTCCGCTCGCATCTGCGCGTCCCGGCCTCGAAGCCCGACCTACCCCTCCGACATTATCAAAAATTTCTTCACGATTCCCTCGCTCCAAAAAGGGTAAATACTACAAAAGCCTAGCAAGCCTAGCTAGCAAAGGAAAAAAAAATAAAAAAATAGGACGTACGGCAGTTTCCAACAGTCATCGCTAATGATAAACGTCTCTGATGATTTCTCTGACAATGAAACAAAGATTTGGAAAATCCTTGTGTAATGAAAAAAACCCTGTTAAAGTGAGTCGTGGAAATGACCGGCACTGAATGAGCCTAGCCTAGCTAGCAAAGGAAAAAAAAAATAAAAAAATAGGACGAACGGCAGTTTCCAACAGTCATCGCTAACGATAAACGTCTCTAATGATTTCTCTGACAATGAAACAAAGATTTGGAAAATCCTTGTGTAATGAAAAAAACCCTGTTAAAGTGAGTCGTGGAAATGACCGGCACTGAATATGCGTCGATTCAACTCGGCGCAAGATACCCGAAATTCGAATTACACCAGATGATATTGCCCGAATAAATGTTGATCAACACTAGGTCTCTGTTATGACGCAGGTCCATGTCGGAGACAAAGAGCCAATCGTCCGACTGGCGGGGCCGAGTGCTTTCGAAAGCGATAATTCGTATGTACGAGGCGGGAAAACGTCGGCAAGGGGTGGCTGCGCCCCCGTAGGAGGATCGCGTGCAACCCGGTGCGCGAGGGGTGCGTTTCACGGGGGTACGCGTCAGGGCGCGGGGGATGAATGTCGCTTCTCGCCCCGGTTAAAGGGAACACCCACGAGGGACGGGGGTAAGGAGGGCCGAGTCGCGCGATAGGTCGCGAGGGTGGAACAGGGGATGATAACCGGGAGGGGAAGCTTAATCACGCGTGATGTGCCGAGCACGCGTGCACGCCTTCCGGAGTCGCAAGGACAGACGACCGTGACGCACGATAGGCGCGGTATTTTTTTTTTTTAACACGGGGGGAAGGGGAGAAAATCCAGGAATGGAAATAAAAAAAAAATAAATGGGGTGAAAACATTGTGGCGGTGGATAAAATTGAGGGGTGAGGTGGGAAATAAAAATCCCAAGCAGGGCGACAGTGGACAGGAGATGACAGGGAGGCGACGATAACGGATGATAAGAGACAATTAAATAAAAGAAAATGATCAACGCTGGAAATTGATTTCACGTCGTTCCTCGTCGCTTCCTGGGGGTAGGAGGAGAGACCGAGGAAGAGTACCCGGGATAGTTACGCGTACAAGGGTGTCGTAAGGATGGCCGATAGGGAAATTTAATCACGCGTGATATACCGAGCACGCGTGCCCGCCGGGGTATAAATACGCCGATAGGCCCGGGACATGCAAACGCGTTATCTCGTCCCGTGGCGCGGAAAACCGGGTAGAGGATATTTCCTAGACATCGGTGTTAACTAAATTAGGGTAAAGCCTCGTACCGTAAAAAAGGGAAATTTGGAAATCGGTTCCCCCCCTTGCAGAAATCGAGGGAAGGGTCTCGTTGGATCGTCGAGGAGAAGCGATCGACGTCGATCGGTCGTAAAGAGGGATTTCTTTTTGTCGGCCAGTCCTTAGGGACATTAAAATCCAGGATGCCTCGCCACAAAAGTCCCCGGGCTCGAAGGAGAGAGGAGATGTATAAAAAGAGGAGGAGGAAGGTAAAGAAGAAGAGAAAAGGAGTAATCGAGAGTCTCTATGAGCGATCGGCCACGTCGGTCGAGCCGTCGGCCGTCGACCACGAAGAGGCGCCACGTCCGAATATGTAAATACAATGTCCACCCGAGGAGCATAAAGTCCCACGATATACGGCCCGGTAATTTCTTAATTGCGTCCCGAAATTCTTGTCGTCGTAAAGAGGCGCTTGATTATGCCCGAACGACCCGAGGCGCCGGGGCGGAGTGGACGGAATAATACCGGCGTCTTATTTTAGGCGTCGCGACGCCGAGAAACCCCGAAAAATACCCAACGGACCCGCCCCGGCACCTTCTAGACGCCCATCTTCCCGGTTTTCCCCTAAAATTGCCCCCTCGTCCCAGAAGAAGTCAAAATCCGAGAGTGAAAAACGTAACCCCGGATAAAAAGAACCTCGACGCTCTCGTTGTATCTCGATCCTGACCCTTGGCATGAGACGACTCGTCACCAGAGAAGCCGTTCCATTTTTTAAATTAACCCCTCTAGAGATATTCCCCGCCGAGGCAGGAAGATACGACATACCCGCGTCTTGAAAAATGTCCCGCGAGAAAAGTGCACCCGACAGGTGAGCCACGTGACTTACGTACTCCACGGTACGTCCTATCCGAGTATTTCCTGCGTTCGATATCTCCCTCTTCCGACAGACAATTCCCGGTCTTCCCCCTTTCCCTGAACCGAAGGAACGCGACAGGATGCTCTATTGGAACCACCCTATAAAAAAGCTTGGCAGGATCGGATCCTTTCCACGCAAGATGCCTCGCATATTAAATACACCGAGGAAGAAAAAAATATATATACGAAAATATATTAAATAAAACCGAACCAGACCGGACAGGCTTATCATCTCAGACCGATAGGGCCAATTTACGGATCTCTCGATTACACGTAAATAATTGCTTAATCATTAAAACGTTTCTTCGGTGCTATTCAAAGGAATACCTCTTTGGCTCGATATTCCTTTCTCAGGGGATGTGCCATTTAATTGCGCATAAATACACGTGTACATCTGAGATTTCTCCGTCCTTTAAAATGGACGCCGAATGAAAAATATGAACCCATGGGGTTGTTTCCAAACATCTTTCCGTCACCAGATCGCATACCCCACCCAGGAGGTGTTCCGGTAAGGTGGCAAGGTGGCACTAGGTGCCACCTTCTTGGTCCCAGCTTGACCGGAACCGAACTCACTTTCCATGTACGAACGGATAAACGCCACCCCCCTCGAAGACTCACCGGTATGGGTCCTCTTGTGGATCTTGAGGTTCTCCGACCTGGCGAAGACCTTGCCGCACCCAGGGAAGGGGCAAGGGAACGGTTTCTCCCCGGTGTGCACCCTGATGTGGTTGACGAGTTTGTACTTGGCCTTGAAGGCGCGTCCATTCCTGGAGCACCCTTGCCAGAAGCACGCGTGGGTGGTGCACTCCGGGCCGCCCACGTGTTCGACGGTCAGGTGGGTGACGATATCGTGAAGAGAGTTAAACAATTTCCCACACAGTTTCCGGCCAGACCCAGGTCCCGGAGCGTCCTGGTCGACCCACATGCAGGACATCTCCTGGCGCTGGCCAGGCCCGGCGCCAGGGGTGGCGCCGCTCCTCATGTACCTAAGGAACGCCCCATGGGGATGGTGTCCAGGGTGCGAGACCGCGGGGTGTTGCTGATGATGAATCGAGGCAGGTAGGTGAGGAGCGGCGGCGAGGTACTGGTGATGATGCGGCGGAGGTAGCCTCCCGTCCTGGGGATAGTGGGGACCAGGGTAGTGCCCGGCGAGGGGGTGCTGGCCAGGGTGGTGCGGGAACTGCTGCATGCCGGCGGCGGTTCCGTCATGGTGGAGCGGGGTGAAGAGTCCGAGGCCGCTCTCGGGGGTGGTGGGGTTGGCGGCGGCGTTGAACTCGTGCTCCCGCCTCAGAAGGAAGTCGCGAGCCGCGTAGCCGGGGTGTCCCATGTGGTGGCCCATCTGCGGCGCCATGTGGGGGTGGTGGGGCGGTGGGTAGCCCTGGGGGTGGAAGTGGTGCTGCTGCGGCGCCTCGCCCGCCACGGGCTGGACCCCGGGGCCGCCGCCGTCGGCCACCCCCGCGCCCCCTGCCGCACCCTCGCCGCCCGGCGAC
The DNA here is from genome assembly GCF_000612105.2 of Orussus abietinus. Lineage (NCBI taxonomy): Eukaryota > Metazoa > Arthropoda > Insecta > Hymenoptera > Orussidae > Orussus > Orussus abietinus. The sequence goes on from NW_019395990.1 coordinate 861,921, forward strand.
AGCTTGATCCCCAGGTTCGCCAGGTGGTGCGGGTGGTGCGAAACGGTGTCCAGGAACGCGTTCATCATCCTGCGGATAGTCCTAGTGGCTGCTCCCTGTCGTCTCCGGCTAGAGGTCCTTCCGGTGGACTCGCCGCCGACCGCCCTCTCGCATCGCGAGGCCCGACGCGACGCGAGCCGCTTCCCCCGGTCGCTCTCCGCTCCTGGCCGAGTACGCGCCGCGTCTCGGTAGCCCGCGGTGCGCTCCTCGCCGCGTGCACAGCGGGACTGCGGGCCGCCGCCGGCGCGACCGCGCGACCGCGACTCCCGAGGGTGCGCGCGTGCCCGCTGGACTGCGCCCCGCGCTGACTGGAGGCGCACGAGTCGGTCGGTTCGCGCGCACCGTGAAAATCCGTTGCGTGCCTTGCTGCGTTCACAGCGGGACTGAGATCGGGGACTCCCGCCGCGGGGCCACTCGGCGGGTCCCCGCCCGGCCCGCCCTCCCTGCCCCTACTATCCACCGTCACGTGGGCCGCCTCTATGCGCGCGCAGATTGGTCGCCGCGCGGGCCAATCGGAGCCCCCCGTCCCGCCGACGGGACCCGCATGGGCGAGAGGTAGCCGAGTAGTGGTAGCATTCGGTCGCCGGCAGACGGCCCGCGCGCCTCGAGGCGGAGCGACCGGGACGGCGCATGACCGCGACACGCCTCTCCCGGCGTTTCCGCAAGCCGCGCCCCGTGGGATCGGCCGCTATCCCGACAAGGATCTCGCCGCGATCGCGACCCTACTGCGCCGACCTCTAAGATAGAGACGCCCTCGAGTTTCTACCCTGTTTCCCCCATTTTCTTTCCTTACCTCTCCCGGGTTGATTGACTTCAACGAAACCGATTTCCCTCGGAAGAGTCACCGTTAACAGAATTTTTTCTACACTCATACTTTACTTTAGTATTTCATGATCGGAAAAAAAATTCAATCCCGATCGAGAAAAAAAGGAATTATTTTAAGGCGGGGGGTGGTACTCTTCTAAACCTGTACATCTCGAGGTAGGGACTTTTTATAGTCACAGGGTGTACGTCAAAGTCTCAACGATCGAGGCACTGTAGAGTTAATTTAATTACGTCGACCTGGAACGGAAGGGGGTGGATGGGCTGGAATGTCCGAAAAGTCTCTAAGGAGAGGCATTTAAAGAGAAGGACTTAACTCCAGGGTTAGGGGAATTATTAATGACGGTGACACCTACGGACCACTACTTACCACTATTCCGACTAGTCTATAAACAAATAATGCCTCGGTCGGAAAATTAGCCGAGGATTGCTCGGTTTTTCCCCGAGTTCCCCCGATGACAATGCCGAAGGGGTCGGGGAAAGGAGCGGTCGAAAGGGACGACGGAAAGACAATGGTACCTGAAAGTGTCTCCGCTCTTTGCCTTGTCTTCCTGCTTTACTCGAACCCTGGCCCCTCCATCGGGGTAATTGTCTTGTCCCTCGGGGGGCGTCATCTAGATTATCCAGGGGAAAGCGGATATCCAGGGCTCACCGTTTTACCGAAGCCGCAAATCCTCCTGACACCTGTTTCCGCGCTCTCCTCCTATTCACAGGTGTGCCTGGAAGGTCGGAGGACACCTCGCTCCTCGGGATTTCCGAGTGGAAACGGAGGCGCCGAGACCATCCCTAAAATCGCCCTCTCGAGCTGGTAAACCTCTATGCAATTTAAATTTTAGAAACTCTACGAGGAACTTCCCCATCACCCGGGGAAAAAATCAATCTATTCAACTTATACACAAAATCTGTAAAATCCACCGATTTTAATAAGGACAGCTGATTGTTTAGCTTGGCGTTACGATAAAGCCTTCGTCACTTAAATCCGTAAAAATTACAGACAAATGTCCATAAAGGTGAAATTACCTCGATTAATTATCTAAAACTTATATCTTTATGTATATCTTCATGTCACCTTAAGACTCTTATTTTTCTCCGTGTATGATTGGATCGTGTCTCCAGATTTTGCCTGAAAGTTCAGGGCACGTCTGTCACTCTTCGTCGATCCTGGGATCACGACTGGAAAATCGGTGTCCAGGATCGATGGACGTCCATCAGCGATCGACGGATCATCCTTGGATAATCGTGACAGTCCTTCGGGACATCCTGACACGCACGGCGGGCATCGGGTAAATTTAATTGGATCGCACGTTCGGGAGAGTCCGTGAGTCCTGCAGGAGCAAACCCGGGTCATGAGATCGATTTGGTCAACAATGAGTCCAGCTATGGAAAAGAGGGTCGAGACTGGGCAGCACCGTTAGAGCTTGCTCGGCTAATCCGTAACCAGCTCCGAAGAGATTATACCTCAGCAATGCGCTCAACCGGCAATAAAACCGAGGACCTTCCTGGAAGGATCGTCAGGAATAATCGACGCTTATCGATGTCGACACCAGTGGCGGCTTCCGCTTAACCAGGACTCCTGACACCCTCCGAGGTCTTCGAGTCTTCCTAAAACGTTGGTTATCCAATAAAAAAGAAATTGACGTTAAATGATAAATCATGATGCCGGATTATCCCGTACTAGCACTGAGATAAGAATTTCATCGGTCCGAAAGAAAATTCCCTTGAATATTGATAAAGATATATTTTGAAAATTCCAATAATAATTCCTTAACTCCGATAAGCCTTAATAAATTGGACGCGACATTTCTCCCGGATCGTGGCAATTTATTAGATATTAATTATTCTTGGAATTAAGGAAATATTCCTTTGGTGCGATGAATTTTATTTTTTGGAGTGGGAGAGGAGGAGGTCGACGGTTTGGGGGGCGAAGGCATCATCTAGCATCCCCTCGAACCCCACACCTCGTCAGACCTCTTCCACCCTGGAGGGAATTTTTCTTCTTACTAAAAAATTCTAATAAACAATACCCGACGAGAGTCCCTCAGGACTTTGTTGACTCGGTGCTCGGCACCGAGGAACCGGCAAGGGTGGTCATTGTTTCGGCCTGGGTCATCGGTCAGCCGAGATGCAGTCATTACGTCGAATTAATCACGCGGGGGAACGTCTCGATTAATCGCATAGGTGGTTGCGAGGGACGCCGATGCCCGAGGAGGCGATCTCCCGAGGGAACGAGGAACCCAACGGCGGACCACGCGGATGGGACAAAGTAAATGCCGGCTCGTTACTCTCTCTCGCGATATCCCCGTTACTCACCCCAGGGCGGCTTTAATTTGTAAACGGCGACGTTTCATTCGGCCAAGAGAGGAGACGCCAGGTGAGCGCCGCGACGCCGGCGTCCGCGCGTCCACCCTGGGTGCCCGGCACCCTCGGCTGCGTCCCGTCGAGAGAGCTTGTACTCGCTTACTCGGTTACCGGGTATTCGCTCCTGGAGACGCCTCCGTCGCTTTGGTCGAGGTAACCACCGGGAAATACCGAATTAGTGGAAAATTTTAACATGCCCAAATCATCCGGGTCCAACCTGATAGGTAATAATATATTAGGTGTAAGGGAAAGTTCTGTCGATTTTTTGTAAGAAGTGTACGCGTTCAAAAAACGACAATACTTTCCCTTACACCTAGTACATCTATTATGTGTTCTAAAATGACGCTCTCGAAGGCTTAAGGTGTTACGAAAGGGCCATTCTATATACATATCAAAACGTGAGACTATTTAAAAAACAATCCCTGTCTTAGGTTCTAGTCTGGGATAAATAAAAAAATTCATTGTGAAGTTTCGAAGGATTCGGTGCACCTATTTTAGAGGATAGTCTTATGAATATCTTGACATTTTCATATGTTTTAATGTGTATTCATTTATTTTCATGTATGTAGCGTAAGGTATATTAAATAACTAGTACTGGTAATTTGATCCAGGTGGGAGAGAAAAATTCTTGGAAGGTTTCCGATGCGCCCAGACATTTGTATAAATAATTTGACGCCCAGGGTTCATTCGTTCGTTCTTTTCGCGTCACCTTAAGCCCCTCGACTTGACAAGCATGAGTTAAGGTGGCTCGGTCGTTCGTCACCTGGAAAATGCCGGCAAGTGTCACGGTACAGACGATTCCAGGCAAAGGAGCCGACGAGATGGCCGCGACACGCAAAAGTCTGTAGATTCAGCGCCAAGATCCGAGGAAAGGGATCCCCGAGTCGATCTTCTCCAGAGATCTTGTCTCGTGGTCATTAGAGAAATGACAATCAGGCTCGCTCGACCGCGGGGCGCCTCTTCGTCCTCGAGCCTCTTACAAGATCCGAAAGTATTTCGACTTTCTGGGCTCCGTTTCGCCGCCGATCCTCCTCCATATTTCATATCTCGATCGCTCCTCCTCCAGTGCCCCGTGACCTCTCGTTGCTTTCTCAATTTTTATCACACCGTGCCATCATTCACCGGGACCATTTGACGTGCCCTGCAGTGGATCGATGGCTAGAAAAAAAAAAGCGGCTCGATTATGGCACTTTTTACCCAACAGTAATACGATCCGCACTTAGTCCCTTTATCCGCCGTATATCATGATACGCATCTCCTGATATCATATATGTATCCTCCCGAGTGTAAAGAGCACGAAAAGGGTGCCTATTTCCAGGGTGAGATGTTCACGTCGAGGGTGGGAGTTCGTATCGAGTGTCAAATATTTTCTTGTTACTAGAACAAATATACAAATATTTACGCGATACATGTACATTGACAAAAGATCGCGAAAGGGGTGGCAATTTCCGAGATAGGATATTTACGTCGAGGGTGGGAATTTCTTTTTCCAGATATCACATTTTTTTTTGACGTTACCCCCGATTTGAATATGACACGTGGGGTCACGTGCGCGCGTCAAAGTCGGCATTTCCCCCGAAGAGGTCGACGAAGTAAAATGGTGGGTCTTCTCAATTACCGGATTTTTCGGGGACGTCCAGGTGAACCCCCTCGAGGGTGGATGACGAAGTGGAGGTCGGCGCGTTTGTCGGACTCGTCGGTAAACCGGGATCGGTTTGGTGCTACCGATTCAAACCGAGATAAGCCCAATGATAGCCATCTAGGAAATCGGGGAGAAGAAGAGGCGCCGACGAAGAGGAGCTTAGGGAGGAACCTACCCCTCGCCTTTCCGTGGTCGCATGAAAAATCCCCGAAATATGGTAATATCGAGAACGACCCGTCGAGGACGAAGGAGGGCCTTCTTGGCTATCCTGGGGGACACTGAAATATCCCGAAGCGGACTCGTGTTCCTGGATAAGGCCGACATGGACGGGGAAATATGTTCGGCCGCGTGGTCAACCCTTTCATGATTTACGCCGCGTCCGGAATTGTTTTGAGTTACGGTCGCGGGGTGCCTACGACTTCTTTCCTCCAGAAAGATTACTTTATAGCCCCGCAACACGCGATTCGCGGACTTCGTCATGGCAGGCTTTGCGATTGATCGATCGAGCGGGGAGTTCGATCGAGATACGCCTGGGTGGGGCCCGGACTCGAGAGAGCCCTCGAAATTATGCTATATAATAAATAATTAATAAAGGGGTTGGAAGAGACCTAAGAGGTTACCTGGAAACCCCGTAAACTGGGAGAATTTCTCCGCAAGGAATTAATATTAATTTCTAGCCATTATCCGGCCGTTCGACCGAGGGGGTTAATGTACCCGAGGTGATAATTTTTCAGGCCACCCCCGGGTGTTCTACCCGGTTCCTGGAGCCCCTGGAACAAAATGGTTCGGATCCACGCACCCCCATGATACCCCTCTAGGAGCTGGATCTTGGACTTACCCCTAAAAAATGATCCGCCATCCCCCGCGGCGCAGCAGATGCGACTTTCCAAGTGGCACGGGGGCACGTTCCGGAATGGCTATCAACCCCCCTATCAATTGATATATTAGATCGTTAGATCCGTAGATCCATCTGGGAGATATGCCCCGCATCGACGTGCCGTCACAAATTCATTCCACCAAGAGTCCATGGCGATGGTTCTTTGGGTCAGCTTCAAATAAACGGAGGTGAAATTAAATAAAGCTCGGTGGAATTCACTTTCGAGGAAATTCATTCCCACCGAGCCGTCCATGGTGATGGTACTTCGGGTGAAATTTAAATAAACGGACAAGAAATGAAATAAATCCCCTCGCGGTATTTCTACCCTCGGAAATGAGAGTCGGTGGAATTAGTTTTCCACTAACGAGTGCGGCACTAAATTTCGCCTTTCGCATCGGTAGCAGGAAGTGGTCAAGCACGAGTTTAATGTTCCGATAAGTGCACGTCACCCGGTAAACCCTAATTTATTCATGAAGTCCCGGCCGCAGGGGTGCCACACCGTAAATTACTCATAAAAGCATTGACTCGCATTTACGATCGCATTTGCTCCTTCGAGAGATCGTTTCGTACGGAATTCCTATTGGAAGTCTGTCAGTGTTACACCTACTGCTCTCAACGCATCGCGAGAACTCTCGACTCTCGTTTCCCGACAGAAATTATGGATGGACCGAAACCTCCACCCCGAATATCGACTTTGTAGTACCGAACGGAATTCCCCAATTTTTTTTTGTTCCTCCTCAAATTTGTACGAACAACCCACGAGTACTTGTAATTAATGGATCTCGTTATTACAAACAGCGGAGAAACGCAGGATCCAAAATGGCCGACCTACTCGGACAAGACGAAGAAAGCGTCCTCGAGATCATTAATGTGTCACGAAAGGATCATTCCACATATATCAAAACGTGAAAATATTGATAAAACTTTTTCCAAACCATGGCACCGAGTCATTAAAAAAATTCACAACGTGATCATGGAGACCCCGAGAAGAAACGCTATGGCGAAATTTCATTGGAAAAGAAAACCGTTTTTTATTAATTCCACACTAGAACCAAGGACACTTTTTTTTGCAAAATGAAATTTCTCACACGGAGTTTCAAATGGCTCGGTGCACTCGGTTAATATTCTGACGTTTCAATGTGCATAGAATGATGCCTTCGTAACACCTTAACGTATTTCCCGAAATCGAAGGGCCTCCATCGGGAACGTCCGTAACGAGGCGGCCAAGAATCCCGGTTATCCTGGAGGTAAATTATCATAATTACTGTGGCCCGTGGCCAAAAGACAAAAAGGTGGATCGTAACTCATCGGCACGTCGCCACGCCCCAAAGAGCGTCTTCCAGACCCACGTGAAGAAATTCCATTTCGAAGGGGGAAAGAATTTCCCCGGAATTTTTCGAGATCATAAAGAGACCCGTAGGAGCCCTCAAAATGATCCGTATCGTGATTCTTCGCGGCAAAAATTTCTTTTCCCTCTTCCACTCTTCCAGAGGAGTCCTAGTACGCGTTTGTCAGCGGCCGGGATCGGGAACGTTGAGAACAATGGTGCAAATCGAGGGGAACAAGTACAATGGTACTTGATTAAATTTTTAATTAGCCCGTAGTCCGTCCCGGGCTTGAAGAGGCCATCTTATTGTTGATATTAATTGTACCGCTTTCAGGAACAGTAATGAACCCCGTTTTTAACTCCTCGCTTCCTCTGTGGAAATTGTCGAGGCAGCTTGAATAAAAATGGATTTTAATATCCGTACCATCGGTACTGGCCTGTATAATTAATTTCACCTTACCCGGAGTTTCTCACTTTCCCGGGAGGATGAAACAATGGGCACCACCTCGTAGAGGGTCCGCAATGTCTCCGGGTAGCCGGAAGTTCCTTAATTTTCTTAGGAATACAGTCTAATTCGCCAATGACGGGCCGACTGCCGGAAAGGACGCTAATGAGAGAACAAAAAGGGTGAACGGCAAATCGGAGATGAAAATGAATTGAATGAATGGAGTGAAGTGCTCCCAGAGTGGCGGGAAGTGAGCAACTTCGCCATGGCGGAACCCCTCGTCTGGTCCGACCGACTAACGCGACTGACCTAACTCTTAGCTTAGGAATGAATCCCCGTTCTTTCGAGATTGGCATTACAAGGCCCCGGTGCTACTTGCCTGGATAGCTCTTCAACGTATTCCCCGTAAATCGGCCTTGAAGTCCATCAACGAGTCGCACATGGCCCACTTCAAGGTTCGTGCAGTTCGAGGGGGTATTCACACAGGAAACCATGGATCTTAATGCTGGAAATCATGGATTTTGATCATTCTCGTCATGGTGTAGTCATTAAGAGCGTAAAGGAACGTTTTGATGACCAGCCGAATGAACTCCAGTTTCGGGTATGACTATGGTACCCATATTTCAAAAGCGCGCAGCAGATGCGTTATCATCGATGACCACATTAACATTCCGACCGCCCAGAAAACGCATCGGAGATCGATTCGGGATACAATGCGATCATAGGGCTCGGCTGTCCACACCGAACACGAGCGACCTATTCCGAGACGTAGGCGATGATTAATAGATCCGAAGAAGTTGCCCATCGTTCATGGGATCGGCTCCGTTACGTTTCCTGAGGTGAAGCAAACGGCATGGGAAGAGGCATGCCTCGATGCACAAAGTGCATCCGCGACCCTTGAAGCGCACCAAACAAGTGGTGAAATTTCCCTTCCCATCGAAAATCTTTCCGGAAGTGGAGGACCCGTGACATCTAGCTCGATACACATTGACAAGAGCGGTTCGTCAGCTCTCTAACGAGCGAATGACACCCTGGCTCGAGTGCGCAGTAACGAGGAAATGGGATTACAATGGTTCCTCCAGCGGTGCAGACTGCAGTGCTCGCATTCTTCACTCAGTGGTCGGTAATTGGAAATAAATTGCAATGGTCGAAAAAATTCCTTGACAATCGGATGGCACGCATCAGGCCGGACACAATGGCTCCGGAAAGGGGATTGCGATAATTCCGATAGAATGCGGTAGTTGCAGCAAGTCTTGCAGCAACAGTTGCAGGGATGGACGTGGACGAGAAGGTGCAATTCCACTAGTGCTCGCCATGCCATGAAATACTGCCTTGTACAGTGTTTTACAGCCTCCGGGTGGCGGTGTTAGGAACAAGCGACAAGCCATGGAGCCCTGGAACGAGATAACGTGTTATCAGAAAGTGCGAAGTCCGGATTTACAGCTGTTGAATTTATTGTTGCAATTCTACGTCACCGAGTCCAGGGTCCTGGATGAAATTCCAGGCTCGTTACGTTATCGTTATATCTCCTCGGTTTAATTTCCCTCCGCTGGTCCCTGCCGCCACCTGTAAGATCGGGCGGTCTTAATTATTACTTATTAATTATTAATTGTAATTATTTCTAATAAAAGCGAGTGTCGACGCGGTGCCGCTACGAGGCGGGCGCAAAAAACAATACCGCGCCCCCTCGCCGGCTGAAGGAGGACGCACTTGGTGACAATTTACGCCAGTTGACCGGCGATAATTATAATTGACGACGGCCCCGTGGCATCGCGGCGCCACTCGCGGGCCAATTAGCCGGAGCAATCAAAGAATTGCCCGATTCGGCCTGGCCAGTCGTCGCGACGTCTAATCCCGGTGTCCGGTTCAAGGCAGGTCGCCGGCGAAGGACGACTCCTCCAGGAACAAGCTTTTTTATATATTTTTTTTCCATTCCCCCGATAATCATGCCGATAGGGTAACATTCATCGAATCGCTCGTTTCTGAAATTATACCAAATTATTTTTATTAAAAACAAAACCACCCCCAATATAGGGTAACGGGGATCGCTCGAATAAATTCCTTGATTTATTGAGAACATGTTTTCCCAGCTTCCCCTGAGTCGAAAAATTGTCATCGGCAGGTCTGCGCTTGTAATTAAATATTTTATTGACTAGTGGATTTTTCTTTTTTTTTTTTTTTTCAGGAATATTTAAAAATCACGGTGGATATGGAACTCGGATTTCTGCCGGTTTATGTCGCCGATCGCTTGTAATTCCATGCGATAATTATTAAGGGTCCATTGACGACTCGCTACGTGTTTATAGCTCGAGTCTCCACTGTTCTTCGGGGACGTAATATAAATTTGAATTAATATTCCTCCGAGGATCCCTCGCGCCTTCGAGGGAACAAGTCCGGAATCCTTCGGAGAGAGTCGAGACGAGACTTCGATTCGTTATGGCCGCGAAACGCGCCCGGAATCGTTTTGAGTTATGACACGCCGTAAATATTCCCCCAGGATGGAAATATTTTGTCACCTTTATTGCTCGTCGCCTTTTTCTTCGATCGTAAATTCGGTGGCGACTCGATAGGCACAGGTACCTCCTTGTCCGTTTAGGCAACTCGGAATTTACTGGCGCATCCGAGATTTGCAGGAGCGTCTTGAGAAAAATCCCAGAAAATGTCGCTCGTCGCTGGAAGCGATCTGGAAATTAAAGATTTCCCTCGAGAGGAGATCCCTTCTCTTGCGAGCACTCGAGATTTACGCGGTCCGCCATTTCTGGAATTTTGAATATTTTTTTAAAGGACCGCGTATTCGAAGGGAAAAGGGGGAATCGAAATACCGTCCTTCGGTTCGATGAAGAATCCTTTTATAACAGGAGTTCAAATTACCAGGGGATAAATGGCCCCCCGAGATTTATGGGAAACGTTTCGGGAGAGGTCCACGGAAAATCCTTTCCTTTTTTTTTTCCTTTTTCCCCTCATTTTCTGGAATGCCGGGACGCGGAGGATTTCCGAAAGTCCGGCTTTCAAGGCTCTCCTGGCGAAGGGCCTGGAATTGTGGGGAGAAGTCAATTGCCGGCAATAAATATTGCAGCCAGGCGAAGTCACTGGGAAAAGTCATTTCCAATCTTGTGAAGCTATCGGTACACGTAATTTTTTTTTATTAAACAACTGACGATTTTTTATTTTTTTTCCCCTGTGCAGTTATTCTCTTATCACATGGGGTTGCGAGTAGGGCGCTTTTGGGCCGATAAAAAAATATGCGAAAAATCCTATTGTTCAAATCGTCGAAATATTCTGCTTTGTCCTGCGGATCTCGAGGATCGGGAAGTATCTGGTCCGGGTGTGAGATCTTCGCAGGGTGTGGAGAACCATGATGTGGAAGGTCTGCTCTCACGCCGAGTGGGAGTGGCGTGGGTGTGTCCAACAAGCTGAAACCGATCGTCTCGAGAACGTGCGAGCAACGACTGGCTTGTACTAACTTCTGTTTGACGGAAATCGACTTGCAGATTTCGAGTACCAAGAGAAGAGCACAAAAGGAAATCGCGAGGCGCGAGAACCCAAGGACGACCCTCCTTCGGCACCTCCACCTAACATACCCCTGAGGTCTCCTCGATAAAAGAACCGGAGAAATTTTTTTCAAATGGCTCCACATAATTTATTTCTAGATTTTGTACAGGTCAGATTTCTAGTTTAGGTGCAAAAATCAGGATAAAGGGGAGTCCGCACGAGGACGGATCGCTTTTCTAGGGAAAGCCAGGACCGAGGGTCCAGTCTGGCACAAAAAAGGCGAATCCTTCGGAGGAGCTTGGAAAAAAGAGGAGACTCTTCCGAGACTTCAGGGTTCGTTGTTTGAAATCACCTCCTCTTTTTTTTTATTCTCCGATTTCGCAGCGACGTACACGGAAGAGTCGTAAAGCTTGCATGGAGCGAGCGGCGACTTGGCCGTAATAAAAATTTGCTTTTCCAGGCTGGTCCCTTCGGCTTTTTTGGACCCTTTTTGCTGCTCCTGGCTCCAAAGGACCGTCGCAAATGTTTCAACGCCGGCATAGTGTGGCTGTCGAAAGTCGGAGGCTTTTTCAAGATGTTCCTATTTTCGTAGACGAGACACGCCGGAAGGACGAATTCCAGGATGGATCCTGCATTGTAAAAGACTTCCGCCACGTGTCGCGCATGCATTTGGGAAAATATGTATCGATTTTTCAAGGAAGCGTAAATAAAAAACCTGTACAATAAACAAAACTTTGAAGAAAAGAACCCCAGAAGAACTTCCTATACTGATTTCTTCTATATATTGAGGTGAAATAATTATTTTTAATTTTTAATTAAAAGAATATTTCTTCGGTGAGATGATAATTTTTTTTTATTAGCGCGGCTTGGCTGAGGACAAGGAGACAATATTAGAACCTACAATCGAATCTACACTGGTCTCAGGGACTTCGAAGGGAGAAACGCGAGAAGGAGCGTGGCGAATTCCCGTCGACCTAAACGAATCCGTCAAAGAGTCAAAAGCCGACGGGAGGTCTCCTAGGTCTCGTCACCAATGGCCGATGCGTATAAATACGTATACTCTGCCCGAAGGAAACCCGAAAAGCAGCCTTCGACAACGGAGGGAAAAGGAGATCGAGGCATCGCGGAGGACCCGACGGCCCAAAGGACCATCGGCACATGTCCTGGTCCCCTTCGTAAACGGCCCTAAATGGCAAACAAATGGCACCGCGGGTTCCCTGGCGACAAAAGTTGAGACGTCACGAAAAAGACCGCCTGCCTCGAAGACTCGGTTTTGCGGCGGTTCGACTCCTCGGCAATTTTCCAACGAGTCCTGAGAAATCTGGAAAATCGACCTCCTGTGTCGAATCCCCTGAACAAAACATACGATCAGTGAAATGACTCTTTTCATCAAGAAATCTGCGAATTTTCACGACTTCACTCATTACTGACCTTTCGAGTGAGATAATTGTGCAATTAGCTGGAAGTGCACCGTCTCATAAATCGACTTGTTTTCCCAGTAACCTTTGGATAATTCCTCGGGACCGAAATTCCTTAACATATGTTTAATCGCGGACGCTGGCGCATCTTTTTCAGAGTTAATTATTAATTTGACTAATAAACATACCTGTAGAATTAGGACGAATTTTTCAAAGATGGGTCTCTATGGCTTTATGGGCCTATTCTTTCCTCTTGGACCTTGAATTCGAAGTTACCGGGACGTGCCATCATCCCGCGGAACCTTCGGTGATTTCTGCAATTTCGCATAACGACTCTCGCAATTGTGGCTCCTTGAATCATGACTAACGAGGCAATCACAGCGTTCGTTTCTTTGGGCGCGAAATCGTGCGAATGTTCATTCTCCCTTCATTTCGGCCTCCACTCTTGTCCTTTACATTTTATATATCCCCGCAAAAACCTCGAACTTCCAGGTCCTAGGAAAAAAGAACAACAAGATAACTCGTTAAACTCGTGAAGTCTCGAAATTTCCTCCGGATATTAATTTCCCCGTCATCAGATTTAGTTTCATAAGTCGGAGTACTTTCCATCCGCGTGAGAACCTTCCTTCCACCTGAATGTTCGCCTGGAAAATAAATAATTCAAACGTTATTCCTCGGAGTTTGTCTCAGGGTTCGTTAATTAATCTCGAGTAATAGCTCGGTAATGGAAGGGAAAGAAATCCTATTTACCATGGTTTCTTCGCCTGTACTTGACATGAGTAACGAGCACTTGCGAGGCGACTTGCCGCGTTAATCGCGTTACGCATCTTTTTCTCCCCCCGATTGATCGTAATCAATCGAACGAGTTCTCATTGATCCATTGATGATATAGGTTCCCATGCTCGTACCACCGCATCGTAACGCAATCGAATTGCAAATGCCCGCCGAACTATTTATTGCGCGGGGAAGAAAATCCAACAATGCCCATGGTGCCCAAAGAAAGTCATTCCATGGTACTCAAAGAAAGTAATTCCACGACGGCGCGCATAACGAGATGTGCATCGGGGTATAATAAGAATAATTCCCCCATTATCGCCATTTTTTCCTCGACGTAACGGGGGAAACCATTAGAGGCGAGAAACGGCGTTAAACGAAGTACTCTGGCCACATTACGGGAGATATTTCCTTTCCATCGACCATGTAACCGCAGCGACCTCGATCCAATGTACCATATAAACAGGATCGCGCAATAAGGAGCCCCATAAGGGCAGGAACGATCGGTATCGGGCCGATCGCCTAAACAAGTGAATAGCATTAGTTCGATACTATCGATGCCCATAGAAAATCACTTTCGCTTGAAACACCGAATCGAGCTCCGAAGGGGAGACCAGAAACACGCGTCCCGCGGAGGTACATGGGAACCGTTTCAACGGCCGCAGAAATGACATGGAAGCTTAATAACACCAAGGAAAAATCCCCATAACAACAAATTAAAAAAAAAAAAAAACCGAATTTCCCGAAAAAAAAAAGTGTTCAAATTTGAGGATGTTTTACAGGCATGAGGGTGTTACAGGCATTGGGGGTGCACGTGCGTTAGAAATTCCTGTCGTTATTTCCCATAAAGGTTAACAGATTATAAAGATGTCTCGGGACAGATAAATTACACCTGTATCAAGTCGTTTTCCCATAACACCCTCGCGACTCTCGGGCGCGCGTTCCCTTGGGGCGTGACTCCAAAAACCGCCGGCGTCCAAACACCATAGACTAAATTCTATGCCGTGGGGTCCGCATAATTCCCCTCTTCTCTCCTCTCGTAGCGAGGACCAACCTCTACCTGACTTATGGGGCCCAACATTCGGCATTATTTATGGCCGAGAGGGCCCTGATGCACCAAAGAACTGACTCTGTTCGTGCTGGCCGACTCTGCGAACCGGCCTGCCCGGAGGACCGGAGGGAATCGAGGAACCGGGAACCGAGATCCAAGGAACCACGGAACCAGGACTACCAGCCCGTCCACTCGGTCCGGTGAAATCGTCCGGAAGAACTGCGTGACGAATCTCCGAAAATGCCACTTTTCCCCCGGCTTATGGGGTCGAGGTCTCTGGGGGATTTTAAAGCTCCTCCTTACCCTCGAAATTTGCGAACACCTCCAAACTGGATTCCCATAAAATTTCATTAATTTCTCCTTAAAATCCCATCGCCTGATCCCGCGATCTTGGGAACCTGGAAACATCATAAATTATGTGACGTTGACTCGTTTATTTATGCCAGTAATTGAGATGAGCTATTTACAAAATCTGGAATTTTCCCCACGAAAGGTATTTGAGATGTACGAGATCATCTGTCCGAATGTCTAAACCGACTGTTATGGAAAATGGAAGACGGTGAAATCAGGAAAGGAGGTAGGCTACTTAGTTATCCCTTAGTAATACCTACGCTGGAACGGCTTTATACGACTTACGGGGGATACAGAAGTATTACATGCACGTGGTCAGGCAGGTATCCTCGTGTCTCCCCGTAGCTCGCGAATCGGATCGGCGTCTTCGCGACATAAATTCTCGGTAGCTATGTCGCCTCGGAAACGACAGCGGACAGTCCGCGCGCAATAATTAATGCGCCGAGTGTTTTGCGCCAGCTTGTTAACATTGTCGCTTACACGGGATGCTCGAGACGACCCGCGGGTGGTCGCGGACGCGTCATCGGTCCGCGGCTTATCACGATAGATAAGAAGACGGGAAGTCGATCCTCTCGACACTAGGAATTAGATCCTAACCCCCTAACACTTAGACAAATCCAACTTAAGTTTTATAAATATATTTCCCTTACTCAGAGAAGAAGAAGTCTCCCCACTTTTGGGCTTGAAGGCAGCTGTCAGAAATGGCGTCGGTTTCGAGTCGACTCGAGGGCATTTATCAGCTTCGATTATTACCCACTCACCTGGAGGAAATCATTGATCGTTACTCGGTTTTTCAATCTTCACTTCTCCTATACTTCCCGAGTATAACGTTTCCGTGAACTATCCTTTTAATTAAACTCGATTGTTGAATCGAGGCGACGCTCGGGATCCAAGATGGCGGCGGGCGCGAAGATTTTCGAACGCGAAGTGCGCGCGCACCCGAGAGTGCGCGCGCCACCTTGGTCGGAATGACTCGAGATGGTTACTTCTCTCGAGGCGAAGCGCATCGATCGTAGTCGAGTTAATTGGATTATCGATACCGAATGCCGGTGCGTATATCGCTTACCTTGAACCGGCGCGGAATGCCGCGTCGAAGAAACGGACGAGAACGGGATTCCACGGTGCGTGGAACGATCGAGGTTCGTTTTCATGCGCGATCGGGACGGGCAGGCGCATGCGCGCGGGACCGAGGCGAGGCATAAATTATGGGCAATCGTATAAGCGCGGCCAGCTACGCTTACCGGCGGAAGAAATAATTTATGGACGGAGAGAAGGATTCCGGTACGCAGTGACGTCGCTAATTACTTGCACGACCGGCGCGGAACGCCACCGACGACAAATGTTAATTGATTTCTTTCGACAGGGACGCCTTAACGAGACGCGTCCGACCCTTCCAGAAGCGGCGAGATTCGAGGCGGATCGCTTAACAATCGAAAGCAGGATAAACGATAGCACTAAAATATATTTCTAGGATTTTATCCTCCGCACCTTCCGTTCCGAGATTATGATAAGGATGGTTTAAAAGTGCCCCAGAGATCCACGGTAATATTCTCGTTGATCAGAGACGAGAGTTCTAACCTGATTTTATTTTCAGGTTAGGTTCCCGCGACCGTTGGGGGACTTGGAAAAATATAGTATTTCCATGGTCGTTCCGGCTGAAGTGGAGCTGTTACTCCAGGATATTCATATATCGAACGCGTTCGTATTTTAGGACTCATATTTATTGCCGGGAGTTAATAAATTTTAACCGAGCGGTCTTTTTCCTTCTGGGGTAAAGTCGGAGCCGGTCGCGGGCGCAAGAACGGCCAATAACGACGAATCGTGGAAATGACTTGGAACGGTGACCGCGTCCGATCTCGGAAAGCAGGACTCAGGTATAACGATCTTCGGTCTCATCCCCGACGGAATATAAACTGTTTCTGGGAACGGCGAGTCGTATATCTTGTCGAGCGACAATGCCCGTGGCTGAAGTCACTCACCCACTCACCCAGTGGCCGCGAGCGCCTCCACTCGCGAGGGCCAGAGCGAGGACTTTAACAAGTCCTGGGACTCCGAAAACCGATAAAAAGAAAACCGACATATTTCTAAGTGTCCGCAATAATTATACCAGGTTACATAATTAATTATACACCGTGCTTAGTAGTAATCGTACATGTACATCTACAGGTTGGCGCTAGGAAAATCCTGCTGTGGCGATTTTCGTTTCTCCTAAAAAACCAAAAGGACCAGGGTGGAGGGACGACTCGGAATCGGGAATCGATGTAAGTGGGCGGCTAACACCGAGGACACGAGTATCGGGCATGACTGGTGGAACTTCCTGGCATTTTATCTGGTAGTAAGTATCTTGTCGTCCTGCATTAGTACCAGGGCCGGTCACCGGTGACAGATCTTAATCTAGGATCCAGGAGACACGCCGTCTCCCGGACTCGTTTCTTCCCGGTCACACCTTCGGGACATCCTCGGACCGCGATCGGCCCCTGGTCCTCTTTCGCCCCAATCTCTCGCTCTCTTTTTTTTTCAACATTTTTCTGTCCACCAGGCCTGCTTAAACGCTTCCACCGACGTCGCCTAAACGGTCCTCTTACCGGTTTTCGCCGTCAGGATTTTTGCATACGAACGAGTCATTCAGGAACGGATCGGACAATCATTCCCAATCTTGGATGCGATGCCCATCCCGGAGAAAATAAAGCCACGAATCAGGCTCCAGAATGATGTTTGCACCCGCGGAGGGTCTTTCGAAGTCTTTTCCTTTTCTCTAGGATTTTTTTTTCTCGGGCGATAAACCGCGACAAGGACGAGGAACTCGGAAGGTAGTCGATAGTGAAATTTGGGGGAAGTGAAATTCCCTTCAGGATTTAATATCTCGATAATCGATTGATCGTAAATGCGTATTCATCGTTCTCGATCGTAGCCTGCACTCTTGTCTGTAATCCTGTCGAGAGATAGAGGAAAGAATAGAGAATGAGACGGTCCCTCAGGTGCACCCACGTGGTTAGATTCTGGGGCTCCTAACCTCACTTTATTGTCCATTCGTCAATCCGGGGGCCGAGACAATCGGCATCCGAAAATCTTAATGACCGCAGGGCGCGTTCGCGTCACGGCTTGAATGGAATAATTAGATGATTATCTTTCATTTATCCTCGCCTTTTGATCGACCGACCTCGATATCGCGCTTAGGGACGGGAAGGGATGCCATTTGCAATTATCCAGGAAGGAAGCGTATCGCCCTCCGGGAAATGATACTCCACCATTATAATCAAGCCGCCCATTGCGAGAGGCCGCGGCGTCCAGACAATCAGGAGCAATGAAATTCCCCCAGGAAACCGCATCCAAATGCTCCGACGATGCAAGAGAGAACCATGGCATCCGATACCCCATATCGTATACAGGACTTCCACTCAAAATTCGAGTCGGCGTTGGTATTAAATTTCATAATTTTTAATACCTTAATTTCGTAGTCTCATAATTTCATAACATCTTCCTTTCTTCATTTCAAGGAATTCTACTTAACGAAGCACTCGAGGGCAGGTACATCCATTGTCTTCAAAATTCCCTGTACCAAGAAGCAACCAATTAGTAGGTGTTCATAGGTAAGAATCACCCTCTGTTGTCCAACAATACCTCCTCTGCATCCTTTAATTATTGTCTGGCATGTAATATCGAGAATATTGGTTCGTCTCAGAGGGGGTGCGACGGAGGCATTCAAAGCAGACAAGCGAACAAGTTCGCCAGGATTTATTATGGATTCGTGTCCAGGTCCACGCACCCAATTTCCCGGATTCTGCGATCCCGGGGAAGGGAGGGCTCGGCTTTTCTTGCCTCCTCAAAACATCCGAACGTCTAAATCACGGGGAGGTCCTGGAGGGGTCGTTCTGCAGTCGTCGCCCTCGAGGGAGGAAGGGTCCTCGCAAGGTCGACACCGGCTGCCCCATTATGCGGCTGTTAGGGCTAGAGGCAATCGGGCGCATTCCGGATAATTTTGGGAACCTCAGGGTGGTCCAACAAGCCTAGGGGAAAAACGATCGAGCTCGAATGGTCGCTGCATCCTTTCAAGATGGGGACCCAGGAGACCATCGCCAGGACTCGGACGCGAATCCGAGGAAGAGGGCTCTAGCTTTCTTCGCTGCGCGAAAACCGATTTCCAGGACAATGGTCGCATGCTAACAATGCCCGGGAAACGGAGATCATTGTCGAGGGTGCATCCTGGAGCAGGACTCGGACCAGCCGCCCGGGTCGCCCCGGGGATGCCGTTCGACAATGATTCCGAAAATCATTGACCGGGTCAATCGTTCACCGGGCGCGTCCCCAAACCCCTAATGGACCGGAGAGACTTTATTTATTGCGAGGACTCCACCAGGATGACCACCAGGTCACTCCCCAGGGACCCGGGGTGGTCCTCCGTCGACCTTTGCGTTTGCAAACCGAACGACAATCAACGTCTGTGTCTGGGCACAACAATGATCCTCCAATGTCACGGTGAATCCACGAGACGAAGGAATTTCTACAAAGTTCAGAGATCTCTTACTTGAGGTAATCTTCATAAGAACCGAGATTTATATTTCTTACGTTTCTTCAATTTTATTCTTCTTTTACCAACGATGATTGTTTTGTTTCCTATCAACAGGTTTTAGGCCGATGGGGTAATTGGGCTTTCTCCAGTGCTCCAGTTTCGCGACCTCGTTAGGGCCCTGGTAATTTCTCCCAATTTCCCGAAGACGGCCTCGAAGAGGGGCGAAGGCCACGCGACAAAGGAACGGATGCTGGCCCCTGGAAAAGGAAGGTTCCGAATCGTAAATCCTGGAAGTGGAAAGTCGGGGACGGAAGCGAGGGGCGCGAGGACGCCATTCCGAGGAAAAGTCAAAACCCGTCGACAGAAGAGAGAGAGAAAAAAAAATAGGCGGTTTGCGTCACATTTTGACCAGGGTCCCTTCTCGTGGTACGAGCGGCCGTAAATCATACTGGGAAACCTGGCGAAACCACCGTCGGTCGTAAAGGTTTATGGTGTTTGCCCGATGGTCGGTATGGGAACCAAGATGGCGGCCGCTCGGGCCGAAGCGTGGTACCCCTGGAAACGGGAGGAAGCGAGACTCCGTCTATGGCCGATCGGTGTCTGGACGATACCAGGTCGGGTCCGTTGTTCCTTCAAGCGCATCTTCGCCAAGGAGCCGGCTCCTTGAAATACGACTGATATTCTATTAGCCCTGATTTATGGCCGCGCCTCCTGCAGGACGCGGTCCCCTGCTTTTCCCTTAAAATCGAATTTCCCGACTTTCTATTCCCCTTATTGGAGAGCTTAACCCTTCCCCCGTATCGACGCCTCGATCAGCGGTTCCTCACCCTTCTGGATTGAATTTTCTCGAGGACATCCACGTGGTCCTTCGACGCCACTAGATCGCCCCACCGCCATCTTGAAATCCGACGCCTCAAGAGCGATTACGACTTCCTCCGGTCGCGGAACATAAGTTCGATCAGCGGCCCATGAGACACCCCCTGAAATCCACCCCGTGACGTTCACGGGGAGTCATCGAGGGATTTTTTCTCCCCTTTGTCCCCCGCCTTTTCGGGACTCTGGATCGAAGCGCGGTACAAATTCGATTTCTGACCCCCAGAGGGCGGGAGGGGGAGAGATCCGTCCGAGCTTATTTATGAACGCGGCTCAAAATCGAGTTCGCGAACGGTCCACGAGCTAAATCATTAGACGCTCGAAAGCAAGAGCCCCCCGCGGTTTCGAGCATTAGTTCATCTGTCTCTTCCTTCGCTCGCTTCCGTCCCTCTCCTCCCTGCCTCTCCGTCTCTCTCTCACCCGCCATATTTGAAGCCGTCCCTCTCCCTCACGCGGCCAGTTTTGGCCGGCCACGTAATATATGAATCCCACGCATCGAACCCGGGGCACCGCGGGGTACTCGAACGACATGTGTTCCGCCCCTGTCCGCCCCCTTCCTCCACCTTCTCCACCCTCCACCCACCTTCGCCCCCTCCTCGAGGGGTCGCCTCGTCTTTTCTCGTCCCCCCTTCACCTCTTCTCCCCCTTTGCGGGTCTCCCTTTTATTTTTTCCGATCATTTCCCGCACCTTAGGTGGGTCTTTTCGAAATTCCCGACACTGTTCCCGAGTTTCTTCTTTCCAGCCATCTCCTGGGGGTGATATTAATTTTTTCGGGGGCAACATTTGGTGCCCCGGTGCCCTTATTTTAAAAATTGGCGGCGCTCTTCGCATCTTGAGTTTTGGATACGGTCCAGCAATCTCCTGGGGGTGGTATTAATTTTTAGGGGGCAACATTTGGTGCCCTGATGACTTTACTTTGAAAATCGGCGGCGCTCTTCGTTTTCCGGCATCCAGGGGTCTCCTCCGACTATGACATTAATCCTTGAGACTCGATGCCGTTCGTTAGATTATTTAATATTTTATTTCCCATAAAAGGGCACCACCAAATCGGGGCTCGGGCCGATGTCTCGTCTCGAATTGTCAGGACAAGAGGGATGCGCGACACGCACGCGGCATTCGTATAAGGAAGATTCATCGCGGTCCCGTTTTCAACGTCGTTAAATAAACATCGCATTAGCCCGGGAAACAGCAACAAAATGTATGCACCTAACAAATGCGAGGCGATATAAAATAATAAGCCTATTAGTCAGGGGGTCGAGCGGGCCCCAGGGTCCCTCGTCGTATAAACGGCATAGGAGAGCGGGACCGCGTTCCTCATGGGGCCCCGTGGCATTCAGAGGTGGATTTATGGTATGTCCACTCATTCATAAAAAAATATTATTCAAATTTAGAACGTCTAGACACGCCGCTCGCGACGCCCCGCGCACCCGAGAGGCCCCCTCCGATAGTCCGGCGTCATCGGCGATGATTATCTCGCTTCATTGATAACTCTCCTCCCCCCCCAGTTCCCGTGAATAATTCCCCCCTTTCCGGAGATACCTGGACCGCGACGGCCGGGCAGGACCTTTATTCCAGGATTTTATTTCAGGGATTCCTCAAATAAAAGTGCTTACGTCTCATTCGGCTGGCGACGTCTCGTTTCCCGGGAAATTATGCATTTGTTGAACCGCGGTAATAATTGATATTATTTATGGACACACGGGGGAGGCTAAACGACGATTTCGTTGGGCGCAAAACGTGTATTTTAAATATATACTACTGATGGAAAATAAATTATGGAGGGGTCGATATGTCACCTCGGGATATTTATCGATATCGGTAATATTAGACGTCGCGATAGATATACGCTTTTAGACGGAGATCGCGCACTATCAATTCCCTTCCTAGGCAGTATATTAATGGCTTATTAACGGAATAAACAGAAGGCCCATTTCACGTTAATATGATAATATCGAGGCGCCTGTATTGGTAACAGGAGATGGACAGGATACATAAATCCGACCGCGGGCCCAGAGCGAGAGAGAGAGGACTTCTGTAGAATCAATTCGGTAGACAGTATGTTAATGGCTTGTTAACAACGCGAACGGAAGAGGATAAAATTACACGGGCTGTACATGAGGAATGGTCAAATGGCCTTATGAATAAAGCGTAATACCTAAAGGAACTTCGCCTATAAATCCCGGAGCGAAAAAAAAAAGGAAAACATCCGCGTGGTTAAAAATCGATTGAAAAATTGGAAAGGGGGTATAAATGGAAAATAAATATTCCAGTCGACGATAATCCGGAATTTCGGACGCGTGGTTGGAACTTCTCAATTTTTTTTTACTTCTGTCTTCTCGTCTCTACATTCGAAATCATCGTTTAGGTGCGAAGAGCAGCGATAAGAATTTTCAGGGTCATTTCTTTCGTATTTTCGTTTTTTATTCGGAATAATCGTTTACGCGAATGCTGCCATGACAGAGCTCGAGGCGGCGATGATGCAAATTTCCTGTCTCTTTATTTCTCATTTCCATTTCTTTCTCGGCCGACGACGTTTACGCGAAGGTACGCCCCGTGATCGGCGATTTTTTAGGCGTTTTATCAGGAACTCGCTCCCCTTTTCTCGCGGCTTGGAGCTTTTCGACGGTTTTCGGGGGCATTATCGGTGGGTTCGCGAAGCTAGCCGATGACTTCTCGCTTGTCTCTCGATTGCCTGGCTCTTCTCTTTTTCGCCTTTAAAGAGTCAATCGGCCGGCCGCGGGGGGGAGGCCGCAAGTTATTGGCATCTCCTTTACGACATCGGCTCGATATCCCAACATTCTTGCCCAACGTTGTATTTCACCGATATAATTTATGCATCGCCGAGATACACACGATTATTTCTCGAGATAAGCGCGTAGGACGCGAAAATTATGAACTGCCGTACAGGCCGCGACAAAAGTCGCGGCCTACGATTTCGGGGAATTAGGGAATTTATTATCAGATAGTATCTCCGAGGGCCGATTTTTGCGGGCCTTGGATCAGACCTCGGGGCTTACGAGTCCCATTCTTTTTGATTTTTGGGGACCGAACGCCATGGGCCATCGAATCGTTCCTCGAATTCTCAAAGAACGACGTCGACGTCGATCGACTCGTTCTCGTTACTCGCACACACCTGGGATGCGATAATTGGGCGAAATGCGAAGATTCTTTCCCTTTCCTTTTCCTTCTATTTTTTTATTTTTTATTTTTTCCCATGGGGAGAAATACAGAAAGAGAAAGGGAGCTCGCACTTTTGTCCCGGAGAATTCTCCCCATGGTCCTTTCCGTCCTTTGCCGTCTCGTCGTGTCGCCCACGCTTACATCTTGATTCGCGGCTCTTAGCATCGTAAATAATCTCTTATTCGCGGAATTTTATCGTCCCTCTCGCATATGGGGCGAAAATTTAATAGGCGGACAGAATATACGTCGACCCGAAATGATGGGGACCCTGGAAGTAGGAGGTGGAGGAGATGTGTCACGGTGTGTACACGGATTCTCCATCGCCGATTCCACGGCGAATCAGCTGATCGCCCGTCAGACAATTATTACACGATCGATTACCATCGACAGAAAATCGCCAAAAAATAATTCCCCGCAGTGTCAGTGTTTCCCATACTCTTAACAATGTTTTGGAGTTAATGGAATGGCTTCCAGCAATATTGACGAATTTTTACGGAATTATTATACTTACACCATGAGACGCAACTCGCGCGCGATACGACACCGCGGAGTTGCTCTCTCGCCTCGATGGTTACATGCGACTTTTCTTGTCGAAATTTTTTGCTTCTCTTATTTTTTTTTTATTTTTTTCTGTTCTAGATATTTCGTAAGTACTTCGCTGCTCGCACGCGCCGGGACGGTTGAAAGATGGACACGCTCACGGGACAAGACCGAGACTCGGTATGGGAGGATAATAACGTACGGGACAAGGATGGGAACCAGAAGTGGGTGGATATATGGTTATGGGAGGCGGTGCAGAGGTCCTCGGCGAAAGTGATCTATCGGGGTTAATAATCGACAATTTACCGGGAACCTCGACCAAGTCCTCCGAGAAAGTGGATCGACCCTTCGCGCCGAGGAAATAAAATTCTAAATCATTCCAAATCGGTGGAATTCATTTTACTTCACGAATCCTAATTATTTAACCATGGCTTAGGAGGGTTGTATCAGTTTTTCTAAATACCAGGGTGTTCCTCGTAATTATTTAACCACAGTAGGCGGACAAGTGGCGAGAGGGCGAATCTCTTTCGAGAGCCCCATGGGTCGCTAACTGGACCAATGAGACGGTGCTGGGACTAAATAATTCATGCTGAGAGTGTAATCCGCAAATTTGTTCGGGATTACGTGGGCCACGAGCTCGCCGCGTGTGGCCGGGGCGTTTACAGGGGTTTTGCATCGCTTCGTTGAAATTTAAAACCCACCTTACATCGCGACATAATTTCTGCCCTCCCAAAGACGCATCACCCAGATAAGGAAGGAAATATTCGGACAAATATGGGGGATAGAAAGGAAGAGAGTGTCAATGTGGAGGAATCCCGGTTTATACGAGCTCTTCCATCCTCTACCCTCTCCGTCTCTTCTCCTTCCCTCCTGCGGCAAGAAATTAATTACCCTAACCCCTTTCTAATCGCCCCGCTAATTAGTACCTGTCTTTCCCCTCTTCGCCTTTTTTCCCCGCTAATTCGCCGGACTAATTGGTGGCCGGCAATAAATGTCGACGACAGGGAGTCGCCGACTGTCTCCGGGATCCACTTCCTGCTTCGCCTCTCCCCCTCGAGGCATAAAAATCTTATTTAACATTTTTCTCATATTTTTCATTATTCTTCGCTTTAAATCGTCGGAACACTTTCGGCTCGCCGATTTCCTTCCTTTTCGGTGGTGCTGAGATTGCCGGTTGCATCGACGCGTGTCAAGATGCAGCTGTCAAGAGTCAGGATTTCTGACGACCCTGTTCGGAGTTAAATCCTCAACGTCCCTTTTTTGTCGGGGCCCTCTAGCGACTCGTTGGTTCGCGGCGGTTTTCTCGGTTTGCTCGCGATACGGGGGGTACGTCGGACCTCGTGGGGGGTACGTGGACGACATACGGGGAACCACCCTGGCCCATATACGCCCCGGTCGGTTGTCCATTGGCTCCTGCATAAAGGCGAGATGGGGGGTCCGGACTCCCTTGCTTCGTCCCCCCCCGCAGGGGCGGGGGCAGGGGCCTCGTTCAAGGAAACACGAGTGCTAAGTGCGTAACGATCCCTAAACGAGAGCTTGCATCGACTAAAAGCCCTGAAAAAAGTCCACTCGACTCGGAAACTGAGGAGCTTCCGATTATGTCACGATGACCCCCCAGAGGAAAAATGTTCTTCATATCAGAATTCATTTTAGGATTTCTGTCCACTCTTAGAAAATTCCTATATCCGTGTCAGAGCTTCTTATGAATTATTTTTCAATTTTATTCGCTTTTGGGGAATGGGGCTGGCGGGAAAATTTGAAATCAAGCTCGGGATTTTCCGACCGATCGGACTTAACCAGGTGGCCCTTGGGATCAGTTGTTTGCGAGCAACAGCCCGCGGGCCCCGGGATAAAAATGGGAATGAAAAAATGATCGGTCGCAGAAATTATATAGCTCGCGCGATGATGCCTCCCAGGGCGAGGGGGCATTCACTCGCGGAACCCCGGAGTACGCGCGACAATGCGCCCCCCACGGGACCCGCCGACTCGCGGGGGGTCCTCGCTACTGGATTCGCGTTCATACGTCCTGAGAGTAAGCGCCCCTCTTGTACGCGCACGTGCACTCGCCGTCCGAAATGCTGCCAAGATTTTCTAAATCTACTGTTTGCCCGCCGCGGTGGTCTGCTCTTGCGACCTAAAAAGGCGCAGTCCTGTCTGGAGTGCGGCTGATAGTCGACCGCCATTTTTATCATTTTTTTCGTCGAATTTTTCTACAGGCTATTCCCTAGAAAATTAGTGATAACGATTCCCTTCTTTGATATCGTATGATAAAGAACGTGTTTCGGTGATTTCCAACGATTTTCAATGATTCTTTTATTGCGAGGCCCACGTGATTTCTGGCATTGAAATCCTTGGGATTTTTGGGATTTTGCAGAACTTTTAGAATTTAATTTTTTCACGCGTTTATTAGACGAATGCTGATTTCGAGAGTGAGGGGAAAAGACGTAATGGGGTCCTGTAACTGGAGGATTTTCCGTGGAATTTTTTGATAATTTATAGTCGGTCGTTTTAATTGTCTATGGGTCTTATGATAAGGCGGGGTCTTATCGGTGCTACGCGGGTCGGCTCAAAGAGGCGGATCGAAATCGATGCTCACACGGTCGGCTCGAGCACCACATTTGGTCCGCGAGGAGTCGAAGGAAGCAAAAAAGGGAGCGGGCACAATGACTAAAAGCGTCTTTCAGCAAAACTCATCTGCTCCTTCATCGGGACACAATGCCGCGGCACAATGATACACCCTTATTGGCCCGTGACTCCTTCCGAGTCAGATGGGCTCCGGAGTCGACTCGCGACCTCGGCTAATGAGCATCACAAACGCGCCGACATGGAAGGAAAAAAGTTTAATTTCATTTCTATGCCGCTTCGATTACTTCTGTTATTTCGGCATCAAGGCCGAAGCGAACGAGGAGGGAGAACGAATGATGCCCACCTACGAGTGTTACCCTTCCACTCCGATTTCAAGAGACAATCATTTCCCCGTTTCCCAATCAACCGAGACGCGGCGGGATGGATTTTCTAAATTAATATTAATATTCGATATTTTTCCGAATTTTCTTTAAGTACTCGGTACATGTTTTGCCGACTGGAGAACGAATTATGCCCACCTATGAGTGTTACCTTTCCACTCCGATTTCAAGAGACAATCATTTCCCCGTTTCCCAATCAACCGAGACGCGGCGGGATGGGTTTTCTAAATTAATATTAATATTCGATATTTTGTCCGAATTTTCTTTAAGTACTCGGTACATGTTTTGCCGACTGGAGAACGAATGATGCCCACCTACGAGTGTTACCCTTCCACTCTGATTTCAAGAGACACTCATTTCCCCGTTTCTGAATCAACCGAGACGCGGCGTGATGGGTTTTCTAAATTAATATTAATATTCGATATTTTTCCGAATTTTTTTTCAAGTACTCGGTACATGTTTTGCCGACCGCACGCGCGGCCCGTCAGCCCCGGACTTCGGGGACAAGTTTGCCCAGCACGCGCGCAAAGTGTGCTAAAATAAGGCACCGCCTTTGCCGGAGAAAACCATCTGGCGATCCTCGAAAGTCGAGAGCCAGGACTCGAGTCGAGGACCCTCGACAACAGGAGGGACAAGGAGGATTTCCGCGCTTTTGAGCAGCAGAACGTGTCGGCACTTCGACTTCTCCAGCCATCGATTCCGAGTCGATTCCTCGATTTAACGACACGCACCCCTAATCAGCGACAACCGTCCGTTACGTGCTAACGTGCGCTGAAAAACCGCGTTCTCGTGATCCCAGTGAGCAGATAAAAAATTCCCTCGTAAAATGAAATTTTTTTATTATCAATTTCTATATGGACATTTTTACAAGATTTTGTGTAACAAAATATTTTTTCTCAATTTTTCTCAGGTTTATTTTGGGTCCAGCTTATTCTCCCGAGGATGCGACGTCGACCACGTGGGAGGCGAGGCGGGAAAGCCGATCGATAAGCGACCGATCGATTTTCGGCACCTTTGATAGGCCGTCGATCCGACCTGGTCGGCTCGGACATGAATCACGGCCGATAAGGTGGCCGCCTTGCGTGATCGTGCGTCTCCGCGTGCGTGATTGTGCATCCGGACAATGACAACAAGCACCACGGGCGGCGTGACTTGGCACCGAGGGATCCTCATGGGGTGTATGTGTAGCGACTTGCCGACAGGCGGATGGACGTAAAGAACGCCGTGCGTGCGCCCTTAACGAACGGGCGTGCACGCACCGAGTGGCCGGAATTTTCCGCGTGGCCGAGAAAAAACCACGAGATGCCCCGTACAAACTGAAAGAATGTAATTTAAGAAAATTTTAATTTCACGGAATCTAAACCGCAGTTATCATCCGTTATCTTGAAATAATAAGGATAGTATATAATAACGATTGAAATTCGAAATTGTCATTTTGACATATCGCGCCCCGGCGAGTCGTCGCCACGTGGTCCGGTTTGACAGATTCCAGGGAGGAGACTCGAAAGTCGGGAGATTTCGCAGGTACCTCGGGTACCTGCAGGTACATCGAGCAAGTACATCCAACAAGTACGGCGAGTCGGCAAACCGGTCGAGAAACGCGAAGAGAGAAGGAGACTGTAAAAGTCGAGATCGTCGAAGTCCCGCCCAGCGACTCGTCGGCCAATCCTGAGTCTACGCCGGCTCGGCTCGGTCGCTTTTTACTCTTTAACGGTCGTTACACCGAGTAGTTTTCTTGTCTCAACGCCATCTTAGGCGGCCGGACATTATCATCGGGCTTTATTGATTATTCGGTCGGGGGCGCATCGAGCGCTCCAGGGACTCGGCCAATTAGGCGAGGGGCACGAGAATTCGGCCTTTTCCCGTATCTTTTTATCTCCCTTTCCCACGGGGCGTCCCCTTCGACTCCGAAAGGGAGAATCGAAAAAAGAGAAAACCTCGAAAATCGGCCAGAATTAGAAAAATCTACGGATATACCAAACTCAGTAAAATTCCACGAGGCAGAAATCCCCCGAAGAGATTCGCCCATTAAAGGGGTGCGAAATTGGCAACCGAGGGGTTAATTCGCTCATAAAACATTCCTCCAAACTGGGCGCACTGAATTGTTAGAAATTCCATAATGTGAACACGGAGGCTGTAAGGAAGGCATCCCGAGGATGTAATTTTTACGAGAGATTAAAAAAATGTCCGGGGTTGCTTTTACCTCGTTGGAGTCGATTTGACGGAGCGACTTTACGGCTTCGAGCTCTCGATAGGTCGGGTCGTGAGAAAAAGTCTTGGACGGGTCTTCGGGGTATAATTTGCACTTCCGTTCTCATAGAGGCCCCGCGGGGTCCGAAGCTGGGACAATGAGCGGCGATCGGGCCCCCAGCGAACACGGCGTTCCCTCCTCCCCCTCGGCCCTGTAACCTGATGCCGCCATTCTCGCAGGTGCAATTCCACCGTTGTATGCCCGGCCCTTAAGCTGCCTCGAACAATGTCCCCGAGGACTTTTAAACGCCACCGAACAGACTACGCACTGCCGCGGGCCCTGGAAGAAAGCGCCGAATCGGAAGGGGGAATTTAGAGAAAAAGACCGCGCCAGTGGCTTTGTCCACATTGTCGGGGAAGTCAACGATTTTGCGCCTCGCTGCGACTTTCAAGAACTGTTTTCGCTCTCCAACGAGCACTCAGCACGTGCACGCATCGCGACGCGTTCTCATGAGGACCCTCTTTCGCTCGCTTTCTTTCTTTTTATTAACGATTCGCCGGCGAAATCGGACCGGGCCCCATAATAAGGTGACGGGGTCGAGACTTCAACGGGAAGGTCGACTTCCGGCTGGGGACGTGATTTTAGGCACCGCTGAAATTCCCGCGGAGGTGCCGGAAGGTCTTGGCTACCTCGAGAAATTTTCCAAATTTCCCTATTTTCTTCAAATTGCCTCCACGTGGTCTCACCTCGACTTCTTCGTCACCTCGGAATATACGGCAGCGGGGAATACAAATTTCAAGGACCCTAAGGAATATTTTATTAATCCCGCGGAATAATTATCCGACTCGAATAAACTTCCATGATTCCGAATTAACATCTAATTAGTTCCCGTTTGAGCGAAATCATTATTCTTTGGTTCAATTAAATCATTTTCTGGAAACCTGGAACTCCCTCAAAATGTTATGTTCAACTTTGACAAGGAACCACCCTCGACCCTGTTCCACGGGTGACATCAAATTCCTTCCAAGGGGTGTGCGAAAATTCGTACATACTTTTGGCTAAGATCCTCGACAAAGGGCAGATATTCGACGCGACACTCATAACGCGTTTGGATTCGACCTGCGACCCCACCCCCGCCACCCACCGGGTCTTTTGGCGAGGTATATTAAATTCCAGGATATACTTGTCAAGGCGTGGCGACTCGACACCCTGCCCCGTTCCTCCTGGTCCTCGCCATGGGACACCGTGGGGTGCAAACCGTGCATGGGGCACTGTGTCTAATAACCGCGTATTACCTTTGTCGCGGCGACTCTCAAAGGGATTCGACAACCGTTGGACTCTTCGAGATGCCGGCCACTTTTTGCAGAGCCATTGGACAAATAAGCGTACCTACCTCTATTAAAAGGTTTACAGGGAATCCCGAAGGGTTTAGGGTGCATAGATAGGCGCTCCGTTTTTCTACAGATAACGCTCTGAAGGAAATGAAAGTAAAAAATCCACTGATAGAATTTATTAATATGTCTTTTATATCAAGGCTCCTCGACGAGGCGGTTTTCCTCGAGATTTCAATCGTGACTCTAGGGGAATGGAATTTTTAGGAATTTCGAGTCAATTCGAGGAAGCCGAAGGGATGGTCCCGGGGGATGTCTCTTTCCTTCGGGAGGACATTTATTTTCGAATCGCGGAGAGGAGGCTTCTGAATGGGGTTATTGTCGAGTCGGGTCGAGCCGTCGTTTTCTTGCGTTATCACGATCTCTCCCGTCCCGAAAAACGCCGAGTTTTGCATGGGAAGTAAACAGCATGGGTTTCCACCCGGAGGGTCGTTACTCGAGGGAGGCTCGGTGATTCTTCTTCCCCACCTCCGAGGTGGGAAATTCAGACGTCAATACGAGGATCGGCGAGAACTCTCGATGGGGCAAGTCGATTTTCGGAGTTCGCCTTTTCGAGCCCCATGGGGGAATTCTCCGGAGACGAGATTCTCTCAGGGGTGGAATTTGTCGTCGATTCGGTGCCCATTGTCGCCCCCATAGAAACCCCCTTATGCAAACCCTCGGTACCTGACCACTTTTTCGGTTTCCCCGTGGCATAATCACCTCCCTGTAAAATTATTCAAACCTTCCCCCCTGTAAACCCCCGTCGGTAAATCCCACCCTGGGACGAGCCCCTCGGCATCTGTCAAAAAATTGAATTCATAATTTCTAGAATAAATCTAACGCGCCGCGGATCTGAAAAATGAAAATCGGGAAGATGGGGGAAAATGAAGATCCAGAAAAGGGGGAAAATCGCGAGTCGGAGATATCTTGAATTTTTCGACGGGAAGATAATAAAAATGCCCGACCAGGAAGCATTATTTCCGATGGGGACGTTATTGTCCTTAAGTGCAGTTTAACAGGGTGCATCCGAGGCGGGACGCATCGGATGCGTCCTCTTCGGGGACGGAGGAATGGAGGCCGGAATCGGGGAGAGGGACGATAAAGGTAAAAATCGGTAAGATATGTGAGTAATAAAAGTGGACAATGGAGGGGCAAATTAATATTAAGGCTCGGCTCGCGAGTGGCGGGGGTGGTGGAGGGACGGTAATTTATCAAGCGCAGATAGGGATCTCTCCGGTCGCGCTCTTCCCTCCTGGGAAGAAATGGACTCTCCTCTTCTGGACCTCCGAAATCCCATGGGACATTCTCCCGAATTACCAGAAATCTCGCCCGGCAGTCCTGCATGTGTTCGGGTAAATAATTCACGCGCTCCTTTATATCGAAAAATGAAACCTCGGCATTTATCGGGGAGACGTTGGGAAGTTTCGTCGCCGGGACAATATTTTCCCTGTGGTTGGCGAACCTGGCCAAAAATACCAGACATACCGGCGGGCCCAGACGCCGCCTGGCCACGAGAAAAAGGCGAAAAAGTGGCGAAAACGGCGAAAAAGTCCTCGGCAAGGGTTGAAGCTCGATGACGGCGCCTCCCCTCCAGGGGTTGGCAGCGAGCCTCCCCGAGAAATTTCGCGACGTCAGCTGGCGAGACTCCTTTTGCTCTTTTTGCACCCCCGACAAAGGCCGCGTTTCTTTCGAAAGGAGGAACTCCTTTCTAGAGGTCCCCCTCCCTATCCAAGGTGTCCAAGAAGGGGTGGAGAGTGTATCGAATTTTTCCCCGGCAAATTTTCCCTGATTTTCTCAGATCGTTACGCTCTGACATCAGCGATACTATCTATTCGGATATATCGATATATTTTTTGGGGATTTTTCCAAGTGCCCTGAGAATTTTTTAAATGTGAGGAAATTTTTACAGGGGACTTTCTGCAAATTTGAGGGCACTCCATATCCCTCGCGGCCGTGATATGAAAATAATTCACCGGCCGTCAGAAGGAGGAATTACTTGCGTCGACACGCGGAAGGTGGAGGCAGAAGAAGGAGGGCCGGGAAAAGGCGGAGGTGGCGAAGGTGGAGGAGGGAGGAGACCTCCACATGTGAAGGTGGAGGGAGCACGTTGCTCGACTCGCATAAATCTCTCGTATTTGGCGGCGTGGCGCGGCCTGACGGGTTCTAACGATATATTCTGATATAATTAAAACAATAAATAAGATGGCGTCCCACCGGGAAGCGCCGGGGGTCGAACTCGCCCCCCTTCGCCTCAGGTCGAAGAATTACGTCTACGAGCCGCCGTCTTTGCCGCCAAAAAATAACTGGAGCGCCTCGAGGACGTTTATCAAGGGAGGAAAACTACCAGGGGGTAGTGTCGGGGTAGTTTCCACGGGGATGGATCCTTCCGGGCCACTCCAGGAACTCGAAGAAATCGGAGCCCCGAAGTAGCCACTCGGAACTTCCCAACGAGTCGGAACCACCCCTCCGCCTTTTTGCCACCCCTCGCCGATTCGTCACCGGAAATTCAGGGTGGTCCCAGAAAGATCCCTCTTAAGAAAACAAAAAATCCCCATTATTTTTTCTTGATTTTTCCAATTTTATATCTATTTTCTTACTTTCCTAGGACAAGATCGCGGTTTTCGGCTGCCAATCCTTAAAGGTGATAAATCTGCTCTCGGAGCAGGACTTCTTGGGGAAAAAGGAGATGGAGAAGGGTGACGGCGAGGGCGGAGCTGCCCTTAATTACTGATT
The DNA here is from genome assembly GCF_000612105.2 of Orussus abietinus. Lineage (NCBI taxonomy): Eukaryota > Metazoa > Arthropoda > Insecta > Hymenoptera > Orussidae > Orussus > Orussus abietinus. The sequence goes on from NW_019395990.1 coordinate 894,884, forward strand.
AAACGGGAGTCCTCTCCGCCCACTAAAATATACCCCATCATAATCCTCCGGAGCCTCCGCTCCTCGGGGCCATTACCTTCCGAGGACCTCGAAGGTTCACCTCGGGGCACCTCGGGTTAGCCACTGGTAAATTACACGTTTGTTTTAACACACCCCTGCGACCTGCCCTATCCTGATTTATCGCCCTTGATTTATCACCCCCGCGAAATCTGCCCCCTTCCGGCGTTGAGATCTCCGAGATTCGGACGGGCCTCTTTTCGGTCTCCCTATCCCTCTCCTCCGAGGAATTAAAACCCACCTGGGCATCGAAATCACCGAGAGACCCACACCAAAAAATCTGCATACAGGATTTTATTGCACCACCTCTTACATGGGAGTACTTACATCCCTTCATACGCTGCCTAACGGGGTGCTGAATAATTCATACTCGCCGCCAGGGATCTCTGTAATAATTCTGTTTCCAAAACACGGTGCAGAGTTGCATACGGGTGTACTCATGGTAATAATTCCCATTCACGCGGGAGATTATTTTCATTCTCCGTGGAAATCTTAAATTGTCCTAGGACGACTGGAATGATTCGCGCAAAGGAGGTCCGGGTGGGATTTCTAGGGTAATGAACGTGACTGGGGAAATCATGACGACCTCTTCGTCCTCGTCACTTCGTCCTCGAGGTTGTCCAGATGTCACGTCACGGTTCCATGGGTTGTCATTTATTCCCGAGAGATCGTCTCCAGTTTAGGTGCGATTCGCCCCCGGGATGTAAGGAACCACTCGAAAGGAAGGGTTGCAGGAGTGGTTCGACCAATCGAGTAATAATCGAGTGTCCTCTTCATCCCTTGGGCTCCCCTCCCGTCAATTCGATCATCTGGGATAACAGCCTTATCTTCGTCGCCGCCGGAAATTGGGTGTATTGCGGCCGGCCCTTAATTGCGTGCATTAGGGGTAAAGTGATTATCGCGAAAGGGTTCGTCTTGGTAGCACTCGAGCTTTCAGAAATGTGTTCTAAGTAAATAACGCGATGTCCAGTCTAGGTACATTTTTTTCTTTTTAATCGCGATAGCGGGAAAAAAAATCAAATAATTGGCGCGATAACATTCCCAGAAATGTTTATTTTCTACGGGAAATTATGGGAATTTTACATACGTGAGAATTCGGAAATTGGGGATATCACTTCTAGGGACTTTCTATAGTGAATTGTAAATATTGGAGGATCATAGAAGATTCGGGGGAGTCGAAATCCCGTCTACACCCTCGCCCTCGTAAACCGATTAACCGATAAGGCAAAGTTTGCGCCGCGGTTAATCCGGGACCGTGGCCGTGGGTTTTAATTACGTGTAAATTAAAAGAGGCAACCCCTCCCTCCCCTTCCCTGCTCTCTTTTCTCGGTCCGATTCCGATGCTCCGCGTCGTAATATACACGGAGTAATAAATTAATAAGGCGCTCTCTTAACCGCGTTACTCGACGGCGTCGGGGTAATTTGAAATATGCCCCGGCCCTCGGTCTTCGAGTAAGCTTCTCTAATTAAAATGAAAGAACAATCCGAGGTAGAAGAAGTGCGCGACAATTGTCGAGACTTGGCTCTCGGGGTATGTCGCATAATCCGGAGATTCCCACCCGTGGCCCCAGGAAATTTGAATAATTAAGCGATCACCACCTAGGGGGGATCCTTTCGTGACTGCACGCATACTTAGGCGGTCTGATTTATCGGCATGAAAAATTAGGTATTAATAACGAGGATTCATGGGGCGCCGATAATAAGGGCCGAAAAAAGTCCATATACGAGCCAACGAGAACGGCCAAGAATTCGACTAAAAAATCCCGCCGATCGCCGCAATTATCGCGTGAAAATTTATAAAAATACCCGACTTACGTCGGATTCGCCGGGGAAAATTGGAAAACCTCTAGTTTCCATTTTTCGCGTGATTTTTTAGTACGTCGGTAGCACATTTCCTCCAACACGCAGATGGCGGCCTAGAGCTCATTCTTCCCCGCTTGCCGATTTTCCTATAGTAATTTCCTGCGCTCTTTCAGGACTACCCCGTGACAATTCCTCCCTTCTTACCTCCCCTTTCCTCCCGCGGCACTCTTTAACGGGAAGGCTGTGTACACATAATAAATACTTAATGCAGAAGCGAGCTTAAGCTCGGCTTAAGCGGATCCGACACAGCGGGTGCCTAAACGCCGATATAATCGGAAAGGAAGACCGGTGGAGTGGCCATTGCCGATTACTCGGATTCTGTTCTGACCCGGTGATTCGGTACAAATGTATTAAAATTCGCCATGCCCGCGGGTCCCTCCGGAACAATGAATTTGCCTCCGAAAACGACCCACCAAAAGTCTCCAACCCTTCTTCGAAGTCTAATAAAAAATTCTATAAATTTCTCCTACCCTAAGAAAACAAAATTCACCGAGCCCGATGAATATTTCTTACTTTTGGCTTTATTTTATTTTATTTTATTTTTTTTTCTAATACCGTTTTTCGACGCCCTACGCGGTTATACCGTAGTAGAAGACTCGGAGGAGGGCGCATTAACGGCTACGATAAATTCGAGGTGAAACTTATAATCGCGTTTGTTTTAATTAGAACCGCAGCGTGGTGCAGAGCTCATTTGGTCTTTCGACTTTAGCACCCCTTCTTCCCTCGTTTCCGCCCTTAGACCCGTCGAGACGCTCTTCTCGCCCGTTTATTTTCAGCCTCGTTTCCCACATGACGGAGATCCGTTAACGCGTCGTTATTTATTGGCGATTTAATTGAAACGTCGCCGTCGCGACGAGACACGTGTCCTTAATCGATCAAGGGAGCCTTTCCGCGTCCCGTCGATTTTTTCCACGAACTTGTACGTTACTTATATATTTTTTGTAATTTACATTACATTTTTATATTTTCTCTAGGGCCTTCGGAGGATCCTTGGTGACATTTTCGACGTTTCTCTAGGAGGGACGCGCAAAAAGGACGCGGGGACGCCTTTCATCGAGGTCTTTTAACCATTTTTTAGTTGTAGGAAAGGGCTCGGTATCGCATAAGCCGACCGACCAAAGGCGGTGGGCGGATTTTACGCGGATGGATTTCAGATCGCAGCAAATCCGATCTCGCACCCTGCTTGATCCAATCTGGCATTAAGGCCCGGACACTCGTTATCCTGAGGAAAAAAAAACCCTTTATGCGCCAGACCCCATGTCGGCATTTAATGTCACATCGGATGCGACCTAAAACGGTGTGAAATCGCCTCAAAGGGTCGCCTGGAAGAATTTTTTTTTTCCTTCAAAACGCTCAGGTTTGACGGTTTTTTTTTACATCATTTTTCAACCCCTTGCCGAGTTAGCGAACTAATTGCTGATATTCATTTGTAATAGCTTCGCCGAAAGAGAGCTGATATAGGTCGGTGGCGCCATCTTGTGGACTGCTCTTCAGGGTTTAGGGTGGAAATATTTCGTTACATAGAATCTTAGCTTGCTTGGTCTCTGCTTTCGCTAACGAAAGAGAAGATCAATTTTCGGTTCCTCCAGATTTTCGTATCTACGAATGAGAACTGGAGAGAATATCGAGTAATGGTAAAACAGGGCCATGCTGAAGAGAGCTCAGAATCGATCTTGTAGGGAATGAATTTACCGACACGTCAATCTCGTCCCGAAACGCGGTGGATGGATCTTGTAAATGGACAAACGTCTCTCAACGACGGCCTATTTATTTATTTTATGTTGACAACAGACTCGTAATGATATCGAAGAGGGAAAAAATAATTACAATGACCTCAGACGAAGAACAGCCGCGGGGGGAGGAAACAATCAACGACAGCCCAGTTCGGTTTACATCGGCAATACATAATTTATTCGTCAACACGCATTTTCCATAAATATATATCATATGTCAATATTTGTCATTTATATAGATTTCTTGTACGCGTATAATAATATCCCCCTCGTGTAATTGTCCGCACCGGCTCTAATGAACTATACGAGTACGTATGCGCACCTGCGTGTAACGTGTACCACTTTTGTACGGATTTGAAACGAGCCTTCACTTGATATCAACCCTTTCCCCTAATCATGCCTCGATTACCGATAAAATTCCTCCAGTGCTCGTTTCTTAATTCCTAATCGATACCCTTGCTAATCGTGCTACGCTTCGGCCGGAAGTCGGGGGTGAAATCCACCCCCTAATATTTCTCTCACATTTTTTATTCTCGATATGTTCAGATATGTTTCGTGCGATTCCTGACAATAATTGCTATCAAAATTGCTACCTCACCAGTGAGCCCACTTTGTCATTAATATTCCCCCCCGTGTAATAGTCGAACCGAGCGGTACCACGATCTGCAAGAATAGTCGCTTAATTGTTATCGTAATTAGCATTTCGACGACGAGTACATTTCAGGCTAGACAAAGTCTCGACTCGGTAAGAAGGAAGCGGGGTAGAAAAATAAGTGCGTTCCGTCACTCCTTTTTGACGTCGAGATCGTCAATGTGAATTGTTAGAAAAAAGGAAACATTGTTCTTTTTTTTTCCTTTATCGAACCAAACGATTAGGGGCTGGAAACGATCGGGGCGAATCCCGAAAAATCACCGTCGAATTGTCAACCCCGACCCTCTATTCTTAAGCACTAACAATCGGTGTATAAAAGAGCAATAGGTGCTCCAGATTCGAGTTAGAACAATATATTACTCTCTCTAGGCTATGTTCTGGTATTTTCATCGGTAGCTCCGATTTCTCTGAAAAATCTTTCTGCATTTAGCGGCACTGTTGCACCTTTAAAAGGGGTTTCGCTAAATATGTATCTAGATTGTTGTATGTAGAGCTTTCGGAGATTCTTCTCTCTCTCTCTTTCTCGAGACGTTTTTTTAACTCTTGGCCAGCAAGAGTGAGCTCGCATTAAGCACCGCTTAATTCTAAGGTCTCTTTTAAGGAATACACGGTTTACAGTGACATACAATTTAGCGCTCTTCTACTTGCTCTAATTGTTCGACAGTCGCCTCGGCTTTTACGCTAAAAAAGGGAAGGCAGTGCAAGCGTAAACACTATTGCGCCGACTATTACTCCAATTTCTCAAAGAAATTAATACTTTGACCATAACGACTTGAATTTTGCGGTACTGACATTTACTATATCTCATTGGTAATAATAAACGTATCTAAAGGCCGAGTGTTCTTGCGAGAAGAAGGACGCACCCTGAGAAGAAAAGTGTCATTGAACCATCATTGAATAGTACCACATAAATACTCTCTTATTTCAAACAATAATTATTTACCGCAAGTAAACTCGGAAACATGAGAATTTATTTTCGGCCTAATAATTATTCATGGAAATAATAAAATATTTCTTTGGTTCAGTGACACTTTTTTTTTGTCTCGGTGCAGGTAATTACTCGAATTACTCTGTGCCCATTATTCGTGTCCGATGAAGCAATTAGCGTTACAACGATAGCTTGAGTGCCCATCACGGCGACAGATGACAGCTGACAGTTGATCTACTCATCCAACGTTATAATATATATAATATATATACCAACATACAAACATTACTCTATTTGTCAGATTTTCCGGGGCGCCTCCCCCTTGTCATATAATCATATATATATAATATTTGTAACATGTATTACGCGATCTCCTTACACATAGTAAATGTCGACCACTGATTGTACGATTAGGATTTGTGCTGTGCACGAGAAGCAATCACATTTAAATGCCTCACAACCCCTGCCGATCGTTCGTCATGAGAGTTTGTTGATCTTACATATTATTTCCCTTTTATTCTTCCCAATCAGCTGATCGACGCCCTTATCACATGAGGAACGTCGGTGGAAGGCGGAATATGAAGCGATACATACTCACTATGTACAATGTAGAGAGCACGAGAGGTCGTTAGCGTTAACTAATCGTTACAAGTGGGTACTTAATTCCAAATTCGCAATTCTTTTTCCTCTTACGAATAGTCGATCGAACCATGTACTAACTGCTACGCATTTTACCCTAATGTATTCCGACTGTGCGTGCAGTTTAAAGTGTCAATTATCCCGGGGAAAATCAGATTAGGCAGGAACTCGATAAAAGTTAGCCATATCTCGCCAAATGTCAAGTTACAAGCTAGCGACTATTTGGATTTTTCACTTTACTCGAGACAATTGTTATATATATTTTTTTTTTTAATTGTTTACGCTACAGATATAGTGCCTCGCCCACGTGGCAGAAAGGCAAAACCGCTTTGCTTGACGTTTGTCGTCATTTTCACGAGATGTCAAAGGACATGTATTCATATCAAACGTGACCTACGACATTGCCTTTCAGCCGGGCATTTCTTTAACGCTACTTTTATATACCGCGTTATCATGTATTAATCTAAGTATATTCACATTTATATCGTGTATATCAGCTATTTGACATTGACTTGACAGGAGCAGTTGCGATACCTTATAGTTTCTCTCGAAGAGCGGTCGCCTCGGTTGGACCGGGCATTTTGTGCATAGTTTCTCTTAATAAATTTCTTAATTAACATTAGATAGATAAGGGACACCTAGGAAGCAACGAACGCTCGAAGTGGAGAAGAAAGAAAAAAAAAAGGATAAGGAACCTCGGTATAAATTATATAATTAAGGTATCCTCTCGCCGGGATTAAAATTGATTTATAAAATCGGAAGATATGCGATTGGGAGGTTGAAAAAAAAAAAAGAATAGTAACATTAACGAGGGGTCCTCGATGTGGGAACTTACGTTTAGGGCGAAATCGCTCGTTAGGGGCTACTTCTAAATTGACTATCGTTATTGACTTCTAACTCTCACCTTCGGTTGTCTTACTAAATCCGATCAATAGTGACTTAGAGAATAGAGTTCGATCGGTCCTGCCTTGAAAATAGTCTCTTCGCTTAATCCCGGAAATCTCGTTATATAATCGCTGTACATCGTTTACACGCAAAACACCAATTTCCAAACACTAGTAAACATTCATTGCACCTGTAGCGACAACATTTAACATCGTCTCAACCGAATCGAAAAATTTGTTCAACGGTAAAATAGCCTCTTCAGTTTCTTCCAACGCCGACTTAAATCGAGAAATATACAACATCTAATTATTACTAAATAATCAACACTTATTAACGTACGACTTTTTTTTATACCTCGAATTATCTGCAACGAAATTTTTTAAATAATCGTAAACAAGCACACGCGCCGACACATCCACGGAATTTGACAATGTGTGTTCACTCCTTCCTTCGTAGGTCGGTTAGTGAATATTTAACACATTGTCAATTACATTAATTATGTACAAACTTTCTGCACGGTGTGTGCGCATTCCAAAATCGGATCCTCTCTTGCTCGCTCATTTTTATTGTAATTGCTAATCACAGCCCGAGGCGTGTGATTAGCAATCGTGTAATTTCCCTTAATTCAGAATTTGTTACTGACTGTTTTTACACAATTACCGAGTAATGTTAATATATTGTTTTATCGCTAACGCTTATTCTAAACCTTAATCGGTACGTTATTGTCCATCATGGAACATTGCCTAATTCTATTTATTGTCTGTTCACACAGTATTGTCGGTTATTATTACATTTTTTTTCTTTTTACAACTAAGTGTTGCCTGGATACTAAGGAAGACAGTTATTGTCAGATTGATCTTATTGTCGGAGAATTCATTTGCCGCGAAAGCTCGAGAATAAAGAGATCTGGAAAGTTAATTTAAAAATATACAGCCTTTTAATTTTTAATTTAGTAAGAAATTAACATTCTATCCGGAGGAAATCCCGTAAAATCCGTAGACGTTTCGAACGAAGTTAAATCATGAAATTTACCAAATTTATCTAGAAAAAATATCGGAGGGAACTAAAATCAGTTGTCACCGATATTACCAACAATACCTCTAATCGTCTTATCGCTTAGAAAAAGTCTAAGTCAATTAGTAAGGCTCCTATTTTCCATAAACAATATCCCATATAAAGTATATCTTTTCAAAAACTATTCTTTAGAGTGCGGATCAAAAAAGTGCTGGTGCAGTGCATTATCCCTAGAATTCAGTCAACATGTTTCCGAAGTGTACTAACACTATCTGCCTAAAGTGCTATTCTAATTACCTACAAGCATCTAATCTATATCTGACCTCTACGGTTATTAATAATTTCGTGACAGGGGAAAATCCGTCCAGGAAAATTATTTACACTTATCTATTCCGCATGTCTAATGACCACTAACTGCCGAAATCTGTAAAATCAGGAATAATTCACTGAAGAGACCCACTGAGGTAATAAATACGTCCTGACTATTGTTGTAGAAATTAAAGAGACTAGAATTACATTTTCCATGAATGTGAATTTTCTTTACTATTTTCCTGGCCGGAATAATTCCGCTCTGATCACGCAACCCTATCCTACACTTCCTTACCGATTACAAGATTATTGTAATATATAGAATGGTTAAGCCTATGTTGCACTTAGATTAACATATGCAGTTTGCGAATGCCTTACGTTACTGCCGCTGCCATTAATCTACCTAAAATTACACCTACACCTTACTTTAATAATTACCTTACACCTAAATTACATAATTCGCATTATATGCAATTTTATCTAGAGTACATATATAGTGTATGCGTGTATATCCTAATCCACCGGGAGTGCAGTTAAAACAACCCTTATCCATGTATGCAATAATTGCAACACTAAATTTTCTGCACTACGTCTGCGCGATTTATTTTCACTGCTTTCCTCGTTTTATTGTTTGCGTTGTCGGGGTTTAATTGCAACGTGAAATTACTGGATATGTGGTTTCAATATCTCGTGGAAAAATTCATAAATCGGGATAACGATCGTCTTAACTGCAGACCTGAACAGTACCGCCACTTTGTGGCCCTCGTGGCGCATTTTGATAATCTTTGGTTACCGACGACATAGAAAATGATTTTATCGCATCACATGCGCGCGATTATCGGCTTAGATCCAATTCGATACCAAAAGTACTTGGTGCATTCGAGAATCTAGAAATTATTGGCCGCGGCCGCACGTTATCTGAACTTTGCTATCACATGCCACGACGAGGACGCCCCATGAGAGGACCCCCTCTCATGTGCATGCGATTATCGATTGACGTAATCTTACTATGTTTCCGATATTTCATTTTCAAGGAGACGGACATTTCCCGAATCTCTCATTTAGTGGCCCGCTCGAAATCGGTCGAGAACCGAGTACTGCATAATTATCTCATTTTTTTTTTTCTTTTCTCCGAGAAAGCGCGGAAGAATCGCCACCAAATTCCGTCAGAATACCAATTTCGACATTCCCCGAGACTTCCAGAAGCACTTACTGCTGCAAGTTAAAAGAGAAAGATTAAAAAATTCAATTTTTCCCGACAAAAGTGGAAGGCCCGATTTTTGGGGGGGATTTCTTGTTCGCTTTCTCGTCTGCGCCGTTCTTTCGCGACACCTTTCCGTCCGAATGATTCTACCCTCTACAGTATACTCTAAACGAGGCTCTAGATAGTCCTAATCTACATATACGTGTCATCTCCGATTATAAAAAGTGATATTCATGTCACCTTCCCTGGAGTTCCCTTGATGCGTCCCCCGTATTCGAGGTGACGAGGCGTCCGATTAATTCCTCTCTTTCCCAAAAAATGCAAATACAACGACAAACTGGAAATCGTGATTCCGCAAAGCCTGGTGGACCGTAATCACCTCTTGAACAATCCATGCGTTAATTAAATTACATTACAAAATTCCGGGAATAACGCACCTCCCCCATGGAGCCTAAAACTCGGGATAAATGGGAGCGCATCGATTCAATTGACGCAATTACCATTCCCACCACCTCCGGTAGTACATGGACTCGAAAAACGACCATGGAACTCTCTCTGGAAGCCCTCTTTTTCGTTCCCCATTTTCCCCTGATTTTTCATTCAAAATTATAGCCGTGCATCGTTCGACCTGCCGTCTCGGCCAGCCACTTCGTAAGACGACCGCGGTTCTCTTCGGTCTGGGATTTCTTTTTCTTCGAGACCTCCTTCTTCCCCATGTGTTACCCCTTGTCCTTCTCGGAGTACTTTGCGATCTCCTTGTGAATCCAGGGCACGTACTTCGGGACGTAGGCATAGACTCCAGGTAGATTCGGATAGGCGCACTTAATGCCCCAGCTGACGATCCCACCAACGAACCACCTCTCCTGGTCAGTCTCATCCTGGCACAGCAGCGGTCCCCCGGAATCCCCCTAAAAAGGGATAAATCCGAAAATAGAGATCCACCCAAAATTACCCTGGACATCGGTTATCCACGCCCAATGAAAATATTCTAAATTACCATGGATTACCCCAAATCACCACAAATTATTATAATTACCTGGCAAGCGTCCTTCCCTCCTTCCAGGTACCCAGCGCACATCATGCCGTCGGTGACATTAAATTTGTGCCCGAGACACAAATTGCACAACTCCCTGTTCAGCACCGGGACCTTCACCTCGTTGACAGCAGGTGCATATTCCGAGGCTAGAGGAGAAAAAGTGTAAATTTTTTTTTTTTAACAGAGAGCGTCATTTCGGAAGTCCATAATAAATATGCGAGTAATTAAAAAATACTCATCAATCAGTTATGAGAATATCAGTTTTACCATTTGTGTCCTCTTTCTTTCCCCAGCCGATCACCGTGCAGACGGTGCCAGGGGTGAGATCGGTCTCCGCAGTTGGTAGACAAACTGGTCTCAGGTGTTCGTGAAACTGAACTCGGTTTTCCAGCTGGGATTAAAATGAGGTTTGCTTATCAAGGCGGGATAAGGATTAATGGCTGAGGTGTTAACGGCCTTTTAAGTCGAGGTACCTGAAAAAGAGCCACGTCGTTGTCGTGGGGGACGCCCTGGTCGTAGTTGGGGTGGGGCACCACCCTCTTCACCTTGACTTTCCTGCCTAGATAGGTGTGAGCGTGTCTTCTGGTGATGCCCAGCTGGATGGTCCAGCCAGACACATCGGAATGGCTGAAACTGCCAGATTTCTTCCTTGACACACAGTGGCCCAGAGAAATCGAGCGTGAGAATGAGAACGTGACGTCGTGGGGAAGGGGGGGAAATTATTATAATTCGCGACGGACCTGCTCACTTTGCGAGGTCATGAGAATGACGAGGAATGGCATCGAAATGAGTCGTTAACTGGATATCGATCGATCGATCGGGATATCGAAGGAACTCTACTTACTTCCCCACGCAGTGGGACGCGGTTAGGACCCACTGGTCGGCGATAAGGACTCCCGCGCAGTAAAAGACTTGCTCAGGACCTCCTAGGAGAGCTGCCAGAAAGGGCCAATCACCAGGTGCGGACTCGACCCCGCCGACGATCCTCGGCTGAGCCCTCAGATTCCCATAATTGTGGCGCCTCCTGCCGCACTCTGAAAAATCCCGGTTCGTCTTTTTACGTCGATTTTCCAGGAGTAAAAGGAGATGTAAGATCCTCCGAGACTACCGTATTCGGAGCACGTGAGCTCGACGGTCTGCTGCGCCTTCTGCTCGGTGCATCCTTGAAATTCCTTGAGCAAGTTCACATGGGGTTTGTGCGCCAGTGGCCATTGCTGGATCTCCACCTTCTCCTCCATGGGGGTGACGTTGGTGCCCCTGACGTACAAGGTGGAGGAGTTCGCGACCCTGGTAAACGGAGAGCCAGTGAATTCCCGGGAGACTCCGAGGTAATCTCGAGGAATTCCTTTACTCACGAGTATCCCAGAAACGAGCAAATGGCCTGTGCCGATGTGGCCTCCCACCGCGTCACGCAGGCCGGTAAGAAGGCTCCCTTCTCCGCGTGGTAAACCTCCAGCCTCCCCTTGCCGACGTCGCCGTTCCTCTCGCTGAGCCTCACTGGACCAGGATTAAAGAATTCGGAAGATCACAGTATTCCAAGGAAATTTCCAGGATTTCACCGAGAGAACGTTCAAGAGGGATGGATAAAGTGGTCCTTACGGCAATTCCTCTCGTCCTGGCCCCAGGGACAGTCCATGACGCCGTCGCATATGTGGGACGAAGACATGCACCTCCTCTCCCCGCAATGGATGAGCGGCTTGGCGAAAACGTTCTTCATTCCCGTTTTCTTCCCCTTTTTCCCGGCAATTGCCGGCCCACTCGTCGAAGTGCACTCACCGCATCCCAGCTCGTCGCTCTTATCCGCACAGTCCACATGGCCATCGCATCTCCAATCGACCGGAATGCATCTGGTTCCGTCGCATTGGAAGCCACTGGTGCATACTGCGTTAAAGGTCCAAGAGAAGGAAAAACTACGGTAGAAGATGTTCCACCGTGGAAGAGTCTAAGTCCCCAGGGCGGGGAATTATTCCCGGATATTTTTCATCCCCTTCTTATTTTTTTTCCCATTTCCCTCATTTGTCCCTTTTTTCCAGGGGACCTGCTATCACTAGCTTTGCCCTTCGAATTCCCACAAACGAGGCCCGGATGAGGCGCGCAGGTGTTTACGCAGTCACCAGACAGTTTAATATGGATTTTGCAATTACGTTTCCATCAGTACGGTTGCACGTGCGACCACGCCTGTGGAAACCTCGAGGGTGTATAAACCGCGACCGCGTATTTGCATATGCCGGTTCGCTCGCGGCGCAACAGCGGTAACTCTTACAAGAGACGATATCTGGATGCTCCCCAGGTGAAACGATTGTCAGGGATTTTCTAGGCGACGATTTTTCAATCGACTCGCTATCCTGCAATCCCCTTGGCGGAATAAAAGGGAGTCTCTATCCAGGAGGTAATCTCGTGGGTCTGTAAATCCGAATCGCGGATTTCCTCGGCGTCCCCTTAAATCCTGCGGCACGCCATTTGAATCCTTAATGAGCCGAGAGCTTTTAATTGCGCCCCGGGCGACAGATCGGGCTCAAGAAATTCCCAAAAAAAGGGTTGGCATTTTTAAATCTTAATTAACGCGAGATTTACCTTTCCTCCGAATTTTCTTAATTTCGGTGCAAGAGAAACCAAACGTCAGGGGGTGCACCGAAAATTAAAGCATTTCGGGGTAATTCTTGAAAATCTTGGAATTTCTACGGTATGACGTCGAATTAGTACACGTTAGGGTTGCATGTACAGGACAGATGGATTTAATTAGCCGACTCGATAAACCACCGGTGTAAACGCCTCGGTCCACCCTCGCGTCCTGGAATTCGCCGATCCGAGATCGATAGACCTCATTATGCACCCCGACTCGCCCTCGGAATTCGATTGGCGACTCTTCTCGAAACTTGGACTGGAAATTTCTAGGAATCCTCGACTGGGAGGATCGGGAATCATGGAAAGTTTTTCCATCCCCCGAGAAAGGGCGAGCCACGCTTGATTTATTCCAAGTGGCCGATATCTAACGTCCCCGTGTTCGAGGGTGGTTCGACGTGATCGATCCTCGCCCCTCACCCCCTCTTGGAAACCAGAAAAAAAATGTCGCTAAACAGGGCCCGAGAAATAAAAAAAACTCACAGTCTTCCAAGGGATGGACCAACCCCTGGGAAACGTCCAGATGGACCTGGAGATTTTTCCTCCGATTTTCCTCCGTCGCATTTCGAAGGCTTTCAAATTACCCCCAGAAAGGGATGACATCGTGCGACGATTGCAATGGGGACTTAAAGGACGATCGCGGAGTAATATATAACTTTGATTTCACGGAGTCCATGTGAAAATGAAAAAAGAAAAAGAAACCGAAGAGAAATTGGTATATACGCGAGCGTGAATTTTTATTACGCTTTTTACGAGCCGAACGAGCTTAAAGTGGGAGGGGGGCTGAATCGGGATTGTCGAATAAAATTCTATAGACTCGGTTCTACAGACTCCACTTTTGAGTCCGTGGAAAGAGGAAAAATCGAACCGCGAACGGGCTCATCGGCGACGGGGAAGGGAGGATTTCCGATCTCCCTAGAAAAAAAAAAAAAAGGGGTGGACGGAGCCGCGATTTATTCGACGAGCTGGAGACAAATCTCGTTTCCAGGGGCGCTCCCGAAATCTCGCTTCCGTTAATCGGGTCCACCCAGGCAGTCGATTAATTCCAGGATACTTAATCGCGATCTGTCCGGGAACGGAGATAAAATAAGCGATCTCGAAGAGGCGGACAAGGAGAATGGGTAAAAAATTCCGATTCATCGACAATGGCCCCAAAAAGAAGACCACAGGTGGATAAAATAAACCCTGAAATCCTCTCGATAAATTCCGTGATCTCGATCATGGAGATGGATAAAATAAGAAGATCATGTCTTTTTCCACTTTTCCGTTTGATAGTGCTCTGGCGATAATTCCTCGGTGAATGGGATTTAATTTTTCATGCGAGTCTCTTTGACTGACGTTTCGAGCTCGATCAGCTGATCGCAGCTCCCTTTCAGTCCTCTCGAATGGGGGGGAATCGTTCGGCGGGATTCGCGAAAAATCGAGAGGGTTCCTCTCTGGTGCTGATCCGAGAGGCAGACGCGTCATCGGGACGTAACAATGCACCTAACAAAGCCCCTCTGAGTAGGCGCGACAATTAGAGCCATTCTCGCCGGGAAACTCGGATGTGCACTCGCACTTGCAACGAAACCGCGGACAAAGGCCCGCTCGCGCGACGCAAATATCCGCGCCGGAAATGCGGTGCAGGGGTGCATAATGTGCGTTAATTCTACCAAAAGATGTGGGGATAATCGGAAAACCCCTTACATTACATGCACAGAAAAAAAAAAAAGAAAACTTTGCAAAAAGCTCACCATGTTTCTCGGCGCGTCTTGCAGCTTCGACGACCTCCAGATGTCCAACGCACTTGTCAGCGTCCGGATTTTCCGGAAAGAGGTCGCACTCCAAGTAATCCGGGAGATTCAGTCCGAACACCTCCAAGAAAAATCCGCAACGCCGTTTGGTCTCTGGAAAAAAAAAAAAAGAAATATTAACCCTTGCATTCTAAATACGTAATTTTTTTTTTAGTGTTTCAAAAGTCATGGTGGATGTTTCAGAATCGGGTTACAGGGTGCAGGGGATTGTTTACGGGGATTTTCGGGAATGGTATGGACTCACGGTAGCAGAGGCTGCGACAGGGCCGCACCACTTGGCCCTTGGATCCACATTTGGGCACGAACACTGTGCAGAGGAACAACGCGGCCAGCTCGTAACACCTCACGTCCACCACCGCATTGTAAAGCTCCAGCTCCAGCTGGGCTTCCGGCTGGCCGAAGTTGCCCATGTAATTCGGGAACACGGTAAAGTTGTACGGGATCTGGGGGAAATTGATTTAGGCTCGGATTAGGTGTCGGGTCAAAAGTGGAACTCGCGAAATGGGTCGAAAGTGGAACTCGCGAAATGGGTCGAAAGTGGAACTCGCAAAGTCGAAAGTCAAGTCGAAGACTTCGGGTGGTAATTCACGAAAGTCCGGCTGATTAAGGGAATTTTTCCCGATTAGATACCAGGCTGTGATGTTACTCCAA
Organism: Orussus abietinus; assembly: GCF_000612105.2. Lineage (NCBI taxonomy): Eukaryota > Metazoa > Arthropoda > Insecta > Hymenoptera > Orussidae > Orussus > Orussus abietinus. The sequence goes on from NW_019395990.1 coordinate 910,270, forward strand.
AAGAGTACTTAAATTGAAATTAATATACCGGACATGGGTAATGTTCGGTTAATTTCCAACGTTTCAGAGTGGAGGACTCGAGGGTGGGATCGGTCCTCTAATCCTGGCGCGTTTGTCACCGGGAAAAGGCGAGGAAAAGGGAAGCAAACAGCGGGGACCACAAAATTATGGCACCAACGCGTGCGCCTAATGTCCGACGTCGTGCTGGACATAAAAATGAGAGATAACGCCCGAGGGACGGGCTCCTTATCGGGCACGGCCAGTCTGGTCCGATTTCTATTAATACTTCTTTATATTTACGTACGACGTCCGTATCACCGATTTCAGGGTACTTTAAATTAATCAACGCTCACCTTGTGATTCTGGCAAAACGTCACAATGACGGGCAGGCAGATTCCCGGAGCTGGGTTCTTCTGCTCCACTTCCAATCTAACTGGCTCCGAGATCACAACCACCCCCGGATCGGGGAGGGTCTTGTTCTCGAATTTCACGAGATGTGCCGGATACCCTGTGAACGAAGAAAAAAAATGTCCTAACTCCTAAGGAAGTCGGAGCATCCCGAGGAAATATAAAAAATAAATCCTCTAATTTCTCAAGAAACTATAAAAATGCAATTTTTTTTTTTCAAGTGTATTCAATTTTCGGGAGGAAGGTAGACGTCACAAAGTCGACGGAGAGTTCTACAATTGAATCGTGATCGCTGATTAATTTTACTTTCCTCCCTAAAATATGAGGCTATAAATTCGAGGGCTGACCGGTTACACCCTCCCTTAACGGGTCGGCCATCCTGGCGACGATCCCGAGGGATGCGACAGGGTGTTAAATTTACAGCTCGCAAGGGTCGGCCGTGTAATATATTCCAATTAGGATACGTCATGATCGCGCAATCGCAAAAAGGTCCCTGGAAAGACCTACCGAAACGTCGGGTCCATGACTTACCACCCTGTATCGGCGACCCCCAGGGAAGCTTTCAAAGTATATCCCCGGGATTATCCGGGCTCCGGGTACGCGACCGCGACAAATGGGATTCCTCCAATTAAATCAATCCCCGGAGTTTACATGCACGCTCGGTAAATTCGAGGCGAACCCCGTTGTCGCTTGTAAATTTAACATCCCCTCCCCGGAGGGGTAAAAAACCGGCAGCCGAGCACCGCGGGAGAGAGGAGCAATTAGCGGGAAGAGTTTTCCCCCCAAGAGCGGATTTGTCCATCAGCGAGCCACGGAAGAGGAAGAGGACCCGAGGTGGTGACTATTGATCCTTTAGTGGTCCAGGGTGGACCGCCGGAGGTGCGCCCACGTGGGATCACGGGATCCCTCGAAGAGGGCTGTGTACCGAGCAAAAGTACACTCTTGCCTCCACACTTACACTTGAAGTAAGCAGCAAAGCCCCCGGCAATGGCCAGGAGAGCCACCGCGTTGACGACCACCTGGATGAACCTGAAGCGAAGCCTCTCCCTGGTGACATAATGGCTGCTGGGCCTTCTGATGTTGCCGATGATCTGCGACCGAGAAATGATCTAGTCAAAATATACATGATAAAAGAAAAATCACCGAGTCGAGATACACGATATATAAAAAAAATTAAAATCATCTAGTGGACATATGCGATAAGTAGTCGGAATACAAATCGGGAGGCACATTTTTCATAAGGCACGTTTCCTGAAAATTCGGAAGCCAAACTCTCAGCTTCCCTTCCGCTGGAAACGGGGACCGCGCAAGGCTTCTCATTAATTAAGCCACGACCAAGAACCCTCGTAAAGGCCATGGACCGAAATAGCGCCATAGTTGGACGTTGTATAAATATAACATCAAAGGACCCGATGCCTGCGAGTCCTGGGGACCATAGGGTCTACCTTGTGGTGCAGGGAGGTGTTGCTTCCGTTGTGGAACCTGACGATGGTCTGCAAGCTCGCAGGGGTGCTCATAGACTTCGTGATGGGACTTCCAGGTGGGTTCTCCATATCCGGCGCCAGAGCTCTACCTAAGGCCCATAAAAGTCCCATTTGATCTTTGATATCGAGAGTCTTGATCAGCTGATCGGGAGCAATTCGGGCTCGGCTTCTTCAGGGTGGAGAAATAACGTTCGCGCTTCTGGTTCAGTTCATGAGATAATGACCTGGAACTTTGCCATTGACGTGTTTGTGAGGCAGCAGAGGAGCGTCCATGGTTTTGCTGGTGTAACTCGGAGAACTGGTCTGGCTGAAGCTGTCCGATGACACCGTGCTGTCCTGCCTGGTCCCGATGGGTTTGGGAACCGGACTCTGGCAGATCGAGCTCAAAGGTGGAGGGATGTTCGTCTGGGTAGCCTTGGGCAACTTCTCCAGTTTATCGAGCTTTTCCAACCTCTCGCAGGCGCTCTTCTCCTTCTTCAGGCTGTTCTGCAGCATGATCCTCGCCTTCTCCATGTCAGCCTCGTACTTGGTGCGCTGGAGTTGCTGCTCGCCCTGGAGGTCCTCGAAGCAGGGCCTGTCTCGGTGAGACCTGAGGAGTCCAATGAAAAAGTCACTCCAAATTCGGAATCTGGAATTCAAACGCCACCCGATCGTCTCACCTGTCCTTCTCCAGGTGAGTCTGGGGCCTCTTCGTAGGCTTCCTCTGTTGGTCGATAAACTTGGACACCGGGTGTTCCCTCTCCTGCAACCTCTTCTCCAGGTCCTTCGACGCCTTCTGCAGCTCCTCGAAGTTGGACTTCTGTCTCTCGTTCTCGTCGCTCTTCCCGAAGTCTGCCTTCTCGAAGTCGGCCACGAAGGACTGAGTCTTCGCGCTCTGGGGTTCCTTCTCGAAGGCCAGGACGTAGTTGTCGTTCTTCCTGAAGGCGTCCAGGTCTATCAGCTTCTTGTCGGCTGGCTCTGGCTGGCGCCATTGGATCGAGGTCTGGTTAGCTCGCGGTGGAAATGCGGAAATCGGTGCGGAAATCGGCGCACTCTCGGCCGCCTTGTCATCTCTCTTGTTCGGCTCGAATCTCGGGGTTGGCTTCTGGATCGGGATGGGCCGCTCGTTCTTGTTTCTCTTCGGGATCTCTGGTGGTCGGAGAGGAATCGGCGGAGGCGCCACCTGCGTTGAAAGAACTTTTTAATATGTACTTTATCTTCAGCTACGGAATTAATCCTAGTAATAACCCGCCATGCTTCGCCGCGCTAAAGCCCCTTATTACCCTTTGGTACTTCTTAACTTGGGAACTAGTTACACCAAAGTACCCGATTCAATGTTGGACGACATTAACCGCGCTTCTTTCGGCTTTTATGTCAAAGTCCGGAGGAACTCCGAGTACCGCTCGTTACGGGTTCAAAGGTAATATTTAATTTTATTACCAGGTCGGGCCTTAACGCCGCGCGCCCTGACGTGTAAAAATAATCCAGGGAAAGGAGAACTCGAGATAACTCGCTGATTATTTTTAAACATTTGATCTAACCGCAGATCTTGATTTTAAAGGGTCGAACTTCTCGTTAGTTTTCTCCGACCTCTTTACACCGGCTCGTTGCATTTATTTAACCGCGGTTTAAAATCCCGGACTCCGGGATAGTAAATCCCCGATTTCCTCGGTTGATCTTCTCGTTACCTGGGAGATGTCCCTGTACCCCGAGGAATAGGGACACCACCTTCGTCGAGTACATCCCCGAGACGAGTCCTCGTTGGGACCCGGGACGATAACGAGGATTCGATATTCCGGACTATTTAAACGGTGCATTTCCCTAATCTGCAGTTAATTGGCCCGCTCCGTTGAGGTATTCATTTAACGTTGAAAGCAAACGCATGCAGACGGAATTAAACCGCGACGTGGATCCCAGTCGGTCCTAATGATAGCAGTGATAAAATCCGCGATAAAACGCCGAATCCTGAATAGGGCCTTTACGAGGCATCGAGCGACAGAGTTTCGATTCGAAATGCCCCTAAAATTGGATCTCCTCGATATTGACGCGAATGATATAAAATACCCTGTAGTAAATAATGATACAAAATAGTGAATAATAATTGTTCGCTTTTTAAAATGGAGAAAAATAGTTTCGGTCGAATCTGACGAGTGGGAGGAACTTTTCCCCAGGGATTTCGAGTCCAAGGAGGTTCGTTATGCGGATTTGACGTTTTAGGACATGTCCGACGTCTTAAAAGCCAACGATTGGCAATGTTGTCGTTTTATTGTAATTGCTTTAGATCGGAAGTACCGTGGGGGCGGCAGAGTGACGGCGAGGTATCGGGGATGCGATGTCACTTCCGGTGGGTGGAGGTTTCTGCAACAAGGAGGTCCTTGCCGGCAGCCCGACGCTGTGTGTCCTGCACTGCCTGTAAAGAAAAAGAGAAAAAAAAAACGGCAAAATAGTAAATCCTCCGATTACCGGTGAATTTCCAATATTTTCTACACGTCGCAATTCCCGAGAATGGAATCTTTATCATTTTTCTCTTTAATAAAAATATTGAGATAACAGGAAAAATCCTCCATTGTTTACCATCGAAATCCGATTCTCCTCCTTTTTCCGCCCGAGCTTTCCATTCATCCAGCGGGTAATGCCTCCTTCTCATTCGAGATTTTTCCTACCATTTTCCTGGCGTAATACGGAATTCGGAAAAATCGAGATACGAAGACCTCTTCGATTTATCGATTCGCCGAGCTTCACCGACAAGGCCTAATTTCTTCTCGAGATATGGAATTCGAAATATTGAATTTATTAACGCCCGGCATTTAATCTGGCATTTAATTTGTTAGGAAAATTCAAAATTCAATAAGGATGTGAAATAAGTACGCGTTCTTGGGGATGTACAGAAATTAAGGGGAAAAAAAATCGAGGAACGTGGAATTACGCGGGGACGAATTTTCCGCGTCTGGCGCCGCAAATTCCAGCCGAGATCGATCGATCCGTAATAACGCAATATCACGGAAGAGTCCTTGAAAAGAAAATCTCGCACGAAGGCTTCCGATAGGACGTCGAACGTGCGCGATGACGACGGAGAAAATCGAGGAGGGTGCTCGTTGAATCGGCACCAGGGAATATCTTTTCCCACCTTTATCTTTTTTCTTTCCCCCCATCGTTGCCATGATGCGCCGTCTTTCATTGCCTCTCTTTCTCCCTCTCTTTGACGAGGACTTAATTATTCTATACCTCGGCAATCCCGTCGAATTAACGAGCGTTCGATTCGACTACCGTCACGTTTTAATCAAGCCGTGAATTGAGTCGTAAAGCAAGTGTTACGGAAAGGAATTTAAAAAATCGAGGAAAATCAAGGATAAATAAGGAAAATGAGAAAAAACAACGGGGCACACAAAATGGCCCCTTTGACCCCGGGAAAATATTAGTAATTTCATTAAAAATTTAAAAAGGTAATTTAGTAATTTCATTTAAAAGCTGAAAAATTGCGGGAAAGTGCTTTGCGAGAAGTTCTTTCCCACTGTCGAAAAGATCCCGCGATTCGATTAGGGGAAGTCCAGCCTTAATCAAGTTCGCCTGATGAATGGTGAAGTTTTAATGCCTTGATAAGGTCCTACCTCGGCTGATAAGTGGGGCTGGTGTCACCGCCACGTGGGTCCATCCCCGCCATTTTGGTGTCTGGAAACGAGAGAAAGAGATTTTTTCAGAATTAATCTCGATCGCAGAGGTGTGACCGCGTGTAAAACCGGGAATTAATTAAACTTTGATAAGGCACTTATAATCTCGCTAAGGAAGTTCTCGCGTTTCTCCCGGAAATTATCTTCGCCCGAGTTTACTTCCGGGCCGACGACCTGCATAAGTAATGAGTCGAACGAAACTGCGGACACTGACATACGACAAGTCAATTTATCAGAGTCTTAGCAGTCCGTTAAGAGGATTCGGTGCAATTTATCTGCATAGCGAATGCACGAGTAAGGTTAAACTCGAAATATCGGTGGTTCGAGGGTACTCGGGAATTTAAGGCGACAATTACTCGAGGAATACTTTCCCTCGAAAATCGGGAATTTCCACCTGCCAGGACCAATTCGCAGATGAGAATGAATCTCGGCCGACAAAGCGGCTCCTTTTATCCCTTTTCCCTATTTTTCCTCGCGCCTTTCCCGGATACGCGATTCGCCCCGTGCCATTCAGGATAGCTCGTGGAATCGAAGCATCCCGATTAATAATCGAAGGTGCATACCGAGTGGGAGTGACGGAACTTTACTTTAAATTAAATTCTGCCCCCCCTCGCTCCCGTGACATTCCCCCTTTCAACGATTGGAATTGATCCGGGAAATTAATAGGCGAAATTAGACGCTCCTCCGCCGCGAAGTGGAAGTTTCGTAAATTTCGCAAATTTCGCAAATTCATATTTTTCCTGGGGAAATTCAGACGACAGCTCCTCGCCATTTATACGTGCGATTGGTTGAGCGAATTCGCGTGATCTTTTTTTTTTTTTTTAATCATTTATATCACATGAATGACAAGAGCATCCGAGACGCCAAAGGAGGCGTCCTTTGGAGCTGATTGGATTGATCTCCTGGGTATTGCGATCAATTAGTCCTGCCACCCTTTGAGGAGATTACCTCTCGGGCTAGTTACCACTGGCAATGGAAGGACGAATAGACGTGATATCAGAGATATTAAAAATATCAGGATCGTCAAGGATCCTCGACGAGGCGTTCCCGATGACTCCCGGGATCCCGAGGTTTCGGTTTAATATTCGACACTGGCCAAATCGAACGTTTGCTCATTTTTCCCTTCATTGGTTTTCACTCCCTCTCTGTATTGACAGATTGCGTTAATGGACTGGCAAGCCCATTAAAAGGCGAGCACCCTCGAAGCGATTCGACGTCTTCCACGTCCGATCTCGAATGCGAGCTCTCCAACAATTTGGATTAAATTCCACGAGAGTAATCAACGTTCAATCGGCTAAAAAAAACCCTGCGACCCTTTTATATATTCATTTACTTGGCGAAACTGCAGAGAGGCATCGGACAGCAGATTTGAATGACACAAATAAATTTGAAAAATGGCATTATTAGCGTCGCAGGATTTTCTTTATTTTTTTTTTAGCGAATCAAAGATCCAGGGATTTAAATCCCTCGTCAGTCCTTCTGGAGGAGCAAGAGAAATGAATTTAAGATTTAGAGAATAAAAGAAAAGCCAGCGACACTCTCAGGGTTTAAGACCTGGACATTTGATCTCCTTATAATTGAAGGTGGAGACATTTTTTAAGGGGAGTCTCGCGAGATTTGATCTTCCAATAATTGAAGGTCTCAGTCACCGAGACAATGGGGGTCGAGAGGTTCCCAGATCTCAGGAGACTAATGAGAACTGTCCCTCTTTCGGATTCGACGTTCCCGACCCTTCCGCCCTCCTGTAGGAACTGTCGATTGGAAAGATTTACGAAGCTCGGAGTACTCGAGTGGAAATTGTTTTGTCTTCTAGTATCTCCGATCTGCGCCGGCATAATGGAATCGGAAGTTACCAGGAAGTCCCGTGATTTCGCAGATCTCCTCGCGGAAGGACGCATCGACTCGATTAATCGTCTTCCGCCTGGAGACAATAATTGATCTCAATTCCTTCTTACAGAGAATGTCCACCCCTTAGAGGGAATACCTCAAACGGGGGATGAATTTTCCCTGTTCAACGTGAATACTTGTTACGGAATTTTCCATAAACCAGGCCGGTGGATTCCAGTACTCGTTACGGAATGGCCTGCAGTAAATCCTGCGAACTTTCCACCTCCGTTATCCCCTGAAGAAAAGTTTCCCTCATAGAAGAATTCCTCGGGACATTACTGCGACGTCGGATTTACGGGGTAACTCTAACCGAATTTCCGAAAAACTTGGCGAAATTGATTTCCCACCCGATGTTCCCGATTTTCAATTTTCCCGCGCAGGGCTGGCGAGAAAATTCCCGCGGCAGGATTAGTGAAGTGAAAATCATTCGAAAAGGACTTCGCGACATGGAAATGGGAAGGAGCAGTCAAGGGATGTTCGAAGGGCAGCTTTGAAACTATTCACCGACTTGTCCGTGGTCGGGGGAGGACCACCCCTGAGGAATCCCGCGTGCAAGCCTCAAAGAACCGGAAGAGCCGCAAAAACGGGGCAAGGAGGCAGGGAAAGGTGGAAAGAAAAAAAAAAATCACATTAAACCCAGGAAAAGGTCTCAAGGAAGTCAGAGTCACTTCCGAGGCTGGGTCCAGGGAAACGTATCCATCCCCAACACGGCATCAAGGAGTCCCCAATGGCGGCGATTCTTTTCAGCCCACCTTCCAGAAAAGGCGAGAGCGAGGGCTCGAATGACGGATGCGATCCCTCTCAAAGGGCCTGCGAGTTTTAAGGACGAGAAAAGCCCTTAACAAGCCTCCGATCCCCGGAAAACGTCTCAAAAATAACCTTGGCGATTTTTCGCGATTTTTCTCGCTCCCCTCAAAGGGTCCATGGACTAAAAAATTAGTTTAAAAATACGGAGGCAGTATCTGGGACAAGGTCGCGGTTAAAATTACACCCTTAAGCCACTCTTCCCCGGAATTAATGTCCTCATCTTTCGACGGGATATTTAAGGAGCGCCTTCCCCGGCGCAGCGGAAGATCAATTACCCAATAACGAGAGAACGGAGAATGAAAGCATCAGCGTCGATTTTTCATAAAACCGGGGGATCCCGTAACACGGGGGGAGTTTGAAAAAACAAAAAGAAAATTCGAGGGACACTTTGTGCCCGTTTCGAGCGAGTTGTCGGGTTGAAAAGTCCAAATGGAAGCGAATTTCGGAGGGATGTAAATCACCGTCGAGCCGTCCCGGCGCTCAGCGACGCGAATACTTGACGGAGGCCCTGGTCCGATATTTCACTCGCACTCGTCGCAAATGCGTTTTCGATAAATGTTCTTCTTTCCCCTTTTTCCTAGGAGGCCGAGGTTTGACAGTCGGGGTAGTTTACGAGGTGGAGTGGAGCGAATTGGGAAAGAGCGCTGACGAATGGCCGCGACTCTTCCGGTCGATCAGCTGATCGCCTCTGAGAGGCGCCTTCCGGTCCGCCGATTCCCTCCATGCGTAATCCTCGGATTAACGAGGAAGAAATTTATTTCGGGCCGAATTCATAGAGGAGAGGAATTTCATTCCAGAGTCCCAAAGAGAAGAGGCTCCGACGTAGCGACCCAATAAGTCGGATCCTTTTGCAGGACTTCGATGGTGGCTGATCAAAGAGGCGAGTATCAAGGACGAGGCTTGATCTGCAAGACAAATAAGTGTCTTCCCTTTGTCCAAGGAAGGCGCCTCGGATTGGCGTTTTCTCTATTTCCCCCGGATTCGACAATTTTACTGCGGGTATCCCTTTGGCGTTCCAGGACCCTGGAGGATCCTGGTCAGAGAAGTCCTAGAGACAAAGGAAGCGCGGGGGAGTCTTAAGGAGACCTTTACCCTGTAACATAAATCGTCGAGAAAAATCCTTGAGGGAGTTGGGACTATTTTTTTTTTTTTTTATAAAAATCAAACCCAGTTCAAAAATGTCGCCGCGGCAGATCCTTATCCTGTCCTTTGACACATGAAATGGGGCACATCTGGTATCGAGGTGCGCTTGGTATAGAGGTCCTGCCTTTCCGGCCGCGATGTCGGTCGATTCCTCTTTACGGATATCGATTCTTCCTTCCATTTGAAAATTCCCTGCTTAACCGATTACTTTTTCTTTTTCCTTTCCATCGCCTTTGGACTCCCCTTTGCAAGCCTAACTCTTTGGGTGTCGCTCGAAAACGTTACATCTCCTCGACTCATCCCGGAAATGTATCTCCCTGCACGTGGGATCCCCCTTTCAAGCAAATTGTAAGCTCGTTCGCATCCTGCCGGAAGTGGAACACGCAAAGTGCCCCCGAGCCAATTCCGCGCAGACCCTGGCTCTTCGCTGCAATCCAGCAGGTGTCTTTGACGAAGGGTCAAAGTTCTCATCCCCAGGAAGACACTCTCAGGGGTGCCGATCATCGAAATCCCGACCGCCACCCTCCCAGTCTAAAGAAAAAAAGAATAATAACCAAGAGAATACCAACACACGTGGCTCTACTTTTCAATTCTTCGTCCCGCTCCAAACCTCGGAGGTAAATAGGTAATACGAATTTACGCTCGCCCGGGAGTTTCATATCCCCCGATTATTAAAGGGGCGAAATCAGAGCTCACTCGCCGGGTAGGGCAATATCCCCGAAGAACGACGTTTTCTACTTCAGCTTCCAGCAGATAATGCCACCAACCCCCCTACTTATGCGAAACTCAATGTTGGATTTATTCCCAGCGAGCGGTGACGTTTCTTTCTCCCTTGCGTTATTATATCTCCCCCTAATTTCGGAAAAAAATCGAGAATATTAATCGTAATTCAGGGGGCGAGGGTTAAATTCTCATGTACAATTTCACATCTCGAATGCGCGCTCAAATGACGAATTATAGTCTTCGATCCAGGTGAAAGGGGTCAAAGGGGATCGAAATTCGCGGGCGACGTTTTCACAACGGAGGGACGGAATTTCTTTCCCGTTTTCGCGGAATTCCCTCGTCATCTCCCTTTACCCAGGAATCTTAGTAGTCATCTCGGAGGCTTCGTAGCTTTGACACGAGCCAACATTAATCATCCTGGCTGCAAAGGCCGTATTCCCGTTCGAGTTCACTCTAACGTGTTGCGAACCGTTCGCCACCCCACCCGATTTCGTTGGACATTCCGCTCGACCGATTTTCCCCAATAAAAAAAAGATCATACAAATCCTCCCGATGCATCCCCCCATGCAGGGAATTTTTTCAACGGTCGACATTTAATCCCGAGGTAGATATTACAATTCTATACGATATTCTAACATATATACGAACCACGGGGTACGTACAGTAGAGGACATGAATGCCTCCTATTCCTCCTCACGAGAGACATAACCATCGGTGTACAAGAGTACAAAATTACCCCTTGACGTTATACAGGGTGAAACACCCCAATCACCATATCGATATATCGGCATCGAGGGTGCTCGACCTCCCATTCTAAACAAACCCCCTCGACTCCAATTCTAAATAAAATCTGATTCTTAATTAAAAATGTCACACCCTGAATAAAAATGAGAAAGTAACATAAAATTGGAAAAAAGAAATGTAATAATAATATTTTCTCGGAAAAGCCGCGACTTACTGCGTCGGGACTATGCAGGCGAGTGGAGCCCGGCCGCGACCTCGGTCATCAGCGTGATTCCGCCCTGAGGCCGTCCACGCGTGGTCCCGGCGAGTTCGGATAGCGATTATGGGGCCAGCGCTCGTCGGCGGGTTTCATCTTAACCCTTACCATAATCGCGCGTCCGCTCGCGACGCGGCAGGCCTGTCGCGGTGGTCGCGGCGCGTCGTGGCCAACTTCATCAAGCTCGGGCTGGCGCGCGTAGTCACGTGGTCTGCGCCCCCCACCCCGCCCTCGCGAGTACCTCGGCAAGGTCCGTCGACCACCCCTGGGGATCGGCCGCTGCCCTGACACGCGGGGATGCCGCTCTCTCGACTCGCACTCTCGCGCTCCACACGTGGAGCGGCCGTGCGTACTACGTGCGTGGGTGGCGGCGTACTACTGGCTCGCGCGTCCGCTCGCCGACTCTCCCCTCCACTCCCCTCCACTGCCGGCCGCTCCCCACCACCCCCCACCAACGGGCTTGCGCCTCGAGCCCGACTTGCCGCTGCTGAGCGTCCTAACCTCAACTGCGGCCGGAAATGTGCGTAATGGAGGATCCGAGGAAGCTTCGACGCATCGTACAGGGTGGGAAAAAATTCTTTTCCATCGTTCTTCCGACGGAAGTGGAGGCGAAGTCGGGTGGAATTATCATTTCGAGCTTAGTTGTCCGGAATCAATGTATGAATGGTCCATGGAATGGGACTGATAAGTTAGGAAGACGCGGATTGGTCTCGAGGGACGCGAATCAGCCCCGTGCTGAATTGTTTAAATAATTGTTAGAAATGGTATATGTGGAAATCTTAATATTTTTTTATGTTTATACATTTGCGCCTCCCATGTGGAATTTTATTTGTTACTTTTCCTGGGGTAATGCAGACTTCCCCTGGTGTATGATTTTGCCACCCCGTTTACGCGATTGTTATGGCCAAGTTGGGGGGTAAGTTTATTCCAGGGGATTTATTCCGACCGAACGCTCGGATGATCGATTGATTTTTGTTTGTTGAAAGTTCACGCAACAGGAGTTGGGAATTTTCCTGCTGGTTGGGACGATCCTCCGGGACCTCTCGGGATTCTTCTGGGACGACGGCAGTCGCTTTAATTGGGCGACGTGACTGCAGCGTATGGACAGAACGTGGGCCCGCGGGCTGTGCAATAATCCTGACCAGGGCTTTATTTTCCCGGGATCAAAAGCGGGGAGGAAAATAAGGGAGGAAGGGACCTTTGACGAGACGCCGGCAGAAAGGACGGCCAAGAATGACGACCGGTCCTCCGAGCGAATAATGCCCCTGCTCTTGATATCTCCGTGTTTTTCGCACGCCGGTAAGATTTCGTGGATCGCCGGGAGGCGGTCCAACGTCACAAAGGAATAATGGAGATCCCGGGGGACTGGACCCATCGAGATCCTCCTATCGATCTCTCTTATCAAATCCTTTGGAACCCGCGCCTCCGTGATCTCCGGAGAATCCGGGAAGGAGACCGACTCTGACGGAAAATGTCTTAGGGAAAGATGAGGACGAGGAAAAATGGACACTCCAGAAAGTTCAACGCCTCAAAAGAATGGCATGCAAAAATTCATTGTCCTGTCATCTTGGGGAAAAATTGCTAATGCCATGGTCATTTTAATTTCGAGGAAATTTACCGCCTCGAGAGGAAACGGGGGCGGAGGACGCCTTCTGTTATAATCGATGGCGATCGTTCTTTTGGTCGAAGGGAAGACGAAGGATCCTGAAAGCCACATCCTGGCTCAAGAGGCACTTAACGTTTGAACTTAAACCCTCCTGGGCCTTAAATGGCGCCTTCATCGATACTTAGACGAGACAAATGCAACTTTTCGCCGCATCTCGATAATATCTCCTCTCTGCGCTCTCTTTACTCTGCCGCTTATCGCGGGGGTCATTTTTTAACCCAACCATTCGGAAACCCCTTTCCTGGCCACTTCTTGCACCGACTATTATTTATCGTCAGCCCTTAATTAATCTGCGACAAAATCCTGCGATTTTTCATCGCACATTGGAACGGGGAGGTACGGTGAATTGTACTGTACGGGGAAATTTCACCGTGCAGTGAAATTGCGAGGTACAGTGCAGACACGAGGTGGCAGGACAGTAGAACTTCCCTCGGTCTAGTCAGACACGCCCGAGAGCGGTCCTCGGGAATCCGCGACAAATCGCCAAATTTCCATTTTTTCTCCCTTCCCTGCACTTACATCCCTCCTGGGGAAATTACCTCGACTGTAATTTACCGCGTCTACGTCTCGGCGGATCCCCGAAAAATGTCCCGCGGAAGTAACCGAGTCATAAATTCGCGGAGATTCGAGGAAGTCGGGACTCGAGAAAAGGGGCGAATCCGACGAGGGAGTAAGTCATAACTCGAAGTCAAAGGGACACTGAGGTTATTTCGAGTCTCGCTCGAGAATAAGTGGCATTTTATTTGCTGACGCGGATTTAAATCTCTTGTCGTAATCATTTTTCATCCGCCTGCGCACCTGGTACTCCGTGACTACGAAAAATTCGCATCTTACCGCAAAGCTGAATTTTTTTTACTGAATTTTTACCCAACCCAAGAGCACGTACTAGACATCCCGTCTTTAAAAAAATTCAGCTCTCTTAATCTTTTGTCAATTTCAGATCTTGCAGATCATTCTTCATCCTCCTCTGGGAAATATTTTGTACCAACTTACAGGTGATTTTTTGTCTCCCCAATTCTAGGACACGTACTAGAAATCTTATCCCACAAAGATCGTGTCTCCTCGATCTCTCTTCAATTTGAGATCTTGCAAATGGAGGAGGCCTCCCCTCGGAAGGGCGAGCGCGATTCCGGGGGTGACGTCCAACTTTTATTTGGCTAGACTCTCCGGCGCCTTGGCTCCAACTGTCTGGAAGCTGCCTGCGAGGTATCGACCCGGCTACGTCGGCCCGAAATCTCGAATCCTCCCCAAAAGCGTTACATCCGTGAGATTACGTCGCGTTGCGTTAGATAACGCCCGCACTCGTCGGGGCAAATTTCATTCAGTGCCGCATCGACCGACGCAAAGTGGCAATAAACGTAACGAGCAACCCGCCAGAATTCAACGGATGGCTGGAATCGAATTTCCAGAGCCTGCGAGTGCTGTCACCGAGGAAACGTTGTACACAACGCGGGCGAAAAAAAAGAGAAATTCTCCCCTCGAAAGAGAAAAATCGAAACGAAGGAAATCCTCTGACTTCCGATCAGCTGACGCGACTTTTCGAACAAAAGTAATAGGTATTTCAATTCCATATATTCTCGATTATTTCTTAGGGAAGTACTCGCGATTCCGGCAACGACCTTTTTTATGTTTCCCTTAGAGAGGTTTATTGACATTTCTACCTTTACGAGGAATTCGGGGATGGACGAGGAATCTATGGAGAGACGGAAGATCGGCAAACGGAGGGGAAAACGCGCGGGCATTTCACGGGGGATGGGTTTAATAGCATTAAAATCATATTACGGCCGTAAAAACAAATTTGAAACTAATTCCGGGAAGTTCATAATGAAACGACTCCGTGACCGTCGTAAACCCCGAGGGCGACGTAGAATTTAATTTACGTCTCGGTGGACTCGAAAAGCTCACCTCACTCGGCGAAAGCTAACCTAAGAGGCCTCGTTATCAATTTATCCGAATTCCTTCCGGTCATTTCTCCGCTTCCGGTTGAAACTAACTCCCCCGAATGCCGTCGGCGATTTTCTGAAAATTCCCACCGGGGGAGAATTTCGAGAAATCCCTGCTTAAAAAATCACCCCTCACGGGTGGAGGTCGAAGAGATGTGTACGAATTACTCGGGCCGGCCATTTTGGAAAATGCGATCTCGAAATGATGTCGCGAACACTCCCGGGCGAAACTAGGAGACCGAGGGGCGAAATCGGCCGGAATAACTGCTCGGTCGGTCGATTGGTTCGCGATCGATCTCCGATGCGAGAATGCAACCCTTTCGGCGTCCCAACCTCCCTGCAGTTGACCCAAATGTGCATCATCGGCAATCCGATCGAAAGATAGGGACCCACCAAGGCGATTATGAATTTTTGATGAATCGTGTACAGACAGAGTCGCGATAAAAATAAATAATGAGTGGCGGGCTCCGCCATTCGGGTTGGGAAATTCGGCAAAAAGTATTTATCTCCCGGCAGAGCAACAGGTGAGGCCAAAAACGGGAAGATGATTAATGCCCGAGTTTGAAGTCGCGAGTCTTGATAAGAATTCCCATTTCGGGGGATTCTTCGTTTTTAGGGGTTTCGGTCCGCCGGGCCGAAATTCCCAAATTTCGAGACCCAGTTTTCGCCTCGATCGTTCGCTCCGTCCGCGTTTACGGGGCCGAAACTCGGGGCCGGAAAATTGATATCGTCGTAGAGACGGCTCGTAAAGTTTCCACGGAATGCCGCCGCGAATCGAGCGGCAACCGCTGCCGGTGCAATAAGCGGAAGTCGCCCTTCCCGTGTCAAGAACCGACGTCGGAGCCCGACATCGGCCTGTTTGCATGCTAAGCAGGAGACCCTCGCTAAAATGTATCCCTACGTCCAGCCGCGATATTTGTCTTGGACCCGACACCATTATTACCACCCTTAGGTAAAGAGATTTGACATGTAAAGCGAACCCTAAAAGAAAATAAGAATATATTCAGCCGCATCTTGGAAAAATAAAAAAGACAGTACTAACACATAGAAACTGTCGCATGTACACATAGTCACATAGAATGTGTATATTATATAGAGACTTTATTATTATTGCCGCGTCATAAGAATTATTTATACCGTGCGAAAGGGAGAGGACGATTCGGATCATCATCCCTGCCCGAGGTAAGCTCCCCTCTATACCGCGCGCAATAAAGAGAGGACGTACGAGGGGAAAAGTTCCTTTTTCCGAAAGCCACCGCTTTTAAGGGCCCCACGGCCATTTGCCTCGAACCCTTGGAAAGATTACCACGGACGAACTTCCGAAAGTGGCGTGAATTTTAAGGAGCTGGAAGTCGAGCCACGTCTCGACCGCACGCACGTAAGGTGGAGGCATCCTTCATATTTCTTTCTTTTTTTTTTTTCCCCGAGCTTTGTGGAAATCCTCGGAATCTGGAAGTACGTCCTCACGGACGGGTCCAGTCGGATGGGAATAAAATTTAACGGCGTCTCCATCTTTACCTTGTCCTTAATATTCCGGTTGTCGAGAACACTTGGAGCTACGGGAAATGCAATTTCACCACGAGGACACGCCTCGCGATGGAAAAATAAATTTTCCCGGGGAAAAGTCGCGAGTGACGTCGAGGTTACGGCGTCATATCCGAGTGTACCGAAAGTTGCATAAATTTTGAGGAAATTTTCTTCCCTGAATTTTTTTCCCCCCTCGGAGGCGAAGTCGAGGCGCAGCACTCCTCCCTCGAGAAGTGCAACCCTTATGCAGGGGAGCATCTTCGCGGTTTATTTCATCAAGTTGCGTCTGCCGACGCGGATAAGGAGTTCGTGATGCAAATTGAAGTGGATACGCCACCGCTTACGAGATCAAGAGACTCATCTGGGTTATCCGAGGGCCTAAGCGGTGGCCAATGCGCGGCATGTAAAAGAGCGGACGAAAGGAAGAAGAACGACCGAAAGGAACGGGAGAGCTTAAGAGCACAAAGAAACCCGTGCACCCGATAAGCCGAAAGTTTCCCCGGAGCTTTCTCGAGGATTTTCCAGAGAGCTTTCGCAATACCGGCGCCGCTTTCCGAGTCTATAAACGCGAAGCGATGCCGAACGTCGACGCACAAGACGAACTGCAATTCTTAGCCCTTATCGATGGCGAGATAAAAATTCTCAATTTTTCCGGATTAATTAAATAAATCTTGAGAATAAATATATACACATTTTCTTTTTTAATCCCCACGCTTAGATAATAATTCTCCATCGCGCTCGGCGGTTGTCGCTATTTATGGAGGATGGGGAATTATTTATTCGCGAGAAGGGAAATAGGTGGAGTTACTTTTTTCCCCCCATAAATATCGTCTCGCGGACGGGTCGTAATTATTTATAAGGCCGACATCCGGCAACCCGTGTGCAAACTGGCTGGGCGAGTGCGCTTTTCCAGTTTTGAAAAACCGGCGGAAAAACGGGGCCACCGCCGGGCTCGGACCTCCGCAATTAACTCGAGCGAACGAAATGCAATTGCTCGTACAATGCGCGGGGCTGCATTAAACCGGAGAGCACTCCGGTGCAGCAGTCGACTTTTGTCGTGAGTCGCGTCATTTCGGAAATTGGCTGTACAGGGAAACGGGGGTGCCCGGTATAATCAGTTTCCATTATTCCGAGAGGACTTACCGCTAAGTACATCACAACACTCGGAAATTGTGCGTCGAAAT
Source organism: Orussus abietinus (assembly GCF_000612105.2). Lineage (NCBI taxonomy): Eukaryota > Metazoa > Arthropoda > Insecta > Hymenoptera > Orussidae > Orussus > Orussus abietinus. Next base: position 927,689 of record NW_019395990.1, read on the forward strand.
TGCGAGGGTGCGCTCCCTACACCCAGAAAAAAAAAAATCTCATTTAACCAGAGAACTAATTCTTTGAACAGCGCCAAAGAAATATATTGTTAATTCAAGGAATAATCATTTCACTGAAATAAATTCGAATAAATCGGATGCAACGTTTCTTCGGAATTATGACGATTTACTTGAGTCCGAGTGAAGTAATTATTGTTTGAATCAACGATATATCTCTGGTTGAATGAATTCTTTTTTTCTAAGGGTACGGTATATAGATGGTAATTTAATTTCTAAAAGGAGCTGTTAAAAGTATCTCTTCGAGGTCTCCTTTCTCCCGCGACGCGTCTTTTTTCGGGCGCCCTCTAATCACCCCTGCATTCCCGTGATAACGACTTCATCCGAAGTTTCTCTCGCAATCTCTCTCTCGCATGCGGACGAGAGAGGCTGTTCCAGCATGCAGATTAGGAGGTTTGCTGGGCCGAAAATAATTTCCCTCTGGTATGTCGTACCGGGATGCCAAAATAATTACTCCTCTCGCGTTAAGGACTGTATCCGAACGAGTCGCCTATCGCGAGGGTGGAGGATGTTAAACGCTCGCATAACTCTCTGCCACTGATACTAATTTTAATATTACATGTAATATCGGATTTCTCTTGTGAGGTCTACTCGATGCCGTGCATCGAATACCAATACGGATTCCCGAGCTCGCCGACGTTATTGCGACATTGCCAACATGGCGGCGCCCGTTTCATGTAAATTTTGCGGACAGACGTTAGATAAAATATTTATCCCGAGGGTTAACATTAGCCATCAATTATTGCATGCATTTCGTATACATTATGGACAAAAAATGGACGGACGAAATTAAAAATTCGAGCTTTCGCTCGGCTCGAAATTCTGGAATTTCCATCCGATCAGCTGATCGGGTCCAGGGGAATAAAGTGCGCGCGCATCCGGCAGAAAAGGCCGAACGGAAACATATTGGAGGGTTAATTGGCTGGCCATTACTTCTCGTTTTGCCACGTTCCGGCGATGGTCGGGTCGGTTAACCATGATATCGGAAAACAATCAGAAGCGACCCAGCTCGCCGCATCGTCTCCTCCCCTCAGGCCCCAGGAACCTTACGAACCTCTGGGGTTAATTCTCATGGTATTCCCTTCCCCGGATATTCGTTCCTATGGAGTTCCTCCTCGCTTCGCCTCCTTGAAAAATCCCAGCAAAAAAAAGTGAAGGCTTCATAAGAATTAATTAATTTCTCTTGGCCGTTACCCATCATCGGTGGTCCATTTACATTGTACCGTACACCCGTTCAATTTTGATATATCCGGAAAAATGGATCTTATATCATCTCTCTAGAGATACGTATTCGCCATTATTGGGAAAATCTAGCCCGTGAAATTTTCATCCCCTCGTCAATCGGAAATACGTCTCTTCCCCGACAACCCTTCCATACCCTCGCGATTTATACCACGCTAGGCGGTTTTGAAGCTCCGAAGGCAAGTTTTAACGTCCCTCGCTCCGTTTTTCTAATTTCCGGCCCATCGGTGGACGCTTCGAGACACCCTCTGCAAATGTACCCCCGGATTACACCTCGCGATGCGAGGCCGATAGGACGTTTCACGCCCCGGTTGAAAAAAAAAATGGAAAAAACCCCCGAAAAATCAGCAAATTTCCTTTTGACGCCGTGAAGAGCCCGAAATCTCGGGAATTTTTCTCTTAATTATGAGAGAAGGCCGAGGCTCGGAAATCCCATGAACTTCCTGGAATTCGTTTCCGCGGTTAATTAATTCTGAAATTTCCGGAATTTTTATAAACGTCGGACGCGAGGACGACTGCACGTGACGCGACATAGAGCGGAGGTCTTTACGCAATCGAAGCTTTAATTTCCTCGGAAGCCTTCGAATGGCCCCTGCGTTCGATCTTTTGGAAACCTTATTCGTATTTTTATTTCGGAAGTTTCCCTCTCCGCCCTGGAAGACCCGCGTTACCAGGGACGCGAGTTTCCCCAGGGGTAGCCACCCCTAAGTGGTCCGCGTTTGTGTGTCGACGGATCATGCCTCGAGAACGAGGATGTGACTCGGCATACGTCCTCACTATTAGAAGACGAATTACGAGGTAAAACTCCCACTGCTCGTCGTACAAATGTCACGCATTGTGCGCACTTAGGTAAGACTTCTTTACGGGGTGTAAGCCGCTTTGCGCGAAACGGGACACGCGCTTTCCGCGGCCATCACAAAGAATTGCGATTCCCCATATACCCTTCTCTTGATTCGCCGTGAAAGAAGTCCCTCCGGATTTTTCCGAATTTTCTTTGCCATTTTTTCCGACTTCCGGCAGGCTCAGCAGGTCCAATAACGCGGTGGAGATGAAAAGTGTCGTCGTTATCGATCCGCGAGGTCGAAGTGACGAATTCGAGGTCCCTCGACCTCGCGTTCGCCTCCGATGAATGGTAATTATCAATCCATGTGTTATTTTTTTTACGACAAAAAAAGAATTGGGAAATGAAAATGATATCGATATGCCTGTTATTTACATTAATTAACGAGGCCCAGAGAATATCGTCGAGTTTCGTCCCGAGTCTCGGTTTGGAATTTAAAAAGAAAATCCATGACCTCGAGGAAAGCCCGTCGCGAAATTGAATCTTCCCCGGCATGTCGCGGTTTCGAAGTCGTCTCTTGCGAACTCGAGACGAAACTCGGTCGAGATCTCAATTGTAAATCGAATCGGGAGGTTTCGAGTCCCGAAAACAGAGGGGCGTCGCTTTTCCAGCCAATTTCCGGACGCGGAAATTTCTCGAGCAAGAGATCCGCAATCCGGACACGTAGGGTGTTCATTTTCGCGTGTTACCGGCACGCGTGTACATTTACAGACGTGAATGTCTGCCTATTATACCGGCAATCTATATTCACGGGTGCAGTCATGTCCGCCAGGGTACGTACCATCGATGCAATTTGTCTCTTACACGTATTCCCTGAGAATGTGCAATTAGATAAACCGACAGAACGCAGGACAAGAAGGGGTGAGGAAAGGGGGAGGCGAAAGACGAGAGAACACGTGCTGGGAAGACCAAATACATGTCTAGGACTGGAGTGTCCTGATTTTCCTGATTCATGACACACCGCCCCTAAACCTGCGGCCGAGACGTGCCGTCTTTTGACGCGCTTAGAAAATCGACGAAAAGAGTTCGAGTCCTCGGATGGCAAAATCCCCCACGTCCGACTTCACCCTCGAAAGGCTCGATCGAAATGTCTGACATAAAAAATCTCAGACACCCCCTGACGTCTAGATTAAGATTCCACATTTTCCCGACCTACTACTTTTGCTTAATTCATTTCCTAGTGGGAAAAAAAAGAGCATCGAGGAAGTATCGGGTTTGTGCGTAATTAATGCAATTTTTTATTCCTTCTTCTATCTAGCAACGGAACATTAATTATGCCCCAACCGTGGGAAAAGGATGAAAAGTCGAGGAGAATTAAAGGCGTAAATCATCACGACTAGTCTCCCGAGGAAACTTGGCCGCGCCGATTCCTTCGGAACTTCCGGTCCTCCAACAGTATTATTCCCAAAACGGGGTGGAAATTTACGATCCGAGCTTTTGTCTCGAGATCCCTCCCCTGAGGTCGGCCGAAGCTTCCATAATTTGTTAACGAGCTCCTGGCGCCCTTGGTCTTCCCCTGGGATGCACCCTCTTCCCTCTGGAATTAATTCCCAGAGGTAAGAGGAGATAAGGCCCGAAGATAGGAAAAGAAAAGGCTTCGGCAGCTTTTTCAGCAGGATCCTCCACGCGGTATCGTCGAATGCGAACTTTAATTAAAGTTCGACCAGTAGTTTATATCGCAAAGTCGATATACATACATATATACACATTGCATATACACGTCGGCGCCGGCCGCTCCTGATGTTTATCGGAGAGAATTAATTTTTACCGAGACTATCGATTCCAAGACCCGTTTTTTGTTCCCCGGCTACCCGATAATTCGATCCTCATTAATTTCTCCGCGTTTCCGCGTGGCGGGAAAATTCTCATCTCAAAAATTGGAGGCGATCCTCCATTATGTAAATTTCAGGGAAATTCCTGCCATTTTTAGGAACAATTTTTGGCGTTTTTTCCTCGGGCGTTTGACTGTCCATTTTAATGGCGACTCAATGGGAAGGGCTCCCAATGATTTCTTTTTCCTTAAGAGAGAACCAATGTCGAGCCGATTCGCTTTGGAGGAATATATCGCGGCGGCAACTCGAGTGCCAATATGCAAGTAGATACGATGTTTGCGAAGCTCTCAGTTACGCCACTTATGTACAGCGGAATTTCGCGATCCAAGTGCGGCACATACCCCCAGACTCCGTTTTATTATATCCCCGTCACCGGCATCTTCTCGATTAATAATCACCCCAGCATCACTAAAATACGGCAAAAAAAAAGATTATTTAAATTCTAAATCTATACGCCAGGCGTACATACAAAATGAGCCCACCCACCTACCCCGAAACTAGGTCCAAACCCCGACCTAGTCAACTCGGTACCATCGAGCACCTTCAGCGTACCAATTTCAATATTCCACTCCCACCCCGAAGCTCGAAATAACGTAAACTAAAAATTGAATCCCAGTAAACATATTCCTTCCTAATCCCCATGATTTATAGCAACGATATTGAAATTTTATAGATTTTTAAAGATTTTTATAAATTCTTCCGCCAACCTGAACTGAAAGCGTCACGTAGTTGCAGACCTACAATGTACAGAGTACATGAGCCTAAGTCTATATACATTTAGGTAAGACACACGAAGAGCTGCCGTAAGCTCGAAGCTCACATTCTGCCGTGCATTATACTTGACAATGGGTCCCCATAAGTCGATCGAATGTCCGCGAATAGGGCTCCTCGTGCAAGTGCATATGTGGCACATAGGGGGTATTACCTATGTACGGTGCACCCAGCGGTAGATTCCGTGTACTCGAAGGTGTACATCCTACATACCGAGTACATTGTACTGTACAGGACGAACGAGTGACATTCCGTGGTCCTGTCGGGGTCCTGGGCAGGAGATAATATCCGAATGGCTACGAGTATGTAATCCGCTTACACGTGCGCTACATGACGTACCGTGTACGCACGCGTACGCCTGCTCTGTGCCGATATCGACATTAAGGAACGTCAATACCTTAATGCGGATAATACGCCGCCCTTTGGCCGCGCAAAGATTTACCGGCTAAATCCTGAGCCGGTAATGTGTCGGCTCGGATTAGAGTAATTGCGAATCTCTGCGAGTACTCCCGCCAAGACCGGTAATTTCTCTTTCGTCGGGGCCAAAAGATTTGTACATTTATTTTCTACCTAAAGACACGTTGATCGGATTAAATAAGATTTTTAATTCATGGGTGTCCAAGCGTTTAATTTTACTTTCATTAATATTTTTCATTACTTTTATTTCCGCCCTTTTGTTAATGCACTGAGTGGGCGACAAAAATTGGTTCATTGACAAGATCGAATTTAATACCTTCAGTTTATTTTGGAAGAGGTTGAGTGAACCAGAATTTCAGTTCACTCCACCAAACAACTTGTTCGCTTCGATCGACCGATATTAAAGGGGCGTTTTCAACAGGCCGAAGTATCTAACGTCGTTATCGTGCATAATCGTGCGCATAATAACGTCGTTCCCTCTAATAAGCGACTCCACATGAACATCATCCCTCGGGAACTACTTAACTTGTTACCGGCAGGAATTAGTATCAACTGAAAATCAATCTGGGACTTGACGACCATCTCTGAGAATATTTCGATTCTCCTCATCCTCCCAATATTTCATTTAGATTTTTTTATGACATATGAAATTAACTATTAATTATTCCCCAATTATGAAATTGGAATTTTCAGGGAATCAAGGCAACTTTGACGTCCCTTTCTCCCGAGGGAATTTCCGAGCGAGTCGCGGAAATTCGAGAAATTGCGGCGTTTCCCCCGTAAAAAATGGGAAAAGGTACGGGATGAAACGGGGAAAGAAAGTCACTCGCGACCGAAATGGACATTTTCCGTGGGAATCAAAGCACCTGACATTCCCCTCCCCTTCTGCAGATTTCCACCTTATTACCCCTGGTCCACGATTTTCCGTCCGCCGCGAGCGAACATTTCCGCGGGATTTTATATTTCCCGTCTCCCCGAAGGGATTTTATCGCGGATTTTATTCCCCGCGAATGCGAAGTATCTGGTGCTTGAGTGTAATCCTCGTTTAAATCTAGACATGGCGACGCTAGGTTTAATAATTTTGTAAGCGAATTTTTCGAGCATCTTCCCTTCCCAGCAGGTAATTCGCAGGATATACGTATCTTCATCGAATCATTTATCCCCGGCCCTCCGGCCGGGAAATTAATTAAAGCTGAAAGTAATGGGGTCAGTAATTTAATTAAAACTTGCCACCGGTACAAACTTTTTCGATGCCGAAATATCGTGATTAATATCGAGCGCCCCCGACGTCAAAATTTCACTCAGCGTTATTAACCAGGGAATTAAATAAAAAAAAAAACCAAGAATCATTAATTATAGAAATCATGAAAACCAGTCATCGAGGTGTCTGTTATCACTAATCCCCTCTACTCATTAAATCCTTCCGTGATCGCTTGAAAAAAAAATAATTTTTTTAATTTTTTATCACATAAACGTCCTGCAACAGCGTCGCAAAAATTAATAATTCAAGCAGTGACCGTAAAAATGGCAAAACTCGGATGGCAATAAATCACCGACATTCTAGTCGGTTTTCCCGTCCTAGGAAATCTGTTTTCCAACTTAAGTTTTACGGCTGATAAAGCTCGCCTCGTCGAGGAAATGCGTTAACCGTGCAGACTGTTGAGCTGCTTGGGAAAATGTGGAGTAAAACAATCCGGGAAATGGGAAACTCACCCGGACTCCATGTTGCGGATCGAGTTCTGGAACGTGTGAAAATGTGCGTCACGTCCCGGGTACCCAAACGCTGATAATGCTAATAAAGCTGATAAGCTCGCTTATCCAGGTGACCATGACGTCGAGTCAGCAAGTCCTGTCCCATTAAAAATGACACTCGTATCTCACATCTCGCCGACCTGTACCCGACTCTGCCTCGAAATTTCCGTTCCATCCTAATTTTGTCGGAGCCCCTCCCGAAATTTTCCCACCCACTCCACCCACTTCTTCCCGCGAATCGGGGGCGAAAACTCGCGGTTTATTTGTGCACTTTCTTCCCGACGTGTTTCTCGCACCTCCGTCGAAAAAAAAAAAAAAAGAAAAAGGGTCCTTAGAGGAGGGAGGCGTTGAAAACCTTCATCCAGGAGGGAAAAAAGGGACGAAAAGCGGTCGAAGGGTGCAGAGGGAAACGGGAACGAGAGGATGAGAGAAGACGCGGTCCAGGGAGAGGACGTGGAAGCTGGAATTCCGGCAGAAATAGAGGGACCTCGTTACACTCGGTAAAAATATCACGTGGCGAATTTTCCCGACAGAAAATGTCCCCCCGAATGCCGAAGACCCTCGGTGAAACGCGGCGAACGATCCGCGGATATAAAGAGGGAATTATTAATTGTGGCTATAAATAAAATGCCGCGTAAATTTCAATTATATATCCTTAATAAAATAATCCCGGTTGCCGGTACCCGCGTTACCGTCAAATCTCGCATCGCAGTCTATCGACGATGACATCGATCGAAGGTGACTTCATTAATCCGGAAAAATTGGGCTACTCCCAGTGATAAGGGATGATGCAGCCCAATTCGTCATCGGAGCCCAAAGTGATCCCTTTATTTCCGGCGGTACCGCCAGGGGAACGAATCCCGTGGGAACTGGGACGTATCGGGTCGGAAATGAGGGAATCAATGTCCCATGAAAATCATGGCCAGATAGCAAAACACATCGATATTAAGAAATAAAATTTAAAAAAATGTAATTCGCCGCCATAGTAGGGCTTAACGTTTAAGATGTAAAAATCGCGTGAGCGACCCTTTTCCCACCCACCTTGGCCATTGTTGTCCATACCATTGAGTTATTCGCGATCTGTTATCCAAGGTCTATTTTCGAGGAGTCGTCGCACCCCGCTTAATGGATCCACGTGTCGCAACATTTCGGCGGACCTCCACCCAGGAGTTTCTTCATGTTTAAGAATAAGAAGAAAAATAGCTAAACGTATCTGAACCCGGTTAAGGTAAAAGAGAAGAAAAGAAAAGCTAGGAAAAGTCAACCAGAGGGGTGGACACCCTGACGATGTCGGGTCTCCGCGTGACGGACGACGTTCCATTTCCTGCCGCGCGAAATCGGCAGAACGGCCGGATAGAAAACAAATAAATAAATCACGGCCGATTAGTTCGTAAAGCCCGAGGAGGGGTCCGGGGTCTTAAATCATGGGCAAAAACCCAAACTAATGCATTTCGCGCCCGGACTCTCCGGTAGCCCAGATAACTATTGACATTCCCGTCGATATCGGGAGCATCCGCGTGACATCGGTGACGGAGCAGCGAGCAAACACGTCGAGGAATAAGACGAACCCTAGGACATTAATTCCACTAACCCAGACCAAAGACCAGGCTAATAATTACCCTGGCAATTGTTACATGAAAAATTTCTATAACTCGCAACAGGAAGATCCGCAAGATCTCCAGTCCACCGTGTCCTCTGTCTCCTCGCGTCTCTCCTTTTTCTCGCGGGAATCGATTAAGTCCCGCCACCGTAGAAAGCGCCTCTCCCCTCAGATTTATCGGTGATAATTTTCATTTTGACGCGTTATTACCGTCACCAGGGTGGAGAGCCGATGTAATTGGCCCGTTGAAACGAGAGAACCAATCAGCGGTCTCCATTTCCCGAAGGGACGGAAATACCGGCTAATGAGACGTCTTCCTTGGGAAAACGTCGGGAGGAAAATTTCTAGGAGGAAACTCGGTCGTCGGGACTCTCAACAATCGCACGAATGATCGCTCATCGGTCTATGAAATAAATGGTGAATGAACAGAAAAGAAGAAAAAAAGAAAAAGGAACCCATCGCAAGTTCTCTCTACATTGGCCCTTTATTGCTCCTTTTTCATTCTCTTCCGTTCGTCTCTCCTTAGGCTTATCTCGTCTAAAAGCACTCCGCAGCTTTCCGGATCCCCTCTGATTATTCCGAACGGAGGCCGAGACCCCGAAGGCTTACAGAATAACAGGCAACGAATTTGTAACTGCTAACAATGATATATTTTGAAACATATTGTCAATGGGGGGAATAGACATTATAACAGATAAACTATATTTCGAAATGTAAGACCTCGATGATATATATATATATATCGGTTCCAGCTTTTCAAGCCGGAAGCTCGACGACCCCGACGAGACGAAGCGTTTTTCAGGGTTTCCATTCCTTGTTATGCCATTTCTTTATCTTTTACTTTTTAATAATTCCACGGCAGCGAGTGACACTTTTTTTTTTAGTCGATCACGCTCGGGGACATCGGACTCGAGAAAGCTTCGTGGAGTTATCGGCAAGTTTGAATTATGTACAACTATATCCTACGTGTCTACCTAGGAGACGGAACGAGCTAAAAGAGGAGGAAAGACTGCAACGACGGGTTGGTCGTCGATAAACCGATGAATTTGCGCGAAACAAGCCTTTTCCCAACCACGTCTCCTTAGACCTCTCGCCATCGTTACCTTAAACTTAACTTAATAGCTCAACACTGAATATTTTGGTTCCTGGTAATGGCCCGAAGCATAATCCTCGTTAAAATTAATTATCCCAGCTTCATTCCGTAAATATATATATATATATATATATATGTATATAGCTACAACATATGTATACAATATAATTGTGCAGTCCTTGATAACCGAACCGGGTGTAATCCCAGAAAAAGCGGTAGCGGTGAGTTTAAGGTGCGGATAAAATTGCAGGTGGATATCGATATCTCGGAATTTCTGCAATTACATCCGGTCGCGAGTGTCTCTTAATTTCCTATAGCGCTATCACTCGGTAACGCATCCACGCACGCACGCATTCTTACGGATCTCTATCTCGTTGAATCCCGGTTGGATAATTATTCCAAGGTGTGCGAAAGCTCACCTTTATTACCCGGAGCTTTTTACTCGAGACATAACTGGAAGAAGAGCAAAACTTAGGAGGGTCGAGACCGGCTCTCGTGCGTACAACGATGAGCTTCCGCACCGATCCAAGAGTACTCTACTCATTACACAGTGACCATGGCAACTTCCTGAAGAGGTTGGACTAGAAAAAGTAGTACGTACATCGTCCGTAATAGCCATGAGCTAAAATAAAGCGGATTCCTTGTCATCTACGATACGGTATAGGCACTTTCTACGAGTAGTCGAAGGATCTTCAAAGTACAGAGAGAAGAAGAGAGTCGAAGATGAAGAGGAAACAAGTAGAAGCGTAAATTCTGACAAAACTAGGAATAGCTTAGCGACATGATAACCGGCCATACAATTCCCGTACCTTGTATACCCCCCTCTTGCCCCCTGCTTAACATAAAGTCCAAACAAATACTCGCAACGAGTAAATTGCGACCCCCCGCGAGAAATTCGACGACATAAATCCACATTTCATATCTTATGGATAATCTTCATTAGAAACGTAAGCATTAAGCTAAACAAGTCAATTTCAATCTCTCTCGTTCCTTCCTTGTCGTTTACTCCGTTCTTGTATATGTATATATACATGTATAGTAAAGCAAGAAGGAGAACCAATTGCGCGGTGTCACTTAAAGGTAGGATATAACATATACTTAGTGGTAACATTTGTCGTTTCACGCTAACTAGAGTCCCCCATCGCAAAGTACCTCGAATACTAATTAGATAATTAACCAGGTAGCCACCATGGTCGGACTATACAACAGTGTTTATTGCTCTGACTATAGCTGCGACGTGATTTCTTATTGACAGGTTAATACTGGCTTTAATAAAGTAGCTTGTTGCTGAAAATTTCGCTGGATTGAGGAAAAGGAAGAGGTGTGCGCTCGCGATAAAAATTCCATATTCGTTCGATTGAGCACTTTCGTCAAAGCTTAAGCAGTCGCTGCTAAACGTGGACACTTCTTCTGTATACTGATCGACTGATTCTCCGACAAGGCACCGGATATATGTCTACGGTACGAAATTCAATGCTCAAAAGATAACGCGATTCGCATACGAGATTCGAAGACCATGCGGAAAGGAAAGGCGAGCGCACCGACCACCGTCGAAAGAGAAACAGGAGATTCGGAATCGTTCCATTAAACGGAAACGGAAATACCTTAAAACCGACTGAGGCACAGACATGATTTACAATTAACTCGTTGACGTTAGGCAGAACCGAAATGAACACAAACGTTGCGTCGAAAGAATCCATCTAAAGGCATTATCGACTTCTGATGTAGGTGACGAAGTCCCTGTACTCGATTTGCCAAAACATTATGCAATTCCCAGCTTACTACGGTACGGCCGTAAGCTTTCGATGCGATTAATCCTTCCAAGCTCAAAGAACGATATACGAGTAAAAGCCGAAGCCATCGAACGTTTTCAAAGAAACGAGGGCGTCCGATGTCGCCCCTCTGTTCCCCCCGATACTAATTTACAAGCCAGAAGTCGTCATGGTTATTCACTGAAAAAATATCGCGTACAAACGTTAACGCTATTGCCTTATTATTCCCATTTCCAGATAATAAATGTCCTACGACGGAGAGGTCCGGGCTCTAATTCCGATCCTGGATCGATATGCTTCTCCGTAAACGCGACGTTCATCGCTGCAATTGAGCTGGAAGGATTACGCATTTCGTTATAATCTACTTTTCTATAAAAGTGTCCAAACCATTTTTGGAAAACTGACTAGTTGTCTCTTGTTTCTCGAGTTTAACGCGGCGCACGGTTCAATTTCTTCCTTCGGCTCGTAAAGTGAGTAACCGCCCTCAAAATCGTTTTCGCGATTTCGACGCCACCTTTCCGTGCGGATTGAGATTCCCAACGTAAACGGAACCACGATCGCACCTAGACAATGTTCCATTCCTAATAATTTGAGTTTGTCGAAGCGCCGAATTCAGACGTACCCTGGAACTCCATTTGGACAGAAATGATCGTACACTAATGGCAAACTCAGTGATTGTCGATAGTCCAATTTGTAGAAAAGCGTAAATTTCGTTCACTGACCGGGTAATGTCCCTCCCTAACAGAGAAGTCACCCGGGATTAATTGTTTCCGTGACATCTGTCTTTCGCAGTGGACCGGAGGTCTGTGGTACGTCTGAATTCGTCGACGTCATCAGGCTGATATCTTTGCGGAGAACTATACGACGTTCCCTGATAATTTAATGTTCCAACAGCATCAAGAGTCACTCGAACTCTACGCGATTAAAAAAGAAATTGCACGGTACCTACAGGTGTACTCCCAGCGACGCAGTTCTTACGGTGTCGTTGATGTCAAGAACGTTGGATCAACCGCGGCAACTTTTGCGGTCAAAAAGGCGTGCATACAGAACAGTAGGTTCTGCAGCTGGGAGCATTCCAATTCCTGAGAAAATTGTATTAAACAATTTTGTATTTACGAAAGGTAGATCGAATTCAATTGCGATCGCTATCAGTTACCTTAGTTTCGATGGCAATACTGTCTGGCTCTTGAAAATGCAGCTTGAGTCTGCTCTTCCCGTCGTCGCTGGAGCCACGGAGTTGAGAAAACTTGTATCGCCAGATAGTATCTCCAGCATTCTCATAAGAGAGGGTAAAACCTTGCGTCCATTCTAGGGTCAAGCCTGCGGCTCTGCCGTTAAAGGTGACGGGGAAGGTTTTACTCTGCATGAGGAACGAAGTCGTAAATAATTATGAATTAATATGCGATGACTTGTATTAATAACACTCCATGTACAAACCTTCAGGTGAGTGACAGCGGAACAAACTGCGGTATGCCATGCGGCCTCGACTCTTAAAAGTTCTTGCCGTGTTTCAACGCTTAAATAGCGTGGCGGTTTACCTGGACTCTGTGCCAGGAAACAATGCTGCCTTTCATCTACGTTCTCGGATTCCCGCATCACGCGAAACATCGTCTGATAAACCTTAAACGTCAGTGCGCATCGTGACCAGTCACCGATATTGCACTGGAAAGAACAGCAGTGAATGATTAAAATTTCATGTTAAAATAAGGCGGAGTCAAACAGGAAATATGAAATTATAAATACTCACTGGTGGGGTTTCGAACAGCAACAAGTCAGGACCTTTAAGTGCCAGAAACCGAGGTCTGTAGCTCTGCCATGGTTGATTACTGTTACTGACAGCCTCGTTCACCCATCCCATGTACTCGATGCGTTCTCCCACTCCAAAATTCCGGTTATATAGCTTCATCTAGCTCACAAAATTTAAATTAAAGCCCAGGAATGACTAGAGAGCACTTCAAAAATAGTTGAATTTCTATCATACATCTACCTGTAAATGAGTTAAGCCTGTGATATTATCCGTGATATATTTCAACCATTGACTGAGAATAGCACTATCGTCGCAGTGAATCACCCCAGTTCGTGCCCCGTTCAATCCTCTAACTTCGAAGGCATTTCGACGAAGCTTATCCGTCCCAAATATGTACCTTGTTACGTAAGCCATCATCAAGGGCACTACAAAAATAACGCGTAATTTGAATTTTCAGAACAAGGATAAAATATTGAATGTTAAACGTTACGTTACCTGTGACAACATCGATCCATTTCTTAAACTGTGCAGAGCTCGACGATGCATTAGAATTTTGTCTGCTATGACTGCATTTAGGACTGCCAGGTTGTCTGCTCGGCGAAATCCATCCATCATCTGTTTCCCCACCATTAGCAACATTGTCTAATTTTTCTTCCTTTTCTATAAAACAGAAAACAAAAGTGTACAAGAAAATAACGTATTATTCTTAAAATCACTGCATTTACAACCTACCACTTTTTTGTAAAAATGGTTTCGCCGCTCGATAGTGCTTCACGGTCAAAACTACCAAATCTCCAGCATTTCTCAGAATGTTAACAGCATCATCATGATTGCACGCAGTAATGTACTCTCCATTGACTATGTAAAACAAACAGACATAAAAAATAAAAGAACTCCATATAATTTAAAATACATGTCTCGTTCGCATATACCGTATTTAAATAATTTACCTTTAATTATTGCATCCCCGACAAAAAGTTGACCGCATTGATCAGCAGCCTGGCCTTTATATATTCTTGATATCAGCACCGGAAGCTTATGTTCGGCTCCTCCCTTTATGCTCAACCCCAAACCACCTACTTTCTGCCGCGTAATTTGGACCATTCTTTCTTTCGCATCCAAAGGTGGTTTATTATGATTCGCAGCCTATTTAAATCATTATCTCGTTTGACTTAACCTCTCGATAATCTCAATTTATTTCCACATAAAAGCCCAAAATGAAATAAAGAAGTCCACAAGTAGTAAAAAAAGTATATTACCTCTAAGTCTTCTCTCTGAAGTTTCAAAACTTCCATAGACAGATGCAAACGCATTGGGATCGGTTTGATCTTGCCATCGCTGACCGTGACCATACCAGTCCGGACCTTTACAGAGATACGCATTCATGAAAGAACTGATAAAATAATTGAATCGCAAAGTCTATTTCACCTCAACATAAAATTCAACTCGATTAATTAAATTCAGACCCATTCTTGACAAGCCTCGAATGTCCCTTAAAAATATGAAATATGTTGAAGTCCCAATAGATAAATATCCGATTTTAAAGGAGACACAAAGGCGAGGGGCTATTCATTCATCCACCCAAAGAAGCGCCGATCCAAGAAGGGGGCCGTTCTGCATTCCTTTGTGCCATTGAGATTTAAAAGCGCCAGGCGATTCGAGGGACGGATTGATTAGTGCGTGAAATTTGCATTAAGTCCGCGCGTGAAAATGCAGCCGCTGCTCGCGGCAGGTTTGCGAGTCCAGTGCGCCCTCGAGTTATTGATTTCGAAAATCGCGGAATTCACTGATAAAGACAAGCCGCGAGGGCCGCCGGGAGGTACCTTCAGCTTCTGGTCGATCTTCTCCTCGATCGGAGTGGTCATCTTAGTCGAGTTAATTCTCATCATTCGTGTTCTGACTTGTCGCGAGTAGACGCAGCGCTCGGCTGGGGATAATATCTCGGAACGCCGAGCGGCCTCTCGAGTACACTCGCTAACTCGCCGAGCGGCAAGAGATTCATCTTCGTCCGTAACGGACTCTCGAGGATGCTGCACCGACCTCGGGAAGCGCCGATCGCCCTAATTTCTCATCTCTCCTCACCCCCGGTAGACGCCCGTCGCTGTCACATCCACGTTTCTCACGCCGCGATCCATCCTTCTGCGTATATCTCGAAGCTACTCGGAGCTGCTCGGAGCTGCACTGGCTGTGCAGCACCCACGGATCACGCCTCGGCCTCATAACCTAGAAAGGCGACCGTTGAAGCTCGGCATTGCACGAGCAGTAAGTCGCACCACCTAGTGACGTCCATAAATGCGTTAACCGTCCACATCCTCCGGGTGGCAGCACAGGACGCGATCGCGCGACCCTGCCCGTGAGTAATCTCTCTACTCATCTTTATCTCTGAGAATATCCACATTCATTGGTTTATAATTAGTGCCCAATGGCTAACAGCAGACGACGAAAATGTTCCTGAAACGAGGATTTGCAGCTATTCTGTTTATTAATGTAATTACTTTATTAAAAATTTCCATTGCCGAAGACATTCTTGGATGTGGGGGTTTCGTAAAAAGCCACACTGATATTGATTTCTCGAAAGTTCACGTGAAACTGTAAGTGTGACGACGAAATGAGGTTATGATTTAGCACATTTACATTTAATATAATTATAGTCGGCGATGAATTAAACTTGAATACGATTTAGGTATACGAAGTCTGGAAGCTTAAAAGACCAAACTGAGTGTGCTCCGATCAATGGATATTACTTTTTGCCATTGTATGATAAAGGAGAATATGTTCTGAAGGTACGATGGGTTGTGTTGCTGTTCATTTTGATTTTTGTTTGGATATTATATTTTCTTTGTAATTTACTCTGCTTAATTAACAGGGTATTGAAATTTATTATGAGTTTAATATTTTTGGGATTAGGTTGATCCTCCCAGGGGATGGAGTTTCGAACCAACCGAGGTTTTATTAAACGTCGACGGGTCGTCTGACTTGTGCAGTCAAGGAGTGGACATAAATTTTACTTTTAAAGGTTTTGGAATAACAGGATGGGTAAGTAGTATTTTAGTCAGTTAAACTGATTGGTTTTCCATTCTCATATAACGTGTTACAATTACAACAAAAAGGTAATCAGTGATGGTTCTAATTCTGGACCCCAAGGCGTTACCATTTCTTTATACAATGAAAATAATAAGCAAACACCTGTTGGAACTACGATCACTGCACCAGGAGGGACATTTTACTTTACACCAATTCAACCTGGAAAGTATACTCTAATTGCAACGCATCCAGTGTATGTATAATCACTATTTAGATTTTACTACTCAGTTGAGAATCTAATGAATTTTCATGTACTTTTATTTTTTTTTTTGAAGATGGGTGATTGAAAAAAATAAAGTCGAGGTTACTGTAAAGGAGGGCAATACAGAACTTCCCGAAAGGAGTTTAGTAATTTCTGGCTACGATGTCAGTGGGAAAGTTACTAGCGAAAGTGAACCCATAAGTGGTGTTTCATTTATTCTCTTTGGAGTAAGTTAAAATAATAAAATAATTTTGCATAGACTTATATATACCCTTAAAGTAAGAAATAGATATTAAATATGTGTATCGTTGATTTGATAGAATGGCAAAGCTAAGAACTGTGCAACACATCCAATCAAAGGTTTCGAAGATAAGAAGCCTCTCTGTCATGCTGTTTCCGACAAAAATGGCAGATTTATATTTCCGTCTTTATCAGTCGGTGAATACAAGATTGTCCCTTATTACATGGGTTCGCAAACAAAATTCGTTGTTCAGCCTACTGAAGCGACATTTAAAATTGAACATGATAGTTTAATTTTACCACAAGATTTTAAAGTGACTGGTTTCACGGTTAGTGGTACTGTCTATTCTATGGCTGGTGGAAAGCCGCTACCAGGAGCCAAAGTATACTTATCTGGCAAACAGATAGCTGTAACCAATAGTGAAGGTCGTTACACGTTGGACAATACCAAGGCTAGCCAATATTCCTTGCGTGCTGATGCTGGTACGTAACAATTTATACAGTTACAAAATAAAAATTTTATCTAATTTATTTTTATTCTTCCAGATGACATGCAGTTTGACGAAAAAGTAGTAAAGGTATCTCCTAGTTCCCCGGAATTACCACCGTTGGTACCATCTGCATACAAAGTATGTGGAACAGTAACACTTTCAACAAAGGGAACTCTGCACCACCGCAAAGTGTCCATACAAAACACATTATCCACATTTCAAACAGAAGTAGACACAGACCCATCAACTGGGAAATTTTGTTTATACCTCCCATCTGGCAAATACCAATTGAGCATTATAGTTACTGCGGAAGAAAAAGCTAAGGGTCTTCAGTATGTATCAGGGTCTTCATAAAATCATCATATTTTCAAGGATCTATAAAAGCATTTTGTTACAGGTTCTTCCCGTTGCAACAGACAATTGACGTTTCAGCCAAACCAATCAATGATGTTAATTTCCTACAATTAAAAGCAACATTGAAAGGAACGATTCAATGTTTGAAAAACTCTGACTGCAGCCATGCATCAGTTACTCTAAAAATCCTTGACGGAATTACAATAAAAACAGTTCAGACAAAAGGTTGGTCGTTCTTTATTAAATTTAATGATTTTTCTTCCCATTATGTGTTCTTTCTCATTGATAATAAATTTTGTATTGTCCATGGTTTTTAAAATGGTACTGAAATATTGCAAAATTTGTTATCATTTATAATTATTTTTCTGTAATGGTACTACTGTCTGTGTTTGTCTAGTGGTTTCTGTTGATGCAGGTGGAGAATATCAATTCACTGAGGTGCTACCTGGACACTACGAGGTTTTGATAGATACCGATGTGTTTTGTTGGGAACATCCAAGTTATCGCGTTTCAATTACGTCGGAGCGTGCCGAAGTACTGCCTTTCAAACAAACTGGGTTTTCTGTTACTTTTATATCTTCGCATGAGACATCTGTTGAATTCTCTGAACCCAATGAATCGAAAAAAATGGTTCTGCATCTGTCAAAGGGTAGTACTAGGCACTGTGTATCAAAAGCTGGTGAATACAAGTTTGTGCCAAAAAGCTGCCATATTTATCAACAATCAGTATACAGTTGGGATACAAGTAGTCTTTCTCCTATTCTTTTGTCATCAACGAAACATAGCCACAGAGGAAATATCATTAGCAATGCTGCAGTAAATGATATAAAAATTAAAATTGATGCAACGAGTGAAACACCCATGTAAGTTAAATAACTATATTAATTATTGAGGTACGGTATTTACTTCATCATTATCGGTTTTTCCTACTTGTTACAGACTAGGTCCTTTGAAATACGTAAAAGATGGAGATAATTTTAAGTATGAGTTTGAATTTATCGCAAGTACTGATACCGAGTATATTATAACACCTTTATCCGAAACGTTACTATTCAACCCACCGTCATTGAAAGTAATCGGAACAAATGACTGCCACAATAACATCGCTACATTCACCGGTGATTTGGGAAAAGTAAGTGAAACCCTAAAGTCTTGACATTTACTTATGAAAATTCCTGCATTGACAAATATTGCAGATTGTTCAAGGAAATATTTCGCCACCATTAGAAGGTGTTACGCTTCGGATATTTGGAAAGGACAAAGAAGTTCCTGTACAAACTCTGGTTACTCAAAAAGACGGCGTGTATAAAGTAGGCCCCCTCGATGGAAAAGTAGATTACAGGTAAGCAGGAATAAGACTGCTTTATTATGTTTAGTACTAAATTGATCGATACAATAAATTCTCAGCGTAACTGCAGAGAAAGACGGATACGTTATTGCTGGTCCAGATGACAAGGGAATATTTTCAGCACACAAGTTGGCTGAAATTATCGTTGACGTTTCTGATAGTACAGATGAGCTTCCGCTTCAGGTATTACGCAGCAGATTATATGCCTGTCAAAATAATTTTCAAAGCACTTTATGTATACATTGTCAAACAGGGGGTACTTCTTTCCCTTTCGGGAGGCACAAGTTATCGCAAGAATAGTGTCACGAACGAAGGAGGGCAGTTAACATTTAACTCGTTATCTCCTGGGGAATATTACCTTCGCCCGATGATGAAGGAGTACCGATTCGATCCACCTTCAAAAATGATCAATGTTGCCGAAGGTGCCACTATTAAAGTGAGATTAGCTGGTAACAGAGTCGCGTTCAGTGCTTATGGGTCCGTGACGTCACTGAACGGTGAACCTGAGCCCGGGGTGTTGGTTGAAGCTCAAGGCCAGACAAACTGCTCTTCACTTCAGGAAGAGGCAACGACGGAACAGAATGGCAACTTCAGGATCAGAGGACTTCAACCATCGGTAGACGATCCCTATTTCTCAGCATCCTTCGGTTCTTTCAATGAATTCATATTTAACGGATTAATTAATTATCACCATTGTTTAACGAATTCTCTATTGATGTTGCAGTGCATTTATGCTATACGTTTAAAGCCCAATGTAGAAGCAAATGCCCTCATCCAAAGGGCAACACCTAGTTCCATCGCTGTGCAGACTAAAGAAGATATCCAAGGGCTCCGCCTGGTCGTTTTCCACCCAATATCGCGTACAGACTTTTCGGTACACGTCGTTTCACCTCAACCAGAACATTATCGTACCCTGAAAGTGAAACTTTGCAGAGAAGATATGCCAGACACTCCGATTCATATCTCAAAGCTGGATGGCCCGCAGACTGCCAAAGTTGGGGCTTCGTACAACGCAGGATTCTTGGTACACTTTCCACCCTTGCAAGCTGATGGTAAAAAATATTTCGTGCAGTTAGAGTCTTCCTTGTCTCCTGCACTGCATAAATATCGAACCACGCCGATATATTTTGAAACGAATACGTCATTCAAATACGTAAAGTTGACATTCAACGCCGAAAGGAAAATGGACCAAAGCGACATGAACCAAACCTCGGTAATAGCTTTGCCTTTCATAATACTCGTTGCATTTGCTTTCTTGAACCGTGACAAAGTATGGTATTGGTTAAATGCTTCGGTGGAGAAATGGTCGAAGCCTGCACCAATTTCTAGGGCACCGGTTCAGGCTGTTCCGATTGATCCTAAGGCTGATGATATCATTGTAGAACAGATCATGAACATTAACAAGAGGAAAGTAAAGCCTCGAAAAGCGTAAATTTAATCGCAATAAAATGTGTGGTCATGTCCTTCGGTACTATTTCGTAAATTAATTGGACATCGCAGTGACAGGTTCAAGAAAGGTAATTGCTCATCTTTTTAATAAATGTATTTACGTATTGCGAAGATCGGAGGAGTCTGTATTTTTCAAGTTGGGTTATGTGTGAGAAATTAAGTGAATGTGAGGACCAATGATTGTATCTTAAGATTCCAGGAAGAGACATTTAGTGTCAATCGAACAATGCACGAATGGTTTCGCATCTTTATTTGGTGAATAGATATAGTGATAAAATGGAACTGCCAATACTGTGAATTTATGAATTCAGTTAAAGCAAACAAATATGTAGGTCTTTTGTAAAAAGGCATTTCTAAGAAGATGTAGTATTACGTATATATTATCTATATCCAATAGTTAATCGATCTTTGATTAGACTATAAACAAAATGAATTGAAACTAAGTTTATGAGGTATGCAGAAAATCACAGGTACTACTATAGTGTAAGGAAACATTTCCTAGAAATTAAAAGCAATATTTATGCATTAAATAATCATGTAAATGATATAAGTATGTGCGTATCGGTGTTACGTAACGTAAAGGTGTAAACTGCTGATACCGAGTAATTTATACCTGGCTGTTATTAAAGATTTAGATTTTTAAGTATATTTTACTCCTTTATTCTACTTTTAAACATAATTACATGCCATTCATTGTCCACGATACAAACAAAAATGTTGCACTGGTATCAATAATCTGTCTTCTTGTAGCTTAAAGCGAAAAGTATGTCTGAAAAATAAGAGTAAGTAAAAATACACACTTTTTTGCGCATCTATAAATAATAGGCAGCTGCGTCGTTAAATTGACTTTTTTTTCGACATTTACTATTCACAAAAATAATACTTACATTTGGGTTAACTTTGTAAGCGCATTTGTTCAGGTTGAAGGCCTTCTCACACTTATTAGCTCCAGCTTTGGAAATTAATATTAAGGGTAAATGGTGCTTCGATACAATAATAACAATTTGGTTATTTTAGTAATTACACTTACCGCTCTGCCCACATTCCTTCTTCATTTGTTCCAAATTTGATTTCATGGATTCTGGTGCTAGTTGTTCCATCACTTCATAATTAATAGTGTCGTCTTCTTTCAACTAGTTTTGATTACAAAGACAGTAATTATTGATTATAATAAAATGAGCAGCTGTAAGCAATATTAAATTGGAGAAAGGATTACCAAATTAAATTGTTCCAGTATACAGTTCAGATAGCATTTAAATTTCTCGTCTTCCGCAAATTCACCTTTCATCGCATTTGCAATATGTTCTGTAATGAAAAATTGATTTTGTAAATGGAACTTTCAGGGGTATTTGTACGGAAATGTGATGCATGCAATGTACGATCCAAATTTAACTTAAAACTCACCTTCTTGTGCTCCGGTTTTTTTAACACATATATCATGTGCTTGTTTACCAGCTTCTTTCAGCTCCTCCGGAATTTCCTATGAAATATATAGAAAAGCGTGTTATCAAATATCCATGAAATTTACAGAAAAAAAATGTGTACTTACTCCGCTTTGAACGACAGAAATAATGAGAGCTGTAACTGCTACGGCGACTGAAAAACGTTTGAAGGCACTCATTGCGAAAAGATTTTAAGAATCTCTTACGTTCCGTAAACTTTGGTCGCCAAGCACGAACTGTTCATACGTGAGAAAAATTTCGCCTTATATCCTCTCCGAGAGATTGCTATTATGTCGTCAGGTGTTAATTCAAGATCTTTGATCTTGAGTTGTACCCCTCGGTGCGATCACGCCAAAGGCGTGAACCTTCACCTCATGACGTGTTGTAAATTTTTTTAATAATCGGCTTGCGCGATTTTTTCCTTATAATTTACAACTTGCACGTTCCATGCCGAAGCCGCACATTTTGATTTTCCGCAAATCATTAACGCGCGTATTACCGTCATGCCTGTGATTGAGATATAAATCAGGTGTAATCATTTTTTTTTTTAATGCCTCATGTTGACAATCATAAACGTCGCACTGATTGTACCGGACAAAAAGCTATACAAGTTTATTTCTCACGATGTCACGTTCATAAATGTGTCATGTGTGCCTTACCAATTCTATTATTTATACCTTTATTCGGAACACAACGATACATAATTATCTTAAGAGGCGTCGTAATTTTCATTGCATAAAGAGTAGCTGCTGCGATGATTTCCAAATCCGCGAACCCTCACTACTCGGTATTTTCCTCTTCCGTGTGCGGATGTGCGAGCGTTTACTTAAAACAGGTAATAAGTCTGAAAATGGCATAGCATTTGTCAACTGAGATAATTATTCTAAAACTTGTTATGTAAAGCCGGTGGAGAACATCCTCGATTCGGCTGATAATTAACTCACCTTTGGGGATAATCCCGCATAACACTTATTGAACATGTACGCGTAATGGCAGCTGTCGCCATTACCTGTAATCAGGAATATCGTCATTGCCAATGACTCATTTCTTCAACTGTTATTTATACCGAAGACGTTTAAATATTCGATTAATAATTGCTTGCCAATACAGGCAACGCGAAGCTCTTACCCATGTATTTACTGAGCCATTTGCATTCGTTAATTGCTTTTTGAACCTCGGCTCTGTAGGCCGGTATTCTTTGGAAAAACGTGAGCATGCCGTTAAGGCTGAGTTCCTTTTTGTGGTCCACCAGACCGAAGTTTTCCCACAGGCAGTACATGTAACACTGTGCAAAAATTATAATTACTGTACATTAACGCTCAGATCCGTTCTAAATAATCTTTTTTCTCATCGAGCCCTTACCTTCAGCGACCGCGTTTCGGGCCAGTGGCCGTTCCTTACCGCCTCGATGTCGGCTAAAATAGGAAACGACGTTTTAATGACGGGGAGTCAACCGAGTGACCGTTCGGTTATTGCAATTGTAACTTTTTCTCTCAATATCTATGTACCCGTGGACACCCCTGTCTGGACTTGGCAGGCATTCACCACGCTAGAGGCAATCGCGATCATTTCGTCGGATACAAAGCTCGGCCGCACCTAAAACAGAAATCTTTTTGTATTCCACGGTTAATCCTAGCCAATGAACTCTTCGGTTACCCGGAGTACCCGTTGAAAGATAGTTATCTGAGTAAATTGAGAATCACTTAGGGATACCATTCAATCATTCGACGTACCCCACAATTGACCAAAGACGCTTGAAGAAGACAAATTACCACGAGGTAGTTTCTCATGTTGCCACTCGCGATCTACGGTCACTAGAGTTTTGGAAAAATGTTATGGTTGTTTAAAAAGTGGCCTATTTTTGCAGTCCGAGCTGGTCCGGCCGTGTTCGCGGCCACGGAGGGTGCGACTGATCTGATGATGGATGGCCACACTCGAGGGAGGCTCGTTGCATGCAATGAGATCAGATTATTGCGAATTGACATAGAACAGAGTCATTTATACCACGGTCTGATTCGTGAATTCTCGTCATGAATCTTCGCCGGAGCTCAAGAGGCGACCGACGTGTCGGCAATGTTGCTCAAAGATCTTGAGAGTCAAGTTCTTGCCGCATCTCCGTATCTTACATTGCATCTTACCGCTCTCTGCAAATACAAAAAATAATCATAGATTTTCCACATTTCCTTTCTTAGCTAGCAGCTACAGTTGGCTATGAAAGAAACGATTAATGCAATTTCATCGAATAGTGGATACTTCACTTTTGAGATCGGCAAGGATTACTTTAGTGTCTCTGCAGAGTACATTTATGTTAAGCCAGTCCGGTGGGAAATTCGATGGTCTGAAAACAGATTGGAGTATCATAAAGTTACATTGTATGTAAGAAAGCGAGCTTGATTAACACCTCGACTCGTGATACCTACGGCGTTCACACTTTGTGAGCATAGATAGAAGCAGACAAACAGATTTGATAGGCGGATGTACTAGTTAATCCACGACCCAATCTATCCCACTATATCCAGTCGCCCTCGCTGTGCAACTTTGGAGGCAATTTCGCATGATCGCCATCGAAGCCGTCATGGCACGCGTATTCGCTCGGGATTCCTTAAAACTCTGAATTCCATCTCGAAGACGTGGCCCCCTTTTTTCCAGACTCCATTGTCAGCTCCGTGATTTAATGCCGATTCTCCAAAAGTCTCGAAGTCACGTTTACTGGTCGCGGCATGACGTATGTCCATCGCAAATCCAAAATCATCGGTGCTAAAAAAAAAATATCGCGTCCCGCATTAATAAAAAAACACCCTTGGAACGTAAAAACGTAAATTCCACAACGATTTAAACCGTTTGATAAATTTTATCCAACCGATATACTTACGAATTGTAGAGGAAACATTTTTGACGGACTGTACAGCCGGTGCAGCGGTACACTCCGCGGAATTGTACCAGGCGATGTTAGAAGAAAATCTAAAAGTATTTCACCAATGAGCAAAGTATCTGCAAATTAGCACACTCACCGAGTGGCGTGTACATCTTGAAATTAAAAAATCCGCTGGGAGAGGTAAACGAGAGTATGCATAATAAAGCGAGAGTACTTTCTCCGAGCTGCAACTCCCGAGCTGAATTGATTAAGAAAATTCAAAGGTGCATCGCATGTATTTGCATGCTAAATACTAGAGCCGAAATTACGGCGAAGTCAATAATCCACATAATTAATTGTTAATCAAGAGTCGACGCACGGTCTCGAGTTCCTCCGTTGGGAGGGAATTTAAAAAGCAAACCGTCTCGACCAATCAGCGCGCGCGGTTGCAGTGGGCGTATCTCTGATTGGTCGATTCCCAAAATCGAGAGAGATTCGTGTGCCGCAATGGCGGACAAAAGAATCTCAACGGACTGTACAGCGGGAGTTGTATTGACTAGGAGGTGTCCTCTCCATGGCTGCATTTAGGCGCACTAATGCAGTTTTAGTGAATTAGGGGAGAAAGTACGCAAACCCTTTCCATAAGCTTCCCCGTGTTCGCGCGATTTCGTGCACGGATGGACTAGTGCGCGGAAAAGTAAACGAGGTTCATAGGTTAGTCGAGATCGAGCGATCCGCGGAATTCCAATTGACAGGAGGGAAACATCAAGCAAGAATTGACACGATGTCTGGCATTCCGTCACGAGGAGAATTTAAAAAGTGCATCACCCCCGCCAATCGGGGCAGCCCGCGAGAGTGCATAGGCTGATTCTCCAAAATCAAAAGCTTCTACACGGGAATGGCGGTCAAAATTACTTCAACGGACTGTACAGCCGGAGTTGTATTGACTGGAGCGTTTTCTACGTGCGGCTGGAGTTTGTATGCGCTGCTGTAGCTTTTGAGAGTTGTTTTGTAAGGTACGAAAGGCTTTGGACCGAAAACACCGCACATGGGACTCGTGTGTGAAAGGACAAGCGTGAACTCGTTACGACAAAGTAGCTTGAGTATATTTAAGCGTTTAACGCCGGAATTGTCTGTCGATAGTCGAGACAGCAATGTCTAAGTCAAGGAAGAAACGCGGTGTCTTTGAATCTGCTCCTGGAAGCGTGATGACCTGAAATGCAATAATTACTCTGCGACCAACTGGTACGTAGTGGGCGAAGTCATTTGAACCTCTTTCGGCTAACCTCTAGATTAGCGTTTAAAAATTCTTCTAGGACTGCTGCCATTTATCACGTGGTATCGTTGTTTGTTCTCACGCCGTGAAATTTAAATACAGAGCACTCTTTGTTTCAAAAGATTGCACCAGTTTTGATGGACTGTGTCCGTCTTGTAAAGTACAAAGTATAAGCGAAGGAAAAATGGGAAAGACCAGAGGCGTGCATGAAACGACACCGGAACTAAGGAACCGGATGGTTGGCATGTACGAGGCTGGCCTGGGTTTAAGAGAAATTGCAGCAGCTGTCAATTGCTCTGTACGTAAATTATGATTCTATGATTTTCTGTTATTTTAATAAAATTGTAAATTTACAATAATTTTTTTTATGATTTCAGCAACGTACCGTTAAGAGGTGGCTGAACCGCTTCGATAAAGAAGGCACTGTGGAAACCCGAGAAAGATGTGGTCGAAAAAGAGCTACAACGGTTGAACAGGATGAAGCAATTATCCGGCTGGCTACGCAAACACCGATAACTGCTGCGAAAGCTGTGCTTCCAGCTTTGGGACTTACTTGTTCCGTGGATACAGTTCGAGAGAGATTACATAAAGCAGGAATTCATAACTGGAGCCCATCGCGAAAGCGTATGCAGAGGATTCCCTTGGGGTTAGTGTGCCATTGAAATTATTTATCATCTTATCTCTCCATTTTTAATCTTAAAACGTAAATAACACATACTTTTATTTGGTGCATCGCATCTTTTCAGCAGTGACGCAGATGGAGCTTCGATTCAGCAAGCTGTATGGAGACCTACCGGTACTCAGCTGGGAAAAAAGAAATCTACTAAAGAAAGTAGTAAAGCAAAGAAAAGTAGTACCACCTCAGGTTCTGATAATAAGAGAAGAGGCATATCCAGAAAGATTAGAACAAGAGATGTATTCGTTGGTGACGGTGCTCCTGCCGAATCTTTGAAACAGCCTGAGCTACAACCAGACATGGTCTTTTCTCAACAGAACGTGCAACAGCCTCAAAATACCAATGAAATGCAACCACCACCTCAGCCTTTACCTACAAATCAGACTCAATTCAGCAACGCCTTAAGTTTAGTTCAGGAACCTCAACCTATTTATCAACACCCAGGACTCAATGTTACTCAAAATTGGCCTTTAGATCTGGTTCAAGGCAGTCACCATTATCCCCAGGTTAGTTAAGCTATATTTACTTCACATTCTTATCATTTCTGTGTAAATCGGGAGTTCATGTACATTATTCATTTATTTATAATTAGGGTCATCCGAATCAAATACCTCATGAACACACCTCGCAGCCACAACTTCAAGAACTTCATGTGCAACAGGAACAGCATCAAGTTCAGCAGCAGCTGCATGAACAAGTACAACAACAAAATACTCAGCCTGTCCATCAAAATCTTGATCAACAACAAACACAGCATCAAATAGAACATCCCGTCCAACAGCATCCGCATCAACATCAGCAGCAACCCCAACAGCATCAACAGCTAGACTCGACTAAGTCATTACTAACTGAAATGAACAGAATTGTGCACTCCGATAGTTCAAATTCCAGTAATTCTAATGACAATAGTCAGTCGTTAGAAACTGATAACGAATCAGGAAAGGATAAGTCTAAAGAAAGTGACCGGAAAGCAGAAAAACAGAAAAGAAAAAAGAAGGGTGGCAAAGCAAAAGGGACTTTGGAGACCAGTGTTGAAATTAGAAATCGAATGATTGGAATGTCAGAAGCTGGGTTGTCCACTTTATCTATTGCACTGGCGATTAATAGATCGGTAAGAAAAACGCGTCTTTATAATTATTTTGAACCTTTCTTTGATAGAAGCTTTCTTCTCTTAGGAGCGTACAGTTAAAAGATGGCTTGAACGTTGGCATAAGGAAGGCAACGTTCAGACAAAGGAACGTAAAGGACGCAGACGAATAACAACAAAGGAGCAAGATGAAGCAATTATTGCGATGGCTACGCAGCATCCATTAACAGCAGCTAAATATGTTGCTCCTGCTCTAGGATTAACATGCAGCGTAGATACAATTAGAGAAAGACTTCACAAGGCTGGAATTCATAGTTGGAAACTCGGAAAGAAACAAGGGTATGAAAATAAAAAATGTTTACATAATCTTTAGAACTGCAATAGCAAAAGATCCATGTTTTTTTTTAGTGAAGGGAATGCTGTACATACAGTTCATCTTTGGCAACCTAGCGGCAATAGGTCCAGCAAACCAAAACTACCTGGTGAAAAGAAAAAGAAATCTGGTAGCAATAAAAAGCGTGATCAATCTTCTAGCGATGGTTCTAAAAGAGCTCCTAGGAAAAAGAAAATTGAGACGCCTGCTCCTTTAAAAATGGTCCCGCCTCCTGCCAACATGATTCCTGAACAAACAAATATGCAGTTTCATAATCCGACTGCATGTAAGTTTCTAAATAAATTTAATGAACGTACACCGTTAAGAAAAATGAAGGTATTAATTATATTCTTTATCGGTGCCAAGTGGCAAACTATGTTCCAGGGCCAAATATGTTGCAATCGGTACATAATATTCCTGGCCCTCCACCACCGATAGCCCAAGCTCAACCACCACCACCTCCGGAGCCTCAAGTTCCACCAGGACCTCCTCCGATGCAACCCATGGGACCGATGATGCAGCAGCGACCTGATTGTAGATTAGCTCCTCCTATCGTGCCATCTGCATCGACTCAAGGGAATTCTGCCGTAGTGTATGCATCCTGTATGGTTGGAAGTAACACTCATATGGAACAAACGGATCCTCTGAATTATGAACCATACATCTGGAGTTTCTAAAAAGGGGTGAAATGTTCTGGGTAAAACTATTATTCAAATCGAGAATTCCCTCTTAACTTTGAGAAATTTTACTGCTGCGGTAAGAATGCCAAGAAGCAATCAAAATGCAAACCTTTTAAGCTTACGATCATCCTTCGTTTTAGAATGGTGCAAACTGGAATTTTATACTATTATATATAAATACATATATATATATCAATCCCAGTTTTTAACTGCCAGTGAATTTTTTACTGACGGATTAGTATCTGATCAATTACATCGGTAATATTTGCATAAATTTAGCTAGGCAATTTTAACAAGCTATAAGTATAGAATAAGAATTGTGTATATACAGTGATATAGTAGGTATAACTTTTGTGAATTCTTTTTCATATCATGTTGTTAGAATCTGGAATAATTATCGATTACATTGAATTCGTAAAGAAAAAATGTTGAGTATCGTGAAGGCTGATTATCTCTACTGAGAGAACTGAGAATTCTGAATGTTATTTAATTTTAATTTATACTGTCCCATCCATGAATTTTGTTAAACAAAAGTATTTTATGGTCAGCCAATTTGGAAACAATATTTCAACTTCAGAAAGTGATTATGATCAATTTGAATTTGCTTCTTAGAAATGCATTTATGTTATCTATCGGTTATTAGTAATTTAACAAATTTACGTTTTAAGAGAACTATTTTTAAACTGAAAAATTCTTTGCAGAACAATTTCGTGGTTAAACCACGATACGGAAAATATTTTTATCAAAGAATTGATTACTCCTAAGAGATAGAGTACAAATTGGCACATACATGCTTGACTACTTACTAATATAAGAAACTACCATACCTGTAAAAAAAAAAATAATACCACGACTGTGCAAAGTCATTTTCAGTTTCTCGTCATGAGTATCACCATCAATAATATACAAATATTACTTTGTATACAAATCCACCATTTGAATTGTGAACTTAATAGCATTTATGGTAAATGAATCGTTTCAATGAAATCAAGTATTAGCGGATGACAGTAGGTGTAAATATTATGCATATCACTGACAATGATCTCTCTTACAAGGATGAATGTTTTCCTTAGGAAGTAAAATTAACAGTACTAGATGCGTATATGTATTGGCAAATTCAGTATATTATTGTACCATTTTTTATCGCATATAATGCATTAGTCGTGTAACATTCTGTAAGTTAGAAGTAACTGGTGACTAGCATAGAGGATAAAGCATTTACGTTTAAAATCAAAGGACTGTGTGATCCATAATTTAGTTCCGTATGCTGAGCAATAGTTAAGTAAGAAAGTAGTACATGTTCTAAACATGTGATATTATTTTCCAGAGTACTATATTTTCTTAGTAAGTGTGTAACAATAAGTCACTCATTTCCACATTGTCCAATAATGGGGGATAATGCCCTTATCAGTCAGTTCGCAGGAGTCGAGAAGTATTAAACATGTACTGTATAGGTTCACGTAGAGCGGTATCATTTCTTGCTTCTGTACAGGTAAAAGATTGTTGGAATTGCATAACACCCAAAATCAATAAATGAATCAACACTTGTTTAATTTATAAATTACGTTCCGTTTTTATTCTATACTTACTCTAGAGGAAACTAAAATATTGAGCACAATGTACATATGCGTTCGACAATGATATTAATGTTACACACTGGATTCATATTTATCATGTGATTTCCCATATTTGTGAAACGTTAGTTATTACTGCATTGGGATTGTTCTTGTGAAACATGAAAAATCCTTGGATCTGTGCTGGACTAACGTTCTTTTTTTGCATTATCACTTTGTCAGCAAATTGCTGTGCAAGTTCCCGAGCCACTGCCACGGGACCTTTGTAAAATCTCAGAAACATTTGTTCTACTTGACTTGCACTACACCAACCTGCAGATAGTGCAAAAAAAAAGTGTATTTCGAACTAAACAATTATTCCAAGTACACGATATCATCGAAGCTATATTTACCTATGTATTCTTTGACATCCACTCTTCCAGGTCGTATCAATGCAGGGTCTAATCTGTCCAAATAATTAGTCGTCATGAACAAGATTCGCGCCTCGGTAGACGCTACACCATCCAGGCAGTTCAGTAATCCACTAAATGTAACCCTGTTTAATCCATCATACGCTGCTCTAACTTCATGAAGAAATTCAAAATGTCAAAATAATATACTGTAAATATTTTTATACAATTATTTGCATTTGAAGAATATTTACCTTCTTTGCTTTCTTCTCTACTAGTAAATGCAGCATCGATATCTTCAAGGAGAATAATTGTTTGTTGCGGTGCTACTGCTAATAAGTGATTTAACCTGTCATCGGTTAAGCCACGTTCAGAAAGATTCAGTACACAGATGCCTCGTTCTAATTCACCTGCTAGTGCAGTAATGAACGAGGATTTGCCACAGCCTGGTGGTCCATATAGTAAATATCCTCGCCGGTATGGAATACCTAAATTAAAAATAATTTTAATTTTTCATACACCGAAACTGATCCGACCATGTATAATATTTGATTTCTAACAAGATTTGGTATTTATCTTATGAAATAACCTCTATCACTATACCATCCAGGGTTATTTATAAATTCTTTGCAGTCGTTTAAAATTCTTTCGGCGATCCCAGTATCCAAAACTACTGAATCTATAGGTCTTCTCTTCCTAGGATGTCCGAATTGCCTCCATTCGCTTCCAAGTGCCGTATACATTATTGTCTTTCCCTCGTGTTCCTTGAGAGCCATTTGCCTGGCTGCAAATAATCGGTATTAATATCAATTGTGCTAGCTACAAAGTTAACAAGTTGCAAGCCCTTGAAAAAATATGAACCTTCCTCAAGAATATTGAAATATATGTTCCTATTTCTCCCAAAAGCAGTTAGTTGGACGGTTTCCCACGGGACTCCCATATGTAAATCAAGCGTCTGCTGTTCTCTCGTCCGTTCAACTCTTATCCAATTGCCATTATATCTATTTAAAATATAAAAATACAAATGAAGCATTAATCGTATGGATATTATATAATAGCGCTTCTGGAATTAAACGGGATTGGAATATCCACCGGGTAAAAAAAAGTCTTGCCTAAAGAAATGTGTTCCAATGCTTGGTATAAAATCATATTTAGTTTTAACATGACCAGTGTCTTTTTGCTCGAAACTAGTTTCAACAGAAAGGTGCTGAGTTTCTCGAGCACCTATGCGTGTAATCCACTGCAAAAGCCACTGGTAACTTTTATCACGGCAAGGAACTTCCAGTGTAATCATATAGTGACGTCTGTAAAGAGACTTAATTAATTATTCGTTCAACTTGCCAAAATACCTAATAACCTATGCTTGAACACTGTATCGACAGCAAATATATAATTGTTACCTAAAAAGTACCATCCCAACTTGCGTTCCCTTTCTCAATAAAGCTGCAGCTGCGCCTACTCCAAATAATCCAAAGCCGGCTCCAAAGTAAGGGTTATCGGATAAAGTTTGTACATATTCGATGACTGTCATCTTGCCAATATCGATGTGACAGTTCGTTTAAAATTCAAATATTCAGAGTAAAGTATTTTACACATTCAATCTCTAAAATACTGAGTTTTCAGTAATACCTTAAATGTTGTAACAAGCTATTTATGTTTTGGAATCTCACTGAATTATCACATGGCATGGGCAAAACATGTCAGAGATGAGTCGGGTTGCCGTTGGGGGTATCAGATGGTAAGTGCACGAGCCACCCGCATTCTCCACCGAGGACAACACAAAACCAATCGCGCTACTGTCTAAATCGTGGTGCGACCTCTTACGATGCTTTAGTTAACCGATATTGAAATCGCGCCGTTACCGAGCCGAGCACCACAGTAATGTAAAAAGTATTCCTTGCAGAAATATTAAACTGAAACGTTAAATCGCTGCAAAGTAAATTTCCTAATTAAACGTCTACGCTATAAATAAAAAGAAAACGAAAGCAAACGTCCTTAATGTAACATCGTTTCCCTGAATAAGTTCGACGTTCGAAACATGGTAAAATGAGGTTAACTGCGCGCCCGCTCGTGGGGTGGCGGCACAGGTTAGTAACATCGGCGCGTAATGGCAATTCGTGAGTACATAATTACTTGTTTGACTAATTATTAAATTATTTGAAAAAAAAAACCGACGGGGACGCGTACGTTCTAAAATACCGGGAGAGCAGAGGTGTTTAGTGTTCAGAATTTTACGAGTCCCTTGAAATATTCATTACTTATAGAGGGTCTAACGGTGGACGGAAGCCATTACTAGCTAGAGCGGACTAAAATTAAATTTCAACCTCTTCGTCGATTCAAGATAATAAAGGCATATCTCATGTCTTGCCGAGAGATGGTAAATACGTTTTAATCACCATTCATTCCGCATTCTCACCGGGCAAGCTTTCAGAAATATCTGAGCGATAGCGCGCGGTGTATCTTTCGAAGAGTAGTCGAGCTTTTCAACCCTTTTAACTCCACCCGAATATTCGACCAAAGTTACATTGCTTTAATTACCTTGATATATCTATCACCAGTTTATTAGCAGAATCCATTTTTTTATATATATATATATATATATATCGAACTAGATTTAATTCACGTATTTATTGTGACTCGTTTATCATGCATTTCAGGTCACTTAATGGCGAGCGATTTTTCCGCCACTGTAATCAACCGCTAATGGAACTCCGCATCGGAATAAATAGGAGGATCCAGGACGATCACAGGAGGGCTGCTTTAATTTTGACCATTAGACCACAGGATTCCCCTTGTTTCCCTGGCATCTCCTTCCTGCAGGACTCGAGGGTGTAAGTCGGTGTATATACACGTGCCGTTGGAGTAGAGCCGACGGGCGGTAATATAAACTTTGGTATTGTCGCTATTACCCCGATAATTAAACCGAGTCCTATTCTAGAGAGAACTGCAGAAACTGCGGGCCACGTTGAAATATTTCATCGCACCTCCGCTACTTTCCCGACCGAACTTGCACTAAAAGGGTCCGTAACGCAGGTTATGACTTCAATATGCAGTAAAACCAAGATAGCTTACACGCCCACGTAGTACCCTACCCAACCTATCTTATTCCAGGGTTTCTCTCTTCATTCCACGCGGCGAGCTGTATTCATCGGGCCGCGGGTAAAGGGCGGCCTGTATCGAATTTTATAACTCTTTAACGTGTGCCCCCCCAATACATGCAACGACGACACGATAGCATAACGCTCGGCGGTCGTTTCTTAAACGTTATCACTCGGCCGTACTCACCGGCCTATTCATTCTTTGACCCGAGCAATGAGTGCGAAATTTCCACCTTCACTTAACGTGATTTATCTGCGCAGGTTCGTTAGAATTATTTTCTACCTTTTCTTTTTTTTTTCTATATCAGGTGCGAACGTATAATCACGCCAGGTGAGCACAGGCGTTACCTGGTATATTTAGACGCGTCGGGGATCGCATTAGCATTTATTCAAGGCTCGCGTGATTTGCCGTTTCTGCAATTTTGCATCGGTGGAAGTTCGGTCGGACTTATGTATGGAGGTAGGGATTTCCTGGGAGGTACTCTCAACGTGGTCAAGAAAGGTTAACGTCGTCCGGGCATTTAAAGCTCCCAAGAACGGGAGGGAAATCGGGAAGCCTATCGACGTTCCCCGTATTCGGAGGAATGTCGATTAGATACGTTTCCGGTTGCATCGTCATTGATCAAAGCCGCGCTTCCACGGGTGTTCCGCTGCGACATTTTGACTCGACAACTTCGACATTGGTTTATCTGCCTGACCTGTTATCGCGCACCGCGTGCTCGACGCGATAACCGATAAAACAATCTAATATGACATATTGCCTTCGCAGAAGCCGGTATATCGATCTTCGGAAACGTGCAGATCTTTTCCAAGAAGCGGCGCAATCTCGAGGACGGTGAGTCACCGATCCCTGGAGGAGTGATTTTCGCTCGGAAGAGAAAACAGAAAATCCGGAGATGTCCCGAGGAGAGATCCTAATAAGGCCTGGTCCAGGTATCGAGGCCTCTTCGGAGGATGCGGTCCCCTCTTCCAGGAAGACCCGGTGAAGGACGAGGACCCGAGACCGATCGGTGCACCGTGACGATGCAGGAGGATGCTGGGCAGATGCCGGAGAGATGCTCCGTAGATGGCGACGACAAGGTCCTCCGGGGTTGGCCGGGGAGTAAATAAACAAAGGGAAGGTCTCGAGAGCAGGACTCGCCGGAAGAGGCTGGTCTTTTAGAGGATGATTTAAAGCGGCCATGCTGACGACCTCTGCCTCCAGGCTGTCCTGGTCGGCAGGATTAGTCCTGCAGGTAGGAGATTCCCGGTCCGCACCCTCGGGGAAGCCTCCTCGGCCCTTTAACTGGCCCTCCTGCGCCACAAAGACGAGCGAGGAGACCGTATCTTTTACCTGATCTAACGAAGAACGTGATTCGGTGATTTACGAGCTCCTGGAGGAGAGACTGGCTCAGCCGGATAACGAAGGGGAGGATCCCTGAGAACCCAATTTCTTCCCCCGAGTCACTCCGAAAGGCGATTACAAGTTCCCGGAAATCTCGGGATGGCGCTCCCTTTTTTTCCCCCTCTTCTTAAATTACGCCCTCTCCTCCGGGAATCTCGGCCACCTGCGGAATTACCTACGGAATCTACTTCTTTCTCAATTATCACGCGAAATCCAGAAAGGGCTAGATTCGCTGGAATGGACTTTTGTTACTTAATTATATTAGTTTACCGAATGTTCATGTTTTATCGCGACTGGCGCCTCTCGGTACGCAAGTACATCGCAAAGTCCGCGGCAGGGATCGACGTATGTCATCCCCTATCTTTTTAATCGCGCAAAAAGGGATTACGTCTGTGCGATCTTGACCTCGCTCGTTCCTCGAACGAGTGGCCGGTCTGATTAACTGCCGACACTTTAGACAATTAGCGCGTCGATGGAAAACGCATCGACTTTACCTTGAGGTCGTTATGGGAATTTTTTACCGAATAGGGAGGAATACTCCGGCCTATCCTGGCGCGTACTTCGAGCACTGTCGCTAAATCTTGTGATACTGTTGATAGATGATTTATTATCAGACCGGATTCTGTTGCGAGATAAGTGCGAGTAGATCGAGGAGACAGATGCAAATATCGCGGTCTCGTTTCCATTCCACGCGTAAAAATGTGAATAATTAGCCCCTGTGTACTCATGGGTGAAAAGTCGGTTTTAGACGTCCTTGATGATTTCTCGTAACGACTTTACTAATAAAATATAAAAAATATAAAATATAAAAAATAAAGGAAGCAACCCCTGATCACCGAACAGGCTGGCAAACGCGAACTGGAAGATGAAATCTATCGTAGTACATACCGATAATTGGCGATCATTATCTTACCGCGATATTTGCCAACAACGCAACGCGTCGCGAGAAAGAGAGCGTTGATAAAGCCGTTGCGATTATGATAAGTGATAAAAGATACAGGACGGCGCCGTGCCAGAGTCCACCATCGTGACGGTGCACGTATAAGAATTCCTACGATTAATACCGGATCTACCTTCATACGTGTTTATGGACATTTTATGGCGGAATTGAATTCCCGCTTGAGAAAAGTCGCGTTTCCATTATTTATGCTACTGGCGCTTATTTCTGATACAGGCGACACCCTGGTACATTGATCTAGTGCATCTAGGTGTAACACAAAAAATCAAGACTTATACGATCGAGTTCCCCCCATTTTTTTTTTCCTTTTTTACTTACCGAGCACTCTCTCGAGCACATGACTCATCGGTGAGAGGCTCTATCAATAAGCCTTTTTTTTTTTTTTAATAATTATCAGCGCGGTGGAAATAACAGGTTCTCGCACGATTAGGCTTCCGAGGATTTGAAGAAATATAGGGTGATTTAGGGAAAGCGTCATCGAATTTCTTTGCAATTAATTTATCATTGTATCTCCCGGAGTGTATTGAATGTAGCAAAATTCCGTGTTTTTTGTTCGGGAAATCAGATCGAATTTCCGAGCCGCGTATCTTATCGCGGAATTCGCGAAAGCGGACGAGAGGGACGCGGGAGGAGGGAGGGCCCGAAAAACGCAATCACGTCCGTCTGCAACGATCGATGCGTGATACGATTCGATCTCCTCCGATCTACTTGAGCTTGCACCGCCCGTTCCCGATTGAGTTAATTCGGGATTCGAGAGGTGCGATTCCCTGCACGTCGCTTCGCAGCTTTATCGCCGGGTAACATTGGACGTTTCCGTAAAACATCACGGTTCGACTTCTCTAACTAACCATAGATATTAACGGACTGCTTGCGCAAGTAAAAAATAAGAATTCGGGGAAAATCGATATCTCGTAAAGAATTGATTTAAGGAAGCTAGACTCGCGCAATTCATGTAATTCCTGTGAAAATTGTTAACGATCGACTGGAACTTTTTTTTGGACGTAATGATTTAATTCTGTCTAATTTCATATAATTCCTGTAAAAATTGTTAACGATCGACTGGAACGTTTTTAGACATAGTCATTTAATTCTGTCTAATTTCATATAATTCCTGTAAAAATTGTTAACGATCGACTGGAACTCTTTTGGACGGAATGATTTCCGACGAGTACAGGATAGGACGAATAGGAAACGCGAGGAGTCGCCGAGTACGGGTTCCAGGTTGAGAGACAGGCATTACCTATGCACGGCGAGGGGTCGCGGCCGACAGAGCGTGGAAAAATCGAGGGGCAGGCTTGGATCGAACGAGCGAATAAATCGGCCGATTCCGCAAATCGGCGAGCTCGCACGCCACCTCATCCTTACGCAACGGCCCAAGGGGTCACGGTTCCCTCGCACTTTCGCAACGGAAACTCGGTAGCTCGGGTCCGCCTGCTTCGGCTCCGCCACGTGTCGCCCACGTGGCGGAGACGCTGCAGGGCCTTCGGGCAACTCGGCCGAGAAATCCCGGAATTCCTGGCAGACTCAATATACCCCCAGCCGTACAGTGGGGGGTTGCATAAATTGATAAAACGTTTCCCGGCACTATTTGTCGCATCCCGGGATTTTATTAATTCCTTTATTATGTATCATTCATCGTTAGGGTATTTATGTATTTATGGAATTTTTTTTTTTCCTTGTCGAATTGGGGCGAACCGATAAAATCACGCGAGTGGCGTGAGTCAAAGAATTCAGAAGTCTCCATAGAAGCCCAGAAGGATACGGACGTTCGATGCTCGATAAATAGTACGTTAGCCAACGAATAGCGGCGCTGTAATCATCTCTCCATCTCTCTTAATCTTATGGCGATATATAGCGATTGCATTCTTTCTTTATCTTACACCCAATACTCGCCTTTCTATATGCGTCTCTCTTCCTCCCGTACGTGAGATATCGTTGGCTAACACGTGCGATCTCTTTTTTACCCCCACTTCTGGTTTGTTAGCCAACTTTTAGAGCATCAAGCGCTAACATAGGATCTGGGCTTCTATGGGACTTCTGAATTATTTGCGTGAGTTCGCCCCCGGGGCCGGATACACGTATTTCGGGGAGGCGCCGCAAGGCCTCGCGGCGCTACCTGGCGGCCGCTGACCGTACCTCCCTTCCGCTTCCGCGACGTCAAGGCGCCGCGTCGTTGCGAGGTGAGCCTAGGGTCAATGACAAGAGGGCCACGACGCCATTCCCGGGATCTCGCGTGCCGTTCGGTGCCGTTCCTTCGACCACTCGAACGGCCGAATCGTTCTCGAGAGAGGATTCCTCCTTTCCGTCGGGGTCGATCCCCCGTGGGATCGCGAAAGAAGACGCACAATCTTGGGAACCGATTCATCAGCGAGATTATTATATATATATTACTATTTTGTCTGTCCCGGCGTCGGAACGTAAAATACGCTTAATATTAAATCTTCTTTAAGACATACGCCATAAACGTAGGTATTAAGGAGAATTTTTGGGGATTTAAGACGTTGCATGGGAAAAGCACTCCGGTGCCACAAATGAGGTCTCGCAAGGATGCACCTCGCACTTGCGTCAGTTTCGCCTATCACTCGCAATTAGCATGCCGTGTGAGTCTTATCCTCACTTATTGTTAGCGTGCTAAGCAAGCGGGCAAGGTCGGCTTGTATTACAGCCACACTCGTGCAGTCTAATTAGTGGAACTAACGTGCGTGCTGCAACTAAACTGGAGACTTTGGGTCGTGTTTACCCGTGCTTTCATCGTTCAATGTTTTCTGAGGAGCGTTGCCGCGCATTTATGTCATATATGTCCCACTAACTTTGGAATATGAGGTGCGAGATTAAAAGCTACCTAAAATCTGGGGGGATAATTAATCTGGGGTGTAAACGCGTTGAAAGCGTGCTCTGCTTTTTCTGGGTACCTGGCAGAGGACTTTAGTACACCCTTAATGCTACTTAGCATATATTATCTATTTCCCACCTCTATGACGGTGCGTTTCTACGACCTATCGAGTCGAGAACAGGAATCTCGAGGGAAAAAATCCGGAGTGCATCGCATTACGGCATTCTCGGTCAGGCTTAAATTTCAATTTCTCCCGAAGTCGCGTGGGCGAGTTGCAGGTTAGTTTCCACCGATCGTCCCACGTCCCGGCATTCCAGCCTCTTACTCGGATCGGTCGGTCCGTCTCTCTCGGTTCTGCGTGCGCGCCATAAGGCCCTCCTTGTTTCGCCACGTCGAGGCGCCTTAAGGACGCAGGGTATGAAACGATCCTTAAGGCGAACCTCCACGACGCGAAGGACGTTTCCTTAGGGCGAGGTTTTCATCGAGATTCTCCATACCTCGTTTCCAGCGCGACCCTCGTAAATCCGTACGTAGGTATCACTCGCGGACAATCGTGCATAACGT
The DNA here is from genome assembly GCF_000612105.2 of Orussus abietinus. Lineage (NCBI taxonomy): Eukaryota > Metazoa > Arthropoda > Insecta > Hymenoptera > Orussidae > Orussus > Orussus abietinus. The sequence goes on from NW_019395990.1 coordinate 967,169, forward strand.
TCCGCCATAGATGACGGGATTTATCATGACTCTATATGCATACGGAATGCAGTCGCAACAGGCCACGCTCCGATATGTACCCAGGTGGAAAATACGAGCGGAGTGACGACGTCGTAAATACATCGTCTCGGTCGGAAAACAACGAGGGATCTTTCGTCCTCGAAGATAGGTTTCGCGTCCAAAGTGTGCGTGAGGGGCGAAATAAAATCCAACCCCATTAGATCATTTTCCGAAGCCCTGGCTCGAACTTACGGGCTACTAAGATACGCTCACAGCTGGGACGTACGAACGGTGCAGCGAGATCGTAAATATATCGTTGCACCGCAATCGAGGGACTACGAGAAGTCCCCCGTTTCCTCGTGCCGAGTTCTCACGTAGGTACGACAAAGTACGTCTACGTGTGCGGTGTACGTAGGGACGATAAACGAAAGAGCGCGCCCGTGGTTTCGCCCCTCGCGGCTACACTTCGCCGCGACTAATTTAATACGTATTTCCCAGGGTGGAGGTAAACCCCGACACTTGGGAAACCATTCCACTCGGGGATATGCGAGTTACATGTGCCGGTAGTCAAAGTCCAGTGACCTTGCCGAAGTGGTAATGTAACTTTTACCGGACGCGTGGGGCCTTAAAACTGTCACTATGGAAAAGACCGGTAGCGGGGAATTATTCAAAAGGCGAGATGTCTTCAGTGGTGTATTTAAACGATAAAAGATAAATACAATAATGATTATCGGGACTTAGTCACTATCGGCTCAAGAGCTCACCTTTGATAGAGTCTGAAATCTCCCTCCAATCTGCTTTAGGAAACTCCACCTAAAATGCATAATTATTAGATACCAGACACGAAGAGTCGGGAGGTTTGCGTTACCCAGTACTCCCGCATTGCTGCGGCAAACTGCCCCGTAGAAAACAGTCTGTACCCACCAGACGCCTTTCTATCCTCGTGGGCCCGCGAACAGGAGTTACCGGTTGGGATACCTCTATATAACCGCGCTCGAGTTAGGCCGCCTAGGTGTTCCCCGGTCCACGCTCCGCGGGGAAGTGCGGCCGGGGGAGGCGCGCGCGGCTTAATAAGCGCGGGCCGCGGCTACTCGTCGAGCCGCGCATGCGCGCGCCCGTGTGGGCGACGAGTCCCGTGTATGTGAGGTTGCTCGCCTTGCGCGACCTCGCCACGTCACGCGGCGGACACACCACTCGCGTTTCATATGCATGCGCGTCCCTCGCGCGCATGCGCAGAGTGCCTCGCAAACCCACGCGGCGAGTACCTCCTGCGAAGAGGGACGGGAGGAGCGAAAAGGGGAGAAGTGCCCTAGGGAGAAAAATTCACTTTTTCACCCCAACACCCCTTACGAATCTCTATTCCGTTTCCTATCACCCTCGACCCTCTGAAAATCGCGTTCTATAAGAGATACCTCGCGATAGGCGCGACATGCACGGAACGCAAAAAGACATGCGCTAAATATTACAATGCGCGGATACGTGCACTCTGACAATGGCTGGAAGATACGAGAGGCCCGGAATCGCGACGGCAAGTTGTTTGCACGAGGGGAAAGCACGCCGCGCGTTTTTTAAGCCGCTAGTCGACGACGAGCAGAGATTATACCGTGCCGGATTCGGTGCATGCGGAAATACACGGCTGACACATTTTCCGCCATGGGCGCGGAATTAAGTAACCGCAGCCTCGTTCTGCATTCCCTTGCACTCCTGCTCTTTGCCGAGATCTTGACGCGCCTCTTCGCCCACTCGCTTCCGAACCTTATCGGCGATTCCGACAGCTCTCCAATCGCTTGGAAAAACCGATAGGAGCCATGCTATGCTGGAAACGCTAGATGAGACAGTCCCTCCGCTCTTTCCGCTCTCTCCGGTATCCGGTTCGCTTCCCACCCTTGCGAAAACCAGCCCTAATCACTTAGCAACCGACGAGCGCCTTGTTGGACGACAAAGTCCTTTTCGAACCCGATCCACGCCAACCCCTCCGTATCGACGTTTTAACCCGAGGAAGACCCTATGCACTTCCTGGCAACGCATACAGAATCCTCTGGATTTTTTTTTTTTTTTTTTTAATACACCTTAGTACATATACATGAACCTGTACCTGGCGTTTTTAATTTTTTATTGTTATTTTAGCATGGGTGGATTATTTGTAATTTGATTTCTGAAATCGGGGAGGGTATCTGGGGGCAATTCGGGATAATCTATTGCCTATATTCCGTTCCTCGGAATGGAGACATTTGTCGATGTCGTTCAGGTATAGAGGGCCATTTTGTTGGTGAGATTCAATGTATTGCGGGATTTTTGTTGAACGAGGTATTCCTGGGGATCCTGGACGCCGTCTCCCGAGGGAGACAGACCCCAGACGCCGCCACCCGGTGCATTAGGGTGTCCGCAAAATGCGGAGGTGTTCCCGCCGACCCGGAAATGCTCCCTCGAGTTCCCCTCGTACGGGAAACCGATTATCCGGAAAACCATCCCGAAAATCCCGGCCGGATGCACCAGGGCGGCAGATATTCTAGGAAGACGGGAGGAAATCCGCGCGTTTTTCGCCGCATCGATCAACTCGCATCCGCTGCATCTCGTGGAGATTTAACCTTTCGATCGAGGAGCCTTCAACGACGTATGGGCGAAATTCGTCGGCACGTGCAAGCGATTCTAGACCGTATGGACGCGTATCTACGCCTACGGGTAAGGGTTCATTCCAGACTCGGATAAATTCCCTCCGGAATTATCCACTGTATGAAAATCGAGGAAAACGGGATTCATCCTCTCGGGAGAGATAAATCATCCCGCAGGAAAATTCGTAGACGTGGAATTATTTACGGAAACTAAGAGGAAAATGCGAGATAGAGGAAAATGGATTTTCCGTGAAAACGTTGGTTCGAAGAGGGACTCAAAAAGTCCTTTAACAGGGAAGTCAAACGAAAAGGGGGTGGTCGTCGGGGGTTCCCGAGGGACGCGGGGGTGCGGCTTTCCCGGAAAAGCGGCGCTCTCGTCCGAAAATCTGCCCACGAGATATCAGGGGGTCAGAATAGTCGAGTTTCCACCCTGACCTAACCTAACCTGGGCAAAGCTTGGGGTCTTTGTCGCAAGGAAATCCCGCTGCCACGAGGTCGAGTTTCCCTCGGGATCAGGGCTCCATGTTTCGCGAGGGAAGGTCCTCCTCCCTCGGGAAAACTCCCAGACGTGCCGGCAACGCCGAGTAAAAGAAAAATTGAGTCAAGACTTCTCTAAGACCCCTGGGTAAGTCCTTCCCCGGGGAGCAAATTGAAGAGGGACGATTCTTCCCCCGGGACGTGCCGGGACGTCGAGGACCGTTCCCACAGGAGAGGGGTCCGGGGTCGTTGCTCTCGGAAGGGCTCCTGGCGATATCGAGGCTCCCTCCTACTTCCTTATTTATCGCCCTCAGGACTAACCCACGGAATCCTTATTGCGAATTTCCGACAAGAGGGAGAAGAACATTTTTTGGAGTACGGTAGAAATGAATTTTCATTCAAGAGATTAATCGCGACCGCTCCTTGGGAGGAATTTTTCTTACTTTTTTTTAATGGAGCGAATAATCAGGGAAAAACTGAATTACGGTTAACAATGACTTTCAACAATTTTTATTTTTCATTTTGACAATGTCCAAACTTTCATGCAGGACCCTCGTGTATTGAAAATTGCTCAGAGTCCGGGATCGTTAAATTTTTAGACGCGATAATTATTGATAGTTTGGAATTTTTTTAAAGCAAGGTAATCGGAAATCCACCCCTTAGAGAGTGGGAAAAATTTCCTCGGACCAAGGAAAACCTCCTCTGAGGTCTCATGCGATCCTAGCTCGTGGCCTCCGCTATTTTCCGCGATTTTCGCGGGTCTCGCGCTTTTCGCGGCTCGAAGCTCGATTCCCTCCTCTCTTTTCCCACTTTACCGGCGAAATCCTCTCCTCCCCTGTCTCGCCCCAGTCCCGAGGGAGTGGTTGGCCATCGCATAAATTCCTGGTTTCCAGGGAAACTGCCACAGAGTTCCCTCCGCGTAATCCCCGGAAATCGGCGGAAAGCGGGACGCTCTCGTCACTGCCCATGTGGAAATTTGAGGGCACTCCCTATGTGAAAGTGTGAGTGCACTCCCCTATATACATTTTCCCGTGAAAATGCTAATTTGTGTATATGCAATACCTCAGGAAAACGCCTTACCTCTACCTATATACACATTAATGTACATTATCCTTTGAAAAAAAAAAAAAGTACCAAATTTCTTATCAGGTTAGGAATAAAGATAACTTAAAAGATGCAGCTTCTGCACCTGAAAATAATCTACGTGTCCCGGTGATAGATCAATGAAGGCTACGTCCACGGTGAAACTAGATGCGTTCCGTAAAGCGGTCACGCCGATATGGAGTGATGGACCGCTCGGAATAATACCTAACGAAAGATTTATAAACTCTGTGACAAGCCACCACGACCGTGGAAAACAATAAATCGATCCGCACCGCGGTATCGGTTCTCGATTTCGCGCGGAGATAACGCTAACCTGTCCGTGATGCACGTCGAGATGCGACGTCGCGAATCACGGAGAAAAATAGCCCGGGGATGATAAAAATTCATGAAGCGAGTGGGCTGCTCGAAAATGGGATTTTTTGGTGAAAAGTTGAACCGACAAAAAATCAGGGACGTCGTCATGGGTAGGAAATATATAAATAAAATAAAGATAAAACAAAGGGGCAAAAAGGAGGATTTTGGAGAGTGGAAAATTCTGGGAATGAAAATACCCCGTGCCAGGAATTTTGCGAACCACTGTGCAGGGATGCAAGTACGTGTGCCCAGGAAATTCTATACCCACACGGAGGAGGTCGCCCACGCACACATAGGACCGTGGGAAACAATAAATCCGGCGTGGTGGTGTGGTGTAAACACGGATAGAGAGGGAACGCAGACACCCCAACACATCCTCGAGGTTCGATCGTGGAGAATGGACAGAGAGAAAGAGAGGGGAAGAGGGGGAGAAAAAGGACGCGACCAGAGCGAAAGAGCCAGGCTCCTGCAGGATCTTGGCAGAGGACCAAAAAGGAGTGGAGGAGCAAGAGGTCCGGGATGATCCGCGAGGTTCCCGGAAGTTCCGTAAATTCCGGAAGGCCCTGCTAGGGGAGGACCCTCGGAGAGGTTCGATTACGTCCCGCGAGGCGGGGGAGGGTCCGGATATCCCGGATGTCCCGGATATTCGGGGGGGCCTCCTCCTCGGGAGTGGCGCCCACCTGTCGAAATCCAGGTGCGCCGGGGTGCCCGCGGGCTGGCCAGAAAAACTGCAATTTACCCGAAAATCCGGGACTCCGGTACCAGGGCGCCAGGAGGAGGGTCGAGGCTTCCGGGAACGGGAGGACCCGGGTCCTGGGGGAACGGGGACGCGCCGGATAGGCGAGGAATCGCGCGCCCGATTCACAGGATCCCAAGCTTCGGGGAGCTCTCCTCGGGATAGGGAGACACCTTCCCTAGGGTGTCTTCCTTGTCTTCCTAGGCCACCGGGTTGTGCCTCCCCCGCTGATAAGTTCCACCAGCTTCCGGGAAAAAGTGGGATAAAATACGGGAGCGCCGAATAAAGGGGAGGCCGAGGACTCTCGTATGTCCTGGGACCCTGGAGAATCCCGCAGGACCCCGAGGAAAGTGCAGGGGGACGAAATTCCAGACGGGCCCGAAAATCCCTGCGATCCCTCCGATCGATCGAGAACCAATTAATTAATATACATCTTCCCCCATGCCCAACCAAATAAAATAATTCCAACTTCGCAAGATTTATGCAGAAGTCATTCAGACTTGATATACTAATTTGGTATTTTTTTTATACATTGTGAACTACCCTCAAAATCGGAATTTTACCAGAACCTTGCGATCACTGAAGGGGATGGATTCCATGAATACTTACTTTTAACGTATTCCCTTTTAACAAATTAAGGGAAATCCGTTATCGAGGCTCGAATCCTGCGATTCCGTCCATCGGTGTTAAAAACGGCCGCAACTGGTCGATGAAAAGCCGGTTCGGCCTGGAAATGCAGATTTCCCGGACAAAGGGGTAGGTCGCTCGTGAGAATCCCGGCGGAGGGAGGCCGAACACCGAAAGAAAGGCGGATAATTACCCAGCCGAGATTCGCGAGGGCGGGTCGGGGCCATTTCTCGGGATGGGTTTCCGGGAAGAAAAGGATCACGCGGTAAACGATCAGGGATTTAGCCTCGGAGGAGGTATTCCGAGTCGAGGGACCCTCTGCGCAAACTCCACCCTCGCCGTCCCTCCTCGTGGGGTGGAATCGGGGTGGTCTCCAGGTGACGGTGGAAATTCACCCCGGTGATATTCCACTGGATTTCTCGAGTCTCCGCGAGACTGCACCATGGGCACGAAACTGAAATTCGAAAGTAAAGATATAAAGAAAAAAAAAAATCGCCAGGGCAGTAAAATGGGAAAATGACATCGTGACTCATCCCAGTGGAGGGAAAACCACTCGCCTGCTCGATTTACCCATCTTTTTGGCAGTATTTTCTAATTAAATTAAGTATATCAGGTGGTTTTAGTTAATTTAGATCCCATGCGTGGATTTGAGTCTGGGGATTTGTAGGGATTATAATTAGGTAATTGTGATTACCTAATGGGTAGAGGGGTAGGTTTATGTAGGGATGACGGGGAGGATTTCGTATCGAGGCCTCGCTCTTACGGTGCCTCTTCCACGTCGTATTTAGCGTAATAGAGGCCATGGCGGGTTTTATGAACCCGGAGGGTTCCTCGAGCGGGCACGCATCCGCGAGGGAAATCCGGACCTGGAGGCGGAAAGGGTCCAGGGAAATGCCGCGAGAAAATCGCTGAAGCGAGAATCATAAACCCCCGAGCGTTGCTTTACTGCCCGTTCGACGCGCGGAATATGGAAAGCCACGCGGTGTCGTAAATTCGAGTTCCACCTCTCTCTCCTGACAATTCTCAGAGCGAATTAAGGCGAATTTTTAGCGGCGGAAGTTTTGGAAGATATGAACTTCCTTCGTATTTCGAGACTCATCAGGGTGAGCCGAATCTTGGAGTGTTGGGGGTTCGGAAGGTACTCGGCGAAACGAGGTGCTTCGACATCGATTAATATTAATATTAATATTAATATTAAAATCTCGCAGCTAACATTAATACTAAAATTGCTCGAAACAGGACGCCGTGATGTAAATTAATTGAAACGCCTGCAGGAAGACCGTTCCGCGAAGATTCGAAAAAATTTGGAGGTTAAGTCGACTCCAGGTCGCCCGGAGGAAGTAACGAAAGAGCCTTTTCGGGAACACGTGTTCGGCGTCGAGGAATATGAATCCCGGAAAGCAGGAGGACGCCATTTAAATGAGAATTTACAATGGTAATTTCGAGGCTCGCGCGCGCCTAGATGGCATTATAATTCCGGTGACATTAACAACGCTATCGTGCCTCCGGCCGCGCTCATGGTGGAAGTTTCGCCGGTGTATACCGACACGCTCGGACGGAGTTACGAGGGCATAACGTAACGTATAACGTAAACGTAAAGCGCGGAGCCTGACGTATAGCACGTAAGTCGTAAAACCCCCCTGGTGGAAGTCGGCGTCCAACGGCGCGCGATACGGATGCCCGGATACCTGGCCGCCATCTTGCCTCGCGAGTATCCCCGCTTTTATATAAAACTTTACATAAAACATTGCATAAAACCCGATATAAAAGTACTTTATACAAAGGCTCATCCAACGTCCACCGAAAAACTGCACTAGATACTGGCAAATTGTCGCAGGTCACGCACAGAAATGGTAATACCGCAGGGATGTCGAAGAGGCACTTCTTCGGCACGCCCGCCGCCATCTTGGATTTCCAGAGTCCGCGGATTTATACAAAAGTGCGTGCAAGGGAACTTTCCCAGGCTAGGTGAATCGGCCACAGACGACCCGAGGTAGTAGAAAGGGTAAACGGTAGCTCGATTTCGAGAGAGCGAGGGTGTGGACCGACCTTAAGGAGTGCACACTAGTTTAGCGCACCCAGGGGGAGGAAGAGGAGCTTCAGGGCTCGAACGGGGGTTGGAAGGCTCGGATATTATGCCGGTGCATTGTGCCACTTTACGACTTCGTGTTCGAGCCGGAGCGTTCCCGGGGACCGGGGTGGCATCCCTCGACACGTTTTACTCCGTTGGCTTTACTCGGCCTCGCTAAACTCCCCCTCCGCCGGCAGGGCACCCTGGGAATTACGGGACGCTGGAAGCGCCGGGAAATGTGGGGTGTCCGAAAGGATCCTCGAAAAAAGGGAAAAATGGAAGAGTTGGAAAAAATGCAGGAAGCGTTTGGACCCGAGGTACGGGTGCACAGGGGACGCGTGGGGGTGGAGTCTCCCATGGAAACTGTTCAGGGTCTCTTCGGGGTCCTCGTCAGGGTTCTCCTCAGGGTCCGCGGCGGATAAGGGGTTCTCGGAATCCAAGCCCTTCCCAAAAGCGGAGGCACTCCCCGCCCCCTGATCAATAATTCAACACCCCTCCCCTCCCGGATCGCAGTCTCCCGGCGGTCCTTCTGCGGACTATCGATCTTCGAGTTCGATCGCTCGATCCTCCTGAGGCACGCTCGAGGTTCGCGGAAGCCTATCGACGAGTGCGAATAAGGGAAGCGTGCCGGAGAAAGGTGGATACCGAGGAAAAGGGTACCGGGGGAACACTTCAGTCGTGGACCTCGACGAAGAGCATGGAAAGGGACGGAAGGGTTAGGACGAGGAGGTGCGAGAAGGACCGCCGATTCCCAGAAGACGCACCGGTCGGGATCAAAGCCGAAGGGGCGGCTCTTCCCGGAGGTGCGCTTCCCGGACCTCGGCCAGACGACTTCTCTGCTTACCCTAAGTAAGAGGGATAAAAAGAGAATTCTTTCGCGAGTTCGATTCAAATTACAATTTTTAAACGCACAAAAATCCACCTTTTTTCGAGACGAGCCGTGTATTAATTAGTGACGCACTCTGCACCGTTGATCGCGTCTATTATTCAAACCTGTAGTTTTCTTATGGAAAATCGAAAATTCGAAAGTTCAAAAATTCCCAAAACAATTTACTCGCCAACTCATGAGGGGTATCGATTTATACAAGATCTTGTATCCGTGACCGGATCGACGGAGGAGCATCATTGACGTCATCGATGACGATGACGCAGAGAAATTAATTCTCGGAGCGATCGAGAAGGCATGGCGGCCGTTTCAAAGCCGTATCTCCGGGAGGCGAGCTTTATATTCCCGAGGACCAATAATTTGATGGTCTAATCGACGACCCGGGTGGCGCATCGCGTGCCGTTGACAGATAGTCGATACTCGATATTGCATAACTGACCGAGCTTGCAGTCCACTTTTCAACCCCTTGCCGATATTATACGCGAGCACCCGCGAGCCTGCAGACACACTCTTCCGGTCGGGATGCCTATCGAAAATCTATACCCTTCCTGGACCCCCTCGGGGAACCACCGTGGCAGCAGGAAACTGTCATCGCGAAATCGATGCACCCGGCGTTGCACATTTCCCGAATGGGTCCTTCCGCTGGAAAGTGCACCTCCCGGAATAGGTCCGGTTTTCGCGCTGAAATCCTCGCAGAAACGGGGAATTCCGTGAAGACTCCAAATGAAGCGGTTTTAAGGTGATACGAAAGTGGCATCTAGGTCCCACGTGGACGCGGAGGTCCTAAAAAACTCTATAAGGCACTCTTCTTATGGGACGAGTCTTAAGAGTGCATCATGGCGGTCGCTATTGCCAAATCCGTACCAATCAACTCGAGTGGCCCAGCAGATTCGGAAACGGCTGCGATTTGAATCGGAGAAAGTAAAACGGCGATCGAAACAGGAAAGTGAGATTGCCGCGCGAGGCAATTCCCCAGGGAATTCCCAATCAAGCGAATCGAACGAGTTCCTAACCTTATTTCGCGGAGTGGATCGGCTCGATTCCATTTAGAATGGAACTCGACGACGCGGTTTCCCCGACACCGAGATTCCGACTTTTCCACGGCATTGGAGAACGAAATTCGAGGGGGGAGGGAAGAGACGCGTCCAACAAAGATTATTCGGGGTCTTTTCCTGGCTCCACTTCAGCTAGAGGAGACATTTCTGGTGGGTACCGTCTTCAGGGTTTCCCTCGGCATTGTGGGTCGACGAGAACGCAGTGGCGGCATCAGCTGTAAAAAAACAAAAAATAAGAAGTTCCCCGTGGAAAGGGATAAAGAATCCCCGCCCTAGCGGAGTCGCGCCGAATTTCGACGTATACGTTGAGCGTTAATTATCCGTCGCAAAATGGAGAGTCGAAGAAAACGGGAGGAGTTCGAGATAAAACCCTGGGAACCGGAGGCGTCGGCAGGTGTCCGTAATGGCATGTAGAGCGGGAATACCGGGGGATCGCGTTATAACGGAGTCGCTCATCCTTGGCGTGCGTACCGCGGTTTACGCTTCTTCCCCGAAGCTCGCTTTTCACATTCCTGCTCGAGAGGACTAATTATCCACCTTAGGTGATTCTCTTGCCCCGGCAGATCCCCTCCACCGTGCCCCGCGATTCCATTATCATCCCGCGACCCGGGAGCGCCCTTTAAGAGCCGATCGAAGGCTCGACCCGTGTCAATTTTTCATATACCATCCCCAGGAGGAACGATGTTGCTCAAAAGGGATCCAGAGGATTTCAGAAGACTCGAGATCCATAAACCCAAAGACGTTTCTTATCGGGATCGAGATTGGGCATCGATCGATCGGGATATCAATGAGCCGATGCCTCCCTCGGATCGCCACCCCCAAAGCGGATTAAGCATTATCCATTATCTCGGCCTTATCAGCGTGGCATCCTCACCCCGGGTGGAGGGATCCCTGCCGAAACCTCTTGCGATCAGATAAATCGAGGAGCGATCGATCGAGGATCCAGCTCCCTTCGGCCGAGGGTGCACCTGGGGCCGCAACGCCGAAGAGCGCAGGGTTCGTTTAATTTCAGAAGACCCCATAAAGGTTATACCCCGGGACGCGGTCCGCACCGCGGGAGGAAATACGCCCTCGTAAAGTAGAAAGGCAGGGGCGGAAAAAAAGAAGGAGGAAAAACAAAAGCGAGGAGGTTGGCTCAGAAATGAGCGCGACGGGGGGGTGGCGGGGAAAAGGAATCCAGGAGGCAAAAGGGAACAATACCGAGCGGATCCCCAGGGCATATTCCGGGCACACATGTGGGGGTTGGTATAAAGATCCCGCGTAATACCAGGACACTGAACGCGGAATGGGGAGAGAAACCTCCACCCCAGGGGGGAGGGCGCGGTCGCGAAACGCTTAATGGCCCCCCTTGATAAGGGGCGATCGCGAGAACGAATGCTAGTGGAGGGTCTTTGAAGATCGGAAGTTTATTACCGGATGATCCCCGTGCCGGGAATAAAAGGGGATTCCTAGGGAAGGGCGCATCCCATGAGATGGGGAGATACCTCCGGTCACTCCGAGGGGGCTCCTCCCTGCGTCGAGGAGAGGGTGGTCGGAAAATGGAGTATCCCGGGACCCCCCTGCCTCCTGAGGGAGGTGTGGATGCCTCTCGAGTGAATCGCAATGGCTTCGACCACCCTCCGCTTCCCCTTCCTTTTATGGTTTTCCGACCCCTAAGGGGGTGACGTGGCGGCGCGCCGTCTACGCCGACACCGCTGATAACGCTGATTCCCAAATCCACCGAGTTTATTGTTATCGTCATGGCCGCCGATATTTCGCGGGCCTGCCCGTTATCGGGTCGATCGCTATCTCTTCATAAGTGTACGAGTTATCAGGGAGGATGATTTCAAGCCCTAGGGCTCATCCCTCGGATTTTTTTCCCGACCGTGAAATTGAAATTTCGGACTCGTCCGGTACTTTTCGCTCGTCGTATAGACCATGGACTGGGGAGATTGAATTTCTTCGGGGAAATAAAAATGACTCGTGACTCGTTACTAAAATGTGAAGTTATCATTTTGGCCGCGCCGGATTCTGTGTACTTGCGCGTGTAGTTTCGCGAGTATTTGTAACAAGTGTCCAGGGTTTATTAAAAAATTCCTCCGATATTACCGGTGCCAGGGAGCATCGAACCCCTCGGTATGCGTGTTGCACCGGTGCACGTGTATAAGTGCTCCCGGTGCAATCGCTGCAACCGGCGGACCGAGATCGGCCGCTCTCCTCGGCGCACGTTGTTAATCTCCTCGGGGTTCGATTGATTCTTCTGCCGTGAGTCGAGAAGACGGCCGCAGGCGCGGGCTGCTGTCTTTAATCTTCATAATCGACCCTCGAGGTCCTCTTCAGGGGGCAACCCCTTTTTACGTACTCGACGAGCCCGGCTCGGCTGCCGCGAGATTGCTTCCAGGTCATCTTCGGCTTCTCCACGACGGGATGGAACGACGATCCCGAGGGATCGTGCTTCCGATCGTCGGATCGTCCTCCCTGGATTTCCAGCGATTTTCCTCCCTTCGTACCGCCTACCCTCCCCCGCGTGTTTTTTAAAAGGGAAATGTTTCAGAAGTAAAAACTCAAACCTGTACATTTACACTTAAACCCATCGATTTTTTAGAAAATCACGCAATTGTTATATAGTTTATATTCACAAATTTACCCAGTCTCACCTCGTGCTCTTCAGCGTTTTTTTTTTTGTACGCCCTAGCGTCTTCCAAGTCTCTGCATGCATTTGTCTAGTCCCACCTCCGGCTCTTCGACATCTCCACGAAGAGCTCCCCCAGGGTTAGGCGCGCACCCTCGGGAGGTCGAATCCTTTTCCTCGGATCACCCTCGTCCGTCTTGTTCGCCCCTTCTCCGTTCGTCTTCGAGGGTCGAGAGCACGCTGTTGCCTGGCAACCCTCAGGGTGGAGATGGCCTCGCGGGGGGCGCCATCTCCAGGGATTTTTCCCCGCCCGGCGACAGGACGGATCGCCGGTAATTGGAAGCCCCCGTAAACGAGGACTCCTTTTTATTTCCCGACATTGATTGCCGACGAATCATTAGTTGACGCTCCGCCGATTTCCGATGGCCGAATATACCCGGAGGATCGTCGCTATAATAGCGGCCAACCCCCCCGAATATCCCTAGGGATGGATTCATCCCGGAGTAATTGGACAATAAGTGCAACTTTTTGCGCCAAGCACAGCCGGGACCAACGATCCCTGGAATACCTGAAAAAAACGCTGATAAAAAACGGAAGAAATATTTTTATCTCCATTTTCTAGGGGAGAAAGAATATATATATATATTTATTTATTTATATATTTGCGAGGTATTCCCAGGGGCGCGCATAAATAAACAGGGGATGGAAAGTCCATCCGGTTTCCGAGGTTCCCATGGACGTTCGGTGGTCGGTCAAGGGATGTAAAAAAGTATCAAGGATTCAATAAAACCCAGCGATAGTACAGCGTCACCTCGTAAACGGGTAATCTACTATTCAGGTCATACCTAACCTAGCTCACGTCGAGACCGGGGCAGAGGCCGTTCTCCAGCTACTCCGGATTCCCGGCACCGCCCCATGCCCCCCATGCCCCTCTCGGGGTTACGAGGTGGGTGGATCGCGGGGCATTTATAACCCACCCTCGAGGTCGGACGCGCCCACCCTGAGGACAGGACAGTGCTTTAATATTCCGTCTGGAAGAGACGCCGGAAATGCGAGAGGGGGCTGTCGAGTCGGCTTCAAAGGATAACGCGGTTTTCTGGGGGTAGAGGGGCAGGGGAGCCCCGTCGCTCCTTTTGACGAGAGGGGTCCTTCAATCCCCATGGGACTCCCCCTAAATCCTGGAGAACGCATCTCGACCTTCGACTTCCAGGATGCCGAAGAGCTGGGAGATTAGAGATTTTCCGCAGGAAAGCTTTTTTTATAGAGATACCTTTTTCAGGGATTTTAACAAAATATTAAGGGGTTCTTATTATCCACGGAGGTGGGGAAATTAGATAAATGGTTACTGCGGGATTTCAGGGGCAAAGGTTTGGTCCCTTATCGGGGACAGGAAACTCCCACCCTTTGTTACGTGGCCTCTTCTCCGCTATCTGAAATTTTGCCCCCACACTTTTCCCACCCCCCGACCCCCTCTGCCAACATGGCTCTTTACCTCGACAACGCGGGGCTTTTCGAGTTTCCCCTTTCACGGGCTGAATCACCGACGTTCCCTAAGGGTTGCAACGCTTCCGGGGATTCGGAAATACCTCGCGGCGTATCAGATTCCGCTCCAAGTTTCGAGCGCCGCCGAGAATCCCGATTTCCTCCCCCAGGATCCCCTCGTTATTTCGAACTTCCCGAGGATCGCGATCGGCCAGATGCATCCCCGCGATTGGGGGCGAAATGCGCCGATTAATTGCATCCTAAGTGATCGCGAATAACCACTGACTCCTAATTTCGGGGTTGATTTCCGACTCATAAAATTTCCCAATGTAAGCCATTTTTTATCATCCGCTCGGTCGGATTAGTTTTTATCCTCCAATTAACGATGACTGGGGGCCATCGCTCCTTTCCCGCAAGTACGAAGCGTGTACGGTCCGTGTACTGTCATCGTTATGGCGCTTCGTGGAGTGGCCATGCCCGTCTCTTGGATGGCGGACAGACCGGTAAAACGACCCCAATTAACCCGACCACCCTCAAACAGGGCGCCGTCTTTTCTCGTCCATTCCAGGGACGAGGAATCGCCGATGGTTCCGGCATTTCGCTCGATATCCCCCGTCCACGGGAACCCAGCTCCTGTTATCGAGCACCCTGGGCCCCGGAGAACCCGAAAAAAAATCCCAGCTCAACGTCCCCACTAAACTTAAACGGTCATTAAAATAATTCCGGGTTGCCGTTTCCTGGTTTTAAAAAATCACCTCAATGGTTTTTCTCAGATGGGCGCAATTATTAGGTGAGGTTTGGATAACCTGAGACTAGTCCCTAACTGGAAGGGTTAAAAATTACTTTTAGGGTGCTTTCCGCACCACGTCGAATGGGTCGAGGGGGTTGATGATACAGGAGATGGGTTAAATATTCGGGAAACGTCGGAGTGGCCGAAGTCCCGGAAAGGGGATCGATTTCGGGGGAAATCAGCCCGGTGGAGGTGGACCCTTATTTCGGGGCACGTTTGTTCCCAGGGGAGGGCCAATTGTTTCGAGGCCGGAATCCGACCTATCGCGACGGTAATCCCGGGTTAATCATTATTCCCGGTGGTACGTGCCGGCTCGGATAGTTGGCCGGGTGGATCCGCGACACACACTCCACGTGCCCCACACACCTCGCGTATTCTACACACCTGACACTCTCCACATATTCCTCCCACCCGTACACACCTTACGCTCCACCCACACCTCGCACACCCCATATACCCAACACACCTCACACACATCCACACACCCCACACACCGGAAAGTGCATCCGCGTGGGTGCATTGATCCAGTGCAGCCTGCGGACGGACTCGTGCGCGGTCCATATCGGGGGTGGAGAAAGACCGAGGAAGACAGAGAAAGAGAGAAAGAGAGGGAGAACGAGGCGCAGGGTTGAAAGTGGGCTGTTTAAGGGATGCCGGGTCTCTCGAAGAGGGTGGAAAGAGCGCCGGTCGGCTAGCAACTCCATCGGCAACCACCTTCCACCTACGAAGGTCGGCACATAAACCGCGTTATGTGTGAAAAACCGACTGCGTGTTCTGCATACTCCCTTCCGCCCTCTGAGGGCCCCACCCCGTGCGTGCGTGCTACCCCCGAGGAGAGATGCCGCATCCTTGCCCACCAACCCCGTAACCCACTGCACCACCCTGGAAATAATTCCTAGACAAGGAGAGACCTTTCCAAAAATTCGTAAATTCGAAAATTCACTCAAATCGAGCCTGGGAATTTTTTAAACGCTCGGGTAATTAATTATTCACTGATGTCGATCGACACGCGGACAAGAAGGACCGTCTTGAGAATTTCATGGAATTTTCTCTTTCACATTTTGTTAACGGCACTTACGCGTCATGTTATCACTGTAGGTGTCCCTTATCGTTTATGACTTGCAAAAAGTACCTTATCGGCCTTATCGCTGCAATAAGGTCGGGGTAAGTGAGCGCAGTTGACAAAGCTCTGGGAAAGCTGAAGTCTCCCGTGGTGCCCGCGAGTAGGGGTGATTACACACGGGTGAATAACCGCGTTAGGTGTGTTCGACTCTTTTCTCTTAGGCCTACGTCCCCGTGCGTGAGTAATTGCGAGCGCATTCACGGATGGCGAGTCTTGTGCACCGTGCACGCATCGGAGGAATCCCCTCGTTTGCATCCGCCCCATAATTAATGCACAGCGCCGGCCAGCGAGGTATTTCCTCCCTTAACTCGGAGTAATTCGGAGCGGACTGAAAAATGCTGGATGACAAATTTTCCGAGAATATAAGCGATGAATTTTCCGGGGAATATTTCTAGCCGGTCCGACGCGATATGGGAGGATGATAAGGATAAGCATGGGAATCCTGGTAATTCCCCGGAATCCGAGCGAGGACCCCCTTGGCCGTCTCGAAGAGCACCATGAAAGGGAGGAGGACTTCCTCCTTTGTACCTAAAGTTCCCCTGCAACCCCGGGAGACCTCGAAGAGCCCCTCGGGATGACTTAAGATCGTAAACCGCCCGGACAATCGGAACCAGTTCTTGAAGAGATACCCACGGGAATCCCTATCCTGATGTACACCCACTCGTTCCGAGGGAGTGGACGCTGGGTGACGCAGAGGGACCCGGCACAAATTGGTCCCCGGTCTCTCTTTTTAGATCCCTGGACGGCCCCGGATATGCATCCTCGTGTACATGTACTACAACGAGTGCGCCATTGTACGTGCGCACCGATGGCGGGCTAAGAGGGTTCAAACTCCTGCTCGTAACTGGTCCCAGGCGTTTCTTCGAGTATTACGACCGACAGCGCGTTACCGTGGAAACGTGCGCCTCTTCTGGGTGCATCCAGGACACGCGAAGGATGCTTGAACCACCTGATCCCCGGGGGATGCTGAAAAATTGCCATTACGCATATTTTAAATTGCCGGAAATATCAGCAACTCCGCAATGACCCTGGGGACCGACTATCTGAAAATGAATCGAAGGATAAGAATCGAATTTTCGGATACGATTATGGAAGTGCCTGGAATCGGAAGATGTCGGATGACTTTTACTTTATCGGCTGCCCTTTATAGAGTGCGTACAGAAATGTTGGGTCGGGGAATAAAATCGAACTCTTCGGGGCGATTAAGGTGGTACCTGGAAGGGCACTTCGATCCAGAGAGGGGGCAGGGAAGGGTCGGGATCGGGTAGAAGGTGATCCCGAGAACCTTCTCTGCAAGGTGGAACGAACCGCAAGGGAGGTGCCCTTTCGGGGAACGGAGGGACAGGGAATTCCGAGCAGGTTACCTCCAAGGTGGGCAGGTGCTCTTCCACGCGGCCCAGACAAAGGGCCGAAAACTCGTCCGTTTTTTATCGGCACCGGAGATCCACGTGACGCGAAGTTATGCGCCTACCCCGAAGAAGGCGCGGGTAGAGCGATGCACTTCCCCGATTAATCATTATCAATATCGAAGCTCCTTCTATTTATCGATTCCTCTTTCCGATACTCTATGCACGTGGCCGATCGCGGATCGATACCCTCGTCGATGAGTTGGTCGTAAACGGAACGTCTTAATCTTCCTCCACTGACTCACGTTTTTATTCACGATAATATCGTGCAATCGATAACGGACGGATAGAGACGGCTAGTGGGTGATAATGTATGTAGAATAACCGATAGCGATTGCGTAACCGATTAAATTGCTCGGCAGGTGGAATAACAGGAAGTCGTCGCGGATTGCCGAGTGGGTACGTCCAGGTCGAGCGAGGAGCAAAACCTCGCGCGAGGATGTCCCATCTTTGGACGCAAATTCCTATTCGAGCGAGATTAAAAAAGTTTCCGTCGGCAAGGCGCACTCCGCGAAGATGTCGAGACAATGCGTCCTCCTCGGCGGAGCTCTTTGATCTCTCGGGATGCCGAAAGATGGTTTTCGTGAAATGACTGTCTCTGATAAGATGACATCTCTCCGGCCGCCGAGGCAGATTTTCGAGGTGGTCGCGATAAGTGCAGCGGTGCATCTTGAATTCTGGTGCATCATGAACTCCGGTGCATCATGAATTCTGGTGCATCATGAATTCTGGTGCACCTCGAATTCTGGTGCATCATGAATTCTGGTGCACCTGGAATTCTGGTGCATCATGAATTCTAGTGCATCATGAATTCCGGTGCACCTCGAGTGCATCGTTCCTTTGCAAGAAGAGGCAGAGACGCGAGAGTTACCGAACGCTTCTCGACACAGAAGATGGCCACCTTTCCCGGGGGACTCGATCTGGACCTGCAATCAGGGCAGGATGGCGGACATCTGCTGGCCATCTGCCAGGTTGCCGGCCAAGACTCGGTACCGAGAGGCCACCCTTCGGCGCAAGGTGCGCCGAAATCAAAAGCGGACCGGTCCGCCGGGAATATTATACTTTCGCCCGAAGGTGATTCCTTGGGCCTCCCGAAGGAGAAGGAAGGCGGCCGGAGGACACCGATCCCGAGATGGGAAGCCGACCGGCTGAACCGTCGAATTCTAATTTACCGGGGGATAAGTATAGTGCCCCTTGGCACGCAGGGCTTGGGAATGATGACACATATTCTGCTCCAGGGGTCGAAAGATGACGAGCGACCCGGCATATAATCCAGGAATATTTAGGAGCCCCGAGAAAAAAATGGAAGATGCTGCAACGAGGTGGACCACCATTCGCATTTCGATCATTTTATCTGCCTCGTTGTCCACCCTCCGATTTCTCTCCACTCGTCAGATTAATATTCTGCAAGAATTCCCAGAATAAATAATTCATCCATATATTTCCTTCATAATTAAGAAAGAAAAAGAATAAAGCGTTGAGAGCGATCGAAAGTCGGGCTCGATCGTTAGTCGGGAGATAAAACGTCAGCGTCGGATTTTTTATCGTCCGTGTCCTGCGCCGAATAAGCCCGAGTCCTTAACGAAGTGGGCGTCGACGTGGAAATCCTTGGCCCTTCGCGGCCATATTAGGACGTCGAAGGGAAACGAGCCGGACCCCCGCAATCCCGGATTTCGAGGTGGATTCCCGGAACGCGGCTGACGGGAAGAGAGACTCCCTTTCAGGGGCAAGGATAACGAGCCAGGACTCGATTCCAGAGTCCTTTGAGGAAGCCGCGGCGCGCCTCGATAAGGCGCTGCCCCTTATTATCAGCGAAAGCGAGAACGGATTCCGGAAGACTCTTCGCTCTCTTTTTCTCCTCCCTCTTTCTCTCGATCCATCCCGCGACGGGCTACTTGTTGCTCCCTGGTCGTCGCGATAAAGGAAGCGCCGATCGTTATCGGATTCAATTGTGAATAAAAAAAAATGTGGAAGGTCAATTTTAAGAAGTGCCCCTCGCCCTTCCTTCCTTCTTTCCGGGGAACGCTGAGGTTCGCAGAGGGTCTCGTTTCCCTCGATTGGTCCCCCTAAGTCGGCTCGGTCCCTCGTCGGCGTTTTCCTGAATCCGTGATGCGAAGGTCGTGGATAATATATTCGTTCCCCCTGTGCCGCTGGCGACACCGTGGCGACCGGCACAAATACCGCAACGGGACGGCCGGTCCTAGTGGGACCCAGCCATATTTTTAGACTTCTATCGCAACCCACCACACGTTATTCGTATTACACCATCGCACACTGCCGCGAGGTCTACCACACCACGGGATAATAACGTTTTCACCGACAGGGCTAATTCATGTGGGTGCGCGCAGATCGAACGTGTGATTCACGTAGATTGAACGTGTGATTCACGTATGGTGAACCTCGTGGTTCGCGTATACTGAACGCGTAATCTACATGCAGGGGATATATGAGCGTGGATGGTCTTCCAAAATTCATAAGAAGCGATATTTAATTAAAAAATTAAAAATTTTCATTAAACCAATTGAAACTCGGGAAATTTCATTTTTCGCTCTTTTTCATTTTAATCTCGAGCGGGATAGAGAAATTCTTTTCTTTTCCCAAATTTAAATTTCGCGGGTCTCGCGACCTTCGTTGGGACCTCCGTAATCGCGGGTCGAGGTTTTTCAAATTATTCCGTGCAGTTTGGAGGAAAGTTCGGTAATGTATTAATTTTTTATACGTATATAAAATGCTTTTATATGGAATCAACGAGCCGGAGAAGTGACGGTAAAAAATATCCAGAGCTCGAAATCTGTCGAGTTTGATATCGCAAGGGCGTCTAGCGTTCATCTCGAATCGTGGCACCGAAATTCCGCTGACTTTCCGAGTCCTTTCTGGAAGGGAAGAACTCTGGCTCCAAAAGTCAGCAGTTTGATAGGAGAGGCGCTGGCCGATACGACCGAAACATCTGCGCTGGTCGGACTTCCGGCTCGCCGGTATCTCGTTTCTCTTCCCGCTCCTCCGGACCCCGGAGGACAGGAAAGGAGGGAGACAGATATCCGACAGGGAAACTCGTGTTTTTACGAGCTCGGTTTATGGAAGCTCGCCAGCTGGGCTCTGGATAAACGCGCCGACGATACGTGCGCCCGCGTTCGCGAGCTAATCCGTCACCATGAGCCCCATTATGCGAATCGTGCTACGAGAAAAGAAACACGCGAAGCCATTAATTCCACGTCCCGATGATACCTCGCTCCCAGTAAAAAATGGCCCCTCGAAAACCCCTAGAAATAATCCCCCGACTCGAGACATTTATATCGAATTTCATCCAGGAATATTAAATATCCCCCTTCTGGGACTAATAGAGCCAAAAATTAAAAACTAGCTATTAATCATTAATTCAACGCGTTCAGTTCACGTGGGGGAGGACGGAAAAATCGGCGAGGCGATGTCAGGACGTGTTTGTTAACGTCGAATTTTATTTTATTTTTTTTTCCCAGGTTTTCTCGTAAAGTCGTTTCCTCCGAGATTTGCCACACGCACGTGCGTGCCGGTAGGCGCGCGATGTGCATGCGGATGGCCGAGCGCGGCGTCGCGACGGAGCAATGCCACGTCCACCCTCGTCGGGATTTCTTTCGACCACGTGTACCCAGTCTCCATGGGAACGTGCCTCCGGGCGTTAGATCGCGAGAATCGTTAGATGTTAATTAAATTATTAAAAATTATACGAATTATTCGGAGTAATCGAATTTTTTTATTGAATTAAGGGAATTAACTTCGCGACCCTCGTTCCTCCTCGGGGAGGCTCTCGCGTCTAGGAGGGGAACTAAATCTTCGGTGTGAATGGCGCCTAAACTCGGAGGGCCGGACCTCCGTTACTCCGGTCGGGCTTGCCAAGCTCACTTTGGGCAAACTTCGCCGTGGCGAAATGCCTGCCAAATCGCCGGCACTTCGCCTCGTTCCTCGTCACGGCGAATTGACCGCGGAGGTGACTGCAAACGTCACCCGGATCTTTAGCGAATCGAGACATCTGACGTCACTTCGAGTTCCTAGCCGCTCCGCCCTAAGCGAAAGAACGATATTCCAGGTGAGATGAATTATTTTCCCCCATAGAAATTTTTCTTCCTGGCTCCATTGAATATTAATTTTGTCAAAATCGATTTTGTAAGAACGTTGCATCTCACCCGGAAGTCCTCGGCTTAATGATCATACGGTAGAAGTATCGATGATGCTATTGAAAGTTTAGCAGATTCATGTTTCGAGTCTCGCATGAGTGCGTATCGTCTGCCATAACTGTAATTATTAATAATATCGCCGATTATCGAAATTCTCGGGGAAAATGGCGGCGCAGAGGGCGATAAATCTGGCGAGGGTCGTCGACGTCGGTGGAGGAGATTCCCGCGAGATTAATACGTCCCGGGCTGGCCGGGGGATCATCGGGTGGCGGGCGCCGGTCGCGGTCGATAGCCGGTGAGAAAGTCCGCTTAATACGCGGAGCGACCGCGCGGGAGAGACGCGCGCTCCGAGAATAGATAGGATCTGCGCGTCGGCCAGGCGGAGACCGTAGCCGGGACCGACGAGGCCCGGTCGGGACCAACGGGGCACGGCTGGGACAGGTTAGTGCCGGGATATCTCGCGTGTCGGCTAGGCTCACGGAGGTGCGCGCGCACCCGCGCGTGCAGGTCGCACACGCGAGACGTGGGCCCGCTGCGCGGAGTGGTGTGCGCGGGCGCGGCAGACGGCCGGCGCCACGAGGAATCCCCACGCACGCCTGCCGATCACTTGCGTAAACCGCGTGCTGCCCGCAACGGCGAGATTCCTCCCTCGAGAGCTTCGATCCCGGGTCTTCCCGAGATCGAGCGATCTCGAATTCGGAAGTTGCAGCCTGGGAAAGAAGCGAGGTGGAGGCCGATGCGGTGGGTAACGGGTGGTACGCTTCACTCGAAAACGGGGTTTCCTAAAGTCTTCAACGGATAATTTTAGATCGTGGAAAGCAGGGAAGAGGAACGTTCCTAATGAGAATCTGGGAATTACCTCGGATTCCTTCACTCGCGAGGTTAGGTTAAATCGCCTCCGCGCGATGATGCGATCGCGGATACGCGATGGCGGTCGCGGCGAAGTGGCGAGGTGAGGAAACTTGCGCAAGGCGTCGACCATTTTGGTGCCCGTAGCGATGTAGGCGCTCGGAGATTCCTTCCTCGAGAGCTTTAACCGGGTCGACCTCGGGCGTTGAAACGAAGGTAGATAGACGAATGCGGATGTCGCAAAGTAACGAGGTGGCGAGACTCGAGCAAGAATGCCGCCATTTTGGACGCGCGACCATTGTTCGTTGCACAGTGGCCGGAGATCCTTTCAAGGACTTCGCGCCACTCGTGCAAAATGGTGGCCGTGGCAGTCGCGCAACTTCGCCCGACGCGAATACGCGTCACTAAAAGCGTCACGAGGAATTCCTCCCTGAAGAGCTTCGATCGCCTTGGCTCGACTCCGTGGGAATATCGCCAAAGCGCGCTTGCGAGGTGGAGGTGCACACTCAAGATGGCGGCCGTTCCGGGCACTATCTTTATCGCGTACATCCGCTCGGGGGACGTCGCTCGAAAAATCTACACCAAAACGACTCCGCCATCGAGCGACCCCGTCCACTCTACCTTTTCATAGCGCTTTCGCTCTCGATTTATCGCCGCCATCTTGAAATAGCCTCAGGTCGTTCGGTCTCCAAAATGGCGGCGATTTGTCCTCATCAGCGTCGTTCCTATCCCTCGGGGGCGGGTAATCAAGGTTTTCAAGCCGACGCGTGGGTTCTCCCGTAATTTCCTCCAATTTTTCCGAAGAAGCGCGCGGTTTCCCCGCAAATGGCACGAGTTTCCCGCCGGCTTTGTTCCAGATCGTTCGGGGGCGGGTAATCGGCCGGTTTCCAAAGGGGCGCGTGGGCAGGACTCCTTGCGTTCTCCTTGCCGCAAAGATGGCGAAGCCGACGCTCACGCGTGCATACCTGGGGGCCGGGGTTGAGTCTCTTGTGCAAGAAGCTTTATAATTAAGTCCCGGCCCCGAGGTTTCCTCCTCCAAGGTCCTTTCTTCCTTTGTCAGAGCCTCGGCCATCCCCAAATTGGAAGTGGGATTCCGCGACGGCTTCTTCATCGCCGAGGGGACGAAGAGGGCGATCGGAGGAGCTCCTCGCCGTCGAAGAACGAGACAATGGGAGGAAGGGACGAACTCGGGGGTCCATTCCAGGGGAGATTAATCGGCATTTCCAGTCCCGAGCGCGACCAATTGACCCGCGTAGGTTAGGTTAGGTCCACCTCGTCACCTCGTCGAAGTAACTGCCAATAATTACTCCACCGCAGATCTCACCCGTCAAAGGAACCGGTAAGCTGCCAAACTTAACGCAACCTAATCCAGCCTAACCTAACCTTATTTAACAAAAAGCAAACTGCAGACGATTGCAAAAAAATGAAGGGACAGCAGGAAGCGGCCTCCGAAACGGCAGCTGGAGAGGAGGAAAAAGCCAAGGAGCGCAAGAAAGGAGCCGGCGGTCGCGGAATCCGCTTCCTGGGGGCGTTCATTCAGCTGCGGATCGGCCGGTCGGGTGCTGAATGGCGGCCCGGGAAGTGCCCTCGGTGTGGACGGAGCCTTAGCCGCCTACAGGGCGCAAAGGCCGAGTGGAGCTATTCTCGCGGCCCGGGACGACCGAGAATAGCCTCGGCACAACGCGAGGATCGAGAGGGCTTCCCCAATCCCCAGGACGGGAAGCTGGTGCCTTGTGGACGGGCCGAGGCCATCCCGGTTCCCGGTGCCGCCTCCTCGTCTCCCGGCCCCCCTCTGGCTCCTTTTCCCGTGACACCGACACCTACCCACACCCTGTGCCCACCTCTACTCCGACGAGAGACTCCGAGGCCGGGCTGCTGCTGGCTGGACCGCGGTCGTCGCTATTTCTGACTCCTGTCAACGGCACACGACGAGACTCGAGGTTCTTCGCAGTTACGACCGAGCCAACCCGCCGGAGATGATTTAGGGATCGCGCCTTCTGGTCTCGCCTCGACGTCGACCGATTTTTACAGCTTTCGACATACGGCCTTTTTTTTCCGACTACACGCGACGAACGATATCGGACCTGGTCGCGTAGCATCGATCTTGTCGATTTCACCAGGACCTATCCTGGAAGGATCATGGGCGGAAAAATAGTCAAAGGTGCTGAGACACCAACCTAGAATTCAAAGAATGACTGAAATAAACTCGAATTCATTGTCGGAATTCCGAAGGAAGTCGTTGTATACTATTTATTGGAGCTTTTCGGTACAATAAGATTCTTGTCTCGATGCATTTGTACGGATGTTTTTAGTCAGTCTTTTGACCGATATCGATGATAAGTCGTATCGCGAGGTGAACGCCCGGTTAATTCGGATTCTGGGTAAATCTTGTTAGCGGATTTTGGATACTTGGCAGACCGCTCGACCGTCGGACTTGGCAGGTATTTTCGTTGTCTTAACGATCGCAAACGCACCCCGGGAGGAGGCCGATGTTTCGGGGACCATCCGGAGAGCCTGAAGAATCCTAATTCAAAGTAAAAAAGCTGCCCAAGAGAGCGCTCGTCCCGTCTCATCGGGTGCTCCTCGCAAGGAGAGCACCGCGACGCTCTTCAGACGTTTCCGAGGTAGGACTTGTACTAATTAGCTGAGAAAGCCGACCAGGTTATTACCATTTCCTCCCCGGAAATCCGGCGTCCCGAGGGACCGGACTCCGGGGAGATAGAATGCCGCCAAGTCTCCCGGTTAAATTGCATTAAAGTTTCCCAACAAAATGGCGGCCCGAATCGGTCGCGCCTGCTCTTCTGGACGTCTAATAATTCCTAGCCATTGCAAATGTAATTCTTATATCGATACTCCCGAACCTGGAATTTTGTCCGATTTTCTTTGCATGGATAGAGACGTTGATGATTCCCCGGGAAAATTCTAAGTTCCGGGTGTCACCGTGACCTCTTCTTTTTTTTCCTCCCGCTGGTACCGAAATTTCGGATTGTCGCAAAACCTTGACGCTCGAGGGTCGAGGCTAGTTTCGAAACCGGCCATTCTCGTTACGATCGACACGAGCGTGCCGGGTACAACCATGTTTGGCAACGGCAAGCGTGCTCGAGTCTTGTCGAGCACCCGATCGGTATCGAGCGCGCTAAATCTTACCGGAGCGTGAACGCAGTCGAGAATTAATCGCGCGATCGATAGTCCACAGATGAGTCCCCGAGTGTTCGAAGAGCTGCATCCCTTGCGGTAAAAAATTAATTCCTAATTTCCCGGAAGATCCTATCATCGCATCGGCTGATATCTCACGTCGCCTTTTTCAGGGTCTCCACGTGTTCCGTCACTCTAGACAAAAGTGTCTTCATAACTGCTCAAGTTCCCGAACCTCGCGGGGATCCTCGCCGAGTGAATCACGTATGCGCGATACTCTTATCGCAATGGCGATAACGTCGAATAGGCTTCGTTCACGAGGAGCGACGTGTGTTGGGGCGTGTGTGGTGCGTGTAAGTCGCGGATGCGTATTGGAGACCACCGGGTACAGTCGTGGACACTAATGTCTTCTCGTAGGTACGACGTCCCCGGCGCAAAATGAGAAGACATTCATGTCCGTAGGTGTACGCACGACGCGTGCCTCGGTGCGTCTCGCGTGTACGCGTGTACGCGTGTGCGGGTCCCGAGTTACGCGCCGCCTCGCTTGGTGGGGTTCCTGGCGTCGGTCTGTCGGGCCTCCCCGGTGCCCCTGCCCCCTCCCCGATGCCCTGCCGGCCCCCTGCATCTCCGAGATACCCGAGAGAGAAGGAGAGAGAGAGAGACGGGTCACACGCACGAGCCCACACGCGCGATTCGTCTCCGCCGGCCTCCACTTTGCGGCTCGTGATGTAATCGGGAACCCACTGTCTCTCTCTTACGAAGGGCCTACCTGCGCTCTATCTCCCTCTCAGCTCCGAATAAGAAATTCAGAGGTTATCCCAATTATCCCGAAAATTCAATTCCCCCAAAATGAGTTCTAATCCAGATCATTAACATTACATTTAAATCACCAGCCTTCGATTTTCTGTACTTAATATCTGATATTTAAATCCTCACCTTTAATCATGTCATTTAATTTTTCTTCTCGCGATTCCCCGGGGATATCCGTCTACCTTGAATTTTTCCCATTTTGTAACCATATTTCAAGGCCCTGGGTCTCAATGGGCGTCGCGTAGAGGTAGGTCATGGGCGCGGACTGACCGGGATTAACCCGAATGTTAATATCGATTGTTAATAATGAATGTCTAGAAATTTTCGGGTTTTCCGATCGTTCGCGATCCGGGGATTCTGGGACCGCAGTGACCGACCGGCGTCGCCGTCGGGACGCCTCCGGGAGCGTAGGCGAGGGAATCTTTCTTCCGCCGTCCCCGCGGGTCGCGGCGTCGCTAAAATAGCGCCTCTCGGAGGCGTCGGCTTGGCATGGCCGGCGAGCCATGCCCAAACGCCGCGTTTGCGTAACGGGGTTTGACAGTCGTGACGGCAGCGACGCGACTCCTGCACCGGGAATTCATTAGTATCGCCGACAGTCATTAGCATCGCCTATCGCCGCATCATCCTGGAAACTTTGCCCACCTACGAATGCTCGTCGCGTAAACGCGGTTGCACAAGAGCGAGATAAGCGCCCTTCGGTGCACCCACGTCTCTTGTAAAATGATAAGGGAAAGATTAAAATGAATAAAAATGACGAGCACTCCCGTAGGTGGACTCGAGGATGCCGAGATCGCCGCGAAAGACGTCGATTACCTCGATCGATCCGGCGACCTACGATAGCCGGCATTACCTGGTCGATAAATCGTTCCTCTCCGATCGAGTTGTCGGACGTAATAGCAGCATCGCACCGACAATTATGAATGTTAACGAGCATGCTCCACCCGACAATGGACACGTCCCTAGCCATCCACGGTGAATGTTAAGCCAAGGTGCGCGCGGCGTGAATTTTTTAAGCCCGGGTCACTGGGAGGAATAATAAATAAACGGGTATATCGAATAAAACATAAAAAACTAGAGCTGCTTGACGTACAGTCGAGGAATCTCGAGGTTCGCGGTCTCCACACCGAGGGAATAAAAAATGCATCGAGCCAGAGAAATATTTTCTTAATACAAAGAGTAATTCTTTCACTCTGATAAACGTTACCTCCTATTTATTGGAGTCCGTGCGAGTGAAATAATTATTCTTTGAATGAAGGAAATATTTCTTCGGCA
This sequence comes from Orussus abietinus, assembly GCF_000612105.2. Taxonomy (NCBI): domain Eukaryota; kingdom Metazoa; phylum Arthropoda; class Insecta; order Hymenoptera; family Orussidae; genus Orussus; species Orussus abietinus. Next base: position 994,720 of record NW_019395990.1, read on the forward strand.
GAATAACATTTTTTTTCTTTCGTGACTTCGCGTGGGTTTCCGGATAGCGGTGGAGGAGAAAAAAGGGGAGAGCCGCTCTCCAGTCTCGATCTCGACTTTATCGCCTTCGCGATCGACTCCCGATACCTCTCGATTGCATAATCCGGGGAAATATATAGCACCGTGTGGTAACGGTCCGTGAATCATCGGCGACCTGGGAGGGAAATAACGGCACCGTGTTGCGGTCGAGTATCGGCGGAATTCAACGAAGTGCCGGTCGTTTCGCCGGGAATCGCTCGAGTTTTCCTGAAAACCAGCGATAACGAATCGCAGGCTAGGTGAAAATAAAATTAAACCCGTACCGCCCCGATTTAGAGAACGGTTGGAGCAGGGATAGACTCCGAGGAAACGCATCAAGGTGCAGCGGAGGTGCAGCGGCTCGATAATTGGCAGCACACCCGAGGTGCGCTCTCGAGGAATTCCAGGGAGGAAATGGACCAATTGCATGTAAGGCGCGATGTGAGATCCAACTAAACGGGAAAATATGATAAGGATAAAATGCAGATCCGGTATCGGAGGCCGAGAGTGCAGGCAAGTGCAGCGCGCCTAATGGAGAACAAACGTAGACTCAACAGGTGGACCTGGCGTGACTGGCTATGATTCCGCCTTTATCGCGCCGGAAATAATGGACGAGGACACGCGAGGAACCCTGGCATCCTTGACCTTAGAGATCTTGGATGTATCGGACCATTTGAAAGGGCGGAAAAGGGGGAAAAGTGCATCGAAGAACGGAGGCGTCCTCGGCCGATCAGCTGACGAGTGGGGCGAGTCAAGACGGTGGCACTGGGGAGGGCACTAATGGATGTCCTTATTTATTTTTTTATTTATTCTCACGCGAGAGAGAAAAATCCCCGATACAAGGAATTGCGAGGAAACGAAAGGACAAGGATACCTCTAACCCTGATTTTTATCGCGGCCCTGCACGAGATGCATACCGGTAAATATGCAAGGTGCATTTCGGAGCGGCCAGACTTTGTTGTCGGCGACTCTCGTTAGGCTTTCCTTACGATCGATAAAGTGCGCTCGAAATTGCGACACCTAGGATCGCTGCGCTTGAACCTCGGCCAAAATCGCCGCGTTTCGCGAGCGATTCCGCGAAGCGGATGCCAGAGATTTTCGGGCAGTGACGGGTCGAGGGGCGGCAAAAGAGACGCCTAGGACGGTGCCCAAAGATGGCGTTGCTCCTTGGCGCGCCCCAAAAATCGGATTATCGGTTTCCGGAGACCTTATCATCGGGAATTGTCGGAGAAGCATCGAGAGTCGCTTGTCAACGGGATGCCCGGTCTCGGGGCGGACGCACGTGCGTTTATATCGAGCGGCGCTCGCGGTGAATCGCGGAGTCGGCCATTACCGTTAAGGCCCATTCACGAGCGAGTGGCACTCGCAATTTGCGCGAGTGACGAGTCACGTACGTGCGTAGATGCCCGACTTGGTAATGGTCGCGAGTGACCGGTAGTGGGCGTTGCAGGAAACCGCGGCGAGTGAGTACGCGTTCCCTCCACCTTGGCGAAGACCCCTTCCTTCCTGGTCGGAAGAGATCGATCGTCGCTCGGCGGCCAACGAAATAAAAATCGGAGTTCGAGCACGCTTACGCGTACTTGGCGCGAGACTCTATCGAGTTCCACCCCTCGAGAGGGTGGAGAAAAATCGAGGATCCGGACGAAGGATCGAGATTCTCCGGGGTTTTGGAAGGGGGTCTTTCCCTTTTTCCCCGCGTCCCGTTCGGGTCTTCTCTTCTTGCCGCCCCTCGTGCGTGCCCATCTGTCCGAGTTTTCATGGAACCGGCGTAACAGTAGCCAGGGGCCGCTTAATTGTACCTGGAACCGCTCGGAGCCCCAAAAGCCGTGCCGCGTTTTATCCGTCTCCTTCGCCGACTCCTTTTCCCCTTTCGTTCCTCCTCTTTTTTTCGCGTCCCGGAATCGCCGTCTCTGAGTCCTTCGCGGGCGATTCGACCAACCACGTGGCCTGGGGTTTTGACGGACGAGTTTCGTGAATTTTCTGAAATTCATCAATTTCGTCAATTTCATCAATTTCATCAATTTCTTAAACTCCTTACATTTCATAACTTTCGTCAAACACGTGGATTTTTTTATTTAGTAAATTTCTTCAATTTCGTGAATTTCACAAATACCGTGAATTTTCCCAATTTCGTAAATCCCGCGGAAGTGTCCTCTCGGTTAAGGAGTCGACGCCGCAATGCGGCCCGAAGGAAGCCCGGAGTCCTGGTGGATCCCAGTCCCCCTATCGCCGTGGTCGATACCCGGGGATCCCGAGGGAAAAGGGACCAGCGATTATTCCGCGCGGCCGGCGGGGCGGGCCTTCCCGAGGGAGAGGCCGGGGGCGCCATTTCCGGTCCGGGCTCCCGCAAAGGCTCCGGGAAGCCTTTAAAGGGAATCCCGCCGATCGGGATCGCGCCTTAACGATCGACGCGCACCCGATGCCATGGAGACGGGAATGGCGAATAAGGCCGGGATAAGGGCGAAAACGCCCATCGAGGTCGCCATTAACTTCAAACTTCGCGTCGAACAGCCTCTAGAATCCACCTCTCATCCTAACGCGACTACCGGCAATATCCCTCGCAAACAAAAAAAATCCTAACCCTCTAAAACTTGGAAGCTAATTTATATTTGCCACCTCCCCCTTATTAACAAGTCACCCAGGGTGAAAAATCCCTCAACCCTTTGAACACATTTCGACATATGGGCGAAAGTCGTCTGACCGTGCAGGCAATATTGGACCAAACGTCCTGCGCCTTTAGGCGCTCTTAGTATCCAAAGGGTGAAAATTTCATCCCTAAATCTCGCAGAATATTTCTCCAACTCCCGTTGAACGAATAAACCCGAGTCCCGGAAAACTCTTGAAGATCCCCCAAATCTGGCATATCCGTCTCGAGACTCTAGGGTAAAAATCGATTGGCGTCATCGGGGCCAATTTCGCCGTTCCGGAAATCAGCCGCAGGGGGCGCATCGGGAATACGAAACGCGAATGCGGCCGTTCCGGAGAAGTTAAGGACCGATTATTGCGTCGACGTGACCAAGAGGAACAATACCTCGGCCCCCTCCCCCGTGGCGGTCATCTCCATTGACAGAAACGCTTTTGATCTTCGGATCGAGTTCGCGTTTCCGGGAAGTCCTGCTACGTGCTCGGTCTTGGTCTCGGCTCGTGAATGAATCCCGCGTCCTCCCCGTCTCGGCCGCGTCTCCCGCAGGCCCCGCTGGTGTGCGTGCGTACACGCGCCCCTCCCGTGTAACGAAGAGGCACAAAGCGCGATATGAATAATGCAGGCTTATGTAACGTCCAGTGTCACTAGGAGCGTTATAAATAGCCCCGGGACGCCGGCGAGTCGGGACACCTCCGAGCACCCTTCGCGATTAACGTCGCGTTAAGAGGCGATAACGAGACCCATCGATCCCGGTGATAAGGGCGATTACGACTAGGAAGACGGACTCGGAATTAAAAACGGGCATCGGCTACGTTTCGAGTTTCAAGACCTCCCTATGAATTCGGAACTTGGGATTTCCTGAAAACTCGGGATAATACGTTCTACGGTAATGATTTAACGATTTTCATTTTAGGTTATCTCAGGGAGAATTTTCAATTTAGCCCCGGATCCGTATCGAGCACGGAAGATTTTCTCAGGATGCCCAGATTTCGCGGTATTTCCCGTCCTTCCGGGAGCGAGGAGGAGTCCTGGGAGTCCCAGGAGAAGGCTCAGCCTTTCCGACGAAGTCGCTCGTAAAGGGGCGAGTCCACGTGGGAGGGAGAGGGTTCGTTTCATAAATTCGGAGAATCGGTCGTTGCAAAGCAAGGTGGATATAAAGGGAGCGCCAAGGAGGGAGAAGGACGACACGGAGGGACCGAGAGGGAGGAGGAAGAGGAGGGGCCACCAGGGCGCAGATAAAAAATCCAGATTGTTGCCCGCGGACGATGGGAGACGCCTGCCTGCTGCCTTCGTCGATTCTAAGAACGAATCAAAGATGGCGGCCGACAAAAGAACGCACCGGTGCGATGCGGCTTAGTCGGTACGTGAATTTACCGCCGGGCAAAAAACCACGCCGAGTGCGTGCCACGCGAGGATGCCGCGATTATACGCCGATCTCGTCCTTCGTCTTCGGCATCCTAGCCGCCGCCATTTTGGCGACCCTTTTTCGGCCGTCCCCTTGGGAGTTCGGATCTTCCGCAGGAAAAAATAAAAGGGAATTAAAAAGAAACGAGAAGCGTGTTCGTATACGCTGTAACGATTGGGGAATCGAGGATTTGGAAAGGCCGGCTTCCCGATATCCTGGATAGGACGGTAAATTAAAGTAAAGGACTCTTATAAAAATTCTCGAGGGCCACTCCTCGACACGACATTCCACTCGCCGGCGACCTCGTGGAAATCCCTCGCTAAAATCCCTCCCAGCCCGATTAAAAGTCGAACGAGTCCCCGATATAGGGACCGCGATAATCCTCGAGGACGAACGTCGTCCTCCCTCGCCCTCGCCGAGGTCCCTGCCGCCATCTTCACCGCGCGAGCCGCGAAGAACGGGTTAGAGAGAGACCGACTGATCGGGGCCGCCGTTGGAGCGAGAGAGACGCGACGAGGCCGGCCGGAGTTCGCCCAGGGAAGATGGCGTTCCCGGAACCCTTCGCGGACCCTGCAGCCTCGCTTCATGGTTCGGTTAACTCTCTCTGCCGGGTCTTATTACGGACTTAACGCTTTGCCAGCTTGTAGGCGCGTTACCTCGCCTTTTTTAGCCCTGCCCTCGGGGAACCGAGGCCCCGACGCCGCGCGACGATCTCGTGACTCCTTCGGGAAGATTTAGTCATTTCGGAGCCGACTGGGATTTTCTTCCCCCATGGGTCGTCGCTAAAAATGTTTGGAAGCCTTCGGAAACGCGGGAAATCTCATGAATTACGGTGGAAAGTTTATGTGCACTCCCGCAAAAAATGAATTCACGATCTTAACAAAAAAAGTGACCAACAAATGTGAACCCTTGAAAATGGGGTAGGATCATTTTTATCCGGAAATATTTTTCGGGCAAAAGAAATTCTATTCGTGGTTACGATATGGTCAACATCCACGATTCGATATAACTGCAAAGATTTCGGTCGTTGGTGCGATTATGTCTGTAGTTGGGTGCTTCGCTAGAAGTGCAAATATCTTTTTCTCCCGTGTAGGTTTCGATCGGATTGGCCGGGTTCCTTGTCACCGTGCCGGTTGACCGTGACCATGGAAATGACATGTATTTTGGGGCAAACGAGTATGCTCTCTACGCGACCCAGGAATGTGATAACCAGCTGGGCCGACGTTTCATCGTACCCCGACTTCTCCACGCGGGAATAACACTCGCTCTTCGCGGAAAGCCTGACTCACCTCGGAAAGATCGGACTTTCCAGGAAGTCCCTCGACAGGCGACGACGTTACGCCTCGATTGCGCGTAAAAGACACTAATGAAAAATCAGATACCAAAGATAACAATAGACGCACGCATTCGCCAGGCCTTTGAGGCGTCGCGGTAAAACATTGAGAAGAAAAATGCCGAAAATGCTGCCATTCATAAAAAAAAAAAATTTTCAAAAAAATCCACCAGTTCCTCGGATTAATTTTCCGATCGGAGGTTCGGGCAGAACTCTGCGCGGCGAACAATGCCTTTGGAATCGGGAGGCGGCATTAGGGCGATGAGAAAAAAGTTCCCTTTGAGCCTGGGGAAAACGCGAAAATGGCTGGCAGGAAATTCGCGGACCCGTCGACAATGCTTCTCCTCGTGACTCCCTTGAAAGCCAGGCGTTTGCTATACGTAAAGTAAGCCGCAAACGTTCGCAACGATCCTTTCGATCCAGTTTGCCGACCGCGTCCGGCAAGGAGGTCCTTTTTCCTTGAGACAGCCTGTAGAGGCCGCGCCTTCCTGCGCCGCCCTGTAGAACCTGTGCAGAGCGTGCAGCAACCTTGTCTAGAATGTACTCAAGGCTGTTTCTTACACAACGAATAACGCCGAGGTTTGCACCAAACCTTTCTCCTGCTCTCGTCCTTTCCCTCCCTCCTCTCCCCCGGGAAAAAGAAAGTCTCTTCGTACTTGTTGCGCGCCCGACTTGGTCCTCTTATTTCTCCTATTTTTCATTTCTTTTTTTTTTCGAACGTTCAAAAGGTCTCGTTTCAACCGAGAGATTTAGAGATGGTGAAATGGTACGTTCGTAGGTCTAGCTCATTTATTAGGAAAACCGGGTGATTAGGGAAAATTTGAAGATTCCGCGAGTAAATTTCCATGTCCCGACGAGGATCGCTCGAGCTCGCCTCTCGCTCCGATCATTAGGGTCAATCAATTATTCGCCGATGCATCGAGCCGCTCTCGCGTCACTGACGTCAAGGAAAAAAGAAAAAGAGAAGAAAAAACGAGCCAGTAGCGATCGATCATCCTTTTGCATTTCCATGGGCACTGTTTTCTTATTGCCCGATTACTCGCCTACGGCGCGCGATTGCGCTTACGCGCCTTTCTTGTACGCACTTTCTGCGAACCGATCCGCCGATTGTTTAGATCATTCTCGCCGATAAAAAAATCGGAAAAAAGTGGCAACGAGGGCTCGCAACAAAGATTTCCTCCCCCACCGATACCGAGGACACAATACGAACCATACAGATATTTAACAGAAAATTTCAGAAATTCATATGAAGAGAGCGAGACTAGTATTGTCATTTTATTATTTCTTTATTTCATCGTTTATATCGTTTTACTATCTCGTTACATTTTTTTTTCCTTTTTTTCTTCTCTAGGCCGTTATTCCCAACTCTCCACGCACTTCCGCAGATGCAACGAGCGGGTGCAGCCGCCCCGATAATTGCACCGCGAATTAAATAACAACTTCTTACCCGAAAGTGCATATAAGAAGGAGCGCGCACTCGCCACTTACGAGCGATCCAATTTCTCTTTACGGCGCACAATAAGATGCCGTACAGCAACGGGCGTTGCCTCCCATTGGAACGTGACCATTGATTTCGCAATGCGTCGTTAGGACACGTAATGCACTTCACCGCGCACCAAAAGTGGGCGGTCGTTGAGAATTCTTTCCTAGAATAAGAATTCTGCAGATAAAGCATTTCATGAAATCATTTAATAGAATAAGAAGGATTTCTTTTATCAACGGGATGTGGGCACTCCGGGTAATTACGGGTGTACAGGATCGATGCGAACGATCGGGTCGATTTTTCCCGAGCCTAGAATAAGAATTCTGCAGATAAAGCATTTCATGAAATCATTTAATAGAATAAGTAGGATTTCTTTTATCAACGGGATGTGGGCACTCCGGGTAATTACGGGTGTACAGGATCGATGCGGACGATCGGGTCGATTTTTCCCGAGCCGGTCGCACCGGTGCACGGAATGGCCGACGAGATGCAGGTATGCGATCGCACTTCGTGGCATCTGCTGCATAGAGGGTTTACGAGGTCCATCCGGGGGATCATTAGCCTCGGGTCCGCCGGCGTGGCTTTCAGTTCCCTTCTTCGCGCTGGGTGTCCAAGATGGCGATCGCGGCCCTCGGGAACCCGTCTAACGACGAGGAAGCGAGTCGGCGTCGTGCCGCGAGGTTAACCCCGCGTTTAAGTTTCCACGAGCGACGCCAGGACGGATCGCAATCGCGGCCTCGAGATATCCCGTTGGTCCCCTGGCGATCGGAGATGAAGACATGGACCGCGGCATCCTCGAGTCCAAGGACCCCCTCGTCTCGCCGCAATAAACCAAGAGAGGAAGAATAAAAATGAGAGAAAATTCCTAAGTATTAAAAAACGCATATTAATTCCTGTACACCTGGAGTACACCGTGCTGAAATTCGAGGGACGACTTTTAAAGATAAATCGGCACGGTGCCTCGTAAAGTCGAGAGGGGAACTCCGAGAGATAAGCGAGGAATAAACGAAGGATACGTAAAATTGCGACGTTCTTTCTTTCTTTTTAAGAGTGCAATGATTAATCGGTGACTTCGTGCCGGGATTGAAATAGAGAGCACCGGGGGACCAGCGCGTGCGAGAGTTGGAGGACCGCCAAAGGCGGCCCTGGGTGTACGCGTGCATACGCGCGGTACGCACGCACGTGCACTCGTACACGCGGGCAGCGGCTCCCAAAAGCGCGGTCGCACGAGCGATTAAATCTCACCGCGATAAATCCCGAGCGGAGTCAGGGGCCGACATAAAGGACGAGCTTCGAGGCTCGCATCTCCGGACACAATGACCACTCGATCGCGGTATTCCGCAAGATCGTCGGCTCGTCAATGAGCGAGAGATCAAAAAATCGGCTTGGTCTAATTTAAAGGGAAATCAACCGGGAGGTAACGACCCCGGCGACATGGCGAAATCGAATGATCGGAGGTACTCGATGATCATCGCAAAACTCGTCGTCGGGCAGTTGCATCTTTACGGGGCACCTGCGATTACGAGCGTCCCATAACTCGCGTGATTACGGTGAAAATAAATCCGCTTTATTAACCACGCGCCCGGGGAGTGTTTGCACGCGGCCTGCAATTACGCTCTTTCCGTGGAACAGCTGACCGCCCACCTGGGGGGTCCGCTAATAAAATCGCTAATAGAATTCGTAAAAAGAAAGGTATCCGGACGCATAAGAGATCCGAGTACGCGGCATGGCCCTACCTTGCCCACTGTGCCCTGTATAGTGCGAAAGAATGAAAGAAAAAAAAAAAGAAAATAAAATAAAATAAGAAAGGGGCGCGCGTCCGCGAAGTCGAGCTTCGCTCGGACCGAGAACACGCGTGTCGCTGTTTCTCGACCCAGTTCCGCTCTCCATCGGCGATGCACCGGCGGGTTTAACCTCTGCATTTACGATTTCCCGGAAACTCGGGAACCGGCACCGCGAAAGAGAGGCCTCGGGTGCGTGAACGCGCGCACGCGTGCGTGGGCGCCGGCGAAATGGCTCTTCAAGGAAATCCATCGAGTCCGCGAAATTCCCGACCAGCGAAGATTGCTCTTCCGCGAAGAGGCGTTTAGAGAGACCCCCCCAAATGGCATCTCCTCCTTTATCGTACGCATGGCCAGTGATAGGTGATAAGCCGTCTCTGTCGCTCCTTAATCGCGGAAGCTTCCAGAGACCTCGGGCAACCGGCAATTAATTTCACTCGAATGCGGTTTTTATTCCCGCGAAGAGATTCGGAGGATACGATTGGTCCCCGATTATCTCATCAAGGATTCGGCCGATCGGCGATCCTTTTCCTGGAAGCATTACCCACGTCTCGATCCCCCGTAGCCGACTTTCCTCAGCGGCCGCGCCGTTAATTGCCCTCGTGACTAGCGTGTCACGTCATTCGGCACCGGACAATGGTACTGTCGCAATGGTTCGCGATAATGACATAACGTGCCCGCAAAGTGGGCTGAATCATCGCGACGGAGAATTACCCCCCGAGGACCGGCTTCGTGGGAAATTCGGCGAAACCTCCATTGACCGACTTTAACTCGTTTTCTCGAATATAAGAAAAAATGGAAAATCTCTTACAAGAGGAGTCTCCTCGAAATTAAAAAAGTAAGATCCATGACCCTCGATCGAGGTGCATCCTCGGTGCATGCCTTGAGCGGATCCGAGAAAGGATTTGCGTAGTCTCGTCAAACCGAAACTACATCGTTCGATCGTTCGCGATGGCAGGACAGGGATTTGCATCTCTCGAGATCTATGTCGACGCATCGGCCATTATATATGCTCGGCGATTAAAAAATGCCCGATCGCGCGTTGGCGACTTCGCGAAGACTTCTCCTGGAGACGAGGAATGTAGGCGTCCTGGAGCCCACGAGGAGAATGGCGTTTCTAAAGGACACCCAGTGCTCGACGTGCCGGAAATAGTCCTTTCTCGTTCGCGAGCGACGGGTGCAAATTGACAGAAATAAAAGAATTCGTCTCGATACCAATATCGAAACTGATCGATCCACTTTAAATCGATCATTTCCGCATCTCTCTCTCGGAATATTCCTCACGTTATTGACATATATATATATATATTGATTTTTATTAAATAGCCTCAAGACGCCTTCGAAGATCGGCGTTCGATCCTTCCCAGCCGCGAAAGAGCCGTTCCCGGATCGACGATATCGGCGATATCGCGATATTGCGATATCGATCGCAATGGGGACATAAATCCCAATCCCGAGGACTCCTTCGAAAAACATCGGACGGGGAATCTCCGATTTCGCGAGATAAGCAGCCAGTACCCGGTGACGGATCTAAGCGGATCGCGTGTCTTGGATCGATCGACTCGTAGATCCTCACGGTAACGAACCGATTTATTACGATCCCGTGATCCGCGACAAGATCCCGAAGGAGGTTCGTAAATCACGAACGTCGTCGTCAAGATCCGCGACACTTGCCTGCTCTCTCAATTCCCTCGAAAATGAGAAGACTGGACTTTTTGAGAAAATTATCTCTTTTCTCTCCGTGTCCTCCTCTCTTAATCGTGAAAATGTGAAAATATGAAAATGTGAAAATGTGAAAATATGAAAATGTGAAAATGTGAAAATTGTGAAAATGTGAAAATGTGAAAATGTGAAAATGTGAAAATGTGAAAATGTGAAAATGTGAAAATGTGCAAATGTGCAAATGTGAAAATGTGAAAATGTGAAATGTGAAAGGGTGAAAATACGAAAATGTAAAAATATGAAAATGTGAAATTATGAATCATAAGATGATCTGCGAGCTTTCTCGTGATCCGCCTTAACTCCCGTGACTCAATCCTTGCGCACCTGAAAAGGCGCTCATCGGGGGCGATTTCGGAGACCGAGTAAGCAGAATGATACGCCATGACAAATCGACGATTGAATGCCAGGTGTTTAAGATGAGTACGCGTCCACTAATTAATTAATAAGATACAAGTGACGTGGCCGGCAGCGCGCCTTGGGATATCCCAAGAGCGATCCACCGATCCAACCGGATACTCGATTCCGCGTAATAGCGATATCCCGTCGTACAAGAGGAGGGTGATGTATCGGCATCTCCCTGTATCGGAATCTAATTGTGACGCGAGCACTTATTGATGAGTCTTCGAGGCTCGCGAGGTTGCCGGCTTCTCGGAATCGTAGTAGGAAACGCGTACCGAGCAAAGTTTGCCTTTTTCATTCTGATTTTTTCTCCCGCGCTCGGTCCTTTTCTTTTTTTTTTTCTTCTCCGCAATCTACAACCACGGAAGGAGAGACGCACGACTAGAGTGACTCACGCGACACGGACAGGTATTTGAATAGAGACTTTTTTAAAGAGCCCCAAAGCGTTACCTCTTAGCTAGAAAACAAGTACGCGCGGTGCCGCTTCTATCCAGGTAGGCAATAAAATAACACGAAGCGTGCGAATAAGATTTACCATCGATACCCGCGTTCGCGATTTAGAAATCTCGCGGCTGGACGCCTCCATTGTTCCCTAGGTATATTGTCATCGATTTTTCTTTACGCCTCGCTTCGCGGAATTCCTCGCTCCGGGTGGATTTTCCGTGCGTATTTCGCGATATGACGAGTAGCCGGGAAAAAATTCTAAGCGGGGGTCTTGTCCTCCTCTTATTTTTGGGGCACGTCCCCTCCTCGGGGCGGCGCTCGGTATTTCGAGAAAGAACGCGCTCGATTTGCCGTCCTGGCAAGCGGCCACGTCCCCGGCGATTCCCGCGGGATCGTGGGAGCGGAATTCCCTGCTTCCCAGGTGTTTTATTTTCGGCGGAGGCCGGCGCACGCGTTCCGCTCCCCTGGTGAAAATACTTGCCCCCCTCTCGTCATTTTTCATTACGTAAAATTCGAAATTACGTCCTACCGCGAATGGTTGAAAATGTGCCAGGGGAGGAAAAGGAAAAAAATGGAAAAGGCCGCTCTTCCTTATTATGACGTCTGAGTCACCGCGGTCGACGCTTAACAGGGTATTTGGCTAAATGGCGGAGTTCCAAGGCGGTTTTTCCGCGCGGAGAAATTCCGGCTCCACAAGTGGCGTCCTCGGGGATAAAGCGATTTTTCCGCGGGCGTAACGAAACCTTGCCCGCGGGAAAGGTCGAGAAAAGTGTGGGAAAATGAAGCGGGAGTAGCGATTAAGGCGATAACACCGTTCTTATCTATCTTCTCTTCTTACGGAAATCGACTGAGCGCAGAATCGGACAAGGTGTTTCTTTCTTCTTTTTTTTTAATTTTTTTTCGAGCACTCGTTCACAGGGGAATCGCACCTCGGATCGATGTCGAACACCGTGACTCCTGAAAGGGACGACACCGAAAAGTAACGAGTCGTTCGGTGATTTGTGGGCGAAATAAAAAGGGAAAAGGAAAATAAGAAATCGTTTCGCCCGATGCCCCCAACGAGGCGCGGCCCAAGAGGGCCGCTCGGCCTTCCGAGAAAGCCGCTAATAATTTCCGAGCAATCGTTAGGTCCCGCGTTCCGCGAAATCGATCGTAAAGCTGGAAACATGCAAAACTCGACAAGGGGAAATCAACCATCCATTTCATCCGGTTAGGCGGACAGGAACCGAGGCGCGATTCGCGGGGAAACTGGGTTAAGGGATTCACGGAAATCCAATAGGTTTCCCGGAATAATTCCAACCCGATGCCCGACCTACTCCCTAAAACGCGATAACGGTTATCCAATCAGCCAGGCACGCTCGTACAGTACCAGGAGAATTCTTCATCATCTTCAAACTTGGGGCGGATCGAAAATAAGGAAATTCTCCTAACCCCGTCCGTCGCATTTCTCCCGAGAAGTAAACCGCGCGACGTCTGAAATTCATTTTTCAGTGACCAGGAATATTCCCACCTCTCCGTACGGTTCACAGATTATTTATTTCACGAGGCGCGAAACGGTCCTCGGGTGAGTTATCACCGAACGATTTTTCCTGCAGTGTATAGTCACGAAAAAGTCTCCTGGAATTTCTCCGCGACGTATACGTTTCCTTCAGTCCGCGGAAAGACTTATGGCAATTTCGAGCGACAGGTCGACATCTCCCCGCTGTCCCGGTCAGCATCCTCTGGAAGAACTCCTCTGTCTAGTCGAAACCGAGCTACCGTTTCCAATCACCTTCTTCCGGGAAGCCCGGTCGTCCCTCTTGGTCGACGAGGCCGAAGATCTGGTTACGTAGCCTCCGGTTAAGCTCTTTTCCAGAAAATGGGAAAAACGGCGAGTCTCGATTCATACAAGGACTGAAAAGGCTTTCGATAAACAGAAAGACCATCCGAGCAAACATGACCCTGGTCACCCTGCCAGGAAAACTAGGAATTGCAAGCTCGAAATTACAATCAACTCCATATCCCCAGGATTTCTCCCCGCTGAAGAAAAAAAAAAAAGGAGAGGAAATTAATTCACAGGAGTTTCCGAGTCAAATATGGCGAACTCGATAAGCGAACCCACTCGGTATTAACTCCGAAAATCAGGTGAATTTACTCTCTATTTTTTTTCCTCTTTTTTTTTCAGGGCACCTGGAAGAGAAGCAGGGGATCGCCCGCTCTTAAAGGGCTCCCGCAAAAAGTGGCGGTTCATTCAAAACCTCGCTGATGCCTCCCAATCGATACGTTCCTCGAAGCGAGCGGTCGTGCTCGTCAACGAGACGATCGGGTTATGTGGACTCCATTCAAGCGTTCTTGCGACGCCGGACGCGCGTCCTCCTTAATATTCCACTCGCGTGCGAATCCAGTTCGAGGATTCGCAGATATAGGCACGGGTGGGGACGGCGAACGCCGTGAACGCAGACAGAGGAGTCGACCGGGATATAGCCACGGGTATGGCGCGGATATAGGCATAGGTTTCGCCGTGGATATAGCGCCGGTATTGCCGCGGATATGGCCCGCCGCGTTGCCGTGAATATAGCCGCGAGTACAGGCGCGACGTCGGCTCGGGAAATGGAGGAATGGAGGGAGCAGCGCGTCGCGGATCGTCCTGGACTTAAAAGGCATGGAGCTCGGTCCAGGCCGCGACTGACACATTGACACACCATCCGCTCCTTCGAAGCGTCCCTTCGTTTCGACCAGTTTTTGCAGCCTCCTTGTTATCCGTACGGTCCTACCCCGTGGCAGGACTTTCGGCGACTTTCGGCCCTCCAGGACCTCTTCGGATGAAAGTCAGCGATTGGGGTTTCCTGAAAAATAGTTACGGTTTTTACTCCAGGTTGAGAATTAAATGTCGAAAGTCTGATAAAAGGGTGAAAGATTTTGATCCAAGGAAATCGAGGAAGGAAATTCAAGGAAAGGGAGGTCGGTTTGGAACAAGGGTAGAAAATTGGCAGGACGCGTATCGGGTATTTGATGAAAGTTAGAGTTACTCGCGGTGATATCCCTGGATCGATGATGATCGACCCTAGGAACTCATATCGGTGACAGTACCTGCGGTAATTCGAGGGCTGGAAGTGGTCGATCTCCAGGTGCAGCGAGTAAAAAGCATGAATGGATGTCGGGATGGCGGCGTATTATCAGCCTCCCGGCTCTTTATCGTCGCTCGCCTCTTTCCCGTCTTCATTCCCCGGCCTCCCGTCTTCCTCTCGAACTTTTTCCCGCGGATCCGCTCTTTCCTCGTTTAATCTTCGCGACATCCGGCTCCGACTCGTTTCCTCGAGGGTCGTCCGTGATCCTTTTTCGATCGATCCCTCGGTTCGACCTGAACGTCCTTTTTACTCCCGTGACGAGTTAGTACTAATTAAACAAACGTCCTTTTTACTCTCATGACGAGTTATCACTAATTATCGGGAAAACGTGAAAAGTTCAAAGTGATCCTGAATTCCTTGCCCGGGGTTCGATGCCACGGGTGGTCCTTAAAGCGGTTCAGCCCCGAGTTTCTGGGAAATTGGTCGAGCTATTCCGGAAGCCTCACGAAGAATCCGGAGATTTTGGCCTGGCAGAAATCCAATCTTGTTCTCGAATACTTGAGCCCGTTTTTCGGCTGAATCTTTCATCGGGAGAAACCTCGCGGCGAGATGATCGACGGGAAACTGGGAAGCCCCGTGAAAAATCGTTTCCGCTCGACGTACGTCCTTTTTCCGCCGTCCATTCCGCTTTTCGCCTTCCCCCGCTTGAGAAAAAGAAATATAATGAAAGAAGGAGAGTGGAGTCTTGGAGAGATGGTTGGAAAATAATTTATAAAAATATGAAAGAACGATCCTGGCTCTGGGTCGCGCGGAACACACCTACACTCGTTACGGATCGGCCGCGTATCTCGTGACAGCCGAAGTCTCTGATTTTAGAAGCAAAGATCTGAATTATTTCCCGAATCTCCCAGGAATCTTCCCGCTCTGTCAAGTGTCATCTTCCAAACGTCCTGTCAGGCTGAATCTTTCATTCTTCCGTATCCCAGATTAGTTGGGTGTTACTCCATCAAGGCGATACGCTATCGGAAGGGATCCCCCCCGAACCAGGTCCTCGGATCGAAAATCTCCAGAAAGAAGTCTCCTGGAATAGAAAGAGGAAGGAAAGGGAGTACTCCATCTACCAGAGGTAGCTCGATGAAATAAATTCATGAATTAAAATATTCAAGTGCCGAGGGAATGCCGGAAGTGTCCGGTTGAATATAACGAGGGCTCGTATCCGGGACGACCATCAATTCTGACCCGAATCCTGGTACGAAAATAGCGAAATAGATTCAAAGTTACGCGGCTACTCGAATTTCGGCTGGAAATATATGTTCCCGCGAACACCTCCCGGCGACGTTTCCAGGGATTTTTCTCGAGGCGAGATATTCAAGCTCCCTCGTACACGCAGGAATCTTCGAGGACTCGTCACCGATGGTTTATCGGATCCCTAGGTGGTTTATTCTCAGTGTAGGATTATTTATTTACTAGCCGCTCTCCGGGGAATAACGACTCCCGGCCGCGTCGGCAGAAGACGTCCTCCACCTACGCGGGGAAGATAAACTTCCGTAACCGTCATGGGTGATACTAATTATCGCTTCCACTTGTTCCGAGCCGGTTCCCCTTTAGTTTTACGAACTCCTCCACTCTCCCGATAATTGATTGCCTACTTCGTTCCCAGTCGCGTCCTGACGATAGTTTCGAGAAGGAAACACCACCCGAGGTGCTCCAAAATGGTGCTTCTTCAAACGTGGGCAAAAAGAAGGGTAAAAAAAATGGCCTGACCAGAATATCCGTTCCTAACCTCTCTCCTCCCCGCCGGAATTGGCCCAAATTGCTGTATTTAATTTTGCGGGAAAAATTCCGGGAATTTCTAGGACCGACTTCGAGGCTGAGTCACGGAAGCCGTTCTTAGGCGGAAACCTTGCGGATGTCAGAACCCGAGATCAAGATGGATCCGTCCATCAGGGCGTCGCTTCGGTGATCTATCGGGCTCTATAATTACCCACGGCGACGTATTCGGGGAATCTTCCTCGGATGAGATCACGGCGCAATTTTCTCGAAGTGTCGCCGCGAAAGGCACGCGTGACGAAAGGGAAATCAAGGCCAGCAAAGTGGAGCGATTTGGCACCGGGCGTGAGTCTCGATGTCCTTGAACGATGAAACGATCGTTTCCGAAAATTTTTACCATTATATCCACGTGCACCAGGGTGATCGGAATGCTGCGCTCGGGCAAGGACGCGCATCTCTCATCGAAATACGCACTAAGGGTGACCCAGGAAACCGGTGGATCGGAAATACACTTTTTGAGAGTATATCAGCGCGACCAAGGAAATCCGCGTTCTGCACCTGTTAGCGACACCTTTTCCAGGAATCGATTACCCACCACCCACGTAGAGGCGACATAAGGTGCAGATTCCCTCGGGGTTCGTAATTGGGTCTAAAAAAAAATAACCAGATTGCGTATGTCTTATTCCAGTAATCGAGCGGCGTCCGCGCAGGCACCCGCGCTTTCCAGGAATTTTGCAAGAACGACGCGTACCGATAAAAGCTACTTAAAAATTCCCTATTCCAGGTTGACGTTACCATGTGCTGATTTCAGGGAACGATTTGAAAAAGTCTTGTTAAGGTCCATTGAACACCCGAACGTGCACTTGCTCTCTCAGGGCCGAAACGTTCCCGCCGTCACGGGGAAAAAAGTGCGTTTCGCACGCATGCAACACCTACACGGTAATCCGGGAATCAATAACCTGTCTCCTACGCAGAGGGTAAATAACCTTTGGTGGCTGCCACGGTGTCCGTTTCTGTTGCTGATGTATTTACGACCGCCGGCGTGATTTAGGATCCTTCTTCCTCGACGAGGCCTCGTCAACCTGTGCTTTTTCTCCGGCCGGTCCTGCCGCTCGCTTTTCCCTCCTCCTGGTCGTTTCGTCCTGACCGGAGAACGGCAATAAAGGCCCCTGGGTCCTGCAAATTAAGGTCCATATAATCCCAGGATCATCCGAGGCGGTCCCGGGATCGCCGATCGGCAGGACCACACATCCTTCGAAGAACCTAGGACCCTAGGTCCTTGCCTCCTGACGAACGTCCAGGCCTGAAAATTGCTACCTGGCGCCACAGAACCCTCGGAAATAAATTATTTCGCACGATACCTAGGACACTTCGAGGCAGGTGCAACGACCCAGGAATTTAAAGGATCCGAGAAGGTGCATCGAGAGGCGGCACGATCCTTGGATCCTTGCAACGACTTGAATCATTTTCCAGGATTTCATCGGACCCTTTGACACTGTGTCATTCTTCTTATATGGACAATTAAGGATATACGGTGATATCGAAAACGAACATGGGGATAGAGACGAAACAAACGTGGACACTCGAGGGTGGCTTCGAGCACGTCGAAGATATAAACGCTCCGTCCGATAATTTACAGTAAACATAAATAAAGGAGTGCCCTGGAACAACGCGGACGCGGAATATTGTCTCGCCCCTTGTCCACGCAGCTAAACAAAAGAGCTAACCTACTAAATCACTTTGTTAAGCGGGAATAAACGTTTCTTCGGCGGCGTTAAGTGCCTCTCCCTCGAGCACTTACCGACGTTTATCGTTTCGAAATATCCAGCGTACATTATTGAACGGTACGACCGGAGCCGGAATTTTTACTCGTCACTTGGCGACAATTCATGGGACAGTGGCTTGGCATCGCCGACAAGGCGAGGAGATAACTCGTTAACAAACGTCGGCCAACAATCGGCGGCCCTGGAGGGATTTTTCCCCGGATTTGTCCAACCTCTCAGGAATTTCGCGTCCCCCGAGCCCTGCACCCTTTATCCCTGTCAGGAGGGGATGGGTCCTTGAGACAAAAGGGCCGTAAATTGCTGTAAAAGGGAAACGGGATGGGCGGAGAGGATATTATCCTCGGAGGCAGCAGGATCGGGGAGGAAAGAGGTCTAGAGGTCGGAACCTCGGGGAGGTTTTCGGGCATCCGCGAAACTTTCCCTGCGGCTCCGGCGCCAATTTTCGACTCGAGGGGTTTACTCGTTTACCCACGTCGGCCCGAAAAACGAGGAGGGCCCATTGTCTAAGGAGGTTAGGACGATCCCAAGGGATGGACCTTCTCGCGTCCCTTGGCTTCACGTTCCCGGAAAAGGGACGCCCATCGGGTCCAACTGTTAAGTCCCAAGGGATGACGAAGAGCACCCTTGCGCCACCTATGGAAACGAAACCCCAAAAAAACAATCCAACCTCGTCGTAATAATTTTCCCTCCCCTATAAACCTAACCTTATCACCCAGAAAAATAATTGCCGAGGTTAGAAATTATCACCTAGAAAATACCCACATCCTAAAAAGGTCAATTATTTAGGGCGAAACGTGCAGGACCCATTTTTTATTATCCTGGGATAATCACCTAGATTTCTCCTCGATCCTCGAGACTCCCCATGGAATTCTTGTTCATCCGATCTAACATTCTTCCATCCTCTCCCATAAATTTCACGCCACAGCCCACGAATGCTTTTCGTCGCACCTGTTAATTAGACCCGATAAGCACCCATCGAGCTCGTCGAATGCTCGCCCTGGTGTCTCTTGGAGACATCCCCGGCATTAATTCAATACGTACCCCCCTCAGCTCTCGTGGAGCGGAGATAAGCGCCGTTCCGTCCATCGCGATAGCAGAAGGGGGTGCATCGGGTTGCGGGAATCCACCCCATAACTTTTCCCGATTTCCAGGCCTCGGGGCTTCCGCGATGCAGCCGTGGCGAGGGTCGATTCCCAGGGATTGACGTCAGGAGTGGTGGCTTTCTATAGCGGAGCCCAATGCAGATAACACCGAGATCCGAGGTCGAGTGAAATATTCAGGACGATCCTACGCTCCTATTTTCGCTTAAGCCCCCTCGGCCCGATCATCGGGGCGCAACGTGCATCGCAAAGGATAATTGAACGTCGAACGGCGATCTGCCGCTGACGCGAAATCAGGATCGGCCTAAATCGAGAGCTGAGAAAATGAACGCAAGAGAAATAGTGGGAGAGATAAGGGAAAACGAGAGGAGGAGAGGAAGAGAAGCAGGGCGCCATTGGTCTTGGCCGCGGAGTCCTTTGTCTTCCTCGAGGCGCTCCGATGGTCCTTCGCGGTTCTTCTTGATCCACGATGGACCATCGTGAGTTGCGAAAAGGAAAAAAAAAGTGGAAGATAAGGACCCGTAAGAACCTTACTCGTGGCGGTGGACGATCCAGGAGACGTCGGAGTTACCGTGTGGACGACCCCTTAACTCGGATCCCCAATTTTGCGCGGCGAGGTGCACCTCCGCGGGACGCGGTAACGAGCCATTATGGTAATGGAATACCAACATGAATGAGTTGCACAATTGCGGGGCCAATTGAAGTGCGAGTGCCCCTTAAACGGGGAAAGCCGCGTAACCGCGGAAACCTCGGTGCGTAAGAGAGTAGTGGATGTGGTTTAGAGATTGGCGTGCCGTATACGTGTGTGCGTGCATATTTAAATATATATACACATGTACATACGTGTATTAAGTCGCAAGTAAGCGCAAGTTATTATAATACTCCATGCCCCGCGACATGAGAATTTTTTTCGAGCGACCTTGTGCGGTAAAAAATTGATAATTAATACCAAAATGAAGTTACACTCGATTTCCATTGATTGACGAATCCATGGAGACGTGATTTGAAGTTACTACCCTAATCGCGCTTATCACGCGCGCGATACTCGTCAACCGCGTGTGGGTACGCATGCGCGTCGCATATGTGTGTAATCGATGACTAAAGTCAACGTCACCGCTCGCCACGGGAATTAAGCCTCTCCTTCTGCCTCGGTCCATCCGTTTCTCGGAAAGAACCCTTTCGCTCGTTCACCTCTTTCGCTCTGTCGTTTTTCCACCGGCAAGCGCGATCTCTCTCCCACCCGAATTCCCACCGATGGGCCTCTCTCTCCCCAGCCATTCCGGCCGCGATCCATCTTCCTTTATTCCCTCAATTCTCTCTTTCTTCCTCTCATTCATCCATCCTGGCCCGTCGTTTATCTCCCGGAGGTTCGCACTCCTGCCCCACCCTCCTCGCACACGTGTGACGAAGGTAGAAGGAAGGGAGAGAGAAAATCCCCGGGTTAGACAGAAAGACAAGGACGGACGGAACTCCCTTATTGAGAGGATCTCTCGAGGGGAGAAAAAACCACGTGACGGTCCGATGGGAGCACGAGAGGAACGATCTTTATTGGGAGGAAAAGAAGAAACAAAGACCCCAGAACGTCCGGAGCCGTCAAAATCGAGGAAAGCGACTTCTCTCGAATCGGATTATCGCCGGAGAATTTTTACGTGGAGGCTCCATTGATGACTCGCGCCGCCACGGGTCCGTGCCCGAGAACGAGGGAGAAAAGGAAAAAGAGGCCGATAAGGAGTCCGCCTGAGAGGGGGGTAAAAAAGAGGGGGCAGAAAGGAGGACGAAGAGAGGGGCCGCGCGTCAGAGAGCGAAAACGGTGCGGAAGATCGCGGAGATCCCTTTCGAGAGGTCGGGAGGAGCGACGAGGAAGGCGAACGGACGAGGGCCGCAGATTAGGAGAGGATCCGCGAATGACAAAGCGGTCTATTTATGCGCGAGGCCTCTTCGGGTACTCCCCTTCGCTCTTACGCATCCGAGCACCCCCCTCCGATGTCCCTCTTCTCTCCCGACTTTTACGCCATTACGACCAGCCAATTAAACCAGGCTGATCGGGAGGGAACGACGCAAACAAATACGCGTCGCGCGTGCGCCGCGGTTTCGCAACGCGATAACGCACCAGCGTTGATCTCGTTCGGGCCACGCGATTTCTGCATCCCGATAAGCTACTTCTCTCTGCCGCTGTGCACCATTATAGCTCCCCAGGCGAAGTGCTGGCCAGTGGGTTGAGTAATCTTGAGTAACGGGTCGAGGCGTCTTGAGTTCTGAAATGTGGTCCTGCACCGCAATCAGAGCGTACCTGTGGTATCGATGGTTTTGTCATTCTTAAAGTGGGATTTCTGCCACGGTTACTAAAAATATATATGTATATCAGAACCTTCTCGTTAATAAATGTCCGATTTTTCCAAATGACGATCCGGTCTGAGTCCGGTCTCTTCTAGGTTGATCGCGCCGAGTCTTGCCGACCGTTCCCTGGCCAACCTCTCCCGGGTCGGCGACCAGTCTTAAACGGGTCTCGTTAGATGGTCAGACGTAAGATTGATCTAATCGGGGCAGACCAGTCTCGCTGGAAGAGGCTCTTGCCCGATCGGGACCATCCAGAGTGCGCAGACCGATCCAGATCGCACACGGATGCGAGCGCACTCGATTCGGCCCGATACCCGGGACGTCTGCGTCGACGGAACCCGGTCTGGAGGACAAAAAAAAATCTCTATAACCACGAAGGTTTCGATACATTACCAGAGATAGAAGGGACTCACCCGAGGGGAAACCATCGAACCCAGAGTTCCTCTGAACCTCGGCCCGTTTGTATACCTCCATCCAATACCCAAAGCATTATCGGGAACTCTAGCGTTCCTTGTTGC
Source organism: Orussus abietinus (assembly GCF_000612105.2). Taxonomy (NCBI): domain Eukaryota; kingdom Metazoa; phylum Arthropoda; class Insecta; order Hymenoptera; family Orussidae; genus Orussus; species Orussus abietinus. Next base: position 1,016,544 of record NW_019395990.1, read on the forward strand.
AATCGGCTCTTCTTATAGCGAAGCACGTGGATTACCGTCCTACATGTCGGATAAACGTACATCGTTAGACGTCCAATCGAGTCCCTTGCTACCCCCCGCATGCCTCCATAACCTCAAATGCCGGACGCAACAGGCGAGGCGGCGAAAGGCCGAGGTGACCCTTCACGCGACGTGTGCGAACTAATCCCATCAACCTTCGTAACATATTCCGGTCACAGGGTGCTCCGGTTCCCTCCCGAACGACGTCAACGTCGACGTCGGGCCGAGACGCCGCGTCGCTTTAATAGGAACATTCCTGCAGGATACCCAGGAATGCCAGGAGTACCATTCCCGATGACGACCGCTCGCCCCAGTTCTCGCTTTACCCCCGAACCCCTCCGCCTAGAAAATTACACCTCAACGACCTTAATTACAAGAATCATTACCTAACGCAACCAACAATTCGCATCAATTTTCAAAGTCGATTAGGATTACTTTCGTTAGATGAAATCCAAGAGCCCGGCAGCATCGTCACGAAGCACACTCGGGGACTATTAAGCAGTCCATTGCTCGCCACCCAATTATCAAGGAGCTATCGATAACAGAATCGTCTGGTCTCGATCCTCGCCCCTTCCAGGCGGCGTGACGTCACCAGGGAGAGCTCGGCTCGGCTCCGAGCGGCGAAGGCCAGACGGAGAGCGCGTTCGGGTCGGGGAAGGGAGGGTGACCGTCGAGGCGGCGAGGGGCGGGAGGGGAAGGGCGGGCGAGCGACCTCAGCGCGCCCGCGGGAGGGGGCGAAGGCCTCGGCCGTTGATCGTCGCGAGCCGAGCGGGAAACCCGAGCCGGGCAACGGTCGGGCGCTCGGTGCGGGCCGAGCGGCCCCGACCCCGCCCGAGCTCGGCCGAGTCCGGCCGAAGCCGCGACGCCGAGCGATCGGGCCCGGTCGGGCGCGCCGGACGCCGGGCGCAATCTCAGGTTCCGCCGGAGTTCCGGGGCAGCCGGACTGTTGTTCGCCCGAGACGCCGGGACATTCCTGGAATCGCCCCTCCGTGGCATTTCCCTCCTCTACCCCCCCATCCGCCTCCCGCTTCGACGACCAATGGGGGCGCAGCCTCCTTTTGCCGTCACGCTCGAGCGCACTCGCGCACGGCGTATACATCGCGTGCCTCGCTCGGATCTCCCTGGGTCCGTATCTCTCTGTCTCTCTCTCGCAGGCGTATTCACGAGCCTCTTACGTAGTAGCACCGCGGTCCCGGCACTTTACTCATCGGTCGGTCCCCAGGGCCGTACCCGGGGATCCGCCGTGGGAGTCGCGCTTCCGGGAACTCCTGCGACCGGATCCGGCCGAATCCGACAGAATCTTCGGAGTCGATTTTGGAGCCGCGACTCGACGCTGTTGCGAAACGCCGCAGGTTGGTTTCGTCCGTTTCGCGGGAAGGCCGCTTCCCGGAATCCTTTGCCCGGCTTTATTTTGATGCAACGGGCCGAGGGTGCCCATCGCACCGCCGGGAGAAATGAACTTCCGCGGCCCCTCTCGTAAACCGGAATGACGTTTTATTACTCGCGCGCCATTGCTCGCCGGTAAAACACGCGCCGGTGCGCGTCGTTAAAGACCGCGGAAAAGCGTGCGGAAAGTAGACGGACCGGCAGCGCCGATTTTATCTCGAGACGGTCGATCGACTTCCGGAAGTGGGTCGAAAAGTCCCGCCGGGGACGAGAGTCGAGCTTGTCCATCCTCGATGACCGCTCGGCGGGACTAATGGATCGGAATTACCTGCATTACCGACGAGGGCTCGCGTTACCTGGGGGTTGATCGTGTACAAGTATAGTCGGACGTCAATGGGGTTCCCTCCTTGTCTAGAGGAAGGCGGACTTGTTGCTTCGAGACGGTGGGTATATTTTGTCCCGGCTGCACTTACGGGACAACCGATGCACCCAGGTCCAACTGCAGCGAGAAAACCTCACCTTACGCTGGGTGCTGGAATCGCTTATCGATTATTATAACCGTCGCAATTATTCTAATTATTTTCCGTCGAAGATAATATTCGCTTCTATTTTTATTTTTTTTTCCACAGTACTTCTCATTACTCGAGGAGTCTTGACACGATGACTATATTTAATGCCTGCGGATCTATCTCGTTATGAGGATTCCACCGGGCGTTCCCGGTTCCCTAAAATCCGGGGATCCCGAAATCCTGCGAGATTCCCGGTTCTCCTGGCGAAGAGGGCAGGGGAGCCTTCCAGGAATTTGGGCCTGATTTGGGGAACCTCCTAGGGACTCACCAGGCCTTCGGCATGGGGTAGGGTTCCTAGGGATTTTCACCGCCAGGGTGCCTCCACCTTTTCAAGGAGTTCGGGCTACGCTAGGAGCCTCGGGAATAAAGGAGCGGCAGGTGCAGGGATCCCCGGTGACGTTACCTCGCGTGCTCTTTCTCTCCCCCTCTCTCGATCTTCGTTGAACTTCCTGGTTTCTTTTTTAGACGCGCCGATCGAGGGGAACCCGAGTCCTGCGGTTCTACCGATCAGCTGCGCTAGGAGTTCCAGGATCCGGCGACGATTTCGAGGAAACGATGCGGAAAACCTTACCCTGGTGCTTCGTGCACGACGGACGCATTTCTTGGGTATCGATTTTTACCGAGATTCCCTTCGATCGATCGATCCGGCATCTTTTTGGAATGCGACCTTCCGGGCCCCTCGGGAGGAATCCTCGGATTCGGCCAGAAGTTCGCAAAAGGAGGACTCGGTGTCGATGACCGGTAGTCACCTGTCGTCGCGAGGGAATTTAGGGGGCGATGAGACTACTTCACCCAGGTATCCGCGATCACGAATTGTTCTTGACACTGACACTATTTCACCCTGCCTCGAGGTAACGCCACCTCGCAAACCCGACTCGACTTATTTCGGGACCCGAATTCTTTGACCCCTTTTCCAGATCGCGCGTATCGGAATGTTTACTCCGGCCGGCTCCGCTTTCATCGACAAGGGAAAGGAAGAGGCAGGGTAATGGAAATCCAGGGCAGCCACTGTGCCTTGCAGAATTCTCCGAAGTATTCCCCGATTCCGGGCGACCGGTCCCTGTGTAATCTGCTGGCCATCCCGAGGGTCCGCCGAGCAGGATTCACCGAATTCGGTCCATCGACGAATCCTCTCCGGATACCTACGAATCTGCAAATAATCAAGAACGTCCCACAAAATGCGCATTTCTAATCACTCCGCTATTTTTATCCCCACTGTGGCATCTTGTATACACGATTGTCTCGCCCCGCAAGGTGCGTGTAGGTAAATACTTGGCGTGTCCGCCGAGACGCAGGAGGCGTCTCGTTTCCTGGGGCGATACGCAAACACTAACGGTACCGCTCGTGCCGATCGTACGTTATTTAGTCGGAGGGAATTCCCCTAGGATAATCGAGCCTGGCAAACGTTCGGACGCAACAAGTCCACTCGAACCGCCGCGCCGCCGTCGAGGACGCTCGAGGACGCGCGCGGCCGCCATCTTTGATTTCTGACGTCCGCGCATTTTCCCCGCAAAAATTAATTCCCTCGCATCGCTGAACCTCGCGGTTCGACCGCGACTTGTAAACGCACATGGGCCGCGTGTCGTCGGAGTGGAGGTCGAGGTGTTTCGTCGAGCAGTTTTCTTCCAACTTTTCTCGGAATAGTCGCCGGACGGTCGGCGGGGCGGCCGCCATCTTTTTTTCTTTTTCTCCCCACGGCGAGGTCTACGCGAGTAATCGCCAATTATTAAACGCGTACATAATGCGTTCGCTCGGGCGAAAATTTCCGCGAATCGGTGAATGCGGGCCGCGATATCTACGTATACAGTAAACACTCGCTTTATTCGCGTTAAATTCGAAAATTATCGCGGCCCTATCGATGTTGCAATGGATTAATCGCATATCGGTCGCGTCACTCGACGGAAGATAATTAACGGAGCGTCGCTATTCGTACGGATTACATATGCGAGCGGATAAACTGCTAATGGGGGATTTTGAAACGATTCCAGGGGCGTGGATCTCGCAGGTCAGCGCCGATCACCCCCGATGCGTAATACTCCTTATCGGTTTTGCTCGCTCCGCATTTAAAACGTTTTACGATCCACCGTATCTCCGAGATATCGCGGATGCAAACTTAGACATCGGACGTTTATCGGCCGTTCGAGGCGCCAGAAGACGCAGTTCGAGAAATACGTCACGAGCGTCGAAAGTTGGCGAGGCGACTCGTGTGCCGTTTTTCCAAGGAATTAATATAGCGAACGTAGAAAGAAAAAAAAAAAAATCGCACGGGACGTTTCTACTCCATTTTCATCGAGGATAGGGTATACAAGGCATGGCCAGGGATTCCGCAACGCCTCGTGGGCCGAAAACTGAGAGCGATTCGCTTCCGTAATTAGATGCGAGCGGTCGCGCCTGGCCCGGCCGTTTAACCTGTCGCGCGCCCTCCCCCCGAAGGCCGGCCGCGCCGCCGTCGCGGGGTCGCGAGAAAGTTTCGGATAACAGATAACGGCTCCCCCACCCCCCGGCCGGCCGGCCGGGTAAAAGCGAAACGGAAGAATTACCGAGAACGGCCGGTCGGGGGTCTCCGTCGCGCCCACGGACGGGCGGTCGCGCCATCTCCTTCGCTCGGGCCATTCGGGTCTCCCCCACCCCGCGGGCGCCCCACCCTCCCCTCGGCCGACGCGACTCCGCGCCGCCTGCGTTCGATACACGGAATCGCCTCGTGGTTCTAGGAAAGCGGCAGACTGTCGCCAGCCACGCCAGACGGCGCACCGCTCGGCACCGCGCTCGCCGTCTCTCGCCTAACCTCTCTCGGCGGTCGCGCAGCCAGCAGTGCCGCGATCTCCCGCGCGCGGTTGCCAGGTCCCGCCGGCGGCGGGGCGATTACGCAACCGGCAACGCCGCTTGCCCGCCCGCCAGTCCCGGGACCGCGAGGATCTCTCGAGGATCTCGCGCGCGCGATCGAGGCCGAGCCGGTGCGCCGAGGGCGGCGCGAGCGGCGCGAGTGGAACTCCTTCCGGTGGCTACGCGGACTCGGCGGCGCGCCGAGCGCCGGCCCTCTCTCAGTGTCCCGAGCGACGGTGCCCCGCGAGGAAGCGCGCGCGCAGCCAGTCGACCGACCGGTGCCTCCGAGGCCGGAGTATCGTAAACACGCGACCTCCCGGGATCCAGGGGAACCCGCGGGAATCGGGAGGATCGATCCGGGGTGAGAAAGGGAAGAGGACGAGGACGACGAGGACCGAGACGCGGTCCGGCGGCCGGGCGCATGCGGACGCGTCGCGACCGTCCGGTCGCGACCGCGGTCTGACCTCCCTTCGACGTCGGCCGGCGAGGAATTCGGGCGCGCTCCTCGACGCGTGACGTCGGTGCGACGAGGGAGAGGAGGCGAGCCGTTCTCTCTCTCTCCCTCCGTCGGGGGACGGGAGGGATCGGCCGGAGCGCGAACCGCCTCCGCTTGCGCGCTGCGGGCAATGACTAAGTCCGCCGCGGCGAGGGCGTCAGCGCCGGCGGAGGAGGCGGCGGCGGCACTTCGGGGGAGATACCGCGAACGGGCCCGACTACGTCAGCACCGACCGGCCGGGATTTGCATGGCGAACGACGGATCGACGCGCCGCTGAGTGGATAACGAGAGAGGAGGTCGGTGCGCGCGCGCGCGGCCGCGCCGCGCCGCAGCCTCGAGGGGACGGGACTCTCGCCGAGGGGCTCTCTAGAGGAGGAGGAGGAGGAGAGCCGATCGCTGCCCAAGGACGTCACCGAGGAGGAAGAGGAAGAAGAGGAGGCCGTGAGTGCGTTCCTAAAATAGCCACGCGGCCCGGGAGGCACGAGGGGATAGTGCGGTGCAGTGCCGGTGCGGGATTCCCCCGTTGCTCGTCGCGGAGCGTATAATCGGTATATATATATATATATACACGTATACCTTACATACATACGTAAATACGCACACATAGAAGGGAGGAAAAGTGCAACGGCTCCCTCGCGCGCGACATGCCGCGCTCCTCCTTGCTCGGGAGCGCGGCCCGGTCGCGACCGCGCCGGAGCGCGAGCTCCGCGTGAATGAGGAGCGGCCGCCCCTGCGCCTGCGCGGACCGCCGCGACCGGCCCGACCGGCGCGCCGACCGCCCGACCCGACCCGCAGGAACGGCGCCTCCTCCGGCCGCGCCGAGATGGACCGGCGCTCCGACTCGCGGCCGACCAGCGAGAACGCCCGAACCGGAGCCGAGTGCCCCCGAACGAGTACCCAGTGAGCGGCGGACCGGCCAGGCGGCGTTGCCATGACGACAGGTGAACCACGAGACCCGTCTACCTATCTCTCCTCCGCGCCCTTCTCTCTTTCTCTCTCTGTCCCTCTCTTTCTCCGCGACCTGCACTCGGAATGCCGCGGATGGGAGCGTTTAAAAGTGACGTGTCCGCCGCGCAGGGAATCACCGTCGTCGGAGAGCCGACCAAGGGGGGCGCGGACGATCGCTCGTTGATTCATTCATTTTTCGAGCGTAAATCGTAGGTTATCCCCCCCTTCCGCCTCTTCTGATTGCGCGTAAAAGTCGACCGTTAATTGGGAGTTACGCCACTGGGCGTCGCTCCGTCTTCGTCCCGCGACCGGTGTTCGCTGCGAGTCTCGCTTTCTCTTGCGCACTCTCCGGGCGACCAGCCGCTCCCTCTCGCTCGCGCTCCGCCAGCCGGCGGGGGGCCCCCTCTGGGTCGCACCTCGGTTATCTCCTTCCCTCTCTTCCTCTCTTTCTCACTTACGCGAGAGCCTACCGCTGATACGCCGTTGCTTCGAAGCGTGGCTTAGCGCGTAGGCCGCGCGATATTCCAAGTACGCCCGACCATTTTCACGCTACGCCGAGACGCGGGGACCTTTTAGGTTAGGTGGACCGATCCCGAGGACCGTGACGCAACCCTCGAGTATCCTCTTTTTCTCTCTCTCTCACCTGGTCGAGAAATTGTCAGGAAACCGAGAAATATCGCCGCTATTTTTACACGTTTTGCAATAAGCTCGTCCCTGCTTACGCGGCGATGATCTGCTTTCGCATTTTTTTTCCCCCCCGTTTTTTATTCAAATATGCAACTCTCCACCGCGATAACGTATCGAAGACTCGCGTCGACGCGGGAATCGATTCCCGTCGAGTTTATCGGACGGCGCTGTGTCATCGCTTATATTTACCTTGCCTTCGTTTTCGACCACCTCGAGACCGACGACGCGTTTTCCCAGACCCTTGGGGACGACCCGTAAAATGGACGTCGACGTCGCCGCACGCGTTAAGCCGAGAACGAAATTAACGCTGATTCGTTTATCCGTCGTTTTGAATTAACGCGATTCCCCTTTACCGGGGGACGCGCGGTACGAAAAATCCCCCCGGACGCGGTGACTCGGAAGGAATTATTTTCCATTCCGACGTTTTGAAATTGACCGTCGCGACCGCGATCGAGAAGTGGATTTTAATATATCTCTCGATCGAGGTCGCACGAATATCCGCCCGTGGTCGGAATGGCGGAATCTTCTTTTCCTTTTTTTTTTTTCTCTCTTCGTTATCAGTCCGCCTCGTCAGCGAGTCATTTTCCGCGCCGTCCGGCCGCGTCCTTTGAAGTGCCTCGTCACGTGGTCGACGTCGGAATCGGATAGGGGGAAAAAGAGAAGAAAAAAAAATTGCGTTTCCTCGGTTTCGCCGAAAACGCCGTTCTGCCGCAGCGGTGAGAGCAGATTCCGCCAGCGAATCGCGGGGTGGAAGTCCGTGACCGAGGAGGGGCCACAATTTCTCGCGTGTTTGGCCGCTCCCCCGCCGATTCCCGGGGGCGGGAGAGAAGCCCCGGGTTTTTGTCACGCGGCCGTTCCGTGACGTGAGAAAACGCGGCCCCGCGGTGGGATTCCGCGGGCGCGCCCCCTTGCCTCTCCCCTTTCGAAATCCGTCCCGTTCCACGAAGGCGCGATTCGCCCTTTCCGTTTTACGGGCTTTCTTGCAAGTAGTCTGGCTCAGCGGTTCTCGAAATCGCGCCATTGTCCCTTCCCGAGGACTGCCGGCCCTTCCGCCGGCCGCTTAGCCGACCGCTTAGTCTCACGGAAGGGCGGATCGATCGGCTAACCTCCCCCTGGGGTGATCTCTCGAAAATTCAGATCGCTATTTTTTTTTCCTTTTTTTTTTACGCTTTCCCAAGGGCCCTTGAATTTCTAATTTTTATACTCCTACGGGGGTAGGGTAGGCGGGAATTAATTCCGCGATCGATTTAAATCGCTGACCCGTCCGCGGGCGGGTAACGGGAACGCGAATAAACCATCCGAAATTGTAAACCGCGACCGAAACGAAGCCCAGGACGCCCGACGAGTATTTTAATCGAAATCTCTAATTCGGATAACTTTTCGCGATAATTAAATCGCCGCGATCGGTGTCACGAGCAAACGGCCGCGCGATTGTTGAAAAACCAATGTCCAACGGCTGGTGGAATAGACTATTTCGGGGGGGGGCAGATAACCGACCCGAGGTATCGGCAAATGTAAAGTCAATCAATGGCCTCGATATCGGCGACCGTCATGCACCGGGTATTCACGATGATGGGTGTATCTCGATTTTCGTCATGACTAGTCCCCGGTAGTAAAGGACTTCCGGGTAATGTATACATATTTTGCTTATTCTTTTTTTCGTATTTCTCGAATTTTTCACCCCGGAATAATCTCCGATCTCGGATAATCTGCGGCGATTAGGCGGAATCCGGCGCGGAGGTCCGAGCGGAGGAATATACGAGCGCGCGCCGGAGGGGAGGAAAAACGCCCGCGGCAATTTTGCGGGATTTCTCCCGTTGTCCCGTTCCAGGGGAGGAAAATCCGTGGCTTTCGTGGGAATGCCGGGAAGGGGGGGAAGGGGGTACCCAATCGATATAAATCCCGCGCGGAAGCGCCGCGGCCAAGATGGACGGCGCCGTTTCCGCGCTGCCGCGGACCCGACCGATTCGGCGTAATTGGCACCGCGTTAACGGGGAATTAGTCGGCCTAATGGCCGCCGTAAATTACCGGGCGCAGGGCAGTGGTGGGCGAGCGTCATAAATAATAGCCGCGCCGCCGGTGCGGGCCATTCGCGCCGCGACCCTCGCGCGCAACGGACCGACGCCGCCCCGCGGTCCCTCCGACCCTTGGACAGGTAAATCACGTGAAAATGAAAAACGCGAGTTCCCGCCTCGGGATGCGGCATTCGAGTGAGACCTTGACGTTAACCGAGCGGTGTCCACGTAGGTGCAGGGGGGAGGGTGAAAATGCCACGAGTAAACGGGAGGAAATAGGGAAATAAATCGGGGAAGTCGTTAAACTTAAAATCGCCGACCTGATTCCCGACGCTGACCGACGGATGTATAGGTATAAAGGAGATATGTGTAGATGTATATAGGTTAGATATACATCGGGTGCGTTACTAGCCGACCGGGTTCGATTGGCGGCTTCGGGGACCGGCCGAGCGTGACATCGAACCGCTTTACTGCTCTCAAAATTTACTTTTACGCCCGCCGTCGCCGGGATTTCATGGACTTCATTAAATCGTTCAACGATCCCATAAAACTAGCCCCGCGTCCCGATGGGGTGGCGAGGACGGGACGCGGACGGGACGGCGGAAACTAGTTTTGAGCGTCGGCGAGGGTCCGAAAGAAAAAGGGGAGGAAAAAATAAAGGCGATCCCGAGGAAAGTCCCGTCTGGATCTTCGAACTGCAGGTTGCGTCACTGTGGCGCTTGCTCCGAATTTTGAAGAGATCGGCGCTTCGAATTTTGGGCCGAGATCTTTACGCTCTTTGGATGGTCGATAGGAAGATAGAAAAATATCCGGAGGAGATATATTTAGAGGCGGATTATTTTTTTTTTTTTTTTTTTCCCTAGAAATCTATAATCGAGAAACCTCGGCAACTTTCGGGAGCGTCGCGACGGCCACGAGGATTATTTCAAAGCCGGTCGTCATCCGCGCGCCGGAACCTCCCCCTTTCTCGAAGTGGCAAGTGCGCATCAGCTGATCTGACGTCAGCAGGAAATTTGTGTGCACGTTCCCACGTGCGCCTACGCTCGCGTCCCGCCGAAGCGGCGGCGGCGTGCTCCGAGACTACCGGCCCTCTTTCCCGGATCGACCGAATTCCGCGGCCCCGGAGGAGCCGCGGAATTTTCCGCCTCGCGCGGCTCGCACCTCCCGCGTCACCTAGGCGGATCGGGCGTTTCGAGGAAATTGCGCGTTGCATTTTTAAGTGCACCCGCGACCTCGACCGATGCACCGTCTCGCCAGAGTCGGCTTATCGACGCCTCACGGTTCCCCCGTATTACCGAGTTTCTCTGAATTAATTAACCATTTAATTATGAAGGTTTCTTCTGTCCGGACAGGATAGTCCAATCTTCAGATTCGAGGAGGGAAGTCGAGTAGGCTTGCAGCTGGATTTCAACCTGGCGATACTTTTTCCTCGCAAATACGCTCTCGGTCGAGACGCTTGATTTTCTAACCGTCTGCCGCGGCGCGTATTCTCGGTAATAAGCCACTCGGCAGACACGGTGGGTACACGTCGTAAGGTCCATTATACGCGTTTACGTTCACCCGGCAGCTGGTTCTTCACGCACATGGCGCCTCTTACTGGAAACGGTGTGGCACCGCCACGTCGCGATTCGCGGGCGGTGCGGTGCGCTCGCCATTTAGAGCTCGCGTGAATCTTGGCTTTACGTCGGTTTTATCGCCGATTCCACGTCGGCGACGCGTTCCGTTAACTCCGGTTTGCCTCGCTGGAAGTGGCCCCTCCAGCGAGGGACTCTCTTTTAGAGGCTCCTCCGAGAGATTAGCGGATCCGTGCGTCCCCTCGGTCCCTCTTCCCCCGCGGGGCGCTCCCTCGTACTTACGTCGGGGGCCGCCTCTTTCCCGCGAGAGCTCTCGGCATTCCTGAGGAAAGAGTTTCCCCACGCGGGATTAGAAAGGCCGCGGCGAAATCCGCGTCGGGTCTCGTCGCGGCCAAAGTGCGCCTCGGCGAGCGCGAAAACAATGGGGATTCCGTGGACGCGGCCGTGAACGTCCTAGGGCATGCAGACACGCGGGGTGCGTGACCCAATCATCCGTTCACCGGCGCGCTAGCGCCGAGAGTAGCCGACAGTGGCCGAGAGTGCCCGAGCGCGCCCGACGGCGGTGGGGGGCGGTCGCAACGCGGAGGGGCGAGGCGCTCTGCGTGCCCGTCGGCCGCGTGACTCACTTGCTGGATCGTCGCCTCGACGAGTTGCGGGATTCTCCCGCCGCGGCAGCACCGCGCGGTGAAAGGATCCGCCGCCGACTCTCTATTTATTTGGAATTCCTCTCGCCACTCGTCGTTACGGCGCCGCGGAGATCCGACTTCCTGCCGGGTCGATCGAGAGGCCCGTCGGACTCGAGAGGTTAGATTAGGTCGACCGGGCAAGGCCGACTTTATCGGACCCGTCGAAAGGTCGCCCAGGAGATGACCTCTCGAGCCTGCACGGAAGATACCCCGGAATGCACCGCGCAAATGTCAGGTCCCGGATACCCGTTAAACGGAGTAACGAGGCGACGGCGATTGTTTACCGCGGGAAGGAAAGAGACCGCCACGTGGCCCGAGCGGAATCCCGGGCGGCCTCGTGACGCAAACGCGGAACGTGCCGATGACGGGCCGACCCTCCGAGACGACACAAAGCTGATTTCCCGGGAGCTACGTCGTCGCCTCGAATCGCCGGACCATTGTCTCGTCGCGAAGGGGATCGCTCGAGTGGACTTCTTCGGTCTCGAGGGCTCGGCCTCGTCATCGCTCCTTTGGATTCTTCCGTAACTGCGAATCGCCAGGTCGGGCGAAGTGTCGAGCATCCAGCTGATCGACGTTCGAATTAATACTCTTACGGGTCGTTAACGCGGTAATTAATGAGGAATTGGCGCGATGCATACTTCCATTTGTAGCAGCTTTTCTAGCGGGGCCCTGAGAGCGCATTGTATGCATCCAGGGTAATGCGTCCCGTTTACGATAATTCCTGGACGTGTCGGTTGCACGTTAGGCTTGAGAGCCACTACGCGTAGGTTATGCGGCACATTAAGTGAGGCAATATTGCGCACCTAGGTGGCAATAATGTGTAACACCGAGACACGTCTCCTCGCCTCTTTGAGACGTTAACCGAGGAGATGTCTCGTGACGGGGAAACGGTTACTCCACCGACTGCAATACGCTATCCGGTGCTTGCACTCGCTGAGTGCTCCGACAATGCGATAGTATACCTTCCTACATGCATCATGCATCAGCAGCACGCGCTGGAAACGTCTCGAATGAAAAATCGTACGCCAGATGTCGGTGTGCTCGCTAAGCCTAGAAATCGTAAAAATTAGGTTACTCTTAAAGTTCGTTATTTTCACTCGCTCTGCAACTAGAGATGAAATTCTTACCCAGAGGTGAGAATGGATCTCGTAGTCTCGGAATGAAAGCAGAATTTTCCTTCGTTACCTTTTCCGGGTAGAGGGGTAAATAAGTCTCAATTGAGAGGCGTCTACGATGCCGCTTCATTCAATTCCGACTCGTCGCTGCCGCGCTTATCGCCGCCATGAGCGCCATGGCGACCTTGAGCGCCACGCGCATGGTGGCGCGAAATTCGAGTCACTCCGGCGGCGCCCGCTGTATCAGCTCGGCTCGAGTTACGAAAAGTTCTTTCTTCGACGGACCCATCGCTCCACTTTCAAACGCCATCGTCGGTTGGAGGATCACAGGATCTATTCCTACCTCCCCTTTCTCGACGCCATTTTGTGCGCACATTAAGGAAGTCAAGGTACTTTTGCGGTCAAAGGAGTTGATAAATTAGTCCCGTCCTTTGTTTTCGCGGTCGTGTCGCGCTCGTAGGGCGTCGCGACGAACCGGAGATGTCAGGCGTAGCAGACGACGCCCGGCAAGCTTCCGCGTGAGGCGTTGACCAATGGGAACGCGAGGCGGCGAACTCGACCAATGGGAACGCTCGGCGGTCAGCTCGACCAATAGGAGCGCGGAGCGCCGCCGCTTGGCCAATCACGAGCCTCGAATTCTCTGAGCTCTGGATGCGGGTCGCGCGGGAGCGGACGCGCGCATGCGCGCTCGGTTTCGGGCCAAAACCAGGAACGACCCGAGCACGCGGGGAGCGCGATTAAGCGCGAAAGCTGGCGCGACCTCATCCAACCGAATCGGGACTGCCCTCGGGTGACGAGGAGTGACGACACTCGGACGTGCTTCTCTGCTCGCTGCTCCGCGGTGGCCCTGCCAAATGGACGGGCGCGAGGTTAGGAACGGGACGGTGAGTCTGCGGACCGTCGACGGCCGGCTAAGCCTCGGACGGCACTGCCAACTCGTCGTTTTTTATAGAAATAGCCCGCTGTCTAAAGTTAGCGCGCGGAATACTTTGGCGGCGCCACGAACGATGGAGACCGTCTCGCCCCGGAATGGGACGACGCGACGCGCCGTCGACGCCTCCCAGCAGTATCGAGGCACCGGGGAGTTTCGCCACTCGCGGACGTTTACGCTTGTTTACGCACCCCTCGATGCTGGTTCGTTAGGATCCCTTGGCTAACCAAGGAAATTCCCTCTCCAGGGTGAGACCCTTCTGGAAGGAGCAACCTTCCTGGCGGTTCGTTCGAGTTTGACTCCACGTCGGTTCGCAAAGTAACTTTGGAGTTTGGTCATCGACCGAATGCTGGAATAAGTTGGCTTGTCTGTGTTGTAAAATGTAGGAGGTTTCTTGAAGGTTTTAATTTTACGCGTAGTTTTAAGTAAAATCATGGTAGACTAGAGATCCCAATTCTGTGCATTGTTGATAATGTTGAAATATTTAATTTCTGCTTCGCAGAGTCCCACCCTGTGGCGATGACAGACCCGCAGCTGAATAACAATAACAACAATAACGATGGCGAGCCAAAGTACCTTCACAAAAAGTTCAAGAAGATGGCCACGACGGAAGTTTCCTCGGTGGAGCCAAAGAAGGAGACCTCGTCGGAAAGTGGGATCTCGGAGACTCCGAAAAGAAGAGACAAGGAAGCCAAGGAGTCGCCCAAGTCCGAGACCTCACCCGAACCTGAGGGCGAACCTAACGAGTCGAGGAAAAGTGGATACATTTGCCCCTATTGCAAACTCTCGTGTGCTAAACCCAGCGTGCTGCAGAAACACATTAGGGCTCACACGAACGAGAGACCGTATCCGTGTGTGCCATGTGGGTTCGCATTTAAAACCAAGTCCAACTTGTATAAACACTGTAGATCCAGGGCACATGCACTCAAGATGGAGGGTGGGGATGCTAGTAAGGTAACTACTTTAAAATATACATAATTGTGGACTCGGTCCATTTCCTTTAATCCGTTCGAGCCAGTGTATAGAATTTCAATGCGTACATCCACTGAACCTGTGCCAATTCTCACTTTGACTGGACACTTTTGTCGAAAGAAACAATATCTAGTATTTCATGAACCGTATCGTACACATGTAAAAGAAATGACATTTAAAGCATTTTTCCGATTTTCAGGTATCGGAGGATTCGGACATAAGTCTGTCCGACAGTGCCAGCAATGGCACAGGCACACCTCCTCCGCCTCCAGCATCGACTCCCACGTCCACTGCCGTAACGAAAACCGTGAAGACGGGGAAGATATACAAGCCGAAGTTTCATACCGCCCTGCAGTGCGTGAACAACGAGGCCGAATCGTCCTCCTTATCCTCCAGCTCTTCTACCAGTTCCACTTCCAACAAGCCAAACGCGGAACAGTTGCAGGAGCACATCGACAAGATAATCACGGACAATCAGGCCATCGTCGACGCGGTCGATCCGAGATTGCACAAACTGATGCAAAGACAACAGAGTTTGGTCGAGCCAAAACCGTGCGACCAGCCCTTGAATCTGTCGTCGGCCGACGAGCCTTTAACGCGGAAACGTTGCTACAGCGAGAGCTTCACGTTAGAGAAGGACCAACCTCCGACCGCCCAGAGCTCCATCATCAAAGACCTCTTGCTGAAGACTCGCAGCCAAAATTCCTCGGAGAGCAGCGTCGACGCCGACAATTTCGTCTGTCCTTCCTGCAAGATTCCCTACTCGAGCGCCGACAACTTGGACGCCCACCGTAGGTACTACTGCAAAGGAGCCCCTAGTCCTCGACGACCCGATTTCCAACTGGATCTCGAGAAGAAAGAGTCGGATTTCGACCTCAAGTCCGATTACTACGGCAGCCTGCAGCCGCTACCCTCGCCGGGACCTCTCCTAGGGAACACCAGGCTGGTGGACGCTTACGCGCCGCCCACTAAAAAACAAAAATGCGAATCCGTGCCTACGACCCTCAGGTCGCTGGAAGAGTTGTCCAAGTATCCCAGGCCCAACTCCTTGCAGATGTTCGGCGGCGAGGTCAGAATCCTGGACAACACGGGCGAGACCAAAACCATGAGGATCGAGCCGCGACAGACGACTTCGCCCAGCGAGCACATAGTTGGCAGCAAGTGCGTAACGTCGGAAACGGCGTCCATCGTGGTGAGGTCGGGTTTGCACTCCGGCGGTACCATGGTCCACAAGCCGCAGGGCACGCCGGTCAGCACGTCGAGTTCCTCCATATCGCTGCCGAATACTCCGAAGATGCTGGCACCCATCATACCCAACATATCAACGCCCAACATAGCCCCTACGATGTCGTGCTACAACTACCTGGAGCCTCACCTGAACCCTCTGACGAGCATCTCCGCCTACAACCCGCTGACCCTACCCGCGGCCGGCATCGCCAGCATCCTCCACGGGGGCAAGGTCATCCCCTACGTCCCGGGTATGCCGGGTCCCCACACGCTCTCCGGAGCAGCCGCGGTGGACATAGCCCCGAGCTTAGCTGGCGGCGACTCGGGATACAAGGTGATACCCGGCCTCCCGGGTCTGCACATGATCCCCCAGCCTCTGGACCTCGCGAGTCCTGTGAAGGTCCAGACGCCCAATATCCCGGGGATGCCCGGGCCCCTGTCGAACGTGCAGATGACGACGTTAGGTCAGCCTCTGGACCTGGCCAGTCCGGCCAAGGACCTCAAGCTGAGCTTCAAGACGCCCATCAGCGGAGACAGCCCCAGGACCGGCCTGGCGAGTCCTCAAGTTCCTAGCATCAAGGCCGAGACTCCGGCCGACAAGTTCAGGGGAAGGCCGCCGTCGACCCCGACCGGTGATCTCGCCAGGGTCGAGCTCGATCGTCATATCAAAACTAGCGCCGTTACGAAGTACAAGGGCGCCGAGAGCCCTCGCGAGAGGAGGGACCTCGGGTTCGAGAAAAGCCCCAAGGTCGAGAAAGCGTATACCTACCCGAGCACCCCCAACAACCTGGACTCCGGCGCGAACGCGAGTTACGGGAAGGCCGGCAAGTTCTCGCCGAAACCGTCGAGCGACAGCAGGAAGAGGCCCTCCAGCTGGAACGTGGCCGACCTGGAGTCTGGAAAGGTGTCTTCCGGTGACCCTCCCAGACACAGTCCGGTAGCCAGGTACGAACCTCCGCCGCATGAAAACGGACGTCCGAAGGTCGGCCAGGAGACCAGGTCCAAGGTAGTCGAGAACCACGGCACGGTCAACGGGGCCAAGCTGAAACCCGACTCCGTGCCGCCCGTTATCACCGTGAATCAGGATTCTTCCAAGACAGATGTGCCAAACAAGACTTCCCTAGAATTAGCAGTTAAGCTCGACAAGTCTGAAGCTAGGTCGCCAAAAATCAGCGAGATCGCCAAGGAGGAGACCAATCCTAAGTTTCTAAGGCCCACCTCGCTCCCCCTTAAGCCGGGCACCTTCACCCCGAAGAAGCACCACGGGATCACTCCCACGGCCAACACCTTGCCCCTCATCAGTCCGGAGACCCCTCGGCCGAGGAAGTCCTACGGGCAGCTATATCTCAACGGACATGCCTACACTTACCTCGGCTTGAAGTGCTCCACCCGGGTGTTTTACTGCACCTTGAACAGACCTCAACCCATGTACGTCACCCAGCAACACGGCCTGTCCATGTACTCGAACTGGAAGATCTGCAAGGAAGCCCCACCGGACCTGGACGTGGCCCACTACGACTCGAGGCAACGACCTTTGGGCTACACCATCGCCTGGAGGAAGCAGGAGGACATCCTTACGCACTCCTCGCAACGACCCACCGCCTTGGCCAGCTCGGACGGCGGTCCGGAGTGCGACACCCCGGAGAAGCAGAAGAGGGTTAAAATCTTCGACGGAGGCTTCGAGAGCAACGAGGACTACACCTACGTCCGCGGGAGAGGTGAGGACAGTACCTGTCTCCGATAACCGGCGATTAGGTGTAACCTTGTACACTTGTAATCGATCGTGCATGACAATCCGCGAGAATAGGAAATGTAAGGCGTTTAAATGCATTCAGCGGTTTCTTGCGCCTCTCAAGGCGCACCGGTGACGAGTTGCCGATAAACAAGCTGAATCGGTCGTAGCGGTATCATTTCCATAACGCGGACCGACCGCTTGGTAAACTGATTTTCACGATCCTTCCGTTGCCCCCCAGGTCGAGGCCGGTACGTCTGCGAGGAATGCGGAATCCGCTGCAAAAAGCCGTCGATGCTAAAGAAACATATCAGGACCCACACCGACGTCAGGCCTTACACCTGCAAGCACTGTGCGTTCAGGTGAGCGGAAAAAAAAAAAAAACAGTGTTAACCATGAGGTCACTTCCTCTATATCTAGTTGCCACTTTCTGACGGCTCGTTTTTCTCGGTGTTTCCAGTTTCAAGACCAAGGGAAACCTCACGAAGCACATGAAGTCGAAGGCGCATTACAAGAAGTGCGTCGAGCTGGGCGTAGTGCCGGTCCCGACGACGGTCTGCGAGGAGAACATCGACAAGGACGCCATCGCTCGGCTGGCCGCCGGTGGCGGGAACACCGAGGATTCCTCATCCGAGGAGGACGACTCCGATGGGGAGGAGAGCGAGGAGTCCGGAAGCGAGGAGCACGAGGCGGCGCAAAGTTTGCTGAGCTTGTCGCAACATAATTCGAACAGGATGCCCGGTTTACTGCCGTTAGGACGACCTACGACCTATCCGTACACGACGACGTTCCCGTCGTCCTCGGTGGCGACCAGCACCGTGCCAACGGTCACGACCTCCTCACCTCTGAGCACCCTGGCGACCACGGTTATTCAGAGCGAGTTGTCTCATCGGTATTACTTCCCCTCGAGTCGGTCCATCCCCGACGAGTCGCGCTCCAGCGTGATCCAGTCCTCGAAGAAGGACGACTCGGACGTGGAGGTCGAGGAGCTGGGAACCGCCGACAACAGGCCGTCCATCCCTCAGCCCATGGACCTGACCACGAAGCAGCCAATCTCCTCGCCGATTCCCCAGCGAGCCAAACCTGCGGACATCCTAACTCCCGTGAGCGAGCCCATCCTGATGCAGACCATCGTCCAGACCATGGAGAGGCTGCCCATCCAGGGCAGAGAATGGAAACCCGACGCGGAGGGACACATGCTGCAGGCGTACCTGACCGAGAGGTACGTCATGGACAGCAAGATCAAGCAGCAGTACCGGGTGGGCACCTCCAAGGTGGAGAAAACGACGCGAGACAGGGAGATCTATTCCAAGCAACCGGATTCTGGGAGAACGAGGAACGTGGAGCTGAACGGCACCCCTACCGTCACGTACACCGATCCCAGCAAGATGCGGCAGTCGCCTTTGGAACCCACCCTGAGGAGCATCTCCAAGCAGACCTCGGACGACATCAAACTGGAGATCAGGGACATGATCTGCCAGAATAACGTGGAAAGGAGGCCGTTCGACATCGAGTCCATTCACAAGGACAAGGAGCCGACGAGTCGCGTCTCGATGGACCGGGAGGCCTTTGATCGCAGGTTGCTCAGTCCCGCTGGTACGAGAAGCGGCGTCGAGTACTCCTCGGCGATGTGCAGGAGCAGTCCTCTGGAGAGGGCCAACTTCCTGGACCTGCCTGGCAGGAGTACCCCCGGCCTGGAGCGGTACTCGCCGAAGAGTTTCGCCGCGGTCTCGGTCGACTTCGCCGGAAGGATCGGGTCCTCTCAGCTGAAGACCGAGATCGACCGGAGCTCCATGTTCAATGCCATGAAGATGATGAGCGAGGTCGACGCCGTCCATCCGCTTATGGCGGACGGGCGACCTCCTAGCCACGAGGGGAGGCCGGGAACGATGGACGCGAGGATTCAGAACCATAGCCCCAGGTCGCAGGACATGCGGCCTCCCAGTCGGGAGATCAGGACTCCTAATCAGGAGTATCCTTCGGCCAGAGAACTGAGACCGCCCAGCGGGGAGTTCAAGCTACCCGGGCAGCAGGAACTGCGACTACCCACTCAAGACCTGAGATCCGGTCAGGATATGCAACCTATCCCTGGCATGGAGGCTCGCCCCGTCAGCTCGGATGCCAGGTCGAGCAGGGAGGCGAGACTGCTAACGGACTTCAGGCTCCAGGTGCAGGAGGTCAAGCACGTGTACGAAGTTTCCCCGGCTCCGGTGCAGGATGTCAGACACGTTTACGAGCCTATGCAGCCCCCGGCCCTCGAGGCTTCCAGGTCGTTGCAGGACGTGTCCAGGTCGCTGCAGGACGTCGCCAGGGTGCACGCGGATGCCAAGAACTGCGACCGACTCGACGCCAAACACAGTGCAGAGATGGCTAAGCAGAACTTGACGGAGAGCATCAAGCACACCGTGGCCAGGAAAATGGTGGTCGGTGGACCTGGGTTCAGGCCCTCTTCGCCGCCTGGCGGTGCGGCGAAACCGCAAGCGGAATTTCTGCAGCCGTCCAGCGGACCTGCCCCGAATTACGTCAGGTGAGGGACGACCTTGGATCGACAGGTCGTTACTTTACATTTTTTATTCGCCTTAAGGATTGACCCTAAGAAATGTTACAGCGTGACGGACGACGGCCGGAGTGTCTGTGGCATCTGCAACAAGGTGTTCATCAAGCCTAGCCAACTGAGGCTGCACATTAACATCCATTACTTCGAACGTCCGTTCCGCTGCGAGAGCTGTGCGGTGTCTTTCCGGACCAAGGGCCACTTGACCAAGCACGAGCGATCGGTCTCTCACCACAACAAGGTACGATTCAGGGATTGCGATAATCTTCCATTTAAACGAATCGTTACCCCTTTAACGATCTTAACTTCCCTCGTCCACAGGTCAGCATGACGTCGACCTTCGGTGCCGCTACCACCAGCAACCCTAGACCTTTCAAGTGCACCGACTGCAAGGTCGCCTTCAGGATACACGGGCATCTGGCAAAGCACCTGCGCAGCAAGATGCACATCATGAAGTTGGAGTGCTTAGGGAAGTTACCTTTCGGGACTTACGCCGAGATGGAAAGGTCCGGTGTCAATCTGAACGACATCGACACTACCGACTGTGATAATAGTCTTACTAGTCTCCAAGTAAGTACTCCAAGTGAAGAGCTATCTTATTCCTTCCTCGAATTCCTCTTGTTGCAGTTTCTTTTTTTTTATTTTTCAATCCTTACCAATATATCCGGGAATTTGAGGGAACGACCCGATGTATCTACAGTTCTTAACGTCTCCTTTTATCTTCAGATTTTAGCCCAGAAGCTTTACGAGAAGGATCCCAGCAAGATGGGACAGTGGGACGCCGAGATGATCCCGAATCAGGCCAGCGGCGGTGAAACTTCCTCCGACGAGGGCGAGCCGATTCCTCAGCACTCGATGCACCAGTATCATCCCCCTCAGCTGGCGGCCGACCTGGAAGCCTCGCGAGGATATCACATGCCGTTGCTCGCCGGCGAGGAGGCCAAGTCCATGGGGGGCGACGTCCACCTGGTGAGTCCTCACTTCGTCCAGCCGAGGTCGGACCACGTCAAGGACAGGCAGAACCACTCGATGTCCCATCACGAGGAGGTCAGACCCATGGAGGGTTCGCTGGCGTACAAATGTCGAGTCTGCACGGCGTCCATGAGGACCGTCAACGAGCTCCAGGTGCACTGCTTCGTGGAGCACAATATCGAGTCGGAGGCGAGCATCGGGATCCGGGGCGACAGGATCGGGCTCGAGTGCAGGGACGTGGAGAATACTCATAAGAGGATGCTGGAGGAGTCCGCTATCAGGGAGGACCACAGTAGGCAGAAAATCGACGACACATAGTGCCAAAATTACCGGTTAACTTGGAGAAACGCTTGACAGGTTCGGATGGGGATTTTCTATGGGGCAGAGGAGCTTGACGGGGAATCGGGGCTGGGTACGGCTACCCTGGGACGTTCGGTCGAACCGTGTAGTCTGGTCTCTCTAGTAATACAAAGCGGTTAGCATTTAATTAGAAAACTCCGCGCGCAACTGTGAAAGGTACAACGCGTTTTTATGTACGAAGGACGGGATATATACGCATACCTTACGGTGGTCGAAGGTCCTGTAAGGTGGCACGGGAAGAGTTCATTTTTATCATTCGGAACTCACGTGGGCTGGACGCGGCGACCTCGCCGCGTCATAAACGAACCCGGGGGGAATGCACCGAGAGCACTGTTACCTAGTAACGGAAATTGTAATATTTATACGCGAGTTAATATTCGAGAGCTAGCCGATTAAGGTGCAATGGACTGGTATGTGATTCTGTATTTAAAGTGCAAATGTTGCGTGCAACCTCGAAGAGTATTCTAATATTACGGATTAATATTATCTATTATTAATTTACTTAACGGTACGCGAAGGCATATATTAATGAATATATATATATACAAGTATACATGTATATGTATATATTTGTAAGACAAGGCGATGGACCGTTTGCGAGGTAATGAGAAAAAGATGAAATATTGTTGAACACGAGAAAACATGCGTTTGTATATATTTATATGAATAAGGGTTATATATATACCGATCGCGCGCGCGTAGAGTTGTACGATGAGGAAAAAAAAAGGAGAAGAAGAACGAAAAGAAGTCACGGAGCAGTATCGGTTTTCGAAGTTGGCTTTGATCCATTCGTTTTCACACCGAGGTCGGTCGCCGTCCGCGATCGAGATTCTGTAAACGGGCGCGTCTTCCTAGCTTTTCCTCGATATATTCTGAGAACGCACCAGCACAAAGCATTGTGTTCCGAATTGCGATTCTTCCTTTTGCGAGCAACCTCTCGCGATAGCGGCCTCGACTTGTCCGCGTTTTAATTCACTATCTCTTCTGGAACGAGAAACGAGAGAAATGGTACCTTGAAGGAGAGAGCCGTTATCGCGGTCGACAATTGTGCCCGTCTAGACCAGAGAACACGCGTCGTTTCGATCGGTTATGTCGAGTGCCGGCTGACTTTCCTTATTTATCGCATAATATCATCACTTCGATGTAACCGTAATTTACAACCTATATGAACTCTCAAGAGAGAGGCGAGATCGAAAGGAACGTACTGCGTAAGGACGATCGCACAATTGTATACAACGAGGTGTCCGCTCGGAAAGAATTTGCCCTGTTAATCGGGAAGTCGCGACTGCGATTTATATCCCTTTCGGAGGGAACGGGACGTTCCATTTAAATGGCGTTTTATTCCATTTTCCATGGCGGTGGCAGAACGTCCCGTTCGCTTCGAGCGTTGGAATGTAGCCGTGACTTTTTCACTTAACACGGCAGAGATTGTTGCCAAACGATATCAATGTAGCGTAGCGTTAACGTAGTATTCGATGTATATCTATCGTAATTCTATCGAGACCCGAACCGCAAGAAAAACAAAAAAAAAACAAACACTATGTTACGAGCTTCCAAAAATCGAGCGTATGGTTGTATACGCGTTCCGAGTGTCTAAAATGCCAAGTCAACGTTCCTTTCTGACGCGACGAGGCCGCGGGTCTTCTCGTTTGCGAAAAGGGGAATCGACGCTCCGAGAGCTGTCGGATGTTATTTTTTTAGCAGTCTCTCGAGGAAGGATTGACCAGTCTGTACGGGGAAACGTTGCGCGTCAAACGGGGGAGAAATTGGGTATATTTTTCCATGGTAGATTCTTAGAGACATATTTTTCGAGCGTCACTCTTTGTAGGAGCGTCGTGACTTTCGACTTATGCGTTAACTAGACGCCACTCACATATCAATGATTCTCAGATGGAATAGTAATGATTGATATCGATGCCAAAATGTACCGTTCCGATGTGGGATTTGGATGTAAAGCTAAGGAACGAATTAGTTAGAGAGGGTGGGAGGGCACTTTTGTAAACCCGGAGCATGATCTTGGGCTAGTGTCCGAAGATGTTTTAAACGATTTGTAAATTCATTTCAAGTTTCTGGCGATACGTTTTAGGAATTGTTGAACGATCGTGCTAGTCCGTTAGCTGAGAATTCGCGTCGTATCTGGAAAACGTTGGCTTGGCTTCTTCCAGACTCAGTATTAGGTCTTTACGACGAAGTGTGGTAAAACTCATCGGACACGTCGATGAACTCCGCTCCACGTTTGATCGGACTACATTTTATATAGTCAGCCCTTCGTTCCTTCTTACTTCTGTTCGTCGAGAAATTTGTAAAAGGATCCTCCCGTCTATTTTTATGGATAATTTAAATTTTCTATACCTTCCGGACACCGACACTCACAAACTGCTGGCATAATAGCGTTTTATATCTACCGTAGACGATCTAGGTCTTTAGGGTTTTATAAACATTTACCGGGAGATGTACGTAGTCTCCGTTAACGTCATCGACGAACGTACTTTCCGATCGTTCGAGATGGCTACTCGTCTAAGATGTAAGACGTAGAGAGAATCGCGACAAAGAAACACTCGGAACCAAAAAGGCTTTTGCCGACGGATATCAGATAATGGGACCGGAGTAAGATTTTGTAAACATATACTTAATGTAGTTAAAGCCACCTTATATCGATCATCAAATGCCAACACTTTGCCAGTGCTGCTGTCAGCTTTCTTCCTGATTCTGCGACTCTGTTGAACTATTGATGAGAATGTAATTTATTTATTGTAAATAAAAAAAATAATTGCCTAAAAATTACCACTTGACTGAAGCATTATTCATTGAGTATGGAGAATTAAGAAGTATGGACCATAGTCATAAATTGAAGTACACAGCCATTTTTATCAAATTACACTCATACTTTAATTAAAATAACATTACGTGACTTTCATCAAATAAATATACACCTTTATAGATTATGTAATTTAGGTATCAAGGTATCGCAGCCTCTGGTCTCCGTAGTTCGGTTTACCGTGCATCAAAAACGACCACTATAAGAAAATATTAAGGAAAACGAATTCTTTTAATACACGAGTGTGAAAAAAAGAAAGTAACGTTGAAAAGGATACGACGCTTAGTACGCTTCTTATACATAATTCTGTATCCACACTTTCTGCATCGAATGGGTTCCCTGGGTCGAATTTCGTTATCGTGGTGGCACTCTGCAAATTGATTAAAAACAATATCAATCCCACTCATAATAAATTCAATCAAGTAACACTGCCTACATTCCTGAAAAGTGAGGTTAAGCGACTCAAATTACTGCCAATTGTACCGTACCTCCACAAATATAGACCATAGCTTGCTTAGGAACAGACTCGGTTTTGCTAGATTCTAAATCCATCTCGAAGTAAGTTATTTACAGTCGAAATCCGCTGAACGAACGTTAAAATGTCGTATCCATCCAAAACACGCCGTCCCTCAAATAAACGCACTCATGTCCACGATCACGCAACCAAGGAATTTCAAGACAGTGGTGATCATTCCAGTCGCGATCCCTCGTCAAATTCCCCGAACAAATAACTACTATTTCTAACCTAAACCACCAACAACCTCCCATCCACGATGTTCAATCTATTTCTCCGTATTTTATCACACATACGATTTGGGTAAATATCCATTGCTGCTAAAATTTCATGCCTTTGTCTCGTTGGTGAAGAATCCCGGTGAAAGCTCGGCGTGCGCACGCGTAGAGCTACGCAGCGGGCCATCTGCCTGCGCACGCGCATCCCGCGCTCGGGAACACGAATCGACGCTTGCGCAGGGCGCAGGTGGAAACGCGGTATCCCGCACGAGGAAAGTCTCCCCAGCAACAGAGCGGGCGCGGAGTGTGGAGGTTACCGCGGGGTCCGCTGGCGGCAGCACGGGCGACGTGCCAATGGGAGCCGCCAGCCAATGAGGGCGCTTGGCAACGGTCGGGCGGGACAAAAGGCAGCGCGCGATTGGCCGGCGCGTCCTCGAGGGAGCCTCGGTAGGACCTCGGGTAAACAGTGTTCAAAGTTTTGAAGTGTCCGCAGCGCAAGGCACGCAGAGGGAGAGTCCGTGCCCGCGCGCGCGCGTCTTTGGCGCACTTTTCGTCGTCGCCTTGCGACGTTTGATCGTGAAAATTGCGCGTTTCGCGCCGGATCCGAAAGTATCGAGGGTCGCGGGTTTTCGCGAGCCGGCCAAAGACCGCGAACGGAGGAAATTGCGCCGTACCTCGTGTCCCGTCTCCGACCTTGCAGCCGGCTTTTGTTTTGGACCCCCACGGTGGATGCTGCGCCAAGGGGTGGTTTTTACGGGCGGCTCGTAACAACGACCGGGCGGACCGTTTCGGCTCGGAATCGACACCTTCGGGCCTGGAAAATGACGTAGGGTCGCTGGAGCTGAGAGAACTCCGTTAAATAGGACGGACGGCCCTCGGAAAGTCAGTGGTAAGTTGGCGCGCGCACGGGGTGGCATCGCTAAACGTCAACGACGCTCAAACGAGGGGCGAGCTCGTGTCGCGCCGACCAGGTGGCCGAGCAACACCATGGTTCCTGAGAGGCGTCACGGCGAGGACCGGCGATAATCTTGACGACCGTTTTTGCCAGAATTTTCTTATTAGGCGCAAACATCTTGAAACGGCGCAAGAGAGAGAGATGGAGGAGTCGCAGAGCACCGGCGAGATGTCGCATGGCATGGCGAATATCAGCGTTCACAGCACGCGCAGTTCCTACGACAGCATGGACAGTGGGTACCTGAGTTTGACGCCGCATTCGGGCAGCCACACGCCGCTCGTCGCGGGATGTCGGACCAGGAGTTCGTACGCCTTGGGGAAGAGGTACCACCGGAACCGCCTAGAGCCCTGGCAATTGGAGCGATCTCAGAGGCTACGTCCTAGACTTAATCATGCCTCTTACCACTCCGAATCCATCTGTGGTAGTTATCTGAACGAAACCGCAGAGCTCGTCAGCCCGAATGTGGATGCCT
This sequence comes from Orussus abietinus, assembly GCF_000612105.2. Lineage (NCBI taxonomy): Eukaryota > Metazoa > Arthropoda > Insecta > Hymenoptera > Orussidae > Orussus > Orussus abietinus. The sequence continues at coordinate 1,042,607 of NW_019395990.1, forward strand.
CGAGTTCAACGGAAATTGCGAGCTCCAGCGTGGACTCCTGTGGAGTGGACATCGATCGCTCGAACCTAAACGGGGCGAATGGAAGCATCGACTCGGGCTTTCATGACATAGGACAAGCGACGAGACGTCTCAGAAGTCACTCCAGATGGAGCGAGAAGGCAACCGGTCCCGTTGCACCCTCCTCCGAAGTGTGTCCTCTTTCTCAGCCACCTTCTCCAGAGGTACCCTCGTCCTCGTTTTTGGCTTCCGAGCCCAGCGAAGAAGACGTGGAAATGAAGCTAGTCATCCTACCCCAGAGCACGCCACACGTGACCACTTCGTACAGGTGCAAAAGTCTGTCGCACCGCGTGACGTTCTCTCCGTGCATCTCCAGGAACAGTCCCATAGCATCTACGGTGGACGAACGCAAGAGGCACGAATTCGAAATCAATAACTTAGCCGCCATTCCAGAGATAAGACCTAAGAGGTTGGATTTCAGTCAGAAAGCTTTGTCTGTAGCGTTCTATAGAGCGAGAGCAGTGCCGGATTGTACAGGTCGGGAAACAGTGGATTTGTTGACTCTACTCGGGGAGAAGAGCAACCACTGGCGGATCGTCTCGAAGATCCTGTCTTTCCTCAGTCCTCAAGATCTTTGCTCAATTTCCATGGTCTCCAAAGCATGGAGGAGAATCTGTGCCAATGACTCGCGTGCCAACATGAGAAGACTGAGCTACATAATACTCAGACAAAACGCCAAGGAAAACCTCAAGATGATTAGGAAGGCCAAGCTGGAAGGAGACGTTCAGATGAGTCCGAAGAGTCGATACGCCAGGAAGGGGTATCTCCTCGAAGTGCAGAACCTACTGCAAGTTCCACCTCTGGCGCTGCCACCGAACAGTCCACCGGTGTCTCCCAGCAAAGTCAGGTTCCACTCTTTCGTCAAGGTAAGTCCATCTTCCGTCCCATAAAAATTTTAGCCTCGTTAGTATTCAAATCCTTGCGACGAATGATCTCTCCCTGCCTTTTGGTAATTTTAATTATACATAATTATTACAATTATTACAATGTACCCATCGAGAAGCCACTCGGTACACGAAGCTGCGGTTGATGACCTCTGTTTAAAAAGAATGCATAATGTGGGTAAAGACTCGACAAAGCAGGGCATGCTAAAGCAGGGCACCATGCTCGTCTTCGGGCATCGAATTCGACACTCGCGTCAAATTCGAGCTACCCGTTATCACGCGCTTGTGTACATCCTACATGACCTCTAATTACACAGGCAATTATATACCTACTCTCTCGCGGCGGCGTACTCAAAGGTGGCCGACAGGGTAAATAAACCGTAAGTCGCGCTACAATTGAAGATCGCCTAACGTTATCGAGAGCAAAACCACGGAAACGGGCTCGCTCAAAATTTAAGTCGACATTATCGGTGCGTTCGAGATATCGCTTCCTTTGGAACTCTGACTTATTTCCCTTCATCTTCCACCTATCTTATCGCGTTGCATCAGGCTGCACCGAGCCTATCCCGAAAAAAAAAAAAAAAAAAAAAAAATCGGATGCTGAAAAAACGACGCGTCATTAATTTCGTATCTTCGGAACTGGACCGAGGAATCGGTTCCCATTGTTCGTCCATTGTTTAGTTTGCAATTCGGCGGTCACGTGACCCTCGAGTTCCGGAAACGAGGGAGCCCTTCGCACCTTCGTCCCGGAACTCGAAGAACGCCATGTAACGTTTCAATCGCGTAACTCGTCCGAGTGGATCCCCTCGTCTCGGTCGTCGGAGTTAAGCGGCCATAAAAGACAAGTTCCTGAGGCCGAGCTCCCTTAATCCTCGGTAAATCCCCCGTTCCGTGAATTTTTACCTCCGCTGATTAGGCAGCCCCTAACAAGCCAATTTGCCGAGGCATTGTCGAGGAGCAAAAAGAGTCGCGGGACGTGACGCGCGATAATCGATTCACCGGAGTTTTCGGCCTGAAAAGGAGGTAATCGATTCTTAACGGGTTTTTCTCAAGCCGCTAAACGGCGTTTACCCGCCGACCGCGGAGGATCGGGGATACACGGGGACGCGTGTCGCGTTCTCGCTAATCGCGTGTCCGAGTGGGAGAGAGAGAGGAAGATAGGAGGTGTTAAGACCCTGGACCGGGAGGCTGGACATTAGGTAAACTCAGGTATAACTCAGGTAAACTCTACAGAGCGTTCTTTGTGGATTCGGGAAGCTGCTCGGCCCAAAAAGACCCGGGATAAATTCTCTCCTTTTCATCTCCAGAGCGTCATTTAGTCGGTCCATAAATTCTCCGATAAATTACCTCCTGAAAAAAATTTGCGGCAAAGGGAAGCCGTCCGCGAGTTTACGCGACTCGATGTGTCGGGTGCATCGGACATCACTTCCGGTTTAGGACCTTACGGCGTGGATTTCCATGAAAGTCGAATTTTTGTCGGTGGCTGGGTCCCCTCGGGGAGAGGATCGTTTCTCTTAGCAACCGGAGTGGGTCCGGCCTCCGAACTCGCCGAGAGGCTGGGTGGGAGAGAGAGAGAGAGAAAGAGAGAAAGAGAGAGGAGTTTAGGCCGATCTGGACCGGCCGAGAATAATCGGAGATGCGTCGTCGATTCTTATCCGACACGACGGACGTCCCTTCCTGGCTCCGTTAAGGCCGTTACCCGGCACTTCCGTCGGCGCTCGACCTGCACTTCCTTTCTCCTCACTTTCTCTACGTCCTTTCGTTCCCTTTTCTTCCTCTAAGCCTCGTGACTCGACGTTTACCGTTGACGACCTGCTGGGAGAAAGGGAGGAATATAATATATAACGATGTAACGAGACCGTTGCTCCCCGTTACTCGGTCAGTTCCTCCGCTCGAGATACGATCCAGGATGCACTCAAGGCTGCATAGAGCTCAAGGCCTTCGCTTTCGATTTTCTTCCCGCTCCCTGTCCTTACTGCTGCTCCTTTTCTTGTTTACGCTCGACGGAAGTCCTTCCGCGAGCCCGTTACGAACTGTTACGAGCCGTTACTTCCGCTCGCGTACTCGACCTGCATACGGGATGCACTTTAGGCCCTGCGATTCGATTTTCGTCGGCATCCTCGAGACCGTAGATCTTATCGCTCGTCCTTTGCAGGTCTCGTTGAGGTCCTCGGGGCGATTCCGTTACTCGGCTACTTCCGTCAGCTCTCGGGTACTCTCGCTGCATCCGAGATATGCGGCCCAGAAATTCGAATGCACTTTCACTCGCCGTGACTCCCGGCCTCTCCTCTCACACACCGTGAGACTTTTATTAACTCTCACCATTGCCCAGGAGGAGTTGCGGCATTTCTTCTTTTTTCTCTCTCTCTCTCCTTTTTCTCTTTCTCTTTTTTACGAGGCGCCACTCTCGCAGTCCTTTTCCCGCCGTTTCGTGCAACTCGTATTTCGGGCACTCGCCCTCGAGGGGGGCCTACCGCAATATCTCTTTTAAGCGGTGCGGCACTTCCGTTCCATATACTTTCGCTATGCAGCTCCCTGCATTCGCGTAGGGAGGAAACGGCTTTCGCGATTCCGTTACGACCCGTTTTTCTCCGGTCACTTCCTTCAGACTGGCCGAGCGACCTGCATCCGAGATGCCTCTCTCTCTAAACCTGTACTTTGTGGCTACTAGACTAGCGTTCATTTCTCATCGGTTCGCGTAGTCCTTTTGCCGGGTTCCGCTCGAGTTGCGGCCGCGAAAGCCCGATGAATAAAACAAAACCGTGATTTTCTTTACCGTTAAACCCCGGGCGCGCGCCTGCGCGGACGTGACTCCACGATTTCGGGGTTATTTAAATTCTCTCCACCTGTGGTGCTTATTCCCTTTATCTTTTATGCAGGTTAAGGCCCCGCGGTGCATCCCGATAGTCTGGGATAAATTTGGCGCGTTTCCTGGGGGGACCTCTTAACGCAGAATCCGGGAATTCGAGACCCGGGGAAAAAATCCTGGCATTTTTTGGTCCCCTCCTCGGATTACCTTTCGGCCATCCTTTGCGGCAGGAAAGCCGTAGAAGGTCCCGTTTCGGAGATGATCCTCTTCGAGAAATCCCTCCACCGATACTGGTGGGAACGGGAAAATCTTGGCGACGTCCTGCCATTTTTTTTTCTTTTTTTTTTATCCCAACCTGCCGCTCAATCACCGACCCGAGTAAAATCCTCAATCGAGGCGATTGAGCGTGGTTAATTCTACGGCGATGGGTTTTGCTCCAATTAAGCGTGAAGTCTTTTTGCGACCGGTAATTGGACTGATCGAGCCGAGTCTTCGCTTCTGGTGGACTCTCTGATTATTTGTTCTTTTTTATTTTCCCGGGTTAGTTGCGCTTACTGAGCGCAACGGGCAGATGTTACCCCGGTGCCGGAAATCGCGACGAGCCGACTTATTGCCATCTAGGAGGCCATATTGCGAATCTAAAAAACCGTCTTCGAGGTGGCACGCCTTCCGGTTTCCTGGTTCCTTAGGGTGTCCCTCGATGCGTTACGCTTCCTGCGGAACTCGGGGAACAGTTTTCCTAACGCATGCGAGATCGATCAGCCCGAAGCCGTTGGGATATCCCACGAGGTCGTTAGGTCCCATAATGCGAGGCAGGTGGATTTCCTGCGAGCCGAGGGCCCTTTTTCCGCTGGAGAAACCGTCGTTTGCGACAGAATGCGGTTTGGTAGGTCCCGTGGTTTCGTATATTGCGGGACAGGTGTTGAAGCTTTTCGTATAAGGATCGAGGCTCGGCTCCGAGGAGCGATCGCTCCCAGGATACCTCGAAGAAGGCCCTTAGAGTGTCCCCTCGGCATCCACCCTGCAAATTCGACACTAACGTCGTACTTTTTGTTTATTAAATTTTTTTCTCATTATAAACCCACCTTCGGGAAGGAATCGCTCCGTGAATTCCTCGAAGAAGACCCCTCGAGTCTCCCCGACCCAAAATTCAACGTTTTTTTTTTTCTGCATTTTGTTTATCAATTTTTTTTTTCTCTCTACAAACACTTCCCGTATAGTGAGCCTCACGCAGGTGTAAATATCCGGAAACTCTGATGAGTTTCTTGACCGCCGGTTCCATCCTAAAAATTCAACGTTTAAATTTGCATGTTAATTTCTTCTTTTTTTTTCTTTTCTCTAGCAGTTAATTTTTTTTCAAAAGCGCGGCTTCGCACGGAGGGAACTTAGACCCGGGGTTCTTCGTGGGGGATAATTTGTCGCTTACCTTGTCAATCGCGGAGGCTATTGCATTCCTGTGCACCGGTAGGTGCACGCAGGTAACCTTGATGCAACCAGCCGGGAATGCACGCAAGAAGGCTCTCTCGGGGTTCGGCGAGGAAACGCACTCGCACAGTAAAGGCGAACGTTATTTCATACTTCACGCTCAATCCGCGAAACGCGTGTCCCGCGGTTTATTTTCTGATTTACGATTGCTCCATTCCCACCGGGGCGCGACAAACTGCATTATGCCGCTGCATACGGGGCGTCTCGTTTGACTCCTTACGACCTCCTCTGGTGGCGATTTATTTATTCGACCTATGCTCGATGAAATTTTGTTTAAACTCCCGCGCGCGGTGTCATTGATATTCGCGAAGGGAACGGGGGGGGGGCGATAACGAGCCGCGGTATCTCTCACCGCCTACCGAGGGCCGGGGTCGTAACGCATCGGCGTACAATGTATTCGGTAATTACACTCTCGGCAACTTAATAGCGTGTATATTGATGAGATTGGCGCCGCGGTGAAATTTATTCCCGGTATCGTATATTAAAACGCCGCCGGGGCACTCGGCCATTCGATATGCGCGCGCATGACACATTGCTCGCGATCGGCGCCCGATAAGAAGGGCGCGTGGGAGGGTCCTGCCGATTGCCCCTCTTATTTCATTCCTCTTCCTTCGTCATTTTATTTCTCTCAACGTATGCTGCAAATTTGACGGTGCAAATTTGACGGCATAAATTTGACGGTACAAATTCGACGGCATAAATTTCACGCTGCAAATTCGACGCAATAATCGTATCGAACGATTTGAAAGGGGGGGGGGGGGCAACGTGTGCACGTTGGAATTTCTCACGGTAAAAGTCGCGGTAGACCGGAGAGAATTTCATTTTTTTTATATTCCTTTTTTTTTTCTTTTCTTAATTTAAATTCGAGGCCGTTGAGTGCAGTACTTCAGGGGGCATTACCATAAGTACCCTCGTACCCGAGGGCGACCCTCCCTGTCCGTAGACCCTGACGAGAGGCAGGTGTCGTACCTGGCCGGCCCTCCACTACGGCCGCGGGAAGACCGAAGTGCATCGCCTCGGCCTAACCTCTCTCCTCGACCTCACCTCTTCCTCTTCCTTTTCTACCTAACCTCCTTTGTTTTCGACCGAAGCCCCCTCCTCGCTCGATTTGCCCTCCTTTTGCTCCTCTCCTCCAGCCTCCCTTCCTCTCGTCCTGGCCAGACTTACGTTCCGACCAAAATATATCAACTCTGTGTACATACAGCGCCGGGCCGAAATTCCTGAAAGTCCTGGCTTCCAAAATATATATTTCCCTAGTCTCGAAGAGCGGGCTTTTTCGGTGCCTCTCAAAGGGTTAATAGGAGATACGGATCAATCGATTTAACGAGAAGACCCAACCATACATAATTTAGTGCACCGGTGTCTTTGGGCGAAGCGTAAGAATGCAGGTGAATTACTTCCTGGGAGTCGTGGCTTTCGAAATATATTTTTCGTGTCATCTCCGAGGCTCAAAGGGTTAATAGGAGATACGGTTCAGTTGATTTAACGAGGCGACCTCAAATTGCTAATCTTAGTGCACCCCGGTCTCTTTAGGCGAAGCAAGGATGCGCGTGATCTTCTTCCGGTCACGTGGACGTTTCTCCTCCCCGAGCTCGCCGCCCCGGAAACCTCCTTCCGTTATTTCCTCTTCCTCGGGAAACGTCCTAAGACGCCTCGATATAATTCCTCGGTTTCTCTCCACCGAGTCCGCACCCCCTCTGAAATGTGCTGACAAGGGTCGGCAAGGACAAATACCGGGAATAAACGGCTGATAAGAATTTATTATAAATACAACTACTTGATACGGCGGATTAACGCGTAGAATTTCATCGCCTTATTGATAAAGTAGAACTGATAGTACAACATGAACAAGGTGACGTACACCAGGATCAGTCTTACGGTTGCGGCTACCATGGTGCCGGGAATAATCTACGGATTTCCCCTCTCGACTCAAGCGCGTTAATTAAGAAAATTCCTCGATAACGGCAACTTAAAGTAACATCGTTTTATGTTCAGAATTTACGGTAGGAATTATTGAAATCCAGCCCCATGGGACCGCATTAATCGCGACCTCTCTCTCTTTCTCCGGTGCACCCCGGTGATGTGTTGCACTCGCTGCAGCGATAGCCCTTCGGCGCAAGATGGCGCTTATCACTCGGTTCCCAGAAGGCGGTCGCGAGGAAGCCGTTGATTAGGCCGGCCGCTTCGAGGAATGCGAGGCGCAGGTCTGCCGGTAACAAGTCCTCCGTGCGAACTTTCCTGCGAGTCCGGGAGAGCGGCGAGGACGGCGATCCGCCGGAAGCGGCCGATACGGAATTGAGTCCCCAGGCTCTCCTAATCTTCGGGGATTTTATCTCGCCTGGTAACAGGGCGAGCGCCTCTCCTGCGAGGCTGCGAGGGACGCGAGCGGGAGGGAGCGAGAGGGAGAGTCCCTAGGCCGGCGACGCGGCCCACGCAAATTCCCACTCGGCTTTTTCTCTCTCCCTCTTTCACTTGCACTCTCGCGACGGGCGCCTATCTCGAGAGAGCGGGCTGCGAGGCTAGACCGCGCCGGCGACGCCGAAACGAGACCTTTGAGAATCGATTTTTCCCCTAGACCTAGGTACTCCTCCACTTCGCGACACTCCTACGTCAGGACGGGCTAAGCTTCACTTTTCAAGGGGGAATTTTTTTTTATTTACAGTACGGTCATTTTACTCCCTATTTTAATTGCACTCTCGTAGGCTGCAATTTTCGGATATCGATCGCTGGATGAGTTCCCGGTACTTTGTCCACTTTTTTTTTTTTTTTAATGAAACTTTTTTTTATTCACAGGGCGGTAATTTTATTTCTTGTCATCGAGACCTGGGGGGTCGATATCGCTAGACGACGTACTGAGAATTCCCGATATTCCTTCGTGCTTCCTTTTGAATCTTCCTCCGCTCTTTTTCCATCCACGTGCTTCACCTCGCCGGCATCTCCGGCCAGATGAATTCCGCCGCCCACGCGGATTCCAGGGTGGATTCTCGCTTGATTTCGGCCACTTGCGGGACGATCTTGGCGTTCCTCGAGTGCGTCCTGGAGAGATAATCGTCGAGTGTATGGGGATCGCTTCGATACCCGGTCGGTATACTTGAAAGCCTGGAGTATTTTTCCTCGAGCTCCCCTTTCCCGCCTTGACAACTCCGGTTGTTAGCCAACTTTCCCTCCGACTCGCACTCCACTCCGTCGAATTTTTCCTCGGCGTTCTCTAGGTTAGCCTTTGACGATGGATGGATATCGAATGAGGGAATTTACCTGCGCGGCGATGCAGGACGCAGGTGGGGTGTCCTCAGGTAATTCCGCCCTCGAAAGTCACGTACTGGGTCGGTACTCGAAGTACGGAAATTTTACGGCTCGTCTTCTGGTGGGATTTACCCACCTTGGTGTGAGCTCATCGATGATAACGGTGGGGATAATTGGATTTTCAATTTCTGGAAATTTCACGACATATTTTCGGCCTGCCCACCCCAAGTCTCGTCCTCCCACATCGGGAGAGAGAAAAAAAGTGTGTCCACCCTAAGAAATATTCTAAACGCTAGACCTATCGCCGGCGGGTCAAATTGATCGTTTTAAGTAGTATTTGTAATGGGGGTATAAATCGTCGGTAGGTTTAGTGTTAACTCAAAGAACAAGTTTCTCGGTTCAGTCATTGTTCAAAATCTCCGAGGGACGTGACGTACCCCACGACGCGAAGTGCAAATTCTCACGTGGCCTTTCCTTCTTCCTTTCGTGGTTGACAACGAGGTCCTCGTCTTCTTCTTCACCCCAGAGGTCACCTCCTCGGTTGATGGAACTCTCCTGAAAACGGAGACCTCTCCGTGTCAAGGATCAGCCACTCTCGTCAGGTGAGGTAATTGAATTCTTACATTTTTGGAAATTTCGCCGTCCCCACCTTGAGGTAAACGTTCCCTCCTTTTTCTCCTTTCGTTGTAAAGACGGAAACGAGAAGAAATACCTTCGCTAAGGGGACACGACAAAAGAAAAAAAATACGTCTTAATTATTCACCGATACATGGAGAATAAAAATATCATTTTACCGAAGAAATATTTCTTTGGTTCAATGAGCGTATATATATTTTTTTTATCGGTGTAGGGCCTGAATGCGCTAAAAAAAATACATTGCCTGTTTCTCGCGTTATTTCCTAAAACATTAGGAACCGTCCACGGTTAGGTTAGGACGCCGTACTAATTTCATATATTTTTCACCGATAACGCGACAATGTTGCACCCGACATGCGATAACGTGCTTTTCCGATATATCCCTCCTCGTACCGAGGGCAGCGATAACCGTTTTTTACCGCGACCGGTCATTCATTAGTTCGATTACAAAATCGGGACCATTGACGGAGGTCTCTGCCGTTATCACCGAGCGCGCTATCGGTGGCTTTTCCGACTGGTCGTCAACAGCGCGTAATTACGCATCGAAAGTATTAGGTCTTAACGAAATTGATAGCCTCTCGTGCATCGAGGTTCACTGGACGAAATAGGCCATTATTTCCGTTCGAATGGCGAAAGTTGCCAGGCGGAATTGGCCATTATTTTCGTTACGACCTACAACAGTGGCCTCCGAAATGGACGTCTCGGGACGTCCCGATGTACATTGTCCGATCCCTCGGGGGAGGGCGAAACCGGGACACCCGGGGGAAGGGACGGAGGGAGAAAGAAAAAGGAATGCACGACAGCTGCCCCTATATCCCTTAGCCTCGCTTTTGAAAAGTCCGCCCGTTCGTGGCAACTGACGAGATAGTAACCCAACACTCGGCTAGGAGCCGAGGTAAGGGTCGAAGAAGGGCCAGACGGAGACCGACCGTCGCGCCGAGCGGACGTGCGAGCGAGAGGAGGCGACCCGAGGGAGAGGGACCGGGGCGGAAACCTTCCCTGACCTGAGGGACGAACCTCTGCAGCTGTTCCCGATCGGGGCCGACGAGAGCTTTTCCACTATCCCGAGGGAAACGAAAATTACCCTCTAAAACGCTATCTCTATGACATCTCGGTCGTGCAGGTGTAGATTATGCACCTTTAATAAGCACCTTTCGACAATTGAGGGAAATTATACCCAAGATGCGGTGCGTATGTTTCTATTTTTTTTTTCCCCCTTTAAAAAAATCAGGATTTTTCCCGTCGACCCGGTGGTTATCCCAAATATATTTTTCATTTTACTTAATGCGATATTAAGTAGGTGTCATAATTTCGAGGAAACATTGCGTTCAATTTATTCCAGTTTATTTGGGTGCAATTATTCTTTGAATCAGCAAAGAAGTCTTTCTGTGGTTCGGTGCATTTTTTTTTTTTCTCGGTGTAGGGCGAAGCGCGTCACTCGACGCAGGGGCCGGGGTGCGTGACTCGCGTCTCCTTAATCGTTTAGAATAGCATCGCGGCAATTACGTTGAGTGCAATTAAAGCCGACGCGCATCACTCGCGGCAGCCCGGGCGGCCGGGACACCTGCTGTTTGAACAGGGTGCCGAATCGGTATATACCGCGTTCGTCCGTGCTCCGCGAATAACGAGCCGGACATTCGGTGAAAATGTCGGTTCCCACGCGCCGATCTCGCGATAATTGCCGAACGATTACGGCGCTCGGTAAATATTTCCTCGGTCATAAAGCGGAGGTGCGCTTTCGGCCCTTGGGTGTCCCGCCGAGGGATAATAAAAATGGAATGGGAGGGCCGACGAAAAATGCGCGGTTTTTTTTTATTATTAAAATTTTTGTTTTCTTTCTTCCCCTCGACCCCTTTTTCGCGTACCGGCGCCGCCCCCTGCGTCGCGTAAAAAAAGGCGGGGCAATTTCCGGCCCCGCGGGTAGACGGACGGCGTTGCCTCGGGCTGGGTGCGTGCACCTCCATTATCGGCATGTCGCATGCATGCGCACAGGCATTCGCCGAAACGTGCGAGGAATGTCGATCGGAGGCCCTTGTTCGCGAGTTACGGCCCTGGCGGAGGGTTTTCTCGGCACGTCGCGGACTTTACGACTTTCTCCGTTGTTGGCGGGCAACCTGCGCGCGCGCAGGAGCACTCGCGGGGCGCCGATCCCCAGGATGGCGAGGCATTAAACGCGAGCTTCATTACGGGCTGCGTTTCTGCCGCAGACAACATTTGACCAGGGAGAATGGCCGAGTCGTCCGCGACAATTACGGCTCGCGCGACTAAAGCGTCGGTTTTACGAGGCGACACTTTTATCGACTGCGAGCCAGGTGCTTAAAATTAATCCTCCGCCAAACGGCGGTAAACCATCCCGAACTGAGGGCTAACGCGACGGAGGGAACGATCTCTGCTCCCCAATTGATTGTTACACCGAAGGAAATGTTGCATCACCTAAGTCGTCTTATATGAATGCCACTTATACCGGTGGATTATTAATCCGTTAATTATCCTTACATCGGTATTCCCTATTGCTCTGCGCGGGGATATATCTCGCCTTTCGGCGGGGTCCGGGCGCGAAAGAAATGGATGCCGGCTTATTTATTTGCTAATTAGGGACGGTACACCACGGCCGAGTTCGGTGCTCCGCGCTCGCGCGCCCCTCAACGCGGAGATAAATCTCTTGCGCCGCGCCGAGAGAGAAGCGTCTTGCACCCGCCGCATCCTGCCTCTCCCGCGCGGGACGACTCGCACCCCGCGGAGCCGCGCGCCGGCCGGAAACGGCCGGTGACGAATGCGAATTCGCGGGAAGGCCGCTGCCACGCGCGCCGCCTCCGATTGGTCGGCCGGTCACGTGGCCCGCGCGGCCTCTGATTGGCCGGCGGGTCACGTGGCCCGCGCGGCCTCTGATTGGTCGGCGGGTCACGTGGCGCGCGCGGCCTGGAAACAACCCTGACGAAATCGCCGACCCTGGCGAAGATTAACGGTCGATCCAAGAGCGCCACCGAATCGATTACGAAATCCCCCCCGTCGGTATGTATTCAATCCCGGATTGGATAAATCCGAGTTCGACATTATCTAAAACCAGGAGGTGGGAATCTAGCAAATGACACATGGGCCGTTCTCTTTTGATATTCGCGTGGAGGCAGCCAAATCGAGAGAGAAAGAGAGCGTTGCCTCGTTCTCTTTCAATTCAGCCGCTCGAATTCGCTGGCGAGGCCTACATAACCTACGTCCGTGATCCGGACTCAAGATGATTTCATCCGGAACGTATCTGTGAAAGTATTGTTGGAGGGAAATCATGAACTCGAACCTTGGATCGTTTCCCGTCGGCGTTGGTTTTTATATACAATCGTTGTATACTCTTTAGCAGAATTATTTATCAACGCGTTGGGGGGTTAATTAACGGGGCTCAAAAATATCCCGACCCTCGAGTTTGCGTATTTTGAGGGGAAAATGCTGGCGAAGGGGGAGGCAAGTGCACGTGAAGGTGGAGAACGGATCGATGGTTATTGGCCCATTCACGCGCATCGGAGTTGACTGACGTCACGCGCTTCGGCCATATGACTGCTCACGTGACCCGCTCGGCATCTTGGCGCCTTAAGCCCAGCTGAGAGAGCGAACCCTTCCAATCCCTCGGATATCAACGAGAGCACGAGTCTCCGTCGACGTAACAAACGTTCCTCTCGACACAAGCTCGATTTCAGTTAGTCGAATAAATAATACACGCGTGCATTTCTATTTTTAACCGTTTACTCTTTATTTTTTATTTTTTACCATTCAGGTTAGAATTCCTCTCGTCTCTAATACCCCGGCAGCGAGAAGCATAGTCTGACGAAACCTCTACGAGGTTTACATAGAAACCGTGCTCGTAGACTTGATTCGGTGAAGGGAGTTTACAGCACTCGAGTATCGAGATGTATTTCGACATTCTTCTTTTTCGAGCCGGTCGAGATCTCTCCTCCTTTCCCCTCTCGTCCCCCCGTCTCGCGATCTCGCCCTAAGCAAGAAACGTATTTGCCCGGCGTATTTATTTATTTATTCCATGTACAAGGTTTAATATCCTCGGGGACGGTAGTTACGTTATTGGCGAAAATGGCGGTCCTCCGGTTTCTCATCGAGCCTCGTCCGTCCGAGTTAGGTCGAGGCCTCTTTGCGCGCCTCCGACAGCTGTTCGCCGCGCGGAAACAGGCGCGCGGATAGGCGCGTGTACGCGCGCAAACTCCGGCAGGAAGCGGCGGTAAAATTCGTTTATGGGGCTTTTCGGCACTAAACGGTCCAGACCCTGGACGCGGGTATTTCGCTCGGCGGCTCGAGCTCGTATCTCACTCCGGACGTGTCTCCCTCCTTTCCTCCCTCCCCGGGGGCCTCTTTGTCTCACCTGCCGAGGGAGGTATTCCGCGTAGCCGGCCAGCCAGTTTCAAAAACCAATCCCACTACTTTATCCACAAAATTTAACCTCTAAATCTAAATCAACGGGTCCCCTACGCATTCCAACCCATAAAATTCTTCCACGTGCACCCTCCTCCCCGTGCATTATATTTCACATTTCACCCGTTGCGTGGCATTACCGCTCCCCGAGTGCATGCTCTCTCTCCCCTTCCTACAGGAAAAAAGAAGAAAAAAAAAAACGTTAATTCCGTCCCAACGACCGCTTCGCGCGAGTTTCCCGCGCTCGGGCCAGCTGTCTGGCGAGAGCGGGTGGTGCGCGCGCACCTCGGCGTCGCGGCCCGCGTCGCCCGAGGGCAGCAGGCGGCATTAGGGCGTCTAGACTCCGGGCGAGCGGAGGCGCGTTTCGTCGGGCGCTCCTCCCGCCATCTCGGGCCCGTATCTTTCTCTCTCTCTCTCCGTCTCGATCCCACCGGTCTCGGTCCCTCTCGCGCGCGTTCGGCGGTCTCGGGCCTCTCTCCTTCCGACCCTCGTCCTAACCATTAAGCGTTCCGCCCTGCCCCCGCCCCGCCCCCCCTCCGCGGGCGCTCGCCTCGTGGACGGTCCGGAGGCCCGCCGCGAGAGAACGCGCTCCTTGTTGCTATGCAGCGCGCGGGAGATCCGCGAAAGAGAGCCCCGCGCCATTATGATTATTATTCCGCAGGCCGAAAGCGGCGGCCTTTTTTCTCCGTTTCTCATTGAGGCCCCCGGAGCCAGGGCCGCTTCCCCCTCCCTTCCTCCCTTCCCTTCATTCGCCCCGCGCCGCGAGGCCGCGGCCCGACCCGAATACGCGCGCGCCGGCCCAAGGGAAAGAGGGCCGCCATTCGCCGACCCCCCTCCCCTCCCCTCCCCTCCCCTCGAGCGGCCCCTCGTCTAGACGACCCCCGGTGACGTAACGTTGTTTACCTTTAAGTTCTCCCTGGCAACAGGTCGCAGGGTCCGCGCGCGATTCCCGGTACCTGCCTNCCCCTCCGCCCCAATGAGACTTCGATTATTATCGCCCGCACCCTCCCTTCCTCCCTTCCCTCCGGATTCCTTCTGCCTCCTTTTCGCGCCGAGCGCGTTTACCTCCCGCGCTGGTCTTCCCCCTCCCCCTCGTGGTCTCGCTCCCTCTTGCCTCTCACCCGGCGCGACCTAGACAACATTCGAGCGGGATGCGCGCCGAGTGCACGACCCCGCCGCTGCCGTTGGACAGCATTGACCGACGTCCGAACGACCTTGATACTCCTCCGCGGATAACGGGGTGTCTTCCGGCACCCCCCGCCGGAAGCGGCGCACGAGCGGTAAACGGATCGCTTGTATTCCGCTATTCCAGATAACGCCCCACGGGGTAACGCGCCGACTAATGGCTCACTCCGAGGAGATAGCGTCGAGGTGCAATTATTCGAGAGGCTGTTCTAGGAGGAGAATCTGCATACTCGGCGTGCCGGGTGTAAACGACCAGATAGCGGGGAATTAGTTTTATGGCCGGTATCGATAATGCGACGGGATGCGAATTATGGTAGTGGGCTGTTATATTAAGTTAAGCGATTGATTGTTAATTGGTACGCGGTGATAATGTTTTGGGAGAGGATGGTCATAGTGGGGGGATCGGGGGACGGAACTGGGTTAAGGTGAGAGATTAAGGGGTGGGCGCGGAGACCTTGCGGAGGTGGCGAAGGTAGGTGGTCGACCCGTGGACATCCGTTTTGCCAAAGGTCGTCGACGGAAAGGGAGATCGGCCACTGCGGTGATTAACCTTTGCGTTTTGCTTAAGAGACTCCTAGGGAGTTTGTCGACCGAGATACCAGCGGGTGGGCGGGGGAACGCGGGAAAAGGGACGGTGAACGATTCGAGGGAAGATTGATAAATCTAGGGGATTTTTTTTTTTTCTCATTTCCGGACCCGAATTTCGACGCCATTCAAAAATATACTGATAAGGAAATATACGATGATACGGGTCTTTATATACTTCCTTATGAGGTGTACGAAAGTGTGGGTAAATTTTGGTTTTTATCAGGGGGTGTGTCAGTGGAAGGGAGATGAGATTTTGTTAAACGAATTAATTATATACTCGTATGCGTGATCTTCATTGTCTCTGCGATATCATGGGCACAATGTACGAAGGACAGTGGCCGATAATTCCCGACTCCGGATGACGTCGCTCCTCTCCACGAGGCGACGGAATGCCGCACACTTTGTCACTAGACGTTACCCTAGTAACAGGCGACCGGAGCTCGGGCCGAATTCGCGTCACGAGTCGCATTCATCGGAGGACCGACGACACGCTCGTCGAGAACAGGGACATTACAAGCCCCGTACTCCCCCCCCCCCCTCTCTCTCTAAGAGCATGTATAATACATAAGTATGGACACGCACGCGCGACTTCCCTCGGCGTTTCGACAAGTGTCAACATCCGGTTCGCTAAGTGTCCGATCGCCGCTTCTCGTCCGCACGTGGCTATTCTTTACACCTTCCTAGGGAGCGTGCTCGCGAGACTTTCCGTTGGATCCGATTTCCCCTGGAGCGGCTCGAGAGCGAAGTCTCGCCCCGCCTAATTCGAACCTTCTCCCTAGGCTCCAAGAGACCGGTCTCCGGAATCGAGATGGGAACGCCGAACTTTTCTTGGATCTTTCGTATCTTACGTTATGGTCACCCTAAGGGTGCAGATACCCTATCTCATCGAGTTTCCTTTCTTGACGAGCCTCTTTACTCCCGGGCGATAATCGGCTCGAGCCGGTCGGCAGGTGTGGCGGGAAAGTAATCTCCCCTTGCAAGTGACCGTAATTAGAGGGCCGACCGATAGTTCCGTGTGCACTAATAAGCGAGGCGCGAAGGACGTTAAGGACGGCGCTAAGTCCCCGGATAAAACCGGCCCTGGTCTAAGCGCGGCCATTAGATAACCTAACCTATACCTGTGAACGGCCTCTTTCGGACGCGCCGGCGGTTCATTCATGCCGCGCTCTCCGGCTTATCTCGCCTCAATGGAAGTACCTCCACGCGCGCATGCGCGCGGAAACTCGCCGGCGACCTTGGCACTTCCAGCCGCAAAATACATTCGAAAGCTCGAGGGTACCGAGCCGCTCGGGACGTGCACGGGTACTCCGCCGGTCACCTCGGACTTTATTGCCCCTAGTTGCACGTAAAGACCGCTGCTCGTGTCTGAATTGCCTGATTTCGGAATCATTTTCCAGGAAGGACTTCATACCTGTTTTACCGATCCCGCAGGGCCCATTGTACCGCAGGAATTGAAGCGCTCGGGCTCCTGGGGATTACAGAGGTCGTCGGTACTCTCGGTAGTTCGGTACCTGGGGTTAACGGAGGTTTCTTCATTATGTACCGTAATTGGGGTTTCGACGTCGAGGGTCGATCTTAACCCATTTTTCTTGCAGGTACGAGTGGCGGCAATGTAACTCGGAGAAGAAAACGGGATGCTCCGTTCAAGCCTTTGGCTCATTGAACCCTCACGTTGAACGTACATGTCGAATTTTCATCTCAAATGTTCGAGTTGATTTTTTTTTTTTCACGTTGAACGTACATGTCGAATTTTCATCTCAAATGTTCGAGTTGATTTTTTTTTTTCCACGTTGAACGTACATGTCGAATTTTCATCTCAAATGTTCACGTTGAACGTACATGTCGAATTTTCATCTCAAATGTTCGAGTTGATTTTTTTTTTTCACGTTGAACGTACATGTCGAATTTTCATATTAAATCCTCGTTGCGCAAACCTCGCGTTAGAACCTCATATCGGCACCGCCCTGCGAGCGAGGACGACCTCCTCCACGCACGCCTCTTTCTCTCATACACATCGGGAACAATTTCTCTCCCGACGCGGCCCATTCAGGGCGCAAGACTCAATGAACCATCGGGATCTTGAGTTACGGCCTTGCGGGCACTCCGGAGTGAACTCCCTCCCCCGTGGATGACGTAAGTTTCTCATCGCATCGCGGATTCCCGCGCTTCCCGGGGCGGGATTTCCTCCCTACGGGGTGGAGAAAAATTGCCCACACCTCGTGGTTAGCTTTAACCGTCTCGAGCCGTAACTTTCCGGGGGAAAATGTTTCCCCGCCCTGTATAATAATCGAGAACGACCCGACGTCCACTTGCGAATGTCCTACGGGGCCTCGTTAACCGCATCCTTTTCGGCGTCTTGTCCGGTGCGTAACGAGCTCCCGTGGACTCCCTTAGAGGTGGTTGGACGAGTCATTAACATAGATCGATCCGAGCAGGTGCTCGACGATGCGCGATCTCCTCGCTCGCTGGACCACAATGGGACTCTATCCCTGGACCGATCTCTCGGGTGGTGAGAGACGAAGAGAGAGAGAGGGAACCGTTGATACGCCTAATTAAGCAGCCAACGGGCTGCCGCGCCGTTATTTATGAAGCATGAAGCATGAAGTAGAACGAGGGGGGATGCGCTTATCACCGGGACAGATGAAAAGTTGGGAAAGCGCCGTCACTTCCGGCTCGTTTGCTCCATCGGTAGGAAATACTCCAAGCATCTCTCCCGATGAACGTGTCCAAAAGGGGTCCCTGAAAAAAAAAAATATATATATCTCTCTCTATAGAAGCTGGTAAAACAGAACTTCGGTCATTCTTTAACGGCGCATTCTGCCTCTTTAACTCCGCATCGTACCCGCCATTCACCTTAAATGTCGGCCTGATTTAATCACGGCTGATTCACGGGACTCGGAACGCCATTGTGTGTACGGGAGGTCCGACGGTGCGTTACACCTGTTTTAACGCGCAATTACCCGCCGTGCTATCGCAAGGTTAATTGAGCTGAAAACGGGCGTGATATTCATGAAGTAGTCTCGAAAGTCGTCGACGGGGAGATAGGTCTATTTACCACCTCCGCGTTGTTTCGGGCCTCGTATATCATACTCGGTTTGCTGCCCACGGATTACACGAGTCGGTTAGTTCCTCGGATCGCTCCGAATGCGTTTTATTTATTTATTTTTTTTTAACACGTTCTCCGTGGATATCTCAGCGATAGCGATACGCATCGGCCAGGAAGCGGGCGTTAAATCCTGGAGTAATTTAGATAAGAGCGATTACCCTTTCGGGGCCAGGACAAACCTCGTAAATCCGTCCCGGGCCGGTTCCCCGTGTTCCACACCTTAGGGACGAGGCGATGCCCTTTATCACGTTTCGTCGGTTTGCGGCCAGGGGTATCCGGTCGTAAAGATCCCCCGAAACCGCCATTGTGTCCCGGGGACCTCCTCCGGGTATTGTAACCTCCTCTTCGGGGTCCCTTTAGGCGCAGACCCGACTCTTCGATCGGCATTCCCGATCGCGGCCCTTTATGTCCGGCCTGTCTTATTCTCGGGCCGCTCTTCTGCACCTTTGCATACTCCCCGATGAAACGTCAAATAATTTCGGATACCTCCTATATTGAATTACTCCACTCTTCGAGAGACCCCGTTGCCAGAGAAATATCACGGTTTTATTACCACCTCTTATGACATCTCTATCCTTACGTGATATATCCTAATTGTATAATTTACTTCAACACCTATAACGCATGTCATACCCGCGATATATGTAAATGGTATTCTTAAATTATTGTTGTTAATAATTTCGCGACATTTTCACGTTGTAAAGTTTGAATGGATTCGATGCATCTCGCGAACGATTGACCTCTCAGATGACACACTTTCGCGTCCCTTTAATTCACTTCTCTTTTTTTATAAGATTAATTTCTAAGGGTGCAAGTGGATTTTTTTTTTCAGCGTTTTTCACCGTAGATCGGGATGCAAGGTCTGGGCAACAGGTGGATGGGAGGCTTGACTTTTTTCATTTTTTTTCCCTTGGGGAAATGTGTGGGTTTGTGGGAATCCGAGGCGCGCGCCTTGTCGCGATCAGCTGATCGAGAGCTCCACCTACGAGGAGGGCGTAGGCGCGTCGAGGACGCGTATCTGCATCGGGCTCTCGTAGAATTACGCGTACACGCCGGGGAATTAGGCTAATGACTTGTTGAAGCCTACACACTGTTTACCCCCGCACTCCAGACGACGACTCTCGGTGTCATCGCGATTCCGACCGCAGACGGTGCGGCAGACGAGAGTCTTATTCATCCTCTCTTGGCTTTGACTTTTTATTACAATCATAACAACGTATTCTTTTTTATTTTTTATCACCGACCCAAGATGACCATTCATAAAAGTGCAGAGTACGATCGACGACACCGTACCTGGAGAAGAAAAAACCGTGGTTCGTTTAACAAAATCGTTTGACTGGCTGCATTTCGTTGATTTAAAAAAACTGGTCGAGTGAGCCGAATTTTAATTCACTTTTAATTCGATCAACTGATGCGCCTTGGTCAAATCGATTAGTCAATTTTAGTGAATTATCGACGAATATATTCTAATGCTTGAGATCTATTAAAACGTTTGAAGTGATCAACGAAACATTTGGTGGTACGTGTAATCATCACATTTTATGGTTAAAACGAGAAAAATATTCCTTTGGTACCGAAGAAAAAATTGTATCGATTCAGATATCTTTCTTCAAAGTATACTCCTAAGGGTGATTCAATCGCTGATGGGTATATGTCGAGTTTTATAGATCGTTGGGGATGTTCATAAAACTCCTAAACCTCGAGCCGTTTAAACGTCGATCATCCTCGCGAGGCGACGACCTCGCTTTGCGGGATACTCCAAGATGCCCCTTCTAACGCGAATTCCCGCTTGCGGCATAGGAACACTGGCAGAGGCTTCTATTTGCGGGACCAATGCCACGAGAACCGGCTAGAGGACAAACGCGGCGGTTCTCGGTAGTCGCGAAAAAGAACCGGGACACTCGAAATCTAAACGCCGGCCCGGCTCGGGAGGCTCGTTTTATTTCATGAGGAACGATCGATACCGAGCACAAAGAACGTGTACCTCAGGGCCCCGTCCCCTTTCGGTGCATCGCCGGTTATAATTCACCTCCGGCCGGGTCCACCCCACGGTCGCCGTATACGGCACGAGTCCGCGGAATGCCTTGTGCGCTAAGGAGCCGCAGATCGCGCCATTGAGATGGCCCTCTATCCCCGGCTTCCCAGCACGCGAGGGATGTCTGCACCTTACCCCGAGGCTCGCGTTTATTCGACTAATGCCGATTAATTAGAGTTATCGGATCTGTACCTCTCTCCGCTCTCGTAGAGTATAGAACCCGCGGTGAGGTTATGTTCGTTGTATGTACTTCAGGAGATGCAGGGTGGGTATCCATAGTGATAGTCTGTCGGTTGAGGGTGTCGTACGAGTCATGCATCCAGTCAGGGGATTTAGGTTTTTCCAGCCTTCCGGGCGAGGAATGACAAAAACGTTTGGAACATTCCGTTCGACGAGGGTGTCGTTTACAGGGTGCGTTGATCCGATGTCGGATCCGGGCGCGGATGCTTGCCAGTAAATCGGATTCGTGTCGGACACGAGCGAGCCGCTGAGGGGCGGGGATCCTCGCGACATCGACTTCCTCCGTCGATAAGGCAGGGATCGCGTTCGCGGCCCGAGCGACAGAAGTCGGTCTCCCGTCGGTCTCCCGGACGAGAAAGTCGAGCCCCGAATGGGGTGGGGATGGCTCTCTCGCCCGCGAGCGCCGCGGCGTCCCGCCTGTTGCTACGCGGCGTTTACGGTGCATCGTGCTGAATTCCCAACGAGACTTTTCGGCGTTTGCCTTGAATAATGCATAAAAGCGGCCACCCGATCGGCCCGGCCCGTTTTCCGTGGGTCCCTCGAGATCGCCGCGGCCTTGGACCGGCCGAGCGAGCGGAGGACCTCGTCGGCGAAGATCTTGCACCACGTCCCTCCTGTCGGTCCGATTGCGACAGAGAGTCGGAAACCAGGAATTGGGCCGGGGAAGGCGGGGGGCCGATTCCTGGAAACGCGCCCAGAATTCGTTTCGAAGCGGCGTCGCGTGTTCGCCGCCATGGAAACGCCAGAGAGAGAGAGAAAAAAAAAGGAGTAAAAAAGAAAGGAACCCGAACTAACAATTTGGCCCAGCAATTCGACGCGAAACTCGGCCGCGTTTCCTGTCGCAGAATTTTTATTCCTACTGAATGGACCTTCCTGTGTATGGATAAAAATGTAGGAAGTCTAAAAATTGGCCTAACGAATTTCCGTTTATTTCGCCGAGAACATTCCGCCGGGTCCGCTCTTAAACGAGTCCTCGTTTGAATCGAGCACTTCTCACCGCGCAATGAATGAACGAAGCCTTGAAACTGGAACACTGGAGCAAGTGAAACTGGTTACGGTCGTTGATATCGGGTCATTTTATACGCGGTCGTTGATTTCCCTCGCAGTTTATGAGCAATTGCGACGTCACCTTCCTTTTACGTTATTGGATAACAGAGGAACGAAGACCCGGCAAGACACGTGGGTTTCGTTTACTCGCGTATCGCTTTCACTCCCGGTTAAAGGAGTCTCGCGTGTGAGATACCGTAAATAAATATTATTTGCACTCGCCTCGACTTCCGGCAACAGTAACCTCGGCTTTTTATTCGGCCGGTACTCTTGTACAAACCCGATGAGATCCGAAGTCCGATAAATATACATAACGCCCGTCTCTCTCTCTCTCTCGTCGTTTTCTTTTTTTTTCCGGGGAATCGACATCATCGGCCAATTCGCCTTGGCGCAACCTTGGCGCGTGCGTCATGGGTTAAAGATGAGCCACCGGTTAATTTATTTCATTTATTTTATTTATATCATTTATTCCCTCGGAATTTCTCGGCCTTTTTCAATGGCGCCTTCCTATCCCCCGATGTCCGTTCGCGCGCGTGCGCGCGCACCGTCCGCGGCGACCAATCAGAGGGCCGCGTTTCCGTGGGAACGGCCGCGCGCGATAGCGACCGCAAGGTCGCTTCGCGCTCTGTCTTCCTCGCGCGTTCGTGCTTGCCGGTGCTTCCACTATAAATCTTTCGTAAACATTCCTACAAAGTCAATCCACGAAGGGATCGATAAGAAAAGTCCCCCGGAAGTCGTCTTAAAAATAAAAAACGTCGATTATAAAAATCTCAACCACGCGAGAGAACGTCAATAAAAAGAAACACTATTACACCTTTCTAATGTCTATCTTAAGAAATTCTTAACCCTAGAAATCATTCCCTCGGAATTTTAACACCCAACCGGAGGTATTCCCGAACTCTTTGATACCTCCAGTCGCCATGGACCAATTAATTCTTAAGGGTGGGATTACTCCTACCTCCATCCAAGATGGCCGCCGACACCTCGGCGAGGACATTCCATCGGAGTTGCGGAGCGCAGGTTTAGCCGACGACGGAACCCCTCGTAAGGGAGCTGAAACGCGTTTTTGCTCGTTATGGACGAAGCTTGCAAGCAGTAATTGCGGGATATCTCATGTCGGCCTTATTCCTAAGACCGACACGAGTCTCGTCGGGCGCGCATGCGCGCTGGGTGGCGCGCGAGCGCGAAAGGAGAGGTCGCTCTCCTCCTCCCCCTCCCCCCCCCGCGCGCGACGGCCTCGCCGATTCGCCTGTCCACGTGTTCATGTTATTGTTATTGTCGGGACCCTCGCCGGTGGGCCGCGCGCCGGAGTTTCGGCGGGATGCACGTGACCCGGCGGCGGCACAGCCGACGGTCCAGGGTGGGACGCTGCGCGGCCACGATTAACGGACGCTAATTGCATGGCAACAGAGCCGGCCCGAGATAATGATATATCCGACGCGCGTCGCCGTTGGGCCTCTGGCCCACTTCAAAATTCGACCTAACCTCTCGCGCGACGCGCGCGTGTATATGAGGCGCGCCCCCTCTACCTACACCGACGCTCATGGGTGTACTTGGCGCGCGACTCTTTTCATCGTGTTTTCGTCCTTACATCGGCGCGCCGATTCATTTCGGACCGAAGTGAGGTTAGGTGATCTCGCGATAGGACGAAAATTCCTTCCCCGAAATCCACCGGGAGAGCGGCTAAAAGAAATCGGCCGTGTCGCGTTACCTTAAGGGAACGTCAGTTCGAATAGCCCGCCAAAGGGGGCGCCGACGTGTTCCGTTCGCTCGAGTGGATAGCTCTCGGACTCTCCAACTACGCGCTACTAGAATCTAGGATTCGATCTCTCCTAGGGAACACCTTCGGGCTCCGGCAGGGAAGAGCTTGTCCCCGGGGAACTTCACGCTCGATTTGGCGAAGCACTCCCTCGGGGAAAATCGACGCACACGGGGCTTATAAGGTAACCGGCCAGGTTGTAAATTCTTTCCGTGAAATTATATTCACGCTAGGGCTCCCTCGTTGGACGCTAAATAAAGCCTAATTTTTTTCACAGCTGCAGGGGAACGAAAACAAAATGGCGGTCGCGAAACCCGAAGTTATACGTGAGATTTTGATAAACGAGAGAAGTAGTTATCGGTACACTGAAGAAAAGAAAATAATGATAATCTCGTTGAACCGGAGAAATATTCTGTTAATTCAATAATTAATTATGTCACTCAGACTTCTTGGTTTTGTATAGCATATATTTTATGAAGCTATTGGTGGAGGCGTTTCTTGACGTTTTGTACCTTTTGGCCGAACTTCCGCAACGACCTTCCAACCGAGTCGAGCCTTGCGCCAACAAGGTCGGCGTTAAGGAAGGAAGTAAAGGATCGGTAGAGTCACTAACTGCGAATCATCTTCGCACGATTTGGGAGGCGAGATCGGGGGATTCGTCACGGAGTATAAAGGAAGGCCAGATGGCGGACGGGTGCATCCTTGATGCGCCGTCATGGGAGACGACCGCATTTCCGGGTACGCTCCAGAAGTTGATATTAATTTCTAATTCTTCCGAGGTCATAGAAACTCCGTGGCAAGACTTCTTTTTTTTTTTTAGATTTCCACAAATTCTCAGGTGACGCGCGTCCTTCGGGCACGCGTACCGTTATCACGATCGATTTCCTCCGTGTCGACTCGGCTCCGGTAGGAGCATGTTCCAGAGAGAGAAAAAGGAGAAGGGTCTCCGGTCCCCGAGATTTCTCTACAACGGTCGCCGCCAACTTCTAGAAGACGCGTCCTCGCTTAGGGAAGGGGCCAAGGCCTGAAAAGGCCAACTCGAGCGAGTTGAAATTCGGCGGAATCGAACCGCGTAACCCAATACAGAATTTAATGGAGATATCGAATTACGCGGCTCGGCTTAATTCGAGGCGATAGGTGAAAGGACAGGGATAAATTGTTCCGAAATTTGTCAGGACACCGGAGACCTCCTGGTCGGCCGGTTAGCCGGTTGCAGGGAGAATTAGCATAACAATCGGCGCGATCGCGATAAATCGCGAGCTGGCGAGATTATTTAGCGACCACCGTAAATCCTACGTTTAACGTCCTCTCCCGAGACCAAGCTCTCGATTATTGATTTCCTCGCGGGCTGATAACGCGACTTCTCTCTTTGACTTCTCAATCGGCAGGAATCCACCGCCCGAAGGCCTCCTCTTTTTTACTGGAATTATTTAACGTCCTCTCATGATATTTATGTACACTGGAAATTCATTAAGCCGAGAGGTGAGGTGCCCAACCAGGTGCGAAAGGCGATGCGGCCAAGAATTACAGCCTGGTTTTTCATATCACTCGTCGTTCCGTTATCAGTGGTGGATTAAAACCGCCGATTGGACCGCGGATTAGGATCGCTCGTTATTTCCGCATTTTCTTTCATTACCTTGTCTCTAAGAGAACGCGCTCTACCCTCATCTCAATTCCGTGGCCTAATAGGTGCCATCGCCGCGATAAATTGCGTCTGCGCAGTTTTTACCGCTCCTCATAAATCATCCTCCGGGTTAATCTTGCCCGTAATAACTTTTCACTCACTGCTTAACCATTGATTTCCTAGCGGCCGAGATCCGCGACCGTTTCTTTCCCCGTGTTTTATTCCCCAACTAAGTTCATGCATTTTAATTGCCTGCTTTATGGCCGCCGACTTTGCCTCGTTGGAGAGCCGCGGTCACCCTGTAATTTATCTGCGACTGTTATCGTCCCTGCGGAACCTTTATCGCTTATTTTTCTTTTTTTTTTTGGCGAAACAATTATAACGTTAACTTTGCTCGACGTTAAATTCAACGTCCGTCCCCCCGACTCGCCGGGTCGATTTATCAGCGAGTAATCTCAACCAAATTCCCCTTGATTGCACTATACTTATAATAACATTATTGTATCGCGAGTCACCGATTCGCTCCTTATTTCCACGAATATCGCGCAGTTTTGACCAATCCCGATTTCACCGAGTCGGGCCCGGTCCTTCGAATACATTAAATCGAGCCAGATCTCGCGTTTCGTTTTTTTGCCACGAGTGTTTCACTCAGAAGGCCATTAACTACGATTCACATTTTTTTTTTCGAAAAAAAAAATGTACACAATTTATAACTAGTCTACAAGTGGTAGAATATATTCAGTGTCTTCTTGGGGTCTTGCGAAGCTTGCCTAAAAATTCTGTTCGATCATTTCGTGGGTTCGTTCTAATCACCCTTGGGGGATTTTTTTTTCCGAAGGATAAGATCACCTTCCGGCACCGTAAGAAATATTTAACCAAGCTCGAAACCCGGTCGGAGCTTTTGAAGTCCTGTTTAGCTCTCTCTCTCGCCCGTTGAAGCTGGCCGTGATTTAATAAATCGCTATCCGAGAGGTGATTTGCCGGTTAGGTAGCCGAGGTTGGCCGGGCACGGGGCGATTGTGCAATTTATGAAACACATCCACGTAGGTTTGCACAATGGGTTAGTGTGGGGTCCCCGAGAGCCGGGACGAATGTCCTTTTCAAACCGTCCTCGGCAGTCCAGAAAACAATCGGGCGAGATAATCGAGGAAATACTTCGCGACCCTTTGAAAATAAATACCAGTGAAGCGTATACATGGAAAGTACGTTCGCCGCCTCGGACGCGTATCGGCCTTTTTTTTCTTATTATCTGAAAACACGTTTCATTCAACACCCGACCGATCGGATTTCGGTCGGGAGTATTATCAGCAGCTGACAAATCGGGCGATCCGAGGAGAACCAATTTCCAACCGAAAAGTCCCTTTTCTTATCGGGGCCCAAACCAATGTCGCCCTTCCGGTTAAACGGTCGGTCCTGTACATGGGATAATATAATACAATTAAATCCCACACTTAAGCCTCGCCCTCTGATCTCGATATCCGCGATTCCTTGTCGACGCTTCCTCGTGTTAAATATTATGAGACTCCTGACCCTTCTATCGAAGAGACCGTTTAATATTTACATACGAGTCGACCGAGGTTTGGATAACAGATCGGAAGGTGACAAAAGTACGAACAACCGAAGACGATGCTCTCGATAACCACGCTTACGAGTCCCAGGAACTATCCCTGTATCGCTCTCAACACTTTACACGTTTTATCCAAAGGCTGGTGAAGGGAGAAAAGCACGTATACTCGTATTAACACTGTCCTAAACGAGGAAACTTGCATTTGTACGTTTCGAGGATCGATAAGTCGCGGGAGTCTCTGTGCAATTTCAAAAATCCGACCCGCGCGCCATCCGGCGGCGCGCGGAGACACCGCGAAGCGAGTCGACGCTATTTTACCGACTCCCCTCCCAGAGGGAGATTCGAAAGTCGTTCGAGCAAAGTTCCCGATTTAAAGGCTGTAAATTTTTCAGGCTAGTCGGACCCTCGCCCCCTGGGAGCACCTGTTGCCATGCCCGAGCTGCTCGTTCCCCTGCCACGTGGACCGGGAGAAGAACCTCGGCAGCTGTTCGAGGCAAGGCTGCTCTCTGGAGTTCTGCGCAAAGTGCTCCTCCAAACCGCACACGGGGCCCTGCAAGACGCCTCTCCTCGCCACCCCGACGAAGCGCAACAAAAGGCTGGTCGTCGGTTCTCGACAGAGCAAGCGAAACCTTAGGCGGCTGTAACGTCGACTTTCGACGATAGATGCGCCAGGCTCGAGGCCTCTCCCATATGGGGGCATAATGCCTCGCCATTTCTTTGCAACGCCGTAATAGCTCATCGAAGGGCACCGCTGCGAGAGACCCAAGACCGCGTCGCTTGAGAGACTCTAGATAGGCATAACGATCGGTGGGAAATCCCTCTGCGATTCCAAGTTCCATGTAAAACCCCATCGGGGAATGACGCGCGGAAAAGCTCGGCGGAAGGCGGCCATCTTGCTTTTATCCGTCAGGGCTCGCGTCTCGTTTAGGTCTTATTTTTAAGTCGATATTTATTCTACCCGCGTTTATCGCCCGGTTCGGGGCTGGCTCGAGGTTCGGCGGAGAATTTGGAATCGCAGAGCCCGGCCTGGGCTCCCCAGGACCGGAGTCAACCTGCGGAATTCGAGCAAGAACAATGTCGAGGTGGTCTCCCGGCCAGACGGCTTTTTGCCCGGGTCAGGGACGAATGCGCCCGCGGGTCTCGCAGGGAGAGCGCCCTTAGAACGTTGAATTTCGTCTTCTGTTCTATTTCCCCTTTCCACTTCCAACGCGAGATTCTTCGATACTCCTAGTCTAGTTTAAGGAGGGTTTACCCGTATCGCGAGTCGGCCGAAAGAAAGTATTATTCGAGGTAGAGGTAGACCTACGGGGGGACTCTCGAAGAGCGCCTAATGTGCTACTAGCTCAATCAAAATGCGCCAAAATGGTATTATACTACGACGGTTCGTCGAGGAGGAACCCGCGACCGCGGAGAGTTTACGGTCTAGCTCGCGACCAGGGAGTCGATTTTTCGTCTCGACGTCGTCGGGACGGGACTCCAGATATTATGTCTTAACCCGTGCTCTCTCTCTCTCTTTTTCCCGGTACTCGCAACGAGACGACTCCCTCGTTACGAATCTCCAGGACAAACGAGCCGGTACAAACGGCCCGATATATNATCCGTGCCATTAGTCGCCGCCATAACGATTGCCATACTATACATATATTTTTTTACTTAAACTAAGAGCGCGATAGCACAAGAGCAGAGCCGATGAAAGTACACAGTACACATACGTAGAAAGGAGAGCCCACAGTTCACAGCCAACGCGGACCGCTCTTCTTTTAGCGAGCACTAGAATCCCTCCCGTTACTCCCTTTTGCGTTCGTCCTAAGATTTATCGTCGTATGTACGTCGTTTCTCCTTTTACCGGTGTATGCTGAAACGCGAAAAAGACTGCATGTAAATATCCGTGCGCATAGTAATATATATATATATATATTCATCGCCGTGTATCGCGTGTCAAGATTCTCAATCGAGGTCCATCCGCCCTTGTTATCACTCGCGTTCTCATCAACGTGTCATTGCCATCGTCATTGCGTCGGAGGGTCAAGTGATGTCTCGGCTCCTCCGCGATGCGCCTCTCGAGGGCTTCCTTTTATCCGGCTGGATGTCGATTTTGAACTTAACCCGTTGATCTCTAGAAAATCGGATATTATTTTATTAACGCCGCGCGCCAAATTTAATATCTACCTCTCCCTTATTACCTGCACTGTGCGTCGTCATTTTATCCGGCATTAATCTGGCGAGCGTTTTTCCATTTTTCTCGTTAACTTAAAAACCGTGATTTTAATTCGAGCATGTCTTCGCGTTAACGTTCTTATTTATTATATTTCACGTGGAGTGTCTGTCGATAAATGTTTGTTTGAAGTCGTCCTTTCTTTTTTCTTTTTTTTTTTTTTTTCTAATATATCGAATTTTAATTTGGAAAGTGTGTCGCATCTCTGTGATTCGAAAATTCCGCCGTGATTCCGGTTTACTTGTTCTACGTTTAAATTTATTGCATACGAGGCTGCAGTGCTTTAAGTACAGGTAGAATAATTAAGTCGAGCGGGCGCAGAGGAGGAGAGGAGAGTCACTTTTGACGTCATCGCCATTGTCACCTTTATTTGTGGACGTCGTGAAAATCTTCACCCACGCGTTTTATGAGCGTTTCCCGCAACACTAGGCCGCATTTTCCTTCTTACTTAAATCCTATCCCGTGAAACTAGCGATATATACATATCTAGTTGTACTTCTTGAGGTAGCCCACGAAGGACGAGAAACGTGCAGGTGTCTTCGCGTTGCGTCGTCTGGTAAATTTGGAAACCGAACCCGCGAATCGTTTTATTATACCTTACTTTTTCTTCTGGTCAATTTCGCGGCAACGGGGTCATTCGAAATTTATCAGCTGTCCTATGTAAATTACCCGTGAGATTTGTACGGCGCCGTGTAATCGCAATCGCGAAGTATGCCGAATCGAAGTGCCCAATGTGGTTCATTCTCCCTCGTCTTAGAATGCCGAGAGAAGAGAAACCAAGTGCCTTGTAAGATAGTTTTACTTGTTAATTAAGACCAGCTAGTTAGGTGTATAGAATTTTATCATACGGAATAGAGATAATTAGGTAAATGTATGCGTGAACGGGCGCGTGGGCACGTTAAGATCGTTCGAAACCAGGTATATAAGTTTACATTCTTCGCTGTGCCAATGATTGCAAGTCATTACTCGAGATGCCCTGCATCGATATCGGTCTTCTTATCCAAGGGACCGCGCGTTAACTTTAATCCTAGGATTTAATCTAATTTAACTTTCCAGCGGCGATTCCGTCCGAGTGATCGCGGTGCTAAAGTGCGGATACAATTTCAAGAGAAAAATTTTAACGGCCTCGGAGAATGTTTTAACCAAATTAAATTATTAAAGCTCGACTTTTTAACAGCTTGACGTACTTCGATGTTCTTCCGAATCTTTTATTCCGATGTGTGGGCCGGAGGTGAATGTATTAAAAAAAAAAAGAAAAAGAGAAAAATTCTCGACCTATGCGTTGCGTAATTCGATCACTCGAGGGGAATCACCGCAGCGGATTGCGTGAAAATGCGGATGTTTTCACCTCGTCGATTCTCGGCCCGGAAATTGCTACGAATGCGTTTCCGACTCTCCACGTTTTCGTTCCATATCGGTTTTTCTCGCAACTCCATCCTACTCGAGGCATCCCATCCGTTCAATTCACTTTCTCACCTCAGACTTTTAAATACTCAGGACACTTCGACAGGAACCCGATGCGTTTCTAGGCTAAGGTTGTATTTTTAAATTCTTAG
The DNA here is from genome assembly GCF_000612105.2 of Orussus abietinus. NCBI lineage: Eukaryota > Metazoa > Arthropoda > Insecta > Hymenoptera > Orussidae > Orussus > Orussus abietinus. The sequence continues at coordinate 1,073,053 of NW_019395990.1, forward strand.
TATTGAAAAGGTGATACCAAAAATGCATCGTTAATGCAATAAGTTAAAATTCCCACTGTTTCTCGCCGGACTTAATTACTCTTAACGCCTAGTGTAAGGTGGATGTACGTATTCTTATGCTCATTGCGCCTGCCCAAGTTCGGCTGTGCACGTTAAGAATAGAACACCCACGAATCCGGAGATGGAGGAAGTTTCCTCCCGTTATTCCGGAGAACGTCGGTGTATATCCTTATTGTCCTAATCAAACGTTGTAAGCCCTGTTAGGGCGCGTTCCTGTATTATCAGATTGAATATGAAAATTTTTCCAAGAAATATTACTCGAGCTGGTTCTAATAATTATCACCTTCTTTCTATAGTCGATGAAATTGATAAATAACGTCAGGTTATTTATCAATTTGGACGTTACATTGGGAGAATGATTTTATTTTTACTATGTACACGTTTGTACAAAATTAGGAACTTGCCTATTCTTAAACCGCGAGGAACTTCCATAATATCCTAGCTATTACTGCGAAAAATATCGTGAGTACTGCTGCGACTCTGTATTTCGATGGCTTCATCTCGACAGGTACGGTAGAGACATAACCTTTAAGTGGAAATGCCGATAATGGAGGATATATTGTTTCATCTAATGGCTCGCCCTTCATTGAATGTTTGCTAGCACCGACGATCTTTACAGTTATCATTTTGCCCATGAACTCCTCCTTCATTGGCACTAATACTTGTTCATAAAATTTGTTATGAGCGACGTAATGTTTCTTGTCATGAGAGATTTCGGTAACCAGTACCTGTTGCACTTCACCAACGCGATGCCCATATGGCTCGTACGATTGAAAAAACTCTGACAGTCTTTTCGTTCTCATCTTGACCTCTTGTGTCGGCACTTTTGTCATTCTAGCTGCCGGTGTTCCAGGACGGGGAAAAAACTGATTTATGAACAAACTTGGAAACTTGTACCGTTTACACAGAGTCATTGTTTCCTCAAAATTTTCATCCGTCTCTGTAGGGAATCCGCAAATAATATCGGTAGCTATAGTAATGCCTTGTACCCTTTCCTTAAGAAAGTCTACTACTTTCTGGAAGTCCTCACATGTATACTCTCTCTTCATATCGGACAGTACTTGATCACTCCCAGATTGGACCGGCACGTGTAGGAAACTGTATACCCTTGGATGATTCAATATTTTACTCATTTCCTCTAAGTGCTCGAGAATGTACGGAGGATTTGTCATCCCGATGCGCATCATACAATTTTTAGGAATAACTTCTACGAGTCTCCATAACAGTTCTGGTAAACTAGTTCCAATATCTCTCCCGTAGGTTCCGGTATCTTCCGAGGTAAGCCAGAGTTCGCACACTCCTTCCTGAAAGGCTTGCTTTGCACGCTCTATGATTTCATCCGGAGGATAACTTCCCAATTCGCCTCTGGCATGCTTTGTTTTACAGTATGTACACTGGTTTAAACATCCAGTATTTATAGCTATGATTTCAATTAAAAGGTTGCGGCGAACTTTTGGCAGCGCTAATGAAGCACCACCTATTTTTTTACCAAATTGTTTCTTTTGCCCCAAAAATTTAACCACATTTCCCTTCAATGTTTCTTCTACGACTTCTACAACGCGATCAATTTGTTGAACTCCTACTGTACTTAAATCATTTAGGAAATCAGACTTCGGAGCACCCTGTGGTACGCATCTGTAATCGAGAACAAAAATTAATCCTATACATTTCAAAGATGAACTCGTAATACAAATATTACATACCCTGCGACTACAATATATTTCCCAGCTTTTCTCCCAGACTTGATTTCATTTCTAAAATGATCTTCCGCAGGATTCTTCACAGTACAAGAGTTTAAAAGCCATAAATCCGCTTTCCACTTATCTTCCGTTAAGTTATAACCATATGCCGATAGCTGACCAGCCATGTACTCACTGTCAGAATTGTTATGCGTACAGCCCCAGGTTTTCACATAAATGATTTGAGTTCCAGGGATAGTACTCGATGGGGTAAGAGTCTCTACAGCTTCACGATCGATTTTTTTATGTTTAGCACGTAATGTGATTTTCTTTCTAGTACTGTACCTCTCTTTTGGAGTTATGTCTTGGGATGAAATTAAATCCTCGATATCATTGATGATATCACTACATGGAGCTGACATTTTAGTCAGAATTGTATATCTAAACAGTATTGAAATGTATTCATTCAGTCACGAAGAGCCAAACGACACCTTCGTAAAAAATTAGTATATGCCGTGAAGGCCCACCGATCCACATTATAGAATAAATTATGTTAGGTTTGAGAAGTTGTTACGCGCAGCCAGTACACGTGATCCGCCGTGCTGCTCACGGCGGAGAATGCAAGCGATTTATCAATCGATCACTATCAATAGATGGCACCATGCCTGCAGTGGATAAGCCGCTGGTATTTTCCACCAAGAGCAGCACTGTCGTGGTCACGTGACTGTTCGTGCGCAATCTCCCAACTCCTCTCTGGTGATGCTAAAATAACGAATCAAAAGAACCGCCTAAAGATGCAGCAATGATGTCCGTACTGCGTCACGTCCAACCTTGACTGCCATTGGCGCCATTCGGCTCATATTGCGTTCGGTCGTGCTTGCCGAGGTGATGTTGCGGTTAGCGGAAGGAACGAGACACGATGAAGCACTGCTTGCGTACGGTCGAACGATGAGCTGATCAATCCTTGAACGGTCAAATCGAGTCCCGGTCGCAAGTTCTCACTCGTACGATCTTGCCGCTCGAGTACTTCGTGAATTATTCGTAAAGTGACCTGATTCACGAGCCACACGTTCCGGTATTTTGGACTCTCGGCCAGTTCTCGTGTAAACAGACCGCCGCCTCGCGTTTATCATTCGAGATAATGATTATTTATTACATAATTTGCCAGTAGAGAAATGTTATGCTCCCGAAAAATATGCAGGTGAGACCTACTCGAATTCGCATACGGGGCGGCGTTCTTCGAAAATGACTGACTCTTCTTCAACTCCTGCTTCTACTCTTGTCAGGTGAGTACGGAGTAACCGAACTGCCGAACATATTGTCAACTCGGTCGGATCTCCGACTCGCTTCTCCGTAACTATTGTCATCCCTCGTGGATTTAGACGTAACCTCAATTCGCGCTAAAGCGCCACGTTCACCTGCTTCCGAATACCTGTTCGTATCTTTTTAATTAGTTCTTTCGCGTTTTGACGTTGTCAATATCTTTTTACCAAGGTGAAATGTTATCGGGCCAAGAAGGTCGTAAACTAATGCCATGGACGAAACAGGCTTTCAAAGCAGGTGACGAGTGTTGTCACTTATTACTACACATCCTTTAAATTGATTATAGATTTCTCACTTCCTGCATTAACAATCGGCTGTAATAATACGCTGGTAGCTGTCCCGTTACTCATTCATTATAATGCAATTACACGTGATACTGTGTGTAATTCGTAATGGCAATTAAGGATCTCTAACGTCATTTGTTATAACGTTATGATTATGTAATATGACTATTGAATCTCCAGTCTTGATTTACCGTTCTACAGTACTTTGGAAATTTAGTCTCGAATGCGCTTCAAGAAATGCATGAGCACCGAGCATCGGTTGCCGTTCAATAATTTACGCTCTCGAAAGCTATGTAGCACACGATACCTGTGATTCACCTAATAAAACCAATATTTATATATTCTGCAATAATTCTAAACTGTAAGCATAGAATATCTGAGCGGGTGAATCACTTTGTTTACTAAAATGGAGTCATAATATGACATCATGTCTTTTTTTAATGTATAATCTACCATGAAAAAATTCACGGTTAATGTAGATGAATTCTAACTGATCCGAGTCACCTTTGATACAGCTATGTAGACAGAGGAATATATTGCTATTTACTTTTTTACCATGTTGCAAAATGAACATGACCTAATAGTGCTTATTATTAAAGTCATTCGTTATGTATATAGGTTCATGAAGGATTGCATCAAATAGTTACAAACTTTGATCCGAATAAAATTAGTATTTGAAAACAATTCTATAACGATAGGAAGTAAATGACACAATTCTTAGACTGGAAGAATGTATCTTGAATTACCTTATAGAATTTGCCTTAATCCTTAACGATGTAATTGCATAAGTGGATGTTATAGGGGCTTCCTCACGGTCGGCGTCATAATACTTGAAAGGCTTATGTAGGAAACCGCGTATATAAGTGAGTCAAAGGTGACAGTTCTGAATTTTAAATGTTTCTCATTACAATTCACAAACTATTGTTAAAGGCTACAAGATAAGACTCACGCTTTCAACGGTTTAGAAGCCGTAATAATGCGAATAAACATGTCCCTCGCCAAGTACATTAATGAAACATTATTAATGTACTTAATTAATCGATTGTAAATTCAAACGACACGATTATGTATTATGTGAATATATCGAGTTTCTAATTCTTTTCAAATACATAAGAGATCATTAAATTATATGAAGCGAATGGAATTATTTTCATTGCAGGATAATCAACGCGGTGGTGTATTTTGTAAAATGTCTTGCCCGAATAGGGTTTGTGATCATAAACAATGCATATTGTATTCCTACCTACATCGTGTGGATGACACTTTTATTCCCTATGAAGTTTTACCACCCACAAATCTATTGGCGTATAGAAGGGCTGTTTTTTCACTGGCTCCTAGCGATGGTATCCATGTGGGCATGGTCCGCTGGTTACGATGGTAAGTACATCCATATAACCCTAACGCAATTTCAAGTCAAGGAGTTTCCTTTTATTTAGCGGAAGGTAAATTTTTGAAACAGTCATCAACATTTAGATTTACTATCGGTCGAGCCATTATTTGGAATCTTTTTCAGTTGTTGAGCAGGGCGACGATATACAGAGAATAATTAGTGAAAGAACTTTGGTTATCGCAAATCATCAAAGCACCGGCGATGTTCCTATGCTCATGACGACTTTTAATGCCAAGCCAAACGTGCTACCAAATCTTATGTGGATAATGGATAGAGTGTTCAAGTTTACTAACTTTGGTATCGTTTCTATTTTGCACCAGGATTTTTTTATTGTGCCTGTGAGTCAACATTATATTCAACTCCTTAGATTTTCCATTTGTTTTACGGTGTAATGGTAGAAATGATCAAGGTTGCATTTTTTTCTCACTTTGATCATTAGGGTCGCAACAAAAGGGACGAGAGCTTAAGGCAGTTAGAACGACATTTAAAAAAATACTACATACCTCGAGAAAGGAAGTGGATAGTCCTCTTTCCGGAGGGTGGCTTTTTGTGCAAAAGGAGAGATACGTCTCAGAAATATGCCAAAAAGAATAATCTACCCATCCTCGGAAACGTGACTCTACCTAGAGTAGGGGCGATGCAGACCATCGTTGACGTCCTCGGTCCAATACAGAACAATAATTCTCCCGATCAGCGACTAAATAACAGTAATAATTAAATAAGTAAAACCATCGATGGTCGTTCAGTGGCATAAATCAACGCATATTTCTATCTGTTCTGCAGGTGTGGCAATGTCAAAACCAGAAATTAGTTGGATTCTTGACATAACGATAGCATATCCCGAAGGCAAGCCACTGGACTTGCCAACAATTATAACTGGTTCACGTCCACCTTGCGAAACGGTCCTATTTTACAGACTTTTCCCTAGCACAGCGGTGAGTTAATTATGATTCTCCGTGTCATCTCTTAACAAGAAATTAATATTTATAAAAAGTTACTTTATTACACCTGTCTTATCGTTACTATTCGTTGTAGGTTCCGAAAGAGCCAGAATTACTAACTAAGTGGTTGTATGACCGATGGGTAGAGAAAGAAACACTTTTGGAGAACTTTTATAAGCACGGATCGTTTCTAGGATCTCACAGAGCTGGCACTACGGAGGGCTCCAAGATACAACAAGATCCCTTGCGATTCCTAGTCCTTCATTTATTTTTCATAACGTCTAGTTATATACACTACAACTTACTTGCATACGTATTATCCTGCATCTGGTGAGACGTCTTGCAACGATCAAGTGCAGCTCAATCTAGGAAAAGATATACGTTAGACGAATGAAACAGAAATTCCTGCCTTATTAAAGCTCTTTCTACGACAGCCGAGAATCGTGTAAGAACTTGCAAATAAAGTTCAATTAGAATTTTTCTACACTAAATTTATTAAAAGTATTATTACGTCTATTAAGAGCGTTTCCTGCCGGATGTGGTAATTCGAACGCGCACAGTGTCGGTAATGTCCAGGGAAGAGCTAATTACACCTTATAATTTCCATTTGCGTTCTAGGGCATACTTTTAGAAGGGCATAACTTCCTTAGCAATAACCGGCACCCAGAGTTTCTCCTTGTATCATAGGCTTTGCACAATTCTGTACATTATTTACAATATTCTTAGTCCCTTCCAACCTTTCATTTGCATGCTGTTAAAACATCACAATTTGCCTTTTTAGTTACACAATTCTGCGGAGAAGTCAATGGTTGAACGTATTCCACGTGGACGTCACATTAAAACCGCCGTGCAGAGTTAAGGAATTTATTAATTCATTCTAATCGACTGAACAAGAAGTGCTGTCAATAAGTAGCTAAAAAAGCATCAGTATCTAAGGACAAAGCAATGAATGAGTAAACAAACAGGAACCACCTGTACATTCAACAGTTTTTTTTTCGATCTTCGACGTCACTTTTCTTTGAAAAAAAAAAATATATATATACATGTATGCACATACAGAAAGAAGGTCTAATTCATACATTCCGTTGACTACTGCATTATTTCGCATTACGTGTCAATATCGATTGCATCTAAAGATCTGTTATTATTTATAGATACACTTACTCGGCAGGTCTCGCTTAAATTATCGATGGCATTCAAGGCGGTCACTAATCAAACTTGTTCAAGGTAAAAGATCGAAGACTAGGTTTTTATACGTGACGCGAGGTCCCAACATAAGTGATTTTTTATTTCCAGAATTAGTGCGCGGATCCGCGCATGAGTTATATATATATATATATATTTTATCGGAATGAGTTAATTAAATGTTGCTCAAAAGTACACTGTTATGACTCGCAAAGATAAGATAGACATGCCAACGAGAATTACGTAACGTACGCGAGTCTCGTTTAATTTTCTCGCGGATTATCATGCGTTGACTCCGCACCGAGAGGAGGAAGAATTATCGATCGTTTTATTATAAATACATAATCGGGAAATTGAAGAAAGCTAAGGAAATAGCGCCGTCGTACTAATTAAGGAATAAGGAGATTTAATGGAACTCGGCAGACGAGCCTACCACTGCACATTTCCGAACGCTCTTTTTAATTAACCTACCTATATATGCTTACCGATCTATGTGTAGAGCGCATGTTTATTTATTTCGTATTGTTTTAAGCGAGCGTTTGTGATTTCACCCATTAGCGTAGAGAACGAGCTTGCTTCGATTTCTTGCAATCGACAATACCGCAATTACGGTCGTATATTACGGTTGGGTCTTCACGGTGCAATAATCAAAGAATTATAAAGGAGTTACAATAAAAAGAAGGAAAAGAAGAACAAAAGAAACAAACAAACAGAGGAATTCACAAAGGCGACTGTGACACTTAAATTGGCGATAATCATGCATGCGTATGACCGAGACGAAGCAGTTAAAAATTACCTTTCACTGCGTTCGAGAGTTCTACTTCGGGAATAATTTCTAGGATAAAACGATAAGCACGCGTTTTATGGAACGTTGTTACCAATTTGTTACTCGATGCGCTTTTTTTTTTTTTACCCCCATTAATGGACAATAACATTCGTGCATGCGTGCATAGTGCTTGGGGACGTGGAAGAGCCACAATTGATACCTTTAGAGTACGGTGGTATGGATCTTAACTATTAGGGTCAAAAGGTACTAACACATTCCACGCAGCTGAGTCTAGTTCGGCCCGGCTTAAATTAATAGGCGGGCTCGAGCTGAAAACTAGCGCGTATGTTCTTGCTGCGAAACTCATGCTTGACTTTTCCGTTTCCCCATTGGCGCGTCCCCGATTGCTCTAGATTGCAGCCAAGTACGGGTAGTACGTTCCGTGGGGCAGATAATATACATTGTTTCGTTTTTTTTTCTCGCTACATGCATTATTGCTACACGAACACCGATTAGAGATTGTCTACCAGGGACTAGGAGCTAGTAGAGAGGACGTATCGATTCCTGCGCCGCTTAATTTCGCCTCCGGTCTCTAAACCGACCGAAGCCGTACGACCCGTCACTCGTAATATAATTTTATTAGTTTAGTTTAACCCTCACGCTGCGAAACTGGGAGCTTGTACGAACAATCCACGCTACGTGGCGAAAGGGTTGAACGTTCTTGCGAGACGTCGAAGGCGCGCTGTGTATGAGTTTTCCACGCCTAAGGCCACGTGGACTGTAACGGCCTTAAATCGGCTCGACGGTATATTTGTATAGAAGGAATATCCGGAACTTCCTGCACACCTCGTACCTCGCCGTATAATTTGTACACGTGTAGGCTCCGTTATCCCAACTCAGCATTGTATCCGGAGTACTCGTTTGTACACACGCGCTTCTCGGCGATAAACTCTTAACGCATTGCGCAAGCCTCCTGCATCACGCCACCTTCTGCGAGTTTTGATGAAAAACGTGTCAACTTCCTCGGGCCTTGAACTCCGGAGATGAACGGATCGCCGGTGGCGATTTTATTTACCTCCCGGCGGCTAAAGAATTTATTTCCCGCAACAGAGCGGACTCTTGATCTCGCAACGGAGGTTCGAAATCCCCTCGAATTTCCCCGTTCACCTCCGCGGAGATGAACTCCACCCTTATCCGTAGTTTTTATCTGTCACTTACCTATCTAACGCTGTACTGTGATAATGGCGAATCGGCTCTCGGATCTTCTGTCACCGCACTGACCGGCTTGACGTTTCGCGAGGCTTTTCCCTTTACTTGGACGCCGTATCATATCTAATGGACAATTGTAAAACACCGTTGTTAGTTTCCACTGGACTCGCATCTCTTCGCATTTAATAGTTCATTCACGCCGAGAGGACTTTGCGGGTTTTTTCGTACACGGCGACGAATTTCTTCGCCTATCTAGAGCGCGATCCTATCGCGGAGAGATAACGATAAGCTTGCGTGCATAGCAGGGAAGACAAGTACTTCTTGTATCCTTGTATTCCCGCCATGGACGTATGAACTTTGCGACTTTGTATCGACATCCGCCCCCTCTGATTATCTCGGCTCCTTCTCTCTCTCACTTATCTCCACTTTCTCCGCGGAAAGCTGCCTTGAATGTGCGTCACGTTGGAAACGACAATCGTGAGGAAAAGATAAAGATAATACATGGTAGGTTTTCTACTCGAATCTGGCGAACAACCGGGTCGGAGCGATAGTGCAAATTGTACATTTTAAGCCTAACACGTTCGTCCTCGGCTCTGGATACGGGATGAATAGAGAAGAGGGCAATCACTCTTCCATTTTTTGTACATTCACCCACTTGTGATCGCGGCTGATAATTGTAACAGCAAATTGTTGTAACTAAAACTCACGAGCTAAACGATTAATAAACTAAGCATATTTGCACGAGTTTATTACTACTTAGTCGAGAGAAAAGCGCCGGGTAATATTGGTCGGAATCGCACGGGAGGGGAGAAAAAAGAAAATCGCAGATTCGGAGGTAAGTGTATCACGGTTGAGAGAATATACCTATCAAAGTGATACGTTATCTCTTTCCATCCTCGCAAGCCGACTCTTATATACGATCGTCATCGAGAACCCAAACGACACGTTCTTCGTAATGAATTTTTATTTAGGAATATACTTTCTTCAAATCCAACTCAAAGCCGGTCCTTGCCGTATCCATATGTCGTATATTACGTAAAATTATCTATATGCATGCGTATACATACTATATATATATTTATGAAAAAGCAACAATGATGATAAAAAAAAAAAAGAAAGAAAGAAACTCCGTAATATGATTACCAACCATCAACTGTAGAGGCCCTCGGCCCTTCGGGTTTCGGGCGACTCGATAATTAGTATTTAATCCAAAGTATATAATCGGCGTTGAAGCCAACGTGTTAATATTACATGTGTTCCTTCGATCGACCGCGTACTTTAAACGACGGGTTGGACAATTAGCACCGACATTCAACGATTTGACGTCTATCGGCAGCCCAGGTATTCTCTAACAAACTCGCGACGAAAGTCTCGATCGATCCTAGGGGTACATTAGTGCTCGACGAAATCGATGTAACCCGGCCAGGTAAATTGCGTATACGCCTACGCATCCTGGCGAACGTCGCTATCGGCAATAGAAACTCTCTTCTACATCCTAGACCTCTCGCCGACCCTCCTCTCTTTCTCTTAAGTATATAATCTTCGCGCTTATGAATCGCTGCTACGGTTCCGTCCGTCGTCGTCCTTTGACCTAGACGAGGCAGAAGGGAACGGTTAACAAGTGCCCTCTAATTCCTGATAAATCACGACGCATCGTTGCCCTTTGTCTTTGTCGTAAGCTGGGATAGATTTACTCCTGCCCGCGGGTCGTCAACATTGCGCCCGAACAATTGTTAATTAATCTAGGAACGAAGTGACGCGGTTTTGTCGACCAACGCGACATCGGTGTCCGATATACATGTCGCATCTCCGTCGATTTCTAAGCAACCACTCGAGCTACCAAATGGACGGTTAGATATCTAACGACGGAGTCTCTAGAACGCCCCGATTAAAAAGAGCCTTCGACGGCAAAATTAAACCTCTTCAACGGTCAAAGAGAGTGTCCCATTCCTAGTCGTCCATTACGCTTAGCTAAACACGAGGCCAACAACGCTCCCGAATTCTCTAGACTATTCTAACAGAGTCCGTAGTCGACATTAAAAACTCGTTGTCGCGCTCGCCCTCGCTCAACCGCATATCATTTGTTAAGTGTTCGAATCCCTGTGTGGGTGTATGTGTATAAATACGCCGCAGACCCAAAGACAACGAGAGAGCTACCTAGCCTTGGCATTAGACCTAAAGCTTATGCGTTATATGTGGGGTGCAACGCAAACCGGCGCGAACTTCTCGGTAGTTTCCCGGGACGTCGTTCTATATTCCATTAGCTACTCTCTTGCCTCCACCCTAGACTCGTTACAAACTCGATATGCGAAACACCTCCGACGTAGAACTGTCGCTTCGTTCCACCTCGATCTCTCTCTCGTGTGCGCTAGGTCGACCAACGAAGAATATTGGCAGAACCTTGAGGAATCGTCAACGAGTTCTTCCCCCATCTCGCGTATCTTCGGACGCACCACGTATTCGATTAGTACTAGTTTGACGTAAATTAATAAGCACACCGGTTTGTAGAGTACTGATAGCGAGCTCTCGATGAGACCCAAATTGGCAAGTTCGGCCCCGACCTAGCCGGGACCCGATTCTCGAGTTCGCAAGACCAACATTCGCAGGCGAAGTTAATTATTTCGTACAGGACTTTCAAACGTTGACCAATGACGCGACTTCGCAGCAATGTAAAATTTTTTACGCTAAAGGAATCCGGAGGAACTCGAGAGTCGGGTCTCTGGACCAGTCCGACACCTCGTTCAAGACCTCCCAGCGGTTGAAAATCATCGAGGCTCGTTTATGTGAATCCAAGCACGGCTAGAATTCATTGACTGATGATTGTGCTCGTATCTCGTAAGCGAGTCGCGCTCTTATCACGTTTCGATTAGCCCTCGCCTTCCTAACGCGTCCTCCGCTCGTCGTTTTAGGACACGCGCACCTCCCCGGTAGATCCCTCGCAAGGACTGACACGCAAGATGTTAACGAGACAAGGTTGCGAAATAATATTTAGCCATAGGAGTGTTTCGTCGGCGACTAGAATACGTAAGTATGTGAAAGGTCGCTACATGAACTCGTCGTAATCGTCGTAAGCGTAGTCTTCGTACTCGTTGAGGTGGCTGTTGTCCCCCTCGAGCTTCAGCTTGGCCTTGCCCTTCCCCTTGCTCTTCCTCGCCTTCTCGCCCTTCTCTATCTTCTGCTTCTCGATGAACAGGTTCTCCATCAGCGTCTTTACCTTCTTCAAATTCATCGACGACACTGAAACGATCAAGGACCATCAGAGAGTCGGCATTTAGGCGGAGCGTTGTAAAAGGATCTCCTTGTCGATCGGTCGAATCGACAGAGCAGATAAGAGACGCATACGAATACCGACAATTGACTGCGACGTTTTTGATAAGATCCTCGGCGAACTGCGGGAACTCGGCGTGTTTGTTGATCTGGTTGATCTTCAGCCGGAGCGCCTCCCCGAGCTGGTCGAACTCCTCTTTGGTATCTGGTATCATGGTATCCAGACTCGTCGTCGATATTTCCGAAACACCTTTAAATAATAGTCCTCGATTTAGAACGTGTCGGCGAAATACAAATTTCCAGGATACTTTAATTCCCCTCGTTTGCGATACTTTCCACTGCTCTACCGGTATTCCTAATTAAATCTCTGGATGTAAAAAAGGACTCGGGGGCTGTAATCGCCGGTAACTGTCCTAGCAGTGAAAAATATACTCTCAAGTGGGAAATAAAGTGGTGAAGTAAAAATGTCCAGCATATCTCGTTAATAAACAAATAGAACTGGAGCGATGTCGAATGGTCGAGCCTCGAGTTGTCGCGTTAAATTATTAGTAATTCCCTTTTGACTATATTCGGTCGCTTTTGCGGGTAATAATGGTGAGATGTTACGAGTGAATGGAAAGAAAAGAGTAGAAATAAAGAAAATAATGTGTCAATTGATACAGAGCTCATCAGGAACGGTACGGGAGACTGTAAACAAGCACTAGACACAAGGTTGCGTAAAAACTGATACGGACACAACGTTTAGTTTGCATAAAACAGCAACGTTTATTAAAATACAATAACATCATTGACGAATGTTTTTACTGTAGTAAAGCTCGATCCTAAAATCAAGCGTACGCGTTCGCATCGCATACATATCTCTCACTTTCTTTCTCGGGTACGGTTCCTGACGGTATTGTACACCAAGTACGTGGATGCAGACAAGATGAGTCAACGAACAAAAGGAAAAGGCGAGCGAATATAATGTCAAAGAGATCGAGAACTATTCCCTAATGGCTCGTGCTGCGACCGATTTAACGACACCTACACGAAATCATTGACAACCGGCTCGTAATATATCTTAACACGTCGAAAAGAGAAAAGGAATGCGACTTCGTTTTCGCTTTTTAGAGGGGCCTCCGACACTCTTACACAGCACCTGGAAAGTCCTGATAAAAGGGATGACTCCGTCAGCGAGGCAGTTTTTAGTCATTCGAAGATGACCATCGAAGATGCCATTCACCACTCTAGAGAGCATTTCTAAATTGCAGACATCCACTGCGAGCTTAGAGAAAGTGGTCTCCGTAACGCAGTCATCCCTATCGACAAAAATTAGGAATTACTAGATCTATGTGCAAGAGAGCGGCTGTCTTGTCCATTTTTCGACTTTACACAAGTCATGAGACTCTGGCAAAGGAAATAATTCCATTAATGGAACAGTCTCTAGTTCAGGAGATGATCGTTGTAGACGTCACAAGGTTAGGAATGCAAGAGGTATCAGCATTATTTGTACGCTTTAAGTGCGGTAGATAACGGAGAACCAGATGAACAGACTATACGTTACAAAACGTGAGCTCGATGTCATGGTCACACATGTCTCCGAGGACCAACAGAGGTGACCGTGGCTCAAATGTAACCTTGTGGTCTATTCCTTCAGTCTCGGTTAAGTTATGACGAGAAAAATCGAACTATCACTTGCCCGTGTATTTCAAGAAGCATCGAAACGTTTTCACTTTGGAATTCAAGATTGTCGTACTCCCGTACTATTTTCACCGATTCAACGTCAGCAATACCTTTGAAGATTTGATCAAATTTTCTTCACTTCTTAATCGAAATCAATCGATCGCGTTAAATTTGAAATAATACTTGAATATTAGTAACGATTCTAAACGTTTACAGGCGATGTTCAATCGCCATCGTTCTGCATACGTATACCGTGATAAGAATTTAGCTCGTCGTTATATACGTTGACGTTTCAACAAAAGTCCGACGAAAACTAATTCACGTTTCAGTACTTCTTACTTTGACTGATGCGTTTTCTTAGCGCGATGATCAAAAGGCGCTACGTCAAAGGCTGTGAATTTGACAAATTCCGAAATTGCTTATTTGACGTAAGGATAATTAAAGACAGCTTCAGATCGATTTGGCGCATAGAGCGCTGAAGCCACGAAGGGAGGGGGCTATTTCTTTTCGGTTTTTGTCGGTTTACGGGGACTAAAGTCTACAAGATTCGACAAACCAAAGGTTTCCATAGCCAGTCGCAGATCCGCTTCCTCCTGTAGCCTCTGACGTCTGAGTAATTCGGCTCTCCTCTGATCAGGAGTCAGGGTTTCCTCCTTCTCCTTGGCTTTTCGCTCTGCTTCTTCTCGTGCTTTTTTCTAGACAATTTATTAGATCAGTTACATTTTGCCTTTGTTACCATATAACGTAACTGAAACTAAGGTAATAGTAATAATATCAAGACAAGAGCGCGTACACACCTCTCGTTCTTCGATCCTTTCTGCTAATGCTTTCTTAGGTTTTGGCTTAGCCTTCGGTACTTCTGCTGGCTGCTGCTTCTCAACATCCTTTTTTTCTTCCTCAACATCTTCCCAGCTATCCTGTTTACAAACACAAACATCAATCAGTCCATGCTTATAAATGCCGGCATAAGCAATTCTTAACCTATGACAGCATATGTGACCAGTCGAAAGGAGTTTGCAAGGTTAAGTTTGAATGGTGCAGGCCCTTTTGCACACAAAATAGAAAAGGAATATGAAAGATGAAACAAAGACAAGGGAGAGAAAAAGCCAGGAGAGAACGAAGGATCAAGATACGCAGGAAGTTTCCCTTGCACTTGGCATCCTTGCCAAAGTTTGAGAAACTTGGCAGTCTGATCTAGAGAGAGGGAGATATATTAGTAAGGCGGAAACAGTGGGCTAGGAGCCAGGCATCAGGGTCGGAAAAAAATCATTCCTGTCGCACCTTGACTTCCTCTTCTTCGTCCTCGCCTTCCCATTTGTTTGACCCCATCGCGAGGTCCATCTTGGCATCGAAGTTGACCACGTCTGCAGGGCACATGCGAAAGAGAGAAAGTGGTGCAATAAACGAGGCGAAGGGCGATCCGCGAGAGCGGCCGATATATCAATATTTTCTCTAATCGCCAGTAGACATGTTAAGCTTTTAAATCTCCGTTAAACGAAATCAAATACTTACCCCAATCGTCCTCCATGGTGTAAGTTGTTCTCACGGGCAACAATATGTCCAACACCGTCCGAAGAAACATGCCCATCCGACTAGACCTCGAAAAACACGAGTTCGCCCGATGCTGCGCGAACTTGCCCGAATCCGTGCGCCTAAAATCTCTAAAGGCGCATTTCCATTAATAGCTGATCATTCAATTGGAACATTCGAGACATTCTGATTCGCTGGTGGATTCGAGAACTAGGCTTGTTCTTCTACGCTCTGTTCAGTGGCACTAGGGATAACCTTCTGTTTTCTACCGCAGTGCTGTCAACTCATCTCTGGTACTATCCGATAATTGTCTCTTCTCTCTGATACAGAGATAAAAAAATTACCTTTATAAAAAGACACGTATTCTCAAATTAAAAAATATTTACACGTTTAGCTTAATAAATGTGGTAATTTATTTCTTTACAAAATTCATTTTCTTGATATGTTGATAGAGAAGCAATATGCTTGAACACAAGTTTAATAACTGAAATTCTTAATATAAACTCTTCACTTATCTTCACTAGTTATATATAATGTATAAAATCGAATGTATTTGTAGTTAAATGTATACTGCCTTAAATATATAATTTGAACAAGAAGTCTAAAACATAATAGTCAATATCACCTAACGTGGACGGAATGCTTTGTACATTGCTTTGTTACAATTTTGAAATGGAATTCAAAATATTACTATGTATACAACATATACATAATAAACGTTCAGTACTGCACAACTTTACAGATAGCACAGCATTCGAGAAACCCATCTTCTCCGATGTGCTTCCTTTCAGATCATTTCTTCCTGTACATCTGATCTGCTATTTAATCTATCGTTTAATTGAACATTTTTATGTCTCTCTTGTCAAAATACAAAATTAGATTTTTTCGTGGAATTAAAAAGTGCCTGTACCTCAAGTTCCTTACTTGAAGACCAATGTCAAAAATATAATTAAGACTGGCAAGCACAGTACCATCGAAGATTGTAATTGAGAAACTCCATTGCAGGAATCTTCGGAACAGTAACACTCTTCCCAGTAAACTCCATTCTCGTAAACACCCCAATTGCAGACATTAGTGACTCCTGTACTTGCAACCGAGGCACAACGACGAATAACTTGACGCCACCTTCCATCCCCTGATTAAGGAAACATCAATACATATAAATTCTGTTCTACTTCATAAAATGTCAGGGTACCTTCTGCATAAAATATCAAGAAACGTACAAATGAAACCACGAGGACTCTGCTCGGTCAGCTTGACACAAAACGAACCGGGTGCATTTGAGTCTCCACTATTACATTCATTTGGTATATTCCTCTCCTTATCAAACTTTGTATATGCTCCACAAATATCCTCGCCTTTCGGATCTGAATTGGAGCTGCATTGGTAACAACGGATTGCCTCGCATCCTAAAGTATGAATTCAAAATATGTACATCTTCATATCTGAATATAAACACACGCCAAATAGATGGAATTTTTTACTTACCTATATTCATACAGATTAACAGGAAACATGTCCAGCGAAAAATTGGGAAATTTTGTGGCATTGTTTATCGTTTTGTCAGGTAATTAAGGTAATAACAAACAAGTATTATACACTGCTTAACAGTTTTCTACGCTGACATCATTCTCCGTTCCCGGGCGTTGGCTTATTTTCTACAAGTGCTACAAGTGCGTACGAGAGGTGTGTTATTATTTCGCTACATGCGATATCGAATCCCATTGGTTCTTTCCGATGTATTCTCTACCACGATAAGAGGAAATGTACTCAGAATGAATAACACATATATACCTGATCCATGAAAAATATTGCCGTAATTGCACTTCTCGTATAACCTATTTTATTCAAATGCTGTAGATTTTTAAAGTTTCAAATATTTGTTTTAAACGCAGAAGGCGCATTTAATACTAAGTAAATGGAGGGACAAAAATGGAGCAAGAGCAAGCAGCAAAGGTAAACATGTTTTATACTGCATAAAATTCTGGGTTAGAATATTGAAAAACGTAAAGATTGTTATTACAGAAGTAAACATATTAAAGATCAACATAAAAAAAAACCTCATGCCGCAGTTGAATCGACACAACCGACAAAGGATTTAAGCTCTCGAACAGTGGCTGGCAAAAAACTATCAAAGGAGGACTATGATTACCGAAAATCTGATAAGTCTCAATTTGAACATTTGAAAAGGGAAACCGAGGAAATTGATGAAAGATTCGGAGAGCAGTCTCACAGCGCAAAGCATCGACTACTAGTGTCTAATTGGAATAAGTATGATAACTTTGATACAGATGAAGAAGAGCAACCTAAGCAGGATTTTCAGTTTCTTGCAAATGAAAACGTTTCGGCCAGTAATCATTTTGTATTCAACTACGAGAAAACATGGAACTTTGAGACCCCTAAGTACTCTGAGTACTTCTCACTCAACACGGAATGGCTGTCCACCGTCTTTGATTGTATTCCTTTCTATCACTACGTGAAAGTGCCAGAAACTTATTTCACTGTAAGTATTCATATGAGAACTTAAAAAAAGGTATTATTCAAATACATATAAATGTTCAGGTTTCACGATATTTTACATTATAGGATGATCAGCTGACAAAAATTCACAACAAAGCTGAAAATGCAAAGAAGGTTTACTTGACTATGTTAAATAATATGGAAAATGTAGACGATAGTCAGAAAACAGAAAATGCTACAGTTGACAATTTGGTCGATTCTGATGGAGAAGTGGAAACGCTTATTATACCTCAACCAGTGACACCTGTTGAAAAAGATACAAAAGTTGCAGACTTGGAAGAAGATCTAGATTTTTTATTAACTCTTGAAGAGCCCGTTAAAACCACTCCCATAGCTCTTTCACAGTCTGTACATACTCCCTCCTCTGAAGGTATATTTTCAGCACTATACGAATAATTGTACCGAGATTTTCTTAATAATATGAAAGTAAGTCAACTTTATAATTTCAGATACAAGAAACTATCCTGGATCGTCAACCAAATCTATTGATCTGGAAAAATGGCTAGACTCTGTGTTAGATGATTAAATTCTTCAGGCTGCTGTAAGACGAATTAATTACGTTATTAATTAAAATTTTTCAAGATTTATTTATTTAATCTATAATATTGCAATAAATAGTTTATTGCAGTATATATGTATATATATACATGTATATAAAGTTGCATCTCTATATAGTCAATGTGTTTTTAATATAAATGCATATTGAAAAATATTAACATTGCATAAAGAATAGTTGATCTACGCGCTTTTTTAAAGCAATCGCGATTATATCTATAAAAAATAGACGCCCTGATAATCTTTTAAAGGTTCAGTCCTTCAAGTTTCAGAACTTAAGTGACCATTCAAGTAGCAAAAATTATTCTTGCCCGACAATGGGGTCAGTCCTTAAATGTTCTAGTAAGATATTCGTGCATGTAATCGTAGACCACGAGCATAATGGCTCCTCCTGGACCAAGTCGCAACACTTTTGGCAAAAGCCCTTTGTAAAGCGCTTGGAACCTATGAAATAATCAATTGAACATTTCTTTAGTAGCAGAATAGAAAATAAATCTAAGTTAAATCATGGGGTTCTCCAGATTAAGTTTTGTGATTCTGTAAAAAGTAACATACCCTTCCTGTCTGTAGATAACAGCTAAAGTACGAAACGTGCCTTTATACTGTCCTTGTGAACCTTGTATTCGACTTTTCACCACGTCAAATGGAATATTCAAGCATGACG
Source organism: Orussus abietinus (assembly GCF_000612105.2). Lineage (NCBI taxonomy): Eukaryota > Metazoa > Arthropoda > Insecta > Hymenoptera > Orussidae > Orussus > Orussus abietinus. The sequence goes on from NW_019395990.1 coordinate 1,092,088, forward strand.
CCATAGTACCAGATGTGAAACCAATGCCAACCTAAAAACCAATGAAATTGAAATTTCTGCCAAAGGAAAAATATTTAGAAGGTAATAACATACTTTAGTGAAAAATTCGACCCAAGGGTCTTTACTTATTGGTATGTAGCCTTTGACGGAATGGTAGAAGCCAAAATAAAATGAATTGAAGACAGCATTTCTCATTATGGTAGCTGTCAGACCTTTGTTCAGCCCATTTGAGCCAAACCCGTGTTTAGTGATAATTTCTTTTGTCACTGCATAAGTAGAGGGGCTATCCTTCATTCGTTTTCTATTTGATTGTAACTTTACTTTAATCACTTCAAAAGGATTGACAAGTATTGCTTCTGTGACACCAGCAAAAAATCCAGCCATTGAAAACGTCTACAATGAAAAATAATTATTCTCTTGGTGTTTGGTATTTATGACCACTCTATATACTGTAAAATTACATCTATATCAAATTTGTTGAACATACCACAGGTGTTGGTGCACTTGCACCAAAAAGGAAAAATTGCTTGTACTGTTCAAATGTGAAGAACTGCGAATTGAAAAAAATATTAAAGGTTGTAAATACCTTTAATAGATGTATTAACAAAAAATGTGCGTTTTGCACTTTTACCTTAACAGCTCGTTTTGGAGTTTCCACAATAATTGGTGGAAGGATCCCTTTCCAAAATGCAGCAAGTCCCTCATTTTTGTACATCTTGACCATACAGTCACGAATCCCTGGAAATATCGAAAACTGAAGTATAATGGACATTATCATAATTTTACAATCCCTCACCTGTGTAATACAAGGGATCCACTTCCTTTGTTTTAATCTGCAGTTGGAAGCGAGTCTTTACCAGATCCATAGGATGCATGATACAAACTTCAACAAAACCAGCTGATCCTCCAGCACCGATTTGGATCGCAGCTTGTTTCAGTAAACCACTCGACACAGCTTTTTCTTGGTGAGCCATTTTTAAATTTTGTTTGTTTTTCTCTGATTTATTAAGAATGCAAGCAAAATTAAAAGTGCCAATGTTTTGATGAGACGAGTCACCTTTTTACTGGATTATGACTAGATTGGGTTATAGCATTAATATAATGCTAAGGTCTAACAATTTCTATGCAAATATTATCACACCTTAGTGATTTTAATTCATTTTGATTATTCCACAATTATTGTTACCTAAAAGAGACATAAAAAATGATTTTATTTCTAGATTTCTAAATTTCCCAACAAATTTAAAAAAATAGTTATAACTACCTAGCAGGAAAGCAGCTGGAAGGCATTCTCAGTTGAACTAAGCAGTAACCATAGCAAGCATTCAGGACTAATTTCCATCGTCTATGCACTTATGACACTATCGATCTATTTTAAGCTTGGCAGTAAGTAAACATATGATCTTACGATTTCACTGTCAGTATAACGTCAGTCCTTTGGTATCACTGCCTTAGGTCCCCACTAAGCATGTTCACTCCCATACCATGCTTCTGCGAGAACTGAATTACCTTCCAAGATCCTTCGAGTGCCAATTTGGGTGACTGCTAAATTCTCACGTCAAAGAAACGGCTTCCAGTGTCGCCGCGAGCACATAACTTACGATATTCCAGGCTATTTTTGTGCCAGTTGAGTGAGATTCTATTTTAGTTACGACGATATTCGTGACTCCTAACCTAGAAAATTACCGGCTTGATACCGGCTCTTTCGTAATATCGACTTTTCGCGACAATGATCCGTTATCACCTCTTTGTCTTCGCAACAATCAGCAGATAACGCAGTGCCTACCATTACTCCGCCTCGCGAGGAATTCTGAGCTTATCGGATCGATCGCATTGTTAAATTCCCGTTTTGCTTTGCCGCCTTTCCGCGGTTTGATTTTCCTTGGTGCTGCTATCAGCCGATTAGCCAAAGTTGAGACCGTCCCTGTCTGACAAGGTTAGGTAAAAAACCCTAAGTAATTTACGTAGTTTTTTTTTACAGTAAATTACTTGGGTATTTTATGTCACGAGTTTTATATGCGATATAATTACGTGAAAACGGGACTTTACACAAGATTTGAACGTATAACCTATAATAGGATTAAAGCCTTCAATGTTAAAACATGGATACAAACATCGAAGAGGTTTTACAAAAGATTGGCATAGGACCTCGACCTGTGGATGATCCATTCTTTGATGATTCGTACAAAATTTGTAGAGTTTTTGAAAGAAAAGGAATCACTGTTGAAGACGACGAGGAGTTCAACCATCCATTGTTAGTAGTGTTTCTTATCACGTAATACACCTTGTGATAGACCTTATTTTTATAATGTAATTTTTTTGTGTACTTTTTTCAGCATGAAAACATTTCCCTGTAGTATATTTGGATGCAAAGCCACGTTCCAAACATTGGTTGACTTTGAAATTCATTACAATGGTTGCCATCGTTACACGTGTATCGAATGTAAGAAGATATTACCGACAGCTAGAATATTGGAAATTCACACCGAGGAGAAGCATGACAGTTTCTTTCAAGTTGCAGCTAAACAACGTCCAATGGTAACTATATGCTTTTGGATATTTAATCTCATTACTTGTATTATTCAGAATATTGATTTGATTCTAATTTTATTCTATGTTTCAGTACCAGTGTTTTGATTCAGCATGTAACTTGAAATTTGAGGATCCCACCGTGCGGCGGGAGCATGGCATAAAAGTACATAAGTTTCCAAAAAATTTTCGATACGACGAGGCAACATACCATAAGAATCACAACGAGAAACTGGATAAAATGGAATGTGAGCAAGCAGTAAAGAATCAACAGACTTCCAAGAAACATATAATTCGATTGAACAAAAACTCTACAAAAACATTTATAAATAATGCTTCAGTGACAATGCCAGTTAATCGAACTACTACTCCACAAAATGTCCCTTTGGAACCAAGTACTCCAAATAAGATATCATCTTCCTTAGTATTTATTCCTCGTCAAATAATGCAGAAATCATATTCAAAAGTGCTTACAAAAAAGGAAGATTCAGTAAAGAATGTTCTTGAAACTGAAACCATGATGGATTTGGCTGAATCGCTACCTGAATAAGTACCATATAATTAATTAATTAATTTAATAAAAATGATTTTATTTGATAGTGACTGTTATCTTAAGTTATGCTACTCAATAGATTTATAGGCCATATAAGGCTTGGAACAATATAAACTGTGATAATTCAAAGATAGAGCAGGGTTTCTTCAGTGATTACAATAAGGCACTCTAAACAATCTTTGTAAAAAAATGATATTTATAATAAAGGACACGATCATTTTTATTATAAATACATATTAAATATTGCAACAGTCTTCATATGTACAAGGAAACATCGGTTCGAGAACACTCATTACAAGTTAATGTAAAATCTTAATCTCTACAATTTCAGTATTTACAGATTTACTTACTACTGACTAAATGACCCACATTTTTTCTATCTCTAAAAGAAGTTGGCTCTCTCCAGTACAAAAATATTCTCTTACGAAGTAAAAACGTCTCACGGAACATTCCTTAAAAATGTAAACTTTGGACCAAGCTTCGTTCAACTTTAAATCTTTCGATACTCCTGAATCATTCAGAAACCAGCGACATTTCTTCCCATTTTTTCCAGTAACGAGCGAATTCCTTTTAAGTGAGCGATTCATACGTTCAGACTTTTTAGCCTATCGAGTTCTAATAATTGTTACTTTTTATTCCAGTCTTAAGATCCGGCAGACCCCGAAACTTCGAATGCAAAAAATTTTGAAACTACACAATCCCTATCAATAATCCAACACCAAAGTACGGGATACTCGGAACATATTTCGAAAGGAACGCGCTCCACAACTTCAGTCTACAGTCACAGTAATTTGCATCGTCAAGACCGTGGATACCATCGACAGTACCGAAATCAGGATTTTCATGCATCACCAGGACCCGCAAATGCCGCTCAAGGACCACCTAAAATCAAGTCTACCGCCTAATCCTAGATTGTCCTAAACCTACTTAATGGTATCTCACTTTCCTCGGAGATTCTCACGTGCACCCTGAAAGCGGTACCCTGACAAGGATCTCTCCCTCCGCTATCGAGTAATCAACTTGACTTGGATTTTCTCCAGAGAAAGAGCGTCTAAGTCGAGTAGACCATACATCTAAGCTTGGCAGTCTCGTTCCTAAGCGCAACCAGTTCATACTTAAGCTTCATGTTTTCCTGTTCCAGGAAGGCAGCCCTGATGGCGATCTCGTCCTCCTTGGCTCTCCTGGCGTCCCTGGACCTCTTCGCAGCTTCGTTGTTCTTCCTCCTTCTCTCCCAGTAAGCGGCGTCTTTCTCGTCGACGGTGCTGGTGGGTAAGCCCGGACTCTTGGAGGCCCTTCGCATTTTGATATTGGTACCGTCATTGGTCCTCCTCACGCTTTCCAGCATCCTCTTCCGGAACTCCGAGTACGCCTCGTTGGAGTTTTGGTCGTACATGAGCTCGGCGGTGCCCATGGTCAACGCAAGAGGATCCTTGGGGTAGGCCTTGAAGGGCCTGGGCGCTTTTTTACCGACATCGGAGGATGCCGAAGACTGCGACACTTCCTGGGAGCCTGCGTTGCTGGTTGCAGGCATCTGGATCGGCTTCGTCGGCAAACTGGACACGTTGCTCTGCGTCAGGAAGGCTGGCAGGACTTCCGGAGGCACAGGAATCGGGATTCCCACCGGCATCATCGCAGGGTATGGATGTCGGTTCATGATTTCTGGGCTTGCCGCGATCACCTGCTTGTAGATCGGCTCGTACCTCACCTTCTTCGGCGAGTCCGTCTCCGAGGGCGGGGTCACCATGAACGTGCGACCCTCGAAGGGACTTTTCCTTTCCTGGTCGGACAAATGACTCGATTGCGGCTTCTCGCTCATCGAGGAGCTTGAAAGCTCTTCCAGGGGGGTCGTCACCCTCTCGACTGATGAGTTCGGCTTTTTGCAGGACAGATCCAGGATTGGCGGCTCGATCGGCAACTCGGAGATTTCTGGCTTTATGCTCGACGTGAAGTCCAAGGCCTGCACCTCGGCTTGTGATTGCAGGTACGAGGGGTCCATGTTTACTTGCCCTTGGAGCGAGATCCTGGAAGGATTACAAGTTCATGTAACGAGGTTTGTCGAACTATCGGTTACCTTGATTTTTAATTACTAGGGGAATTAGACAATTAATAGCCCGACTGTAATATTCTATCTTATTCGTTAATCGACCACTATTTTGTTCTTTGCTACTCCCTGCGTTAATTCAAATTTGTTAATTTTGCGTACGCGAAACAGAGGTCAGGAGACAAAAGAGAATTGTGAGGTGTATGCCGCTATCTAACACGACGAAAATATTTATACCGAGGGTTACATCACCGATTGGAGTCAGAAGTCAATTCCCCGATATATCCGACAAGATACTTCTTACGTGAATTTTTCAAAAGTGTGTAAAAACTCCCCGAGAACGGCATTTGATTTTTAAGGATGTACTAACTTTATTTATGCTTATACATTCAACGCGACGTTTCGGGAATTCTTTTAATTCCGGTTTTTTATTTTATGGTCGTGTACCGTGGGTTGAAAGAGTATTTTTGTAGCGTAATGAGTATCACTGATTTTTTAATGTGGTCTGTGTCAATTTCAGGGAATACTGTCTTACTTTGCGAGGAGTCCGGAAAATCCGAGGTCACACCGCTAGCACTTGAACCACAGCACTGATCGAAATTTGTCCTTTCTTCCGTACTTTTGGAAGTTTTCCCTCGTCACGACCGCGCGAGCTTCCTTCGACGAGTACTCGGCTTTCGCTCGTCGAACCTCTCGAACCGATTTTCCAAAATCGTTTACCGAGGGAAGGGGTGTCCTTTGGCTTATATACGTTCAACCCTTGCGAGGTCGTGGGTAGGAGGCTTCTTAGAAAAATGGAGGGGTAGGCTTGCTGACCATTGATAGTTCTGGTGGGGGGTGCACGCGTCCACTGCTTTTCCGATTTTCCGAATTTTCCCCCGTATTTCCGACTCGTACGAATATGCAAAACATGTTTCGCCACCCGTTAATAAACTCTAGCCAATGCGATGTGTAATTTCAAACGTTTAATTGAAAACATTGAACGGCAACAATTGATCGCACCTCTTATTAAAGGTAGATAAATCGATCACTCCCTAAAAATCGCAGGTGACAATGATTCCATTTATTAATATCAATACTTGAGTTTGCATTTAATTTGGAAATTATGCTTGTTGAAGTGTTCGTTACTGTGATTAGAATCAGATTATACCAATGAATGTATTCGTAGAGTAAGCAGAGCTCTGGGGTAGGTGTGCACCGAATTGTTGTATCTCTCGGAGAATATTGTCATTACGGGCAATTTGTGTCGGGAAAATTAGTCTTAGTAAAGGGAAGAAAAAAGAAAAAAAAAAAAAGCGAGCACTTGTAAAAGCGATTAGTAGGCCAAGGTGTGATGGTTGTTACGGTAAAAGACCGCTCCCTTGACCTCTCATCCTTTATTGTCGAGTTTACAACACCGCACCCCAATAACAAAAACCCACCCCATGCGGGGGGTCCTGATCCTGCAATTTCTTAACAGCCTCGAATAACCGTTCAAAGGCAGCGAAAAAAGAAATCGTAACGTCGGATACTCCAAGGAAGGAAAGTCCGCCAAACCGCACGGATTTCCAGGAGCAGGGAAAATATAAGAAAAAGGAAATCCAGCGAAGTCCTGACACTTTAAGAGGTGCCTTATTGCCGTACTTTTTGAAAGTTCGACGCGTAATTAAAACTAAAGCATATTAATCGAATTTATTATCATTCCAGGAGACTGTTTCCTGTAGGTAAAATTTATACAATTCAATCTGAACGTGGGAGTCGGGAAGAGAGGCTTTCCTAGTCAGTCCTGACTGAAGTGAGTTTGCGCCGTCGACAAATCCCAATAAATTTTATTAATCCCCGAGAGCCAGGACGAATATTACCCAAAAGTCCGCTCCTCCCACTCGGGCTTTATCCAGGAAAAGTGTGACATTTAGAAAATTTGGTCATTCGTGAAGTACGCCGAACGGTGGCCGAGGAGGCCCTTGCTCCTCGCCGACCGGAGGGTATAGAATTTGCCGGTGCTGACTTAACCCTTTCTCCGCCGTATTTCAAGCCCTTTGTTTCTCGCCCTGGGAAGATTTACGACGGGCCTTCGGCCTCCGCCGAACCACGTGATCCGCGAATTTGCGTAAAAGCCGCCATAAATCGTCGCGCGTTGCGAGGAGAGAAATTTGCGACACCGGGGAGGAAAGAGTTCCCCGGGCCGGAATTCGACGATGATCGAGACAACCAAGAGGCTTCCATGTGTCACCAGGAACGAGGCTCGGAAATCGACTTTTGGGGACATCAACGGCCCATTTCTCGAGTCGTTATTTATTGTCCCGGTCTGTCTTCTAGAAGGACCCCGGAAGATCCTTCAGGACACAAACGAGTTGATCAGCTAACGCGTGTCTGACGAACGACGCTCTCATTTTCCATGGGCTCTTCTTAAAGAAAATCGACCTTTATGGATGACGTTCTTCGTTCTAATTCTCGGCCGGTTCATTAGTCAGAAACGTCGCAAAGTGGCGAGTGAGGTCGGCAATAGGAAAATAGACATTAACCAGGAACAGGGAAATTATTTCCACTATTGGGTCCATATAATTCAGAATTTATTGATAACATAGTTATACAGCTACGACTTATATTAACGATATTAATGTCGTTTTATTTTGTCATTCCTAGGAGACTGGCAACACAAGTCGGCGTTTCTCGCACATCGTGGGAGAGCAAAGGAAGCGAAGATGGATCCTGGAAGGAGACGTCACCGTGGGCGCGTCTTATTATGTCGTTTTCCCATAATCACGGGAAATTTAAGTCCCCGAGGTCGGATCTTCCCGTGGCCCGGCTGAAAAGCCCTTTCCCAGCGGAAAACTCTGGGGAGCTCTCATTCAGGGAGCCGCCTCTTTTCCATGTATACAAATTTTTGCTCTTTTGGCCACATAACCCAGATTTCTATGGTGCGTCCGACCGCAACCCGTTATTCCCATTTTCCTCGGCTCCTGGAGGGATGAATGCGTTCATTTGCATCTGCCGACCTGACAAACGGATGCCCTAACGGTGCCATGCACGGTGGATTGGCAAACGCCCGCCAATCTGGACCCGAACCTCTCAATTTCGAGTTAGACGTAGTTTGCGGACCTGGGGAATTGGTCACGAGCCGTCACGTACGCCTTAATGCCGAACGAAACGATTTTAAAATACCGTATGGATTTTTCGCACGTCTCCGTAGTTCCCAAAAGACGTCAGAAAATTCCCTGTAAAATTCCCTCCGCGTTGCCCGCTTTTACTTATGTTTATTTAATAACTGGGAGATTGGGGATCGTTTTAAAAATGTTTTCGCTGGGCGGAATTACGTTTCTAAATTATACGGGACTTGGGAACACCGTAGGATAGATATTTCGGAGTGGGACTCGGGAACGAGGTTCGAAGGCGTACGTGATTTCCAGCCGACGATGCAACGCATCGCCTCGAGACTTTAACGCAATCGACGAGCTATCCGCGATATCTATTAGTTCAGTGATCGGTAGCTGCGTTAGATAACTCCGATGACTAAGTCGAAAATCCCGTGGCACTCGGATCGGTGAAAATATTCCTGTTGCGTTTCGACAATGGAAAATATTCCGCGACCGGGAAATTAGTGACGCAAGTGTCCACTCGAGTTTATCTTTAACAAACAAGTCAAATGTCACCGTACTCGCTGTCGGAGCTCGACGGAAATCTGTCCCTATTCTTCCCGAGAATATTTCCAAAACTAAGCGAACGCCCGAAGGAATCATTTATTATGCCGGCTCATTGCTCAACTCCTAAGAACGCCCTGAGTATTCTCTAGACCTCCATTTTGTCCGCAGGAAGTCAAGAATGGACTTTAAAAAGGGAGGAAGTCGGAGGCTTGGCATCCCCGGAGGTCCAGCCTCGCCCGGGGCCCATAAGGGTGCCGAAAAAAGAGGGAGATCCGAAAGCTGGACGCACATTAAGACATCCACGGGGGTGAGCAATTATTTTTCGATTTATCTTCCCGGCCACCGGCCAAGTTTTGCCAACAGACTTTCGAAATCTGCATACTTCCGGCCCCGAGCGAGCCCTTTCTTGCAGGAACCCTTTATCCGTTCCCTTTTCTAGCTGCTTTATTCCAGAAAGTGCGTTCCCGAGGCCTTCCCCGGGATTACATGATCCAGCAGGTTGCAGGCAACGGTAACACCCGCCACCCTCGGCATTTTGCAACAATGTTGATATCGAACTCGTTAATTTCGGAAAGGTCTCGATGAGTCACGGAATACTGCCTGGAAATAAGTACGTATTAATGCCGATAATTTACCTGAGGGTCCATTTTTATGGTTCAATTGTAGCATGACCAGTGTTAACGTTATTTAGGACAGCCTGAACGGTTCACCAGGTTCGAGACTGGGCCAGTTACCGGCGAAGACAGGGAAACGCCGCCTGGACGAATTCTGCACAAAGGGAATAATTAGGGCTGACGACTCAGGTGTTGTCACGCAGGTTGCGCCAGGAATTCCCCTCTTTACCTGCGCCCTGGCCTTTGATAAGTCACAGAGTGCGTGATCTCGAGTACGCTACCTGGAAGCCAGGTAGGCTTCCTTTCATGGCCGCTTCTTTTCGAAAAGCTTCGGGAAAAGCCCTCGCCGTGACTGCTGATCTAGACAAAAGGCGGTGCAATAATTTCGTTACAGTTACGCGACCTTTATGTACTGGATAGTTAGTCCCTTTTCCTGACGATTCTCATTCAAGGACTAGCTCTCCATCATTGGAGTTTTCCCCGTTCATCATCGCGCCGTTTAAGCTTTTCGCTCTTGATGTGAAAGATGTGATCCGAAAGCTCAATCGTTCATGAAACTTTATTCCGACCTGGGTGTATCGAATCCTTTCGAACTTTACAACGTGAATATGGAAAGCCCAAGGTAGGTCCTGAAACTCATGAAATTAAATTTTTTATAAAAAATGTTCAAACATCTGCAAAGAAATTTTCAAAGAATTAAAATTTCCTGGGTGTCAGGACCTTGTTTGTAGCTTCCATATTCACATTGTCAAGTTTGAAACGATTCGGTACCACTAGGTTGGAAAATAAGTTTCACAAACGAGACCTCTTCTCGTCACTTTCACGTCCCCTTAAATGTGCCAACGACGCCATCGGCCATTTTTCTTTTCCTCGGCTCGTGCAAACTCTGACTGAAAATCTTCGTTTTCGGTCTTGCCAAGGCTTCCAGAAAATACTTATCATCCCGAGAGTTCGTCGGACGAGGTTTACCAACACTCTTCGGGCCACTCGTCCCGGTGTTCGCAAATTGACCCTCTTCGGGGTCTGGTCTTGCCGAAGGGGCCGAGGACTCCCTCAGGACGTGAAAAGGGAAGCGGTAACGGGAACTCTGGACGTCCGGGACTTAAAAGCGAAAACCGCTATTCAAATTTGACAAAAACTCGGCGGTACAGATCGAGGTGTCCGGTTACTAAGCCGCAAGGCAAAGGGTTGAAGAGGAGGCTGTCTCTGCTGGAAATGGAAAACATCCACCACTCTGTCTCTCCGTCCGTCCAGCTACCCCTGCGCCATTTTTCGGCTCGTGCCGATTGAAATTTACTGCCGGACTTTATCTGAGGTAATCGAGATCCATCTCTACCCTAACCAGGAGTCTCGAGTCCCACTTTGCGTTTCAACCGTACGGTTTAATCGACATAAAGCATTTTCACATCCCGTTTTTTGTTTTTTTTTAATATTCCGTGGAATTTTATCAGATACATCGAGAGCTCGGTTAGTTCCATTCGACGCTCTTTGTAGGTACTGCAGATATTTAATTGTATTTCGTTCATAGAGGCCTAATAATGGGTTACATCTGCTAATTACAGATGATGCTTTCCTCGAGGCAGACACCTTCGAAGAAAGGAAGGATCATCAACGGGGTTATTATTGGAAATTGGGGCACCAAGGGAGGAATGGCCGGTCGTCGTTGCGGAGCGTCTACAAAGGGCGGCGATTATTGCGGAAAACCATAATAAAGCGAGCGAAGGTGCCCTGGCCGTGGAGCACTTTCGGCTCCGTCCTGAAAAGGACCTACTCCTTGTAAAGGTGACGTTACAGGGTCAGGTCGGACGCAATAAAAGCTGGATTCCCGCACTTTCGTCGACGCACGACTGCCGTTTATTACGGGAACCGTCCCAGGTCCCGAAGGTTTACGAGCGGGATTAAGCGAGGAGCTCGATTATGGCGTATCGGATTAACTTTGCCTGACTTCAGGAACGGTTTAAATGAGTTAACGACGCACTCCGCTTGGCAAATCGCCTCCTGTTTACCCTCTGCAAATTATTATCCGGATTAGAAAAACTCGACTTTTCCAGGAAGTCATCCTGGAAGGGAGCCTCCGCACCCCGTAAGTCGATTGGCGGGGTGGATTGCATTTTCCAAGGGTTCCAGATCTTTACGGCAACGCTCTTTTACGGGGTCTCCTCGTAGGGTGTTTCCTAGACCTCGCCTTTACCTAGGATGCCGTTTAATAATAATCCGTCGCTATGGTATCGAGAAAAAAAAAATGGTCACTTTTTGCTTAGCTCTTCGCTTCTCACGAGAAAAATTAAATTTCTGATGTTTCCGCTGGTTTTCCTTTATAGTGATATTGGGATGTGGAAAGTCTTCAAGGATTCCCCCTGCACATGCCCGAAGGGAAAGCGGTTAATTAGACGTAGAATTTACGCAACGGTTGTCGCAATCTCGACAACCACCAGGTTACGTGCCGAAGAAATTTCAAAATCAGGAGGAACGTGACGCACGTTACGGAAATCGCTGACGCCGCCCGCGGGGGTGCGGGCCTCTTCTGATCTTCATCAGCGGCGACCCTCGGCCATGGGGATGACCGTTTCTGGGTTCTCATCCCGTAAATAAATGACATCTCCGTTTTCACGAGACTACCTCCTCTGAAACGGTACTAGAAAGTAGGTAAACCCACGTCCTACCCTCTTACTAAATTGAAGATTACAGTTCCATGTTGCGTGTACAGAATTTCCAGACACGTTTGAGGCGAAAATCAAGAACGCCTAAAAATGCGTATTTCCCCTGAAAAAACTTGCAGCCCCTCGGACGATAGACCAATTTGTAGAGAAGAACCTTCCCCGTCGAGCTGCAGCGACAGCAGGTGAAATTCTTAAGTCTCTTCAGCATTTCCAACAATCTTGACATGAGAATTCTAGATTAAACGGTTAAACGAGAGTTTTTTGTAGAAGCTGGTTCCTAGGTCGGATCTACTGCATTTCCCGGGTGGAGTTCTCGCAAATTCCTTTGTTCGGCCAGAAGTCCAGGTCCGGGTGAGAGCCTCTGGCTGCAAAATTTGGAGATGTTGGTCAGCATGTCATATGGTCAATAGCCGATGGCCTTGTGGGTGGACCAGGGTGCAGATGCAGGGCCCTAGGAACAACCCTTCCGTAATAACGTCCAACGAAGGGGCTGTGCGCTGCCTTTTTCCATTGTGTGTGCCGACGCCCAGAACGCATTGTGCATCCTGATGCATAAATGCATCCTGGGTGCGAGCGGCAGGAGCTACGTAGCTAACGGTACTGGACGACGTGTGTGTCACGTCGAAATGTGTGTCAAAAGCTCTCCGATTCGTGGCGGATTTACGGTAAACCGTGACGTCCTAGATTTCCCACTCGGCGAATTGAAAACGTCATTACGTTTTCATTAGTGTTCCGGGCGACATTTATTGGTGCACGAGGTCATGGACGTAATTGTAAATAATTGTAAATAATTGTTTATTATCATCCTCCGAAATCATCTCAAGCCACTTGCAGATAGTGCCATCCCGGGTGCAGGCAATTCGATCGTACAAATATTGGGCGACACGTCGAGGAGGAATTTCGAATCCTAATTCACTTTGGAACTTGCTTCACGACATGCGGCAGGTCGTACTTCCCACGCACGCACTTTATCTTCACGCCAGGAGTGTCCTGTAATTTCCCCACTCTGCAGAGCACGATATTGTGTTCCTGGAGATTGTGTCCGATTCCTGAAACGGCAAATCACAGGAGATGTAGAAACTGGGATACTTGGTTTACTTGAAATACCACATGCAGTTTCTTTTTTTTTTCTGCCGTTCGTGAAATTGGTAGTAAGCCGATTATTTCAAATCGTATTACCGGGGACGTAGGCGACCATTTCCTTTCCCGAGGAGAGCCTCACTAACACGCACTTCCTGTTCGCAGAATTCGGCTTCTTCGGCTTCTTGATGACCGCCCTCAGGACGACGCCCTTGGCGAACGGCTTTCCATCGAGTGGCTTCCTTTTTATATTGACCTTTTTATGGGGACCCCTTAGATGCATCTGCAACAACGTCGATCCGTTTCTCACCTGCTGCAGACCTGCGGTACAGGAAAGGCAAATTAAAAGGTAATGAAATAAACAATACATCAATAGAAATGACCATTAGTTCACGTTGGCGCCACTCGAGGTCGCTGGACTTCTAAACGAAATCGACTGCTCGTTAAGTCGGCACTTTTCACCCGCTAAATTCCTCTTTAAGACCGTTTAATCCTTAGGCTTCCAAACGAAAGCGACTTCGAAGTGGTCGACACACTTCACCTTGAATAACCCAATTGTTACTCAACAGTGCCGGGGTTCCGGAGATTTCGAAAACGGCGCTCTCACCTCGAAGTCCTGCGACCTCCGATTGGTGTCAACTTCGAAGACTTATAGATTCCGATCTTTGCGTCGACGTAATCGATCAAAGCTGGACGACGTTCTAACCGTTAAAGAAAATTCCAGGATTCCTCGAGATTTCCTGCGAGCAGGTTGCGCGACAAGGAACGCAAATTGGGGATGGTCGAAGGGGAGGAAAAGCCATTGTGAGGGGAAAGGACGAAAAACGCGGAGCAGGGACTTTGGTAACGGTACCGGGAAGCCGAGAACTCTTTCGCAAATAATAATCTTGCGGCCCTCGACAAAAAGGACACCCAGCGTGGACCCTGGGACGAGGATATCAAATATGACGAGCGCTTGACATCTGCAAGCCGCTCAGAGTCCTTTCCTGGTCGAGCGTGCATAAGCTTATTAAGCAACATTGTCGTAAGGGAAGGTCCTGCGGAGAGTGGCCAGGCTGGACAACGTCTCGGGATGGACGAGTCTCTTCTTTTTAGAATCCTGGACAGTGGGCTCCCCTCGAGGGTTACCTGTCGACTTCCTGGTGACAAAGGAATTTCATCGCCGCGAAGGAACTCGCCCTGAAAGCGGGATTCCTTCTAAAGCAAGTCACCGGTCTCGTTAGTTAATAACAGATGACATTTTTTGTTTTTAAATTATAATGTATTTCCAACAAACTGTAAGGATAATACCTAAAGCTCCTTCGTGGGATTTTTTTCATTTATGTTACGCTGCGACTCGCGATGCTCGCTTAGAAAATTAAGGAAATTAGTTAACGTGGAACGCGTGGAAAGCTTTTCCTGCAATATGGCGCGTCCGAAAACCGGCAATTCCGGGGAGGACTGTACCATTGTTGTTCATTTCGAGATCTAGCTGACCACCGTCCGTCAATGCGACAGATGTCCAAAACCTGGCGCGTCGCTAATCCGACCTAACTTGGACTTAACTGAGCCAAGAGACCAGCAGAACCCATTATATGCGGGAAAGCCAACCCTTTTCGTAAGATCAATGCGCAAGATTACATTGCGAAAAGTTTTCGACATCGCGTTGCGCCTTTGTCGCACTTCCCGCAAGCCTCCAGGGCGCGGGAAATGATTGTTGGAACAGCCGTGGTTTTTAAATAAAAAGGGAACCCAGGAAATCCCCAAGGAATCTTCGTACATCCATTGTATAACTTCGCCGCAACTTCCCCCAATGTTAAGCGAAGAGGTGATCTTAAAAGAAAATCAAGAATTACCGTTCGTTCCTAAATAATAATTCTTAGCTATCCGAGATGCGATCTTATAAAGTGCATTGGAAAATTATGTTAATAATGGCGAGACGAGCTAGTGGCTTTGTATAAGTTATTAAAAATCATTTTCTTGATCTCGTCCGATAGAGAGATATTTTTGCGCCGAGTATAGGGTGACTAGAAAAAATCATTCAGAGAGCGGGATGATTTGGCTTGGAAATAATCTGGCGAAAGCGGGCATTGGGGAAATAAATGTTGCGGTGGACTGTACCTATCGTAGTGGTCTGTCAACTGGTCAACCGCAAATGGACATGTCACCCCCCCAATTCCCACCGATTTCGCCAGTGGTCGTGGCTATTTTCCTGCCGAATCCTTTTTCCGCCGTGGATCCCTTTTTGCATTTCGAGATCTTTCCGTAGGGATCAAAGAGGTAAACCTGACCGACCGCGAGCGTGCGCTTTGGCCGGCCTGGGGCATTTTCGCAAAAGAATACGAGGAAACTCGACCGAGAAACGGGGTGGAAAGTGGTCCAGATTCCTCTTTCAGGTGACTACCCTTTTCTCGGCTATGAAAGATACCTATCTCTCGACCGCGCGTGGAAACTCGAGATGTCACCAGGCTCCTTCCAGTTTATTTCGTTACAGTTTCGGGAAACGCAAATACAGCCGGCGAGAGTTCCCACATTCTGCTCTCCATGAGACGCAAATGGGTCACTGTGTCAAAAAGCTGCTTCCTTCGGACGTTTGTGTTTGCAGCGGTATGCCATTAATTATTCGCTACTTGGTATCAGGAAACGACAGGATTTTCATTTATAAGAATAAGTACCAGGCTAATTCGATGTGCACCATCTTTGGATGCGATAGCGTTTTATGATTTGTTGGAAAACTACCTTGGTAATATTTTTTTTATGGATTTTAGGTTTATCCAGAATGGTATGAATTGTGAATAATCAACGTGTACGAGCAGAACATACCTTGTTTCATATTCTGTAAACATATCCTTGTCAGAATCGATAAACCTCCTAAAAAATAAAACGTCGATATGTATCCTTTTAAAATTTAGAAAACTAGAAATGCGTTATTTGTGCAATATAAAATTACCTTGAACAGAATTAGTTAAGTATGATCTCGCCTGCATTGACGCGTTTCCTGAAAAATTAGGATGTTATCGTAGGTATAGTCGCAACGATAGTTCTGGATTTGTATTGAACTTTAGGCCTGACAATACATTATGACACATTAAACCGATGTGAACTGTTTAAGTACAACGGAATAAGTTTTATTTTATTCAAACTATCGATAAATTGATGATTATTTTAAAGCAGGGTGAAAAGTGATGCCGAAACAGAGGTTAGGATGTAAATTATACCACATTTTTATATAAACACTGAATTACCTTCAATGGAATTCCTCGTGAATATTCTCGCCAAACTTGATATACCCCTCGTAATTACACTCATGACTCTATTTTTTAATCTCTCTTCAAATCAATTCAATTTTATTTCAAGTTAGCGAGAGATTTCGAAATTTCTCTTCCTCACCCGACGACCGGCGCTCCTCCAGTCGGAAAATGTCGGAACTACGAACTGCAAAGGAAGTCAGTCGATAAAGCAAAACTCTGTAGCCAATAATGCCTTAGAAACGATCTTTACTTTATTAATACCTTCTTCACATTACAATGAATTACTCGTTATCTCCTCAATGTTGAGTAACAATCCACTACATTACAATATCGGAAGAAATGGTCGAACGTGCAATCGTCTTTTACATCATCACGCCACGGTAACCGTTCGGTAAAGTTTCGCGAGTGTAACGCTCTTCTACCTCAATTTGCGGAAAATCATAAATTACTACGGAGCTATGGCGAATACATTACTAGAGCACTAATTTATCCTGCACGAGTCGGCGAAAGTACAAAACTTACAAGATATTAGGAATTATACAAGATTTAGTTAAACTGTAATTCGCAGCTCCAGCCTGCCCGTTCGATCCGGATTGGGATTCACCAACCGTTGTAGCCGCCTAAGGTATTGCCAAGCCCTTGTCCATAACCAGAGCCATAACCGGAGCCATAACTGGAGCCATAACCGGAGCCATAACCGGAGCCTAAACTGGAGCCTAAACCAGAGCCTAAACCAGAGCCTAGACCAGATCCCAAACCATGGCCCAGGCTCAACCCGCCATGCCCAAACGACGACGACGACGATCCATAAGAGCTACCGTACCCGTGCGACAAGGGAATCGGTGCACTATATCCGTGAGAAACTGGAGCCGATGCATATCCGTTACCCAGAGAGTATCCGGATCCTAGAGATCCATGTCCGAGTCCTGCGCAGAAATAGGTGACATTAATTTCCCCCTTTACAAGAAATACCAAAGCGACGATCGCGAGCCCAACTCGCGATTAGACTAGAAGGTCGGTGCCGCGGTATACCCTTTGTAAATAAAAAATACCTTGACTTCAATTTCAGATAAATCAACGTTGCAAATGGATGCACGCAGAACCAGGGAATTGGAATACCTATGGTTTGTCGTTTAACTTTAATCCCATTTTGTATTTTACGTTCGAGTAATTACGATGCAAAATATTAATTCCAGGAATTAAGATGGAAAATATGCATTCCAGAAAATGTACCTCCGTAGCTGCCTCCGTATCCACCGAGTCCACTCAGCCCACCGAGGCTTCCGAATCCTCCTCCGTATCCACCGAGTCCACCGTGATAACCACCACCATACCCCAATCCGGACAGACCTCGTTTATCCTGTTTTTTCGTCTCCAATCCTTCCTGGCCGTACAATGGCGACGCCAGGGCGAAAATAAGGACAATTACCTGGAACGATGATTCAATTTTCTATGATTTCAGAGTTCCCTGGAGAAATTCAGGATGTACTCACGAGAGATTTCATGGTGGTGTAGGACGGTGGGCAGATCTACTTCTGGGCTGAGACTGATGCAGACGCCACAAGATACACTCCCTTTTATACCTGTGAGTCTTTTGCTAGGATATTGCATTGCATCGTGGCAGGGTGCATCCCGTGATAGTATTGGTATTACGGACACTCGTGGCGGGTAATCACACGTGTGCATGTACGGTGTACACGCCTTTCTAACGCCATTTTTTTCTTATCTCCGCACTCTTGTCACGAAAATACTTTGTTTCAGGTAAATTGATGCAGAACGACGCCAACCACCGTGGGAAATAGGAACAGTTCGGTAGAACGTCGTCCGTGTAGGGGAGAAAAAAAGGAATTTTGAAATTTTTAATCATACACGCGGAACCATGGAATCTTGGCTCAGGAATGTCCACGACGCCTCGTATAATTTTTACCGCATAATTCCAGTTCGGAAGGAAATTTTAAGGTGAAGAAAAATCGGGATTGCCGGTATTTAAAACTTTTATAGCCGCTCTTAAGATTGAAAGCCCTCGGGCGGCTATATCACCTGCTTCACCTGAGAAGCCGACCTAGATAATTATACGATTTTTACTTACTCCTCGAATTACGCTTAAATTTCCGTCCGATAAACTGGTAAAACAAATCCGAAACCTAGGAAAACCGAGGTAGAAACTTAATCAATTTTTTTCCGCGGTTATACCTAGGGGGATTCCTGTCGAATTTTAATTTTTTTCATTCAATTAAGAGAATAAGAGGAGTCATTTTCTGACGATGCAGTGTCGGCAGATCGTTATGATGCGGACAACCGAGCACACCTAACATCCGAAGAATTGGGTGACACCATTTCTAGAGATCATTACTGGGTCGATCTTTCACGAGCATCTCAAATTTCTTGATCGGAGGCTTTCACCGTTCGTTACTGGTTTTCAGGTGAGCCGTTGGCAAATATGGCTTGCAATTTTTACATTGTCTCATCCTATCGATTGCTCTCATATTCCCGTTATACTTCGTCGCACTTCAACGATGTACTTCCATTTACACTAAATCTAATTACGCTAAATTCTTGCGATGAAAATGTCTTTAATGTAAATTGTAATTACAGGTGGAGGTGTTGCTTAACGCTAATCCTCGCAATTAATTTTATAAGAGAATGCGACAGACTTTCTCGGGAAAAATATTAAGGACTGCTTTATGGTAATAAGAATTGAACGTCTTATATTCATTGGGTTAGAGATAGCGCTCGAGGAGTTTTAAAAATTAATTATGGAAAAGGAACTCATTAAAGAACGGTTTAGCTCGTAGATTCGCAGGCGAGGTGCGCAATTTCATCGGCGTAATTTAAGTCTTGCACGGCTGCGGGATGGCTGAAGTGAAATTCATTTTCTTCGACGCATTAAGTGATCGCTATTTTATTAAAATACCTCTCGCATTAAGGCTGAAATCGACAGTTAAGTATTCAACGTGTTATACCATTCGGATCAAACGTTGCCTCATAGTGTACGGCAAAGCAGGTTCCAGTGTCTTACACGGAAACATCCTTGGGAAGAATTTAAACAAATATTCAATTACTTAACATTACCACGGGAGACTATTTCGCCGTTCCAAATCGTGAAATCCTATAGGAGAAAGGCATATCGTATATTTTATTTTTTTTCCAAATAAATACGTAGACTAGAGTATTAAGAAACCAATCATTTTGCGCGGCTCGTTTTCTGCTATGAATGGTATATGTATCTATATTTTAGGATAATCCCTAAATTAATAGGGACCAGGTGAAAATTCAGGTTTAGGGCTGACAACCCGTAAGAATTTATTACAGCAAAGAGACTCGTCAGTCGCAATTGAGTTCGCGGATCCGTGAGAGATTCGCGACTTAATTGGGACGATTAAGCGATGTAGAGCCGGGGAAGGTTTTCCTCCTTCGACTCAGGTGCGAAAATTTATTACTCATCACCTGCGAGAGCCTGAATGGTCGCGATGGTGAATCTCAGAAGTAGAATTTTAGCAATATCATCATTCGCATAGCAGGAATTTTTTATACGTAAAAGCTGCATAACTTTCCATTCAATCCAAGAACGTTTAAATCAAAATGAAAATCTGGCTCTTTTCTAATAATGTAGAATTTCCGTTTGTTTAGATACGTGCTCACTATTATGTTACAGCAATTTAACGATGATGTAATTACACGCACTTAGGACTTCTGCGGTCTGCACTGAAGCCGCGACTTGTTTTCCCCCGGAAAATTATGCATCGGGGAAAAGCGGTGCAGATGCATTTTTTCATCGGTGAATCTGCACTCGAGACCACATCCTATCCAGATAACCGACTCCTTTGCGCAACATTGATTGGCCAAGTCGAAGGACAGAGCTGGAAGCGAATTGACGGTGGTAAATTTGAACAATAAATCCTCGCAAAACCCTATTTTAACCGCGATCACCGACAGACTTCAGCGCTGATATGAATGCATTAAAGACACGCCCCCGAGCGGTCTACAATTACCACTTACGTGCCGTAATAATGCAAGTAAAGTGTTGGCAATGCGGATCAAGACTCTTATATGCACGTCTCTTTTACCGGGATTAAGCACAAAGTATCATTTCTCTGACTGGGATTCGCCCTCGTATCTGAAATAGAAATTAAATTTCTACAGAAATGTGTGTAACGTTGCGGTACATAGTATGTACTTGTAAGAGTGTAGCCGACGCGCGGGCTGGACTTTATATATATATTTCTTAATATTATATGTGCACTCGTGTTGTACACGATATGTATTTATAAGAAATGTAGGTAACACATATACTGACAAAAAGAAAGAGAAAACCGTCCGTGAAACTCGAGCTCTGCCATAAGAGTACTTCCTCCCAGAGATCTCGAATCCCTGTTCCAACTTTACATGACGTAACTGGATTCACGAGGATTGGGTGCCGTGAAAAATTTAGATTCGCATAAAATCCTAGGAAATGTCGTAACAGGATTAACTCATCGGTAGGTCGTCACGAGAAGTTATCCCGTAAGATATAAAACGAAACTCCCCGTCCAGGAGAGCGAATAAATGAAGCTTCCATCAATATTCATATCGCGTGTATAATTCCGAATTCCTGAAAAATGTAGAAAATTTTAACTGCAGCATATTTTAAAAGTGACCTCCCAGTGTACGAATGAAATATGCATGAAATATAATTTATTTGGTATTGTTTAAAAATTCAGATTACCAGTAAAATGGAAATTCTTGCTTATTAGGGCGAATTGAATGTCTCTTCGATGTGCTGACTGTGTCGGGATACTGTAATAAACGTAAATTTATAGTTAATACGTGATCTTCTGGTAAGTATCTAGGAAACCAATTCTGGAAGGAAGTGCAATTCAGCAGTGCCCAACCATGAAGCCCGAATCACGATCTTCAAGTACGTGTACAACGGTACCTAGAGTATGTCTCGAAACCACGTAGTAATGTCGGCCATGAATCAGCGTAATGATGTTTCTGAATGTGGAAGTGAGGCTTAACAATCTCCTATTAAAAGCCATAAATTCATCTCAGACAGATCACGAGCGAAGACAGTTACTTGCTGGCGTCTTTCATCCGTCGAGTTTAAACCAGGAATCAATCATCATTTATAAGCGTTATAACGATTCGGTAGTTGTAAATCGAAAGGTCTCAATCACCGATAAATTTTCAACCATATTATTTTTTTTGGGTACCTTCTATTCTCATCATTGCCCGGTAATTGTAGATATCTGCGGTACCGATGAACGGATTCGTGATGAGATGAAGTCTGAAGGTAAAACAGCTGACTGTGTTTTGAAGTCAGAGCAGGTCGAGACAAGTGACAGAAAAAATATTTAAAGAACATAAATCCCTAACAAATATTATTTACAATGAAGGACTGAATAAAATCTGTAGTTAAGTCGATGGTTAGTTGTTAGTACAAGAAGTGTCTCAGAGATATGATTTTGTCGAAGGTTGAGGTTATGGCGCATCTCAGGATAAGGAAAATTCCCTGTCAGACGGCACAATTGCTCAATTTGCGATATTTATTCACAACATTCTCAAGGCACAAATCATCGAAGATGATTATGAAGCGAGTCATGAGGGAAAATAAAATACTCTTTGGTAAGTTACTTGAAACCAAGCAAGAAAAGCTGAAAAAATTAAAGTCGATGGTACACGAAGAATCATATTCGATAAATAGGAAGTCTGAGGAACCCAGTCAGAGTACGGAGTTAGCTTGGGTATTAAATTCACCCTATGGATGGGTTCAGAAAATTAAAAAACCTCTGCCAGTTACTCAAACTTCTAAAACAGTTTTAAAGGTTTCGGCGGAAAGGAACGGCTTCATACCCCGTTCTGTTAAAAAATATATCAATGAAAGCAGTGACCCGAGTACGATTGGGACGTGTACTGTTGTTTCTGAAAATGTTAAATGTAATAATGTTTCTGCACTGCCCGAGGTTAGTGAAACTGAAAAATTAAGTGTAATCTGTGAAGGAAACGCAGCTGTGAATAAAAACGAGGATTTAAGGAATGGGCAAAATATAAGTACAGTTGAAGGTTGTAGTTTAAATTCTTCAACTCCTAAAGCAATTATTGAGCTTCCAAATACTGCAACCGAAGGATCAAATTTAATGCATGAAGAAAGTACAAATATGGCAGAGAATGTAGAGTTTGCATCCAAAGATATTAAGTCTGAAAGTGTGCCAGAAGAAGACCTTGTAGTACCATTGAAAGCGAGTGAGAGTAATCATACCAATACCTCGGAAATACCCATTCATAAAAAGTCGATTCGACCCTTAAGTGATATCATAATAAAAAACATAACTTCCTTTTCGATTTTCACTAAGAATAAGAATATATCGGTACCGATCGACACCGCCTCAGAAGTAATAACCATACCTAATGAAAAGCACAAATCTTATGCCAGTTTACCAAGTGTTACACATATTCTAAATGAATCATTGTCGGAAGAATCCAAATTGCGATTAGACACATGGAAAAAAAATATGATTCTCAGCTTAGGGGAGGAAGGCTTTGAACGCTATCAAAGTGGTAATATATTATATATTTAATTTCTAAAATAGAATACCCTTTAAAAACTGTTTGAGAACCGAGATTAATTTTATTTTTAGACTTGTTCATGCATGGCAGAATGTTACATTCTTCGATAGAGAACACTTTGCTGAATAAGGTAGTCGAAGTACCCGAACCAATTCAAGGATCTTTCGACAGCATAAAAAATATCTTAAAGGACGTGAATTCTGTAACAGCGGTTGAGACATTAGTCGTGCATCCAAAATTACAGTACAAGGGCATTATTGATTGCGTAGCATTTTACAGGTAAAGTAGGAAGTTGAGTATCCATTTATCGACAGATGGAAGAGAAGAGATTTAGTTCGTCGCTCGCACAAAATTTAGCAGATGGCGCGTCAAGCCCATTGAACCTCGCGTAGAAACCCGAATACGAAAGAATAAATATTAGATTTATTGAACATCCATGGAACTCGAATGAAACCATGAATTTCAAAGAAAATGTGTAGTTAAATAATAATTAATTAGTATTACGCCAATTTCAGGGGAAAGTTGTGCGTAATCGACTGGAAGAAATCCGAGAGACCAAAATTGACAATACACGACACGTATGATGCTCCATTACAAATAGCCTCGTATATTGGGGCACTAAACGCAGACGGCAATTATCCCTTCGAGGTGACTGCATAAAAAGAGACGCGCAATCATCCCCCTGCCATTCATAATTTTAATAATTTTCCTATAATTTCCTCTCAGGTGTCAAATGGTCTAGTCGTCGTGGCATACAACAGCGGAGCCCAAGCGAGCGTACACGAGATTAATCAATTCACATTACAAATGTACTGGAAGATGTGGCTGAAGAGACTGCAAACATACTACACAGAATTTAACCAAAAAAAGGAATAATGGTAAATCTTCGCGTAGATAAATTGTGACCATTCATGCATACATTCGTATGAAATAATTATTCATTCTGTTGGAATCAAGGTATTCAATCTACGCCATTATCCGTGCAGTGCACTGCGCGTAGATTTAGTAAATAACAATATATCATTCCGACAAATCGATGGCGAGTTACCTCAACCCCTCTAGGGGAACATCCAGAAGTTATCTTGCCGCTGAAATTACGAGCCCTAACAATCCATAAGGCAGAAAAGCGCACATCGTGCACCCTTCTCGGCGATCGCGGTTACCATCCCCAGCGAAGAGGGTGGAGGATGGGCGAGCACTTTCGAACTTAGTTTCCCCCGATAAGCGTATAAAGGCGAGTCGTAAGTTCACCCCCGTAGGTGTGCGCCGTCGGGATCGGATAAAAGAAAAAGAAACCCCGGGCGCGATTCCATTAAAACTCGGCCGCTGAAAAATGTAATCGGCGCCGCGACGCCGGTTCGCCAGAGGCGCAGGAGTAATAAAAGCGTAGGCGTCACCCCGTAAAAATTGAGTCCATGGCTCTCTCTCTCTCTCTCTCGTCAACGCCACTCGTGGGGACACCGTACAGACAACCCCGGGTTAACATATAGCAATTATAACTTTCGATGCCACCCCTGTGTGCACCGCGGTGCGCACCCCTTGCCACGGGGCCCCGTAAACGCGACTGCAACCCTTCGCAAGCCCTTGGGAATCGTAAACTAATGGCGAAGCTGTGTAGCGGAATTATCTTTCGCGGCCTCGTCGGTGTACCCACCTGTGTTATCCCCGCGTCGACGTTCGACCACTCTTTCATCCTCTTTCGCTTTTTCTATATTCTACGTTCCGAGAAAAAATATACCGGAATACGCAGGGTTGTAATTAATTGCAAGTGTTTATTACTTTTAGTATATAATTAGTAGTTAATTCAGAAATATGCGTGGCGCGTTACGGCCATGGTGGAAATTCGGTGCCAGGGGCAACACGGGCAAGCCAATTCGGGGTAAAACCGTTCGGTGTAAATTTCCCACCTGCTGGTGTTATTGTTAAAGGGAAACCTTCGCGGTAAATTTACGCCGAGCGGCCACTAAATCGACGCCAAATGGTCTGGATTCGGATTAACACGGGATTTTTTTATTCGGCTGGGGTCCGGGGGCCAAGCCCGAAGCGCCGAGCGATATGCCTGCAATTGCAACCTCCCGTCCGTCATTTTCCCCCGGAGGTGGCTACACCGCTCGAAACATTTATTTCGGCGCATCCTTTGTGACCGGGGCTTTCAAAACTTGTAGCATAGAGCGTAGGAAAATGGGGGAAAATAACGATAATTTCCCCTTTGATTTTTGCCCTCTTTATCCCCCTTTGCAATTTCCCATGCGTGCCTGTACCGATACCCGCTTGTGCACAGGTGAGGCGACTAGAAAAGGAGGCCAGCCAAACCGGAGGGAAAGAGGGAGCGCGAAGCAGCCCTAACGAGATCATATCTTGACCGCCTGGGGCCTGAAACAACATACCGAATTACCGGCGTGCGGAAATGGAACAATTACCGATAACGACGTCTCGCCCCCTTGATAGTGCATCGTGAGTGACGTCTCAATTCCGCGGAAACGCCGGAATGGCAGGACCGATCGGAGGGAAATTTCACCGTGGAATTTCGATCGGGACCCTGGAAGAGGATCGTTAAGGCGGGACCAAGGATTTTTATTCAACTTTTAAAAGCGAGGCATAAGAACGAGGTGAAGGCTTTATCCTTCATTTATTCCTAGATCCGTTGGGGAGTGCAGCAGGATCCTGACGAAAGACGCTTATATGTCCGGATTAGCGGGTCGGCTCATCCTAGAGCCCGGGTCCTAAATCTTGACGCTAATCCACCGTTCAACCGAGACATATTTTCATAAGGGGTGCGCCTCCCTCTTCTCAGTTTTTCGGACCACCCCTGGAGTCATAGGCGCGGATAAACCTCTTTGGGCTGGTCCGAGCGATTCCTCTTCCGAGGAGAGCCGCAGGCCAGGCGGATGCTGGGTCGAATCGGCGATTTATCTCGATGCAAAACCCCCCGTGGAAACGCGTCCTAGGTCGATGCTAGGCGGGACGTCCCGGCTAATGTACAGAGCCCTCGGCTGAAAATGGATCTTTATAAAGTGCGTCGAGGGTGTGCATTATTACCCCCGGGGTGAGTAGGACTATTCATACTTTCGGGGAAACGCCCTCCATACAGAAGTGCCCGCAATCGAGGCCTGCCCGAACGGCCCCGAACTTTTCCGAACATTAACACGAATTTGAATTTCATTGCCGAGCCGGAACCGGTAATTAGCTCCTGCAAAAACATGACTATCTCGGGGGAATTTATTTTCCCTGGTAGGTATTATTTCACGATGAGAGGATTTATTCACCTGGTGCTGGACGAGATCTAATTCGGCAGGAATTGGGTTAAAAAGGGTTATTCTTCGGGGCTGTTGACTGGAAAGAGGCGTGAGCAAAATGATTGCAAGATTGCCGCCATTTTGGTCGCGCTTTAGACGTCGAGTGGAATGCTTTTTGGTGAAAATGTAAAAACGTGAAAATGTGAAAATGTGAAAATGTGAAAATGTGGAAATGTGAAAATTATGAAAATATGAAAATGTAAAATTATGAAAATGTGAAAATGTGAAAATGTGAAAACGTGAAAATGTGAAAATGTGAAAATGTGAAAATGTGAAAATGTGAAAATGTGAAAATGTGAAAATGTGAAAATGTGAAAATGTGAAAATATGAAAATGTGAAAATGTGAAAAATATGAAAATGTAAAATTATAAAAATGTGAAAATGTGAAAATGTGAAAATGTAAAAATGTAAAAACGTGAAAATGAGAAAATGTGAAAAATGGGGTTGTCTAGACGAAAGATGTAATCATTTCCGGAAGTAAAGCGTGTCGCTAAGTGCTGGGAGAATCGCGTGTCCGAAAGTCGTGGAGGGACTGTATAAAGAGTACTCCCAGGGAAATCTCGACTGTCCCATCCGCCACCTTGAAGAATCCTTTTTCTTCGCCTCTCTAGAACGTAATCGTCGGTCCTGGAATGACGCAGTCGCAATCTCGCGCGCGTTCATTTTTTTTTTTACTCGGCTCTGGAGATAAAATCGTAAGAAGAGGGGTGCAAAAATTCTATATATCGTGCGCGGAGTGCTGACGCACTTAAATACTTGCCCGGGTAAAAAGTACGAAATGGAGTTACCTCGAGGACCGAGCTGCGGATCGATGGTCCCCTTAGGAAAGAATTTTAAGACCCCGTCAATTTCACATCTCCTTCGCGGAGGCCACTGCAAGATCCGCAGTGCACCCTTTCAACTTACTCTCTCCCAGTTCGGTGCGCGTTAAACCCACCGAAGATCGTAACAAGAACTTCCGTACACACGCTAGGTACCCAACTTTCCTCGAAATCCATCAAGTCGAAGCTCAGGACGCAAGACGCGTTTCGACGCCTCGAGCATTCTCGCGGAGACCCGAATAGTGTAAAAATAAAATGATTAAAAACTAACCCTCGTCGAGGGAAATTAATTGTACCCTCGCCCGCCACTCGTATTACCTCGATATACCCAGGGTATTTTTTCTATCGCGATAAAGGGATGAACACGTTAAAAAAGTAACCGCGGAGAAGCCGCATCGCGGGGACGTCGCTAAAAACTAGGACGCGTCCGCGCGGAAACACAAGTCCGGCTAAACTCCAGCTACTTAATTCGCCGGATCTCCTTAAGGTTCGTCGGCCCCCGTCCCGAGGGAAAAGCCGCCGGAAGTTAGTCAATATCGAGAGCCCGAGGCTGGAAACCGAAGTCTTAATCGGCATAACTGCCTCCTTATTGGCCGTCGAACTTTGCAATTCCAGGACCTCGAAGTTCCCTCTTGGAGGTGGGATTACCAATTGATGTCGCTATTATTAACGATTAATACAAAATCAGGGATATCCTTAAAACCCGCCATTTCACTGTAAATCTCATCGAAAGGTGAAATTGATCTCCAAGGACGCCTGTCACGTGACGGATTCACTGCGATCGATAATATAAAATCGTTTGATAAGTCGATCGATCGATTTTTGGGTCGGGCCTCCGTGCTGGACCTTCTCTATAGAAGGGCGTTTAAAAACGGCAAAAAGCCTCGATTTCACAGCCAGTGGCTCGTGCGAGCTGGTGGGCGCTCGTGTGCGATGAGGATACGCGGAGAAATGCCCAGCATCCGGGACAGCAGTCGTTCGAAAAGGCGAAAAGGCGGACGTGCGGAAGGGGCCCTCTTCGCCCTACGCGCGAATGGCCTCTTCCGGCTGCGATTCCTGGAGGCGCTTTGTGCCGACTCTAACCTGTCGCGCCACGTGTTGTCCGTGCAATTACCTTGCGCATCCCGAGGGCGCCGGATCGACTCTTTCCTCCCTTCCGAACCCCTTCCGCGCGAGGATCGATCCCGGGATAAGTAATGCGGCGCGCCCGGAGATTGGCAAAATTGACGCAGCCATGTCGCGATCCCCGACAAAAGCTCTGGAATATCGAGAGGCGGTTTAATCTTTAAGATTTCCAATTAGCCCATTTGCATCGTAAGGAAATATGAAAAAGAGGATGAACTTTCAGGCGGAATGATAATGATGCAAATGGGTTAACCCCTAGTACATGGAATACCTAATTCATCTCTTTTAGGGCAGATCGACGATATACCCTCTCGCGGCATTAAAATGGCGATTAGAGAATTATGTCGCGGTATAGGTTTGTTTTTATACCTGGGATGGAATCGATCAAAGGGGCCGCAAAATAATCTGGGCCTCGGCTTGCAGACGGAATTAATGGCGGAACAACACGCGGCGCTCATCTCTTGGAGGAGAGCAAACGCAGGTCGGATTCCCGGGGCATAAAGCTCGAGGCCTTCGAAGGGAGGCACCCCAGGAATTCGGGGAGACGGGGAAGGAGTCGCACGCACCGATCCGGCTCCTCCGTTAAATGAAGCCAACTCTCCAACGGGACGGTGGGCGCGGTCGCGAGCGAAATCGATTTCGGGGAGGCCGAGAGAGAGAGGGAAAGAGACGGAGCGACGCGGCCGAGGCGCGCGAGACGAAGACGAGAAGAGAGGGCTGCGCGTGATCTCGGATCGCAGGAGCGATTCCGGCTCCCCCGGGCTGCGGAATCCGCCCTGCCGCCTTCGCATGGAATTCCGCAACTTCGGGGTGTATACCACCGCGGAACTTCGCCCGCTGCGTAATCGGGGACCGACCCTGGCACCGCGTTATGAGATACGTGTCCCGCGTTAAACGCGCACAGGAGGGAGGACGGACCTGCCGACGAATTTCCAAGACGTCATCCGGAGGCTGGACGGAAACGTCTCGAGAAACAGATTATATCGAGTTTTCTCTATTTTTTTTTCTTGATATTTTTCCACATTGATCGCGGATTTCGGGGAATTTCTTGGATTATTTATGCGAGCGTCGTTTGGCTCGACGGTCTGCCCGGTGGATTTCAAGATGGCGGCCGACCTCAGGTTCGACGACAACGATGACGTCGGGCATGGACCCCTTGAATTACCGAAGCGTCGTCGAACCTCGCGACCGGGCCTCTTCAATTGGGACCTCGCTTGGAATTCATTTCCAAAAGTGACCGTAATGACCCTCTGCCGCCATTTCAAGACGGTTCTAGCACCGAGGGTCAGCAGTAAAGTCCCTCGAAGCGCTAATAAAAACCGCGCCCGAACACCTGTAACTCCCTCGCTGGACCGGACTCGTTCGCTTTTAATATCGACGCCGTTTAACGAACCGTGCCGTTTCCTGAATCTTCCGCAAGTCGCATTTACGTCCGAAGGGAGGTTAGGTTAGTTACGACGGTTTCGCTAAAAGGACGGCTGCACGATTTTTTCCAATTCGGAGAAAATGGACGTTTCGTAATTTGTACACGGAGAAGAATATTTAAATGAAGATTTTTCGAGCGACCTTCAAGCGTCAAGAGGTCCGGATTTTGAAGGTTATTTCCAGTCACGTGACCAAGTAATACGGAAGCCCTTCCGAAGTTTAACGACGAGAGGCGTAATTAAGGTGTTTCGTAGCTACTTAAGTGAGCGCTCGGCTAACTTTAACGAATTCTACGGCAAGTTACGTAATAAACGCATTTAATCTAGGAGCCCGTCTAATTAATCGGATTACTATAGCAGACTCAAACGCACCGGTATTACGCATCCACCTCGAGGCTCCTCCAAGAAGGGCCGCCATTTTGTATGCCATTCCTCGATTACGCAAAGAGGCTCGGCAGGAATTTCCATAAGCGGCGAAGCAACGAGAAGAGGAATAAATGCACACGCACAGGACGACAAGAACGTACTTAACAAGGATCGTTATCGGTACAAGACTTTGCGTAACTCGTATAACCTCAAATTTGAGATAATTGGAATTTCATTTCGAGTCCCTTAAATATGGTTGAATAATATCTGGAAATAATTTCCGTCCTTTGAGGCCACTGAAATTTTCCCTCGGAGGGGGGAATATTGCAACGAAAGTAAGAAATGAAGGACTGGTTCCTCCATTAAAATTTCAAGGAAGTGCAAATCCTGGAAGGAGGAACTCATCGCCCTCCAGCTTTAACTTCCTACTTTGAGGGCAACCAATTCTTTGAAGTCTCATAATTTATCCCGAGAAGTGGCGAATTTTACGAGATAATTGCGCGGATACGTCGAAACGCCATTTCCGTTCCTGGTTATTTGTCCCTAGGGGATTTCGACGCCGCGAATATGCGTGGCTCCGTTTGAAGGGTGTGCGACCATAAAAAATGGGGAAGAACGAGGAAACGAGGGTTCCCCAACCGATGCGACTTTAAGAAAACAGGAAGGAAAACACAGTTTCATCGTGCAATTTATCCCGCCATTTTCTAGGGTTCAATTTACGCGGAGTTTAATGTAAATCACTGTAATGGCGGACAGAGGACGCCAACGCGTCGCCATAGTGGGCAGCCTGGAAACCGAAATTTACGGCGCTTTCGCGCAGGAAATTCGATTTCCGAAATTGAGCAGTTACGACATGTTTATTCATTCGAGCTGCTGCGAAGAGGATGTCTACTTTTGTGCCCGGAAATACGACGAGGCATTCGTCACGACTAGACCGAGAGCAGGAGCGTGACTTCTCCGAGTGTTTCGGTATATTTGCCAAAAAACGTAAATAACGAGACTGTAACACCTTCTGCCTACGAGTTCCTATTTACCGGGACTTCCTTCCTCCTCTGAAAAGTTCAGATTTTTGGCAAAAATTACGGGACGATTTATTTATCCATTTACATCGAAAGGGTTACGCTCGTAATGAGAATTAAAGCGGTATTCCTGGCGGCATTATATTCCTCTCACGAACCGACTCCTATTTGCCACATTGAACCCGAGGCGGCTCGATTCGAATTCACGAAGGGAGGGAAGAACAATAGGCGGAAGTTGAGAAAAGGCCCGAAAGGACGAACTACACCGGGATAATTAGATTATTCGGTGGAGAACGCGCCGCATAATTAGGCGATCGCTCCAGGACTTGGAGACAGTCCGACTAATTCGTTTTAACTAGACCCTCGATATAGGACTCCATACATTCGATAAATAATATTTATAGATCGTCGGCTATTTTGTAACTATTTTATCGAATACAGAACATATATTTAAGGGCCTGTTACTTTTATTTCAGAGCTTTATCGTGCGTGGAAGTTTAGGGATCGATTCAAACTCAATTTCCAAGATGGCCGCCCCGCGTCCTCCGGAAGAATCCGGCATATTCTCAGAAGGGACCGAAGATTGGCGGATACCATTCCCGTATCGCGTCGCTCGAGCGTGAACTCAATTTCTGTCGACCAGACAGATGGAAGTCAATGGAAATGATCGATTCTTAGGAGATATTCGGGTCGGGAATCCGTAATGGAGATCTTTGGAATGCGCCCCCGCCATTGGACGGTGGAGTCTCCGTTGATCTCGATTCTCGTGGCGAGCTCGAGGGCGCTAATGGACGGTTAAGCCACCTGATCCTGGACCAACTTTGGATACGAAAACGGAGATTCCGAGGCTTTGATACGTATCCCCTGGCGCGGTACTCCAGAATTTCCGGCATGACCCGGTCCAGATATTGCAAATTCGGTTTCAACCTGCGTGGCGTCAAGTTCGCCGAACTTTGAGGTTAGGCGCCGACTCGAATTTCATTCTAATAAAATACCAATAATTCCAGCGGGATCGAAACCGAGACCATGGCTTGTTGTCCTATGTCGAGTTTTCATCATTTTTGGGATTGCATTGCTCGAAGAAATGAGAAATAAGAGTAAATCTCGAATTCGGGTAAGTCTATGGTGATCTATTCCAGGTGTCTCAATTTCTGATCGGCCTTTCAGATGAACCTAGGGAATTGTTTCAAATTTCTCCGTCCTGTTGATAACCAATCTCCGGTCGGATCTTCGCCATTATCCGGATGGGAAGCGATAAATCCGAATTTTGCCGGGGAAGTCGACGATCGGCGAAATACCCCGAAGAGGAACAGCAACTGCTATTAGCCAGGGTGACTCCCTAATCCGAAAGCATGAGCGTTAAGCCAGAAGGCGATACTCTCGGACCCCACGAGCAGTATTTTACGATTTCCTCGCGCAGGAGAACCGGCAGCCGGTTTCGCGGGCCTAATGTCTCGGTGATAGGGAGAATGGCACGAGAGTAGTATTTAATTTGTTTCCCCGGGTGTTGTTGCGCGAGGATCCCCTGCAGGAAGCGGAAGGAGCGATTTATGCCCGAGAGATTATCTCCAAGATAAACCAACGCGAGATAACCGGCGAGGGACGCAGTTAGGGAGTCGAGGGCGGCCATACTGCGGGGACAGATCGAATTTATTACGCATCGACCTACTTAGCTCTCTTGGAGGTTAGGTCGACCTGGCCGACAAGGAACCGAAACTTTTGTAATCGTTCACTCCCCGGCTAAGTTCCTCCGGAAATAAATGCCTTCGGAAGCCCTCCAGGACGCGGAACTCGTCTCGCGAAAATTCGAGGTGAGAGCCCTCCACTCCTCCATCTTGGAGGCGCATTCATTTGAATCGTAATAAGTACTTTCGCGAGGTTAGATTGGAAAGGGTAGCGGGGCGAGACCTGTGCGCGTAATTAGATTCTGGAGGTGAAAATATTACAATTCCTGTAGAGATACCCATTTGAATAAGTTTTTTGAAGTTGCAGGGGGATTAAAAATGTTTCTAACTGTCAAGGACTGTTCCTATCGGTTATTGAGAATTCTAAGGTTAAGTGCTACCCACGGGGTACGCACGCAAATTAATACAAGTTATTGCAAGGGTATAAAATTATGTGGATATGTATTCCATCCATCGAATTAAAGGTTATTAAAGAGACGGTCCCTTATGGCTTCACCCCTAAAAATGTGTCGCCCTAGGCCGGCTTAACTAAGCCTTGTGGGAAATTCGCCACTAGGTATGTCTAATGTCACCGTAATTCGAAGGGTATGTATGCACTTTTTCTCTACCTAATGGTCTTATCTCCGGTGTAAGCTTTGCACAAGCGATTACTTATGATAGGCCCATTAGCAGCGAAATGACATTTCCGTCCAGAGCTTTGACAAGGTCGTAACCCTACACTGCCCGATATGAATTTCATCGAGCATGATCTCTAAATGTCGATGTGCTTTCTTGACATCACATGTCATATACAGAGACATACACGTGCTCGTGAAAAGGTCACGAATTATATCGACCGTGGAAAGTGCCTCCTAACCTTATGAAAATCCAGTCGACGAAACAGGAACACCCAGATAATTCCACCTCATCTCTGCGTAAAGTATTGAATACCCCTTTTCCCTCGTAATTAAAATAATTTGGAAAAATCTTCTAGTTTCTCGGCAAAAAAAAAAAAGAAACCGTCCGATTTTTCAGGACGCATCGGGCAAGCGCAAAACCGAATCGCAGCGTGCGGAGCCCCAGGGAACCGGCTTTAAATATCACCAGGACATATCCTGGGGATTTTGTGGACAGAGTTTACGAGGAAAAATCGCGAGACCTGGAGGTTCCTCCATTTCTTGAGTTCTCAGGATACAAAGCACCTTCGGAAACACCTTTAGGGGTAGTTTGCGCGGCGCTATGGACGCGTAATCATCCCTTTTCGGGCCGATAAGACCGGTCCAGGTCGCCGTAGAATCGGCGAGGGCGAATCACCTTGGTATTCCAGGGTCCTGCGGAGTTATTTATTTTTATAGGGTCCTTTCCACACGGAGCGTACGTATCCGATCCCGGTATTCCCGGGTCCTGGCGAGCCCACGCGGGAGAACCCTGTGCCGCTTAATGGCGTTACGGGGTTGCCAAGGCAACCAAACCCCATAGAACCGAGTCGCCCGGTGGAAAGGCCATTTATCCTCGAAAAACATTATAAGAACGAGCGGAGGCGCAAGCTACCGCCCAGGACCTCCACCTACACCTTCCGAGGCGAGCTTTTTTTCGGCAGACGTCATTCAGCATCCCAGGATGGTACATCCTGTCACGGGGAGAAAACCTGCACTCGAAGTCAGGAACACCGTTTCCTACACCCTGCAGCATGGTGCACTCTATTATCCTGCGGCACCGCCCCTTGATGGTTAAGCACCCTCTTTCGCCTTGATAGGTACGAGGTGAAGGGTCGAGGGTAATGGCTGAAGGTACTCGCGTGAAATTATTCTTCCTAACGCTCGGCTGAATAATTATGGACAATTATTCATTTTTGTCCATTTCGTTCGTTTTAAGGATACGTGGACCGAGATCGTACAGCGAGTTCAAGGGATCCGTATACTCGGAGATATGTCGCTATCAATTGTCACAGAGGGATTGTACAAGACGTCGAGGGCCGCCACCCTTTAAAGTTCACCTAAGGATATCTTCGCGTCGATAAGCGCCTTTGTCGTGCCCTGCACAATGTACGGATTGTCAGCCGAGAGGACGTACACGAGAAAAGTCGTATATCATGACACAAAAGCGGGAGAAAAATGCATGACACTTTGGAGGACATCCCGCGTTCCGAATTTTCCGCCTCTATTTTTCCCATTCGCGTCCTCGGTGTTATAAAGTCAGCCATTGCGTTCGATACTCGAGTAGGTTGAAACTCGGTCGCAGTTTCCTCCGGCTAAAATTTCTCTCGAATCCTTGAATCCGCACCTGTGGATCCCACGCGAAGCTTTCCTCCACCGGCTTTCTTCCTCGCCTATAAAATTGTGTGGACCGAGGAGATTGCGACGGTGAGAAAATCGCCATGTGAGGCCAGAAATCATATCCCAATCCCGCGCTCCGCTTTGCCGATGGCTCAAATCTATTGTTGTAACTCAAGCTTTAGTCTTTACTCCACGAAGTGCCATTATTGACCCAATTGATTTTAAAAATTTTTCTATACAATTTATCCCAGGTGGGAATATCAAATGTATTGGAATTTAATATTAATATTAACCGTGGCGACTCTGCTCCTAGTGTCAATGATTCCAGTAGATTGAAACTAGGTTAAGCGCAGACTATCGTCGATGGAGCGAACTCGGTCGAATCAAACGGGACAAATCGGAACCGCTTCCAGAACACGGGTTAACAATCGCCACCGATAATCGATCGCTCCCTTAGAATTGATAATATAAGGGGAAAATCAATTTACCGTATACAATTTTATTTCACATCCTCCAAAGCTCGCATCTCATGTTTTCTCGCCATCCTCGTAGCGTTTTTCGTTTGAAATCCATTGATCTTTCCGAGACCATTAACATAGCCTGCCGTAGCTGAACGATATGTAAATGTCGAATTTAATTTCCTCTCCGGCGCGCGCTTTTCACATACTTGGGGGAAATTACCATATAAATAATGACCTACTGATCGGCATAGAGACTAGGAATGTAGAGCGAGGTACCCAGAGTGGATTGAAGTATTCTTCTCCATTGAAAAGCCATCAAGTGCGAATGAAATGCGAAAAGCCAGGACACTCGAGGCAGTGAGAGCTTTATACTGCATCGGGGACAACTTTCGTGTCAAAACGCGGACAATTATGCCTCGAGGGGCTCTCAAGGCAGCCCTTCTCATCAGGGTGCCCCGAACCCCTCTGGTTTCTGCAAGACCACCGGGGAATTACCAAGGATTACACGAAAATTCTATTATCGTCTTATGTCGTTACTCCACGATGGCTAATGTCATGGATCAATTATCATCTCACTTTTTTTGCGCGGGGAAAATGGGGTCGAAGGGAAATTCCGGAGAAAATCGGGAAAACTCAAGAGTTTTCCATTGTTCCTCGAACCGCGTCGCACTGCGTGTCCAATAGCGCGCGTCAACGCCAGGTTTCCCCTCCATTGTGGGGGAAATATCATTGTTTTTAACTTTTTCCCTCTCGAAACTCGATGTTTCTCGCTGGGAATCCCGTTCGCCTCGTCGTTAGGCGAACATTGATTGAAGAGTATCAATTAATCGGCGTCAAAGAATGAAATTGGACGTCGAATCGGGTGGCTCTTGCAGTGCACGGTCATTTGGCACGCCGAAAGGAAATTAATTTAATGAGGCGGACATTGGGATTAAATCGAGGGAGATCGAATTACCGAATTATGTCGAATTTTCATTCCGATGAAATATTGCGATGTTTCTTCGAACTCGATTCTGGAAAATCCCTGTAAAAAGGGATCAACGTCGGGATGATGTTTCAAAATGAAATGGTATTTTTCTTTCGAGGTCACAGAAACGGGGATATGAATTTTTCTCCCGGGGAATATGATTGCGTCTCTTTGTAATTCAATCTGGGGATTGAACCTGGATACATAAAGTATGAAGTCAATAACGGGAGTATCGGTACACAGTTTCTTGAACTTCGCGTACCGAGAGGGCTCCATCTCTGCTCTCTTGCGACATTCGCAGGTCCCCCAGGTAAACACAGAAATTTCCGTGGGGTTTGTTATCAGTGTTACGAGGACCGTGTTACCCCTCGACGAGAGAATCCGCCACGTCAGGGAACGAAATTCGGAATCAAATGGGTGGCCACGTTGGCGAGGGGCTTTGCTCCACTTGTCCAAATGTGTCGCATGGAAACCTATCCGTGGTGGATCTCTATACGACTCCGATAACACTGCAACAATCCAGGGCCAGAGAGGAACGGTGCCTTTGAAACAATTGGGGAAGGATCGCCAGGACGAAACTCGAGGCAAAACCAATTTAACCTCGCAACGACATCCGCTCTCCGAGTGATTCACAGAGGAATCTAGGAAAACCTTGCCAAAGGATAAAAAAAGTAAAACGAGAGAAACCATAAAGCCCCCGAATTATAAAACGACCTGATAACCAAGGAAAAAAATCAATAAGAAATATCAACGCATAAAACATCGATTACGCCCCAGCCTGATATCATAGAATATTATCACATAAATCCTGGGATGAATTAAAAAATTCCTGGATGGGATCATCGCTTCCGGGATATCATCTCCCGAGTTCATTGGACTTTATCGGAACTCTAGGTTTATCTTCTCAAGAGGCGTCTGGGAAAATTATCCCGGTCGGTTTATCAAAATTTCTCTCGAGCCCTCCGGGCACGACGCAGTCGCGAATCGATATAATCCTCGAAAGCGTCCATAGAGCCGACTTTTTTGTTCCCCGGGGTTTTTGCATTTGAGTTGTTTGCTCGGAAACCGATCCCGGGTCTCGGCGGCGCCGCTGCGGCATCGGATGCTGGGACCATCCGGACAATTCGGGCCCGGCGAATGGTAGTCTCTTCGGGACAAATTGGCCGGTTAACGTTACAAATCGATGCCCGGCCCAGCGCTTGCGTAAAGCCGAGCCGACGTGCTCGGATCACGGATGTACTTTGCGGAAGCACGAGTGTTGGCGAGAGGCCTCGCAGCCAACTGGCATCACCTCAATGGCCCCTCTAATAATCGTCGAGCACTCTCCTGGACAATTGGGAGCCGAGCGAGCCCAGGGCGTGCGAGTGGAGTCGCCGGAAACTCGGCCAGATTTCGGCCCTCTCTTTGATGCACCGACGTCGAATCGAGAGAGGACTTTCCTCCTAAAGATATCCCCAAAAAACGGATTCATAAAGTCGAGCCGCCTCATTTCTATTTTTTAGACCCTTATACTCTAATCTGGCTTGGAGCAGACTCGCGGATAAAAAAAATGTATATTACACGGGGATAGGATGACATTGCGGAGGGTTTTTAATTTTATAATCCTGCGTCGAGAAATTCCGGAAGTCACGTGGATGTCGCTTTTTTTTATTTATTTCGGACCACCTGTCCGTCGGTCTCTTCATCGTTTAATCCGCTGTCCGTCTAGATCAGGCGACTCGTATCTACTCTTTTTCCCGGTGAATTTTTCTTTGTCGCCAGTTTTCACGTTTCGCTAATTTTTCTTTTTTCCGAATTTCTTGGGCCTCGTCTCCGAGCTCTAGAAACGAATGGCCCGTCGCGATTGCTCGCGAACGGGAGCCTTGGACCGAGGCAATTTTAATTAAGGGAATTAAGCTATTTATCCCGACCTTAAGAGGCCTCCTTAATTTGAATACAAAGCAGACCCTCCCGGCATCCCTCTTCGGCAGCCAAACGAGGACGTCTCTGATTGGAACCGAGTATTCACCTCCAATCGGCTCTCGAAACCCAATACAACCCTATCTCGATGTACGGACACATCGATCAGAAAAACATTCACAGATAGCAAAAGAAATGAATAAGATAACCACATTCACTCCACCCTACGCCGTGGAATAAAATCCTCCTTAGATATATACCAAATATTTTACGATATTCCATTTTCTCCCCCATCAAACCTTCAGAGAGAGACTCCATTATGCCATAGAAATTCGAATTTCCGCCCCCCGGGATTATTCGCAATAATTTTACGTCGATTAATCTTGCGGATAGAAATATTGAGTAGCAATGGAGTATTGGAAAATTCCAGGTTTTCGGTTTCAGGTACATATGAATTTTATAAATGGGGGCGTTTTTAGGGGGTCGCGGATCGCCGTCGATCTTTTCGCGCTCCTCTCGGGGGAAATTATTTATTTGAGGTGCATCCTGATCCTCGGACCTCGTCGACGGGTTATTAAAAATTTCGCGACACGCTTACGTGAGTTCTTTCCCGGCCATTATTGCGGAACTCGAGGGCCAAGAGTGTCACGTGAGAGGAACGAAACGCCCGTTTCCTCGTTTCCGTTTTATGGGGGGGATGCAAGTGCGGCTGGAATATATATGAGGAAGCGAAGGGTGCGTTTACGTTCACGGAACTCGACTTACTTCGTTATCCACCCGGAGAGCAGGGTAGTTTCCCCGTGGAAAATACACCCCCGGAGACGATGTCACCCCCCGAAAGGACCCCCCAGTGGGCCTTAATTCAACGGCGCATCCCCATCCCCAACCTGCCAAGGGAAACTGGGCTAGGAAACGTTAAAAAGTTTACCCAGAACCAGGCGATCGCATTTTCATCATCCCGTAATAGATATGTATGCCTTTACGACTGCCCCGGTGACCGAGAAAAGGGAAGAATGACGTATACACCCCCGCCTGTAAATTTTTCAGGGCACCTTGGGGCGAATTTCCGCAAGATCATTTCTCCCCATTTTTACTCAGGATGCGATAAATCATATTCTTTCCGCGGTACCTTGAAATTTATCGACGTCCAACTATCCTGTTTTAATATTTATGAAATTCAATCGTGGGTGCACTTTTCATCTCGTTACCTAAATTGCGATTCAAATTATTGCACGGTGGAAATAACTTTTCCGATATTCCTTCATTTTTTCGGATCCATGGTCGAGGTGAGGAAACGAGCGAGATAAATCTCGCCTAATCGGGCTTAATCCGGGCCACGTTGATAGCTGGTACTCGGTGCATCGGCCATTGCAAGGACGGAAAAGCGTTAATGCACCGAGATAAAAGAGCAAACCAAGAGGGCGAGAGGCTCGCTCGATCGGGCAAGCCGATGGAGAACGAAACGGAAAAGTTGGAGTAGTCGATACGCCCCCGGGGACTGATTTTCCCAGGGACCGGGGCGTGCACTCCCGTCGAGTTGCATCGACCGAATGTTTCCCAGAGACTGCTCCCCTAACGGGAAACCGGGAACAACTTGGTTGCCCTTTCTTCGATCGTCTTCTCTTTGGAAGTGGTGACCCGCGAGGGGTGGAAGCGTCCCCAGGGACCCGGACCTCTTGCCGAAAGAACTCGAGTTCCACTTTTATTCTCCGCGCATCCGGCCACAAGGATTATTCATTTTCAACCCAGAAACTCGGAATCGCCCGAATACCGACGCCATCTTTAATTTATCACACCTCGGTTCGGACCGATTTATAAATAATAAAGATCTACGCTATTCATCTATTTCCACCAAAATGGCTAGACACGTAACAACTCATCCGTGCGGTTAACCCGAGTTATTTGGCTCACGCCAGATTTATTTATTGAATTTTTAATTACACCTTACGGCGTTTCCTGAGAGACTCTCCGAATCCAAGATGGCCGCCGCGAGCGTCTTTGACTTCTCCACCTCGCTGATAAAAGATGGGGAAAAATTCATGAAATATGGAAAAAGAGCGTCCGTTGTTCTTCGTTTCACTGTTTTAGACGGTAATGACGATTTAGTCGTTGATTAGGTCTCGTTATAGCGATGTCGGCTTCCTGCCGTTAAGGGAAGCAAAGTCGCGCTCGGACTCTGCGAAGAGCAGTTCTCTGGGCGGTGTAACCACTAGGAAAACGAGGAGTATCTCGAATGGATTCGGTCAATTACTCGTGCCGGTCGAAGCAATCGAGCAGGATCGAGAGCCTCGTCCTTTGAGGGACGAGAGTCACTCCTGTCCTCCAGTCTAGACGAGGTCCTCGAGAGACGCGGTTCTTCGGCCGTGGGCCTTCGCTCGTCCTCTTAAAGCACGTCGACGGGTACTCCAAGTACTCTTTACAATATACGGCCATCGGCCACACAAACTCGACTCGTGTAAGTATCCAACGACAAAATCAAAAGACCTAATCGGCTTCGTTACAGGGACAATGCGAAGCGGTAATCTCATCATCTGCGTCCACATAACCTGTAATGAGCTACTCCGTATATCGTACCTCGCAATAAACCCAGAAAAATATTAACCCTGTATTTTCTTCCCCAACATTCTAACCATGAAATTCTCTCTCATACTTCTTGTAAGGTGGTAAGTAAAACCTTGGAAATTATCGTCATT
Source organism: Orussus abietinus (assembly GCF_000612105.2). Classification (NCBI taxonomy): domain Eukaryota; kingdom Metazoa; phylum Arthropoda; class Insecta; order Hymenoptera; family Orussidae; genus Orussus; species Orussus abietinus. The sequence goes on from NW_019395990.1 coordinate 1,132,976, forward strand.
TCTGCTCCTTCGAGTCGTGCATTTTGTTTTCTCCCCTTAGAGCACGTAACGGGCACCCTTTGCGTTTACCCTGACGTGTTTACACCAACAGGCTCTACGTCTGATGGTCCTTATCGAAAGACCTAATCAGCTTAGTTACTCGAATGGCACGAAATGACCAATTTCGAGAGCCAGCTGGGAAACGTTATTGCGACCCATTTCCCTCGTCACGTTGGCGTTAAGTTTCGTTATTCCCATATTTCAGTCCCGCAATGGGCCATGATAGAGGTCGATTCTAAACCGGTGTACAAACAAATGCGTTGTTTGGACGAGGAGGAGGATGTTAGTCGTACATCGGCGGGATTTAAACAGATTCGAAGATGGTTTATTTAGCCGGAATACTAAGTGCATCCCTTGCTCGCGTAACGCGTCCTTTGTTGCTCGTACCAAGCGGCGCACTTCTCGTTGTTGTGCCAAGCTTTGGACCAACAGAGCTCCGGGGAGAGATAAAAAAGAAAGTTGAGATGTCGAGGAAGAGCGACGGGAGAAAAGAAATACTTTACATTAAATAAATATACACTCTGACGTCAACTGATACGCGACCCCGTAACCCTAACAGAGGCAGTACTTTACGGCGCGTTGAAATCACCGAGGCAGAAAAGAAAAAAAGGGGAAGAAAATTCCTCCTCTCATTTTACACTCATGAAATCCCGAAACGAAGTGCGGGAAGATAATGAAACGGAATCGGAGAAATGGAAGTAAAAGGGGGGAGGGCTTTTAAAAGTTTACCGCGCACGTAACCAAGTGTTAAATTCGATGAGCGTATGCTCTGTGATATCGCGGCGAAGTTAACAAAGCGAAACTCGAGGCAAAAATTCGGCCGACAGGAGTTTGTTTTCAAATAGCTTTTCATTGGATCGCTACCGAAATTCCCGCTCGGCGATTTGCTTTTTCGACCATGGCATTACATTCCCCCCCGCGCCCTTCTGCGATTTAACGCGATTTACTTGAGGGATTTTCAGTCACGTGAAAAATTTCGGGCATATTAATTCGACGTATTATTTAAACGTATTACTTTAACCAAGGAATTAATTTAACGTATGTGGGGATTAATATCTATTCATATTCAGTCTTTCGGGAGAAATAAATAGAGGAAGGCACTTATGGTCACCCATTGATTTGTCATTATTTATTTTTATTTTTTTCAATGGTTTGACATTTTTCGAGAGAGGCGATCGACGTCCTCGCTAACGAGCCTCTCCGGGGCCATTTTCCGTCGAAAGTGTTTAGGCTTCGGTCCGTCCTGGAGTGGTTGGTCACGTTCCCGATATTCGAGACGTTGTTTTCTAAATAAGCCGGGGCCTCCTTTCAACGAGGCGAAAATTATCGGCGCAACGAACCGCACGGCTCGGCCGCCATTAACGACGTTACACAAAACAAGGGCTGCGCGTCCACTTCTCTGCCCCTTTGGTGAACCTTCTTGGATTAACGGCACGATGGCTCCATTCTTTGCCACCGTCTAAGGGCTGGATGCATGAATAGCTAAACCTCGTAAACTACTGGATTTATGATCAACCTGCATACCCCGGCGACACTTTCAAAACCCTCGACGAAATTTTTCTCTCGCCTGACATCCATGAAAATTAGATTTACTGACTTTTCGGCCTTAATGGTGTTTGTACGTTAAACCTGATAGCGGGATTTGAGATTTGAGACGGCTTCGGGTTCTCTTCTTAAAGAAAGAAATCCGGATCCCTCGTTAAGGAAGCAGGAGTGTCCTAAGAAATTTCAGCGGGAAGTTTGAAAAATTCAAACTCCCGGGGGAATTAAATTTCATGTGAAGATATTCAATGTTAAATTATTTTCGGAGGTACCAAAAAAGATTTACGCGAAACGACATGAAGTTAGCAACCTTTTCCCGGATTCGGTAACCGATGAGACTTTTCGAGCTCGCGGGGGAAAGAAACGCGCCCTTTACATCTCCATTTGTAAGGCAACAAATTGTAAAATAAATCTCAGCTTGTCCGAGTGTCACAATAATGAAGACGTACGATGTGCAAGCTCTTTGTCTGGATGATGAAGTGTGCCAGGGTAGCAGAGATTTTCGCATTCAATTCGCAACTCTGTTACTAATAACAGGACAACACGAATACTGTCATTCGGCAGTATTTCCGTGAAAAATGAAAAAATTCGGAAATCAGCCCGCCGAATCATTTTACGGTATCGAGAAGAAATTCACCCCACAGAACTGTTGACTTTCGGTGGAGTCGATTCTTATATGAATTTTCTCAACTCGTACTTCCCAAAAGTTGAAGGATTTATTTCAGTCCGTCTTCCCCTCTGTTTACAGAGTGCTGTCGTACAGGTGTCTCTCGACAAGTGCAAGAACTGGGTACTCTCGTTACAAGGTAGGAGTACCCGGGTGCGACGATAGAATGGCCAGGTCCAAAACGTTCGAAAATCGCCCCATCCCCCGAATCGATGTCGAAATTCCAAGTACAAGCCGGGCTCGATCGACAAGTGTGTAAACCATCGCTTCAGCGTTCCCTACATTTGAAAGGCATGCACTTTCAGGGATTTCAACGCGGCCTTGCTCCCGTCAATATTTGCCCCTCTGACGCACCCCTTTAACGTCGGTGCCCTCCGGGTACGGCCCTGAAGTTCCCGCAGGAAATCAGGACTCTGATCGCCTCCCTGCCTGGGAGTTCGCATCGCAGAAAAATCCCCGGAATATCGAGACATTGATTTTTCGATCGCCGATTCGTCAACGATTTCCTCGGTCCTCGAGGATCACCCCCAAAAAATACAACGCCCGCCTCCATTTTCCATTCGGGTTGGTATTTTTTTTTCCGTGCAATTTTTGCCGCCTTCGGTCCTACGCCATATTTGACGCTGAAATCCAGGAAACACTGGCCAAAAGTCGATGTCAAAATTCCAGATGGACTGTCGATAGACCCGGAAAGGGTGCGAAATGTTGGACAGCATCTGAAAGGCGCGCACTTTCAGGGACTTTTAAAGGCGCCGTCGATTCTCGTCAATATTTGCCTCCCTGACGCACCCCTTTCGCATCGCTCCCAGATACGGTCCAGGGTGCCCACGGGAACCAGGGACTCGAACGAATTTCCTTCCCCGAAATTTTGGCCCCCCGAAAAACCGCAGATTGATGCCCGGAATTACGGAGCCGCGCCTCGCAGCTGGTGCCCGACCTGCGAATCCTCGGCCCTGAAAATTCCAACCCATCTTCCTCCCTGCACTTCCTCTCGCGTGCGCACTTCGGCGGCTATTTTTGCAGGCCACTTTGAACCTCTCGCATGCCGAGATGTGGTTTATAATTATCGGCAAGGACGAAGGAATCGATCGAGTCCGACCGCCGCGAGCGAGTTAAAGTTGACGGCCTCTCGTCCCGACGTGGATTCGTTGACGTCACCTGCGAGCCTCCTCTACCCAACAATTAACCTGATATTTTTCCTGCCTAATTATCACCCCATTCCATTTTCCGGAAACACTGAAGAAAATTCCACTTTTCGTCAATACTTCCCCCAGAAACGCGGTACGGGTAATAGAAAAGAAATTCCTGAATTTCCACCGATTTTCCCTGATCTCGGTATAATTCCATAGGTAACGATTATTAATTGATTTATGCAATTTCACGGTTAATCTGGCCACGCGGATTAAGTCTTTCCTATGTGCGTCAATTTCGGATTGATTCTCATCGCCGCAATTTTCAGCCATTTTCGCGTCATTGTCCACGTGCGACTCGGAGGGGCTTCGACATCTTGTTTGCGGAGAAAAATCCGAAATCAACGACAGAAGTATATACTTTCCAGGGAAGTTCGGTATCGAGCCGGGTGCAGTTTCCCTGGCGCATTTCCCCGCGTATGCTGGGCGACGCCGGCGTCGATTCGTTGACCCTCGGCGTCGCCGACCTCTGATGTCACCAGACAATATCCCGGAGCGGAATTCGCGAGAAGGGGCGAGTCGTCGTCGCATAGAAATGTCGAGGTCCAAAAAAGAACGCGAAGAATGGACCGTCGAAATGAGAAATAACGGGAATTAATAAGACCGGGTCTCGGCGGGCTCGGTAAAATAGACTACTTGCCGGGATGACGCCGACTGGTATTTAAATGCCCCTTAAATCCTTTGAAGGGTCATGAATATTCAAGGCCAGGACGAAGCGAGGAGACAATCGCGTGAACTTCGGCTTAATTGGTGGAGGCACATCCGCGAATGTCTGCAGCGGATGTGAGAAAATATTTATCGGGACGGGAGGATAGATAGAAATATTTCCGATAAATCGTTTAATCGTCAGATCGTTAAAAAAAAATATTTCCACCGATCTCCCGTTCCACTTTCATCCCGGAAAATGCCTGAGAGGCTGTGCGGATAAATTCTTGAAAATTTCCTCGACGTCGTTTCAACCCTCCTCGAGGTTAGGTCAAGTCGCGCAACTATTTCCCGGAGTAACCCCGCCGCGTAATTATTCAGGGCACTTCGAAGTGCCAAGGACGAAACACCTCCGGCTGAAAAGACGGGCCCCATTAGTATTAAAAACGATCCCGGGTTTCCATTAGGAGACTGGAGAGGAATGGGCATCGACGAGCAAACGTCAATTACACGTGGCGAACCTCGCCAGAAGGAAGCACCGCTTCGCGGAAAGAGCGTTATTGTTGCTTTGAGCGGTGGTCTCTTTCTTTGGAATTAAAAAGCGCTTTGGCTCCGTCCGAAAGCATTCAGGATGATTGTCGCTGAAAGGACCGGAGGACGTCGAGGGGAGGGAAAAAGAGATAGGAGTGTCTTCAAGTACGGTCGTTCATGAATTCGAAAACATCCCGTTGTCGGCCCCACCGCGCATGTCGCGCACGGGGGTCGACGGGGCCCCATGAATTATGCATATTTTCCGCGATATGAGTGCCTGACTGATGGAACAGGCCGCGGCTTCGACGGCCCGTAAATTAGGCAGGAAAGAATTTCCCATAGGTTAGCGCCATCCCCATAAGAAGACGTTCCAAGGTCTCTTCTATACGGGAACCGATAAGCCCCGGTCTGGGTATCACGGAGTTCCGATAACGACTCGATCGGACTAGGTGCACAATTTTTCCGAGACCGACGATTCGATAAAAAAGCCCAATAGACATTAAAAATGGTACATTTCGGAGTAGTCTAGGCACAGGAAATTATAATCGCTAGTCCGGTTCAGGTTTGAGTGATTGGTATTATTCTTTTATCAAGGCCTGATAATTCATTCAAAGCCCGATTTAAATTTAGAGGGTCTTGTCAACGCTAGGGGAGATCTGTGGAATTTTTTTTTACATGGCTCTCGACGCCTTGACGAACCCCTCGGACCTGGAAAAAGAGCTTTAAAGCACGATTTACGGCGATTCGCTCTTCCACTCGTTGGTTCGATCGATCGATCGACCCGCTTCGATGGCCTCGTGGAATTATTAATCGCGCCTCTTAACTGCTGGACCCGTTTGCGTGGGAGGATTCGCTCGTCCTGAAACGAGCTAAACGAGGAAACGAGCTACTCAATGGCCGAATTTAACTGCCCCGGATTTCGAGATGTAAATTCAGCCGAAGTTAGTGCGCCCTGGAATTTTCCGAAAATTTCATTTTGACCCAGTCCCAGTTTTCCGGTCGGCGTAACTTTTGGGACTTCTCGCGCGGTCCCAGAAAATTGTCGACGCTCGTTTATAAATTCACGAGTGGATGTTAATTTGGAATCCTCGAGTCAATTTCGAAATTAGACTGCGGCTCTGTACACCGAAATCGCCCGGAATTTACAGACATTTATAGTGGGGTGCATCGGTGCATGCTGCATTCAAAGCGATACTTTGCATAATCGATATGTCGCGCACCCCCTTGAGAAGCGGTACGCGAACTCGATATTGAAACTGCGAGTACACGTAGCGAAGAAAAAAATAAATAAATAAATGTACCTCCAGGACGCCACGGAATTCCTCCAGTTCTTAAAAATCCCCCACGAGTGGCGAAATGTAATTTTGACTAATTTCTGGATTTCTGGATTTCTCGAAAGTTGGAACGGAACCCGATACTTATGCAAATTCGGCCCTCTCTTGGAACAATGGAGGACTCATGGGGTCGGCGACCCGAAAATTAGAATTCGAGAATTAACGTCTCCGAAAATCCGGGAAAAAATGGAGACCGAGAGATCCTAACCTGGGAATAATTTACGCACTCGGCATAAATTATACCCGGGTAAGGAAATTCACGTGCGAAGCCAAAACCGAGAGGGATCATTTCCAACCACGCGAACTCGTCACAGAGGAATACGGAAGACGCGTTAATATACGTGAACCGAATAATGCGATCCGCAACGGGCGAACTTCCTCGAAACATGAAGAGCGCGAGGAGGAGAAAGAACGTAAAAAAGACCGGCAATGTCGCGTTACAAGCGCAACAGGGGAGGCCCCGTGAATAGTGGCAAAATTCACGGATAATTACGCGAGTAATGTCACGCTTCGCGGAGAGGACGCGGAAGGGAGCACCGCCATTGGGGCGGAATTTGTTCGCATTCAATAACTCAAACCTCCACGCACTTACGCACCACCCTCCACTCGGGATATTGCAGCCAATAAGCGTAAAGTGTGAAATATCGCCGATCGGATGCGCCTGACGAAAAAACCCGAGTGTCTCGCCCGATTTTTATAGGCCGTTTGAAATATCGGCCTCGCCCAGACATTGAACATCCCGACCCTTCCGCAATTTTTGTCCGCGCCCTTCATCCGCCACTCTCGGTTTCCATCGTCTCTAAAAAACCAAATAGACGGTACATATTCTCAGCAATTTTTTTTCCGATATCTGAAGCACTTTAAAAGATGTGACATTAAATTCCCGAGAAAATCGGACATTTCTCCTCCAGTGGGATTTTTTTCCCGATTCGGGTGACTCTCAAAACTGCAGCGCGAAGCCTTTCGACGTGTCACGAGAGGAGCTCGATAAAGGAGCGATAAAACGCGTTTTTCCACGTTTCCGACTTTTTCCAACCGCCTACACTTCACAGGTTGTCCCTTCGCATGACCGACATTTTTGCGGACCCTGCGATCCTCTTCGTCCTGAAATTCCAGCGTCCAGGATCCACCCTCCTCTTTTTCTTCGACCTTTCCCCAAATTTGCAAACATATTTAACGTGGATTTTTATTATTTTTTTTTTTTTTAGACGAGCCAAAATATTCTAGGGAACCCTTGGTGCATCGATAATCCGCTCGAGGATTGATATTCACCGTCCATCTGTCAAATTTGAAATTTACTCGTCACTGGTCGGACCTCATCCTGGTTCCCCCTTCGACGGGATCCTTTAACGTCCCCTTGTCCCGATAGTCCCATTGAACATACCCTAAACAATGCGGAACAGTATCCTGTGCGTGGATGCCGTGAATTGTAACGCCAGGACGAGCTACATCGATCCTGAACAAGCGTAATAAATATCTCGGGTTTAATAGTCCTGCCGTAAGTGCGGCTCGCGTGTAAGGACTCGCCTTATGGCGACCTCCGTTTCGCCAGTTAGCTGTGCATCCCAAGAGTGCAACGCGAATGCAAGCGCGAATGCATCGCTAGTAAAACGCGAGTAAAAGGGGAATAAAACCCGAGTGCATCCCAAGGGCATCGCAAATGCAGGGCTCCGAGTATTTGGCAAAAGGTCGGCCCTTTATTGTAACTGATAATTGCTGCCCGGTTTATTTTAACGCACTTTTCATGAATCCTAATTGAGTTGGCTGAAGAGCCGCTATAATGGAATTCCGCACGGGGTGGCATGCAAATGCGGAGACTCCGCCGCGGGGAAAAGTGGGTAAGGAATTTTAAGAAGGGGCCTTATCAAATTGGGGAGAAACTCGGAAAATCGAATCGAAAATAGGAACTCTAGGTGCAGACGTGAAATTAAAATCTGGAATTTTGTTTTAAGGGTTGGAGGGGGAGGGATTTCCTTTTTTTCTTTTTCTTTTTATACCCAAAAGTATCAGCGAAAATCTCACCTTCCTTAATGCGCCGCTAAATATTTTTATAAATATCAGAGATATCCATTGTGTGCCTCACTTCGTACGTGAGTTTGCTCGATAAAGCGTAAAATATCGGCCAGCGTCATTTTACACGGAAAATGGATTTATCGGGTCATTACGGAAAGTGACGTATTCAAAAGGTAATCAACGTGATTTAATTAAATTGAATTATTATACGCAGAGGGGCAAACCCCGAACCACGAGGATCATTAAGTTCGTCATTTTCATTATCTTCCGGCCATGAAATATTCATCGTACAATTTTTATATCCACCATTTTGTACCTGATAAATATCTGAACGTTTCTCCAATTAGACAGGTGCTTCGCTTAAGCCGATCGAATAAATCCTTTTGATTTAACTGCCGGAATTCTTCTGGTAAATTTCCTCGGCATTGCCTTCCTCCGTACGACTATTTAAATTATAATTAACAGGAAGCTTTTTCCTCACCGTGTGGAGTCCTGGAATTTATATGTTAGGCGGGGGCGTTCTGGTAACATTGCACCTCTGATATGATACCATCTAGTCTGGGGTACAAGTTCATTTCCCTAACAATGAGAAAAGAGGTCAGTGGAGAAAAGCATCGTGAAATCCCAGGATGGCGTGCCGGGTACGATACCGCCACGCAAACGCACCGCATAATCGTAAATCCCGGTATCGATCTGGCCAGGACGTTCGTTAAAACTCGAAATGTCGCGGCAGGATCGCGAGAAGTTAACCCAGATTATCCTTGGAGTCTGTCCAGAGAGCAGCCCTGCCAGGAGTAGTTTTCTGCCAGAAAATCGGATTTCCTTTCTAGGACGCACCGTATATTACCAGATACACATCTCCGATAATGAAACAAAGCAAAATAAAAATATGGATAACAAAACCAGCCCAAGCAATTCCTCGTTCGAATTGAAGATCGCGGTTATGCAATTTCGTGGGGAAAAAAGAAAGACTTAAAAATTGGCCAGTTTAAATTGAACCGCGTAATTGTATTCCCCGTATTTAGGATTAATCCGGGATTAAAAATTCAAGAGCGGGTTTGTATGGGATTGAAATCGTAATTTGTCCGGCCACGTCGAGGATGTAATTTCGGGAGGCTTCGAGGGCTTTGCCCCTGACGTATTTTGACAGGTCGAGCGACGTGCATATACAAGGTGCACGATATGAAAATAAATAACTGGGTTCCCGCGGACGCGGCTAAGAATAGTGGTACATAAATCTCCCTTAACTCGGCCTTAATCTCGGATTCATCGTCCTCGGGTCAAAAGAGGCATTATGGCTGGCCAATTGGTGCCCAGGAAATTCAGGGAATCGGGTAATACTTCCGGTCACGGAAGGAATTGCCAGGCGAATTTCGCGGTGCATCGCGGAGGCTGAATTAAGGGCAGGACGAGGGAGCGGATGTAATTTAAGGACGTCGGAAACGGTCTAGCTTCGATGGCGTGACATCGATCGTTCGAGGGCCTGGCAGATTCCATGCATAATTCGAATTTAATCGCGGTCACGAAACACGGACAATTTGTAGGTTTAATGAGCAATCGCACGACGCATCGATCGGACGGGGAAATGGATCGATTCGGGGAGCGCCTCCACCCACGCTGCCACGATAACGAAAATAATTCCTCGATTCTTCCCCTGTGAAAAAAAAAAAAAAAATCATCGAACGAAAGAAATGTTTCTTCGCACGATATCCAAGAAATATTTCGATAACCCCAAAAATTGACCGGAAACATAAATAAATTCCGAAGGAACGTTGAATCCAATTTATTCGAGTTTACTTGAGCGAATGAGTTATCCCTAGAATTAACGGAAATACTTCTCTCGTTCGAAGAGATTTTTTTTTTAAGAAAAAACTAAAAATAAATAAGGATCCTGTAAGACACCTAAGTAGGACGAATAGGTTCTCCTCATTTGCATCGCAAAGCAGCTGGCCCAATTCTGAGCTCTTCCCCGGAGTCTTACCCGAGGTTGTGTAAACGCTTTCAGAGAAATTATCTCCGTACTTGAATTCGGTAGTAATTTTTGAATTTTAACCCGAGCAAATATACCCCGCGAAGTGGAGTACCTCGGGGGGACGATACTTGCACCTCTGGGGGAATAATTGCGACTTGGCTTTTTACCGCGACCGGGCAACCGGGTCTCGGGGAAAAGTGCGGAAACGGGAGTCAATGTTTATTCCCGGGGAATTACTCGCGGTTAATCACTAGCCGAGGAAATCCTATTTCGGAGTGGTCACGAAATACGATTTGCAGACTTAACGAGGAACCGGCTGATTAAGCGGTCGCACCGAACGGTTCCTCCTGGATCCGAGGCGAAACCTCGGGCTTGGGGAAATAGTTGCACTCGGATGCATTTGCATTGTCACTCCCCAGCCGTGCACACGGCGTAAACGTATTTATTTCCACCGACACTCGGACCCGAAGTGCGCTTGTTTATTCCCCGTTTGCAACGCAAAGTGAGCCAGATACCCCCGAAAGCCTCCGGCGTCTTTGTAATTTCCATTCGAGGGAAATTAATAGTAATAGTAAAAATAATAGTTCAATACTAGAGATGGTTCGCACAAATTTCCGTCGACCTCGCCAGTCGCAGAGGGAATATTTTAGGCCTTTCCCGGATTAAGAAAACGTTAGCAAAAGCGTGCTTTTTCGCTCAATTCCAAAGTGAGCCAGAAATATTTCCCTTCCCGAGGTCTGGAGATTCCGAGATAGGAATATCTTTTTTACGTCTATTTCCCCACGCCGAGCAGACGACTCGATGCAAAGCCCCCTTCAGAATGGCGTTTTCACGGCCTTGTCGCGCCTCTCAGGCGAATTAAAGCCCATTTAATCGCGGCGGCGGTGCAAGGGAGACGAATTAAAATTTAATACATAAACGAAGCCAATACTCTAAAAGTGATAATCGCATTAGGTCGGTGCGGTGGGGCGTGGACATAATTCATGGTGGAGTGGGCCATCTATCAATCCGTATGCACAGTGGGGTTCTTTATTTAAGAATCCACTCCTCGGTGTCACCCACCCTCGTCGGAAACATTCCGAGATCTGCAAGCACGACCCTCAAAAATGATAAACTGGAATTCACGGGAATTCACTAAGAAAAAAAAAAAAAAAAAATAGAAATTCATCGGTACCCTTAATAAATTCCCTAAAAATCAGTCCGACCTCGCGCCCAATTTCCCGGATTAATGGACAACCTCGAAAATATTTTTCCATGGTATGTGCATGGAAAGTGCATTTAATATGTACACAGGGAGATCCCATAAACACATACACGTTTAATATACTTCACCCAGTTCCTAACCTAGTTCCCCGAAACGGCAAGATTTTTACATGGCACGTGTCCTGGATCGGACTTTCCCTGGCTCTGGTCCACCGAGCTCGTCCCAGGATGCCTCCCAGAGGATGGCGAGGTCAATGGAGGCGCACATAAATGAAAAGTCTAAATTCCAAAGAGGGGCGGCCATTTTTTCGGGGGCGACTCGGTGGGCACGCCCGGAATTTCCATAATTTATCCGGCCCTTCGCCGAGGGCCGAGGGCGAGGGTGGCCTGACAAAAGTTCAAAGAAGGCATTTTGCGCGCGTTGCGGCCGTTCCGCCGCGGCGTGCAATATGTTCCAAATCCGTAATACAAATTTGGATCCGGCGAATCTCGGAGGGTAACGAGCTCGGCCAGATAATCCGGCCGAGAAGGGTCGGCCTTCGCTTCCTACATCCTCCGTCCTCCGCGAAAAATATTGATCTCTCTTTCCGGCGTTTAACAAGCGCATTACCCCGGGCCCCTTTCGCAAGATCGCACTTCTGACTTCAATGGGCCATGTAATCGGATTAGGGCTCGACAATGCTCGACGAGAGGACGGTGGCGTTGCGCGCCGATTGCATCTGTTGGAGGTTTTCGGGGTGTGCATCTGTCTCGGCCTATGGTGGCCATCCAGCCATAGACAAGGACTCTATTCTATTCTCTTCTTCTCTCTGCTTGGCATGTTTCCCTAGGTCGATCGATCGCTGCGAAAAGCGCGTCCGACCAGAAAATCGCGTCGAGAAAAATCCCCAGGAATCTCTCCCTTAATTCGGATGCGGTATTTTTCTCGAATTTAAACTGTCCCCCCATTCCTGGAATTAATAATTACCCCTTATTATCAAATCTGGATTTTACGGGTCATTATACGGAATGTCTGTAATCGGTCAATTTTTTATCGCATTTATGCATGGCCTCTTTTTGCAATTACTTTGATTTTTCTTTCGACGTCACCCAACAGGTCGACATGTTCGTTCTGACCTCGTCGAAATACCGACGGTAAAGGGAAAAATAAATAGCCACCGGTACCAAACTTCCGGTTTCCGCTCCGTAGATGAGTTTACCCTGAAGAGAAACGAGTCGAGGAGCTCGTAACACAATGGGTCCTTTTTACGACAGAAAGTGAGCACTGTTCGTCCTGGATACGGTTCCCCATAGAAAAATGCTATCTTCCTGGGAAGGTGGTATATAACGAGACGAATGTACCACCTTGTCAAGGTTGATTTATTTTCTCTCCGAGAAGCCAAATAGAATTTTTCAGACTCAGCCAGAATAAACGAAAAGTATGGGGGGACCTATTTTCCTGTCTCCCGTCGAGAAATTCTAACCTCCGAGAAATGTGAATTAATCGAAATTGAAGGTATACCCGAACATTTCTTAGATTAATTATACGTTATTAAGTGCACAATTTTCTAAAAAATGCCTACTGAATTTGTTATCATATATAGACAAATTTTTTTTCTCGGCTTTATCATCACGATATACCTATACGGATGAACGTCCCAACGTTTATAATCTACGATATACCGCTTATTAATCGTTATCGGGTTACCCGGAAGGATGAATAAGCGATATTCAAGACCCCAACTAGCCCTTCGTGATCCCATCTAGCTCTATTGATAAACTATTAAGGTTCAGCAAACACGAAGTCACCCTAAAAGGTTGTGAAGCTGTCGCAAGCAGCGCCGTGTCAGAGACACGTGAACACGGTACCCCAATTTGTTCTGGGAAATGTGAGCAGTGCAGTTGTTCCTTAATTAGGCGACTCGAATGAGAAACCACTCGGTCGAGGTTAGAGGAGAGGAGGAGTGACTTTTTACCGCCATTTACTTATATGCACTTTATTGTCTGGGTACAAAGTCTAGAACATGTACAGAGTATAATGCATGCGGCGGGTCGGCGTCTTTCGCAGGGTGGGGGCCGCCATCTTGTCTGGATTCTTCCGTCTTCCACTTGATCCGGCGAACTCTTTAACGCCCTCGTCTCGCATCGGGCGATCGATTGGCCCGAACGCGTATTGCTCCTAAAGCCATCCTTGCTCCTAATGCCTTCGCTCCTGCCGGCGGCGATGATCACCTCGCGACACGTGGCCCGTTTCCCGATAAAGTGTCATGGCGCCTTCTTCCCGAGAAAAAAACATTTTCTCGATATTACGTCGCGACCCCTGCATCCCTCGGCCGCTGACGCACGATGCGCCGCGCCGTCTTCCAGGCTGTTACGTCCGACGATTTTCGAAGCAGAACAACCGCGACCCCGCGCTCTTCTCTCTCGCGCCGCTGCAGCTCGACTGACTGCGTCCCCGTCGCTCCGTCCTCGTCGCGCGCCGGGCCGGCCGATCGCTCCGTCCTCCTCCTGCCGCGACGGTCCTCCGCGGCCGCGGCGCCCGCCTGGCTGCCTGCCTTGCAGGCGCCAGCCAACCTGGTTCCACGCACACAACCGTGGCTCTACATCCCCGGTCGACGTCTTTGCGACAACAAGAACTGGATAACCTAGTTTAACGACGAGCTCTTATTTTTTTAATCACATCTAGACGCGTTGCTTGCTTCTTGTTCTCCGCTCCCAGCGCGATGAAGTACTGCCCAGCGCTGCTGCTTGACAATAATAAATATTTCTTGTGAACAGAATCGGGTATTTATTAAATTATCCGCTCTCCGGTACTGTTGGGTTATAGTTCTCGTTAAGTTCCTGGTAGGTTTCGTTTAAGCACGGAGTTTAGCGTCGGATATATAGAGCATAAGTGTGAACGACTGAAAGTGGTTGTAACCGTTTGAAAGTTCGAGTATTGGGCGTTCAATAATTCCCAAAAGTAATCTCGGTGCTCCTCTCCCGTCTCTGGCGCCGGCTCGCTCGGCATCTTGGTTTCCGTTTTTCCTTGCCGGCGTGCTGCCTCTTTATGCACTAGCGAAGATTTAGGTATTTAATAACCTGGCAAAGGGAACGAGGTTGGGGCCGCCTTCGGGCAGCGCCCTCTGGCGCCGCACCGCCATCTTGGATGATTGCAGGGATCGACGGGCTCCTTCTCATCAAACCCATTTCCCGTGAGTAAGGGAAAAGAAATTGAGATTCCGAGACGGTGGATCCGTCGATGCCATCGCGGTGCACCCGCGGGGGGAGGAAGTGACCCTTAAAAGCGAAAAATCGGGGAATGCCAACGTTGAGAACCGCCGAGGTGGAGCCCGAGGAATCGACCCGTTCGAGCGGGCAACTTGACGCAGCAATTCGAGCCTTGGCGAAGGAAACGTTTGGCGAAGAGTGGAAAGGAGACGGTAGAGTTATCCCAAAGGAAACTCTGCCGACCCCTACGGAGTTGCCCCGCCCTGGCGTAAACAACGGGCTGACAAATGACAAACAAAGAGGCGATCTCACGACACCACCCCGGCCATGTACCGGGAGAAAGTCTGCGGCTCCCCAATGTAAACCTAGGCGGTTTTCTCGTATGATCGTCTAAATATTCGTGGGGGTCTCGTCGGGTGCCATGTGCCTTGAAAGGAAAAGCACAAATAAGTAGGCAGGGGCAAAGGAAAAGGGAAGCGGCTTCCAACCCTATGGGACTTGCCGGCACTCCCGTGGAGTAAAACTTTTCTTATAGAACACGATGCAAGGTGACATCACAGAAACGTCAAAAAAATTGTACGGAACCATGAAACGTTGAAAACGTGTCTAGGGAAATATGCTTCGAATTTTCGCCTTGTACTTATTAAACTAGAAGTACAGGAGAGTCATGGAAAAAGTTGGCGCTAGGGGTTTCCATCGATTTGCAAGATTCGTCGCCTAGGGAAACCGTGTGCTAGAGTTTAATAAGACCTGGGAACTTCCATTCCACCCTCGTATCAGCTGTAAATTTTTCTCAGCGCAATTAGCGGCGCAGGCAAACAGACGGTAACCGAGGGCAATTAGCGTCATATCCGCTGTGCGATGTACAGACGACGTCAAATTGCGAGCAGCGAATTGCCATTTGATTACGGTAGGACCGATCCGCTTTTGCGGACTGCCAAGAACATTCGATGGCAGTCTTGCACCAGCGAGTTGTTTGCAGTTCGCCGTGGATGCTGCAACGCGCATGACTCGTCGGGGGCATAAGCCGAGAAGTACTTGCAGCGTCTCTATTTGTCGCAATGAGTCGGCACTACGGCGCTGGTATTTTTCACCGCCACTGACAAATCTCACGGCAAACAGTCATATCCCGAGCTAATATTTCAGACTATTTGAGGTGAAATTCCATCTGCTCACTAGATGCAATTCCGAGACCCGCTTGGTGTTCCGGGATGGCTGATTTCACATTCAACTACGTTGACGATAAATCGATCCATAAAAATGTGGATTTTCTTTTATACGTAGATCGCAGGGCCTTTAACGTCGTCTAAAACGGAGAAAATGGAGTTATTGCATGTAACTTCTTTATATCCCCCTTTCTATCTTACCATAAGGAGTTGCGGACTTTATAACGAGGTTAACTTTCTCAAGAATAATACTCGGGATAATAACCGAGAGTACTAAATCAAGACTTACCCTTAAGGGAACTCTTAAGAGATCGAACGGTATCCGAAGGCATACCTTGCATGTACAGCTGCGTTTGGGATGCAGGATCGGAATCCACGTTCGGGAATTTCTCCGCCATTCCTTAGTTCGGTATATGCGTCGATTTA
The DNA here is from genome assembly GCF_000612105.2 of Orussus abietinus. Taxonomy (NCBI): domain Eukaryota; kingdom Metazoa; phylum Arthropoda; class Insecta; order Hymenoptera; family Orussidae; genus Orussus; species Orussus abietinus. The sequence goes on from NW_019395990.1 coordinate 1,148,893, forward strand.
CGTACGCCGGATTCCTTCCTTCTCGTTACTTCAATTGCATAATTGGCCTTATGAGTGCGACTCGCAGTTATCGACCGGCATCGGGACCTGGTCCAGAAGAAACGCTCTACGACGAATCCAAGATGGCGGCGGCGTCCCGGAAAGTCCTTTACCTGTCTTCTTTTTTCATCCTACATGCTTCCTGTGGAGATCAGTCACGTTACTACAATCGTTTCCAGTCAATGAATCGTTAATTAAAGGAGAGATGAATAGGCCAGGGTATGCAAATACCACAAAAGATTCCAAGAGTTCCGCCGGGTATGTCCGACTGCATTTAGCAGGAGCATCGTAGAGAGCCTCCTAGGGCATCGTGCCAAGTTCTATTCCGATAAGTGCCGTTATTGTAATAGCTATAAAACCATTAGAATTTTATTTCTATATGTGCTCAAGGACTAACATTACCTAAGCTTTTCTAGAGCCTAATATTTTCACGATGGGTTCGATTCGACCTGAAACTGCAACGTATCGTAGATGCATTTCGTCTTACCTTCGCCAAAAAATGTCGGCTTTTTAATTATTCCGCGTCATCCATATTCACCGTGGAAGGCATAACACGTTAAAACGGCATGCCTGGGGAACATTTGAGGAAAATTTATCGCAGACATTTACACCGGAACCGTGACTACACCTTAGAAAACGCGGCTACGTAGAAGCGCGCGTTGATTCACCGCGAGACATTTCCGTTGGATCGGGTCCAGGGGAAAGGGCGAGTCAGCGGCGCGCGGTCGGCCAGCGAGCGTGGCTGCCGAGCGCTGGCGGAAACGGCCGAAGCGCAAGACGAGCGCGCTCGGCGCGCTCCCCGCCACAGTGCGAGATCGGCCACCGTGACGACACGTCGTGCGAGCCCAGGACCGCGGCACCACCGACGTCAGCTCGTACCTAGGAGTTCCGATCCGCCCGCGCAGGTAGAGCGTTCGCTCGAGATACCGAAACTCGGGAAATCGGTCGTGCGAGTGATTCCAGTGGCGAGGAGAAAAAGTACGGCAGAGGAGACACGTGAGAGAGAGAGGGTATCCGGAGGAGGCGAAGGCCGGCTTCCAGCGACGGGCGTTTCGCGATGGCAGCGAGGCGAGTGGCCGCCTGTTTCGTGCTGCTGCACCTTGCAGGTGAGTGAGATAAAAAACAACCCCGGTCCACCTTGCGCGCCGTTCGCGCGCGTCGCGCCGGCATTCCGACGCGTCGGGGATCCAGCGATGGATTTTTCCCCAGGGTCGCCGAATCGCGGGTCGATCTCGAGACGCCGATCGACCTCGAATCGACGATCAACCGGTGCAACGCTGCCGCGAGGCGCGGGAGCGCCGCGCCAGTTTGAATTTCGAACGCCGGCCCAACGGTTTTCGCGAGGCGCGTCTACCTCCCGGCAGGTACGCCCAGTCGACGAACTCGCGAGAAAGGAACTGCGAAGGACGCTCTCGTTAAAATACCTCGCCATAGAGGTTAAAACCTCGCTTAGAGGGCAAATTAGTGCACGAGATGCGTAAACTCGAGAGAATGCTGGCGGGGCGCGTGGAAATAAAAATTCCAGGGCTTTCGAGTTGATATCGAGGACTAACCTCGAAAATTCTGGGGAATCGTGAATTCGAGAAATTAAACCCGCCGATGCTTCTCGACTTTAAAACTGCCTTTGTTCCCGGCATTCGTCCTCCCCGGGTGGTTTACGGCCTCGGGTCGGTGTTCCTCCTTAAGCCTAATTACGCATTTGCATGCGTGTGCGAGCTCGGTTAATACACGAATCCCAGTTAAGAATCCCGGGAATTTCCGGACAGTGGTATTGGTGAATTAACGGCGAGCCTAGAATCTGTACTTGTTGCGAGACATGGCCGTTAAGAGAAATGCAGATAAAGGGTTTTCAGGTAAATTCAGGAAATTCCAGGGAATTTCTCGTAAGAAATGAAATATTACTCCCGGATGTATTTGCGCGTAGAAAAAAATAGAGAGGCTCTTCGAGCTTCGCTTCTAGGTCCACTCGGAAATGTGATATTTCTTTTCTTCTTCTATTGAGAAGAAAAAAAAAATTCTTTTGAAGACCCGACTCTCGAGGTCCCGAAAACCTCCCCGAGGTAGGGTTCAATTTCCATTCCGCCGAATTACGGGGGCTCATTCCGAAAATATAATAAAAGCCCCGGCAGATGAATTTTCGAGGGAGCTGCTTTATCTGCGTCTCTAATTATGAAACGAACGGCTGGCCGTTGTGTGCCGGCAGATATTAAAAACCTCGTCGGTAAAAACTTTCATTATACCCTCGCGTAACCTCGGAAGAGGTGGGAAAAAAAGCCTGGAAAAATCCTAGTTCTCTCGCCGATTTCCCGGGACTTAAACCAACCGAGAGTCTTATCGCCCTTTGTTAAAGGACCGGCTCGACATCTCCAGTAATTCTTGCCTTACGTCTCATTTATTTTTCATTTCTTTTATTTTCACTTCGAGCAGTCCTTCCTCCCTACTATCTATTTTTTACTCTTCGATCTTGGAATTTTCATGAGTTCGACGTATAATCGCATTGCAAGTAAAACCTAGGATGGGATTATTAATATCCTTTAAATGGAAGGAGTCCGGCGTTGGGGGAGGTGCTCGTCGCCTGTTTGATATCGGCGAGAAATTTTTTTTCTTTTTATTCCTGATTCGTCCGGCATAATGAGGGCGGATTGATTTTAATTCAACGACCCCGGAGGAAGACGTGAAAAATGTCGGAAGCATCCCCTGGGAAGGAGGGAAAGGGTCTCGTTAACCTTCGATGTTGTTCGGCATTCTTTTAAGGAGACCCCCCTCTTCCTTTCTTTAATTTTTTTTTTTTAACCCGGGGTGCCTCCCGGAATTTCGGGACGGGGGTATCTCTAAAGTGCACACGAGAGTCGAGGGTTTAAACTGGATTTCTAAAGTCGGATGAATTAATTGGCAGGCTGGGAAGAAGAGACGAGGGGATGGGGATTTTAATGCGAACTCCCCGGGGGTCCGGTCGTGGTTGGAAAAATTCGATTTCCTTTTTTCTTTTCTCCCACGGGGGAAAATGGCAGAAATTATTTGGCGTAATTTAAAGATATGTAGATGCTCGTGTAATGCGCCTGGAAAGCGTTTAGTAAAACGTATTCTTAGTAGAATACAAGAAATAGTGTGGGGATTAATTTTGGGCTGGCTTTACTTAAACATTTATACTTTATTTTTATATTCATATTGTCCTGGATTTTACACGTACACACCCTACGTTAGCAGTATACAATCATCGTCTAGTACTGCTGGAACAAAGAAGTGACAAAATGTATTTTCTTCAGTTTTTTTTTTTTTTTTTTCCATAACGATGGAAATTTTTGCAACCATTTGTTTATTCGCCGGTTCGTTAGTGAATTGTTTTCCGGGCCGCGTGCTGTAATCTGTAATGCAAGATAATCGGATTACAGGAATGACTAGTTAACCTCGGCGAGATGCGGCGTTAAATCGATTAATCGACATTGCGCCGGTCGATCGCGAAGAATAAATCGAGGCCGATTCTTCGACAATTCCGAAATCGGTGATTACCAATTACCGCGGATGATAATTCATATTCGAGGTTTCGCCGTATTCTTCCTCCCTCGTAATTTATTCCCGGCTTAAAAGGACCCGATGTAAAACAACCTCCCCATAAATCCGTCGGGCATAAATATTAGCAATAAATCTTGCGCCGGTAAATACGCACTCTTGAGCATTCCATAATATTCCACGCCGAGGGTAGGTGCATCGCTGATAATTCATAAAATTTGGACGAACCTTCTCACTTTTCCATTTTCTTTCCCACTCTCTACCCGCGGGACATTAACTCTTATTACTTAACGACGCCACCGAATTTGCGGTGATAATAACCATTACGCCGGTAATGATAAAACTGAGGCCAAGTGCGTAAGTAGAGCGATGGTTAAGTAGCCATTATCGTTAACGCGCGCATTAATGGCGCGGCTTGCCTTTATATATTTACTTTTTGTTACATTTTCTTTACCGTTTTCCTCTTATTAAGAATCGATTAAAAAACGTCTCGATGTATCGAGCCGCGAAGGGAAGCCCGGAGGAAATCACGGTGCTAAGATAAAAACGCGACTTTCGAGAGCGGTCTCTCTCGCCTTATCGATAAGCGTGCGGTATCATCCCTGACGTCGGTGGATTCCCTCGAGGTCTCTCGACGGAGATCTGCCCACGAAGTGGCGGCGGCCACCTGAGCAAACGTCGTTCACCTGTCGAGCCCTGGATGCGCACCTTGCCCTCGAGGAGAGGGTCCTCGGGGAACAATGGCCCGAGGGAAAGAGGGAAAGTCAGGGAAAAGCTACCTGGGGAGACACCTACCTGCCCATTGTGCGAGGGGCCCTTCCAACGATTCGGCCCTCTCTCGATTCCTCGGCCCCGGGCCCTTTTTCGTCCCCTGGAGGCGCCTCCACCTCCACCCATAACTCACCACCCCCGTGGATGCGTAAATTGCGTGGCGAGGCACCCCGTAAAGGTGCGTTTACGACCCCTGCGAATGCCAGGACACCTACCTGGCCGCTTTGTCCTCCGACCTGGCGGGTGATTTCGACCCTGAAAGTGGATTTCCTGGTGGAGGACCCCGAGACCTAGGCGCCGGAGCTCGGATCCGAAATATGGTCCTGGAGGCCTTTGCCCCTCCACCTTTTCGCGGACCCTTGGGTTAGAGAACCCGAAAAATTGCGATCTTCCCCGGGGTGCGACAATACATTCCACGGTTCCTCCCTTCTCGATGGTGGTCCTCCACCTCTCTTGGCTCCGGCTGAAAAGAGTGGAATTCCTTCTTTTTTTTTTTTTCTTTCACGGGGGGGGCGTAGAGAAATAAACGCGAACAACTCCTCCTCATTAGCCTCGCGAGCGTTTCGACCCCGTTCTCGGTTTAACGCTATCTCCCTTTGCCGGAATAATTGCACCCTTCCGGAAGTGCAAGGTGGAGGCGCGACCCCCGGAAGTTTAGACCCGAAGGCGCAAAAGGAGCCCTCGTTCTGTTTAGCCGGAATTTACATAAACGCGGGGTTAAAGTGGACAGGTATCGCGGAGGTGCATCTCTCTCCCTATCGGCGTATAACCTCTTGACCCGAACTCTCGACCGCCTTATCTTTTTTCTTCTTATATGTTTTTTTCTTTTTCTTTCCTGAAAGACCTCCCGGGTCAACGCGAGCTTTCCAGCGAGAGAAAATCCACTCCTTTGCCCCGCGCCGATCGATCTCGATCTTCGAATCCTCCTGCGCTTTTCTCGCCCCGGGAAAGACACAGTCCCTCTCGCATAAATGCATAAATTCATACCGCGAGGTGCATAACGCGCCGCATATCGCCCTTTCCAGCTTTTCACTCAATTTGGCCGACCCGGTTAACCTGGTTTACGGTCCCCCTCGTTCGGTTTTCTCTATCATCCCTCGTCTTCCGGGCTGACTCGGCTCTTCCGATCGTCCCTTCCACCCAATCGAGGATTTTCACCGAAATTCCCCAAATTTTCGGGGACCTTTCCGCAGCCCTATTCCGCCGCTTGCTCACATCTCTCGATCACCTCCAATAATCCCGTCCGGTGCAACGACTCCCAGAAAAATTTATGCATTTTTTTTTTTTTTTTAAAGATCCACAGTTTACAAAACGTATTTATTTGACGATCTTCTAATGGGTACGTGCTCGTGCATAGTCGGGACTGGCAAATATCGATCGAGCCCCTACTCAGCTCGGGTAATTGCATGTATCGCGACACATTTATTGCACAAAAGGACAGGTACGCCGAGGCCCGTTGCACCTTATAACTCCCATGCCGCGCGATTAACGCGTAATATGTAGAGGACGAGAGGGGGGAAGAAAAAGAGTAACTTCGTTGCGCCACCTCCCACACTTTCGGTCGCTCGCGATTTACTCTCACGGTAATTGCACACGAGTTCCGGCGATAAAGGGGGGAAGCATCCTGAAAGTGCATCCCATCGGTGCATTCTCACCTGACCCCGCGATCTCGGCCGTTTTACGCGGCCCCGACCCGCGCAGAGGAGCACGAGGTTCGCAGTTGTTCCCTGTTTTATTTTTCTCCTACACTTCTTTTTTTTTTTTTTCTATTCCTTTTTCCTTCTCTTATCGGTCGTTTTGCATCCCCGGCAGCGCCTGGCGCTGCCTATTCCGTTTTACAAGCGTGCCCGAGCGCCGCGTGTAATTTATAAACGCTCGTCGAGGGGAGGCGCCGCTTGCGGTACGCGCCGTTCGCCGCTTGCGGTGCGCGCCTCTCTAGCCGCTTGCGGTACCTCCCCGTGCCGCTTGCGGCACGGCGCGGCGAATCGGACAATTCGTCGCGATTTCCCCGAAAATTCAATCCCCGAGACGGGTTTCGCTAATCGCTGCCTCGGGAAATGCCAGGCCCCGCTTTCTCCGGTTATTTCGAGTCCCTATGGAACAGGTCGAGAGCGGAGCGAAACGACGTTCCGCATAAGACGCCGCGTTTTAATGACGTTTCACGAGACTGGGGTCATTTGTCGTGATCATTCCTTCGGACGCGGATTGTAATGGGAATCTCTCGATTTTTTGTCACGAGGCTGTGGGGGTTGATGGGATGACTTGGAGTCTGAAATTATATTTTTTTTCATTTTTTTTTTTTTTTCTGGGAGGAGGGACGGGAAAGGGACCAGCACGAAAGAGAGGAATTAACGTCCGTCATGGTTAACGGAGATACGATCCGTCCGGAACGAATGACTTGAACTCTGGGAATGCGGTGCAAAGGCTTTCTCCGATTGTCCCGTTTTCCTAAAAATAGAGTCCGTTGACACTTGTGAGCTGCCCCGTGCGCTCTTTGCTCTAAATATATGCCGGGAAATAAGATCAAGATCGTGTCTGGAAGGATGGACCGTCGGGTGGAGGAGCGGGATGGTATTGTCCGTCTTTAATGTCGGGTAACTTGGCTTCTACGAAAGTAAGGGAAAATCTGGGGTTTTACTGTGGCAGGGCAGATAGGGCCGTTTAATGTTAATTATTTAATGCAAACTGTGTAGAGGGATATAAGCCATTAACCGTTTAAACCCCTTTGCCATTGAATGGCCGACTTCGATTGTCGTGCCTCTCGTTATTTCATTAGAAGAGGTTAATGAGGCATTCGCGGATTGCGCGGATGCCCCGACCTCGGTGAATTTTCTACGTTTTAAGGCGACATTTTCTATGAGAAATTACTGGACGCACCTTGCTGATAATATATGGAACGCCTTATTTTTTTTTTTATTTTATTCATTTAAATGTATTAATGTCAGGTTAGTTTCGACGTCTCTATGATTTAGTGGCAATCTCTCTGCCAAAATTTCTCTCGTCTACCTCGGAGGATTCGGAGCCTTTCGAGCACGAAACTCGTCCCTTATCCGAGCTTCCCGATCCTCGGAAAATTCCCTTTACGACGCAGTTTACCTCCACCCTGCTTTGAAGTCTGAGTGCATCTCGACTGCGTCGCCTTGGGACCCCGAGGATCGGAATTAACGTTCCTCGGGGAACAGGTGCGAATCGCATTAAAGGCTTTAGTGCCCCGTTGCGTGGCGCTTCCTGGAGGTGCGTGTCGCGGGTTTCTCCGTTTTACCTTAATTTTTCCCCACATTTTCCTTCGCTTTTACCAGGCGAAACGAGCATCCGAGTTTCCCTCCCGACCTCTGCCGTGGAAGATAAAGCCAATTTCGAGTCGGTCTTATTGTAACCCTAATCCTTCTTCCAAGAGATTTGTCAGCTTCGAGGATCGTCGAGACGCCGACGCCCGGTTAGGGCACCTACCCTAATCCTTGGGGAATCATCCCTTTAGACCGACTTCCCCGCAATTTCCGCCCTGAAGAGGACCTCGAAGACCGACCTCGATACCCATCTCTCCGGTCTAGGAGGTATTCCTACCTTTGGACGTACCTTGAAAATCTCTTGGAACTCCTCTCGAGGGGATGAAGAGCGCCAACACGTTTCGCCGATAAAATTCCGCTTTTAATCCTCGATTCGGAAGATTCGAGATATCTCTCCCAGAGAGAGAGAGAGGTCCTTATTCCCGAGATACTTCGTCGAGGATATCTCGCGGCTTTCCCTCCAGGAAGTCCCGGCACGTCCTCGACGTATCTCGACGAGTTCGTTCGAATAGTTCCCAGTTTCGAAAAGTTTCGGCACATTTTTCAGGACCTCGTGGGAGGAAAGAGGTCCTCGTTCCCTTTACGATTTCATCCACCCTCTCGGTCGTCCCTTAACTCTCTACCGAGGCGTAGATTTTATTATTAATCCCGGAAACTTCCGAATTTCCGAACAGAGGATTTCTCCAGTACTTGAGATTCATTTTTCTTTTTTTTTTTACAAAGCGAACACGTCCGTACTTTTTTCCTTTGTAATATTTCCAGGGGTTTCCTAAAATGGCCTCGAATGACAAACGTGCCCACTGATAAGCCCGATCCATCTTTGAGCTGCTTCGCTTGAATCTAAAAAAAATATAAATATACATTTAAAAAAGAAAAGTTCTTCCCAAGCAATTTCGTTTCGCTTCTCCCGGATTTGTCGAGATAGAAATCCGCTTTTCAGGATTTCCGGATCTTCCTCGACGCTTTTAAGCTCCTGATAAGGGGCATTTATCTCGCCTCGTGGCTTGGGATGTTGGGCATTCGTTTTTTTTTCTTCAGGAATTAGACCCTTCACGCGACAAACTCGATATGTACTTAATCCCCAGTTTTTTTACTGGTTTCCGAAAACTCGGGTCCTCCGGGGATTTATCCGCGACGCAATCCTCCCGCCTTCCGGGAGCCCAGACACGTCGGAGACGTCACGTCCCGGACAAAGAATCGAACTCGACGATGCCGAGGAGATAAGAGGAGAGGCTTACACCTCTGCAAACTGATTTCCCATTCGGCTCGACCTTTTATGGTCGATTCCATCGATAAGTACTCCCGATACGTAGATTCCTATTTTCTCATCGCGAACCCCTTGACCAAAAAAAGTTGAAATTGCGATTTTTTTCATTTTTTAAATTAATTACCAATTTAAAAAAATCATTCCTTCGAATCGTCGGTAGAGTGAATCTCTTGCAACGCGAGGAATCATACTTCAACGTGCATACGATACGCGGAAATAATTCCAATTTTCATGATATAATTTTTTTTTTATGAATTAGTCGTGATATAATGTTTCATGAATTTATTACGGATTTCGTTCGGGAGGTAGGCGCTTTTCGAAACTTAACCCGAATTCATTCCCACGGGATATGGCCCCGGAATGATGTCGCTAAAGGGTGGGCAGTGAGTTCCGGTAAAATGCGGGAAAATAGAGTCTCGGGGCGGAAGTTCGTGTTTTATATAGGTCTTCCCTCCGTACCCATCCCGAAGCCAGGGTACTTGCGGAGGGGGGGACGCAATTTGCGTTTACGTAAGACCAGGTTGCCCCGGAGTTAAACGCGAGTTTAATGCGAGAAAAAGCGACGGCCGTTCCTCGCGGACGTCCATATTCACGGGCGGGTAGAAAAACGAAACGGGAGCCGGGAAATGTTTGAGCTCCGCCGAGGAAACTGGCGCGGTTTAATGATGCACGCTCCCTCGGCTCTTTTTCCTTATCTGGTATCGGACGCGCGAAGGTTGACAGGAGGAAAAACCTCCCTCTTCCTCGCGAACCTCTTCAGGAACCTCTTCGGGCTCTCTTTGTCGACCTCGAACCTCCAAAGTAGGAATTTCGGTTGAAAAAATCCTCCTGGCGAGGTGCATGAAGTGCATGGAGTGCACGAGGTGCACTCGTTTGGGATTTACCGATACGACCGAGATGCATCTTGGAGTCCGGTCCGAAGGTTCATGAGAGGTTTTTCTTCGGCCGATTTTTCTTGACCAAACTTCTAACCGGGAATTTCGATCGAACTTCTCGAGGGCGGGCACTTTTCTTGTCGCGATAAATGTTCCCCCGGGGTCGCGAAGTGCATTTAGTCGAGATTGACTGACGGAAGCGAGATGCACTCGGGATTCGGATCGATCAAACCGCTCCCGACAATGGACGGCCCGCGAGGCTCATTCACAGTCAAATTAGCCTGTTATATTAATCGGCTAAACTATGCACTTTGGCGAAACGCTGCTTTCCGTGCCCGATTGACTGCTCTTGTTCCGCCTGATTGGCCTGTGCGGGAAATAAGTGCATCGGAGATCGTTGCGCGCGATGCAGCATTTCGAGGCGGAGGAATTCCGGGTATGCATTTTTTCTCGATGCCGGGAAAAATTTCCAGGGAAATTCAAAAAGAGATCATAAGAATTGAGGAAATACGAGATTTGCTCGATGAAAAGGTGAGGGGGTGCAATTGCACCTGGTTTCGCTGGCTGGCTTTATGCCATTGTTTGGCTCGTTATCGACGTTATCACGCCGCGGGATTTTCTGACGGGTTATCGGTGCCCCAGCCACCGTTACGATATCTCTTCCCTTCCAAGTCTTACTTGAGGACACTTTTCTTCGCCCACGCATCGATCTTCCTACGCGCGTCCACTCGTTGGAAGTCACTCGCGTTCAATTCGTCCATCCGTCCTGCGTCACCTGACGAAACGGTCTCTCCTCTGATACCTTATCAATGGCGAACGATAGGGTCGATATGCATCGGAAATAATCTCAGATCAATGGCCATCGGTACCAACTATGCCACGCACCGCAGACCAGACGGAATGCATAGTATGCGAGGGTACTCGTGATAGTGAATGCGTAATACGCGCGGTGCGGATGTGCAGGTGAACATGTGCAGGTGAACATTTGCAGGTGACCATGTAATACATGACTACAGGCATGTTAAATTCCCACATGGATATACAAGTGTGCGTGCGCACGGGTTACGTACACATTATGCACACGTTATGCACGCGTTACCCACACCTGTGCGAAACTCACGCACACCTGCGAATCCCCGACAGTCCTATTTCGATTAATTGAATTAACCAGCTTTGATCGATATCATTAACCCTTTCTCGATTTTTTCATTTCAGGGAAATCCTTCACCCCTTCCTCGATTGACTAGATTAGCGACCAAAGTGCCGCGAAATTGGGACTTGCAGGGCGATCGAAGGAGATGGGTTCGGTGACGTCAGTAGACAGAGATCGGAGGATTAAGCGTGCTTGATGCGAATTAAGCCCACGCCACCCACGCGCTCGTTGAAGGGCCGAGTGCATTACTAAAATAACACCCGGTGTGTCTGCTACCACGGACCAGACGCTTAACATACGGCTCGTCTCCTCCGTGAAGTGAATAGACAGACTCGGATTACGAGTGCCTCGAATTCTCCCTTGCATCCCTGAAATTGCTCATTTTTTTTGGGGGGGGGGCGGGGGGGCGGGGGGGTTTATATCTCATTTTTATTTTTCATCCTGAGAATTCATAATTCGAGAGGGGGGAAGAGAGACCATTCGATGGGGCTTATGTGCAGCTGTATTTATAGAGCGTTTCTTGGACCTCGTTAGAAAGAGAGAGTGTAGGATTACCTTCTTCGAATCACTTGAAAACCTCCTCTCGTCTCTCGAGGAGTCCCTATTGGAAGATTGATAACACGTTTTTCTGCGGCGTTCCTCCTCGGTTTTCACTCGGGAATGATAAAACACCGGGAATCGTTGGCCCCCTCGAGTGGGATTAATTAAACGCGAGATGAACGTTCCATTATGGCGATAATCTAGGTTTCGGAGAGGGTGGTTGATTTATTATTCTTTTTTTTTTCTTTTTTTTTTCCAGGGGAATTTTTTGAATGGAAGGTTATGATATGATATTTCATGAAAGGTGGACGGTAGTTTCGGGTTCGTCGATTGGGTTTTTAGATCGGGAACCGGCTTTGAAGAGACCTGGAAACGCATCTATGGGGACAATGCCACTTCTTGGCACTATGGGGCCAGAAATGCACTATAAATAATAGCCGGATGCACCGACCTTTGGTGGACGGCTCGCATCACGCTACAAACTATCGGACGGCCCATTTATCACGAGGGGCAATTTAGAGAACCGTGTTTTTTTCCCCCCCCTGCTTTGCCCCTCCCTTTTTTTATTCTCTCTCCAAATCCGATTCCACTGGCTTTTGCCGGGTGCCCAATCAAAACCCGTCACCGAGAGGGGAGAGCCCTCGGTGCGGTATCTCTTTTCTCCCTTTCTCTCCCGGAAAATCCGGAGGCGGTGCACCGCGGAAAAATCGCCGTCAAATTTGACGGGTCGATCCTCCCGGGATCCTCGCGCGATAATAATATCGATTTTACCTCGATTGGGGCCGGCCGCGATTCCGCGCCGTGCGGTTTAATCCGCAGCTCGGGGAAATTATGAAACACCGACCGAGGGCTTTGCGAACACGCGGGATTAATTGTCAGAATGACAAAACTGGGGTAAAAGGAGTCCGATATTTAGTGGCGGCGCCCTGTGAAAATTCGAGAGTCAATCTTGGAGCGATACCATAATCTCGGAAACGTCACACCTACCACGTTACTAAAATGTGTAAACGTCGCTAAGAAAAATCCAAACGTGAATAAAAAAATTCCAGCGTCACTAAAAAAATTCCAAACGTCACTGAAAAAAATTCCAAACGTCACTAAAAAATTTCAAACGTTACTAAAAAAATTCCAAGTGTCACTAAAAAAATTCCAAGCGACACTAAAAAAATTCCAAGCGTCACTAAAAAAAATTCTAAACGTCACTAAAAAATTCCAAACGTCACTAAAAAAATTCCAAGCGTCACTAAAAAAATTCCAAACGTCACTAAGAAAATTCCAAGCGTCACTAAAAAAATTCCAAGCGTCACTAAATAAATTCCAAACGTCACTAAAAAAATTCCAAACGTCACTAAAAAAATTCCAAAGTCACTAAAAAAAATTCTAAACGTCACTAAAAAAATTCTAAACGTCTCAATCAACGCCCTTTAAAGATTCGCTGTATGTCTCTCATGGATCCCGAAAACAATCCAGCTAAACGGTCCCCTTGATCGAAAATCCCTGTCGCGACGACGAAGCGATGACAACCGATCGATCGGTTCACGCTTGGCGAGTCTTCGACTCCATCATCCTCCGATCGGCCTTCATCATCCCGATCAGCGCCCTTAAGGCTATTAGGCGCCAGGTCGCCCTCTTCGCCCTGGCCTGCAGGCACTTCCGCTAGCTTCGTTTTCCGGCGAACCGGATCGGAACGAAGTTAACCGCGACTACCGACCGTGGGAAAACGAGCAAAGCGGTCGAAGGGGAAACCGCGGACGTGGTTTTCACCTCGGGGCTCGTTAAGCCTGGACGATTCTCCGGGAATTAATCCGTGCGAAATCTTGGCCGCCGACTAGCTCCCCGATGATCGACTCTTCGTATTTCCTCGAGACCCCCGGAAATTTCATTCGCGTATCTCCAAGTATCTCGCCAAGAGCGATTTTCGGTTATCCCTTGTACCGCGTTAACCGGAAACTTGGTCCTTAATCGCGGTTTATTTCCGATGATGCCGATGGAACCCACCGGAACCTGGAGAGAAACCTACTCCGGGAGGTTGTTTTTCTTTTTTCTATGATCGAGGGATAATTTTTATCCCGCGGGAATTAATGTCTCTCAAAAAATAGATATTGCTGCTCTTTGTTAGCCCAATTTGCGAAACTTGGTACTTAATCGCGGTTTATTTCCGATGGTGCCGATGGAACCCTCCGGAACCTGGAGAGAAACCTACTCCGGGAGTTTGTTTTTCATTTTTTCTATGATCGAGGGATAGTTTTTATCCCGCGGGAATTAATGGCTCTCGAAAAATCGATATCACGGCTCTTTGTTAGCCCAATTTGCGAAAGGTCTCCGCTCGCGGAAATATATTTCACGGCGCTGTGCGTCGTTTGCGTAAAAATGGCCGCCTCGACGGCTCCCAGAAGCCCGGTAAAAAAAAGCAACAAAAAAAAAAAACACCGACGAATAAAGCCGGGACATTTTTAGAAACCCTTCGCGGTCAGCTGTAACAACATTGACGCAATATCCATGCGACGAGTATGTACATAAATTGCTACCGGAATTACTTAACCGAGGCTCGCGCTTTTTCATTACCACTTTGGCGCTCCTCGTAATGTCGTAGTTTAGAGTGCGACCTAGGGGGAGCATTTCTGTCGATTTTATCACGCCGGTTAATCGCGGTATGAATAAACATGCGTGTATCTCTGCATAAACAGCCGCTGTCATGATACACTTTTAGATCCCCGGCCGGAGAAAAAATTGAAGTATGCAGATTTTAAGCGATGCAATATTTTGAACACACGGAGACTGATTTTTTTTCCTCCTTTTTTTTTTTTCATTTGCATATCGACTATCGTGACACGATAGAGGAAAATCTAGTCACGATAGGTGTGGTATCGAATGATTACCGTAGATAAAAAAATCTCCCTAATTTTTCCACGCGGGAGGGGAACCTGTTGAACGACGTTTCCGGTTCGGAGGAATAGTGCCTCCTCTACAATTTGTTTGATCGCCGTCCTCGGTGCGGGTACACAGGACTGCGTAATTAGACGTAGTAATTAACGCTCATTCGGGCGTGCCGAAAAATATTTACTTCGGTCTCATCTTCGATCGGGGCCGATCGGTCAATAATTCCACGAGGACCGCGTGTAATTAGACACGAGCAATCAATTAGTCCTACTCTTGTCGAGTTAACTCGTTACAGAGTGACGGAAAATTGCCTCGCTTGATCGTACGCGTTGACGTGACGTAAACGTCGCCTGGAAATTGAGGAAAATGGAGTGTCTCGGCAAAACCCGACGAAACGGTCTCTGATAGAAATTTCTCAGTCCATTTCCCGATCTGATCGACATTCCCGTAGAGCATGAATTTTGCAATATGTCGCATTATCGCCGGGGAAAAAAAAAAGGATAATTTCTCCTTCGCACTTTTTTAACGCCATTATACGTGGAAGTACTTGAACCGAGGGAAGTGTCGAGGGGACCTTTATTTCTCTTCCTTTTTTATTTTCTCTCTTGAAATATCAGTGGCCAAGCGATGGCAAATCGGGAGTCCTCTGGGAAAGCCTCTCATCCGGTACGAAAATCGGCCTAGAGTTCGATTTTCACGACGGATCGAATCGATTTCCTCGGCCGAGTTGACTATCGAAGCGCGACACCTTTCGCCCGGAAGGTCGGGCCACTAATTGAACGGTGTTTATATCCTAGGAGGAAAAATAGAGGGAATTAAAAATAAAATCACCTCCGTGCTCCGCCGCCTGAGCACCGTCTCGCACGTGTGCCTCGGTACCAATTAGCGATTTATTAATTGAGACGAATCGAAGCCGAGTACGCGCCGTCGAGCGGACGTCAGCCGGTGAGCTACTTTCGGCTGAGCGATTACCCGAAGGACTTTTACAAAAAGGTCCGGTGAGAATTAAAATAAAAAATCAAGGAAATCTTCCCTATCAGCAGTTACATCGTAACATTTCGACTAGTTACTTCGATTTTTATTTATAACATCGCAAGACCTTGCTGGATTTCTCCTCGCATCCTCCGACGTACTCTCTCCCTGAGAACGTGAAGCCGCTCCTTGGAAATGATAATTAAAAAGAAGAGGGGAAACCCCCCATTTAATCTCTCTATTAATCACTACCGATCGGAAGCCTCGGATAAATCGTCGCAGTTTTTTCATTCACTAGGTACTTAACATTATCTAGGGATTTAGAAATGAGGGGAAAATAATTCAGCCCTCCCGACAGGAGGGTGTGCCTCTTCCCACCTGCGCTCGCCTCACCTGTGCCTCCGTACCTATCATCGGATAAATCATTAATCCTAGTCCTGATTCTCGTAGACCCTTCAACTATGGCCCTTTGCGAAGTTTGATTTATTATTATTTACCGCCGCCAAATATTTACCCCCCCCCGACCGGGGGTGGCGGTGGACGTGCCATGGCTTACGATAATTAATAGCCGTCAGGAGCAGCGGGGCGAAAGCACGGAGTCATCCCGATGAATGGGATCGTAATTCAGGTGGAGCAGTTTCTTCTGAATAGGCCTTAATTCCGTGGTTCCGGGACGCGAGGAAGCCTCGTCGCGGGGGCAGGATGTCGAGGGTGGAATTTGATGGATGGACCACGAGGAGACGAGGCCAGGGATGCGTCTTAAGCGTCTTCGAGGTCGCAGCTTCCAAGATGGACCGGCTCGTCCCCAGAAGACGGGATCGCCGGCCCGGCGATGGATCCCGGAGTCCTGGATTCCCCAGGGATGTGCCAGGATTCGCCAGGATTTGCCAGGACTCGATCTGTCTCTCCCTCCGCTGGACCACTCGGATGCTGGCGCCGCCCTGATTATCGGGAAGCTGCAGACCCCCGGGAGGATTATAGTCATAATTCTCGTTACGATCTTTCCCGAATGCCTCCTGGAGAGTCCTGGGTGGGATTAATGAGCTCCTTCGCGGCATCCCCGAGTCCTGGGCCGGTGATAAGGCGTTTTACATCTACCGACTGGATTACCTGCGCGGATCGCTTTCGAGCGAGGGAAGACGATGCAATTGTCGGGAGGACCTCTTTCCTGAAGATAGGACACCAAATTGCTGGACCGAGGTGCAGAAGGTGAAGAGAGACTGGGTGAACTTTAATCGACTCAC
The DNA here is from genome assembly GCF_000612105.2 of Orussus abietinus. NCBI lineage: Eukaryota > Metazoa > Arthropoda > Insecta > Hymenoptera > Orussidae > Orussus > Orussus abietinus. The sequence goes on from NW_019395990.1 coordinate 1,165,431, forward strand.
GATGGACCCAGAAGGGGGACTTACCCTGGATTTTACCCTCCACCCGTCCACGAAAAAATTCATAAATACTTATCAATGGCCTCCAACGTGATAACGTCAACTTGGGTCTTGGGGAATCCATGTTTACGGGTTTAATGATAAGGCGTTTTACATCTACCGATTGGATTACCTGCGCGGATCGCTTTCGAGCGAGGGAAGACGATGCAATTGTCGGGAGGACCTCTTTCCTGAAGATAGGACACCAAATTGCTGGACCGAGGTGCAGAAGGTGAAGAGAGACTGGATGAACATTAATCGACTCACGATGAACCCAGAAGGGGGACTTACCCTGGATTTTACCTTCCACCCGTCCACGAAAAAATTCATTAATACGTATCAATGGCCTCCAACGTGAGAACGTCAACTTGGGTCTTGGGGAATCCATGTTTACGGGTTTACCCAACGTGTCTTTCGCGGCGTTCCCGAATATCACCAGTGTGCCCGGATTGATTTCAACCGGGAGGGAAGGTGTTGACACGTAATATTGTCCCGAGTTTTACGACCGGTGTATAAAAATGGATCGTCGTTGGAAACGTTTACGACCCCTCTCGAATTGCCTCGAGGGCAGGAAGTGGAAGGAAGGATTAATGAGTTTCTTCGCTGGTTTGGCCTCGGAACTCCGATAAGGCGACGTTTTGCTCCGCTGGGAAGGGTGGACTCGGGATATCGGGGTGATTCGTATTAAGGGATCGTTTTGGGATGAAAGGCGGACCTGACGATTAAATTGTTGGAGCGGAAACGGGAATTCCTTGATGATGCGCTTTTAAGGAAGTTAAGGCCCGGAGAGACGGGGAAATGAGATTGAAGCGTGTTCTCGACGTGGGGCACTGGACACGACGCCAAACCCGGAGGCGAGTCCAGGAAACGTCGCGACACTGGGGAACCTTCTGTTATTTAAATAACGAAAAATACTGAAGTGACTTTGTATGTTCCTTTTCCCTTCAAGAGACACCCTCTTCGATCTACTCGAAGCGGTTTATTATTACAATGACGTAACCTCCTCGAGGGCCCCTCTTCGGCATAGGAACTTTTTCTCCGTGCTTCTCTTAGGGCGAAAATCGAGTCAAAGTGCTTACGCGAGGGTGGCCCAATAATTGAATTTAGATTCGAGCTTTGTTTGGCCGGTGCCCGAGTACTTCCTTCAATTAATTTGTAGGGTTTCTCGCGTGCACCCCCACGTCCTGTACGCTCCTATAGATCCCCTATAGATCCCCTATAGATCCCCTATAATGTCCCCTGGACTCTCCCTTGGCGCCGGGTTTCATCCCTTGTGGGTCTTCGCTGCCGACAGAAACTCCGGATAATTTCCCATCGCAGTTCTCATTTTGCTCGACGACTCGGGACTTTGTGCAAAGTCGACCTCGAGGAGATGCACCCCGACAGGGGACTCGGAGAACTGCAGCAATGCGCACTATCGAGGCGCATTATGCATAATTTGCAGTGCCCAGATTTTCCCCCCCGTACTTTTATCCTGAATTCAGGGGAAAAAAAAGGCTCACCAGAAGCGAGATTTAATTCTCCCGGTTTTATATTCAACCCGCGTTAATTAATTATCGATATTTTTCGTCAGGGAGACGTGACTGGAATTTCGAGTTCCCTGCGGGTAATGATTTTTTTTTTTTTTAAACCTTTTGTTCCATCGATCTTGGGGGATTTAATATTGTGGGTCGCTTTGAAATTTTCACTGTTTTCGGGAAAAATGCAATAATCCCATCGAGAGCTGCCTTTTCATTCGGACGGATTATCGCGCAATGCGGCCCACATTCGGAGCGGTTTTTTGGATTTAATTCCCGAGCACGAATTTCGAACTTCTTGATGGGATTCCGAGGTCCGGCGATTTTGCGCAAAGTGCCATTCAATCCCGGCGAATTGCGCCGGTCTGCATTCGACACGGCGCACCTGGGGGTTGCAAGTTATCCGTGACGGTGCATCAAATAGAAATTTTTGCGTCGCTCGACAAGCTGGAGTGGCGCCGGGAGCCCCTAGTGAATGCCCTCCACTCTGCACTCTGAATAAACCAGTTTATCTTTCCCTAATTAGAATTTCGTCCTCGTCCGAGATGAAAAAAGTGAACCCCCAAAACGTGGGCACGGTAATGCGATAACGAACAACCACCCTATTAAGTCCTACTTCCGACTTATCGACCGGGAGGAAATATAGAGTCGTCCAAAATCGTCGCCACGTCCCGGTCCGAAAAGAGGTTAGGTTTCGTTCGCGCGAGTGTCGGCGAGATTTCCCATTACCGGGATAACAAAGAAAGTATCCGGAACGCCTAGACTCGATTTTCACGAAGGAAACGTAAATCTCCCCGTTAGGACTCCACAAAGTTCCGCTTTAATCTTTTCCCGAGGATTTCTTTCTACCTCTTTCCGGGTGCCTCGAGATGAACCGCTTTTTAAGGGCCCCTTTGATCCGGCTCTAGGAATTCTTTTTAACAAAATATCGATCGGGGCCAACTCCGCGGATTTCGGAAAGTGGAGGAGGGAGGAGGGAGGACCTTCCCACGTATTGGATGGGGAGGAAACTTTGTCAATATCCAATTTCGTCCACCGTCGCCGCCCCCGTAAGAGAAATCCCTTAGGAAGACGAGCGGAGTTCGGGTCGCGTGTTCGCGTCCACCGCGGGGTCCAACATTTTCTCTCTCTTTTTTTTCTTTTTTTTTTTTCTTTTCCCCTCTTTGTTCACCGACTCTTTTCGCGATCGGGCGGAACCCCCGCGAAGTTTCCGCAGGTCGCATTGTTCGCGGCCCTCATTAAACCTCGTTTTCACCCGCCGCGGTTTCTCCTCCGCCGCGCGTCCACAATGGCGCCCGGCTTTCCGAGGCTTCCGGAAGCGCGAAAAACCCCCGCTTTTCCCCGGCTACGAGAGGCACGCTGGTTTCGTCGAGAACCACGCCTAGTTTACACGCGTCTGCCGACCAATTGGCGAGCTTTTCCGCAACACTTCCGGCCGGCAGCGGCGAAGCCGGAAATTCTGGGGAAAAGCGAAAGTGGAGGCCGAGGGATCGATCGGTCCTCTTTTTTTTTTCTTTTTTATTCCAATCACCGAAGCATTTATTGTTATCCGTTTAATGCTCCCTTCGTGAAAATTGAATTTTCATGAATACTTGAACTCACGTGACATTTTGGATGTCGCTGATATACTCGATTTTTAATTTTAGAAAACGTTCGAATAATGTGACGATTTACCAACGGCACGTAGTAATTTTAATCCCGGCGTCGGATTTGTCATTCCCGGGTAACTTTGTTTACCGGGGTTGTATCGGATTTACATTTTTAATACAGGCCAGAGTTCCTACGCTAAGCCGCATTTCCAGGACGCGACGAAATGCGGCGAAGTTCGCGTTACACTCCGAGTTATGCGGACGCAAAATCTGGTGTCAGTCGTTGACGCTAATGCAGACCCGGTGTTCCCGGAGCTTTCTAAAGAGACAAGTTCTCGAGGCCTTCCATCAACTATACTAATTCATGCATTATACATTTTTCCCGGATCCGGCGAACACGATGTTCGAGAAAAAGTAAAGGTTCTCCAAGTGAAGTTCGCTCTCGATCGAAGCCTCGAATTTCGGCAGGAATTTCAGGAAGGATCGTATAAATGAGGTTCGAGAAGTCGAACTCGAGGATGTTCGAAGTCGCTCGGAAATCCTGAAATCCGACGTCGAAAACTAAGCCCTATCATTTTCCGAGTCAATATTAATTTTCATAATTTCCGGGAATTTTCCCCTCTGTCAAGAAATCTCCGCCTAATTGGATCTCGGAGTTGCTCTTCACGGGTAACTCTCAACCATGGAGAAGTAACGTTGCATTGTTTCGAGTTGTGGAGCCGGTGATGTCTGGTGTCGGACTTTGACGTTCGCGCCGAGTTTGGCACTCCCGATGCCTCCGGAACGGTCTCGCTTCCTCGTTGACTTCCGTGGACCAGTTATGCAGATTAAGCCCTATCCAAGGTCTATTAATGTTCGTTATCGCAATATCGGGAGGGGGACTCCTTCGGGTTCCATTACCCTAGGAGTAGTTTCGCGAAGAGTCCTCCGAGCCGCGGCGTGGAGAACCAAGTTTGCATTGTTTCAAATTGCGGCATCCATCCTGGAGTCGATGATCACCTATGATAAGAATTCAATTTAAGATTGCACTTTCAAAATTCCACGAATAATACCTATCGTCCATAATTCTCGGCAGATTCCTCTGAAAAATTTTACCCGGCTCCTGACCCTGACCTTCCATGACAATCGGACTTACAATTGGTTTCGCCTTGCTACGTGAAATTCTGACGCAGACTGGATGATCTCGACGGCTCCGAAACGGAGAGGTTCCCTTGTCACCTCCCATGGACCGGTTAATGTAGGTTAAGCCCTGACCGACGTGCGGCCGAATGGGATGTGATGAACTATTAATAGGGGGCGACGTCATCGGTCCCGGGCTTCCGGCCGCGAATTGTAAGCGAGCGCTGCACTTCCTGCCTCGGTACTAATGGCGGAGGCGCTAATGGCTTGTCATTGTAATGCGTGCCCGAAGGGTTGAGGGGTTGCAGAAAGAGGGAGGGAAAGAGGTGGTTTACGGGACTTTGGAGAGCACAATGCGAGTCCCGCGAACCGGCGACACTGTACGGTCGGATTAATCGGCTCGGTTTAATTGGACCTCTAATTAGGGCCGTTTTATATCCCCATCGATCCTCTGGATATAAATTCCTAAGCGGTCCATCTCCCGGAAATAAATGCCGGGACTTAGACCTCGGAGGATTCCGGCGGCGACGGAGGATACCGAAATAATCGGCACAGATTCTCAGGTAACGCCGTGCCTTACCGTACCGTAGCTAGACGGCGGTCTTCATAAATCATCAGCTCCGCGTTCCGTGGCATAACGTCACGTACCGTAAACCGCACGTCCTCGACGCGTCGCTCTATGCCGTTCATAAACAATTGAAAATTTAATCACCATTCCCCGAATCCGGATGTGGTGTCTGAGAGCGATAGTCGCTCCGTGGATATCGGGTTTAATCCTCGCCGAGCCTATTCCCGACGAGGCTCAATCCGGAATCCTTTAAGACCCTAGTGCAACGAGCTAAGGATATTACTCCTTGTCCGACAATATTCCCGGCACCCTCGATATGCAACTGCAATTTAATCTTCCATCGGGATTTTTTATAATTTTTTTTTATCGCCGGGTCAAATCTTCCCGTTTTTCCCGGCGCCCCGGATTTGCTTTCGTTAATATCGTCGTTTTCAGCGACGCGAATCGGGATTAGGGGAGAAACGACGGTAAGTCCCTAACAGGTCCCGGCATTGGTCAGTTACCTTTAACGGCGGCGGCTGATAAAAGACGCAGAAAGGCAGATAATTGTCGGGTTTGTCCGCGTAAGCCGCTTAAGCGGGAACTTTGCACGGTGGATTTCGCAAACCCCTGATCGTCGCGGGCGTTAGTGTTAATAATTCGGCGAGAGGGCCGAGGAGCTCGATACGCGAAACGCGATTTAACTGCACGGATGTCGAGAGGGATATAAAAATTATTTCATAATTAAGGGAGGCCTCTCGAGTAGGTTTTTATTTTTCTCAACCGTGTCACTTGGAGTAGAAGGCGTGTTGTAAAATTGCGGATTCGCCGGTTCCAGGCAGTTCTCACGGATTTATGTATTATGGACTTTTTCTATCGACATATTATACACATAGACTCGGGAATTTGAATTAAAATTATTATTATTTTTTTTTTAATGGGGAATAGAGTCGGCCTTAAGGCGGCTAGAAAGTGAAGTACGTCGGTGCGTACGAGCACGAACGCACTCCATAACCGGCGTGGCCCTATAACTTGACACTAACTACTTGGATTTAAGCGAGACAAAGCTCGGTAACGCGAGATCCAGGAAATCTCGCAATCCCGTACCCTCTCGGCCAACCTTCCTAACCTGCCCTGCCCTGACCTAACAATAAGCGCCAGGAAAAAGGTATCTCGCGACAAGGCACGCAATATCGACCTCCTTAAAGGTCAGTTCTCCCTTGAAATTCCCATGGCTCGTGCGTGAGAGGAATAACGCCCCGGTCTCACGAGAGACCCGGTGAACTTTTAACCCGTGACATTTCATTTTATTTTTTTCCTTTAAGATTAAATTCTTTAACATTTTCATATCGCCTTAAGGTGACATTAAAGGGTCATTCTACATACATAAAACGTGAAAAAATGTCTAATCTAAAAATTTCTGTTCGAAAAGTGACATTTCACGAGCATCACGTCCTTCCTTGGGGTTTCCATAATCACGTGTTGAAGTTTGAAGTTTTTCGGTGAACACCCAGTTTGAAGAAAATTTTCATATTTTTACGTTTCGATGTATAGAATGGCCCTTTCGTATCACCTTAAGGGACTATTTAACATTTTCATCCCGACTTAAGCTTTGTAGAGGAATTATGTTACCACGTGTACGCGTTATATGGCGGTTGTTATATCCGACCGTGTAGACGCTATGCAGGCGCGACGCTCGCGTGTGAGCCGGTCGTTTGGTCAGCCCGAGGTGGCGGTTCAACAACTCGGACTAGAATTTGACCCGTGGTCACCGAAATTACTCGGCAGACCTCTGACCGGTGCCGGGGCCATCCTTATGCGGCACTTATGCCGGAGGCATAAAGTCGCTCTCCCAGGATCATCCTTCCCGTTAACGAGGGCCTCGCTCTCCGATGCATCGCGCGAGAAAGGTGGAGGGCCGAAGATGGGCGCCGGCCCATTAGGCAAACCGCTGCCGAGCCGGAGGAATTACTCGTGATTTTCGGTAATCCCCCGTATCCCCGAGAAACGAGAGCAGGACTCCCGCCGTTCCAGGGGTTTACCTCCTCCACCCTCCATGGGGGGGAAAGAGGAAATTTTATTAGTGCCCCGATACGTGCCAGGGGGGGATCCTCTTCGCGGATTCTTCGAAAGTTCCTCAAATTGGCTGAGACCGCTGATCCAGGGCTGGCGGATATTTTATTCACAAGGGGTCGGCTCGAATTCAGACCGAAAGGTAATCTTATTAAATTAGCTGTAATGTGCACCGAGACAAACATTTAATTGGATCCGAGAGATATTTCGTTCGCTCGTAGAATATTTGATTGAGACAGGAAATGGAGTGCGACGTTTCTTCGGAATCGCGACAATTAACTTTTTTTATAATTAATAATTATTCCCTGGATTCTTGAGAGTACCGGATCGACGATCGTTGGGAATGTGTGCGATAAATCGGGACGACCTCTTTGTCGGAGTCCTGGAAACGGGATTTCAGTCCGGGTCCTTCCGACCAGGAGGTCCTGGAGATCCGAGTAATTCCATATCCCTGGGAGAGCCCAAAATCAAAGAAAGAGCTGGAGGGCCTAATTCGGGAGGATCAAGGCAGACCAAGGATGAGGGACCCTCGGCGATCCCGATACTGCCGAGTAAAGGAGCCTAATTCACCTCTGGGACTTCCTTTCCAGGACAAGGACCATCCCTTCCTCCCTTCGTCCTCCCTTCGCATCCATCGATTCGCGGCACCAGAAAGTCCGAAATAAACCGATACGAGGAAGTGCCAAATTTTTTTTTGTGTGATAAGATACACGCCATCAAAAATAAATATGTATGTATAATTAAAAGTAAATATATATATAATTTTTTATGGCGTCGGTTGATGCGAGGCGGGATCAGATTTTCACGGGGGAGAAATGAGTAAAATTGTCGGTTCGTTAAGGGGGCAAGACACCCTCCCCTCGGAATTGGCCCGCGAATTTGTGGATCCTTTGAATTTACAATTAGCCCCGATCCGCACGCGGGACACGTAGGCGGAACGAAACTTTACGCGCGGAATACTAAAACCGCCTCGCAAACAGGATCAATACTCTTATGGGGGGCGAGAGGGGGCCAATATCGTACGTGTGCCACCTCGTTTCGGGGAGGTTCGTCGAGGACGAGGTCCTGCAGGACCGGGAAGAGACGTCTCGAGGACGAGGTGCGTGACGAGCCTCCCAAAAGGACGAAGGATATCGGGTCAACCCTTCGAGCTCGGATTGTCCGGGTAATAAACGCCGGATCCGAGGTGGACGTGACTTTAGTGGGCCGGCTCCGTGAGGAAAGATTTCAGATACCGGGAGACCCGGACCTTCGGGGAACATGCCGGACATGGGGAACCATGGCGCACGTGGATTCCGCGACAAATCGGGCGAGCGTTGCGCCATGCGTGCTCGATTACGGAAAAGGAACTGGACCGGTTAGAATGGGAGAGAAAAGGGGAAAAAAAAATGGAATCCCGTCAGTGGGACAAAAAGTGCCGGAGAAACGGCGCCACGACGTTATGGGGACGGAAAGGCGCGCCCTTTATGGGAGGCTGTTCTAATGGCTCAATGTAGGAGAGGAAGGGAAAGTTTGGGGAGACCGGCTAGACTTTCCATGTCGTTAATATTTAGGTTAGGGCGGCTCTATTTAAATCTCTAGGTTTTGCGTCGAGGGCAAAACATAGGTTTTGTTTAACTCCCTATAACTCGCTTTAAACATGTGTCCCTATTCCGGGCGGAAACGTCCCGCGTGTTTCTGGACCGCGATGACATCCGTCATGGGTTAACCGAGAGTCGCGGTCTATGTATCGTTCGTTGCTCAATGGAAACTAGTCCTATGGCCACTGGCATCCGCGTTAAAAATAGCTTCCTGGTCTCTCTCTCTCTGATTCTCCTCGGGAGAAGAAAACCGAGCTCGACCTCCCCTCGACGAAAATGTTACAATAATATCCAGGAAGCGAGTTCCGGCGCCTCCACCCGGCTTCGGAAATTCACGGTATCCTTCCCGGGGAAAAATCGGATCCGGCATTTCCCTCGAATACAAGGGTCCTTCCCATGCACCTGTCCATCGCGCAGGGTCGGTGACACCCTTCAAGAGCGCACACAATTCCGCGCTCAGCTTCCTGCGGTTTCCGTCCCCGCGGCGATCCCGACGATTCCCGTCGATTTCGCATTGTGCGACCCGCGATGCCGCCCCCTGGAAATTCGATATTTCGATTCCACTCCCTCCGACCTAGTACCCGAGGTGACGGCTCAGAAGAAAGGAGGGAAATATCGGATGTCGAATTCCTCGGGAAATGGTCCTCCCCCGCAGCCGGGGAGAGGGGATTCCCTTGAGCCTTAACGAGGCCTGAATTTGGACCGCCATGGCCGTCTTCGTCAGGGCTGAATTTATTTCGGTATAATCGGGCCTGATTTTATATCGACACGATCGCAGCCTTTCCGACCAAGCCTGAATTTATATTAACACTTTCCCGGCCATCTCCACCAGGCCTGAATTTTTATCAACGCTTCCAAAGTCATCTGCACTAATTTAGAATTGATATAAACACTTCACGGCCATCTTCCCCAGGCCCTGGATTTATATCGATATAGTCGCGGCCTTCTCCATCAGGCCCGAGTTTATATCGCTATAATCGCGGCCTTCTCCATCAGGCCCGAGTTTATATCGATATAGTCGCGGCCTTCTCCATCAGGCCTGAGTTTATATCGATATAGTCGCGGCCTTCTTTATCAGGCCAGAGTTTATATCGATATAGTCGCGGCCTTCTCCATCAGGCCTGAGTTTATATCGATATAATCGCGGCCTTCCCCATCAGGCCCGAGTTTATATCGATATAGTCGCGGCCTTCTCCATCAGGCCCGAGTTTATATCGATATAATCGCGGCCTTCTCCATCAGGCCCGAGTTTATATCGATATAGTCGCGGCCTTCTCCATCAGGCCTGAGTTTATATCGATATAATCACGGCCTTCTCCATCAGGCCTGAGTTTATATCGATATAGTCGCGGCCTTCTCCACCAGGCCCGAGTTTAGCTCGATATAATCGCGGCCTTCTCCATCAGGCCTGAATTTATATCGATATAATCGCGGCCTTCTCCATCAGGCCTGAGTTTATATCGATATAATCGCGGCCTGAGTTTATATCGATATAATCGCGGCCTTCTACATCAGGCCTGAGTTTAGCTCGCTATAATCGCGGCCTTCTCCATCAGGCCTCAGTTTAGCTCGGCGCGGCCCTAACCTCGCCTCGTGTCTCCGCCACGGCCCACGTTACGCAGGCTTGACCCGGGAGACCCGGGGGGGCCTCGGCAGCGAAACAATGGCTGGCGTGGAAAGACGTCTCGAATTTCGCTGAATCAAAAGTGACGGGTTGCGGGGGTGTGCGGCATAGCGCAGGGGCGCGTTGGCCGGCGGTTGGCAGAGGAGAGGACTCGAGGATCGCGAGGGCCTCCTCGGTATGGCCGGGGTGAAATCGATTTTCTCTAGGGTCTTACGCGCCGGCATATTATCCCGCGGTTTTCTATAGTGTCATTGTTGTTGGAACAGAGAGGCCGCCGTCTGAGTGGCGCAGACACAAAGCCCCTATATTACGTTTCCACTCTACTTTTCTAGGGCCTACTTGGCTTACCGCGACTTGCCAAGATGGCTCCGGCTTATCTCCCAGCTAAGACGAAGGAGATGCCCTCCGTTTAGATATACCGAGATAACGATCGAGGTATCTGCGCCTCCTCGACTGGAATTACCAATCGAATTAACCCTTTGGACGCGGAGCTATTTCGACATATGGCTGAAATTCCTATGACCGTGCGGGCGATTTTCGACCAAACGCCGGGCGCCTTTTGGCCCACTCGACGGATCGACCAGGAAAATCCGTTCGTTTCCTCGCGATTATTTCGAGGTTGACATTCATTCTACCCGGACCGGACTAAGTACCCGGGGGTGTTAAGGTCGTACCTCGTTATCCAGGAATTAATTCCGAAACAGAGTAATTAAGTTTCGAAATTTGTCGGGCTCGCTCTGGCGGAAAAAAGAAAATCATTTCGCCGTTCCTACGTGTCGAGTATTTGCTGACCCGTTTTCCGCAACCCTGTACTCGTACAACGCCGGCGGAAAATTTCACGACGGTTAATCCTGCTTTCTGAGCAGCTTCATTTTTGCGCCCTTGGTTTTGCAATGATTTGTATTTTCTTTTCCCCTTTTTTCCTTTTAAATCTACCCCGGCGTTATTTCCGACCGCTCGGATTTTAATCCGCCACTGCGAGTCGGAAATTCGTTCCTGGGAAATCTAAGGGATACCGAGCTTTGTTATTTCCTGGATTTTCCAAAGGACTTAAAAATTAACCGAGGTTCATCTCATCGCCGTGCATTGATGGCCTCGCTTCTTTTTATTCGGTCAGTCAAGATTTTCCCGTTTCTTGGCTTTTTTCCAGAGTTACTTAATCTTCCGAGGTCCCTTTGAAGGGGGACCAAATCTAACCGAGGTTAAGCACTTAACGTCACCGGCTGTATTTAACGTCAGGACGGATAACCGAGCATCTTCCGGGAGGTCTGACAATTTCGGAGATGAGACACCTAACCGCGGATGTTTAATGGCCGGGATTAAATCCCCCACATCAAACGGCCGAGCCTCTCGCCAATAAACGGGATTAAGAGTACATAAATGACCAGCGGTAATGCCTTGTAGGGAATTCGTCAGCTCGGCATTAATTAGCAGCTCGTAAATTTCATTACGCGTGGCGTTAACCACCGACCGCAATTCCGGATAGGATAAGCCGGAAGTGCCGAGATCTCTCCTCGCACCTGAGATCGCAAATCGGAACGAGCACGAGATGCCCCGTTAAAAAATATTCGCAACGTTCCAGTACTTGTCCCTGAATTGCAACAAAATAATAAATTCGACGTCTCAAACGCTAATCGGTGCATAATTGTGAATTTATAATTTCGTGACATCCCGTCAGAATCTTAAGAACATTTTTGAAACGCTGGAACTTCTTGCATTTTTTTTTTTTTTAATGTACTTCTTGAATTTCTTGAATTTCTTGTCAGGATAGAATTTTTTTTTTTTCTTGCGGAGGATCTTCCCTTTTTTTTTTCTTAGGTAGAAACGAACTGCAGTATTTTCAGGTGCATCCGGAGCGAGGCACCTGTGGCTCCGGGGAGGCGTGGGATGCCGGAAATCGCGATGAATGCCGGAAACCGATGGCTGTTGCTCTCCTTTGCGAGGAAGAAGAGACGAGGCGCGATTTCGCGGACCCCGAAGAGAGGGGAAGAGAGAAGAGGGGTTGCTCTCCAGGACTTGCACTCTCGGGGCTCGCCCTCGCGTTTCCTCCCCGAGTCGGGCAAGGGCCAAGTCATTTTGTCACAATGGTGATAAAAGCCCAGCCACCCTAACCTACACACGCGCGAACGCCCCCGCAATTACGCTGTTTATGTAAGGGCGTGGTTTGCGCAGGAACTAATTCGACGACGCGGCTACGATGGAAGTTAGGTTAGGTTTCGAAGCTTTGACGATCGGCAGTGCCGACTAATGGGCCACGTCGCTGCGATAAACCCGAATCCCGAGTTAATAACCCGAATCGCCGATTTACTTTGGAACTTGCTCGGGGTCATATCGCGAAAGAGTGATTACACGCACGGAGGGTGCCATTCGATGATCCCGAAAGGGGCGAGAATTTATTTACCCAGGAGTTTATAATCATTTATAAGTAATAATAATTTTTAAGTTTATTAAATATGGATTACTTTAACGAGGTGCACTTCTACTCGATCCAGAAATTCGCAACTCGACGTTCATGGCTCGCAAGATAATCGCAAGATAAGATGTCCTCGGGGTAGGGAGAAAAAAGGAGGTTTAATTGAACCGCCTGGGGAAACTCGGGAGATAGTTAAGGAAAACGAATTTATCGACGGTACACTAAGTGGCATTTATTATTGCAGGTTATTAGGCTAACTCCCGTAACTTTGGCGATCGGCAGTGCCGTCTAATGGGTCACGGGGAGGTAATAAAACCGAATCCGGATCTAATAACCCGGAGCGGGGATTTATTCGACAAGTTTCCTCGACGCGTGCATGACCTTATTGAACCGCTGAAAGTGCGGTGTAACGTAATGCCGAAAGTTTCCCGAGCCCAATTTGCAGGTCGTGCGAGTGTCGGGAAAAAAAAAAAAAAAAATCGGCTCCTTCGTTTACGAGGACGAGGGGGAACCGGGGAGTTAGAATGGAACTTGGCGGAAAATATCAGTGGAGTCTGATAGGAAATTTTTAATATGAAAATTCCCCCACTCGGCAGTCATTCCACTTTGAAAAGGGACTTATCGCTTTGTGCCTGATCTTCTATTACTCTTTACGTCTCGCTTCGCCTCCCCATTTTCCTCCCGACCTATGGATGAAACGCACCCCCTCCTCGGCTCATCCATCGAGCGAATGGACAGTAGGAAGGATAAAAAGAGAAGAAAAATAGGGCTCGGGAATGGCGGAGATTTTTCATCCCGAGGAGTCTCATCCGAGGAGACAATCTTTTCTGTTAGGTTATCGCCGGTAAATTGCACGAAAAAGGAAAAAAAAAAAAAATAGCGGCCCACCCTCGCGTTCATAATTCCTGGGTATATATTTCGCCTCCCTAGCGGGAAAGTCGGGGCAGAAATTCGAGTCACGTGACCGGCTTTTCTCCCCGTCAAAAGTCCCATCGTGATTGTCTCGTCGTACGATATTCCCGTCATGTCGATCCGGGGAATTGTGTTGACTCGAGGGTGGAAAGCGTAGATTGTCCGCCCTAATTGTAAATACCGGGGCCCTGGATTTTCTGCATCTCGTCTTATCAATTTCACTACTGCCCCGCAAGCCTGCCCAAATTATCCGAAAAGCTACGTTCATGATCACAAATAAAATAAATGATCTTATTCAATTGCCTTGCTAATCTGTTTGACTGAAAATAAAATCTCGTTGAAATAAAAGTAAATCGCGTTATTCTCATTTTTTATCGCGCACGTCGTTCCGAGTAATCGCGGGGAAATATTGAGATTGTTACTTCTTTTCCTTTTTCTTTTGAGACGCGGTGTTTCGACTATTGAATTTATGTTTTGGGGACGATTCTCGGTAACGAGACGATAGCTTACCCTATACCCCTTATCACGCACCACGGTTCTGCTCCCACGTAACTGGACCTCCTGATAAGAAGTGCACGTCGCATACCGGTGAAATCGATCGTCACTTGATCGGCGTACGCAAAGTAAAATGCGCATGTTATGTATATACACCGTGATTTGTCACGATAGGACTCGGTATCGCGTGTTATCATTCCCCCTCTGACCCCTCCACGGATTCCTTGGTAAACCGTGACGTCACCCGGGAAATGTAGACAATATACTAGAAGCCACCAGCAATTTCCGGCAATATATGTCACAAGATACGGAAAGATAACCGGGGACAGATTTCCCGAAATTCGGCGCACCCTCTTTTCGAAGCCCCCTCGAACTTCCTGGGGTGGAGGGACGGTCCACTTTTCGATATCTCGCGCCGTCGAGTAATTTTGATTTATCGACCATGGGGGGTGACCCTGTATACGGGGGTGCACTTTTCCACTGATAGTAGCTCGTCACTCTGATAATGGTGTATCGAGGACGCATGACTGCTTCCCGTGCTCATCCCGGCTCGACTTTTGTCCCTCGATGAATTTCCTTTCCGTAGCCTTTTCTCATTTCCCGACGGAAAACGCAATCGCCGGGATGATTCACATGGATTAGTCTTTATTGTACGGGGGTGTTTATGTTGGGGCATTCGGAGCACGGAAATGCCATTTTCGGCCCTTTTCCGCGTTTAATATACTCTCGGCCTCGTGGGCGATTTTAATCTCGCGACCGGTTCCTCCTTTTTCCATTTCTTTTTTTTTTCCCCCGGTTTTTCCTCCCTTTTTTTCCGCGCATTCAAGGGATGCTGTTACGCGAAATAGCCCAGGATAATTTACATATTTCCGCTCGTGGGGAGCGGAATTTTTCGTAATTTGTTGGCCCCGGCATTTTTCAGAAAAGGGCCGCTTGATGAAGCCGCTCGTAAACCAGGGTATTACGGAATCGATGATGCGGAAAACGCGGTGCATATATATTTTTTAGTACACCCAGGGTCCGCCTTTATGAATTAATTGGTCCCTTGCCGCGCGAACTTTGAAATCATTTTCAGTGGAAAATCTCTCCAGTCGGAAATATTCACGACTAGTGGGAATTGCCTGGACGTGATAAAATGTTAAAAAATAACTGATCGATTCAATGATAATTGCAATAATTTCACGGGTCGACTTCTATCATATGGTATATTCAATTTTTATTAGAAGTGCGCCATTTTATTTATTTATTTATTTTTTTCGTGCATTTTGGTGCTCACTATTCCCGGTGGAGTTTCGTCGCTTTTATGGGGATCATTCGGCGCCGCTCTTGGCTTAACGTAGTTATCGATTCTGAATTTACGGCACCTCCCAAATTGGTATTAGTATATGCACTTTTGATACGATATTACCCCGGTTATGACTCCCCCTCTTCGAATAGTAATGGAAAAGCCTTGTCGAAGGGCATTACCGTGTGCAGATTCTTCTTTTTGGCGCATCGCGCACTCCACGTGGAGATATACATGATAAGTAATGGTAGAGGGTGGTATTCACGCACTTTCCCGATATCACACACTTTTGCACGCATCACCCCAACGCGCCGCATTTTGACAAAGACGAATGGACTTGGAAGCATTAACTAATTATAGTTTTTGGAATTTTTTCTACCCGTCAAAAAATCCCATAACGAGGTGAAGTCTCCAGTTTTTGGAAATCGATAATTCGGAACGTGAATTTTTTATCGTCGAGGCGCTGATACGGAAATTAAATAAATTCGCCTCGGAAATTAATTGACAAATTACGTTATAGGGTTTACTGGGAAATCCTATTTTCCGTCGGAGTTTGACGTGTTTCCCGATGAGGACGATTTAACGAGCGACGTGTAATGCCGTTTTCGGTTTATGCAGTAATCAACAGGTCGGGAATTTATATTCGAAAATGACTAGGGTACATGCACTTGTCGGATATTATCGACTGGACCCAATTTTGGATAATGAAAGAGCCCCATCGAACAGCGGCAGAAAAGCCCTCCTGATATATCGCTCTCGATTTTGAGTTCCATGGTGGTCGACCCTTTTTTCCATTTTTATTCTTTATTTTTTTTTTTCCTGCCTAGCGAATTGGAAAACGAATCGCGAGAGTTTCCTTGCAAAATTGAGAAGGGCCATCGGTCTTCGGGATTAATAATGGAACATTAATAAGGGAAGTACGACCGGGGGGGTCGGTTCTTTTTTCGCCCTTTCAGCCACCCTCCTTAACTCGCGGATCCTTGACACCCCCGTCACTGTTCACTTTATTAAAAAATGTCCTGAAGAACTGTCGGTAGTTATTGGATTCTCGACACCCCCGGAGAAACCCTGCCCTTAATTCCCCACCCCGTGCCCTACCTGTCTCACTTCGCACCTCTACTTCTTCGGCATTGCCTCCCTGGTACCACTCTACACGTTAAAAAACGAAAAGAAAAAAAAAAAAAAAAGAAATTGAATTTTCTGAAATTGCCGAGGCCCAATATATATCCAGCATTTCCTGCTGAACTTTCTTGAGGTTTTAAGCCGCACAAATTGGCAATCCAGTGGAGGCAATAAGCGAATCCCCGTCGGGCGTCTCCTCGGAGGTCCTTTTCCAGTAACGAGGCAGTCGGAGCCATATTGTCTCCATCATCCCCATGACCGGCTTTATCGAAGACCCGGAGAACAGTTATTGGATTCGTTCCAGGGTCATTACCACCCTCGCGGGTCCCCGATGAACCCTCTTCCGGTACTTAAGTCCGCCCTTTGGCGAGCCGGTGCAGTGACGGCCACGATGCACCCGGCGATGCACCAGGAGTCAACGAGGCGGGTCGAATCGCCCGGTGTCACCTATTATGACGGATTAGCTATAAGCTTTTTATTAAATCACCCAGTGGGCTTGACAGGGGACGTCTCCAAGCCTTACCAAGGCGGGGAGCGGTCCAGTTTATAATTGATGGGGACTGCCATGGGGCTGACCATGGGGAGGATGAAACCCATACGCGGCGCCACGAAGGCCGAAAGGGGACCGGAATCGGAATTGAGATTGACAGTTAATTTCGCCAACTCCCGGCGGTACCTTCTCTCGACTATGCCAAAATTGGCCTTCCGCTCCGATGGAAACCGCGCTTGCGATTTCGGCTTGTCGCGATTTCGACTTGTCGCGATTTCGACTTGTTGCGATTCCGTGCCCGCCACGTGGTCCGTCACTTGTCCCCATCCCATCCCAATCTCACCTCCTCTTTCCAGACGATCCCCATAAACAAACCGACCTCCCCGCACAAAAAAATAAATCGTTAAATTTCGCTGGTTAATTAATACCTGCATTTTCGGGACAACTAATCGATACGCGTTATACGCTTGATATTTAGGGCAGTTAATTAAAATCCTCATTATTCGAGCGATATGTCAGCGGTTCCGTCTAGCCATTACAACGCCCGGGAATTCCAATAGCGTTTATCGGTCGGTTAATTAATACCCGTATTTTTCTTTCAGGTACGCAATACTTTATTTCTTTTATTTTTTATTTTTTTTTTTTCCTTTCAAACGATACCACTCTTAATTGGCCAAACACGAGTCTCGGATGAGGTGGTACTTCCGCTCCATCGGGAGGCGTTTCAATTAGTGGTTTATTTGACGTGTCGCGGGTGACGCCGGAGTCACCGAGTTGTCACTAACCCATCTGCCAACAATGGCAGCATCCGCTTTGCACAATCCGCCCTGTCGCGAGAGGCGATCTCTGACACGGGGTTGTAATCCTAAGGCCATATAGGACAGTTTCGCGCCGATATTAGTATCGGGTATCCGCCATGGCGGAATTACTATCGGTGGAAACGTCGATAATTATGTGGCCCAAGTTCCGAGGGGGCACTTACCCTTAGGGCCCACGGAGGCCAAAGACACAATTTATCGACCCCGGTAATTCGGTAATGGCGCTAACTAGTCAACAAACTAAGGCACTCGTGGCCCCCGACGCTGCTTCATTGTTTCCAAACTTGGCTTACAGTGTAACGTGGACCAAGAGTTATCAACTGTCTTAAGGTGATATCAGAAAGGGTCATCCTGTAAATATACATAGAAACGTGAAAATATTTCTAGAATTTATATCTTAAGGAAGAACGCGATGCTGGTGAAATTTAAATTTTTCACAAAAAAAAAAAAAAGTGTGATCTTGGTTGTAGCATCGTTGAAAGTATCGTTAAAATGGAATTGGAATTAAATTTAATGGTTTGCCGAGTTCGACCTCTGATTAATGATACATTTTCCTGGTGAAGTAAGGGGTGTTCTCTTTTTTTACGGGGTCTAGTTTTATATTTGTAATTCTTATCAGGCGTTACGCTCGAGGCCTCGGTGAGTTCAACGCACGTGAACTGCGTTGTTGGATTTATTCCCGTAGCTTCTCAGATTTCATTTAATCGAGGAAAATACCTTGCTGGGAGAATCGCCGGTCTGAGTGGCACGATCGCGGCGTCGCGGCGCCTTTAGAACGGATTACCAGCTAAAATCGGGTTTCCTCAATTTGCGTCGCTTCCTGTACGCCGCCTTAAAGCCTCTCCAAGAGAGTGGGGTCGGAAATAATTGTTCGAGCACTCCCGGGGGTTGCTGGAGTATGTTTAGTGCCGGCATTTTTATCAAGCCTTTTTAAAGGCCCCAACAATGGAACGACGTGTTCGAGGTGAGGGTGGGATTTCTATTCCACGACCGAAGGGTTCGTTTAAACGGTTCGATTAATTGTTACGTGAAACGATCTAAGAGGAAAGCCGAAAATTCGGCAGAAGTACGTGAAAGTCACCCAACGCTTCAATTTAATCATCCGATTTATGGGATTAAACAATTTCGAGTTACTTGGAATTAGGGGAGAAACGAAGGTACGCATGATTTGCGGAATTAGCCGGGGAATTATTATTTAGAATTGAGTCTCGCGTCCCCTGGGAGACAAATATGATTTTGTAATGGAATAGCGGCCCGTGTGGTGAAATTGGAAGGGAGGGAAACTAAACGAAAAAGGAGACCTAACGAAGGGCTTAAACCGTCGTGGTTGGTCCTCGGTATCAAGCAGAAAATCCGGCAAACTGCGAAATCCTTTGGTCCGCACTGATTCTTCCGTAATCTGCGGAGAAGCGTTTTTTATTCCAATTTAAAACGCCCCGTGCCTGACAAAAAAGGGGACAAATCCATTCCGCTGTTTAATACCTTCCCGCGGGTTCTCTGGCGGTCGTTTGTACTCCAAGTTTATGTTTCAATGTTCCCATTCTTTCCTACACGCCCTTAATCTCGCCCCGCACCCTTGCCTTTCCCAGGAAAAAAAAAATATAAAAATACTTCGGAGTGAAAAAAAATCCAGCCGACCCCCTGGGAAGGGTCTGATAAGAGGTAGATAAGTTTGCGGAAGTGTCGCATTTTCTCGGCTTTTTCCTTAGCAATTTCCCGCTCGTTAGTGCCATTCTTCGCCCCGTGGGTCATCAGGGGGTGTTTCAGCAGACACGAGGGGTTCCCTTTGCAGCCTCCGTTCCCGAATCGGTCGAAGAGCGCGCGAAAGGGAAAGAAGGAAAATTTGATATTTTCCTTTGCGTCGCCATGGGGACGCCACGTGTGCGGGGAAAATATCGACGCGCCCTCCCGAGGGTGGAGGAGGATTCCCGTGGGTTCGCCGGGATCGCGCCCCTGCGAAAGGGAATCCAGAGGGGAGGGAAACGCGGTAGCCGAATGCGAAACGACGAGGTCGGTGGAAAAGGAGCCCTAAGAGAAAGGGGGTCCTGTCACCCTCCCTTTCCCTCCTGGTGAGAAAAGTCCGGAGGAGCTGAATCATTTAACTCGAGCAACCCATCCTCGCTTCCTTACACTCGGAGGGAAATTTAATTTCGCCCTTGCGGGGGTGGGTACCTCCGATTCCGATAGTGACGCCTTAATTGGAGCGCTTACACCTTAATTCCCATGCCGGACTCCAAGTGGAAATTCCCTCGCGTGCAGCTTGCACTTCCGGTCCAGCTAAACGAGAGCCCGAATTATTGGCGGATTTTGCCAATCCCAGCACGTCGATTTACCCGCAAATTACGACCCATGCCCGTCGATGGGGCCACTTCGGCTCGAATTCGGATTTAATTGGAACCCGATTTTCCGCGTTTTGGGCAGGAATCACTTTTTCGCATCTATCGGCCTCCAAGGGGTGACGCGCACTCCAGGAAACGAGGACCCGGAAGTAAATCCAGTACCTCGTAAATTCTATGTAATTTAAATAATATCACCTTTCTATAAGAATCTCGCGTCGATACTCCTGCAATTGCATGGCTTGCACCTTTTCCCGGGATTACCCAAAGTCCGCCATATCCGTGTCCGGAAGTAAGGTCGATACGCGACAATGCAAAGGTTGCAAAAGTTCCCCGCCGTCGCTTTGCCCGAAACTTTTGGATCAGTGTTATGGTGTATATTTTACCTTTAACACGAGTACATACAAGGTGTACCTATGTACCCATGTACCCGGGGAACGAAAGATCGGGCGGACCCTTAAGTCCCTTCTCCGGTTTCCATGACAACGGCAGGGACGCTCTCGCGACCCGATCTGGCGCGAATATCGCACTCGGCACCCGAGAGATGGCTTCGCAAATTAGTGGAAAATGGCCCTTAGGCGAGCCCTCCACCTGGTGCCGGGCGATGGTCCTGAATAACCAAAACCCTTTTACCGAAATTGCGGGGCCGCTATCGGTCCGCGGCGGATCCGCCGCAGATATTTCACCGAGGAGAGGGTCTACGTAGGGCGCGACATTTTCACGGGACGCGGCTCTTCCCTTTGATGCTAATTCGATGATATACCTCAGGGTCGAAGAATTTGCCGAGTGAACCCGTAAACGGAATTCCTCCTTAACTCGCATCCCGAGTGCCTGGATATTAAATTATTACATTTCCAAGCGAGTACCATTTGATAAGCCGCTCCGATTAATTCCCATGTTTCCTAACCTCATTTATTTTTCCACCGACTCTATATACAATAATTTCTCCCTGCCCCCCTTGATAATTCTTTTAGGCACTTTTCGCTTGATAATGGGAAGCAAATGCGGAAATTCCCCAAAAAAGACTTACGGTGCTAGGGGAAGGTGGCAGGGAATTTTTTTCACCCTTTTGAGATCCTCCTTTTTTTTTTCCCCTTTGATTAAATTCCGCCCGGCTTCCGATAACCGGCTAGTCTCGTTCTTAAAGCACCCTTTTGGGACTAGGAGATACGGACTAGGAAATACCTCCCTCGGACACACCCCAAGGAACGCTAAAACCGGTGACGCCGTTAAGGGACGTCGCAACCCTTATTGCGAAGACCGTCCTCCCGTTTCTTCCGGCGACTTCGACTCGCGGCTCGATAGATTCCCTTTATCGGCTCGATTTATGGCTGGCTTTGTTTAAGTTACGGCGATGCGGTTTAAGCTGTCTTCTGTTTGAGTTAAGCTCTCCCGTGCTTTACGCCGGCGTTGCGTCACGACTCGCTCTACTTGGGAAACACTGTGGGCCTGCATTACGCCTATGCACGTACACGTATGACCTAGGTACGCGAGAATTGAGTACATACCCCCGAACCGATCCACGCAATTGTTCAAACACCCGCAGTGTGCCCGAGATTTAATTCGGAAGTCGTCGCCGATCGAATACTGGATTTTCATTCCGGATTCCCAGATAAATGGGATTTTTATTTTCATTTTTATACTTTCATGTTTTAATTAATTAATTAAATTTTTTTTTTTTAATCGAAGAGCGGAGAGGCCGACTCGAGATACGCTCTGAGGAAGACGCTTATCTGCATATCAATCGAGCGAGAATTCCCATTAAAGCGATGCACTTGGCCCGACATTTCGTCACGACATATTTAGCATCTCGGCAAGCTTGCACGGATCGTGCACAAAGCGCACTTGTTACCTGAAAATTTAGCTTTGATGCATCCACCGGGTTTTCAGTGGCATTCATGCCGATCAAAAGGGAGGATTCAAATGGAATGAGATATTGAAGTCGCGTACCGAGGACGGAGACACGCGTCTATGCGTCTACAAGCCATGGAAAAAACGAACGAGTCGATCCTTCTCGTATCTCGAAAATGAACACGTAATTAGGGCGAACGTCATTCCCTGATGCAGGGAGTACGTGCACTTGAAGAAATTACTCCCCTAAGAGTGGAAAGGAGGACCCGAGGATATCGGTTATCCTGTAATCATTTACGTACTCTCCCTACCTCGAAACCCTTGAAGTCGAATTGACCCGCGTTGTAAAAAATCCGTCAGAATTTAAAAAATGCGATAAAAATGATACCCCTTATTTTTATTTCGGGTTCATTAAATCGAGTCGGTTCTACTGATAATTTATATATTTTTGGGGGATACGTTTGTGCCGATATTTTTTTTTTTTTGGTAAAGTATCGATGCAGCGTCGCAGCTGCGATGCACTTTGAGGGTCCGCCGCGCTCTTTCGTTCCCATCGACGAATCGATCTCCGAAGCCTCGCATCCGGCTTTCGAATGGCGTTCACCCCGATCAAGAGCGAGGTCTCGAATTGCACGAGGCGTTGAAGTACCTAGTAGGAGGGCACTCGTCGATGCATCTCCGAGGAAACGAGAAACAAATCTCTCTCGATCCCCGCGTGTCTCGCTCGGGAACAGCCATAACCTCTCTTTTGCCCGGAGAGTTTATTTGAACTTTCGCCTTAACCAAGCGGTTCCTAGGCTGCGTCTCGTAAAACATTTTCCTGGGTTTATTTGCGTGGCACGTCGAACGCGACTTTTCGAGCATGTCTATTATCGACATCGACGAGTCACCATTTTCGATAATCCCTTCCGAGATTTCCTGATACGCGATATCGTGACGTTTCAATGTTTCGAAGCTGGATCGTAGAGTGGATGATTTTTATGTATTATATATGTATATCGGTTATGCAGGGGTGGGGAGGCTGGGGTAGTGATTAAAACGACATGACAGTGATAACGGAATGCAGGGAAGTTCTCGGCGGATACCCTAGATAATTGCAATATGCATTATGCAACCGAAACTATCATTGTACGTTCGAATCTCTGACGTGTCATTAGGTAAATTGTAATTGTACAATCGGAATGTGGTTCCCTTTACCGTGTCACGTGTATTACCCCAGATCGGGGAAAATCCTCGCATTCGTAAAATTCGTAAAATTGGTCATTCCTGAAAATCCTCGCATTCGTAAAATTCGTAAAATTGGTAATTCCTGAAAATCCTCGCATTCGTAAAATTCCTCAAATTCTTTCATACTCTTCATTGAATTTATACGAGTCCTCTGGTCGACGGGGATGAATGGTCGAATTATTTGTCGCGATATTTCAGGGAGCACTTTGAGAAACGAAGAGGCCGAATCCTCCCTTTGTGCTCGGCCGCGAAACTCGGAACTCCTTATCCTTTCCTTTGTCCCGAGGGTGCGTTTCCGCCCCCTCGGGGACTCTTAATCGCCCCCCTTCCCACCCTCGCGAATTTTCCAGGGCACGAGAACCCAAGGGTGGCCGCGATTTCCCGGTGCCCTTTAATCGTGGAAGAGCGGCAGGAAATTCCACCCCCGGAATTCCTGCCTTTCTTTGAGCGGCTCTTAAAATTGGCAGAAATGCCGGAAAATATTCCCGACGACGTAATCGCCCTCTTGGTCTTTATTAGCGCGGTATTCCTGGACAATGTTTATCAAGGCTCGGTAAAAAAACTGAATTTTCCTTATTACGAATTTTGGCTGGGGAGAAATTTATTAATTTCTCCCGAGAAATTTCATGGGGGGATTTTTTGTCGTCGAGCTTCAGGGAAATTCGGTTTACTCTTTAATACGTGTCCACGCGTTGGAAATGCTATTTAGTTAATTGATGTTAATTTTATGGACGAATGCAATGGCGGCCGTTCGCACGTGAAGAAAGTATATGGGGTAATGCGGTTTTGCACTTCCTACCCTTAATTCACTCAACGCGCGATAAATTGTATTTTTAGACGTGACAGAAGAGGACGCCGTGGGAAAGATGCATCTCGTTCTGCACATTTTCACCCAATTTCAAAGTGGAATAACAGTTCTTGTACATCAAGCGCTGATGTAATTACCCTTCCATGAACACGCCCTTTGATCAGATCTCGAAAGTTTCCGAATTCGCGCAAGACTTCCCCTCTTCTTTTCAAATTCTTCTCCGATATTGATAATGGAACGCGAGAATGTTTATCGGAAGTAATTCCTCTCGGAGGAATCCTTTGATCATCGGAATTTCGAAAGTATCGGGAAAGGTTCCTCCTTTCCCTCCACCCTTGGCGCCTCCTGTAAATGGCCAATCAGGTATCGGAATTTCATCAAATCCTTCGCCTCCACCCTTTGATCCTCCCGATCAAATATCTGCTTATGAGGTAATAAGAGGAACGTAACGTTACCAGAGGAATAACATCCCGAGCGCTATCAAAATCCCATCCCATTGGAGGGAAACGCTTCTTAAAATACTTATCAATTACCCCATTAATTCCCCTGTTTAAAATCGTATAAATTAATTATTTCCAAAATTACTATCATTTTTATTCCTCTTAATACTTGCGATTCTGCCCTTCGAGTAATGGCGATTAAATGATCTTCTAGTACCGCAGTGGAGATTTTTAATTTTTTGTTTCGAGGTTTCTGCTCTTCGAGGGGGTGGATCTCACTTTTACAGGGCGACCCCCTGCAAGGATGTTTCCTTTGATCGAGGGAATTTCCTAAGTATTCCAAGTTCCAGAGGGCCCTGCATGTCGGCCAATCAGATATCGGAATTTGATCAAATCCTCCCCCTCGGGGAGATCGAATTCTTCCGGGTCGAGTGACGCCTCGAGTTTGTCGACCCCCTCGTGAGGGGTGTCCGGACGCACCCCTAAGTGTCAGGGCGTGCTTCGCGGGGGGTAAGAAGTTGGCGACGACGTCCGCGTGCATAGAACGGGCGACCATGGGGGGTGGCTCCGCCAACAAACCCTAACTAACGTAAATAAGATGTCCAGGGGTGGCACCCCATAAAACCGGCATGATGAACCCCGGCCAATTACGGGGCTTCTTCGTCCTGGACACCCTTCTCTCTCGCTCCTTCCAGGACCCTCTTCGAGGTCCTGGAAAGTCGATACGACCCTGAAGACCGCCTCGGGAAATTTAACGCTCTTGCGCCCCATCGGGAGAAACAAATCGAGGGAGATTGTTTGGGGGATGTCTCGGAAAATGTTTATAGAACCAGGAAGGAGGAGATTCCTCGGATCCTTTGTAAGGGATAATCGCGTTTCTTGTGGAATACTATGGTTTAATTACGGGCACTTCGAGCTGCACTTACAACCCTACGAAAAATTCAACCCCCATAGGGTATCGCATAATTGCGTTTGCCGAGTCGCATTCCGGGGAAATTGGTGGTTTGAATTTTACGGGGATGGGAGATGATTGGATAATCGTGAAGCTTGGTCTTTTTGGGAGAGGGGGTTGTTGATTCGTTCGTTAACTGTGGAGATGCTATGATGGGCGCTTTTTATCCCCATGGGGGGAGTTTTGCCCCTTGGGTACTTTAACACTGCAGCGTCCTACTTGGCGGAGAAGTTAGGAGGGTGGTTTTTCTGAATTAGTCATGGGGTGGGACATAAGGACCTCTCGAAAGATGTTTATTCACCGCTGAAAGGGAAAATCGAGCTTCTCGTTTAGTGGCGAATAATTTATTTAAGGGTAGGCACTTCCTTAGACGGGGACACGGGGCATAGAAAATTCAATTACCGAAGGTATATATCGACTTCATTTCACCCTCCACTTGTGATAATTAATCCCGTAAAGATGTAACGGTAAGAAGCAATCTGTTGTAGAATGTTCACGGATTTTTCCATATTGTCCATCGTAATTTCCCGAATTAATCCCCGTTAGGGGCAAGAAAGAAGGGGTGGTTTCGTGTTTTGCTGCGCCGACATATTGAGAATACCACCGAGCCATGTATAGTCGCACCCCATAAAATCACGCGCGATTAACTCGAGCCAATTATGGGGTTTCTTGCGAGCCAGCTTGCAGAAATCCTCGCAACCAGACCCCATAGATATGGAAAGTCGATGGGATGATTTCGCGAGTCTCTCGGATGCCTGGGACCGCCTGAGGGAAACTCGAGAGAAACAAATCGAGGGGTGCAAATACTTCGGAATACGGGGTGAGAGCTTTCGAGGGTGGAGGGAAGAATCTCTCGGGAAGAGATGTTTATTTCGCGACGGAAGAGGAAATCGAACCTTCCGTCGGCATTTTTATTCCGACACTTGCGCGACACCGAGACCGACCTGGTTGGGAATATATTTAGAATAATTTATAAAATAAAGGTCTACGATATAAGGTGCTCGGTTCGCCTCGCTCAAAAATCCATTTGGTTTGTTCTCATCGTGGTACAATTTAAAAATAACCTAAGATAATTTAGAAACGCGCGATGTCGGGACTTTTCCTCCGATATGGGGATTTTAAGCTTCTGCAAAATTGGACCGATCGCTCGGCGTTCGCGGCTCTAATTTTAATATCGATTCCCGGAGGTCGGAATATATTGGAGGAACCTCTCGTCTACCTGTAATTACGGAAATGCCTTCTATGCCGCTCCCACCTGATTAGTGCCACCTACGTAATTATCACGTTGAGTGGCACGTCTGCCAGCATCAGCAGCGACCCAAGAGCGAGAGCAGGTGATGCTCTTGTCATGTCAAGAGGGGAGGTCTTGTAAAACGAAGTCGGCGCGAAAAAAAAAGTGGCACGTAATTCCGCTCGGTCCAGAAATTCCGCGATTTTTGAAAACCAAGAATTAATTCCAACCGAAAAAAAGGGCCTCCAAATCTAAAAATCTGTACATACCGAATATAATAATCTTTAATATTTCCCCCCCAAAAAAAAAATAATTACAATTAATATAAGGCTCGATAGCACTTCGGTATTTTTTTCGTCGCACATTTCGAGGCGAATAAAAAAATCGTGGGAAACGTTCGAGAGTGCACCGGAATGTGCATTCCCTAGCGCGATGCAGCCGCATTCCGGGATGCACCGCGATGCGGGGCAAAATGCACGGGGGAAACGCAGCGGACACGTATCGGCGCTTCCTAGTTTGCGACAATTCCGCGGTTCGGGGTCGCCGGGCAATTAATCGGCTTAATTTGAACTTCCTGTTATTAGCGGGCGTCGCGGGATGGGACGTGACGCGTTTTATTAATATATATATATACATATACATATACATATACATATATATATATATCTACGGAGACGCAGCGACGCATCGAGTGTGCAACGATGGCCGGCGAGGCGAGCGTGTGCATCTCCGTTTTGTGCATTTACGTCCTGAGGACCTCCTCTCCGCCGAGGCCGCCGCGGCCACGTAAGCGGAATCCGCGAAAAACCTCCGCGGAAACTATCGGAGGATAATTAACGTTTCGCAATTGCGGGATAAACGTTACGCGAGTTGGCGAAAGTTTCAGTTGTACCCGGGGATGTGCAGCTGCAGGTGCATCGCGACAGGAGATGCAATTGTGGGGAGGTGGTTTGAAATTTTCGGGGTTGACCGGTAGTGACGGAATTATGAAATTGTAAGAAAAAGTTGTGGATTAGGAAATTCGATAAATCTGTGAATCTCGTAAATTTTTGCGATTTTGGCGATTTTGGCAATTTTTGCGATTTTGGCAATTTTTGCGATTTTTGCGATTTTGGCGATTTTGGGAAATTTTGAAATTTCTCCCCGATAATTCCCGCGGTCCGAGGGAGACGGGATGTCGCGAGATATCGTAGTTATTAATTATTGTTTTTTACGTGTTGCAGCAGGGGCTAGTGCAGCATCCTTGGAGATCCTTCCCAGCGGAGATCTCCAGACGAAACCTATCGGAGTCAGTATCATCCTGACGTGTAAACCCTCGCAAGATGTGGCAGACCTCAATCTCATCACCGACATGCAGTGGCTGGACCCCCAAAACAGATCCATCGAGTCCCAAGGGTGAGTACCGAGTGCCCCAGTTTGATATCTCCTCAGGACTGATAAGAGTCCGCCCGCCAAATCTGTCCCGCGGTTCTTGTCGACCCCCTCTACCCGATTTTCTCGGAAAGCCCCGCGAAGCAAGGTTAAAAAATGAAAACGATTATTTAAATTATCAGGCCAGTGGGAATGATTTCAACATGAAAATCAAGAATTGGGAGTAAGTGTTCTAACTCGCCAGCCAGGGAGAAAAAATTATCCGTGGAATATTCTGAGGAGCACTTTTCGAGAATCACCCGACACGACTATAACCAATGACACCTTAACACTAATATAAACAATCTCTTAACTTTTTGTTCCATTCGCACACAGACTTGCCGTCCGGCCACTCGAAAGGCGAGTATTTTCTCAGACTAACACGTAGTGAACAAAGTAGCACGAGATTTGGGTTTGGAAGTACATCTTGCATATTTCCCCTTTCCTCCTGGTTTCATATTTTTTACCCCATTCTTCGGTTTCCTGCACATCCTCCTCCCAGCTTCTAATATTTTTTTTCCCCCTTTTTATTTTCCACGCTGTCCCAATTACGCGAGTCGGTCGCTCTTCCCTTTTCCGAGTTTCGGGTCTTCTCTTGGATCTTCAGGCTCTCTTTGTGCCTCTTCGGGGAAGAGCTCTCTTCTCCTGCTTCCTCCGTTCGTTCCTTCGCATAAGTTCTCTCGATGCACGTGCAAGATTCGCTTTTGCTAATTTTTTTCTCCTTTCGTTGCTTTCTCACCCTTTTTCTGGACATTTATCCGCCCCTTTCGGGGATTCTCTTATCATTCTCCAGACGCTTCTTCGCTCCACTCGAATCATTCGTGACACACTTCCGACGAATTATCTTATCACGTGTCTACTATCACCGCTTGGGTCGATGTCGAAACAGTGTTTCAGGTGAACGCGAATCGCTAAGTGGACGTTGATAATGTAGAAATGTGGTTTGGTAATTTCTGTCAACTTTATTTTATCACCTTAACCGTTCTGCGGATCCTTCTTCGTGTGCAGTTTGATAAGGTACATTGAAAGGTGACTCGTTAATTGGCTAAGTACGACATAAACGTACGAGAAGCTGTGCCATCGTAAAGATGATTGCGGCGGTAAAGCGGAGTACGGTCTAGCGTACACTTTTTCATTTCTCTTTGTACCTCAATAACCGCATTGCTTGTGCTCCTTAACGAGTCTAAAATGTCGAGATTTAATGTCCGCCTGAGAAAATTCCGGACTCGTCCTCCTATTTTGCAATAAAACAAATAAAAGATACGTAACAATCTTTTTTTTTAAGTCGCCTGAGTCTTGCTTTTATTATTCATTTATTTATTCCCAGGCCCGATTTCCTCAATTCGCTTCCCCTTTTTTTAACAAATAAAAAGGGAGCACCCGCCCTTTCATTTATCCCGATTTGTACTCCAAATCTTCATCGCTCATTCACTCTTTTTTATTCCCCCACACTTTTGGACACTTTTAATAAATCCCAAATCATCGCGTCATCAAATCGTACACCGAGGACGAACATTTTTCATATCTGTGGACGGTTTTCCAGCGAATACTCTTTTTCACACATCTTCCCAGAGTTAGTGGCACTTATCACCATTACTGATTAAAAATTCGACGCCTGCACCCTGTCGTTATCACCTGTGGTCGTCTCGTACAATGTTGTCATTGAATAATGTCTCGAAGGTGCGTTTTAAAATTCATAAAAAAAAATATATCATATAAAAAATGCAGAAATTCAGAAAGTGGAGGAAATAGTCTTTTTCGGGAAATACCTTCGAGACTTGGGAACCTCATTTTCGAATTTCCCCGTCTTATCTATTACGTTTAATTTCCCTGCAGCGCTTACGGGTACTCGAAGCCACCGATGTACACGGAGATGCACCAGGGCACCAGTCTTCAGCTTTTCTTTAATTCTCTTCAAGAAGAGCAAGCAGGTCGCTACACCTGCAGGGCGAATTATGCGAACACCGAAGCTCTGAGTAAATCCGTGACGATCGAGACCATAGGTGAGTTTCTAAGAAGAGTTAATCCTTTGGCTACTAAGAGCGCCTAAAGACGCCGGACGTTAGGTCCAATTTTGCCTGCACGGTCAGACGAATTTCGCCCATATGTCGAAATGGCTCCGCGCCCAAAGAGTTAACGGACCCCTCTTTGAGTTCTCGAATTTTCATAATCACGATAAGCGATTCCTCGAATCGGCACGTCCTGGCACCAGATTCCCAAGTTTTGGAATTTCGGCGATGTCCCTGAATTTCCTAAATTGCAGCAAATTCCATCAATTTCGGAAATTCTGCCGAGTTATGGCTCTTCAAGGGGGCCGCATCGGGCGAAGGTTGAATGGACGCTTAAGTCGGACTAAATGAACAATTTGCGAATTTCATGCTCCTGATTAGTCAACTTACAGCTCGGCAAACTAATTAAGCTTCAGTTAGTAATTCCGGGAGTAATTCGAGTTCGCTCGACGATCGACCCGTCCGCCAACAGAATGTAAATGGGCATTTGTCAAGAGACGTTGCTTACATTTTGCCGGGAGGGTGGTCGTTGAACGAGGGAATAATGGTCGAGCAATTACGCGTATAATAAAAATCGTAAGAGGTGAAGAATAGCCTGACGCATTTTTTTTCCCAGTTGCGATCACCTGGGAAGACGCACCGGAAGAACAATTCCCGATCCTCGGAGAAGATTACTCGATCAAATGCAAAGTTCGTGCCCAACCATCACCCTCGGTGGATTGGCTCTTCAACGGGGAGCTGATCAAGACCAACGAGCACTACATCATCGACACCCATGCCCTGAAGATCAAGAACGTCCAGGAATCCGACGACGGGGTCTACACGTGTCGAGCATCGGTCACCACGACTGGTGAACTCCAAGAACGAGCCATCCGCGTGGAGGTATTTTCTATATTTAATAAAAATCAAATACAAGACCTTGGATTCTAGTTAGTAGATCATACACGAAAAGTCATACCCTGGAGTTGAGATTTTAGGGTGTAGTTAGCGACCCGAGCACTGCAGGATTTTTTTTATTAAGAGATATAAGTACCTTTCACGAGTACGTTGCATTCCCTTTAGGTCTACACGAGGCCGGAAATCGAGGAGCTGAACTCCCCGGTGGAGATGACCGAGGGCGAGAGCAAAGGCATCACCTGCAAGGCCAAAGGAAAGCCTCCGCCAAAGTTCATGTGGGTAAAATCGGTGACCCAGCAGGACCTATCCAAGGCCGACCGGTTCGAGGTGAACGAAGACACCGGGACCTTGTTCATCAACAACGTGAAACGCGAAGACGTGGGGGAGTACCAATGCGTAGCGTCGAACGGAGCCGGCAGAGCGACGACGAACATCCAGGTGTACGTGGTAGTGAAGCCCAAGATCATGGAGTTCACGAACAAGACCATCGCCGAAGGGAACACGGTGGAGCTGCAATGTAAGGCCTTCGGCCAGCCACCTCCGGTGATCTCCTTCAGGAAGCACACCATGAAGGACCCCTACACGGAAGGAATTCAGAAATCGGACGACAGAATCATCCTGACCAACCAGGCGGACGACATGAACAGCGAGACGGTGGGTACCCTGACCATCAACAACGCCAGGAGGTCCGACGACGGTCTGTACGAGTGCATAGCCAGCAACAAGGGAGGCCCAGCTCATAAAAACGTCCACCTGGCCGTGGAGTTCCCACCTTCGTTCGCGTCCATGCCCAACAACACGGTCTGGTCCTGGGAGCAGAGGCCGGTGAACCTCACCTGCATAGCCGAGAGCATCCCCAACGCCACCATAGAGTGGACCATGAACGGGGACCAGAAGATAGACAACAATCCAGCGTTCAAGAAAATCGGGAAAGGCCCTATCTCCACGCTCGTGGTGGTGCCCATCGATAAGAGATACTACGCCCATTACAAGTGCACCGCTTCCAACCTCCACGGGACGCGATCGCATATGATCGAATTGAGGGAGGCCAACAAACCTGGGGAATTGTTGCAAGCGAAAATCGTGGACATCACGGCAACGACCATCGCGTTCAACCTGGTGCCTCCGCCCACGCAGGAAGGTCTGCCCATCAAGACTCTGACCGTCCAGTACAAGGAGCAGGCGCACGCCTGGACGAATGCCAGGAACAAGACCTGGGCCGTGGGTATGTATCCGAGGTGTAGAGATAATTTGTAAAGGAAAAACGGAGGCTAATCCGGGGTTACCTTACAGGCTCCCCGTACATCCTGGAGGGTCTGCAGCCGCAGACTTATTACGACTTCCGGTTCAAGGCCAGGAACGAAGTGGGCTTTGGTAATTGGGGTAATTACCTGAAGGAGAGTACACCTAGGAGGACCGTTCCCAGCGAGCCGATAATGACCTCGAAGCCTCCGTCTGGGCAGGAGTACGACAGCGTCAACTACCACAATCAGTACCAGCTGATGTGGACCATTCCTCCTGATAACGGAGAGCCTATCGACTTGTATCAGATCCGCTACTGCCAGATGAATCACGTCGCCGATAAGTGGGAGGTCCTCGAAAATACCTGCAAAACCGAGGACACCAAGGGACAGAGGTCGCAGCACTGGCTGAAGTATCTCGATTCGGACACCTTTTACATGGCCGAGGTCAGGGCGCACAATGCCCTAGGTTATGGTCCAGCGGGGGTCACGCAGTTCAAGACTGCCACAGGTAAGTTTCCTTCGCTATAAGTACTTCAGATTCTTCATTATTAATTATTCGATGTTGTAACAAGCCTAGCTATTGGAGTTTAGCTCAGGACTTCGGGTCTCTCTCGAGAGAGCGATCCTTAGTTTTCAATCTCCGGAGCCTACGAGGATGATACATATCCTTGATTTATTTACTGACCCCATATCAGGATTTCCACTGTTACAAGAGTGAATTTTTATCATTCAGAATCGACCGGAGTCACCGTGGACTACTCGATAATATCCGGTGGAGAGACTTCCAAGCTTGCCGTGATCGCCTTTACTTCAGCGATGACGATCCTATTCGTAAATGTCTAGCTTTGACAAGGGGACTCGCCATTTACAATTGCTATTTCCCCGGGTGTGAACGGACATTAAGGAACTCACCCTTGACAGAGTACAAGAGACCACGTGGGTCGTACGAGGAATCGATTGTCTTTGTTAATCGACGCGTGGATCGGGCGAGATCAATGGCTCCATGGATCGGTTTCCGAAGAGTGCTCGTCTAGATCGGTCGCGGACGTTTTTACTTTTAACCCCGACCTTTTCTCTTACCATTGATAACAAAAAATAGGTTTAATTCGACACTTCATTTCGGATGAACGGAGGTGCGCTATAGATTTTACTGCCATTTACAGTGCCATACAAATGATGCCAAAACCTTGTTTAAATAGGGAACATACAAACGAAGTGCTGTAAAGGTGCTGTGCTGATACTGAATTTGTTAGGATAATTTTTTAACGGGTGTTTATTATTTTGCCGATTTTTTTTTTTTTTTGCGTTGACAGAAAGTGATCGAGATCCGCGGCCGATCTTGTTGAGGAGGACGAGCATTTTTCGAGGAAACCCGGCAGCTCCGATTTTTGCGGATTTCGCAAGTGCCTGCCGAGTGCATCTGTCGAGCGCTAATAGCACGATTAATGTTTAATCGATTAAAACTAGGATAATTAGATCGAAGCGCTACATTCCGAGGAGTATTTGAGATACGTGGAGGAAAGTGAATCTATGTTAGTGGCGATAGGGAGGTGATTAAGAGATGAGTCCGATGAGAGGAAGGAAGCCCGGAAGAGCCACATCTCGAAGTCGGAGGCCTTGCTAAATCATTGTTAATTTTCAGTATTCACGGTTGAAAACGTACTGGTACGTTTAAGCTGCTCGAAGAGGGAATGACGATAAGCGCGAAGGAAAGAGCGGAAGATTCGGATCGAGAGAAAGATGCATCTAGGACGCTGCGGATAAAAAAAGTGCAATCTTTCCTGCGAAAGGAATCAGAGAAAAAATATCGGCGAGTGATTTATCAAAGTCCTGATGAGTCCCTCTTTTGCCCCATTTTTTTTTTTTAGGACCTTCAAATCGAGGCTGCAGCATCCCTGATGCATCTTCGCGCGACAGGATATCTTCGGTGCACCGTTGTACTCTAAGCCTAAAACGTGTCCTGCCTTAAATTGCCAAATACTTAACTGAGGCAAAATCAGGATAAAAATCGGGAAGGAATACGATTAACGTCCTCGGGAGATTAAAATGACTCCGATAACGGGACGAGCTCGTTCACGAAGAAATCTCGGCCTGCAGGGATAAATTGATAGAGGAATATCCGCAGTGCAGATACGCACCGTGAAAAAATTCCGACTAAGTCTAATTTAATTTCGCCAATTCTTTTATTCCCTCCCATTCTTTCGCATTTGTCCCTGCTCTCGCGGAAGTGCATTTCGTAAATGAATTCGTTAAAACCCGGAGTTAAGCTCACCGCGAGATACGCGAAGCCCGAACAGAGAGGGTGCATTAAATAACATGGCGGTGCAGTTTCCCGGGACAACGAGGAGAGAGATATTTTTAGAGAATCATATTTCCCTTCCGCGAAGAAAACGGCGGGGCTAGAAAGCGCGAAAATCGCCATTGCTTCCGCGATAACGACTCTTGCTCGGCAAAAGCCGAAAGCAGCTCGCGAGAATTGTCGAGAAAGGAAGAGGGGGTGGAAAGAAAAGTCCCTTTCATCGGGGAGGAGTGTCGAAAAAAAAAG